>NW_023425366.1:5795000-6995000 GCF_014108415.1 Molossus molossus | reverse complement strand
GCAATGCATCTTTGCATTTGAGCTACTACTGTGTTCATGGAGAATACCCACTATTCCCGGCCAAAGAGGTGTAGGTCTCCTGCCCCATGAGCGCCCCTCCTATGAGTGCACCACCATTGGAAGAAAATGAGCTGAGGTGTTTTTCCTCCGAGTTTTCTGTCCTCTCCTGGGTGCGCCTTTGCCGTTCAGTGCCACGTACATCTGTCTCCCGTTGTGCTGCCAGTTAAAGGACGCGTAGGTATTGTATCCATTTTCCTCTATCCTCTCCTTCAGCTTACAGTCATTGTTAAATTCTTTCTGCAAAGGAAAAACAGGATCTTTTATTCTTATGCCAATGACACTCGATGGCAGGGGTCATCTTTAGAACCCCAGTTCCGGGGCTCGTTTGCTGTTGACATTTGGACCTAAATTGTGCACTTAACACACAAGTTCTGCAAGAGAAAAACCCATAACCACAAAGCGGGTTCTGTATGTGAAGGCACATGATTTATTTTCATTGGTCATCATGACCACATATTGAGGCCCTTTTAAAGAGCTGATGTGCCTGGAATCTGACATGGGTTAAGTGCCTAGAATCATGATCACCAAACATACATTCCAATGACAATGTTTGTGATGAGTCAATGATCAAGAAGAGTGTTATAATCTTGTTTTCAAAGTAATGGTGAGGGTGCCTCATGGGTAAAACTGCATTGGAAGGAAAAAGTGAGCTTTCCAAGCTCTCAAACTTGATCTACCTATAAATCCACAATAAATGCACCCACATTGATGAGAAAGCAAATCTCAATGCAAACCATATAGTTCCAGATAACCATGAGGCTGGGGGAAAGCAGGGTGTCTTCCTCTCTCCCCAATACCAGATTCCTCAATTTTGTAAATCATTTACAATTTTTCATAATTTGGAATTTTGATCGATTTTATTCTGAGATCTAGGAATGACGGAAAACAAAGACACGGAACGCCTTACTTTGTAAATTACCATATCAAAGAAATTATAAATATGGTGACTAGCACTGCTGTGTTGTATAAGCCTGAAGACTTTGATCTTGGGAAATTCCACTCTATAGCTATAGTGCTTTGGCTTTATTTCAAGTGACCATGTGTTTTTAAGGGGATCTTTTGGGACAAGGATTGATGTCTTATTCATTCCATAAATCCAGGATCTCACTCTGGAGTTAATAACAAAGGGGTAGGGGTACCTCACTAATTTCTAGACTCTGGCTTCACAAATGTTCTTCTCCCCTAATACCAAAACTAAAGTAGTTAAGAAGCTAAATAACTGGGGCTTTTGGTCTTCTGGTCTACCTTCTTCTGAACCAATGGCATCGTAGGCATCTTTCAGTTGAGGCTTCTACTGGGCAGTTCAAATAGTTTCTCTCACCTCAGGACTTTTTGAAATTTCTACTTAATTTACAATTCCCCTGTACATGTGTATATTTAAATATCCAGGTTTCTGTGGACTAGATTATAATTTTGAACATTATCTGAATCATCATAGACAAGTAGTTTATGTTAATGTGGTTAGTTTAAGCTTTGTTATCTAGAATTAATGTATTCTATGTGTTTCTCTTCTATAAAGTAATATTTAAAAGTAACATTTCAAATAATAATTTATTTGGTTAAAAGTAAAAAGAAAAGGTAAATTATTTAAGGTAATGATTTTAATAAAATTCTGCATTTTGAAATCCTTAGTATGGTTTTTTTAAAAATTTATTTATCTTAGTGTATCTAAAACTATATGATTTTCTTCATGGATAATTATATTTGTTCAACAAATGGGGTTTAGAGACTGGGAGGATAGAGATAATTTTGGCTGATTTTATATTTGAAACAGAGCTGGGTATAGAGAAGTAGTAGTGGATACTTAATTATTTTTTTCTCCCCAAAATACATTTATAAGGCAATGCTTCTTAAAGTGTAGCAGACTCTTCATCTCCGGTGTTTTTAATATTTAGACCATAGCTCAAGCTCTGTATAAGAGTATCCCCAGGAGGGCCTAGGAATCTATGTTGTTTATAGCATTTAGGCACATCCTAAGTATTAAAGGTGAAAAAGGAACCTAGGCTAGAGCAAGATCTTAAAGTAGGGTCTTCGCTGAGAAAAAGGTTTTGGATTTCTTTAGGACACCAGGAACATTTCTTTGGTCCTCACATTGTGTTCCCTTTGAGGACCTATTCTATTTAAACTCAGTTTTATAATTTATTTATTTTATTCTGTTAATCAAGAGAAGACTAATATTGCAGTAGATGCACTGTTCAGAGAATAAATAATGAAAACATGAAAGATATACATTTTCCAAAAGGAAATAGAGAAAAATATGCAAGAGAGACTAGAATGTGGAGCTGGGTTCATCAGTCACTCTGGGTGCCTCATTGGTATTTTCAAGAAGACTTACGGAATTTACTCCCCAACACATGAAGATAGGGATGACAAGAGTTGTCACCTGACATACAGAATTATATTAGGTACGCACTCATGAATTTTGATGACATGCCCTTTAGATGCAAAGTTCCTAGTCCACTCCATCCTGGACAGGAAATTCAATGTGAGATTTTTTATTTAATTTGAACCAGTTATAATTTTTCACTCTTCCCGATGGTAAGGCAAAATCCCAGGACAGTGACCCACAGTTAGAGAATGGGTTCTTCCTGAGGCAGAGGGAGGGAGAGCACAGACGGTAAGGAACTGAGCTGACTGGAGAGGTAGCTAGGTTTACGCGTTACCCAGCTGTGTGGACTCTGTGGTTCTAGGTGCTGTGGAAATGGTGGAGAACAAGGCAGACCCTGACCTCTGGAAGTTCACAATCTACTGGCAGAAGACAGTCAACAAAAGCACATTAATGAGAGAAATATCTGATAAGAGCCATCGCAGGTCATTAAAATGGAGGGATGTGATAGGAAGCAACTGGGCTCTACTTCACATATACAGAGAACGAAGTCCTCCACAGACCCAGAGGTTGGGAAGAAGTGTAGGCACATGGCTGTGTTGGCACAGAAAAAGGCGGGGCAGCGGGAGGAAAAGTATGAAATACTTTTATGACATTGTTAAGTTGAGAGTGATTCATTTCTCCTGGAGGTCGCCTTTTTAAAGAAATATATTTTATCAATTAAATACTTCGACCTTTTATTCCAATTACATTTTTTTTTTTTTCTCCCTCAGTCTAAACTCGTTAGCTGGCTTTACTCTACAGCATTGTTTTTGACTGTGTGTGTGTGTCAGAATCTCTTCAAAGAATAGTCATACACCTGGTTCTCTTATCAGTAATTCTGGTAATAATAGATTAAAAAGGGACCTGGGCATGGTTATTGAAAAATGAAAGAAAGAAAGAAAGAAAGAAAGAAAGAAAGAAAGAAAGAAAGAAAGAAAGAAAGAAAGAAAGAAAGAAAGAAAGAAAGAAAGAAAGAGAGAAGGAAAGAAAGAGAGAGAGAGAGAGAGAAAGCCTCAAAAGTGATTATGTTCTGAACCCCTTAATGGAATCACTTCTTAAAATAGTCTATTACTCATCTAGGCTCATTAGTAGAGAAACACATAATGGAAAATTTTAACTAAAATTTCTCTGACTCCCTCCATCCCAAAAGCATCTAAAGGGACTGACCCAAATGCATCTGACTCTCCAATTATAAGTGGACCTGATATGAGTAGCCTGTTCTATATCCAGACCAATTATGGAGTCAAGTTCCAAGGATTGTCAAATTGTGGTTACCAAACCAGTAACATCAGGAAAACCTGGAATCTCATTAAAAGTGCAAATTCTTAGGTCCTACCACAGACTTACTAAATCAGGAAATCTGGGAGTGTGTTTTACAAAGCCGATGTGTACACATGCTCAAGTTTGAGAGCCGCTGGCCCGCCCATCCTTATATTCCTCAACAAAATTAGTTTATTTACCCACTTTAAAGTGACATTTCTTAATATCTGCTATGAAACACCTGGGTGTATGTGCTCAAAGCGCTGGCTGGGTACCAGCTCCATAACGGACTTAATCACTCTTGGTAAATAAAATTCTGGGGTTGATTGGCACACAAAATGACGAATTCTTCCCCACTTCAGATCTTAACAGAATACAAAACACCCAAACCCCTGTTTTATCTTCAGCTGTAACACATCCACATTATATGGGTTTCTACTCAATTCAAGATTTTTTTCTCAATGATTCTTCTCCAAGTTGTCTGCAGTGCCCATGCCAATGTGACCAGATGCTTCCGTGAGAGTCTGTCCAGTGAGCAATTCAGAACATTGACGGACGCCAGCAACAGCCCGCGTGGTAGACTCACGGGTGACCCACAGAGGAGATTGTCGCTGCCCTGCCAGCCCTTGAAGCTCTGCTGGCCAGCCCATGTGGCTCTGTTTACTAGCAAAGGGACGATGACAGGGCTCTAATGTCTGGGGGAACATGCCAAGGCTGTGGCAGTCATTCACTGCAGTGCGTTTTGAAGATAAAAGCAGAATACTTACCGAGCCGTACAGTCTCCCCTTCTTGTTCATGGCTAAGTAATAGTTGCTGTTAATGGCTTTGACGGCAACAACCCCGATTTCCACTGACGTTATCTTCAGGATACCTGAAACACAGAGACAGGAGCTGCGGTCACAGAAACTCAGTTGAGAGAAAAACAAGTCAGAAGAAACTACTGAGTTTATTCTTGACGGTTCTAAAATCGAAAGATTAAAAAGAAAGGAAATAAAACCCCAACCTCTTTCAATGTGTCTAAAACCCAGAAGCTGTGTAGAAACAGGTAGTAGTTCTTGAAAAGAATTCCCCTGGATTTCCCTCTGAGCATAAAGGGGAAATATTGTTTTAATTAAAATGCTTCCTTTGCTAACTCTGCATTTTCAACCCCATAAATATTGAAACAACTCTACTCATCTTAGTCTAGATTTCCCAAAAGCTTATCAGAGCACACATCTGTACTGTGGCATTAGATGAAATTTGTAGCATATGTCAATAACATGTCAGATTTACCTCAATCTGTAGAAACAGTGGTAAGCTATTTCTCCTTTGTAGGACCTTTAGGTAAACGAAATCTTTTGGCTACATTTAACTGACGAATTTATTTTTGGCAAATGTGTTGACATTTCAAGGTACAGAGAGACTAATCCCACATCCACATTGTCTTTAAAAATAGCAGGATCAGTACTCTGCATTGGAAGGGAAATCCATCATCATTTTTTAAAGTTTTTCTGGAAAGAATGGAAAACTGAGGGAATTAGTAACTGCTAGACATGAGTTTCGGTTGGTGCATTTACAGATCATTTTCTCTGAAAAGTTTATAAGTAACTAGAGAAATGGCATTTGGTGTTCTACTTAAAATGCCCACTTACTTTAGGTTAAGAAGAGCTTGGATACTGACTAGTTAACTTCTTAGTTTGCAACTCTTGGGAGCTTTCTCAGACTGGGAAGCTGCCTTGTGATTATCGAAGGCCTCTGCATGCAGAGCAGCTGGCTCTGAGTCCTGACTTTGCATTTATTGATGAGTGACTTAGCAGAAATCTCTAAACTGCCTGTTTCCCAATCCACTTGTGAAATGTGCAACATAATAACACCTCTTTCATAGTCCTGTTGTGAGGATTAAATCAGATACATATATTAAATAATTAGAACTTTCCCAGAGCTTAGTGATTTTCTTTTATTTTTTTAAAAAAGTATATTTTTATTGATTTTTTTAAAGAAGTTTCAATATCTAGAACTCTTGGAGGGGAACCTCCTGCTAATAATAATAATTAAGAAATAATCCCCAAGGGAACTTGTTGGAAAACCATCTGACAAAATGTCTCATCCAGATAATAGTCTTTGGCAGACACGCGACAGAGGATAATGCCTGAGTTCCAGAGAAGGAAATCGAAAGCACTTTGTTTATGCCATAAGCAGAGGACAGAGAGCAAGTCAGATGGTGGGGATCTGGGGCAAAACATTTAGGCTGCTATTTACTCTGCCGGCCCAGGAGGCAAGAGGGTGGGAGAGGGAGAAGTATATATGTAAGAGCAAAACATGAATCGGCTGCCTCCTGCCTGGCATCGTTTGGGGATTGAGTCCGCAACCCGGGCATGTGTCCTGACTGGGGATCAAGCCAGCAAACTTTCAGTGCAAGAGACGACATCCAACCAACTGAGTCACACTGGCCAGGGTGTGATTTCTTAATTATTATTAGTGGGAGGTTCTCCTCCAAGCGTTCTAGATGTTGAAACTTCTTCCCCAAGTTGGGTAATCCTAAACAGAACCCACAAATTCCTATCGACTTAGCCCATCAGATCTGGAAGCGGATCCTATGTGGTCATTCACCATATGTTACCTAGCATAAGAAATACCACCCTGGACTTAGTGGACAGACTGTGTGTTTATATTCTTCCCAATGGAAAAGAGTGTCTTGTTCTCAAGACACGAATGGCTCCCTTTCTTCCCAGGTTGATGGGCCATGTGGCGGTCAGTAGAAATGCCTGAGTTCCCCTACTGCAAAGTTGACATAACCAGAGAGGCTTGTGCCAGGACTCCAGCCATAGACCAATCTGTCCAGGTGCCCTGAAGGAAGCCTCCCACCCCACACACCACACACTTCTGTTTCACAAGCTCAAACCAATGGAAGATGGGAAAGGGGGGAAGAGACAGTATCTATACTTTTAATGTACATTCTTCAGGCTGGCAGTTGCCTTCAAGGTATGAACTCCTACTACACATTGATTTGCATATTGGAAGAAGGACTCTCTTGTAGTTTATTTCTTTAACTCGTAACAGTCCTATAAGGAGCTATTACTCTTCTCAGTTGCAGATGAAAAAATGGAGGATACTGAGGTTCCAAAACTCGCACACAAGGTGATAAAGCCGGTCAGGAATGATGGATCTGACATTTAAACTTCAGTTTCAGAAAACCTTGCTCTCAATCTCTGGCTATTTTGCTTCTACATCCTCTCTCTTTGCTCTTTTCTGTTCCCACAAGGGATCCTGTTGGAAAACCGTCTGACAAAATGCCTCATCCAGATAATAGTCTTTGACAGACACACTACGGAGGATAAGGCCTGAGTTCCAGAGAAGGAAATCGAATGCACTTTATTTACGCCATCAGCAGAGGACCGAGAGCAAGTCAGATGGTGGGGATCTGGGCCAAAACATTTAGGCTGCTATTTACTCTGCCCGCCCAGGAGGCAAGCAAACACTGTCAGTGAATGGCAAGGTGTTCCCTACGTATGATTTTGTAACTAAACTGTTAGAATGAAAAGGAATAAAAGATGATTTATCAAAGAACAAACCAAGACTTTTGAAGGTGAATGAGCAGCAGGGGGATTAAACTGTAGTAACAGACGACGTCGGGAACGGGGAAAGGGTTGCGATGTAAAATATTAGCAAATCCTTGACTGGCTTCTTCTGAGTGCACTGCACACGGTGGGTCATAGCAAGCTTGGGGATCCATGGCTTTCCTTCTGCTCTGCACAACATAGGACCTCAATATTCAAGAAATCCACCCATCAACCAACCATTTGTCCCACTCTACAACTAGTTAATGCTAACTCGCAAAGGTCCAGAATGCTTCAAGAAAGAGGGAAGATGTAGGTGATTTAAGGCCCTTTCAAATTCTGGAAATAATTCTTTGGATACATCATATGCCAGTAAGTCATAATTTAATAATCTTTAATAATGGACAACGGCTGCCTTTGTCATAAATATCTGTGATGTGAGAGTGACGTTCTGAGAAACTCGAGTCTAGAGGACTTCTCTATTTTTCATAAAGAATCTCTCTAGTGTTCTCTGTCCTTTGGTGAGCACGATCAAGTTTGCCTATACAAGTCTTTTTGGAAAAGAGCACTAGAATTTTGTTAGATGGTTGCCAGATTAATAACATAGGTCTATATGTGTATACTTTGATGCAAACTTAAATGTCAATTGAAGGACAGCCTCTTTGGAAAATTAAGAGAAGGACATACGGGATCTCTCCTTACTTCTCACAACTTATATAAATCTACAATTATCTCAAAATTAAATTTATCAAAGAAGCACTGTTTTGGTACTGAAAGAAACTAACACCTGAAAATTATATCATCAATAAAAAAGCACTGTTTTGGTACTGAAAGAAACTAACACCTGAAAATTATATCATCAATAAAAAGAACCATAAATGATATTTCCCATTCATATAATTTAGATAGTTTGTTAATTTAAAGACATTTCCTTGTAGTAAAATTCTATTATTTATATCAAGTTGTAACCACATCAATTTTGATCTCTCTCAAAAGGTGAATATGCCTGGTGGTATTGTAAATGTATTTAAGGGCTTTTGAAGAGTTTTATACAAATACATAGGAAGACCTATAAGAAGAAGAGCACCCTCTCAGGAAATGGTAATATAAAGTCAAGTTACGGCTCTCTTGCAAAGTCCGTTTTATTGGTAATATAAGACAAATAATGTATGAGAGTATTCCAATAAAACATATGAAATGATAGTGAGTGCTTCATTGAAGACCAGGGAGCGAAGAGGAAGCCAGTTCATGCGGGCTGAGATTTCAAGGAAGACTGACTGTTGGAAGTCAGACTGGAACTGAGTTTTGTAGGGTGAGTAAGAAGCATCCAGAAACAAGAGAAGGGATGAGCAAAAACATTATGCTGAACAATATGGTGTTTTCAGAAAAATCATGTTTGGTTTATCAATTAGAGTAAAAGGAATCAGACAGGATGTTGTAACAAGTGAGGCTGGAGAGTTAAGTCAGACTCAAGTTCTCAAGAATCTTGTACGGATTATGATTTAGGTAAATAGAAAATATTTTACCTAAAAATATATAACATTTTAAAGACATATCAGGAAAAGCCAACATTTAGCTAATTCCTTTACGTAAATAATAGCCATCTGTAAAGTTTATTTTGAATTATATTTGAAACCCTAAATAATAAAGTTTGAGAATCAACATTACAAAAGTGATTGTGACATGAATCAGCTCCTATGAATGGACAAATCATATCAAATGATGCATAATTACCAAAGTAATGGGGAGAATTTTGTAAACTGTTGAACTCCAAATGGAAATAACCTACAAGTCATAATGTTCATATAAATCATCTTTTCTTTTATCTTGCAGGGTGTGTTATGTTTTTTATTTTTGAGACATTTGGAAAGTTTAAATCATGGACTGTAGTATCAGTGTTTTAAATCTCCCAAGTGTCATGTTTGTTGTAGTCAAGAACAAAGACCTTGCCCTGGCCAGTTTGGCTCAGCGGTTGAGCGTCGGCCTGCGGACCAGAGTCCCAGGTTTGGTTCCCGCTAGGGGCATGTACCACAAAAAGGAGGAGAAGGAGAAGGAGAAGGAGAAGGAGAAGGAGAAGGAGAAGGAGAAGGAGAAGGAGAAGGAGAAGGAGAAGGAGAAGGAGAAGGAGAAGGAGAAGGAGAAGGAGAAGGAGAAGGAGAAGGAGAAGGAGAAGGAGAAGGAGAAGGAGAAGGAGAAGGAGAAGGAGAAGGAGAAGAAGAAGAAGAAGAAGAAGAAGAAGAAGAAAAACCTTGTTCCATGTTGAAGTATTACAGGTGAAGTGCCACATTGTAACTAACTTTTAAACGGTTCAACAACAACAAAAAGTATATAAACTAAGTATGAAGAGAGAGAAAGAAAATGTGATCTAGGGGAAAGGTATATAAATCTGCAAACTAATTTGAAATTTTTTTTCAAATTAAAAATTTTAAAAGAAGTAATGGTCACCCCTGGTGGGGCGGCTCAGTCCGTTGGATCGTTGTCCCTTGCACCGAAGGTTGCGGTTTGACCCCCAGTGGGGGCATTCTGCTGAATGCCTTGAGTAGTAAACCTGAGGAGGAGGCCGTCCACAGGTATCTTTCCTAGTTTATGCTCTTTGTTCTTCTCCAGAAGGGAAACACCCGACCCATTTTCTCCCCAGTAATCATTGGACCAAGACGATTTGGGCTGTTAAGATACACAAGCTATTGTCCTGGAGGGTAACTTTCTCCTTAAATATTTCTTCATGGACACAACAGGAGAAAGTAAACAACAAGTAAAACTTTAATAGAATGACACAGACGTGGAAGCTGGGTGTACAAACACATGCCGAGCCCTAGTATTCTCTCTCAGAAGAACACGGCTAGCTGCGGGGTCCGGAGGGTGGTTGGACACAGACGTGGAAGCTGGGTGTACAAACACATACCGAGCCCTAGTATTCTCTCTCAGAAGAACACGGCTAGCTGCGGGGTCCGGAGGGTGGTTCGGCCGGCAGGTGTTAAGCACGAACGTGCAGGGTTCGTGTTGGCTCTCCCTCTGGAGGGCGCGGAGGCAAACAAGGCGCCGTCTTTCCATTCAAGGACTTTTAGAGCTGGGCAGGAAAACGATGCACACAGCTAGAGCCATTACAGAAAAACCACGAAGTGCTAAATCAGAGAGACCATCCGTCGTGGCTTTCAGCAGTGAAGAAGCCATCCCGAAAATGATGTTGGTGTTTGAGGTGAGCCTTGCAAAGGCAGGGTTTTAATGGGGGCGGTTGTTCTGGGCAGGGGGAAGGAACCGGTGAGGACAGGCAGCGGGAGGGCAGAGAACCCGTGGGCTTGACGGAGCCCGGCTGGCGTCTCCGTCGCACACTTTGGGGCTCTGTCCCCAACAGGGCGGCCCTGCTGTGCCGAGGGGTAGAGGTGCTTCCCCCCAGGAGCAACCTACTTTTCAGAAACTTCGCTGTGAAACTTGGAAGCAGCTCAATAAACGCCAGAGCCTCATGAGTTCAGACTCAGTCACATCTGTTATTTTTCTCGAAACTTCTTATCTCAAAATAGATTGTAAGGCTATAGAGTTTGATAGTTGTAATAAATGTGCTGAAACATATCACGGTTCGTATAATGTAACACGAATCCTAACCTCTCTAAATTAAATCTCTCCCTCCCTCTCTCTCTCATGAGTTGTTGCCAGTGTGCTAAAAAGATCTATTATATTCTAATACAGAAAGACCCCCCGAACCCTGCAGCTGGCTGTCACGTTTACAGTCTACACCTCAGAGAGTATGCGGCCAGACCCAAGGGTGTGGGGCCAAAGGGCCCTACAGGTGGTCTTCATTTCAGAAGCACTCTGGGTGTGCTCTCTAGTTGTGTGTCCCTTCTCAAAGAACCACAGCAACTGCAGTGGTCTTTGTTTATTTATTGTTTACAAAAACAGTGCATAGTTCATAATATGTGCTCAATAGATATATATATTTTTGACTTAGAAATTTTACTTTATTTACCAATGTTGTCCTCTCAATATATATTTATTGAATAAAAAAGTGAGTCCATGAGTGGCCCAGGGACTGGGCGAGTACAGGAAAACTGGGTCCACTAAATACAGAATTGGTTTTTTCTTCTGACACTAGAATCAATATTTTATATTACAAAATATAAATATTTTAAAATTGTTTCTAGGGAAAGTATGATAAAGCTGAAACTTCTTTAAATATTCTAAATAATAGTTTTGTGGCTCTGTAACTATTTATTATTGAAAGCGTGAGAAAGGGGTGTGAGGTGTCTAGTCAAGGCCATGTTCTTGGTTAAGAAAGCACCATTTGGAGTAAATTGAATAGAAAGAAAATAGCATAAATCAAGAACTGATACAGAGTGACTCGTGTGTCCTATGCTTTCATGTCTTATTTAATATTCACAAACCACACCAGCTACCTAATATGTTCTTAAAATGTTGAAACTGAACCTTGGAGAAATTCAGTAAGTTGACCACATACTGACTACAGTACAGTAGGTTTGGTGCTTGGATCTGACACCCATTGTCTTCCCAGCATCTCAGGCTTGGTTAGAGAAAGTTGAAAGCAGCAAGGTGACAATGTGACAAAAGCGATGATAAAGATAGTTTTACCTTTTCAACATACTTTTCTCCATGTTCTACCGAACACTTGATTTTTAGATTTCCAAAGTGTTTTAGAGACGCAGATAGTTTTTGTCAACACAAAGGGATTAACTTTTATATAGATTGATTTTCTAGGTGACTAAAGGGATAGAGCTCCTAGACTTTATTTATTAATACATAATTTGAAACTTAAGTTTTCAAGTTCATGCATTTTTTCACATATAGAGATGGTCATCAAAGTTTAATGTTTTACTTGATGACTCAGAGGCATCAAAATTTGGTCTGATGACTTTGTAGTGAAAGTGCTCTCAGCAACTGATAAATTAAATGTAATCTTAGTTGAGTCAAAATATGGGCACATTTTGGTAATATTATTTTCTGAACACAGGACATGAGGTTTTGGGTAGAAACCCTAATATCTCTTTTTCATAGGTTGTCAGATGTATTCAGAGAGTGGAGATCTACACAAATGTGAAGTTAAAATCATAGGGGAAACATAAAAATATCTAGCTTTAGGTCTAGCACAAACTGCATTAGTTTTATCTTTCGTGTCTATGATAAAACAAATGTAGTAATTTTTCCTATGTTGTAAAAACTATAATAGATCATTTGCAAATGATCAAGTAGGGTGTAATTTTGCTTCATAAACACTAGCAGTGAAAAAATTAAACAATGACTTTTTCAGCTAGTAGTTAGTTCATTTACACCCTTGGATTTATTGAACACATGCTTCCACTCATGGTTCTTGACAGTAAAATGCTGCTTTGCAGTTAAGCCTAATAGATTCTAGATTTATAGGATCACATCCAGAAAAAATACATGGTTGTTTTCAATATCAAAATAATATCCATCATAAAAATTAGAAATATTTTAAATAACAAATGTCTTCACCTTTCTTTAATGCGAAATTAAATGAAGCTTCAAAGAACGCCTGTGAGCTGTTGACTCCCACACAGCACAGGACCGTCCCGAACACTGTGCAGAGAGGCAGGATCATGCTCTAGCCTGGCTTCTGTCTGCACTGGGCAGTGTCCCTGCAGGTGCCCCAGCCCTTGTGCTGAGCCTTGACTTAAGAAAATTTGATGCTGCTAAACTACAAATAGAGCATTGTCCCAACCCACCTTGCCAAAGCATATTCAATAATTCTCCACTGACCCTGTTCTGTAATTTTTTGTTTCCACATAGCCTCCAGTCTCTTTTATCCCACCTTTTACAATTCCCCATCATCCCTCTTGGTTCCCTACCTCTTCTCCCTTAAAATTTGTACCATGTTTTCCTTAGTTGGAGCTGGGCTCGGCTAATAACCGCAACCCCTCTCCTTGACTGCAGGGGGTCCGAACAAGCATCTGGTGCTGGGTTTTTGGTTTGTTTGCTTGCTTGCTTGACAATGACATGAGCTCAAACAATAGCATGGAGATTGTGGAGGAAGAAATTGTCACTAACTTCGTGGGTAGCATGTGCCCAGGGGTGCATGCAGAAGAGAAGAAGAGATGGGTTTGCGAAGACTGGGGAAGGGCAGCACCTTGTGAGGAGTGAAGGGAGTATGGGCCGACGGAACTATGTTTGTGTCTCTTAGCTTTAGGCCCTGCACATGATTTAAACCTATATAGCATTGCCTATTTGCTTGATTCAGCAACTTCAAACACTGCATCTAGATCTAGCTTAACTGCCTTGAAAGAGTGTCAACATGTACCTAAGCAATTTTTGTATTATCTACTTATTTTCTTGTTTCATTTCTTTCCACCCTGCTGGTCCAAAACTGTTTGTCTGTCTTCTCTCTCTCTCTCTCTCTCCCCCTTCCTCTCATATGTACAGATACACACACACACACACACACACTTTGTGGGGGAGCTTAGGTGTGAAGGAGAGGGAAGTAAGTGGTCACTCTAAAACAGCAGAAGAACTCGTTTTAACATCTCAGCTCTGCCACTTAACTAGCTGTGTCACCTTTGGTAGTCAACTATACTCCCGAGGTCTTGGTTTCCTTGGGACTAACTGCCTGAAGTTCACAGGATTGCATAGAATCTCAGGCATGGATACTGAATATTTACTGTCTGCTGAATCAGGATAGCTGGCAAAGTCATCAGTCTCTTATACCAGTGGTTCTCAAACTTAAGCAAGCTTGAAGAATCATCTGGAACGTGTCAGAGAATTTGAGTTCCCAACAAGTTCCCAGGCAAGGATGATTCTGCTGGTCCAAGGACCACACACTGTTCTGTAAACTATGACTCAGAGATAGAGCAGGCCTTTGATATAAAAGAGTATTGACAGAAACATGTGCAGAGAAGCAGGGCCACAAACAGGGATAGATGAGAAGAATTGTAGCAGCTTAACATCAAAGAACGATTTTTAGAGAACGTGGAAATAAGTTCAGGGGTTTTGTTTGCTTGTTTTTTGATACATGTGGGACTTTGACCATGTGCATAATTGCAATATGTGGGTTTGGAATTTGTTTACAAATATACTACCTTGTTGTCTGGTCAGTTTTTCAGACTTGCAATAAGATCATTATCAGATTCTTTATGGTCTTCTCCTTAATAAGAGTGTGGAAGTGTTGGTGAAAACTTAAGTGCCTTCAGGTATTTTATAGACATTCTGATAGGACTAATTGTGTTGACATTCTAGGAATTACAGGTCTATAAGGCCCCTGTAAAGCTGTTCTCAGGCCAAGAAATTGCTACAAATCAGTAGGGAGTCACTTGATCGCCTACCCTCCAATAAGAGTTAAAGGCATATACTTGCTCTAGAATGATCTCACCACCTTTAAAAGGAGGATACCAGTGTGGTAGCTAATCATCAATGTACGTCTGGTCTACTTGTACTATTATAGACACTGGCCACCTGTTCAGCATAATGTAATTGAGCTACTTAGTGTCTTTATTAGCCACAGTTCTGTCAGATACACTTGACATTCATTTAGAATTGCATATGGACACAGGACCTGCACTCACAGAATATCCTTATCATTTCTGTGTAAGAGACATCTTCCCCAATAAGCTAAAGACCGAAATGACCTTTTACATTCTCCTCACATGGTACTTCAAGTCACAGAATAAATGCAGTGATTACATTGGCTTTATTGAAGGCACAGTGGCAAATTCTACTCAATTTAAAGGCTATTTTAATTGACCAGTATTATAATTTAACCACTGTCATTGATCTAATATTAAATGTATTAGCAACTAACAATACAATCTGTGAACAATATTCCCATGTTGTAAATTAGTTGTTAAAGTGTGTTAAAGATTAATATCTTAGGACATTTTTATTGCAAATGACATGTGACTCTGGGTTCTTCAGTGTTGATCATTAGTCAACAAATTTTTGATTATGGTCTTCTCATGTGTCTCTTCATGACTTTGTCCTATGTCAACAGATTTAGTAATCTCAACATTTTCTTTTGATTTTTTTTCTCTCCAACAGATATTTTTGTTGACCATTTAACTTTATTGAACCATGTCAGGAAATAGACAGTTATCAATATTATAACAGTGCCATGTTTTCAAACATTACCTTCGGTGTTCTTAGGACATATTTACAATGAGATACAAATTGTATGTTTCTAAAGGATGAGGATTTATTTGAAATTCTTCAGAATCATCAGCAGTAAGTGCTGATATAAATTGAATTAATTTGCAAAATGAGAAAAAATTGTATGTCTCATTTTGTGTGAAACAGAGACCTAGAAAAGTTTGCTTGCCCTAAAGATAGGACTCTACCCCCACTCCTAGCTACCAACAACCCAAGAGATAAAATACTAAACATACTACACATTTAACTTTGAGCCATTTGCTGTGACCCAAGATAACTGACACTGAATTCCATTTTATAATGGGGTAAATGGTGAGAAATAGCATAAAACAGAAGAGTTTAGAAAGGGAGGATGAAGATATACCTAGAAAAGCCCAGCACAATTTATTTTAATGCTAATAAGGCCAGGAACAAGGCAGAAAATAATTACCGAAAAGATTTATTTTTTAAATTTATTTATTTGTTTGTTTATTTATTTATTTATGTTTCTTTATTGATTTTAGAGAGAGAGGAAGGAAGAGGAAGAGAGAAACAGAAACATCAATGTGAGAAACATATCCACTGGCTGCCTCCCACATGACCCCGACCAGGGTCGGGGACTGAACTGCAACCAAGGTACATGCCCTTGACTGGAATCAAACCCAAGACTCTTTGATCTGTGGGCCAACATTCCAACAGCTGAGTAAATAAATCAGTTCTTCAAAAAAAAAAACCCACACAATTCTAGAAAGTTAGAAATACCGATTTGGGGGGAGGGGGTCAGTCAGGGCAGCCTGGCCGCACCTCACTTTGGGGAAAATGTCTGAGGGGATCCTCATGTGTTTGGAAGGAGAATCTGGCATCCTGATTGGGAAGAATTTTATACACCAACCATGTGAAAATAAGAAACTCACAGTCAATCAAGCAATGTTATTGCTTCTGGAAACATCTCTCGAGAATTCAAAACGATACTAGAAAGGTGTGAGTCTCTAGTAAAAGCCAACCCACTCCCTAAATTAGATCACTGTGATAGGGAGGCACTGGCAGGCATATCTGTTGTAAAACTTTCCCCTCACTCCCAAAAGACTGTCATTACATTTTGAGAAATATTCTACATTCCGTCCAAACTTCTAATCAATCTAATGTAAAGCACTGATTTCAAAGCCTCGAAGTCAACTAAAATCACCGAGTAAGAAAACCTAGTTGAATGTACTTAGTGAGAAAAGTTCAGATCATTTAAGGGTTAGGATAAAGCTAGGTTTTGGTAAATTGTAGAATCAGAGATGAGCTTGGCGAAATCTAGAGATTGTCCGGTACCTTCCTGATTGCCTGCCGTAATAGATGACACCTGGAGACCCAGGGACAGTGAGGGACTTAGCCAAGCACCTCTAGAAGATCACTCACAGCCTGAAGGGAATGGTTAGTACAAGTTCTTTCTAGTCCATGAGACTCCTATAAACATTTATAAACTGTTGGCAGCCAGGCAAAGATTTTATATCTACTTAATGTTTCATAGGCTAATTTATCTTGTTCATTACACAGAAACAATTCATCCAACATAAAGAGGTTAGAGGAATGACTCTGTGGCATTTTGCACTAAACAATCATCACGTCGATACAGAAAATTACCCTAAATATACTCCTATAAAATGTCTGCCACATTTACTCAAGTTCTTATGAACCTCTTTAGGATAACGAAATAGAATATAGAATACCTTCTCTCCTCAATTGAATGAAAAGAATAAAATAAGTCAGTAGAGCACACCTTGATGTTTGGTTTCTGGCAAGAAAAAAACTTCACTTGACTCCTTGAAGTGTTCACAAGGTTGCTAAGCATGAACAGCCCTCAG
The DNA here is from genome assembly GCF_014108415.1 of Molossus molossus. Classification (NCBI taxonomy): domain Eukaryota; kingdom Metazoa; phylum Chordata; class Mammalia; order Chiroptera; family Molossidae; genus Molossus; species Molossus molossus. Next base: position 6,977,844 of record NW_023425366.1, on the reverse strand, counting down.
TGGTGTAAAATACCGAATGTATATCAAGCTTTGAGGTGCACTTTGAACATGTATATGGTAAACTTGTCAAGCTTCCAACACAGTATGGAGTAATATATAATTAGCTTCTTAACTCTTCCAAAGATTCTTTCTATAGTTACCTAGAGAGTGGATAATTATAATGCTTGCTCAGAAATATAAATACTACTATTGGTGTGTGTATTTTTATTTAATTGAGCAAAAGACAAATAACCTATATACTTGCCAAAGTGAAACACTGACTACGTTGCCATATATAAAACTATATGTTTCTGTAACTCATGATATTGAAATATGAAATTCTGCCTTCCACTGAAAAGGGGACGTTCAATGAAGACATGCGTGAAAATCATGGCCCTTTGGACTGGAGACTGCCCTTATTTGGCCAGACGCTGAGGTGGAAGTGATTCTTGATCCCTAAAGTCCATGGACGTGCCCTGTCGTCACTACAGCACACAGCTGGCAAACAGAACGGGTCTCGTGGGTCGGCCCCGGAAGAAGACAACATCACATTCATTTCTAAGCCTTAATAAATCGCATTGCCAGTATTTTGCAGAGTACATCGAAGGCGATACTTTCATAGAAACCAATGTAAAGGTGTTTCTCTGCTACTTAAAAAGTGTGTTTTGAGACATTACGAAACAAAGATTAAAACACAGTGTGAGATTCAGGCATTTTAACAGATAACATGTGAAAAGAAACATTGGGGGAGGAAGAGACCTTCTTAGATACTGTTTCCTTCACCACGTGGATGGATGGAAGGTATTACTCCTCTACTGAGAAGCAACTAGATTGATATTAGACCCTACATATCCTTTATTGTTCTTTGTAATTATGCATGGGAAATGGATGCTATCTATGTTGTAACACTCACTGAACATTTTTGTCATTTCATTACTTCTTGAGTTGCTAAACTATCTTTAAAGAAATTAGTAGACAAGATGAATTCTGCCTGACACATTCTATCTGTTTTATCACAGTGGACAAAGACCAGGAATTATCTCAATATTATCTCAATATTACATCTTCTTTAAAAACCAATGCTTAAATTGGATTAAAATAGAAAGCTGTTCAGAAAGTGCATAATTCCTTTAAGAGAATACATCTACCTGATCCAATTTTGAAAGTAAAAACTGATGGATAAGGGAATGTTATATGTAAGTGGTGGTCTCAAATAATCACTTAATGTTAGGAACAATTAAGAGAGTTTTAAACAACGCTGAGAGACAAGTGGAGCTACACACACACACACACACACACGTACACACACACACATTTCAGACAAATGTTAATTCATACTGGTCTTGGTTCAAGTCTTAGTAAACTTCTGAATAAAACATGCTGAAAGGCCAGCATTTAAGAGTAGAAGACAGATAACAACTACTATATACTTGAGTTCTCATGAGTATAAGTTATTTCTGGGATCCAGGTTACATGAAAAAGAGAAAAAGAGGAAACCAAAAACCAAAAGTTAACAGGGAATAAACACTGAGAGAAATGAAATGACTGAGCTTATTTGATTTTGTTTGTCTCACATTAAAACACACATTCAAACCATGCTAAATGCAAATTTCTCATTTTAATCAATTCATTTTTTTCCCCCAATTGTTGAAACATTTAAAAATTGGGGGAAAAAAATGGAAAACATTCAAAGAAAATTTATTTTAAATTTCTTTATACTATATATCTTAGTGGATGAAACTCTACTTGGAGTTTGAAGAAATATTTCAATTTTTCATCCATTTGTCAAAACCTGAAAGAATTTCCCACAAAAGAAATACTCTTTTAAAATATAATTTAATACTATAATCAATTGTAAGATGGAACTTGAATTGACTTGCTCAATTATGATTAGCTTATATTGTCAAATAATTAAGTTCACCTGAAGTAAAGTGACTAATTTATAATAATCTATGGTGATTAAAATTTTTGTGCATTAATACAGGACAGGGGAAAAAAGAAGCTAGGAAGGGCCATACATATTTAAAAATATTTTGTCAAACTGTCATCAAAATAGGAAAAACAGAAACAAATAAAAAAACACAACCCCAAGTGAGGTCTTTTCCCATCACCTTATTCCTCCTTTACACATACAATATGCAGATGATGTATTCTAGAATCTGAAACCTACATAATTTTATTAACCAATGTCTCGCCAATAAATTCAATTAAAAATGGCCAAAACAATTCTCGGTAAAGTGGTTGACTTTGAAGCAAGTCAGGTTAACGAATTAATGGAAATATCTATAAAGAAGAATGAGCAACACTCAATCGTTTCTTTTCATTCTATTTCAAATGTTTCCTCCTCTACTACTGATTCTAGAAGGTCAGAAAAAACTGTGATTGTAATATAATTTAATTAGTACAAACATTGAAATATTTCAGTGTAAATTATTCTTGGGCAAGATTCAAAGTAAACCCCGTGTATTTGTTTTCATATAAGAATCTTTATGGCCCTGGCCAGTTTGGCTCAGTGGTTAAAGCGTCAGCCTGCGGTCTGGAGAGACCCGGGTTCGGTTCCCGCTAAGGGCACGTACTTCGGTTGCAGTTTGTCCCCGGCCCTGGTTGGTCGTGCGGGTGGCAGCCACTCGATGTGTCCCTTCACGTCGATGTTTCTCTCTCTCTCTCTCCTTCCTCTCTCTCCCTCCCACTCTATCTGTACAAAAAATGGAAAAATATCCTCGGGTGAGGATAAAAAAAAAAAAGAATCTTTATGAATGGTGTCCGAGTAGATGTCAAATTTAGTGTCATCATTTAATTTTCGAAGGGGAATATACTTAAAGTTTTTATATTTTGCAAAAACAGACTCAGAAATCAGGATCCGTAATACAACATGCATTTCATAGTCACTGTAACTAAACAGATACATAAACAAAAACATGTACATCTATCTTATACAAACTGGTTAGGAAGATTTTAAAAATTAAAAAATCCTAATCAAACAGAAATAAAAATAGACATGCCCTTAAAAAGTTTAAACCATGGCAGACCATGGACGTGGACTCAGGAATGGGACTCTATGAAGCAGTTTTACGTATGGACAGGTTATAGGTGCTGTGTGGCTGAACATACTCCTTTCTGCATCGACACAAGATCCTGTTATATTTTCACGTCAAGGGAAAATGTTCAGTACGTAGACTTCAGGTTATTTTAAAAGTCTGATCTTTGCATTGGCGAAGGGAGAACGACGGAGGAGAAAGAGAGGAATTTGGCTGGAGATAGGAAGAGACTCGTCTTGCCCCTGTTGCACTGACAGCCCGACTCCTCCATTTCTCCGGATGGACCACATTTGTACTGCCAGTACCTGGCTCATAGCAAAATCAGGGAACAAAAATAATCAATTTATCTGAAGAAAGTAATATGCAAAGTGCCTCTTTCAACTTTGGCAAACTAACTTTCCTCTGAAAAGGGGAAAGGAAAACTAATCTCCATTGGCAGGGATCCCCTCTGTTTCTGAACGTACCAGCTCCACCCAGGGTGCTCAGTCGGGGAACATCAGAAGCCAAGGAACACAGAGGAGCACGTGACTGCCCCCCCCTCACCCCGACTGGCCTTCCATCCTCAGCGTGATCTCTTGCTTGAGGACGGATGCCTCACATTATTTGGTGTATGTGTATCCGACTCAAAGTAATGAACACATACCTTGAACAGGTTACCAAATGTTACCCTGTGAAAATCACATGATATGAAAGCCACCCACCGAGTGTGAAAAGGGAAGGAAGAGAAGGCACACGTTGGAGTCCCAAACCTAAATCCAGAATTATTCTGCTCAGTCTTTTCCTACGAAATTCCACTTGCTTCAACCACAACAAAATCTGGGGACCGCTTTGTTCCCCTTTCTTCCATCGGTGGGCAGTCATCAGAACCTGTTTTAAAAGGTTTTTTAAAAAAAGTCCCCTCACCACAAAGTCTAAGATCTCAGTGCTCATCCTGGATGTGCTCTGCCTCAGAAACGTGGTCAAGGACGTTGAGGTCATGCGGTCTGTTGCAAATGTCCAAATATAAACAATTGACTGTTGACTCTAAAACCCTGATGGGTCTTTTCATCTTGAGTGCTTAACAGCTCTCTGACGTGGGAGATCCTATCTCTGCTCCCGTAGCCAAGAAACAGCCTTGTCTTCCCTCTTTGCTTTCTCAGTCAACACTTGGAGTCCGGAGAGGATGACAAAGTCTTTTCTTTATGTTGAGACTTAAAAGCTACCGGGAAGAGTATGACCATTTCACGCCCTGCCTCTTTCATCATCATCAGCTCCTCTTTTTATTGTTTCTCTAACCTGCCAGTTGACAAAAACAGCCGCTAATAATTATGTTGGAGGTACGAGGCTGTGTGATCTGATTGCACAGACTCGCGCCACATGTCTGATCCAGTTACACCAACCCCGTTTCCAAACAGGGTGCTGCAGAGGCATTTTCTTAGCTGTCTTCACACTCAAAACTTCAAGGGATGTGCACGCTCTGCTGTTAAATGGCTAGACTTGAAAATTGTTTGCACTTTGTTTTTCTTTCACCTTCATTCAACCCCCTCCAAAAATCCTGGCGTCCCTGTAGAGCGAGGATTGTACTACTCGTTGGAATCTGATAGTTTTCTTTTTTCAGTTGCCCTTGCTAGCTAGCTGCTATGTAAGGCAAGCACATCAGAAAGGCAGAGGGATTTCTGACTTTTAAAATGAAGTAGAATATGGACACGCTAACTCTTTTGGTAGACAGAACTTTCTGGCCAATTTATTATAGGGCAAAAATATATATGTAATCAGTTGTTTACTTTGCAAGATACTTTCTCAGATGCTGTACATTTCCCTTATTCCTTACCATCACCTGACAATCTCACACACATTAATAAACACTTTTAAAAAAAATCTAAGAGAGAGAAAGCCATATAAAATAAATTATATCAAGTAGATGCTAATCCAGAATAACTTGACATATTTGAAGAATTGATATTATTGATGAAGGTTTTGTTGTTACTGTTAGCAAATAGGTAAATGTCATTGATTCCATCTGACTTTACCAACTCTAGTTTTGGTTATGTTTGTTGAATCAAATCTCTTCTCAACTGGCTGCCATATGTTGATCATAGGCTTTTATCTTGACATTATTTTCTTTTCCATTAATACCTCCCATTTAAACCAGCACTTACACCCACATGATAATTTAAATAAAAAATATCACAAAATGGGCATATAGCATAGCAGAAACATTCACTTTGACACTTAGGACTCAGACCTTCTAAGTAGTTCTGGCAAAATTACCATCTGGTCTCCAACAACAAACATTGGTTGTAGGTAGCAAAATCTTGTCAAGCTGAAGCCCCCAGTCCTTAAGAATGAGTCATTGGCAAGATTTTGCTCCAATGTATCTTTAGTCTCTACTGAGTCTGAACAGAAAACTGAATTTGCACCAAATTCCTCTTGGTAAGATAGGAAGGTAGCCTGGCTTCCACAGAGACAGAGTTTCAGAGTCTTCGTGTCCCCAGCGGATTTGCCAGCACAAAGTTAGTGGAGGATAAGCCAGATTAATAGTGTCCCTTGTCATTCTCAAACTGTCTATATATATATATATATACACACATACATATATATACATATATATATGTAGGCTTATCCTCATGAGTTAAATACTTTGCATATCTTTTTGCTACTTCAATATCTATCTGATACTTATTCAAAACCTGCGTTCTAGAATCCTTTCGCGAGTTGCTTTCCCGCATTTCCAAAAGCAGTGAATTTTCAAAGGGAAGGTGGCCGGGAGACTGTGTAACAGTGGGCAGGCCACAGCGGCCGGAGCGTCTCTTTCTCCACATATGGCTTGTGTTACAGTCGAGCAGGTCCCCAACTTTTATCTCTGAGAGCGGTGAGGTCAGCTGCTTAGAGGGTCTCGTTGCCTAATTAATCCTTACTTAACATTTTCCCAGGTAAGTCTCACATGGATAGGAAGTTGGTTTCTGTTAGCTGTCCACCTTTCACCCTGCCACACATCTGGGAAATATTCATTTTAAAATCAGGTCCAAGCCTTTTGGCATTAACTACCTCAACACATTAAGACATCACCAGCAATTTGCCTCTGCTTCAGAAAATTAAAAGCATATTTGAGATTTAAACGTGAGTATGTCACTAATATTGCTGGCAATAATTGAGAACTGTTCTTTTATTCTAATGGTGGAAAAAAGGGATATTATTCCATGAAATAGGTAGAGTAAGTCCAAATGGTAATACTACTTTTCCAAAATAGCTGCGTATACATTTTTATGTGAATGCTAAAAATTAAAGTTTATTAAATGTTACTGTTTTTCTTTATGATTGTTGTAGTATCGTTATGGTAAAGAAAACACATCTTCTATATCAATAGCATATAATCTGGTCTAATTCTTAGGAAAATAAAATTTATAATTTAAATTGTTTAAATTATAGATTATGATTACTAGCTCAATTCATTAGACATCATTTTTTTTTTTAATCCTCACCTGGGGACATTTTTCCATATTTTGTTCAGATAGAGTGGGAGGGAGGGAGGGAGAGAGAGAGAGAGAGAGAGAGAGAGAGAGAGAGAGAAACATCGACGTGAAAGGGACACACTGAGTGGTTGCCACCCGCACAACCCAACCAGGGCCGGGACAAACTGCAACCGAGGTACGTGCCCTCAGCGGGAACCGAACCCGGGTCTCTCCGGACCGCAGGCCGACGCTCTAACTGCTGAACCAAACCGGCCAGGGCTAGACATCATTTTTTGTTTGTTTTTTTTGCTAAGATTGTTGCCTATTTAGTTTAAAATAGAAAAAAAAAAAACTTAGATCTTTTACTTCAGACTCTAATCAAATCTCAGCAACTGTTTTACATTTATATTCTTCATAATTAAAAGTGAGCTTGTGGGTAACTCCCTATAAACAGTGATGGCTGGTAAAATTATGATGATTGGTTATGACATCATTTATACGTGGTAGCTAAAGTAAAAGGAAAGAATGAGAGGTGACTCTGAAAAATGTTGTTTGGGAGCCAGGTTTACATTTCTTTGTCGAGGTAGAAATAAAGCAAGATTAGCTATTTCTTACCGACAATTACACACTTATTTTAGGAGCTTATTTGTTGCTGGGGTCACCCACACATACTTTTCTTCTCTACATTTTTCATCTTGGAGCTGAACAACTGGGACTCAGTCTGAGAAACTGCTTGTTTGCATCAACATCCGAATGCTTGCCTACTCATTTTATGTGGTTTTAGTGTTTGTTCAATAATTGCATTGGTTAAGTAAAAAAAAAGAGAAAAGGAAGAGGACATTGAAATGTGGCTCTTCGTGCCTTACTTGGAGATCTAGACATTGTCTTCATGTGATTCCCGTGTTTGGTTCAGTGTTTCCTAAAAAATAACCTTAACATTTAAAGCATTCCATGAAGGTCATTTTGAAGACACGTGAGCAGTTGTATTAAGGGCGTTGTCTGTGCAATTAGGGTTCATTTCTCTGAAAAGCCTTGCCAGCTCCTTAGATAGATGGGGATCCACCAGCTCAGTTTCCACCACCTCTGTGTCGTTGGGCCTGTGGCCCAGTGGCGCTGACCCCATGCTGCATGCCAGAAACACGTATGGAATCGAGGATTAAAAGCAGTCGAGAGCCAAGCCCTTGTAGCACACATAACAGAAGACCACCAGGAGCAGAAATCATGTTAGCATCATGCCAAAGGGAAGGGGAGACTGTGCCATGGGTGTTACGGTGATCCAGTGCTGAGTGATGGGTGGCTGTCTACACGTGGACACTTTCGGGACTGAGCTGGAGACTTCTGACAGCAGTTTAGCTGAATTTAAATGACTGAAGGAAAAAAATAACAAATGCCCCTGTTTCTATCTCCCTCCTCTTGAGAAACGACGAGTCCCAGCATTAAAACCCTCCACATGTGTGAAGCACAAGTACGAACTCTGTTTTACCAAGGAACACTATGGAGATACGCTTAGCACCTTGTTAAACGCTCCTTTCTCTCTTGGTAGGGAATCCAGCCTGGGCTTGGCAAGTTGTGAGTTGTATGAATTTGGAAGAGCCAGTTAACGTCTGAGAATCTCCTTCCTCCTCTGTAAAACAAGGAGGTTGCCCCAGAGGTGATTATCAAAGTCTTTTCCCGCTTTACAATTCTATGATGTATGAACAAGAGCCAACATTACAATTTAGGATTTGGCACCTGATTTTATACTATGCTGGGGCCATGGGACTGCTTACTTCATTAATCTCACATGTGGCCTTTCTCTGGGTAACCTGGTTTGACTTTGTTGTTTTTCCTTTAAAGGAACTAAGCATGCTATCCTTTTGGCAACTGCGGCGGTTCTTAAAAGAACTTTTTATCATACTTGAAATAAATGCAATGCCTAGGGAGGCACGTGTCCTACTGCCCTCTAGTGGGTGAAACCATATCTTTCGTAGATATGGTTAAGATAGAGCTGCTCAGGCACCATACAAAGCACCCGAGGCGGGGTCTCAGCTTCTGATTTGCAAACTTCCAGGGTCATTTCAGGGCTGCTGGGCCTAAGACCACACTTGGAAAAGCAAGAGTTGAGGTAATTCATGTTCTTTGGTACATACTTGGTTCACGTAAGGAAGGAAACACATTCAGCATGTGCTAAGCAGTACATTTCTAGTTAGTAGAAGAGGAAGAAAGAGGAGGAGACAGGAAGGCAGGAGGATAGGAACAGAAGGAGGAAGTGGAAGAGGGAGAAGAGGAAGAGGAGGAGGAGGAGGAGGAAATCACTCCAACTGTCAAAGGCTCATGAGGCCAAGTCACATTGTTCATAGTCACTGGCCAACTATAGAGAGTGTCTGAATCCAGGCTTACTATGACAGTATGTGCATTTGAACTTACACTGTGCCATTCTAATATTTCAGTAAAACTTCATTAACAAAGAAACCTACAAAAAATTAGAACCAGTTGAATCCAAGTCAGGATTAAAATCACTCTAGACAGAAACTATTCACCATGTTTGTAATTTGTTCTAGAAGTGAGCTGTTAGGATGGAACATGAGGACCTATGACCAGAGGCACTGAACTCTTGCATAGTTGGATTTCAGCAGAGTAGTTTGTTTCGCAGAAAAACAAAACAAAACACATACTATGCATGTTCAAAGCACTGTGTGAGGTACTAAGGGCACAGACCTAAACAAGGAACACAGAAGAATGATTTGTCATGAGTTCATTTCACCGAGGGGAAGAAAGTAAATGAATATATCAATATGATACAGTGTAGGAGACGCATAATAGCTCCAATTTATGGGGTATCACTGTGTACTTGACCCTCAGCTAAACACACTGTGGTCATTACCTTGATGGCCCCGTTACAAACCCCATTATAGACACAAGGAAGATGAAATGGAAAGAGCTCAGAGTCACGGTCCAAACTATTATATGACATCACAAGTGCAGGCTCTTCACCACCAGATTATGTTGCATTTCACTGTTTTTCACAGTGTTCGCTCTAGTTGACTAACAGATGAGGCGGTGCTTACTCTCTGTGCGATTCGATTTTCCTGTTCTCAACAGCTGCCTCTCCGTGTGATGGAGGGAGCCGATGCTGGAGCTGCCCGTCTGAGTGATAAATGATGTGTGTCTGGATCTCACTATCTTTACGTGTGTATTCTCCGCGTGGGGAGGATGACTGTGGGAAGAGGGAGGAGCCGGCGGGAGAGAAGGTAGAGCCTCCTGTGTTGGGTCTGGTTTCCTTCACTGGAGCCCTCCTCTTGCACGAATTCCACTGGGCCTCCCTCTCACCCTTCCCAGAAACACAGTCACACGCTGCAAAAGGTGCTTCTCATCTCTTTTGCTCGCACAGCTAGGAAGGGGTGCTGCTTCCTACCACCGTGGTGAAGGCTGTGCCAAAGGCTCTGCCTTGTGTTCTGCTCCAGCCTCCGCTGTCTTCCCGCGATGCCCCAGACCACTGCTCTGTACAAGGCTGCAAGTGCCCTGTTGTGTCCTTCACCTCAGGTTCCCACCGTCTTCCATTCCCCCTATGATCTCTGCACTCCACGGTGAGAATCCACTTGAAAAGTACTGCTTCTTCTAGCCCTTTCTCCAAGTGTGTTTGAAATATTTCTAGGCCTTTTCTACAAAGATTTATTAAAACCCAATACCAACGTAAGTTTTCTTCCAATTCACTGAAAAGAAATGCCTGCCATCGTGTCATCCCTCTACAAAAAGGAACATGGTCACTTCACACACACGCACAACCTGCACTTAGAGACCCCTGGAGGCTTCTGGGTAGGAATGCTTCAGAGAGCACGTGAAAGAACGTCAGTAACCTGAATGGTTTGGAACGGGTGTACGCAAGGCTAGAAGAATTACCTTGCTTTATGCAGCTGGGGGTTTGCTTGCATTTTGTTTTGTTTTGTTTTCAATTCCGGCTTAATAGTCTTTCTACTTGCTCCAAAACAATGCTGTGCAAAGTAGCTTCTGTCTGAGATGGTCGTGACAAGAGAACAAGATAGCTGATGCCTGACATTGTTCAGTCTGCTGGAGGAATGCGTCCACTGGTCATACACCCCAGGAAGGCTCAGTGGAAAGTGATCATATATGCGGAGGGAGGGGGGCAGGGGGAGATCAAAACTGAGCATAAGAAAAAACCTTGTAGCCCAGAAGAACTTTTTCTGTCTCTCTCTCTCTAAATCCTTCTCACTTGAACATATCGCCCTATCAGTGCCATAGGATCCTTATAGACATTATCTTGTACTTGGTTAAACTTAATCTCTTTCACATAGTGCCCAATTCAGAATTTAACTGCAACATAAAGTATTGGGAATCACAGTGCGAATAAGTTGAACATTTTTATAGTTTGTCTTTCTTTCTAACCATCTGCTGTAAGACTTATGCCTACACGTGGGAATGTGTGGGTCACAAAATAACAGTGAGCATGTCCAACGACGGTCACTCACCAAGAGACACTCCTGGATGATAGTGATGAGAAGAAATTCCCGCGTGTACCTTCCCTTAAACAAGGGCTATTAGATTGGAGACTTCTACAGGTTCCTTCCTTCCTTCCTTCCTTCCTTCCTTCCTTCCTTCCTTCCTTCCTTCCTTCCTTCCTTCCTTCCTTCCTTCCTTCCTTCCTCTCTTCCTCTTTCTTTCTTTCTTTCTTTCTTTCTTTCTTTCTTTCTTTCTTTCTTTCTTTCTTTCTTTCTTTCTTTCGATCAAGAAAATCTCATAACTGAAAAGCTTCAGTTTTGTCAGTATTTCCCAATCTTATTCATAGCTAGTGTTCTACTGAGTATATATGTTAGTAAATAATAACACATGTCTTTTAATATTAAGGATACTTTATCAAATAAAATTTAAATAAAAGTCTTCTTGGGAATTCTACTGAGAAGAAACATTCAGATTTTATGACCCCAGAGCCACATGTCAAATATAGTTCTTTGGCATGCTAAATTTATTCATTGATTTACAACTTGAGCATTGTTAATGGAGATCAATGGAGTTCTATTTCTTTAGGTCACCATTCCAATTCATTGTTTAATACACAGATGCTAATAATTGAAAACAAGTTCTTTGTATAAATTCACATAGTAGCTAAGCTATATGCTTAGCTTGGCTTATATGTCTATCTTCAATTTTCTGTTTTCCTCCCTATTCACATGTCAGAGAAGTACAGATCGTGAAAATAACAAATGAATTCTGTAAACAACCTTTATAGAAGATGATATGTTACAATTGCATGTCCATTTTAGTAATTCATACGACTATTTATATTCTTGAATATTAAAAATATCAGAATATAATTAGTGAATGTTAATAATGATGATTACTTCAAAAATCCTATGTCTTATATTTTTCATCACCTGACTCAAACTGAGAAAAAAGTCTATCTTAAATAAGATAGAATACCACTGTTACTACTATTACTATTGTAAAATAATTTCTCCAGTCCTAAAAATGGCTCTAGGATCTAATGGTTGTACTTGTGAATGTTATTACATTCTAGAACAGGTAAGCCCATAATGTGTTAATGATCTCAACTTATTCTGAAAAACAAAACAGGAAAAACATCCGACAAAAAGTATGATAAAGATAACACAAAAAGAAAGCTACCATTGCATCCTAAATAAAATCATAATGATTAGTGTGGTATTAATTTAATAGTATGATATAGGAAGATATCTAAGGTTAAGTGAGATTTATCCAGCAATTCAAATATAGTTTAATATCAGGTAAACTACACTTACTAACAAAACTAGTATTTAACATTAACCAGGAAGTTTGGGTCAATACTATAACATTAAACATAAATGAGAAGGCTAAGTATTAAAAAGAGGAAGCCATACTATCATTACTTTTGGATTATAGGATTACCTAGCTGAAACATCAAAACAATCTGAAAACCTTAATAGTTCTTTAAATTGATTCAATGCAAGATACTTAAAATTAACAGTATTTTATATGCCAACCAATATTAGAAAATAAAAGGAAAACAATCTCTTTATAAATCACAAATAAAAATAATTATAAGCATACCGGACTTATAGAAAGAAACACAAAATTTTGAGAGATAAAAACACTAGTATACAGAGATATGAATAGTATGAACATTTCAGGTTTTTATTTATTATGTACTTAATGTGACTTCACCCACAATGTCAATGTTTAATTTGGTAAAAGGGCCTTATATTCCATTGGGAAAAATAAAATAGATAATTAAAAAGAGTCCAACTTCAACATTAAAATATATAAATTTGAAGAAAACACTTTACTCTCAGGTATACAATATGCAGATGGAACTTAAGTAGTGACAGCGGTGCAGAGACTGATGGATAGAACAGATAACTGAGACACTAGTGACCCTCCATATAACATTTTTCTTTCAGCAGAATGGACTTCTATTCAGAAACATGCCCTTATCACCCCAGCAGTTCGCTCGAGAAGATGCCAGTTCCGTCCTAACTCTTCGAATTGTTAGTCCTTGTTCTGCGCTCATTGGCGGCACCCCGAGGACTCGGGTTGAATGTTCTTGAATGTACAGCTACAAAACATCTTCCAAAAATAACCGTATTAAAAACTAAGGGAGCTATGAAATCCAGTCTTACAAATATGATTTTTAAAAGTGTACTTAAATTAATCAGAAATCCAAAGCCACGGCTTGAAAATAGTATGCTAGTACAAAACAGATTTATTTCTCTTTAGTGCTGCTTCATTTGTTATAAAAACACAGTAAAGAATGTACTTCAGTCTGGCTGGTGTGGCTCAGTGGTTGAGCGTTGACCCATGCACCAAGAGGTCGCTGGTTCGATCCCCGGTCAGGGCACATGCCCAGGCTGTGGGCCCAATCCCCAGTGGGGACATGCAGGAGGCAGCCAGTCGATGTTCTCTCTCATCGATGTTTCTATCTCTCTGTCCCTCTCACTTCCTCTCCCTCTAAAATCAATAAAGGGAAAAAAGTGTACTTCACCATATTACACAGTATCCCCCTTTATGATTTCATTGAGCAGACAATTTGTGATGTTTTCAATTAGCTTTGTATGCTGTGAATCCTGAATGTTATAACGCACTAAACTTTCCTCTTCTCTTTAGCTGCTTGAAAACCTATAGTCCACTCCCTGCATATTGTACCATTTGAAGGCAGAAAATTTGTGTCAGTTCATCCTTCATTCCATCTACAATTCAATTATTATTTTTCCTTTGGTTCATTTTACTTGTTTTACCTTTATCTCATCCATTATCTTTACATGCCTTCTCAAATAATTTGTGTCAAGGACCAGGGTAAATACATAAGAAACAATTATTTAATATGTCAAACAGTTTATGAGTGAAATAGCATAAAATGATCAGGGAAAAGTCCATTATAGGGCGCTAGACAATTACCTAACTACTTGGACCAAAAAGACTGTTGGATCCTTTCATCAAATCAGTAATAAACTCCAAGTTGGTGAAAACTTTACTCTTATAAAAACAACACCAAACTATGATCAGAAGTAAAATGACAGGGAAAAGACCTCGTCTCGGGCATGAGAAAACAAACAGGGGCGTGCTCTCAAAGAGAAAACGCCAGGGCTGAATATAAAAATAATGTTTGTGTACCAAAATGCATAGTAAACAAACAAAAAGAAAATATTTGTAAAAAGAGAGCATTTTATACTACAACTTTGACAAGATAACGACCCCCAGTCCATTAAAAGCTCACATAAATCAATGAAGAAAGAAACAACTAAAATGCAACAGAAAATTTGGCAAAGGATAAAAATACAGTTCAAGGGAAGACACATACAGATGTTAGGCACAGAAAAGAGTTAACCCTTCATTAGTAAAAGAAACCCAAATTAACATAGGAAAGTATTTTGCTATCAAATTAGCTGAGAGGAAAAGAACCAATAATAACCAGTGTTGATATGGGTGTGGAAAATTGTTCCTAGGCCCATAAATTGTGACGTTTTAAAAGCAAGTAAACAACTTGTTAGAATAGCCTTAAAACTTTTATATCCTTTAACCAAATAACTTCACTTTTAGAAATCTACACCAAGGAAATAGCCAGAGATGCCAAAAAGCAGATTTATGTCCTAAAAGTACACGGAAGTTATTATATGTAAAACTGACAACAATCTCAATGTCCAAATAAAAGTATGTCCTAAGAAAATAAACATATAATTGTTATATTTCTGCTAGCAATCGTAGAAAAATGTTAAAATTAACATTATTTAATAATTTGAGGAATTGCTAATCATGTAAGCTTTGAAAGTGATACTAGATCATCACCATTCTGTAAAGGCTACAATTCAACATACAGTATATATCAGGAAACAGAAAGATAATCTAAAATAACTGATTATTTCTTAGTGATGGCTTTCTCGGTGATTTTTCTTTTTCTGTATAATCTTCCATATTTTCTACAGAGAGTATTTAGAACATTTATTTCTGAACACAATTTTCAGAAAAGATGACAAGAGCCTAAATTGAGGGATACTAAAAGAAATGGAAATTATGAAGATCTGTGTAGCTCTCTAGTTCCTTCAGCGACAGGAGCTCCATGTGCCATTTGAAGGCGTACACGCCGCGTGTCCACAGGAAGATGGGGCACGGATGCTGCTCAGATTGACAAACGCATCTGTCCAGGGTCGTTTAGCTTCCTAAGGCTTTGATGTGTTTCAAAGATCAGCAAAGCCCTTTCCCTTCGCCTTCCCGCATTGCCCTCCAAGTTCAAAGAAACATTTATTTTGAAGAGGCTACATTGTAACAAAAGCCTCTCCCCAGCTTTGGATTACAATGGAAAGTTTATCCATAACTTTATTTATCAGAAATGCCCTAACCGCTGAGTTAAAGGGCTCTTTCATTTCATTAGCCTTTTGTGACTGATGGGCTCTGTTTCAAGTATCAAAGACGGTAGAGACATTTTGTTGTTTTTCAGCAAGAAATGTAAGAAGATAATGGAGAGAATTATTGTAGAAAAGCAAACTATATTTAGATTGGGATTACCTAGCCAGCTACTTAATAATGAATGTGAAGCATGTCGCGAATGTCAGAATGTGGATATATGTTCATGGAAAGTCAAATCCGTGGCTCTAATTTCATTTAGGACCAAGTGTATTTAATTTTTAAAGGCCCCTTTCCTTTTGCTATTTTCTTTTCTGAAAGTGATCAAAGCAAACAATGAATATGATTTAATGAGGGTATTTTATAAAAGCTTTCCAAAAGAGCGAATCTGTCTCAAAACAAAGATTAAAATCCAAGCACAAAGAACATTTTAAAAACTTAGTCTTTTTTTTTTTTTTTAATTTGAAGCCCATACATCTTAGGATCTACATGTTGTAAAGTGATGATTAGAATAGTTGAATAAGTTTAGAACTTAACAAAACAAGTAAGTGTAAATTAACTCACCCCTCAAAAATGTTACACGTATTAAAATTTAATTGGTGTATAATTGTGTAATTTTAAAAAATGATAATACTGAAAGAAATGCAAGGTTGAGGAAAATGAAGTATGAAACCCCAAAGAAGAAGAATTTGTATAAGGCACTCTAGAAGAGAAACTGTCCTTCTTTACAGGAATCGGGGAGTGTTCTTTCCTAACAGGAGAATTTTCCATATTGTGTATTTGCTAATTATCTAAAAGGCGGTGATAACCTCCCATCAACACTCTAGATGTGCACCAGTAACCTATTAGGCCCATGCTGAGAAATTGCCACTTATTTATTCTTTCCACTTTGAAATTCTTTGAATGGTGCCCTCTTATCTTAAAGGTTTCCTCTGGCCATTTGACCCTATCTCTAACATCGTGCTTTCTGCTCTGTGCTCTTCATCTCCTCACCTTCTCACTTGTGACTGAATCCTCCCCCTCTTCCAGCCTCCTGATTATCTCGAACAAAGGACCACCACTTGGGGCCATCTGCCGCCATTCTTTTTATGCCCCTATCAACACCATCTCTTGCCTCTGCAGACTTAGATCTCCATTCTTAGACACCCCTTTAAACTAAGACACAACCTTGTTCATCGCCTGTAACTTTAAGCTTCTTTCTCCACTGCCTGGCTAATAGGACAGAACATGGTAAGCTACCAGAACGCACGGGAGACCCGCAGTGAGGAATTTTAGAATGTAGTCATGTCCTTTCCTCACTCACCAGCTGCCGCTGCTGCGGAGGGAGCGTGCATTCCTCCACCTCACACTATCCACCACTCTGGACAGTGAAGGAGCAGCAGCAGTAAAAAAGAGAGGACTGTGTCCAAAATGCCAGTAGCTGACCAGACTGAATCAGTGGGTGCAGAGCCAGCACAGGAGTATGCAGCGGAATTCGGAAGGTGGAATAAAAGTGACCGAAAGAACAGGAGTGACATTCCTTGGGTTGGCTTCTTTCCCAATCCCTTCAAGAACTGCCCTAGAGTTATAAACTTCAGTAGGAGTCATAAACCTTTGAAATCTACCCTTGTACCTGTCAAGTGTCCACCTTTTTTGCTTCTTGATGCCCCTTACCCCTTTTTTAACCCTTAAAAACCACTCAGCAGTGACCTAGTATCAAAGTATTTATTAGGAGACACCATAAATGCTCGAAAGTTGAAGAACATGGCTTCTGCTGACATTAAGATAAAAAAAATGTTACTCCCAGGACAGTTAAATGTTTCTTTATCAGGATAGCTATAGGTATTGTCTTTTGTCAATGTGATGGTTTTCCTTTTCATTATTCGGATGATGTTAACATAAATAATTGCTGGCCCGTAGCTCTTAATTTAAGGTGAAGAGTGTTATCCAATAAGACATTCTGAAAGAGAATGGCTTTTGAGAATTTCGTTCCCAATGGAATACCTGTTTCTGATACACAGCTAGTCCTCTTGCTAGGACTTAGAACATATTACTTTGGGTAAATTCAGAAAGATAGAGAAAAGACAATTAGGATTTTATGCATTCACCTTTACCCCACTCCCATACACACAGTGTGCCCCCCCCCCCCATGTGGAAGTAAAAGATACAATCAGCCCAGGAAGGAAAAATCCACTTTCCTATACAAATCTTAGAAATTAACATGAGAAGCATCCAAAATTAAGGATGGATTTATATAATCATCTGTAAAATACTGTCCATCTAATAAGACAAAAATTTGTTCTAATAAATTCTTCCTTTGTTCTTATTTTTTAGCATCTCTGGGGTCTGTCTGATCACTAGGTTCCAGAGTAAAGGTTTGCATATGAGTTCTTGGTGAAATCAATGGCATTACATGCTTGTTAATCTAAGAAATATTACAGTATATGTTTTGATAATAGAATTTGCTTTCCTATTTATAGTATGCAAATTCATTGAACATATCTGCTTGGAAATTTGATGTATGTAATGGACGGTAGCCTAAATAAAATGGGTTCGGTTTAGCCTTTAAGGAATTCTTAGAAAGGAGCAAGAATTTAAAAGAAAACTACATACTTGGTTCTACTTTATTAGGTCATGAATCTGATTCACTGAATACAGTGAAAGAGTAACATAATATGGTTTATTATTTTACATAGTTAGACAGATAGAAAAAGGCCTGAGCTATTCCCACACCACCCCATCATTAGAAAATAAGTACATAAAACTTACCAGGGTTTACAAGTAAGTGAGTTACTTTGAAACTCAGGACATTGGGCCAAAAAAAGACACCTGTGAATGCCCACATGATAGGCCACGCCTGCTACAAGGGGATCATCTGGGAAGAGATTTCACACCGTTATTTGAAGACCTAAATCACCTAGGGAACTGTCAGGGTTGCCTAGCACTGCTATTTTAGGACTTAAATGTAAGAACAGAAACATTTCTGAAACTAACCTAAAGCAACTGGGGAGAAATCATGGGACAGTGTGTTGATCATAGAACTCTAAACCAGGTAGACCTGAACCTAGATCTGCCTTTAATATTTTCGGTGGTATCAAACAACCCTATTTCATACAGTTTATATAAGGAATACATTCCTTAATGCATGGAAAATGTTCAACAAATAATAGCTATTCTTATTTCTATATTCTAACTAATACAGTAGGCTTTGCAGAAATAAACATTGTCTTTCCTAACGTAAGCTTTAAAAATTAGGAATATATATCTCTTAATAATGCCACCATACCTTTAATATTTGTGAATTTAACCCTACTGGGAAGTTAGTGAATTTATATTTTCAGTCAATGCCACCTGTTGCTGTTTATTCCTTAATTATTTGCCTTCTATGTAAAATTATTTTATTGAGTCTTCAATTTGATCTTCATGAGCATCACAGACAAATCAATGAGCACTTATCAATTTCTGTGTACATATAATTTACTGCAGGACACAAAGAAGTAGCCATCACACTCTGGTATCTAGACCTTTGTGTGTGTGTGTGTGTGTGTTTTAATCAATTTTTATTGTTTTCAAAAATTATTTTCAATACATTAAAGTAGTAATTATAAACACAGACTTACTCATCCAGAATTTCCCATAATTTAAAAAATGTCAGTTTCAAAGTTTCAAATGCCACGCTAGCGCTTGAGGAGTCCGAAATTCCTTTAGTTCTAGCCATATGAAGATGAGTCCTTTATACATTGTATTCCTTGGTAGGTTTTTTTCTTTTTTTAATGAATAAACTTTACTCTTAATTCAGCCACTGAGATTCACATTGTGTTAGGCACATTCTGTCAAGGGGTCAAACGTTTGTGAAAAGTTCATAGAGGTTAGATAGACGTCGCACATCCATCTCTAGTATGTACGTTGTGAAATAAATCGTATGAACACTAATTTCAAAAGAAGTTCAAGGAAAAGGATTTTAGATAGGGAGCGTTACAAAAGATTTTATGGGAAAATCAGAACCCATTACTCAGTATTTACTGCCTGCCAGGGCCCGTCATGCCTTCAGAGAACAGGCAGAGGGAGGGAGCTCAGGCACCTTCACAGTACAGGCGATGAAGATACTGGGAAACTCTTTGTAACCTTGCCCACATTCAGGTTCATCTACATTGTTAAAAGGTCAGTTACATACACTTGGAGGTATTTTAGCATTTAGGCCGGGGACTGTTTCTCCTTTGAGGAGCTCATGATGCCTGAAAACTGACGCATGTCGCTTGTATTCCATAAGAGTAAAACATCCTGCTGCAAGCAGACAGATCAGGGCAAGGTTGTGATTAAGGGACCACAGTGGTGGACAGATCTGGATGCAGGCATAGGGACGGAGGAGACAGCCAGGAGGACAAGATTTCTACCAGAAATCTTGGCAGAGAGCAAACAAGGGAACGTCCGCAGAGAACATTGAGACAGGTGAGGTTGACAAACAGGACAAGAATCAGCTTCGCGACTGCAGCAAGCTCCTCCCCCAGCCCAGGTGCCCCAACGCATTCCATTGTCCTTGTCTAGTTCTGGGGCTCATCCGCTCTTTACCCCCGCACGGGATGCCTCCCGCAGAGGATGACACCATATCCAAGTAAAGACACACTGTTAGCAAAGTAGCATTTAGAGCAGGTGCATTTCTCACTCGGTTGCTATGAAACTGCGGGGTATATTTGAAAATGTGAAAAAGATTAAATAACGCTTTTTGCTTTATAAATTTAAAACAAAATAGTCACGGGGATGTAAAGTGCAGCATGGGAAATATAGTCAATAGTATTGCTGTGACCGTGTACCGTTCCAGATGGTACTGGAATGATCAGGGGAACACTGTGTAAAGCATGTGACTAACCACTGGGCTATACACCTGAAACCAACACGAAATAATACTGACTGTAAACTGTAATTGAAAAAAAAAATTAAATAAAAAAAAAAAAAACAACCTAAAAATGTCAGATTTAAGCTGAGTTATAATTTGGGCAAATGTTAAATATGTGTTGTTTTTAAACCAAAATTAGGGTTTTACTTACTTTTTACTAACTCCCCGAACTACTTCTGCTTCTGGTTATGAATATTTTGTATTTTCAATACTTAGAATTGCGAGAGTACAAGTTTTCCTTCAAGATGATTTTCTGTGAAACATTTGCTAATAATAACAGTACGTTTCAGCATTATTCTGATTTTATGGTATGTACTGGGTCAGTGGTTTGTAGGGGTCAGTGAAGGAAAGGAAGTTTTTGGACTTTCAAAGGATTCCATTTGAAAAAGAACTTTTTGAATTTGGATAAAAGTACTTGTATACTCCTGCTAACCTCCCTGATCCAGGCTACAGTAGTACATACAATTTCTGCTGCCTCTTTCTTTTCCTATTGTTCATGGGCCTCCGATCTGCGGCCGTGGGTGCCTAACGGACTTACTTTATTATGATCAGTGGTTACATTACACACTGGCTATAAGCCGAGTAAGCATCATATCTCATGCACATATATTATTTTTCAAATACATGTGGGTATTTTGTCATGATGAAATGATAAATTTTTCAAAACATTCACACTAGTTTTTTTAATCATTATGTAAGTACAACAATTCCATGTGGGAGTCTGCAACACATCTTAACCTTAAAAATGGTCAAATGCCAAAAGGTTGGGAATTACTGATATATAGTTTGTTTTATTAAAAAATAATGAATGACAGAATGAGAAAATGAGAATATTTTAAGATACATTGAGGAAAAAATAAGTAAAATCAAACCAAAGATTGTGTTTTCTGGGAGCCTAGAAGAGAGCCTAGCATATAGTAGTTACTCAATAAATATTTGCAGACAAAAAGGCAAATGAATAAATGGATGAACTCATCCTCTGCTTCTTGCTGAAATTAGGCCTGTGTCATAATATCTCCGGTTCAGACTACTAATAATAGTGCCCTCTCTAGACTCCCTTCAAAAACCAGAAGAAATACTCTGTATGATGATTCACTCATGGTAAACCTTCCTTCTCTTGCTGAGAATCACTCTTTTGTTTTTTGTTTTCTTTCTGTACACCTTTTATGCTATATCCCTACTTTGATTGCTACATGAATATATTGTACTTGGCTTCAATACAATATATTGTGACTTACTTTGTACAGGTCAAATACTTAGCAAGTGTTCCATCAATAAGTTTTCATCCAACCTGGTGCATGTCCTTATCACAGAGTGCCATGTACTGGGACCCTGGGCTCTGGCTCAAGGCTTTTTTTGTTTCTATAGAAAAACAATTTCCTTTCTTTTCTTCCATTTTTCTTTTATAGAAAAATTATTTTTAGTGTCTGTGTAATATGATTTTATTTATGTTGGGGCCATGATCTACTTTTATTTAATTAAATATAGGGGTCTTCCATACAACCATTCGGCAATATGTCATTTTCTTAGGATTGTCATAACCTAGTATAAAATGCAAATACAGCCCTGGCCAGTTTGGCTCAGTGGTAGAGCGATGGCCTGCAGTCCAGAGAGCCCCGGGTTCGGTTCCCACTAAGGGCATGTACCTCGGTTGCCGTTTGTCCCCGGCCCTGGTTGGGTCATGTGGGTGGCGGCCACTCGACACATCCCTTTCACATGGGTGTTTCTCTCTCTCTCCCTCCCCACTCTATGTGAACAAAAAATGGAAAAATGTCCTCAGGTGAGGATAAAAAAAAAAAAAAAGCAAATAGAACCTGTCTGAGTGCAAATATTTTACAAACATGAGGATGGTTAACTGAAGATCCCCAGCATTCTGCTGCCTTCCAGCTGTGCCATGGGGAAGGTGGTTAACAGGTCATTGCTAGACTTGCAGCATTTCTTTGAGGACATATCTTAACTGTTCTTTGAAGAGTTGTGCAGTTAAAGGTGGGCCAGCAGTGAGTTATGAAAAATGTAATTTTCTTTTATGAAACCAACAGTAGGATGGCAAGAGTAAGGTGAAATATGCCATAAGCATTAAACAAAGCTAACAGTAATGAAACTTAAAACGGAATAGTCCCGCCATAATGGTAGAAGAACTAGAAACAGAGATAGGGTCCTGTCTTGGTCTGGTCGGGCCACTCTACCAAATACCACCGACTGGGTGGGTTATAAACAGCAGACACTTGGTGCTCACCATTCTAGAGGCTGGGAGGCTGGGGTCAGGGTGCCGGCATGGTCAGGTGAAAGCCCTCTTCTGAGTCAGACTTCTCCCTGCATCCTCACATGTGGGAGGGGCTAGGGAGCTCTGCAAGTAGCTTGTATTTATTTTCTTCTTATTAAATATATTGGGATGGTATTGTTTAATAAAATTATATAGGTTTCAGGTGTACAATTCTATAGCACGTCGAGGGCACGAATCCCTTTCAAGAGGGTGCCAGCCTCATGACCTTATCACCTCCCGAAGGTCCCACCTACTCATACCATCAACTTTGGGTGTTAGGATTTCAACATGTGAATTTTGAGAGGACATACATATTTTAGATGCTAGCAGGTACTTAACATGGGATCTGGACTTTATAACCATTCTGACAGTAACTATGCATTTTGTTTGCCCTATCCTCTGAGTTATAAAGAAAGTTCAGCACAAATTTCTATCACTCCCATCTGAGATAGGTAGAACCTGCCATGCTCCCCATTGTCTCTGAAGGTTTCTGGGAGTAGGTTGCAAGATTTAGTGACTAAAAATACAGATGTCCAATTAAAGTTGAATTTCAAAAAAACAAATGTTTTCTTTTTTAGTATGTAAATATCCCATGAGATATTTGAACATTTATACTAAAAAAAAAATTTGTTGTTTATTTCAAATCCATGTTCAGTTGGGAGACCTATATTTTATCTGGAAACTTTGCTTGGGGAGGATGCTGGGAGGGGGTGAATTATGCATCTCTTCATCACCTCTGGACCTGAATTCTCGCTTGCAACAAAGTCTCAGTCTTACCTGTGCACTAAAATTTCAGTCTCACTTTTCATGAATCTTCTCTTCGATGCGAGAACACTGGTTGCATTGTGAAATAAGGCTTCTTTTCTGTAATGTTTTCCATATATATACATATATACGTATATATACATATTTATACATATATACACACATATATATATATATATGATCTTTGGTGGAGTCATTTTATTTCTCTGGCTGGAATGCAATCTCTTTATTTTGAAATTAAGTTACACTTGGCCTTGGTGTATATGTCATATCTGTTTCACTCATACTTGATCTTGAAATAGTTTGATATTTGAATTTTGCTCTGGTTAAATATCTTTAGAATAAACTGAAAAGTTGATTGGGAATATGTATCAATAAATTTAAAATGTTAAATATGCTTTGACCTAAAGAGTCAGCTTTTGAAGACAGTAAATTTGAATGGTTTAAGAACATAGTGTTTGGAACCATACAGATGTGGGTTCGAATTCTAGTTTTGTCATCTACTAGTTATGGAAAATGGAAGTCTCATTTGTTTTCTCAAGGTTTGAGATAGCAAGAATATTAAGCTAATAGAATTATTTTGAATATTTTAACTCTTGATAGGCATGTATTCCCTAAATATATATAATAAACATATATTAAAATGGTTAAGTAAACCACAATATGGCTATAAATCAGATCTTACAGTAGTCTTACGCTAATATTTATGAATATTTTAACAATATAAAAAGGTGTCCATTATAAAAAGAAAACTAAAGCCAGAATGCATTGTACTATTTACAATATGACATCCACTAGGAGCAACTGCATAATATAGAATTACATAATCATAGGTACAGAGAAAGGAATGAAACCAAATTGACCAAAATAGAACAGTCACATCTGGATAGTGGAATTATGAGTAATTATTGTATTAATGTCTCCTTATTTTACAGATTTCTAACAATGGACATGCAGTACTATTAGCAATAAGAAAATTATATGTTTGTATATGGAAACATATATATGTGTATATATATATACACACACACATGCTTAACACACATGTGTAACACATAAGTGACTATACATATGCTCTTAAATTAAATATAATATATTTGGACTTTATATATGTTTTATACATAATTTAAGAAAAATATTCAGTTTAAAATGACCAATAAGAATTCTTAAAAAGGTGTTTATTCTATCCTTAGTTCATTACATAAAAGTTAGTCAGTATCTGGGTGAAACAAGGCTTGGGAGATCACTGGTCGTTCTTGTTTGATCCATGCTTCAGGGGAAAGCACAGATGTTGTTTTTAGAAGAATGTTGATTTTAGTAACTTCCATGCTGAGAAAAAGTAATTCTCAATAAAAATCATTGTATTCATTTTATTGCACCTATTTTAAAAGTAATTAAAATATGTAACTATCCATTTGTTGAAATGAATCTACTCAGGTAAGATTGCTTACACTGACATTGTTAGCTTAGTAAAAATATTATTTTTTAAAATGTATTTATTTATTTATTTTTAGAGAGAGGAAAAGAGACAGAGAAATAGAGAGAGAGATGACCCCACCGGGGATCAGAACTACAAACTAGGTACGTGCCCTGACTGGGAATTGAACCCACCACCTTTTGGTGAATGAGACAATGTTCCAACCAAATGAGCCACACTGGCCAGGGCTTAAAATTTATTTTTTAATTTAAGTATAGTTGGTATACAATTTATATTAATTTCAGGTATAAAATGTAAGGATTTGATATTTTTATACCTTACAGATGTGATCACCCCACTAATTTCCATAATCATTTGTTACCATGTAAATTTATCACATTATTGACTATATTCCTCTTCCCCTTTTCACCCATCCCTTCACCCTGTCCATCTGGTAACCATCCCTTTGGTTTTTGTTTCTATGAGTCTGCTTTTTCTGTTTGTTTTAGACTCTACATATAAGTGTAACCATATGGTATTTGTCTTTTTCTGCCTGATTTATTTCACTTAGCATAATACCCTTAAGGTCCATCCATGTTGTTGCAAATGGCTAGATTTCATTCTTTTTAATGCTGTGTAATATTTTATTTTATATATATAAAATATATATATTTTTTATTTTATATATATATTAGATATATATATATATATCTCACATCTTCTTTATCCATTCTTCTATTGATGAACATACACACAGATGGCCAATAGACATGAAAAGATACTCAACATCACTAATAATCAGGGAAGTGCAAATCAAAACCCCAATGAGATATCACTTCACACCAGTCAGAATGGCTATTATCAAAAAAGTCAACAAATAATGAGTGTTGGTGAGCAAGTGGGGGAAGGGAACCCTCGTGCACAGTTGGTGGGACTGCAAACTAGTGCAGACACTATAGAGAACTCTGGAGAGTCCTCAAAAAAGCAAGAGTAAAGGTACCATACAACCCAGCAATTCCACTTCTGGGTATTTACCCAAAGAACAGGCAAACATGAATTCGAAAAGGTATCTGCACCCCCGTGGTCATTGCAGCATTATTTACAACAGCCCAAACATGGAAGCAACCTAGGTGTCCATGACTGTACGCTGGATGCTTAGAGGCTACGCTGCTGTAAGACAGGTCATGTCCTTTGATTTATCCCATTTGATGTGATCTAGTTTGTTTTGAAAGTTAAGTGCTTTTCCAAATATTTAGAGACAGAGAGCTCGGAGGCTTTGAGAACTCGAAGTGAAACGGGGTAGTCATCAGCAGCAACGGTGTGCTTCGTTAAACAGAGAGAGCGTCTGCAGTGCGTGCCTTCCGTCGGGAGAGTCTGGTGCCCAGGCTCTTTTTAGTTTGGGCTCTTTTTAGTTTGTTTTGTGTTTGCTAATCCTCCTGAGGACATTTTTTCCCATTGATTTTTAGTGAGAGTAGAAGGGAAGGAGGGAGGGAGGGATGGAGACAGTAAAGCATCGATGTGAGAGAGACACATGGATCACTTGCCTCCCGCACATGCTCTGACCAGGGAAAGGGTTGAACCTGCAACCCAAGTATGTGCCCTTGACTAGATCTCGAACCCGTGGCCCTTCAATGTGCAGGCTGACACTCCAACCACTGAACCACACTGCCAGGGCTCATTGTTGGAATCTCAACCTCTCAAGGAAGGAAGATGGGCTTCCAGGTGACCGATGACTCATATCTGTACTAACATTTCTATTGATATTTTGCTATTACTAGTAGTCTGGTATGTGGAGGTACTGAACTGAACCATGTAAATTTCCACTGCGTAGATAAGATTTAAAACGTGAATTTTCCAGTAGCTAGCAACTATGTTTTCATTTGAATTCAATGGTAAATTCAGAAACCAGTGGGTAGTTGTAGAATAAATCAATTATTCCATTGCTAGTGATTCCACCTCAGGTGAAGGCAGGCCAAAAATTAACTAAAATTTTGGTCCATAAAGGAGAAGCATATTTGGGGATGTACTGACGGGGGCAGGTGTCTGTCATTCAGCACTGGCCACATCTGGACTGATGAACAAAGGTAACGTCATGCTATTTACCCAGGTTTGAGGGGGCTTTTCTGATGCCTCGATGCCCAAGGGCAGGGTGCACTGACTCTCTGGTCAGAACTCCAGGTTTCAGTGAAGAGCTGCTGGTATGCACATGCCAACATGCACCCGGTCTGACCCTCCGCGTCTCCAGAAAGCAACACCAACACAGAGGTGGCATCGTGCTTACCTGGGCCGGGGTACAACCCAGGCTCTTACATTTTGGGAATAAAATACCAACTATGAATTTCAGAAACTCTGCTCGACTCCTACACAGCCGAGATACTGATATCAGAGATCAGCAGCCCGAGCCCAGGGATGTGTCAAGGTATTTTCAGCCCCACCCGGGTTAATTTGGATCACCAAGAGTACATGATGTAGACATTACCTTGGGAAATTTCTAGGTTCTGTAATTATGGGGACCAGGGCAGGTTGATCTCTCCGTCACTCTCTTCCCATCAGTTAAATAGGGATATTAATAGTACTTAACTAGGCTTTTTTCTGAATTTGAAAGGAGTTTGTGTATAATATGTACTCAATAAATGCTAAGAGAGTTGTTTTGTTAGTATTAAAAATAAGCTTTCAGGCTTCTTAATATTATGTCCTATACTTATCATAAGAGTGGATAAGAGAGACTTTCTTAGCAAAACTATTTTGAAATTAAAATTGCCTTAATATGACATAGTGCAATATGTAGATAGAATGAAATGATATAGCTTCTGTGTTCTCATTTTTCTCATGGAGATAATACTACTCATTTCAGAGAGATCTTATGATGCTTATGAATTAAATTATGCAGGTAAAGTACTCAGAACAACGTCTGGTCCATTCCGTCTTCTTGGTAATAGTTTCCAGATCTGTAATCCATCCTCCTCTGCAGTAGCCACAAAAGAATCCAATGCCAAGACCTATTTTTATTGACCAGATGAACTCTATTGTTGTTAGTTTTTCTTTGTTTTCTTGTTGCAAACTACATGCTTCATTCTATTTTTTTTCTTTACCGTTCTGTAAGCTGAGAGGTAAATGTTATGCTTAACAGCAAACCCTAGAATCGTTTCTAATACAACTATTGCAATTAAGCCCTTATTATATAATTCCTATTCTTATTTCCATATTTTAGTGATTTTGTTTTGCATTTGCATTTTATTTTAAGTGGTCTCAAATCTTGTAGTAATTGCGTAGACATAATGAAAAGAAATTCTGAGGGTACTATCCAACTATCATAATGACACTTCCTTAGATCACTTCTAAATTGGAAGATTCTGTTTGTGAAATTGAATGTATCTGAAATTCTTTTCAATGAAAGAAGCTGGGACGTTCTTAGAGGTTCTAGTCTCTCCTATCGGCCCTACGATTAGTGAACTGTCCACCAAGTCATCACTGGGGAGAAAGAGCTCAGTAACTTATCAGAAGAAAAGGCTCAGCTTTATTTGTGGAATGCAATTTAGCTCAAAAGAACATTTCCAATCCAGCTCGGTCCTACGGTTCTGTTTCTGAAATAAAATGAAATGGTAACAAATGTACTTATTTCACAAATCATTGGAAGAGAGTTTTTTCTTCTTTTTGTCTCTCATACTGATAGCAATAGAACTAGGTAATAAGGCAAAGCACAGAGTAAGACAGAGAATAGCAGACTGATTCTCCAGGATTCTTTTCCTAGTTTAGATCAATTAGAATAGATCGGATATACCTTACCTTTTGAAAGTTAGGAAGTTCCCTTTTCTTAGGAGAATACAAACAAGACCACTTAACAAAGAACATAACAGATTCTTCTTCTTTTTTTTTAATCCTCACCCAAGGACATTTTTCTGTTTTTTGTTCAGATAGAGTGGGACGGGGAGAGAGAGAGAGAGAAACATCGACGTGAAAGGGACACATCGAGTGGCTGCCACCCGCACGACCAACCATGGCCGGGGACAAACTGTAACCGAGGTGCGTGCCCTTAGCGGGAACCGAACCCAGGTCTCTCTGGACGGCAGGCTGACGCTCTAACCACTGAGCCAAACTGGCCAGGGCGAACATAACAGATTCTTAAACTGCATCTCCAGTAATATTTAAATCTCCTTTTCATGTAAAACTCTTAAAGAAAAAGTAAAGAATGGGTGACATATTCAAAGTCTGTGTTCTCAGTCCTTACTAAAATATTTTGCCTAGTATATATGTTGCCTTAATATTGTACTTATTGGCATTCCTCAGATCAGCTAAGAAGAAGGTACATTTTTACTAGAATGCTTATTAAATGTAAATAGAATATAACCTATATAATATTAGATTTCACGTACCTTTCCCTAACTCTCCAACTACCTCATACTAAAGGGCAATTACATTGGCTTTTTAAAGTCAAATAATCAATTTACTCTTAAATCTAATTGCATCTGGGGACCTTGAGAGCCCTTAAATATTGTTTATTGTCATGGCAGAGCCATAAACATCACCTAATGGATATATCTAATCTTTCCAACCTATAAAGAGGTGTCCAAATAGACCCCAGTCTTCATATAAAGGTTAAACCCTATGGGAGCGGCGGTACGTGTGGTTGCGGACCAGGTCCTCATGGGAGTCTGTTCCACTGGACAAGTTATAACGCCGCTGCTGTGTTCATACTAAATCTGTGATGGATGAAACCCAGGACTACTGGTTCAGCTACTGCCTGCCCTGACTCACACTATCTCCTCTCCAAACACATGTAACATATTAACAATCTGATAATTAGTGCACATTCCTTCCTGCTCCTTAAAACCTCACTCCCAGATGCGGCTTCGGGGGGACCTTGGTTTTATTAGCTTTCATGATTCACTACCATTATAATCCCAGTTCCCTTTCCATTCATTAGGCTTTGTATCTGGCTAGGCAGCGTGGATGTAAACTTAGGGCTTAAAAAGGCAGTAACTTCACCCTCCTTGCACGTACCCAGTCTCCAAGTTGTGTGTCCAAACAGAGCAGCACCGTGGCGTGAAAGGGAAAACAGGACTCACGAGAACATGCGTGTCGCTTGTACTTAGAGTTGAAAAAATTGAGGTAGGAAGCATAGCCGTTGTCCCCTGGACTCTTCAAATACCTAATCTTTTTTTGCTTTTAATTTTGTTTTCCTTATTGATTTTAGAGAGAGAGAGAGGAAGTGAGAGGGAGAGAAAGAGAAACTTTGATGAGAGAGAATATCAATTGGCGCACTGGGGATCTGGCCCACAGCCTGGGCATGGGCCCTGATGGGAATCGAACTGGCGACCTCTTAGTGCATGGGTCGATGCTCAACCACTGAGGCACACTGGTCGGACAAAAGACCTAATCTTAAAAAAAACACTCTGTATGTGGCCCCAACCTAATATCACAAATAATCTTCCAAAGCAGTTATTTATAGAAAAGTCAAAGTATATTCCCTTTCTACTTGGGATAATAATGTCTTTGTTGTGGACTTGATTAAAGATTAAACAGAAAGAGAAGACAAGTATAAGGATCTGATAGGAATAGACTCAAGTAGAAGAGGAAGCTTGTTGAGAATTCAAAGGGTGGATATATCCTGCTCTCTATATTTACAATCTGCATGAAAATGGTGCCATTTACTAAGAAAGGAGAGAAGGGACAAGCATCTCAGGTTCTTGAACTCAAAAGGAAGCCGGAGTAACGAGGTGTTAGGGTACGAAGGTATCAGGAAAGCAAGGAGAGTGCCGTGGACCCTGTCTTTTCTGAAGTACTCTAGCAACACTAAAATAATAGCAGTAACTACAATTTAGCAGAACAGTTTCTTATAGTTGACTCCGCTTGGGTATTTGGGGAATAGGGTGTATTTATATTTAAAGCAGCATGATTCAGTTTCCTAATGTGCATTTTGCAAGTAGAATAAATTGAGATAAATGATCGTAAGTGGAACTTTGGGCCAAATATTCAAAACACATCATTGCCTTTCCCGAGAGGCTTGATCCACTAATGCTTTAACGAGGGAATGCTGATCGCACAACTCTTAGTGTCAGGGAAGGGTGGAGGTGAAGTTGTTACGATCTCCCCTAGGAAATCAATGATGGGAATCGAAGGATTGAATTTCAGTTCCTTCCTCAATTTTCACCAACTCCATTCCAGCACAGCGACCACAGGTCAGCCAACAGGGACACTAAAGAATATTCTTTGCCAACTTAGTTTTAACAAATTTGAGAAACAAAATCAATTAGATAATGACCATTAGCAAGTCAGTTGAGATTGGCCAACTTTTTCCACTGAAAGGGAGTGGTTCCCAAGGGCAATATCTAGAAAAGGACTCTCACCCCGCTATTATCAACAAAAAGTTGGGTATGTTTCAATTTATTGAAAAGTCAACTCTCTTTGTCCTCTTTGGGGAAGAGAATTAGACCCAAATTCAACTTAGATTTAAGTCTAAAATAGCTAATTTTATTAGCTGATCTACCTAACACTTTATTACACAATGCATTCAATGTTGTAAACATGATTTTTGGCAATGCCTTGCTCTCGCTCAGGAACTGAGTTGGAAAACACTGGACAACATTTGGATAATGGCAATCTCGTCTTGTCTCTTTGGAGAGTAATAATGTAAACAGAACGAGCTCTCTACTGGCAGCCAAATGCAGTGGAGTTTGTGTCTGTTCCTTCCCTAACATCTCTGTCCCAGGGAGGTTTTCTCCATGCAGACATCCCCACGTCGTAATGCCGGGGAAGCATCTTACATGGCGAGAGCAACGGCTTCTCGGTCAAACTCTCCCTGTGAAAAGTATTTCTCAAGAAAATCATTTGTTTCTCTGCTCTTTTTATAAGCAGTTCTGAAGTCCTCCGAGGCTGTAGTGGAGGGAGTGTCCATGAAAAGGTGTCCAGGATGGTTTTAGTTGTTAGGAGGGCAAAGGAGCCTTATCAGACAGAGGCACTATTACTCAACCGCTGCTCCGAAAAGCAAGAATGAGGTGAGAGAGAGAAGCAGTGCACACTTCAGACTAACCAGGTGACCTCGTAACCCTCTCCCCGCAATATACTTGACTTTCAGAAATCTAATGTTTCACTTCTCCCTGTTCCAACTGCCAAAACTTTTAGAAAAATAAATTGTTACCAAAAAAATATATATGCACGTGTAGGTGAGGGATGCCATTTCGATCACTAACACTACCTGTAATTTCCTAAGATTTTATTGAAAAACATTCTAAGTAGTTCTATAAATGTCTAACCACTATGCTATACACCTGAAACTAATATAATACGGAATGTCAACCGTAATTGAAAAATTAAAATAAAGAGAGAAAAAAAATACATCCTAATGCAATTTGGAAACACGAAGAGTTATTTTGGCTTGGCACCAGCAAAGCTCCAGCTGAAGTAACTGGAGGTTAGATCTGAAGGGGCCAAAGACATGATCGACCTCAACCTCCTCGTCTTACAGCTGAGGGAACCTGAAGATCAAGTAACTGCACAGCTACCTGGCTCGCCAGGGCTGGGGTCGGGTGGAGACGTAGGGAATTTGTAAGCTGTGTGTGTTTCTTTTCTTATTCGTTTACAGATACAAAAATGGATCTGTCTGCAAATGACTAACAGCGAACTTGCTATCAGAGAAAAGGCTGCCACTGAGAATTTCCAGTTGAAAAGTTGTTTAACACTTACCAGGAGACATGGTTGAAATCATTTGACCATCTCACAACTCCGTGAGTGCGAAGCTGTTAGTAACTACTTTCCTGAGAAATGAAAAGCACCCGAGGTTCAGTCACCGGCCTGAGGTCCCTTACCTTGTTAACTGGTGAGGCCATTTCAGGAGTTTAATGACAAACAGGGGCAAAATTCTCCTGCTTTCTCAACTTCCTCGTGGATATAGGTTTCTCTCTACGGTGACGTGCGGGGCCTTTCACTTACAGGGTTGTGGTCTTCTCTGCTACTCAGGGAGCCTCGCAGGAATTACACATTTCCCTGTGTGTCCTTCACAACTTACCGTGTCCACTAAGTCAACGCGGAGCTGGTCTCTTTCAGAGGCTGAACGACTTTCAAGTCAGGAGGCTTGATGGAAGGCAAAGGCGTTTCCAGGTCCCCGAGACTACCTGGCCCCCGGGTGTGTCTACCCTTCTTTTGTCTGAGACTGAAAGCGTTTTTCAGATAAGAGTATTGGGGCTCATTGAGAGTTCTGAGGCTCCTACAGGGCAGAAACTTTGATGGATAAGGCACCCTACACGCAAGGGAGAGGATCTTTAACCTGCGCTTGCTGCCTTGCTCCTGGGTAAAACTTCTGCAGGTTAGAGAGACCCCCGGCGCTACACGTGTACTTTCAAGTTCTGGGTAAACCCTGGGGATGCAGGGGACTGCTGTCCTGGGGCACAGACACTTCACAGAAGAACTGTTCTGTTCGGTAGAAAATTTATATTCAATGTTTTGATCTTCTTGGCTCCTAATTAGTTGGCTTACCAAGCAGACGTTCGACTAAGCATACATTAAGCAAACAGAAGGGCTGAGTCAGAAGCTCTAAAAAACAGAAGGACATTATAGAGCACGGACAGCTAGCTGCTTTCTTCCTCTGCTAATAACGCCCCCCCCCCTCCGGATTGTTTATGTAGTGTGCACAGAGTGTCAACAGATGTGGATTGGACTGGAGACCTTCAGATGTGATTAACCTCAGTCGTCTCGTAATACAGTCCCACCTATGATCCACAGCCCAGCCTGTACCCTCAAAAAATCTCACAGCTAGCTCACCCCAGGATTGCAACATTTCATGAAGGATCTGTGATTAAAGCCAGACATATAGACATAAGAAACCATGTGTTGCATATTATCCCCACACATCAGTTTGAATGGTACATGCTCTACCCATGACAACACTAAAAGTTAGTACATTGCATCTTAAATTGATATATCTATTTTGAAAGCCAAGGGGGGAAAATGGAAATTACAGAATTAATAGGATTAGCCTACCAAAATAGAAGATTTCAGAATGGTATTCTCCAAAAGAGACACTCTTCTTTTGGGGTGCATTTGTTTGCAGCGTGATGCAATACACGCAGCCCCAGACCCCCAACCTCAGTGTGCACAAAGGCTCAAGCCTCTCAGCGGTCTGACGTGTGCAGTCCTACATCCCAATGAAAGCCTCCTGATGAGACACAAAATCTTGTAACATCGGGGTACCGCCATGCACTTCTCTTGAACCATCCTTAGTCCCTCACAGAGTACTGATGTTTAATTTATGCTCTAGTGAAGTTTTGAGGGTTTTATGGCTGCTAATAGAAGTGTTCTGAATCTGCACATTTTTACATCAGGGATTTTGTAAGGAAAAGTTACACAGACACACATTGGAAAGGTAGTATTGCAAAAATCATGTGTATTCAAAAATACTGGCACGATTCTGGATCCCCTAAGGAACATGATCCTTAATTATTCTACCTATCATTTATCATTATACAGCTTTCCAGGGAAATCATGAAACCTTCCACATTACTGGGGAGAGGGGAAGTTGGCATTATATGAATTCTTTTGGGCCAATCCTACAGACTGAGTCAGAGGAGAGAGTGTTGTTCATTGACTTCTCCGTAGGGACCAATACGGCAGTGTTGGCATGTAGCCCCTTAGCGCCCAAGGTAGCTTGTGCTGGCCCAGTAACGGTGGTGTAATTGGACTGGACTAGAAAACCTGAGTCCACCTTGGAAATCTGTGATCTACTTTAGCCCTACGATTGTTTAGAAAATGCATCTTCTTGATCTGAAACATCTTCTTGGAAGACCTGTATCTCTTCACGAACCCTAAAGACTGCCCTTTCAGATCATGTTGATCTTCACAGCCCTGAAAACCACAGACAGCTTTGCATCTGCCAGTGTTGGTCCAGGATTTCGGCTCATGATGACATCTCATGACTTCATGAGATGTCATTTCCCAAAACACATTTGGAGACTTTTGAAGTCAGAATGTTACAATTCATTATTCTACTATAAAATGATATTATCTTAACCACATAAGAATCATCTTTCATGAAAACAGATTTCATTGAATTGTTTAAAATATCCTCTATCAAGGAAAGGAGTTATGAAGTATAAGATATTTAATGTTAATTGAACTTTCTGACTCAGCCTGATATTTGAGAGTTTCCGATGATTTTTTATATGCCCCTTAAGCTTTTCCTGCTAACCTCCCACACCCCCTTCTTGGAGGCAACCACTCAGTCCATGGCCAGCCCCTACCTTGAATTCCAAGCAATCTCAGCCACATCTTTAATCTGCATAATCCCTTCAGAAAGCATCTTTTGCCTGCCTCTGTATTGATTTTATATACCATTTCATTTGTACTCAATAATTAGGAATTTTTATAGATCCTTGTCATTATACTATCAACCTTGTCTCCTAAACTAGATTGCAAGACTCTTAAGCTTGGGAGCTAGAACCTTATGCATCTTTATGTCATGTCTACAGGTACTTTAATAAATATTTGCAGCACATGATAACAATCATTATCACTACCATGAAAAGTAGCAAGACACCTCTAGCCACTTCATCCTCAACTGCTTGATGGTCAAAGAATATTCATGACTTTATGTAGAAAAATATTCTGTCTTGATGACATTTTAAGATTGGAGTCTTCTGAGGAGGCTTGCTGCTGCTGAAAACATGGGCAAATTCCTAATTTTTTTAACTTAGACTTCTAATTTTCTTTTCTGAATAAATGTCCCAGTTGTCTCATTGACCCAATATAAAATACAAACCAAAGTGCCCCAAAACGTCTATGTTCAAAGGTACTCCATGTACTTGCAAGCAATAATAAAAAGTTTAAATGGAAAGAATTGCCTTGCAGATGCAACTCTTAGTCAAAATTATTGTTCAGTGTTGAAATCTTGACTGGAATGATGACAATCACAATGTTTGCTAGTTCAGCTAAAAACGGCTTCTGCTGTCCTACAGAAGCTCTCTGGGTCTTTTTAGTTCGTAGTTTATTGCTTTCTGAGTTCAAAAAATTTTTAAGTTGGAGAAATAACAGCTGAGATTTTTCAGACACTCATGGGAGACTTCTATTTTAATGCTGAGGCATTTGAAGGCCACTCAAGGGGTCCACCCATCCCTCTCCTCCCCGAGGGCAATGTCATAGATTTGAGAATTCTGACAGTCTCCAAGAACTACTGGGTGCATGGACCTGACCCACAGTGTTAATTAGGAGACTAAAGCTTGGTGCATCATTCTAAAACCCAGTGGAGAGTAAGAGTCCCACTCCAAATGACTGATCATCAACTAAGAATTTGGAAAGGGTCAGAGCATCTGGAATTATCTCTCCAGATAATAGCTCTGTTTAGGAGCCGAGCCAAGGAGGAGAGAGAAGCCTGTCTCGCATGGTCTGGCAGGACTTCGGAACGTTGGGCTTCTACAGATTCTTTGTGCCTCACAAACGCATTATTACATTGCACTTAATAAATCTGCATTTGATATTTTCTGTAAGTTTACTTGAAATTTTTCACTGATGTTGGTTTGTCTGCTCAGCATTTTTGTAGTTTCCATTTCCTAAGTACCTGGATACCATTTTTCATTCCTTTCCTCTGCATTTGCAAAAAAAAGTCTCCGTCTCCGATACAGACACACACAAGAAGTCACCTCCTGCCTGCTCCCTTTACTGGAATGGTGACCTGGATTTGTTTTGTCCAAACACATCTTGTGGCTTTATGCCTTCAGCTTCCATCCTGCCAGTCTCCCGAGGAGACTGTACCCTAAAAACTCTCACTACGCCCGCTAACACAGGCAGAAGAGGGACACCGTTCTGTAATGATTAGGTTCAAGAAGACCTAGCTTGGCATCATGGCTCAGCTGCTCCTCATCTTTGTCAACTTTGACAAATTATCTCTTAGTTCTTCTTAAAAATGGAAAAAATATCGCCCGTTCCATAATATTTGGACAGAATTAGCCAAGACATATGTAAAGCTTCTGTAGCACAGCATGGACCAAAGCAGCTATTTTTCTATTTCCTCGGATTTGACAGTGCTAACATATCCACAGTAGCTGGTCCCTGATGCCCTTGGTCATATTCTCTGTCCCGTGTAGACCTATCATGGAGCACCAATGAATGCTATGTGCTAGAGCGGCGATTTTCAACCTTTTTCATCTTTTGGCACACGTAAATGAATTACGACAATTCTGTGGCACACCAAAAAATGTATTTTTTGACGATCTGACAAAAAATAGGTATATTTTGGATTCATATACACATAATAATAATAATAATAATAATAGTGATAACTGACCCTTTTTGCTCCAAAGGGACTTAAAAAAATCAGGTGCCTATACTTGTATATAAGGATTTCTGGTATGAAGATTTAACCAATCAGACACAACCTTATTATGCAATGAGACCAATAAGATGCAACTCTTTTATATGACCTATCT
The DNA here is from genome assembly GCF_014108415.1 of Molossus molossus. Taxonomy (NCBI): domain Eukaryota; kingdom Metazoa; phylum Chordata; class Mammalia; order Chiroptera; family Molossidae; genus Molossus; species Molossus molossus. The sequence goes on along the minus strand of NW_023425366.1, from coordinate 6,940,836 downwards.
ACAAGGGGTCCCCAAAAAATGTATACAGGGCATCTGTAGATTCTACTAGATTTTGAAAATAAAATGTATTTTAATAAACACTGGCTTTATAATTATTCAAAGTTGTGTATACAAATTTTGGGGACACCCTATATTTATGATTTAAGACAGGGCAGTCACACTGGATGGCTCCTTGTTGTGTTGGCTGTTTATCTGACAGTCTAAGGGGAAAAAGGTCAGTGTCCCTTATATGTGCTACTCTCCCTCTATCTACAACGTCTCTAATCTCTTGGAGATGTTCTATACATTCTTTCTCCTCTGCTGAAGAGGTTTCCCCCTGGATGAACTTGAATTGATATCACTCATCTCTGCTTCCAACTCCTCCCACTTTTTGCACCGACTGCCCTGCTGTTTTGGTATTCTATATGGTTATGTGCGTAAGTGTCTATCTCTGGTAATAGACTGTGAGTTCCATGTGCGAGACAGCAGTGATTAATTTTGCTGTCCCCAAAATATTTCCAAGTGTTATGTAGTAGGCACTCAATAAATATTTGTAAAATAATGAATGCATTTCTAAATAAATGGGCTCTGTAACATTTTCAGTATCCTATGACAATATTAATTTTCCTGGAATTTGTTCTGGGGAAAAACAACAGATGAATATAATTTACCAAAAATTACATGTTATAAAAAAATGTTGTTTCACTTGCTCAGATCTCTAAATGTTTATGCACTATTAATAATTTTCAACTTGCAATGCAAAAAATAATGGCTTGTCAAGTGAAACTTGTATTAAAGTAACTGATGAATCTCAATTAAACATAATTTTAAAGACATATCTAATTGTGAATGTCATCAGGACACTTAGATAAGTAGAAGTAATAAAACGGGTATTTAATCTTTCATAAGAAAACAAAGTTACTACTTACAGTGACCCAGCAAAATTCAGCCATTAGGTATTTTAAAAATCAATAGCGATTTAAAAAAATGTTAAAGACATTTCCAATAAAACTTGACTGCTATACATTCCCTGTGAGAATTTGAACTAAGAAAGTTTCACATAATTTGTCTTACATACCCAACAATTACCAAAAAAGAGAGAGAGAGAGAGAGAGAGAGAGATGTTTGTAGAAAAGTGAAAATAGAGTGTGAAGGATTTGTCCACTTTCAATGTGACTTTTGAATAAGGTCATTGACAATATCTTTCTTCATTCATTAATGAGACCCTCTTTACAATATGAAGATAGTAATTTTTGGCAACCTGGTATTTGTTCTGTCATCAGGAAATGTATTATTAACCTAGAAGGTAGAGTGTTACTGTCTACATATCCACTTGAAATCACTCAAAGTTTTGTAAACAGTCTTTGTCTACTGGAAATCGTAATTATTCTTTTTGTTCTCTTTAGTCATCTTCTTGGTTTCCACAAATACAATTCGCCTTCTTAATTTGTCTCTCCAGCTCTTTCACATAATGGCAACTGTACAAGTTAAGATAGCTCTGGCTGAGAGGGTAAGAAGGCAACAGATTAGCAACTAGTAATAAACATGACTTCCTCATATTTGCATTACATTGCAGAATTCACTGTGTATTTCAGAAGCTCACAGAGGACTGACAAGAGAGAGACTTGGGCTCAGACCTTGGCTGTAGACCAAGGCGCAGGTGGCTAAGAGACATCTAGACCCATTTAAGTTACAGTTTCTGCTCTTGCAATTTATGAAAGAAGTTAAAAAAAAAAAAAAAGAACATTTCTTTCTGGGATTCCTCCTGTAGGAAAAATGTAAAACTACTTTCTGATAGGAAACTAAAGGCCTCAGAAGTATTAAGAAGTATCAAGGTCTAAATAGTATCATCTACACCCCTGTTATCAAAAGGGTGGCAACTCCCTAATCCCAGTATATTAATAGAAAGATACACACCTTACATTTAGGGAATTTCATGATACTTGACAGTAATTTAATATACCTGTTCTCCAGATACGATCAGATTGTCAATCACTTGGTCTGCGGCCTATGACAATAATTTTCTTGTTGTCACAACTGGGAGAGGGGTTTCACTGGCATCAACAACATATAGACCTGAGGTGCTGCTGAACATCCCACAATTCTCAGGGCAGCCTCGCACAGCAAAGAATTATCCTCGATCCAAAACGTGGATAATGCCTATTAAACACTGATCAAGGAGAAATGTAGTGGTGCTGCAGAAATATTATTAATTAGAAGCAGAGGAAGGATTCCAGTGTGTGATATCATTAGTATTTTCACATATGTAATGAAGATATTACCACCCACCCTGCCTAATTGAAAAAGCTGTTGTGAAATGAAGTAAGATCATGGATGTAAAAGTATCCTGTAAACCAAATTAAGTATCCAAATGAATTCACTTATAATAGGAATCCTTTGGAGTCAAAAAAATTAAGGTAGAAATACAGCCATATAGTCTTTGTGGATGGTTTTCTGTAGATGGTTTTAATGTGGAAAATATAAAGTAGTAGGATACAAAAGCAACATACAAATATCAGTTGTGTTTCTATACACTAACAACTACCTGAACAAGAAGTGAAGAAAGCAATCCCATCAATAATAGCATCAAAACCAATGAAAAGAAGATGAACAACCTACACACGGAAAACTATATGCCATTAATGAAATAATGAAGACAGAAATAATGAAAAATGTAAACATTTTAAGTAGCTTATTTGGACTCATTTTTCATGAGGAGACTCCAATACAAAATGAGCTCAAATTAGATAACCAAATGATTAGGTAAAAAAATCAAATTAAATATACTTACATTTGGATAATATATCCAAACACTCAAATTGACTAGTGAGTACTGTAGATTCTCTAGTTATAATGTGCGCGAGATATCTCAAATGACATGTGGTTTGTGGGAAAAGCAGAGAGGTGGCTTAAATGACCTTGGAAAGCTCCTTCCATACCTACAACCTCCACTCCAAGATGAGCTGTTAACAGGCTCTGGCAGGTTGTCCTGTGGGGTCCCAGACATTGCCCTGTTTGGGAGCTCTTCAATCAATCATCCCGTTGTGATCTTTTTATGCCCTTTTCTGGTGGTCAATTCAGTTCTCAAACAATTTGCCAAGGAAAGAACTTTCTTTTTGTTCTTGTCTTCCTTTCTTCATAAATCCTGATTCTGTAATGCTACTTAAAAATACATTGAGAAGGAAACTCAAAACCCCCTTCTTGCTCCATAAAATTCCTATCGCACTGATCCATGACTAACACGCACAGTATGCTTGCAATGAAGCTGTTTTTCCCCTACATATCCTCACTCTCAGATTTTCACTCGTTCTCATCTGATTCTCAGCTTTGATGAAGACATATGTTAACAGTAAAAGTCTGTTTCATCCTAGGAAGTTGCCATGTCAAGCCCAGGTTCCTTCCTTTGTCACCCAGGTATTTGGTAGGGAGAGCTACCTCACTCCATGGGACAGTTCGTTTTAGCACAGAGAACCACCAAGAGAGCTGTTACAAAGAAAAACACACAAAGGGAGAAGGGGAAACTCACTGCAAACATAATTAGCCCAACTTGTGCGGGTCATGTACATTAAGCAAAGAAGTCAGAGAAGCTTTGACTCCAGAGTACAAAAATAAACATCAATATGAGAAATGTTAAAAATAATGTAGCTTGGGAACAATTTATCACAGTTGGACAATCTCTGGGCTCATAGAATTAAGATACATTTTTTCTTCCTCCTATTAGTAGGATACCAATCATCTTTGACGTGATCCTTTCTGAAAGCCGTTCGTCTGTCAGGGTCACATGTCCAGATTTTAGCCAACCCACCGTACAAGTCCACTCTCACACCTCTGTATCAATTATTTCCTATTTTGTACTATTTTGTTTTTCTCTCCCTCCCTCTAATGGAAGCCAATTAAAATAATGAGGGCAGTAGGTTATACATGCTTCTGGCCCCTCCATTTAACATCCTGGTGTATCTTTTATGTTCTGTTGAAAACAATGGTGAAAGGTGGGCACGGATTCCTCCTTGTAGATATTTTCAATGCAAATAAAAAAGCCTTCTACATTCTGTACACACGTCACGTCTGACATAAGTCAGACATGGCGACGTGAAGGAAATCACCGCTTCTCAGCTTCATGTGTGGGTGCCAGAGCCAGGGAAGGTGCAGAAAGAAGGCAGGACTGGGCTGACCCTCCGAGGGACTGGCCGGGCACAGTATGGCTTTCATTAGATTTAAGTGAATGAGTCTGTTTCCTTTAAACAGGAGAGATTAACAAGCCACCGTGGGCCTGCTGTGGGATTCTGACACTTTTAGTGGCTTGTGACATATGATTTGTGAATATCAATTTGCCTTCAGAAGGAGAAAGCAAATCTACCATTAGCATGAGGTAGGCCAAAAGTGGATGTTAGGTTAGTTTGGTTGAAATTCATTAGGAAAGACATTTGCTAAGATGAGGAAATAAAGTTTGCATTTGATTCCATATTTGGGTTATTTTAATTCTCCCTTGGACTTACAAATGAATGACTGCATGTAGAAGCAGGAGTTTAATGTGAATGACTTTAACAGAGAGACTACTTCAGGTTTGGAACTTGGAAACTATAGGGGCGTTAAATGAAAGGGAAAAGATCAGCAATTCTACATAAACTCTCTTAATACTTTGCTTTCTTGGTGAAAGAGTATGTCTTTGGGCAGCCCAGCACCAGGGCACATGCTGATTAAAACCGAACTGCTTCGAAGCATTTCCCATGAACAAAAGAGAAGAACAAGGATTTTTTATGTAGTCGATCTAAGAGATCGGAGGAACGTCACTGAATGCTCCATTTGTTTTCATATGAAATGAGAATGAATTTAATAATATAATTTATTATAAGTTCTAATTTTTCTCCTTCTAGTATCCAGTTCCCCTGCAGCACAGACTGTCACTGCTACTGGATGAAAACTTCATTAATTCAATTAGAGTGTCGCTCACTAGAGATGGACACAGGCTGGTAGGCGCGTCCCAAACAGCATGCTTTTATTCTATACTCGTCGTCACCAAAAGGAAAAATAATATGACAGTTGATGGATGGCATTTTTTCTGGTGAACAAAATCAGTAGTGTTCAATTTCAGATTCCTTAATAGTTGAAATAATTTGATGTATTCTTTGGAGCACAAAGCATTAGGGCAAAATGCCTTTGGCTGAAGGCCTCGGATAACACAACAGGATATAACAAATAATTGCCAACCCCGTGAAGTCATTTTCGATTGTGAAAAACCCAATCACCCCACGTTAGGTTGGCCAATACAATAACCATGTCAGACCAATAAATTATGGCCAGTGACAGTGGTTACATACTGCTAAGCTCGGCTGAACAGATTCTGATTAATCTTATTAAATGACTTTGAAGCTTTCAGTACAAAGAAGAAATATATATAAAAAAAACGCATACAGAGAAGAAAGTTACACAAGAGGGTGTGCTCAGTGTTTTCCATATTCATTACCATTTGCAAATTCATATTTCCTGTGGCTTTGCCGGAGACGGAACTGAGTTACGTGGGCTGAGGTGCCTTTTGTAAGCATAAAGAAATGCCCCTGGCACGGAGAAGGAGCCTCCAGGTGCATCCTCCCGGAGCACGCAAGGTGGACATGGTCCCTGCTGTACTGTAGCGCTGGTCCCGCTACCTGGAAAAGGGTCACTTCCAGGAACTGAAACACTAATAACTTCGACCGCTGAAAGAAAGGACTTCTCACAATATAGAAGAATTCCTCTCCATAACAGAAGAGACATTGAAGGAGCCGCTTGAGTGCAAAAGATGGTTCCCAACGAAACGACAGGATCTCATTAATCCTCCCCTTTCCACCTTCGCAGCGTTGGAAGCCATGCCACAGGCTCGAGCGACCCCTCGGGGGCCAGGTTCCTGCCAACACTCTTGGAGTGAGAGGCTTATACACAAGTTCTCCTGGCTTGGAAGAAGCAGGGAGGAGCCCGAATCCACGACTTGTTTACAGCACTGCCATTCCCTGCAGCGTCCCAGCCCTTCCTCGTAAACAGCCCTGGCGGAACACTGAGGCAGGGACAGTCAGCCCACTTTGGGGGGGATGAGGGGGACACCCCGTCTTCCCGCCCCTCACCCCAGATGTAGCACGTTTACAACAGCGACTTGGAAACCGACCGAATCTCAGATTTATTGAACAATCTCCCACCAACCGAGGAGTATTTAAATATTAGCATATGTTTTAACTTTAAAAATGACTTCCTCTTTGTAAAATACCCTGGCAGTGTCTCCTTTGCCAGAATATGTAAAAAATGGGAAATCTGCAAACACGGACTCTGTGCCAGAAACTCACTGTCATTCTGCCACATTTATCAGTGTATCTGGGGCTCGGGACACCTCTGGCCTTTCATCCCATCGCGTCCACGCTTAACTTAGTGTTACCCTTAATCTTATTGTTTCTTAGAGGTCTGGCGGGATTGGGAAATGCTGGGGTGTGTGTTCAAGCTCGGATTTCTGTGCGTGCGTGCCTTATCCGCCCCTCCCCCCAGCACGGCTTCTGGAATAAGACTCTTACAATGTGTATTTTGAGCAAACACCCTAGTTATTCCGATCATGTGGTCCATAAGCCCAAATCTGAGAAATACCTAGCATGGTGTATTACCAGCTGTTTCACATCTGGCCTCTTTCTCTGTGTGCTTGGAATCTCTTTCCTTCAAACCTCTTTTCTAAGTACTCGTGAGAGGACTCTTACTTTTATTAAGAGAAATGGGTAGGGGACAGGTCTCAAACCAGAACTCACAGCTGTCTCAGCAGCCATCTGATTGCTAAGGAAGTTTCAAAAGCCTCCCGTAGATTTGCATGGACCGATGCTATTCGCCTGGTCTCAGAGGGTAGAAGTAGAAACCTTGCAATGCTACCGGGGCTGGTGGATGGGACCTTCACCTCCAGCTTACTCCCTGTGCTCACGCTAAGCCTGGGTCAGACCTTTTAACCTCCTCCCCGCACAGACCCCTCTTCCTGACTGTACCCACCTTTCCCAGTATCACCTCCATCAACTCTTCTCCGATGACTGTAGCCCCAGCCCTCGGTTAACAAGGACTGTCCAAGAGGAGAAGGAATGAGCTCGTAATATTCAGTTAGGAGATCTTACTGCCAGCCTCGGGTTGGAAAAAGCCCCATTACCCCACGACAATGCGGAACATCCATCTACTGTCTACAACCTCACAGCCCCTATTAGTGTGAGAAACTAGTTTTCTGTAAGAGGAAATGCCAGTTTTAGAATCATGCTTTTTTTCCAGGCCTTAAGAATTCAAGTGACATAAATAGCCATGATAATAAATTTTGACAGAGTTGCGCTATTATGGAAACATTTTTAGATGTGAGAAGTTGAAAACAGGATTTATACCAATTTTATCCATAGTGAAAGAGGATAGATCATTCAGTGTTTCAAAGAAAGCATCAAATGTGCACCAACTTCAGCATATTTAAACACCAAAATACTCCAGAAAGGGCACTCATTTTAACCGACTAATTATCCACTTATTAAATAGAGCTTCTATCACCCTTATGTATGAAGTGTCCTCCTTAGGCTGGAAAGGTTCTTTTGGGTTTAGCACGCAACCTCAGGAGAGTGGGTCTGGGACCATTGATGAGGAAGAGAGCAACTCCCTTTAATGCAGATTGAATTTATGACCCAATGACAAAACAGACCACCTCTTTAGCCAGGTTCTGCATTGAACAATCAAAGCCACCCCTTTGTTCTTGTCGTGCCCCGCAGATGAGCTACTATGTGCGAATGCACTATATTTTTAAACAATGTTTTACAGATAGTCGCGTAAACTTAACAATGTAGACTGATCTAAAGTTCCATTATGAGCCTCATACTTTGCTAGATATTTCTACATAAATTATTCTAATCTTCAGTCATCAAATGACGACAGAAGCAACTCAGGGACCTACCTTGAGCGCACAATTAATAAGAGGTGGATAAAGTGAACTTTATCCCTGCTCTGTGCTTTCTATGATAAGATATTGTTTTGTCAAATTATTCTTACTTTGAGCCACATAAAGCTGTCAGAGGTTATAGCACTAGTTTCCTGTGACTGCTGTAAGAAATCACCACAGAGTTGGTGGCTTAAAACAACAGAAATTTATTCTTTCATGTTCTGGAAGCCAGAAGTTCAATATTAGTTTCATTGGATTGAAATCAAGATGTTGGGGTCTCTAGGGGGGCCACCAGTCTTTTGTCTCTTGGACCACAGTCCTGGACTCAGGACTCTTTTTCCTCCAAACCAGCAATGCAGCACCTTCAGATCTCTCTTTGCGTCCATCACCAAATCACCCCGTGCCTTCTGTGTGTCTGTCTAGTCTACTGCCTCTATCTTGTAAAGATATTTGTGGTGGAATGTAGGGCCCATTTGTATAATCCAGGATAAGCTCCTCATCTCAAAATGCTTAATTTAATCACAAATGTAAACTGTTACTATCTAATGTTTTATAGTATATATTTACTATATGACATTCACAGGTTCTAGGGATTAGGACCTGGATATCCATTACTCATCATACTGCAGTCTGCCTTCTGAGCCAAAATTCACATCCTTTCCATATGCAAACTGTATTCACCCTACCCCCAAAGCTACCACACATTATAGCATAAGCGGCAGTCCAAAATCTCACTTAAATACTGTCAGCTCGAAAATCCCAAATCTCATCATCCAAATAAATCAGGTATGGGTGAGACTCTGGCTATGATCTATCTTGAGGCAAAATCTCTCCATTCTGGCTCTGTAAAACCATAAAATAAGCTGTCTGTTACAAAATACAGTGGTGGGCTAGGCGTAGTACAATCGTTATAGACAGTCCCATTGCAGAAAAGGAAAAATGTCAGGAAGAAAAGCCTCTCCAGTCCCAACCAATTTCAGAATCTAGCAGGACAAATTCATGTTATGTCCTGAGGCCTGGGAATAGTCCTCTGTGGCTTGAGGGTCCTGTTCTCTGCCTCTGCACCTGTGGTTCTGCCCTCTGTGCCCAAAGTCCTGTGGTCACCATGATCCTTCATTTTGCTTGAAAGTCCCATGTGCTTGCAGCTGGCGAGTTTTATCAGCCTATTTCCTGTCTGTGGAATTTGGGGATTCTGACAGCTTTCTTTCATTTTATCCTAGCTCTGTCTCTTTCAGTCCAAGCTGGCAGTGTTTTTGCTAATATAACGTTCTAAAAAATGTTGTGGGTCTCTTGTGTATATCACAGGTATTCGTATCAGTAGACAAGAGGGTCCTCCTGAGATAATTTCTCGGAAAATCTCCGTTCCTAGCTTTTGTTGAGATGGCTGAGGAAACCCATCTGTCCCATGCCTAAGCTCTGCAGCTGGCAAAGGCCATCCAGCCACACCCTTGGCTTTTCCTTTAGACCACACTTTCCTGTCCCTTGTAGCCTCGTTTGCCATCTGGATAGGCTGAGAAGTTCCCAACGCATCAAGTGCTGGCTCTGTTTTGCTTAACACTTCTTTCTTCACATTACCTCTTTCCTTTCACATTTTATCATAAGCAGAAAGAAGAAACAGGCTTCACCGTCACCATTTTTATTGGAAATCTCATCAGCTAAATTTACAAGTTCATCACTTCCAAGTTCCACTTTCCATACAACTATGGGGCACAGTTCAATGAGGTGCAGCATTATGACAAGGGTTGCCTCTCCTCCAGTTTCCAATAACATGCTCCCTGTTCCCTCTCAACAGAAGCACTTTTAATATTTGTGTTTCTACCAACATTCTGTTTATGAAGACATGTGTATTCTCTACAAGGACATAGACTTTCTCTGCTCTGCTCTTCCCTTCCTTCGGAGCCCCCCCACCCCCACCCCACCCCAGACAAAGCCCAACGTCCATATTCCCACCAGAAGTCTGTTGAAGGCAAATTAGGCCTTTTCTATCATGTGCCTCAATATTCTTCCAGCCTCTACCCATTATCCCCTTCCAAAGCCCCTTCCACATTTTTGGGTACTTGTTATAGCAGCACCCCACTTTGAGTATCAACATCTGTATTAGTTCCCTGTGACTGCTATGACAAATCCCCACACAGCTGGTGTCTGAACACAACAGAAATTTATTTCCTCATAGTTCTGGAGGCCACAAACCCAATATCACTTTCACTGGGCCCAAATCAAGGCGACAAGGGGGCCACTTTCCTTTCATTGGCTCCAGAGGGAAAACCTGTTTCTCTCCCCTGCCTGCTTCTACAGCCCCATTCCGTGACTCTCGGCTCCTGCATCTGTCGTAAAAGCCAAAGCACGGCATCCAGCAGTCTGTGCCCTGCTTCCATCATCAAATCCTTTCTGCCTTCTCTGTGTGTTTAATCTTCCTCTGTCTTTCTTACAATAAGGACAAGGGATCGCATTTAGGGCCCAATGGGATAATGCCAGATAACCTTCTCATCTCAAGATCCTTAATGATTACATCTACCAAAAAAAAAAAAAATTATCATATAAAATAATGCTCACAAACTTGACATCTTTGGATGGTTATTATTAAGCGTGCTGTACTTATTATCTCCTAATAGGTATACTCCTGGAATCTAGTCCTTAATCTAGAAAATGAGTATATTGAACAAAAATATTAATTATCATTTATTGCAATACACTCAATTAACAGATTAAGTCTCCGAGGGCAAGATAAAGTAAAAACCGCACAGGACAGCACAGCGGATGTTTCCACACTGCCAAGACCTGAACCATACCTTTCCCCCACTCATCCAGCTCATGCTGCTTCTCTGAGTGAACGACCAAAAACTGCTCCTGTCCTAGCTGTTACCAGATTACCCCGGCACCCAAATATAACTCTGAAAACATAAATAACTCTCTCCCAGCCAGCATCAATTTTAAAAGGGAGTCATCATTTATTTCCACTGAGCATAGCCAATAGCCACCCGAGGCAAGTCAGAGAACTGTGGGAAGCAATCCATCTCAAGGGTTACACAATGTTTCCATTCACAAGAGTATATGAAATTAAGTACTTAACATTCATTTCTCATGATGGCCCCAACTAATTTTCTATGTTGTCAGAATTGTAGAACCTAGAACTGAAGTTTTTAAGAGATCATTTACTTCGACCATATTTTTTCACTAGGTAGGGTATTCATCACACTTTCCAGACCAGGTGACTAAACCAGAGAGTCCAGATGACTGTGTCGAGGACATGCAGTTACAAAGAGCAATTTATCTGATACATACATAGGGAGGAGCCATCCTACGCCAGACACTGTATCAAGAGCTCGCAGGCAAAGAGGTCAGTGTAATACGTCCAGTCCTCACCCTCAACAAGCTTTCTGTGCATGAGGAAGGTGCATGAGGAAATCAATCAAACGTGAGGTTGTGTGAAACTATGAGACAGAGGAGTTGGGGAACACAGGTTTTGTGGGACAGCAGAGTGGTCAGGAGGGCTTTCTAGAGATGGCATCTGACACCTGAACAGAAGGAGTGCTGGGGATGACAAGGGCGGGAACATCACTCCAGCCGGACCTGTCATGTGTGCCGGTGCCCCACGTGAGGGGAGCTACTCTGGGCTCCTGTGGCTGTTACGGGGAGAAGCATGGAAATGAGGTGGGGGGGGGTCAGTAAGGAACAAAGCATGAGGGCCTTCCATCACAGGTAAAAATATGTAGCTCTTCTGAGGACACGGGGGAGAACTTGGAGTGTTTACTAGGAAGCGGCTTGTGTAGATGTGTGCCTCAGAGAGCAGACGGGCTAAGGCGAGGGCGGTTCTGTGATGTGCTTTGAGAGGGACTGGGGCCTCTTAGTCACACGTAGGACAAGAGGCGCCTGCTGAGACTGCTCCGGGCACACGGAGACAGAGGGTCCCGCGAGCTGGCCGGCCGAGGCGTGACCCCTGGCTCGCCCGTGCTGACGTGTAACTGCGGTCTGGCACCCACCGTTCTCGACTGGGTTTCCCATCTAAATGTGGTATGGTGGCAGCACTGGTTGTTGTACCCACTGCACAGACTTGTCTCTGACAACCAATTGATGAGGACACGAACGCGCTTTGTAAACTACAAACTAAGTCAGGTGACAGAATATAAATTTCCGGTCTCAAAGTTGTATTAGCCCATGACTTAGAGATCTCAGCCGATGGTCGGATGAAAACCGACACAGGAGTCGCAGCATAAAGCGGTGATGAGATCTGACACTTCGGAGCCCTTCACGTGTGCCCGGCCCTGCCCTGGGGATTTGACTTTTATCATCTCGTGTAAATTGAACACCCATCCTTCCAACCATGATGAGACTCTATTGCAAGTAGACTTTATTGCAAGATGAAGGGCTGTCATCTACGTTGTTTCTTTTCCTACTCACCTACACCAAGTAAATCTGAGACTCTTTCGAACAAGATGACAAGAGAAAAGATGCAACTGGACAGAGGGTTGCCTCCACGGTCCCTCTGCACGGTGGCGGACGGTTTGGTGTACACGGAAGGGCTGCTTTTCATGCTCCTAGTGCAGAATGAGCTCTGGGCTTTTGGTTTCTGTTTTTGCCAGTCAAACCACACTTCTAACATATAGGCTCTCTCCGTTGTACTGTAGCTTATACCCTTCCGAACATTTCTCTGTTTCTCTGTTTATTCTTTACTTCCAAAAGTACAATGCACAAAGGCTGATTTCAAGGGAAAACCACGTCCATCTAATATTTTAGCAAAATAGTTTACGTCCTCAACCCTAAGGATAGTTCCAGCCTCCGCTCCCCCGGGAGAGGACGTTTTATTTCGTGAGCTACCCACTGGTTTGTAAGTTCTGCTCCACCCCGTGGCCGGCCTGTTGTTTGCTGAACACTGCATGCAAGCTTCCGTGCCCCGTTCAGGACGTTCTCCCTCGTCTTTTTATCTGGGTCTATGTCCAGCTGAAGTCCCTTATCCTCAGGGTGACCCTCCTCCAGTATCCACCCCTCCTCGCGGGCAGGTTGCTGTTTCTCTGCCCTGCACCTTTGGCAGTTAGTACAAATGGCTTTGCATGATCTCCCAGCCCCTGTGCAGTGCTGCTGGCCCTATCTCTGGACTGCAAACCCTTGGGGGCCATGGGCCAAAGAGGTCACAGTCATGGGATGAGAAACCAGACACTTCGTCGAAGCATTTACTGAAAACCGAGCACGTGGGATAATCCCGGTTCAAAACCGTATCGGAACTTGAAATAGTAGATTTGTTTTGACAGATTTTAAAATCGAGTCGCGTTTCCTTTCGCCTCTTCTGCAATAATCCTTCTTCTCCCAATCCCCACAGTTCCCTCTTTGCCCTGTTGTCTGTTCTCTCTTAGAGTTGTGTCCGTGAGCACATTTGCCACATCTCTGTTTTCAGCTCTTCACTCTCCCTCCAGTGACTTTCAGGTTTCAAATACCTGCCACTGGTGTCTTAGGGGACCAGACTTCTCTGTCCCCCCCAAACTTCCGAGCATTCTAAACATCATGATTCCAAATCTTAAATAATGTAGATGCTCTAATATTTCAACTTTCTAAAGAAAATGCCAGGTGTATTCCCCATTCCTGCCACTTTCTCCAGTTCCAGTATTTTAAATTCCCACTTCATCCAGTTATCCGGTTGCTTTTCTGACGCTTCCCTTTCATAGCTGTTTTTCTTATCGCATCCACTTGATGCGAACTTGTTACGCACCGGACGCCATTATGCTGTCACATGTATTCGCTCGAGCTCCTTCCCGCGTCCCACCCAGCCCCAGGCTCATCTGCCTCTTCTGTACTTTGGGGAGAGGTGTCAAACTTACCCCACGCGGTTCCCAACCTCCCCCCTTCAAAAGGCTCCTCTGGGCCTGCAGTTCGGAAGAGTTCCCAGGGGCTTTGGTAGAGCACCCGACCTGTTCTCCACAGCACTCACCCCACATTTTCATCATACACCTTTTTGTGTCCTCGCTTATGTTTGACACTGTGGGATGAAGCTCCGCGGGCAAAGCCAGCATTGTTTTCAGCACGTTGCTGAGTGGTCACGTGGCACCTGACCTGAAGCAGACTCTCAGTACATTTCTGCTGAAGGAATGAATGACCTCACTCAACCTTCACCATGCAGCAGAGGGGTAGCAACTGTGAATATGCTTGACCACTGACAGCTCGCCAAAACATACACATTGTCTGGCAGTTTGGAGCCTCCAATGCACCCATGGCTGGGTCTCTGAAGCTCACTTTCAATCCAGGGCCAGACTTATGATCACTTTTGATTCAAGTCTGTGCCTTCAGTCCCTCTGCGCACCCGTCTCCAGCAGAACCTCGGACTCCGCTCTCCTCACTCGGATGCTGGGCCTGTGACCATTTCAGGGGGTTCCTTTCACATCACGACTTCTCCTTCCGGTTCATCTCGCAGCCAGTCAAGTGCCAGGGCTGGGGCTGTATTTCCCTCACACCTTTCTTGTCATGACAACCCTGGTGCAGTGCTACTCATTCACTCGATTTCTTTCCTGGGAGTTCAAAACCCTTGCCTTCATGCCTCCAGCCCAACGTCTCCTCCTCCACTCACCGTCCGCCTCAATGCTCTGTGGCATCCTCTGCTTTCCCTCTGGCTTCTAACTTTCTAGCGACATGTCCTCTACTGTTCCTCTTGCCTCGGCTGTAAAGCACTTCTGTAGTTTTGCTCAAGTTTTTATAATACTCTGACATCCCCAGCACTTTTTCCCCACGTTTGTGGAATCGTATCCTTCGACAGAGATATTCCAAAATTGCCCTAAAAATCTGATTCACTACAATGGTGATGATTGTTATGAATAACACTGTAAATCTCTAGAGATCATCAATAGTATGGAATTTTAGCATCCACGTATTACCATTTTCCCCAGGTGGCAAAATATTAATTTTTCTTTGAATCCTTCTCTCAATAAATCAAAACTATCTAGGCTTTGGAAATGTGTCAATATCTCTGTATAATTTGAAACCAATTATAAAAAGAAGCCTGGCTTTTGATGATCACAGTAGCAACCAATTTAACATATGTCCATAGTCAGCTTCTGCAGATAATAGAAAGAATTCGGCCATCAGTGCCTAAGGTTCTTCCTTGAGAGAAGTGAACACAGGTAGGCTGTGAATTCAAATTCTACAAATTCTAACTTCTCCTCGTGTCTCTTTAGTATCGTCCTACTAAAGAGAGGCACCTCTCTATATTTGGTCAGCCTGGCATGTACATGCATGTGTACTTTACATTTTTCTCATCTGATAACCACTGCTAATGAGAACATGGTTTTCATTGTAAAGAGCTACATTTGTAGGATTGTACAGAGAAGCTTTATCACCGACACGCCATTCTGGAAGTGGGAACTATTAAAGACCTCTACATTAGCATTCATGTTCTTTGAAACAAATGACTAAAAGAGTAGAGGAATAATTCTTTGACTTCCTAAGTCATCTTCATTTTCTTTCTTCCACAGGAGTTCAACGGCGGGACAAAGAAACCGACACGGTAGCCGGTAAGTAGGTTGCACGTACCGAAACCATTTGGAAGAAAGGTACCCGCGGGGAGAGTTGTTGGGAAGAAACTATGTACCCTAGGTTGCACGTACCGAAACCATTTGGAAGAAAGGTAAAACGAACCCGCGGGGAGAGTTGTTGGGAAGAAACTATGTACCCTGGAGGGAAATGCGCACTGATGACTTGGTAACCAGACAGGCAGCATTCATTCGCAGAAGGTCCTTATCTGTGGTATGTGACTCCACTGAAGGGCCAAGCTGGGGGACACTACCTGGTGCAGGGAGAAGGGAGCGTCCCTGGGGATTCAAAATGAGGAAAGGTTCCTTTTGGAGTCTGCTGAAGTTCCATTGCTGAAGACGTTTATGCTAGAATGTGCACGTGCACCCAAGCACGTCAGGGCCACTGGCTCTCATGGTCCATGAGAGCCAAGAATGGTGGCCATGACTCTCCCTGCCTCAAAGGTGTGCCAGCGGCTTAGAAGCCAGGGAAAAGGGGGGAAAAGAAAGGAAAGAAAAGGAGGAGAAAATAATGGGGTGGTGGCACAATATCGGAACTCCGACACCTGGGAGGCAGGGTTCTCCCCGGTGGCCGACATTCCAGAGGTAAAGCTGCCTTGAGACACAACTATCAGAAACAAGTTGGTGGGTCTCAAGCTATAAAAAGTCTATGAATATGTCAAGTTATCCTCAAACAGGGCAGTACCTCAAAAAGGTTAAGGTTGGCCCTGGCCAGTGTGGTTCAGTTGGTTAGAACGTTGCCCCGTGCCCCGAAGGGTTGCGGGTTCGATTCCCTGTCAGAGCACATGCCCAGGTAGTGGGTTCATCCCCTGGTCAGGGTGCATATGCGAGGCAAATGGTGGGTGTTTCTCTCTCCCCTTGATGTTTCTCTTTCTCTCTCTCTCTCCCTCCCTTCCCCTCTCTCTAGAATCAATGAAAACAACATCTTTAGGGGGAGGATTAAAGAATAAATAAATAAAAACATTTTTTAAAAGGTTAAGAATGAACTAATATAAATGATTTTCAGTAAAACATGTAAACTCAAAGTCCTTGAAAGAAAATAATGATTATAGAAAAATACCTTTAAAAAAAAATTCTTCGTTTGTAACTAACCATTACTATTTTGATCCACGTTACAGTTAATGCACACTGCTCCTAATTAAGTTACAGTTGTAGTTTAATTATTAAGTTGTGTTTCATTGTCAATGACTTGACACTGGGAATATAGCAACTTAATATTTCACCTCTTCTATTCTGATGAACTAAATGATTCATTAATATCTCAATGTCATTATTCATTGTAGGAAGCATGCCAGGCATTCAAAAATTCCTCATTAATGATAACACACATACTGACAGATTAGATAGAGGTAACGTTGGACAGATTTAGGGTGAAGAATTATTAGGAGAACTATAAAATGAGGCGATGCTTTACTGCTGGTGCTCCGGGTCTATCAAACGTAATTGGATGCACGTGGTCACAGCAGTAAAAAGTCACTGTCCAGTTGTCCACCGTACATGGGAATCTACTCTGTGTGTCGTCTTTGATTTATTGTTCCAATTAGAACACAGTGTTCAAAGAAAGAACACAACTGACCTAATTTAAAAGCCAGGGAGCCTTTAAGATTGTTATTTTGTGGGTGACCTGGCTCCCTTTTAGATATCTTGAAATTTGCTATTTGTGTAAAGTCCTTGCTAATTAAATACTTGGTTTTGAACTGATTCTGTAAAGCACCAAACACTTTGTATTCATTAATTCAGTACCAGAGTGTCGCTGGTGGCTTCCCAACATGAAGCTATATTTTCTTTCACGAATATTAAGGGCACATTTCTAGTCACCCCTCGTTATACTGACTGGCAGAAAGGGAAAAAGGAACAGGCACTGAAATGAGAAAGGGCCAATTATGAGATGTAAACATCTTCAGTCTGCAAACCCAAGTAACAAACACCACTGGTCAAATGGCACATGACCTCAAATCATTGCAAAACACCATGAAAAATGAAGGTGCTTCTGCCCTAAGGACTTGAGACAAAATGACGTTCATGACTTTTCTAGACAAATAAAACCGCATTAAAATTATATCACTGTGAATCTCCTGTGCCAGCATACTAGAAAATGAGAAGAGAACATTAATTTCTGGGCGGGAAATGCTAATATTTTACTGACCTATATTAAGCAAACATCAGCTATTAATGCTGACAAAGATTGGAACGGTAATACTGAAATGTCATCCGAATGACTCTTCATTGCAAAGTTCACAGAATTAATGTGAAGAGAGATTAAAATCACTTTGAACTAATACACACACATTTATCTTCCTTCTGAAGCATAATAAAGAAATACCATGCGTACTATAGTTTTGGATAAGCATATAGACATTTAAGGCTCAGGAAAGATAGAGACATTCATGGGCAGCTCATAAATGTGAGGAACATTAGCTCCATTTCAAATGAGCTGTCAACTTTTTTCCCAGCATTTTGGCTTGTGGAAAGTCAGACTTTCGGATAACAAATGAGGTTTGCCTCCGAACATTAAGGTAATTGTGCGGGAATTTAAAGTGCTCGTTCATGTTCTACTATAAGTTCATTAAACACTAAAAAACAATGAACTGGAATAAGACTTTTTTGCTCTATGCTGAATAGTAAAAATGTATAAGAAATACATATTCCATGGGGTCTCCTTAGTTCTATAAGACCTTATTCCTTTTCTCTTAAATTCTGTGCTTAAACGTCATTTTGAAAAACCTGTTTGGAAAAAGTGGTCCATACCTTTGGGTAATAGATTACCCAAGACCTAGAGATTGGAGTCTCTGGATCCTCAAACTCCAATATTGGCATGTGATTTCTGCTGTTTTCTTTTTTTTCCCTAGTAGATGGTTATAAATCATGTTTATGAAGAGGAAACTCTCTGTAATTGTGCATTTTTAATGGATTTATGATAAAGCCATCAAAGTGGAGGGTCTATATGGTAGGAATGCAGTAAAGGTAACAAGACCAGTGTCACTTAAACATTAAATACAGTGCCTGCCACCTTCATAAATCCTGGATGCTTGTGATTAAATGCTGCTGGCTATAAATTACGCACCCAAACTCTAGACACAACCACTGAAGACAACAGTGGAAACCTTACGTTGTATACTGCTTCCCTTCCCAGGAAACTAGTGTATTATTGTTAGGAGATAATATTGGAGTTCCTATTTTCCTCAACAATTATCTTCTCACTTTATTGAACTTCCTACAATAAGCTCTTATCTTGATTCAAAAGTAATATTACAAACTTTTAATCCTAAACAATGATCTTTCATTGTTATATGGCCAGGTGCCTTTTTGATTTGCAGGCTCATTTGAAAACTTTTTTTTTTTTTTAAATCTATCATCTACCTATCTGTTTATCTTTAGGTCTCTAAGATTTTGCTCCTTTTAGAATCATATACCAGAAGTTTCTGCAACAGCCCAGTTTTACACTGGTATTTACAATCAAATTATTTTATTACACATGGAAGCAATTAAACATTTGGCCCTCAGCTGTAAACAATTACTATATACAATGACATTCATGGAGTTCTCTTAAATAGTCATGTATTTCTAATGCCCTCTGTTGAAATGAGTGAGATGGATGTATGTGTATTTTGTGTACCTAGAAGCAACTATATCTCCAAACATAATATGAAAAAGAGAGAGACATTCACCTGGAGGGTGCCCGGGCGGAGCCTGCACCATCTCACCACCTGCACTGCCGCTTCCAACGAGCTCATTTCTGTTCCACCATCATGCCACTACTGTTCCAGTTCCATCCTGAAGAACTGTTGGCATTCATAGCAAGAAGCAATTCTGCTTGGGGATCATTTGTAGTTGGGGGTTTTGAGGTGTCTAATTCTAATACATTGTTATCAGTGTCGCCAGTAGCAGAGTAGAAAAAACAAGGAGCAGTATAACCCAACAGACTTAGGCTTGGACCCCAGCTCTGCCGATTTCTAGTTGATAACCTTGGGTAATTCACTTTTTCTTCAGGCTTAGTTTGCATATTCGAACAATGTGGACAGTTATAGCTAAATCATAGCACTATTCTGAGTGTTAAATGAGACCGAGGTTTGAAGAGAGAGAGCACCTACTACCTGCGCAGTGCCTACGGATTTCCTTTTTGTAGCCCGTACTCCTTCTCCAGAAAGACCCCTGAGCACAGTGGCTTTCCATTTCGAGGCTATTCATCCTTCACTGTCGCGAGTGTAGGGACACATTTTCTTTGCGGTGGACACCCCTTTTCTACAAGTGGCAACCCCGAGAGAAGGCCACAGCTGTTTGACTTACATCCAGAAACGCGTCCACCAGGCCCAGTTGCAAGGGGACCCTAACAGCTGGACCCAGGCTTGCTTGAGGCCAGAACCGGAGCCGAGTGGCGGTGTCTCAAGGACAGAGGTCTGGATGGAAAGCCTGACAGGACACACCGAAATGAGCCTGAGCTTGTCTAGTGACAGACACACCACAGCTATCCTAAATTATTTAAGCTTTCTCAGACTTCTCACGGGAGAAACAGAATTCATTTCTGCTCTCTTTATTCTACTATCCTAAAATGGTTACAAAGAAACCCCCCCCCCCAAAAAAAAACCCAACAAATTATAATTATCACCCAAACTGAGAAGAGTTTCTTGAGCATACGTAACATTTTTAGAACCATCCAGTTTCTGGAAACCAGCTTTGGAGGTAGAAGCTAAAAATGATTTTGCAATGCTTAAGGGTGATTTCCTTACTTCCCTTTTGTTAGCATTTTGCTGGCAAAAAGCCAGTAAAGCAGTTGTTTAATTACCCAGGACATCACAAACATGTAACCTCTTAGATAAGCTGTTACTGTATTTTAGCAGCAGTAACATTAGGGTCAAAAGTAACTAAGAAAATTAAGCTTCAAATAAGCAAACCTCAAAAGAACAGCTTTGTGTATTGAGAATAATTAATAACTTGTTTAGGAAAATGTTACTGAAATGTGGTTTTTGGACAAGGAACTGACACTCTTCAGAGGTTAGATACCCTAATATTTACCAGGCTACCATTTGGTGGGCTGGCTGGCTGCTTACCCTGTAGGCAAAGGTTGGTTCACATGCAATTAAGCAACATTTAGACAATATCTTAATGATACCATGTAGTTCAGCTGAATCAGCCCAGCTGGGTTCTGATTACCTGGCCACATGTGAAATTAAGGCTTTTTCAACCTCTGCTTTTCACGGGCTATGTCTTCATACAGATGTTCTTGGAAAGCCTAAATTATTTATGGCTTTATTTAACAGAGTGAGACCCGCCCCCTTTCATTTTCAACCACTGATTAAGACTGCATTGCTCTATAAGATACTGTAATTTTAACAGAAACCATTAATATACTTTATCATCTGGAAGAGATATTACTATATTTGGGTGGTTAGGATGAAAATTTTCCACACTCGTTTCTATGCAATGAAAGTTGAATACTTCTCTCTGTGCAGATAATTCTTGACTGTAAAAATATAATTCAATTTGTACCCTGAAAATCATTTTACTAAGCCATTAATCATACAGTGATCATTATTTCAGGAAATAGTAATTTAAGTTGCATAAATAAACTAGTGTGGATTGGGCCTTGCATCACATCATAAAGACACATAAAATATAGCAATAGCAAAATCAAGTTAGTGTCAAAAAAAGAAAAAAGAAGAAAGTTGGCTCAAGGGTAGCACTCTAAAATGTTATTATATTCCTTTGAGTTATCTCTGTGAACTGAATATGAAGAAGGACTTCAGCCCATGGGTATTATTTATTTTAACCTCTCTGCTCACTCTTCAGTCAGTGTTTGGATCACTTATTCCCCTCGTCCTACCTGGATGACACCACAACTATTGTTTTAGGTGTGAACAAAGGTATTAAAGTTTTAATCAACCATAACATCTATATATAGTATGTAATGAATTCAGCTAACAATTGAAAAAAAACCTTTATCATAAATGACACTATCTCAGCCACTTTCTATAAATCAAAATGGAAAAACTATATGGGCAATGGGCTTTTAACATCTTTAGCATCAAACATAAAATGGAATACTTTAAAATCCTTCTACAAATATTATTCCTTGTAAACACATTGCTACTTTTAGTATACGGAAGCAGCCGCTGGGGGGAACAGAAGTTAATATTGAATGTATGGGAGTCCTCAAATAAGAAGACTAAGTCTTAATTCTTGTCAATCTTTATTTAAAAGGAAAATGTTAAGTTCTTGTTAACCATCCCGTTCGTACCAGATCCTCCCGGGGCCAAGGGATCTTGAAATGTATGACCCATGTTTTTAAGTCAGCTGGCAAATGTTTCAAATTCCCAAACAACTGACACAAAAAGGTCCCTTTAAAAAGGTGACTTGAAAGTACCATTGAGATAATGCTAAATGGTCATTAAAGATGTTCAACTGTCTTTGTCTACCATGTTCAGTGTGCCATTACATGGCCTCAGGATCCTTTCAAATAGCAATCAATAGAGGATGAATAAGTCTCACCACTTGAAAGTAACTAGGAAAGGAAGCCACCAGAGTAATCTGCTTTGCTGGACGGATTCAAGAAGAAACACAATATCCACCCTCCTCTTCTCATTCTCCCTCCCCTTCCCAGTCCACACCCCTGCGAGAAAGAAAGAAGAAAAAGAGCTAAAGAAAGGAGGAAACAAACAAACAAAAAAAAAAAAAAACAAGGAAAGCAACCCAGACATCCAGGGCATCGTTTGAAGGAAGGAGAAGTCCTCATCCTGGGGGATGCACTACAGCCTTGGAAACAGACTTATTATGACTTTTACTTTGAAAATCGAAGGATGACAATGGAATTTGTGTGAGGTCTGTGTGGATCCAGCCCCAGATGTTCACAGTGCTGTAGTAGTCGGGCTCTGCAATATGAGAGGTTTCAGAAGAAACAGTCAACAGGACAGCACAAAGCAGCGCATATGCTCTTGACAACGCAGACATGAGCATCATGTTACCCGGGAGAAGGCAGGCCCAAGACTAAGAGCGACGGTGCCGGAAAAGAGAGCTTCATGGGCTGAACCACTCAAGCCAACACGAGGGACAACACCCCTTACCTCGCACAAAAAAAAACAATCAAAACCCGAAAACCGCCGTCGCTCCCATCTAGAGAGGTGGTGGGGTAAAGGGACAGGGTGCAAGCAAGTGACCTGCCTTTCCTTCCTTAAATAAAGTTTCCATAAAACCCCTATAATTGACAGCGGATAATTATTTTCAGCTTGAGGAAACTGTCCCAAAACTCTTAATAAGATTGCCAGCGAAAAGAAACAAAATGTGTTTACTTGAGCCGTCTCCAGAAGGGAGGGGAAGGGGACCCCGGGATGAGGTAGGGAAGGACGATGAGACAGAGAAGGGCATCCGTGCGCAGCAACAACCCTTGGGTGTCCAGCAAGTGTCAGCCCAGAGACAGGGTGGATGGGGTGACAAGGGGTGTGGGGTGTGGAGGGAGCTCCGTGGGGAGGGGTGAGGCTGCACAATGTATACACGGGCGGGGGGGTGATTTAGTGTGAAAGTATTCCGCTTAATCATTTTACAGGGGTTGGGGACGTAAATATTTAGCTGGCCACATCTGGAACAGATTTCCCCTCGGAGGTGGGGGTGGATGACCGGAGGGAGCAGCGCGCAGTTGTTACTTACTGTACGGGCAGTTCTCCTTCTTGGTCCCGCTGACCTTCCCGTTCTTCTCGATCTTGAGAAAGTACTTGGTGAAAGAGAAGAGCTTTCTCCAGCGAACATCCCCTTGGAGGTGGTTGTAGCTCCGCACATGTCTCCCCGCACTGGGAGGGGAGAAGGAGGAGGACGAGGAGGAGGACGAAGAAGAGGAGTTGGCGGCCTCTGGTGATACCATGTCCTGACCAAGGGCTTGGCAGGTGACAGGGATGGAAGACACCAAGAACAGCAACAAAAAGCAGCAGCAGCAGCCCGGCAGGTGGGGAAAGGCTGAGGCACAATGTGTTAGTATCCATTTCCACATTGTACTGAAACTCTCGGCACTGGAAATGGTCTTATCAGAAGGAACATACTGGAAGGGTGAGACCCGGTGCGAGGCAAGGAGACAGCTGGAGGTGGCGGCCGCTGGTTAGCTCCCTCGGGCTGCGGATCTGGCCAGAAGTGAGTGCACCACCATCCATAACTCCTCGGAAGGGCCGCTGCCTCTCCTCGCCCGGCCGGGATCCTCCGTGCGCCCCTGCAGTCTCCCCGCGAGCGGTGGACGTGGGTGGCCACAGGAGCTGGAGCTATTTGGTGGCGGTGGTGCTGCTGGTCACCAGCGATCTTCACTCTCCCAGGAGTTACTTTGTTCTCTTCTTCACTCCTTTCTTCACCATGTTAGATGGGGGGAAAGTCTTAGAAACAGATGACAGCACGGTGAACAAAACCCACCGGGGTCGGGGCGGGAGGCTGGGAGAGAGCTGCGTGGCCGGGGCGCACCCGCGGTCCCTCTCCGCCCAGCCCCGGCGACAGACGGCTCGCCCGGCGCCCGCCTTCGGGTGTCAGCGCTGGCGGCGGCTGCCCCGCGCCGTTTTCCTCTCCCTGTCGCTTTCTCTCCTTGCTGGTGCCTGTGGATGTAGCGCCTGCAGAAAGTCACTTCTTGTTTGGGGGGATGGCGGCTGGTGTTTTGTTGAGCCCTGTCTCCCTCCCCCCGCCTTTGGAAGGCCGGCTTGTAAACAGGTTGAAGCCCGGAGTCTAAATGTCAGTGGTTCTGAGCCAGAGGTGGGCTCTGCCTCTGCTGGTCAAACCTCATTTGCAGGGTGGAGGAGCAGGGGGAGGGGGTCAAACGGCGGTGGGACATCTGAAACCCCGGGCTGCTGGGAACGCCAAGGAGAGGGAGGAGGGAGGGGGCCGAGAGTGGGGAGCCTGGAGCGAGGGGAAGGGAGCAGGCTGCCTCTGCGGGGCTGGGGGGCTGGGGGGCCGCGGGTCCTCTGCCCGCGCCCCAGCCGCGCAGCCTCCGCCCGCTGCGCCCCCAGCGCCGGCTAATTGCTGCGGAGGCGCCCGGAGCCGCTGCGCGGGCCACCAGCTCCAGTCCTCCCGCGTTCCCAATTCCGCTGCCTGCAGCCTGAACCAATCCCCTCCGGGAGCCCCTTTCTCACTTGTTTTCCAGCTAGGATTTTTTTTTTTTTTTTCCTTTTGGCAGCGAAGTACTTGAGAGCCACCTGGAGCCTGGTGCTTAGCTGCCTGTTTCCCTCCCCCTCTGGCTCCCAGAAGAGGGGGAGGGCTGGGGGAGAAGCAGAAGATGCTGAGGACAATCCCTCCGGAGCAGCAGATTATAAACTGATCGAAGTGAACGCAGAAAAGGGAGACATAATTAGCTTCCTCTCCTCCTCTCTGCCAGCTTCCAAGGAGGTCTCCGCTTTAATGAATCACTGATTTCTCCCTTCCGTTGCTGAAATAAAAAGTTCACACTTTGGCCCTCTCTGCCTTTTAAGCTCGGAGAGATTTATAGTCACCCTTAAAAGTCGCCTCTCTGGGCGCCAATGAAATCGGGGACCCCAATGACGGATTTGTAATTGCTAACATGAGTCCTTAACTGGATCGCGCGTGCACTTCAAAGCGGACGCACTTTACTGAGATGGCGAAGATTTAACCGCACAATTTGGCTGATACTCGGCTGTTCTCGTTTCCACGCGATTTCCTTGCACTTTGCCATGAAGGGGCGTTTTCTGTTCTCTATCTGCACAGGTACCGTTTCCAAGGGCTGTTTTCAGTGTCACTGCACTACCTGCCTCTCCCACCACCTCGCGATTCCCTCACCAGTGGCAGAAACTTGCATGAAATCCAGGTGCGGACAGAACCAAGTCCTCCGTCAGGAAGCCTTTGCCAAGGATTGAGTCACAAGAAAGGACTGTTGTGATCATCTGTTCCAGTCCGAGTGAGAGACAGTTCCTCCAGGGTCACTTTTTCAAGAATTACTTTCAACTCTGGAGAGCCTGTCCGGAAGGAGTGGCTCAAGTTGTATTGGTAACAATATTTCTATTCTGTAAAGAGCTGGAGATTGGATCAGGTTGAAATATACGAAATTGGCAATATTTTATGGTTTTCTACCCCCAGTCCTGGCCATTTCATATGGTTCAATCTAACATTTAAGCTGCTATTCTAAGAAGAATCACTCGAAGGTGAACTTGGGAGTTTGACCTCTACAACTGTAATTCAGAGGGAACTAAGCAGAAGGGCTTGTGTATGTCCAATAAGCCAGAATCCCTATAAAGTGTGCTTGGCCTCAGTCTTCATGGGGAACAGAAGAGGATACAAAGAAGTTAAAAGTCTCTGGTTTGAGATGAGCCTCAGGAGTGATTGCCCAATTATGCTGTTTAGTGACCTGAAAAATGACTTTACATGCGTGTGCTTCTATTTTCCTGTGCGCTCAGGGCCTTGGAAAGAGAAGCATTTCATACTAGAAGCAGAGATTTTAATTCCATTATTTATTGCCCATCGTAATGCCTATTCAGAAGATTCCAACAACATAGATGGTGAACACCACATTTAAACATTAAAAATTTTAATATAATTAGCTCTGATTTCAGTAGCTATTACTTGGAGAGTTAAGCAAATGAAGAGCATACGTCAAACAAACCTTGGTTTTTCATGACTGCATGGATATTCGAAAATGAACTCAGTCTAATTTCAATGTTTTAGTTCCCAGTTTCCTACTTGAGTTGACAAATGCCTGAAAGAGAGGTTGTGTTTCTAAGGGGTTAGAGTTTCAGCCCAATTGTTCAGCAGAGTCCAAATGTTTGAATTGACAACTAATTAAAACTACATGTTTTTTTTTTTTTAATTATGTTTGATGAAACCATACAATAAAAATTCTGTCATGAAAAGTTACAAAACACAAGAAGTTGTTATTTTGAGGTTTCTCTACACTGGGCATCAACACTATTGATGCCACTTGAGGTTTTTTTTTTTTCTTTTTACTTACAAGGGACACCCCACCCCCACTCCAAATGGAGTTTCTCTCTCTCTGTTTCGCACACACACACACACACACACACACCCCTATTTACCAACTTTCTGCAGCAGTGGAATAAGCTATTCTGATCTTTAAGTGAGAGGTTTCCTGTTTTGATTCCGTCCGACACGGGGGAACACGCCTTCCAAACCTCCATATTAAACCTGCCTGCAGCAGGTGTGCTGGTTAGAGGTTCGGGGGCCTTCGCTCGCTCTGCTTTTCTGTGCAGCGTGATGACAGGAAGGGCCTTTACAAAACAGCCCAAAGGAAAAGCTGACATAGCTTTTTAGATGATATCTCGCTCTTCTGTTTCTTTCCTGTGCAGCCTGTCTTTGTAGCACAGCCGAATCCCTGAGCACTCCGCTGCTCCGCATTGTCGGGTCGCCTCTTAGGTTAGCCAGAGAAAGCCTGAGAAAAGTTCCGCGGGAAAGATGCTCTATTTAACGGAATTCAATCTCTCCCAATAGATTCGAATCACTAACATAAATGTATGAATGTAGATTATATCTCTGTAATGAGGCCTGAATCATTCTCAGTTACTTCAAAGGGCTGAAACTCTACCTTGCTTTTTTCGCAGCAATAATCAGGTCTTAATGGGTTCCTTTATTAATTGTTTCTCTGCAGTGATTGCAAAGGACAGTACAAGCTTCAGATTAGAGTGGGAGCTACTCATTCTAAAAGGCTGTTTTTCTCTCTCTCTCTCTTTTTTTCCTCCCAACCTCTGGAAGGCTTGCTTTATTTCTAGGCCCTACACAGTAATATTAGATTCAGTAATATTAGGCTAAATCTTGATTTGGGGGGAACTAGATGTGGCCTTTTGTTCGGTGCGACTCCTTGAGAAATGGTGGAGGCTTTTAAAAGCAAGACCGTGGCCGCGGCCGCTGCAGGATCTTAAAACGTGGTTACTTAACCTCAGAGAAGAAGTTTGCTTCTGTCCTTGAAAGTCCCCCAGCAGCTCTTCCGTTTGAGCAGTTTCCATTTTCAGTACATATCTCCCGGATTCTGAACGTTCCTGGGCCTGTCTGTGGTTCAGTTACAAGATGTGTGTTCTATTATGTGTGATGTTATTGGCAGTGTCAGTGAGCTGATCCAAATAATAACCAAGTCAGGTCCAAAGCCAGCCGGGCTGCTGCAGGAGGCACACATGTGCAGGCCTCCTTGGGAAAAGCTTAGTGCAGCGCTCGGGGGTGTATGACGGGCAGCCCCCGACCCCTTTCGGGTGCGGAAGATGCCAGTTTTGAGGCGTCGTTGGGGCTTGTGGGCTTCCCAGGATGCAACTGGAGGTGATGCTTAGAGAGTCAGTGACCTTGGGGGCAAATAAAATGGTGGTCTCTTGGTATTTTTTTTTTAAACTAGGGTTTTCTAATGAAAGGGAAGGAGGTCGTACCTCACAGAGATAAGTACTGAAGTGCAATCACTGAATAATCTCATTCATTCGAAAGATGAATGAACGGATGCCCAAGTCAGTGGTAGGACAGAGTGCAGGGCTCAGGTGCGAGGCTCTGGGTGTGATCCCGGTTTTCTGAGGCAGCTGCTCTGCTGTTCTGCTTTCTCTGTCTGCCCTCCGTGCTCCCCTCCCTGTTGCTGACCCCTCCTCACTCTAACATGTCTTAGGTGCCAGGGTAGAAGCGATACACGTTTGGAAGGCTTTACTTATGGAAAAACAATAGGCCTAAGCCAGAGTCATAAAATAGTAAGAAACAGCTTAGTGTTGGGTTATTAAGTACCAGCTGATTAGGAATAATGATACAGATTTGGAATAATGATACCGATTTGGAAAGGAGGGTATTTTATCAAAGTCTGTGAAATGAAAACAATTAGAAAACAATAGATAGCACATATTTTCAGAATAGTCAAGGATTCTCTTTTCTTTAAAATCTGAATTTATTAGTTCTCCAGAAAATTTATGGCACCTTCTAGAAAAGAAGATTTATACTTGATTCTGCCTTTTGTATTCTACAATTAAATTTCCAGGAAGGAGGATGATACTTCAAAGCAGGGATATGGGCTTACGTAATTTTTTTCAAATTTTAAAACTAAGGTAAGTTTTCTATTCCCTAGCTTTCAAACAGACTTAAGGATCTATTATTGAGAAGGAAAAAGTGGCCCAGTAGTGAAAAGGACCCTTTGCTGGAAGAGGAATTCTAGAGAAGAATGTTTAAATCATACACTAAATCACCCAAAATTCCTGGAAACTGAGCTCTGGGTCTTGGCACCAAACACAAACATATTTCCACAAAGCTGCCGTTCGTCTCCTCCCAGCTGACGGTAAACAGAACTTCCTCCGACAAAGCTGTGACGTTTCCAAAGAGTCCTGTTTGTTTGCTGTGTTCTCGGCTGTCTCTCTGCAGAACTGCGGCTCCTTCTCTTCCAGCCCTCCGGTCCCCTCGTCCCGTGCCCCAGATAAAACGTTTAAACATCCCGGTGTCGGACCCGGTATTTATGTCTGTGATTTCATTGGCAGGTCCCTTTAACGTTGCGATGTCTTTCAGCAGCAGGCATCGAGAGTGTTCTTTCTCCATCCATTCACATAACTGATTTCTATGCAACTAATGTTGGTTGGTCTCTACAGGTAGGCATTGTAGGTGGTGCACGATTTTACCCATCGATGAGACAGAGCAACTCACCTTGTAAAGAGCAAGGCTGAACGGTTCCTTCATCCCTGTGAATGGTGAACACAGCAGGGTTACCTTTGGACTCATGGCGAGATTTGGGAGGAGAAAGACGAGCCCCTGAAACTGCTTTCTGGTTGTCCTAGTCTGGTCAAGAAGAGCTGCAGGAAGCTGCGACTTCTGTCCTCTGGCTTCCTGAAGGACCAAGACGGAATCTTTCCGTTTTGTGTTCCTGGCACAATCTCTTACTGTTTCTCCTGCAGTCTGGGGACTCGGCCTTTCTGCCAACTCGACCTGCTTTGCTCGTCTGTCTTTCTGCTCTCAGACTCCTGGGTGCATCTCCTATGCTTCCCAACGAGGTCCCTAATCCATCTGCTGTCCTGTGTGTCTCCTATTAAAACACACACGTGATCAAATATAATTTGACCTGATACCCATTCTCCCTATTTGAAAAATTGTGCCTCTGTTAAACAGACTTTGACAAAGAAGATTTATTGGCAATGAATTACTGTTAGCAGAAATATGATCGTGTTGGGAGAGTGCAATATTTGCGGTGCTGGTTTTTCTTGGATTGCTCCCCAGATCCACTTCCTGCCCTCCCCTGCTCAGCTCGGGCTGACATCTCTGCATCACCACTGTCCCCTGGACAGATGACTTGTAGTCCCTTTGGTCCCCGGGAAAGGGAAGTTTCGGGAGATGGGAGCACAGGAGCAGAGAGCATTCTGGGTATTTCTTCCTTGCCGCCTCCTCCTCAGGGGTCTAGTGTCCCTGTGGTGGCAGTGGCTGTCTCTCTGGATCAACACTTCCCACCGGAGTCCCTGCAATACTATTTCTTCCCTTTGCCCCTTCCGCTAAGGAGGCCTGATCGTTACTCTCTGCGGCTGCTCATCGTCTCTCCCTTGCTCCTTCCTCTGACCTGCCGGCACCTCTGGAACTGGCCACATTGAGTCTCTTCATCTGAACCAGTCGGGTAAATTCTGTGTCCTAGGACACCCACTACGTACACCCCTGCAGTCGGTACCAGTGCATAATCATACGGATTTTGTGCATATGCAAGCCAGCAGGAGAGTGTCATTTCATACAAAGCGCACGCTGAGCGTGGGTGTTTGCTCGATGAGCTCTATTCTTTGAGCTGTACAAAAGATAACGACACACGACACCTGTCCTCAAAAATATGTAATCTAGTACTGGGTCTTGATTGATTATTGATTATCTTTTTGTGCAATGAGTGATTTTGAGCTCCAAAATCAAAGTAAAACATTTTGACTATTCAAGATTCAAAGAAATAATTTACATAAATAACGTTCAGAAAAGGATTTAGTAAAGTGAAATTGTGTCCGTAACTGACACATACTTGTGGAAAACTGTACTGAAAGATCTATAATAAAATTAGCTTTCCCCTTTCCAGTTAACGATAAATAATTTTAATGTTTCTTAATAGAAATTTTTATTAATCTTTAAAATCAATCACTTTTTGTGAGTCAACTTGTTATATCGACCATTGCTTATGGTTTAGAAGGAAAACTAGTATAGTATTATTTTCTGGCCTACTCTATTTTTATCTAAAGACAATTTTTTAAAAATGGAGATACAGCCCTGGCTGGTTTGGCTCAGTGGTTGGAGCTTTGGCCCGAGGACCAGAGAGTTGCCAGTTTGACTCCCAGTCAAGAGCATGTATCTTGGTTGTGGGTTCAATCCCTGGCTCCAGCTGGGGTCATGTGGGAGGCAACCAATCAGTGCATCTTTCTCACGTCGATGTTTCTCTCTCTCTCCCTCCCTCCCTCTCACTCTATCTGAAAAAAATCAATGGAAAAATATCCTTGGGTAAGAATTAAAAAATAAATGAATAAAATAAAAATAGAGATGCAGAAAGCTTTGAATCGTTAGTTAGGCGTAAATGCTGGGATAGCACCTAACAGCTGAGATGAAACACAGACGGGTAATCCGGTGGGCTAACGGCTGTCCGGACACTTCCACAAATCTTACAAGTAACTTGCGGAATCAACCCCACCTGGCACGGAGCTCTCTCGTCCTCTCGCCTGCTCGCCCCAAGCAATGATGCACTTGGAATCGAATTGGTCTTCCTTCACCCTATTGCCCTTACTACAGGGACCTGTAAAAGAGTACAGTCCAGAAAGCGGAAGGGGTTGCTACAAAGGCCTGGGAAGGCGACAGAGCTGCGGGGACGTGATGAAGCCCTGGCAGGGGCTCCTGGACCATACGTGCTCGCTGGGGAAGCACTGGGTTCCAGCCTTCACTTGCAAAGGTAGCCCTGGCCCCTGCTGAGGCCGTGCACAGGGAGGGAGAAGGGATCGGTTCACATCTCCGGGGCCTTGAGCACGTTGTCTGAAAAATTCTCAGGCTTATTTCAACGTGTGCCTTCAGAAGAGCACGTCCTTGTGGTTGCGAACGCGCTAGGCTATCCCGACCCCAGACAGCCCCTCCGCAAGGCATGTGGGCCTAGGAAGGAAGGGAGCCGCTCTCAGAACAGCTCGGAAACAGCATCGTCTGCAAATGAGTTTCTGCTTAAGAATCGATAGTGGCTCCTTCGTGTCTATACCAATCTGACTTTCACGTTCCTATTTCGGTTGTCAGCGGAGATTTGGATACTTTGGTTTGACTTATTTAAATTGTATTGACAGAGGAAGGAAGGACCTGGAAATATTTCACTGACTCGCTTGTGAGAAAGAAATACTGTTTTGCCTTTAACCAAAGTCATGTTAATTTGTGGGCGCATTAGGACACGTTCTTTCTCCTTTGTAATGCAAGATAGCAATATCTTCTGGATTTATTCCCTGGTTTGGTTTTTACTGTTTTATTTATATTTGCTGTGGTTAAAAGTTGGAAAACATATATGAGAAATATTTAAATCTCATACTTTCTGAAATTTGAAACTTAACTGTGGGAAACCACCTTACTGCTTGCATTCCTATCATTACATACACACACACATACATGCATGCACACACACACACACACCCACATGCAAATATGCACACACACACCTTCAAGCACCCCAAGCTAGACATTGCGTCTTGCTTTGAATTATTGAAAAGTAAAGCCTGTCAGATCATTTGCAATTGATTGAAACATTTTTATTTAACTCTATAAAGAATGTATTGGAAAGATGGCCAATAACTAAGTTGCCCCATTTTCATTATTTTTTCCATTTTTATTGAGAAATAATTGACATTCATCACTGTATAAGTTTAAGGTCTACAGGATGATGATTTGATTTACATATATTATGAAATGGTTATCACAGTAAGTTTAGTTAACACCCATCTCTCATATAGATACAATAAAAACATTTTTTTTAAAATTTCTCACTGTCATAATTCTCAAATTCTGTTCTCTAAATGTTCCTATGTATCACATAGGGGTGTTAGTATAGTCATCCTGTGTACATTGTGTCCTTAGTACTTGCTTATCTTGTACCTGGAAGTTTGTCACATTTGACCATCTTCCTGCAAATGCATAAACAACGTTTGCATCAGTTCAGCCTTTCCTTATAACAGATTAATGTTATTTATATGAATTAGTGCTAGATTCCGTCTGTTTTGAAAGTCAACTTCTAGACACAGAAATAACTCTAGTAAAGGAATTACTTTGCAGGAAAAGTAACCCATGAGCATGGGAAGGCAACTGAATGTTCGATCTGTCAAAGGAATGTAAGTGTCACAAGAACAGACCTGTGAGTTCTTCGTCATCAACAGACGAGGTAGAGGAGTAATGCCTTTAGGGAGAAGTAACCTGACCACACGCAGAGCCAGGACTTGTGGTCATCTTCCGACATAATCCTGTGCAGAGCAAAGCACCAAGGACCCAAACTGCCTACGTTGAACTTCAGAAATGCCAGTTGGCAAAAGCTGGGGCTGTCTGTGTCAGAAGAACTGAGGGGCCAGAACGGTGGTACATTCAAGGGATGTGTTTTTGTATTCTTCTCTTTTAGGTACCTGATTTAATTATTTCTTGCAGAAAGTTCTGGGTTCTGCATGCGTACCCAGATGAAACCATGTCCTCTGCATCATTATACCTTTGCAAATGACAGACATTCATTGTGCAAAACTGTGTCTTCTGCTTGATCAGAGACACTGCAGCAGCAGCAGGAGAGAGCCTTGTTTTCTCACCTGGGGCTGTGCTCTGTGTGCTCACCCTCTCCCTCCCTTCCCTTGGGGCAGAGACCTGGGTCCTGAGCTGGTTTCGGGCAGAGATAAAAAGCAATTTAGTTGTTTTGCTTAGAAACTGAAGTCTGGATGGCTGCACAGAGGTTCTACGCAATTACTGAGCAGAACTGTTTGCAAGCTGCTTGAAGACATTGCCAAGGAGCCTTGGGTGCGGGTTCTTCTCCCACCGCCCCAGTCTGAGCACTAAGGCCCTGGGGCCTGAAGCCAGATCACTTAAAAAGGATGAACCAAGAGGCCCCTAAGGAAAAATGTTCCCCATTTACTTAGTGTTGAAGAGTGAGAACGCAGGTAACAGCTGCGGCCATCTTCAACTGTTTCTACATTTTGAGTTTGTCAGTTGAATTTTTGTCAACGCATTTTTAAATTAAGTAAAAATTTAAATGAGAGCAAACACAGTAAGCCTCAGGACAGGATCTTCCATTATCAAAGAGGAAATAAAATTGTTCCAAGGTTTAACACAATTCTAACTAGCAAGGCCAGGGGGAAAAGTGACTAGTTTATCTCCTGGTAAACAAGCAGGGAAATGAACACAGACTGGATGCAGACGGCAAGTAAGCCACATATTTGGTAAAGAGAGAAACCTCAGATTTTTTAAAAAATAAAGCAACATCCAGATTTAGCAATATAAAGTGTAATTAGCTTTGGTACTTAGGAACGTTTTATTGATAAACACTACCCTTTTAGGCCTACTGAAAATACACAACACTGTATCCACACGACAACACATGGATGTTTCAGGAGGAAATTAATCATTGTATAAAGTTTTGGAAACTAGTTTCATTTACATCATTTTTATTATTTTTTATTTTTTTGTCTTAAAAATATTTGTTTCTGTCATTTGGAGGAAACCCCTTTTTCCATTTGCATTGTCTTGATGACCAAGTGAATTTTCCAAAGCCCCTCCCTGAG
This sequence comes from Molossus molossus, assembly GCF_014108415.1. Taxonomy (NCBI): domain Eukaryota; kingdom Metazoa; phylum Chordata; class Mammalia; order Chiroptera; family Molossidae; genus Molossus; species Molossus molossus. The sequence continues at coordinate 6,906,790 of NW_023425366.1, read as the reverse complement.
TGACTGCTAGGGAAGGGGCGTCCAGGCACCTTCACTGTGGGTGGAGAGGGAAGAGAGAGCTCCGATCTCCCAGCTGCAAGGAGGAAAAGGCTAGAAGCTGGGAGTAAATTTCAGTTGAGAGGGGGTGAGGGGAAGGTAAATGTTCTGTCACATCGGCTGCTCCCTACTGGGGCCCAGGAAGCCAGAAAGGGAATCGAACCAGGACCTCTCAGTCCACGGGACGACCCTCAATCCACAGAGCCATACCAGCCGGGCGCAATGATTATGTTTTCAAGAGAACAGGAAAAGAGGGAAAAACACTAAACCTGGACGTTAGGTTCTATTTCTGGTTTTGACACTAATCATTAGGTGGCATAAGGCTAATATTTAGCCAAGGGATAGATCCCTTTTGGCTCTAAAATTCTCTGGCCTATGAGACCCAAAGTAGTAGAGGATGCGTTTTCCTAGCGCTGCACCCTGGCGGTGGGGGAAACAGATGGTGGGGAACACTGAAAGCCAGGTCTTACCGCTTGAATTCTTTTCCGGAAGAAATGTGGACTCATGGAACAAATGGTCCATCTAGGACCAAACTCTGGCCTCATCTTTGTCCCTTCAGCTGCAACTGAGACAAGGATGGTCCATGCAGGGGAAATCACTTGCTCAGAATGACCGAGCTAAGTGGTTCAGACCCTGCGGGGGCTGTGCCAGCCTCGCCCGTCTCCTCCCCCTGTGCCAGTTGTCAGCAGCACACGGAATGGAAAAGTGTTGTTGTTTCAGAAAGGTAGTAAGCAACAGAGTGAGAAATAGACTGAGAAAATGTAAATGTAGATAAAAGAAACTCTGACAAAATAGATTAAAAAGAAATCTTATGGAAGTCTTTATAAAAACTTTGGCATAAATTTGGGTACTTTAAAACAGGAAGGGGTTGGAAGTCAAGGTCATGGTACGCGATTGAAGATAAGCAATCAAGAGACGGTCCTGATGGGATGAGACCACTGTTGGATTGTTTGTATTTGTAATATTGAGAATCCTCCATGACACTGGACGGTGGGCAGTTGGGAGCTCTCAGCCAGGAAAAATTCACTGACAAGGAATTATCAAAGCTGCACGAATAAGTACAAAATGACGTGCTCTTTCACCAGGTAATTTCTAGGACTTTATCCCCAGGAAATAATTCTTGGCTTTCCCTTCTTCTGTATGGAAAATTTCTTAATGTTTCATATCAATTTCACTCTCAAACCACCTGGATGTTATGCCTGCCCGCTTTGGTCCTGTCCCCTCTCCTAGGAACACTTCTTCAAACAGAAAAGTTTGCTTTCATTGTCTCCTGGAGTTTCTAATTCTTAATGCACTTTTTTTTTTTTTAAGAAAACTTACCATAGACCCTTTAGTAAATCTTAGTTTAATGAGTTCCCTTTGTCCATATATTTTCTCAATACTCTGGAATGGTCTCCTCTCCTTATTACTTCAGTCTCATGCTAAGGTGTCCATACCTTGAATTCTTTTTTTTAAATCCTCACCTCAGGATATTTTTCCACTTATTTTTCAGACAGAATAGGAAGGGAGAGAGAGAGACATTGATTGGTTGCCTCCCGCAGGACCCCTATCAGGGCCGGGGACCAAACTGCAACCGAGATGTGTGCCCTTGTTTGGAATTGAACCCTTGACTCTTTGGTCCACGGGCCAGCACTCTAACTGCTGAGTCAAACTGGCCAGGGTGTACCTTAAATTCTTAACCAACACGAATTTCACTCCCATTTAAGTGGCTTTGCAGTTAGATGAAAGTAAAACTGATTTCCATTTATAGATTTCCCAATCCTGCTTTTGTAAAATGATCTAGTTATTAACTTGAAAGTCCCCACTCTGCACTGTTCTGGGGCCCATCGTTGCTATGTGAGTCGGAATGTGTCTCCAGGCATGTGCGTTGCAGAGGTGTACGCAGCAGACATTGCTGTCTACCTGTCCAAGAACCATGACCAGCCTTTCCCTTTGTGATATAGTCTGTAATTTATTTGGTGAACCATCTCCTGGCCACAGGCCTCACTGAACCAAACACAGTATGCCCTTGCCTCGCTGGTGATTGGTTCACGATGGGCATGTGACACAGTTCCGGCCCAGGGGGGTGCTTCTAGCAACCCTACAGACAAATTAAAGGAGGTGCCTCTTTTCGTACATCGCAGGGTCATATGTAGATGTGGTTTCTGGAACTGTGGCAGAGAGTGTGTTTACAAAAGGAGGAGCAAACTACAGTGAGCAGCCAAGTGAACTGGCCACAACTTCCAAGAAAAACCACAGGCTTTCTGATCTGAAACACCGAAACACAGAGTGATGACCTTGACCACTGGAAAGGGAGATATAATTCTGCAGAGCAAAGAGCCGGAGAGTGAGAGACCCAAATCTTCATGTAAGCTTTACACAATCATCTGGCTAGCTACTGAAACGTGTCTGTGTGGAACAGACCCTAGCGAAGGAAGAAATAACTGAGTTGAGACTTAAGCTACTAAAGAAGTTGCACATTGATCCTACTGAAATTAAAGTCAGAGGAATATAACAGAGTTCACAACATAGTATTCACAGTGTCCACTGTATAACCCAAATTCACTCAAAATATGAAGAATCGGGGAAATATGACCCTTTCTCAAGAGAAAGAACATTACCAAGGCGACCCAAATGTTAAAATTAGCACAGAAGAACTTTTAAGGAATTATATTCAATGAAGTAAATTAATGTAAAGAAAAATATGCTCACAATGATTACAAAGGAAGGAAATCAAAACAGAAAGATAAACATTTAAAATATCTGGATCTGAAAAATACAACATCCTCAATAAAAATGTCACTTGACAATATAATGAAGATTTCAAGAGAAATAATCAATGAAACTGAACTAGGTCAATTGCAATTATCTGAAAAATAGGGAGGAAAATAGTTTAAAAACATAAAAAGAAATGCTGAGACAGTATAATATTGTAAATTCTAACATATGTATAATTGATTTCCCAAAGTAGAGAAAGAAGAAAATATGATAAGAAGAAGGAGGAGGAGGAGGAAGAGGTGAAGGAGAATAAGAAAGAGTGGCCAAAATTATAAAAGACACAAATTTAGAGATTCACACAAGTTCAGTGACCCCCAAACTTATATAAACAATAGCCCTATATCTCTTAAATAAATTGGATTGTTACAGAAAATTTTACCACAAAACAAACTACAGGCACAGATGAATTATAAGAAACATCAATGAAGAAGTAACCCCAATGTTACACTACACTTGAAGAAGAGGACAAATTGCTCCCAAATTATGTTCTGAAACTAACAAAAAGTCTAAGTAAGGTACTGCAAAAAAAAAAAGAAAGAAAGAAAGAAAGGAAAAAGGGCAACTATAAACCATATCTCTTGTGTATGTGGTTACAAAAATAACTAACACATATTAGTATAACAAACATTAAATCTTCACTAAACAGGGTTTATATTAAGAATGCTCATTTGTTTTAATAGTTTAAAAAATCTATGTAAATCATTGTTAATTAAATAAACAAAGATAATATAACATTTCAAATAAATACAGAGAAATCATTTGAGAAAATTCTACATTCATTTGTGATAAAAATTCTTAGCTAACTAAAAATAAAAGGGGATTTCCTTAATCTGATAAAAATGTGTAAAGATCTACAGTTAATGTCATACACATTGGTAAATATTGAACATTTCCCCCCATATGAGAGAAACAAAGCAAAAATACCAACAGTCATCATTTGTATTCAACATTGATTGGAAGTTCCAGTCATTGGAATAAGACAAGAAATAAAAATTTTATGATTGAAAAATCAAAAATAAAGAAATAAAATTTCTTTTAATTCACAATTTATATCATTATGAAGAAAATCCTAAATAATCTACACAAAATGATAGAAATAGTTACTAAATTTGACAAAGTTGAAGGATATTAAACTAACAAAAAAAAACTACTGTACTTTTATATACTAGCAGTAAACAATTGTAAAATAAATTATAAAAAATTCTACTTGCAATCATATCACAGTACCTATAGTACTTAAGGATAAATTAAACAGTAGATGTATAAGATTTTTGTACTGAAAACAGCAAAGCATTCTTGAGAAAAATTAAAAAGAGCTATAAAATGGAGAGAGACAGAATTTCATGGATTAGAAAATGCAGTATTTTTAAGATGTTAATTTTCCCCAAATTGAATCTAATCATAATTTTAGCAGACTAATTTGAAAAAACAAGAACAAATGATTTAAAAATATATATAGCAATGCAAAAAAGCTAAAATATTTAAAACACTCTTCAAGAAGACAAAATTGAAGGATTTAAAGACACAGTAATTCTACATAACCAAGACAGAATGCAACAGCAAAACAATGACAATGGAACAGAATAGAAATTTAAGAAATAGGTCTATAATTATATGGCAATTTGATTTTCAACAAAGTCACCTAAGCAATCCAGTGGGACAGGAAAACATTTCCAATTAATTATGTCGCAATAACTGGGTATCAATATTAAAAATAAAAAAGAATTTTATCAAGATTGACGGTTTTTAGTCTAGCATGTAGGTAGGTTAGAAGTCACCACTCCATCCTAACAAGTTAAAAGCTGAATAGACTAAAAAAGCAACAACTCTTCGTAGAAAGCTGAGGTCACAATTATACTACTACCCCAAATATCAGAGAGACAGACAGGCAGATACAGAGACTCACAACTTCCCAGAGCAGAAATCCATGAGCAAAAATATCTGTAAGAATCAATGCCGAGGTAGGGAAATATGACCTGTAATGGACAGATTGCTGGAGACTCAGTATGGACAACTATAAGAACTAAAATCTCAATGGAAATTCAGTCATAAGAGGGCTCCCACACTTCTATGACTTTTACTTCTAGGAGCTCTACCAGGTCCTCACAGTGAATATTGGGGGTGGGGGGTAGGGGATCTCATGCTTCTGCAGTGTGTGTGAGGGGGGGGGGGGGGGAAGAACCATTTTGAAATAAGCCAGAACATTCTGTTTTCCTTACTGAGAACTTCTCTTAGGAAAAAAAAAAAAAAAAAAACACACACACAAAAACAAAAAAACCTGTTTTACCAGACCACAATCTTCTGGGCTTTATCAGAACCTAATCTAACCAGGGAAAAGGAAATATCCAACTCCAGCTAGTTCTAGTCTTCCATGCAAGAAAAGAGAAATAACCCAAATCTGGCTCCCTGTAGCTATTTTGTCACAGCTAAGGATAGGAGTAATGGTGAAGCCCACAGTCTGAGGACATAGGTTCACCGAACTATCAAGACATAATCATAGGACTATAGAATGATTCTTCTCCCCTCCACACCTTATGACTACATTGCTAGAGGTCTATTTATCACAGTTTATTTTACTGAGTATATCATGTATGCCTCTCAATTCAGTATTACAAGTCATACTAAAAGGCATAAAAAATACTGAAGAGACTGAACAAGTATCAGAAATAGTCAAATATGACAGGAATGTTCAAAATGACAAGGATTTAAAAACAAGCTGATTAATATGCTAAAAGATTTTATGAGAAAAAGTAGACAATATGCAAGAACAGATGGATAGTGTAAGCAGAGAGATGAAAATTCTAAGAAAGAATAAAAAAATAAATTCTAGAGAACAAAATACTATGCCAAAAGTGAAGAATGTCTTTGATGGGCTTATTAGTGGACTGGACATGACTGAGGAAAAAATTGCTAAGTTTGTGCATGTGGTGATGAAAACTCCCAAATCTATCTATCTATCTATCTATCTATCTATCTATCTATCTATCTATCTATCTATCGTGCAAAAATAGAATAAAATATTCAAGAACTGTGGGAAAACTACAAAAGGTGTAACATGCATGAGAACAAAAGAGGAGGAAAAAAAGAGCAAAAGCAATATTCAAATTAATAAATGACTAAGAATGACTCTAGTTAAGGCCAGATACTAAACCGCAGATTCAGGACTACTAAGCAGGAGAGAAATCCCTAAAACCTACACCCAGGCACATTATATTCAAACTTCAAGAAAATCAAAGATTGGAAAAGACTACTGAAAGAAGTCAGAGAAAAAGAAATGTATTATTCATAGAGAAGCAAATATAAGATGTGATAGAATCTGAGACATGATTCTATACATAGAAAACCCTAAAGAGTCCACCAGAAGACTATTAGAAACAACAAAAACCCAGTAAATTTGCAGGATACAAAACCAATGTACCTAAGTTCACTGCATTCCTATATACCAATAATGAAATATCAGAAAAAGAAATAAAGAAAACAATTCCATTTGCAGTTAGCACAAAAAGATAAAATACCCAGAGATAATCTTAAAGAAGTGAAGAACCTATACACTGAAAACTGTAAGACATTGTTGAAAGAAGTTGAAGTAGACACAAAGAAATGAAAAGATTTTCTATGTTCATGGACTGGAAAAAAATCAACATCGTTAAAATGGTTATCTAAAGCCATATACAGATTTAATGCACTCCCCATCAAAATCACAATGACATTTTAAAAAATGGAACAAAAAAATCATCAAATGTGTATGTAACCACAAAGCACAAAGCAAAACTAAGAGAAAAAAACAACAACCTGGAAGTATCACGCTCCCTGACTTCAAATTATACTACAAAGCTACAATTATCAAAACAGTATGATATTAGCAGAAAAATAGACATACAGACCAATGAAACAGAATTGAGAACTCAGAAATAAGCCCACGCCTATATGGGCAACTAATTTTTGAAAAAGGAACAGAAACATACAACAGAGAAAGGAACACCTCTTCAATAAATGGTGTTGGGAAAATTGGAAAGCTACATGCAAAAGAATGAAACTAGACTGACATTTGAAACCACACATACAAATTAAAATGAATTAAAGACTTAAATATAAAACCCCAAACAATAAAATACAAATGAGAAAACATAGGTACTAAACTTATGATCTTGGTCTCTAAACGGTTTTTACGAACTTGAACCCAAAGGCAAAATAAGTAAAAGCAAAAATAAACACATGAAATGACATCAAACCAAAAAGCTCTGCACAGCAAACAAAACCATCAATAAACCAAAAAGGCAGCCAACAGAATGGGAGAAGATATTTGCAAACAATACCTCCAATAAGGGACTAATATCCAAAATATAAAAGAATTCATACAACTCAATAACAATGAAAACCCTTCACAATCTAATTGGAAAATGGACAGAAGACCTGAACAGACACTTTCCCCAAGAAAACATACAAATGGCCAACAGACATGTCAAAAGATGCTCACTTACACTATAAGAGAAACGCAAGTCAAATCCGCAATGTTGCCACCTCACACCACTTAGAAAGGCTGTTATCAATAAGACAAGAAATAAGTGTTGGAGAGGATGTAGAGAAAAAGAAACCTTAATATACGGCCAGTGAGAATATAAACTGGTACAGCCACTATGGAAAACCATATGGAGATTCCTAAAAAAAAATTAAGAATAGAGCTACCATTAGACCCGGCAATCCCTCTTCTGGGTATCAATGAGAAAAATTTGAAAACATTTATTCATAAAGATGTAGGTACCTTATGTCCACTGCAGCATAATTCATGGTGGCCAAGCCATGAACACAGCTGAAGTGTCCTTGAATGGATGACTGGGTGAAGATATGGACATGTTACTATGGAATGAGTACAGCTCAGCCATAAGTAAGGATGAAACACTGCCATTTGTGACAACATGGATGGATCTGAAGAGTATCATACTAAACAAAATAAGTCAGACAGAAAATGTCAAGAACCATATATGATTTCACTCATATATGGGATTTAAAACAAAAAGCAATAAATGAACAAACAAAACAAAGAAATGAACAAAAACACACAGACACAGACAATAGTATGGCAGTTATCAGAGAGGAAGGGGGGTGGGGGAAAGATGCAGAGAGTAAGGGGGGTCAAATATATGGTGGTGGAGAAACCAGACTTTGGGTGGTGAGCATACATGCAATACACTGATGATATATTGTAGAATTGTACACTTGAAACACATAATGTTATTAACTGATATCACTTCAATAAATTTAATTTAAAAAATAAATTTTAAAAGAATTGAACAGCCCAGTTGGTGTGGCTTAGTGGTTGAGCATCGACCCATGCATCAAGAGTTTGCCAGTTCGATTCCCGGTCAGGGCACATGCCCAGGTTATGGGCCTGATCCCCAGTAGGGGCCATGCAGGAGGCAGCCAATCGATGTTCTCTCTCATCAATGTTTCTATCTTTCTCTCCCTTTCCCTTCCTCTCTCTCTAAAAATCAATAAAGAAAAAAAAAATTTCAAAAAGAATTGAACATATAAAATGGCTTGCATTAAATTATAAAATATCTGAACTGATCTAGAATATGTAATTATACATTTTATTTAAATGGGATAAATGCTATACAAGAATAAAGCAAGAAAGAATGTAGAAATTGGGATGTGAGAGGTGGCTAACAATTTTTTTATTTTTTTATCCTCACCCAAGGCTACTTTTGCATTTATCTTCAGATAGAACAGAAGGGAGAGAGGGGGGAAGAGAGAGAAAGAAACATCAATGTGAGAGAGACACACCGTGCGGTTGCCACCCACCCAACCCCAACCAGGGCCGGGGACAAACTGCAACCGAGGTACATGCCCTTAGTGGGAACCGAACCCGGGACTCTCTGGTTTCCGCAGGCCGACACTCGAACCAGTGAGCCAAATTGGCCAGGGCGTGACTAACAATGTTTATAGGGTTGTTAGATCAGTCTTAAGTTAAAAGGCATTGCTCTGGCTGTTGTGTGGAGAATAGGTTGTAAGAAAACAAAGGTAGAAACAGACCACTGTGTCAGTGAGGGCCCAAATCCAGGGAAAAAATGGTAGCTTGGAGCAATATTGTAACATTAAAGGTGGTGAGAAGTGGTTATACCCTGGGTATGTACTAAAGAATAATTAACCTTATTTGATGATGTATTTTTAGCATGAGGAAAAAAGAGAATAGTCAAGGATGATACTAAGATTTTTTGTCTTGAACAAATAGAAAAACTGAGTTAATATAAGAGAGAGAGAAAGAAGAGATGTCCTTGGAGAAAAAATGTTCTTCAGTGAGAAAGGAGAGAAAGAGATTTAGTGTATGGCTAGAGGCTGGGTTGAGAGAGGAGAAAGGGCAGGTCATTTATGATTGGACGAAGGGCAGGGTACAGAGCCCAGTGAAAGAGGAAGCAAGGTCGTCAACAGAATCTCTTTACCTTTTAAAACTGGAAATTACATGCTCTTAGACCCAGAAAATCCACTTTTCAGTATCTATGCTACAAAATAAATCAGTGGTATATAAGGACATAGGTACAAGATTATTATAGTGTAGCATTATTTATAGTTAACAAGAAAAAGACTCATCTTCAATGTTCACTATTCATAGAGAAATAATTTAATACATTTTGGGTTATTCGCATTGAATATTTTCTCTTATTTGAAAATGAGTTCACTGTTTACATATTGATTATTTATCTGGAAGAATGTCTGTGTAATATATTTTTAAGTGGGCAAAGAAAGATAAAAAGTACTGTGTATACTGTTACCATTTTAGTAAACAAAAGCAAACCTTACTTGCATGTCATATGTTTATATAATGTGGGTAAAGATGTTTAGAATAAACAACTTTAATGTTGGTGACTTGAGGGAGTAGAAATGGAGGAGAACTAGTGGGAGGTTTTTTTTCCTACCCTTGCATGGCTTTGGTTGTGATAAGAAACACATTGCTTTTTCTCATAACACATTTAATCCTATCATCGTGCAAAGATATTTTTAATGGGATACAGTTTACATACACAAACGAAAATCACCTGTCAGGCCACAGCTATTATCAGTCTTCTGCCGGAGTCCGCCAGATGCCTCTGGCTCCTTCCTGACTCCGGTTTCATCGCCTGTACCTGTGACTGTTCAAGAACTACCTTCCCTTGCCCACAAAGAGAGCGAGAAGCACCTGGTGTTTGCTCGGAGCTCATGCTGGTCTGGGGCAATGCAAAGCACAAGGCAGCTGTCTTGCCGGGAGGTCTCCCTCCGAGGGACGGCCTGCGCTGCAGAGAGTTCGGGTGCAGCCCGGCTGCGGTCTCCTCAGGGGCAGAGACTTTCCTGACATCGCCTCCTTGTTTGGCTTTTCTCTGTAACGTAGGCCTCTCCCAGGTGACTCTGGAAGCCACATGCTGAACATGGTAGAAGCTTTGTCAGTCTAAGCCCCTGAATGACTCCATGGGAGAGAGCTGTCCCACCAACTTTTGTCCCATCCAGGACTGTCACATGATCACGGACTGCACTTCTGTTGTGTTGAGACTACTTGGTATACATTGTGAGTCTGCTCTTACTAGTATAGATCCCCAACCCCTCCTGCTATGGAACCCTATTCTCTTTCCATTGAGCTTAATACAGTGGCATGGAATATTGTAAAGGCCACTGACGTAGCGCTGTCTACTGTTAAGGTTAAGAGCATTAATATTGCAAATGAAAAGATAAGGATGTGCCATCCAAGGTGAATTTTCTGAGATAATCAGACCAGCAGTGATGGTAAAGGCAAGACTTGGGGTAGCTAAGTACACTGGGGAGTTACAATAAAAACTGATGTTGGCGTTCACGGAAGAGCCTTCTTGTTGCTGCAGTGGTGGGGGTTCAAGGCATTTGAGTTCTTGAATAAACAGATGGGAAGTTGGAAATAGAAATATTCACGTACTAACATTGGTGGGACTTAAGGCGTGTCATAGGTTGATTAGGCATGTGCACATTGTATTGTGCTGTCCTGATCAGGCATAAAGCAGACATTCAACAAGTGCTTAAGTCAGTCGATGAATGAGAACTGTGTTGATGACAACTGAAAACGTTTGCCGAGAGCGCTCTAGTTAAGTAGTCCGGTCCTCTGCAATATAATCAGGCTCTTAGTAAGATCTAGGCATATGGATCATTGTAGCATTATTATTTTCTAAAGATTTTTGATTCATGTATAGAGAGAGGGGAAAGGAGAGAGAAGGAGAGAGAGAGAGAGAGAGAGAGAGAGAGAACAAGAAACAGCAATGTGAGAATAAAATATTGATTGGCTGCCTCCTGCGCACCCCCTCCCAGGGATGGAACTCACAGCCTGGGCATGTGCCTGACCAGGAATTGAACTGGCAACCCTTTGGTCCACAGGATCACGCCCAACCAACTGAACCACATGGAGAGGGGCCAGAGCATTTTATTATTTACAGATGTAGTATAGTGTCAGAACTGGAAGTACTCATTCAACACATAGATATTAAAAAATATTCACTGAATATCTGTTCCATGTATGACATGGTGCTAGGCACTGGCAATACATGGAAGAGGAGGACCCAGGATCTCCGTCTGCCTGGCCTTCTCTGATGGTAAGGAGATGATAAGTGAGATGATCAATGTTGACATTAGCACGAGGGAAGCTCTACGGGCCATTCCTAGAGAACGTCGGGAAACGTGCACAGAGGAGCCAGACGTGGGAAGGGTGTTCTAGACAAGGGAGCAACCAGCACTGAAACACCGGGGCAGGGAAAGTCGGGAAGCGAAAGGAGCTTGGGAAAGGCTGGTGTCGTGGGAACACGGTGTGTGAGCAATGGAGTTGCTTGGTGCGAGACTGGAAATGCTGCTGGAGCCGGATCAATAAGACCTTGCAGAGCATCATGAGGACATTAAGGTTTTTTCAAAGAGCTTTACTTTAAAGATAAATGAGGAGGAAATGACAGTTTTAAGCAGAGTAGGGAAATGATCTGAGGTCAAGTGAGGTAACCAGTTAGGAGGCTGTTGTTCTCAGCCAAACAAGAAATGATGGTGACTGGGTGGTGATGGCAGAGATGCAGAGGGGTAGATGGATTTTTAAAATTTTTCTTTATTGATTTTTAGAGAGAGAGGAAAAGGGAGAGAGACATAGAAACATCGATGAGAGAGAACATTGATTGGCCGCCTCCTGCATGCCCCTCACTGGGGATCGGGCCCACAACTTGGGCATGTGTCCTGACCGGGAATCCAACCGGCGACCTCTTGGAGCACGGGTCAACGCTTAACCACTGAGCCACACCAGCTGGGCTGTTCAATTATTTTAAAAAGTAGATGGATTTGAAGAGTATTTTAGAGGTAGACTCAGCAGGACATACTGTGCTGATTGAAGGAAAGGGGGACAGCCAAGATTACTCTGAATTTCTTGCATGAGTGATTGGGATGGATCAGATGCTGACCAGAACATCAAGTGGTCTTTGATATCTATCTTCTGAAGTGCCTCCCTTTTATCAAATGAAATCTAGTAAGGAGGCAGCAGAACACATGATGTGATCATCACCACTGCACTGGGCTTGACAGAGAGGCTTTAGCCTTGTAACAGCCTGTATTATGTATTACATGGCTCCATTTAAGTTTGCTCATGCGTTAACTCAAGAGAAAAGATGGATGTGATACACACACACACACACACACACATCCAGTTGGTTCTGTGTCCCTGGCGAATCTTTTCTGATACACGCAGCTACAGATGTTATGTTCTGAGATTCCTGTCTGTATCACCAACCTCAGCTACCTGTCTAACACATTGATGTGTGATAAACATGGTGTAGGGAAACCTCTCAGTGGCATTTGAAAACCAGCTCAGTGAATTGACGTTATGATAAATATGTAAATTACCAGCCTGTTCTTATAGGAATTAACATCAGCAGAAAAACATAAATATTCTTCCTTTGGTACAATCAAATCCATTTAGTAAGTTGAAAATCCATTACTTAGACCAGAAATTCCCAACTTTGGCAGATATTAGTATCATCTAGGCCACTTGTCAAGAGATAACCTGCTCTGAGTCCCTGCTCAGACCCACTGACCCAAGTTTCTGGAGGAGGGGCCTGGGCGTGTGTGGCTCTATTTTGTTTTCACTCACGCAATGACGCTAGCAAGAAGCCAGTCTTGAGAACCACAGGTCTAGGCTAAAAGTTGTGGCATAGCAGCCACTGAGCTGATGCCAGCCTCTTGGCCTGTGTTTCTGGGTTAGTTCTGTGTTTATTTAAAAAGTAATTTGAATTCGTATGCTTTAGAGGGGGTATTGATTTTGCAGTTCACCCCAAATCCTGCTCCTTCCTGTTACCTTACTCCTGGCTGCTTTGCAGATGAACATCCCTTTCTGGGTCTCCCATGGCTGGAGTTCATGAGCCCTGAATTCTAGACCATAAAGTATTATCATCGAATATATATTACGACTCGAGGTGGAGGGACCGAGACTAAGGATGTAAGGTTGGGAATGCGTGTGACAGGAGCAGTTCAGGAGGAACATGTCCAAATGCAGGTGGAGGGCACTTAGGAAAACATCGATCCTGGTCACGCCAAAAGGCAAGAGGACAAATCAAATCTGATGATGGAAAGAAATGTTTTCTCCTCCAGAGCTACGAGAACAGATAGATGATATTGTGATCATTAAGGTGTCTTGAAATATATGTGCTGATGGATTCTCCTCAATTCTTAAATATCTTAGAGTGTCTTAATTTTTATTTGATTCTTCTGTTAATGTAAGAATCTATAATCCCTCCCCCCCTCAAATATGTCTGTGTTCACTGTTTTTCAAATTTGAGAGAAATAACCCTTTCCGCTTTATAGTCACAATATATTTTACTAAATGCTCTGGTAACAATGCTCAGAGAACTTTGGTAATTGTTTGATTTGGGCAATGATGTCATTGACATTTTATTGCTGAACTTTTTTTTTTTTTTTAATAGTAGCTAACTCTTGACTTTAAGTATCTACTTTTGTTGGGATAATAGAACTATAAAAGAAGCAAAACCCATCTCTAGTTTCAGTCCATGAACTTTAAAAGAAGTAATGCCAGAAAGAGAATTTTTTAAAAAGTCAAGTTCTTTATAAGTAATCCAGACTGCATTGGACAATCATCACAGATGTTTTCTAGGCTTATGTTGGTCAGCAATAAAATTTATTGCACGTGGCTGGTATGTGACCTACTTTTGAGCCCTTCTTTTCATCTCAGGAACAATCTGTTGTTATTGTCATTGTGCTGTTCGTCATGGGAGCATGCTTTCCAGGAGAGAGAACCGCATTACACCTTTCCCAGTTAGAATCTCCGCCGGAATGTGCTGAACTATAAGGGATCGCAAGATAATTTAAAGTAACTGTTTAGCGTACTCAAACCACTGCCTTAAAGATCTTGGTTTTCTGGTGATGATGGAGGAGGTGTTGAATGTTCCCAAGCAGCATGGTGTCAGCCATTGGCTTGTTCCTCATGATTCCTATGACTTACGTCTGCTGGAACTGTATTACAATAAGGAAGTGTCGCTTCTATTGTCTAATAGAAAATACATTTTCATTAGAAATGTGTGGTTTTAAATCACTCTTCTTAATGTTTAAAATGACTCGGGGCGACATGGATAAAATGGCTTAAAGAAAAAGGTGTGAAATCTGGGTAGTTATAAATGTCACAGCTTCTTCATTTGACCGTTTTGGCAACACAATTTATCTGCAAACCTTACAAAAGTCAAAGCTGAACTAGCTTAACACAGTTCGCAGAACTTTTAGTCATATATCATTTCTCTGAGTCAGGTTGATACGTGCCATTAATGACATTTACCCATAGCCCTGCCTTGTATCGATAAAGAAAGAAACTGTATTTTAATGACAGTAGCACCTATAGTCATTGATGTGCTCATTATTTTTGATGATATGAGAAAGGTTTCTCAAATTTTAGAAACCTATTTTAACACCAGGTTAAAAAGTCTCTGTTCTATAATGAATTCCATCTAGTGCTTACTTCCCATTTTCAGCCACGGGAAAGAGCCAAGTAGTATATCCTTTGTTTGAGAAAACATAAATCACCCTGAAATTTGGTAGGCTCAGGACAGCCAAGACCAATCAATGGCCAGAGCTTTGGTTTGGTTTGCTAATAGTATCAAATAAAAGTTGTGATTCTGATACTTGATATTAGCTTCCTTCCTAGATTTAATGTTGGCAACAATTGTATCTGTTGTATTTCACGTCCAACTAAGAGCACATGGGAATGCGTGGACAGGTCATTTTATGCTTTTGTTCAATAATCCATACACAATGAGTCTTCAAAATCCTGAAGCACTTTGCTGAGGTTCTTCATTCAATTAAAAAGTATCTGCCGCAGTAATCAGTGCCTTCTCCGTGCTTAAACATCTCCGGAGCATCCTCATCAAGTTCTGGGTCTTCGCTATGGTCTTGGCCCTGACGGCTGTAATAACCTTTTCAAAACAAAGAATATAAATAATTCATAAACTGAAAAATAGGCCCCTGAATAACTGACTTAATAACTTATATTTGAATAGATATTAGGAATCAACAGACCACATTTCATTGTAAGTTCTCATTATGGTCCATAGATATTAATGTCTATTATATGACTCAGAGAGTAAGTCACAGTTATTTAAACTTAGGGTTACAACCTTTCCAAGAGGAGATATTTCCCCCCTACCAGGATTCTTCTGAACGTTTGGCTCTAAAATGACTTGGGTATTTGTCTATTTAGTCATGATGCATATTGATTAACAAATTCTCTGAATTTTTATTAAGATTAAAATGGATAATTGAACCATCATGATATGCTATCCTCTGTCTAGCAGTATTTAAAATGTATGCAATATGTTTAGGATTAAGAAAAAGATTCAAAAGTACAGTTATATGTTCAATTTTTCTTTAAGCTGCAAATTATTTTAAAAGTGTATAAATAAAAACTGACCATTAAAATTCAAATGAATACATCTTTTCATCACATTGCACGTTGTTACTAAGAATTAGCTCGAAGAACTTCATTTACATAATGTAACTCTACGTTGGTTGTCCCTTTTTCATCAAGTGGAAGACTTACTCAAAAAAACAAAAAGGCATTTGAAGAGCAAAGAACTCTAATGTCATTCATCTAGAGGGTAGTTTAAAGAGCACCGCAGTCCATTTTCTCCCGTCGCATCATTCCTCACCAGAGATCAGGACTTTCTAAGAACAAGGTGTTCCCAATTATAAGATGATGCGCTAGGATCTAAAGAAATAAGGCTGGTGTATACTTCTTTTTCATTTCTAGATTTTGTCTTTATTCTTTGTTATCTTATTAGGATTACTTTTATTATTATCTCCAGTCTATAATAAAACAATAATATTACCAATTTGTTGCGTTAGGATGTATAAGAAGAAGCTCATGGCTGATTGTCAGAATGTCCTTAGAGCTTATATGTAAATATAACACCTGTTTTTCCCCCATACAAATTTCATTCGCTTTTCTGGGAGTCAGGTAGAGAACATCTGTGTGTCTGAAACGTTGCACAGCCCAAGTTGAGAGTCACTGGCTTAGAGTATTGATAATTTTAAAAAGGAAAGATGTAGTGTTACCCATTTCTGTAACAATATAATTTTATTAGCACGGAAATATATTTTTAAAAGTTAATTACATATGTTTAATGTTTATTGCAAAAGATGATACCATAGGAAACAGGTGAAAGGGTAAGTGAATTAAGTGAAGTTGGCCGTGGAGGGTGGCTTACCATTCTTAGATTTCAGGAGGCAGCGAGGAGGGGGTGAACACTGGTTTCTGCCAGATTGGGAACATGATCTCATCAGAAAGTTGCGTTCCTCTAGCAAGAAAGCCCAATAAAAATAGTCTCACACCTTTGATCACTAGGCAAGGTGACTCAGAGGGGCAATTTTGGCAAAGGGAGAGGGGGGGTTAACAACATCTTATAACAACCACAGATTCATGTGGCTAGGCAGAGTTTTCAGTTAATTGCATTTATTAATATAACTCTGTTCTAAGCTTGAGAGCTAGTGTATATACAGCAAGAACATGAGCTTAGTATACTAGGCATTTCAAGATATAACATATAGTAACATTTAATTTGGGTTTGTTAATCTGGGTCTATTCAAGTAATAAATGATAGGAAGTCCTAACATAACTGTGAAATAGCCAACATAGTATAAAATGTGCTATTCTGTGTTAAACAGATCTGTAAAAGAGAATTTGTAGGATCCTTCTCCATTGATGTAGTCTGATTAAAAGCAGCTGAGACAATGACATCACAATAGACTTTTAGAATAAAAGAGGAAAATTAGGGGGACCAGATACAGTCAGACAGTAACTGTCATAATCAACATTCAGGAGAGGATGCTACAGAATTGGGCTGGACTCTCCCAGAAAGGATGATGTTTCTTTGAAAACTCTGAGGAGTCTGTTCAGACCAAAACTAGGCATCTAACCAGATTATAAAGACAAAATCATTTAAACGTCTGAAATGCTCACTGGAAAAAGGTCCAACTATAAATGCTGCTGCTGCTGGTAATAGAGAATAACATTTGCTATGTGCTGAGTGCTATGACCTATATAATAAAATAATTTTTCTTTATTGATTTTAGAGAGAGAGGAAGGAAGAGAGATAGAAACATCGATGAGAGAGAACATTGACTGGCTGCCTCCTGCATGCCCCCCACTGGGGGTCGGGCCCACAACCTGGGCATGTTCCCTGACCAGGAATTGAACCAGCGACTTCCTGGTGTGTGAGTCACTGCTCAACCATTGAGCCACACCAGCTGGGCCATATGACCTATATTAAGCCCTTTACCTATATTAACTTATTTAGCCTTCCTAATAATACTCTGAGATAGTATTATTATCACCATTTCACAGATAAAGAAACTGAGACATTATTTCACTATCCAATAAATACTAAGAAGGTATGAGGGAATAGAAAGACATATTGATGAGAAGTTAACTAAAAAAGATAGAAAAGATGGTGACACTCCTATTAACACTTCATTTTGTCCTACAGTTTGATTAATTCAATGAATAAATACCTACTCTATGCCAGGATCCATGCCAAACTCCAGGTACAGAAAAGGTGAACAATTAGACATGATTTTTAGTATTTCTTAAATTTATGATGTTATTAGGGAGACAAATAATTAACATTTTTCACTCTAATTGTAAAATTGAAACTCGAAGGATCTTAAAAGTCACTGTTGTGTTTAATATTTAGGAAATTGTTACATATATAGTCCCCAGTGAATAAAATAATTCTGTTTGAGGTTTCGGCAATGTGAATCGATATTTATTTTACTTTTAATGTAATAATCTTTTACGACTCCACAATGAAACCCAAAGTGAAGACCATGCTTGCAGCCAACAGCAACGACTCATCCCTACTGACCTCCAAGCAGAGAAGGGCAAAGAACCGAAAACACTTAAAAGCTGTTGTAGGGTTTATCCCAAAACACACCCACGCACATATGATACGATACATCATAACATCTCTCTGAGTCTGGCAAGGTTTAAAAAAAACTGTGTTTTTAAAGAGGTTTTTTGCTTTTACTCTTTTAATTCTTTTTAAGGTTTGTTTTATTTTTAAAACACAGATATTGTGGTTTCCTTCGATCAACAAAGAAAATTCATTTCTTCCTTTACTATTTCACATACATTTGCTCTTAGGGTTTTTTTTTTTTTCCCCCTACGTGTAGATTTGTCAGATAAAATATAAGATGCTCAGTTAAGTTTGAATTTCAGATAAACAATAATCTATTTTTATTACCACACGAAATTCCTTCTTGTTTGTGAAACGTGGAGAACGTAAAGCAGCATCTGTGAGCTGTCTTCCCACTGTCACTGGTCAGTGCATTCGCCTTCCATTCATGCATTCAGCTAGCATCTCTCAGCCACCAGTTATACGTCAAGTATGAGTCCAGGCACGTGAGGGTACCTCTGTTAACAAGTCGAGATTTTGCTCTAATCAGGCATATAGTCTTATGAAAGGGAAGCCGAAGGGGACACTTCCTGACGCTGCACACTTGAGAAGTTAGAGGATAAGAATAATTACTAAAACATCCTGATCTTTCTCACGCTGAACAAAATATCTCTGGTTACAAAACCGACTTGAAATCTATAGTTCATGGCCCAGTTAAAATTTAATTTATTTTATCGCTAATACGCTTGAAATATCTAATGGTATATTTGATCAATCAACTCATTAATCAATCTTTTCTTTTATTCTTCATATGATTAATGCCTGAAAAAGTAGAATGAACTCTTCTATAAACCAGCTGGGTTTTATATGAAGGAAATTGCTTTTCTCTTCTCCACTCAGCTGTGTCGTTACTATTAAATATAGGGGAAATGGGTGATATCTCTCGAGATAGCTAAGCAGAGGTTTGGCGATGTCCTGAATGAAGTTACAGAGATGATTAGAGCAAGTGGTTGAATGCCTCTGAGCATCCTTTCTTTCAATCATGAGTTTCTGTGACACACAGAGGGAACCTCTTCTGTAGAAAAAATATCTGTGCACAGAATTCTCTTGGACTCAACACCAATAAACTTTATCAGGATAGCATTAAATAAACTACATGTTCCTTTTGAGCTTAAGTCAACTGTTTTCTAGTTGCTTATTTTTATCTTTGAATCATTTCCCACATGAAAACTAAACATAAAAAGTGGAATAAAATGAAGCTTAAAGTTAAGCAGTACTCGAGCCTGAATATCTGAATTAACCCTCACAATTCGGTGACGTGGGCTCTATTGGTACTTTCACTAACAGAGGTAGAAGAGACGTTAGAAGCTAAGCAGTTTTCCTAAATTTAGGACATGGATGGATGAGGTTTGCCTCCACAGTGGTATGAATCATCAGGACCTCCCATCTCTCCCCATGAATCTCCATATCAAAGCTCATATTTTCAAAATGTTTCTCCTGTAAAGCTTCAATACGACACCTATATAGTTAAAAGGATAGAGAGAGAAATCAGTTGATCTGTCTGACCACTGAACTGAACCCTATCATCCACTTATTTCAGATGAAAGTTTAGGACATATAGAGCAAAACTGGCGAATACAATCTCAAGTTCACATAGTGCATCCTCATTAAATTTTATGTTACAGTGCTCTGTGAGCACACATATGTACAAATGAACTCATATCTGGGACCAGCTTACACAAGTGACCAGAGAAGCCCACACGCTACGCTACGAGACTCAGAGGCTGTGTTCCGCATGGCTTGTTCTACTCACACTTGTACTCGGGAGCACATCTTGACCTGTTCTGGAAAATACTTTCTTTTAGGAAGCAAGAGGATTTACAAAAGAGCCCTAATGGGGGAATTTGGCAGACTAAGCTCTAGCTCAGAATCGGTAGCTGATTAGTTCTGTGTCTATCATCACATTTCTTCGTCATTCTGACCTCAGGTGTGCATCTGTAAAGTGGAGGGGACAGAGCACAAGTATCATGTGAACCCGGTAGCCAAGCCCCTCCCTGCCAATCAATGATTCAAGCTCATATTTATCAACTCTACCAGCCTGTTCTCTAAATCCTGCTTAAAGATCTCTAGAGACATCTCATGCTGTTTACTGTGTGAGAAAAGTTTTCCTTTATTTGAACCTAAATCTTTATGTAGTTTCCAACTCTGGTCCGATTTTTGTCCTCTCACATGTCCAGAGTACTCACTGTCTCGTTCTTGAAGAGGGATATCCTGTGCCTTGTCCCTTCTACTTTTCTCAGATCTCAGTTGCAGCTTCAGAGCCTGAGGTATTTCAACTTTCCTGTGAAATGACTATGACTGTTTTGTTCTCTTGGTCACTTGTCTGTGGTCTGGGTTACTAATCAATGGTGCTCTTAAGGGAAGCACTCAGAACAAACAAACCAACAAACCAACAGCAGCAGCAACAGCTGGTATCTAGTGCTTGTTATGTGCTGGCCACAGTTTCGAGTGTGAGTTCTGTGTTGATTTCACCAGTCTAGCAGCCTTATGCATTCGTACTATTATTATCTACATGAAAACTGAGAGCGAGAGAGACCCAGCGGCTCACCCAAGCACAGCATTGCTGATGAGGTCATGAATTCCCGTGTCTGGGCTGCAGAGTCCGTACTGTTCATATCTGGGGGAAACTACATTTAAAAACATTTATACTTGAGACATAGTTTCTGTCTCATTCAATTGACTCTGACTTATGTCTCTTTTACTCTACATTTCTATGAGTTCCATTTGGGATTGAACTAGATGTATATGTTCTATGTGGGTAGACTCTAATTTTGAATCCTTTATTAATCTATATATCACACACTGTAGAGAGCATATGGATTTTAGGATGAAAGTAAGTCATTCTCTCTCCAGTTGAAAAATGGACAGTAAATAAGATACCAAAATATAATGCTGTTAACTAGTGTTAAGTTGTTAAGAAAAAAAATTATTCTAAGATTAATGAGAGCACAAAGAATGAATGGAACTAATTCTATGCAAGAGAATGAGAAATTACCTCATCAAAAGTTGCATCTCCATGGGTTGTTTAAGGATGACCAGGAGTTCACTGGCCAGAAAACAAAAATATCGGAAAAATGCTTTGTCTTTATTGACTATCTTTTAAAAATATGTTTCAAATCCTGCCAAGGATTATCATCATGTTCCTTAGACAATACTTCACAGAAATTACTATTAAAACAAATAGGACAATGTTTGGTAATTTAGGTCTGTCTAGTACTTTTGTGTTCCTCGTGGTTTCGCAAAGATTTTGTTCAGCAATTTCTAATTAGCATGACATGTAATCTACCCAACAGAAACATTTGAACTCATTTAGAGAAGTTGTGTGCTATAATATGGTAGTCCCACCGCGTACTAGCTTCTTGTCCTTCGTACCAACTTTAATCTCTACTTTCTAGAGTGTAGACCGTGATCAGAAGCAAGCTAAAAACTGAGGAGTTTGGGGTTCTCTCCATAGTCTATTGAAAGGTTAATCTTTTCCACAGAGGGCTTATCTCATTGTGTTCTTAGTGGAAATATATCTAAAATTATTTTTAGATGGATTAACCAACCTCAATACATTCTAGAATTCATCAACTTTCTAATACTATTTTTGCAGGCCTAGACTTCTATTCTTCCTGAGTTACTTTTTCTTTTCTGTATATATGTATATATATTTTCCATTAATGCCTGTAGCTCTCTAAGAATCCCCTTTAGGATTATTTGAGATTATAGTGTCAGAATATAATTTTTAAAAACCACATCTCACAGCATTAGTTTGGGATTTGAGCCATTTTCTTTGGGCCCTGATCCAAAAAAATCTTACCGATCTCTCTTGCTCCCCCGGAATTTGTCTTACTGAAATGCATGTTACATGTCTGACTTCCTGGCATGTTTCCAGTGCTCGTGTTCGGGTGTTCTATGGCCTTTCCGATCAAAGTGTGATACACGGACCAGTAGCAGTAGCATCACCTGGGAGCTTGTTAGAAATGCACAACCTCAGGCCCCCAGACCAGGCAACTCATTCAGAGTGGGCACAATAAAAAACAGCCCTGGCTGGTTTGGCTCAGCATTTAGAGTGTTGGCCTGCGGTCTGGAGAGACCCGGGTTCGGTTCCTGCTAAGGGCACGTACCTCGGTTGCAGTTTGTACCCGGCCCTGATTGGGTTGTGTGAGTGGCGACCACTCGATGTATCCCTTTCACGTCGATGTTTCTCTCTCTCTCTCTCCCTCCCACTCTATCTGAACAAAATATCGAAAAATGTCCTTGGGTGAGGATAAAAAAAAAAAAGAAAAACTGTTAGGTTCCTTATAAGCACATTGAATTAGAGAATTACTGTTGATAACAGAGTAGGATCACCTCCTTCAAAGGTCTTCTCAGTTCTACCCCTCTGACCAAGTCTTCCTTAACCATTAGGCTGATAGACTTCTGATAGGAAAAAAACTACTTCACGGTAAATAGAGAATTTATCAGATAGTTCACTTTTAGTTAAATATAAGTGTAGACTAACATTTATATAACATTTATGTAGTTAAATACAAGTGTAGACTATATTCATAGTACAACTCTTTTAACATTGTATTTAATCTTTCTGATGTCACAGTGATGTAGATACCATTATTATAACACCCATTACGCAGATGAGGAGTTTGAGGCCAATAATGAGACACATTGTTTTGCCCAATATCACAAAGCCCTGCAGAGCTGGGTTTCCAATGAAGCCTATGTGATTATAGAGTCTGTGCTTGACCTCATGATGTCCAACTACTTTTTCTCTTGAAAGAAGGAGACCTTTAAGAGATTGCAGGGAAGTTGACAATTTCCCACACAATTATATTTGTTTTCCTTTCCAGGGTCATGCTCTCTGATTCTTTCAAGCTGCTACCTCTGCCACCTGTGCAGGTTCTGGCAACACCCAGATTTCCTGCACTAAACACCCACTCTGAGGGTAACCCAAACACTCCCTCCTTCTCTGGCTACTGTTTTAGTTGTGAATTGCTTGTCACAAACTTTTCCATAACATACTATCTCACCCTTAATCCTTCCTGCTTCTGACCACTCTTGTTTTTTTCCCTTGTCTTGGTCTTTAAATCTGCTATTCAATACAGTCTTCCAATAAACTAAGATCCGGGTGTTTTCTTCTAATTACAAGCCCTTAATTCTTTAGCTAAACACTGTTCCTAATATAACCAGCCCTGGATTTCTACCTTGTGGCTGTCCCTAGGCATATTTTTTTTTAGTCACTGTAGTTCTAAGAGTGGGAACAAATCTTCTTTCAGTAAATAGGCTATAGAATAGTCTCTAACCTTTGTACCTTGAACTCACACTCTTCTTTTACCTTCACTGAGATTTTTCATGCCATCCAATGACTAGAAGAGCTCCACACAAGCTTACGTCTTCATGACAGGTAGAATTCACCTACCTCTTCTTCTTCCAAGATTTTACTAGAACAAAGTACAACTTTTCATTGTTATAATCATAGTTTCAAACAACAAATCTTGATTTACTCATCTGGAATTTATCTCCAAATGTTGATACTCTAGGCTTTGACTACACAGTAGAATTCTTGACTCTTTTTTTAGTAATTTTTGCCATGAACACTTTTGTTTGCACCAGTTGTATAACTTGTTTTATTGTAGTGGTGGATGTCCTTCATTATCCGGTTTTACAGTTTCATGTGATCATGTTCAACCTCACCCTAGACTTGACTGTAAAGTGAGCATACCCCTGGCAGGCTCCTGTGTGATTCTGTGTAATCTACTCTCTAGCCAGTTATTCATCAGTCTCCAGAATAATTTATGGTGCACTGACCAGATCCTGTTTTCACCTCTTTTTATTTAGCTAAACATTACTGTTTCAACCTTCTTTCTATCTACAAAATCCCCACTTCTTCCAAAATGGGAGCATAGATAAGACCATGATATCAATAAATCCTTTGCTTTCCTGCTCAGAGCTCCGATTCTGTTTATTTCATGTATCCCTATTCAACCTTAGAAGTAAGTTAGGGTGAGCCAGAGAATTCATTCCTTGGTTAATCATCTTCAAGCTACATGTACTGACCTGTGCTTGTCCCAGGCACAGGAGTGGACTGCACTGGGATGAGGGCATTCACGTTTGGACGGGAGCATGGCCACTACTTGTCATGTGAGTTGTATGAATGGCTATCTCATTCTTCTTCTTCTTCTTTTTTGTAGACCCACTAACTTCTTCCTGTTTCCTAACTCTAGAAGACTCTTCTATCTTTTCAAAGAAATATGGCCTGTTGCTTTCTTTCCAGAAATTATACATCTTTTCCCAAAGATCCCCCCGGGTAGATCACATGTCCTTCTCCTGCCCTTCTTCCTTTGCGTACTGTTCTCCCACTGGACGTGATCTGGTTGGAGTCCCCTCCGCCCATTCAAGACCTCTTCCCTTTCCTGCTCAGGGTGCTTCCTGTTATCCAGGAAGCAATGTTCTCTTTCAATCAATGTAGTTATGGCTATGAACCCATTCATTTTATCTTTTCATTTTATTAATTTAAATTTTGCTGCCTTGCAAATACCAACACACTTTTTGATTAGTTCTAGAAAGAAGACGCAGAATCTTTGTACCAAATCACCCCTCCCCCACCCCTAAGAAAGCTATATGAACGAATGAATGGGGTATGGAGGTCTTTCAGGTGATTCTAGTGCCTTCTCACCTTCTGAACTTCCTGTGTGAATTTGATCTGTACCTACTACTACTATAATAGCTTTTAAACTATCAAAAATGAAATACAGTCGGTTCATTAACTTTAAAAAATATGAATTCTTTCCTCTTGTTTTTTTCTTCCTACTTTGCTGGGACCTGTTGTGTGAGCCCGTAGTTGGCTCCTCACGTTCCTTCCAGCTCTGGAGTGTTACTGTCTAGTGCATGGGGCCTGCCTAGGAACCACTTATGCTGCTACGTGGTTGAAAGTTACATACTCCCAGTTTAGAAATGATACTTTAAAGAGAATTTCAGGTAGTATAGAAGGTGCCATAGGGCATGTTAAAATCAACAAATGCCTCCTGAGGGACCAGTGTACTAACATTTTGTTTCAAAAGAGGAAAATAATCTCCTATAAAACCTGAAATAAGATTACCAATGCATTAAATAAACTCAAAATTGTTATATGCATGTTCAGTGGGACGTTGCTTCTTCTCTTTCTTCTACAGTGGCCTTTGCAATATGTGAGTGAGGCATTCCTTTAAGTTAGGTGCTATGCACACAACCTGAGGCTAGACCATCGCCCCAGAATGTCTGCATCAGCGAAGGAGAACCTTCTGCTGTTCACAGAGGATAATCATGAGGCACAAACCAGTTCCTGCAGGATGCATTCAACTCATAAGGCTTTAGACCCATAGTCCCTCTCAGACAGTTCTTTTCTTATATGAAAGGAAACGGAAATTACAAATTACCTACACTTAAATAAAATTAAGAAGGCAACACAAACCGAGGGTTGCAAAACAGCTTTTTTTTTTCTTCTTCATCAGTTGTGGTTTCAAAACCCTGGACTGAATTTAGAGTTCTCTGAATCTTTTATAACCCAATTTAAAATCTTTTCTCTATTTTAAATTAAGTAAATTTCTTGTGACGCGAGAAGAGTAGCTGAGAATGGAAAATTCTGCAGTATACACATTATGGTTTTCGCAAAACGTTAAGTGCTTTAAACCTGACCTCACGGGGACCCACGTGTTTGATTGGTCCAGTTGGGCGTGGGTTTCATCGAGTCAGAATGTCAATCTCAAATGAAGGCAAAAGTTCAATGGTTCAAAATATGTGCTTTGTGCTTTGCAAAAGTTCTACCGCTCTGGCTCTTGGGCAGTATGAAAATAAGTCCAGCATCAAACTGTCCCATCTACTGAACAGAGTGTTTCTTTACTTTTCCTAGGTTTTATTAAAAATATGTATAGATATTTATTTTTAAATACTAGTTCACACACAATATTAGTTTCAGGTATACAACATTGTAATTCCACATCTAAGTGCCTTCTGGGGTGATCGTCACGATAGGTCTGGAGTAATCATCTGTCACTGTGCTGAGTTATGGAATTATTGACTTTAGTCCCTATGCTGTAGCTTACATCCCCATGACTTATTTTATAGCCAGAAGTTTGTATCTCTTAATCCCCTTCTATTGTTTTTTGTTTTTGTTTTTTTAAATCTTTATTGTTGAGAATATTCAATCGCCCCCTCTTTTTTTCCACCATTGCCTCTCCCTCCTGGTTCCCGCTCCACCCCAGGTCTTCCCCATGCTATAGTCTGTGTCCATGGGTTATGCATATACGCATGTAAGTTTCTTGGTTAATCTCTTCCCACCCTTCCACCCCACTTCCCTCTGAGTTTCGTCAGTCTGTTCCATGTTTCCATGCCTCTGTTTCTGTTCTATTCATCAGTTTATTTTGTTTATTAGATTCTACATATAAGTGAAATCCTGTGATACTTGTCTTTCTCTGACTGGCTCATTTCACCTAGCATAATACTCTCTAGGTCCCTCCATGCTGGTTTTGTTACGACCTAGAAAAGCAGTTAACAGTGCTCTCTCTCTCAACAAGACTCTGTCCTAGATAGGTTAACGTACTTGTCCATGGTTATATAAAAAGGATATTAAAGGTGGAGTTGGGTGTATTTGTCTCTGAATTTCGGTTAAATTTTCCAAGTTGTGGGCAATAGGCGTTAGGAATCTCCATAGTCTAAGGAGTTTCAAGGAGATGCCAGGCACCACGCTCGTGAAGAGATGGCCAAAAAGGTCCTTCAACTTTCATCCTCAAGATGAGTCTCAGGCTAAATGAGAGAAGACAAACTTAATGAAGAGGAGATTTATGTATTTCATGAGTTTTCAGCCTAGTAGGGAGAGTGGTAGCATTTCACCTTTTCTCCTCTGTAAGGAAAGGGCAGTGGCTACTCTCCTGCTCACACAAGAAAGGATTCAGGAGAATCCATGGTAGTGAACTGTGGGTTTCCTCAGCAAGAAAACACTGGTATCTCATTCCTAATTGAATGTTTGCTAAGCATCAGAAACTTTAGGCCTACCCCCTGGTGTACCCAAGTAGATCATGATGAGAAAGCAGTTTGGAGACGTTGACATTTTGAGTTCAAGGACAAACAGAACATATGTCTGGCTCCTGCTTATTCCTGGGTTATTTTAGGTGTGTGGATATGCTTAAAAAATAACTCCCAATAACATGGCAGCAGAAATGCAGTATGCCTTCCCATTATCTGCCTTGAAAATATGTATGACTCCCTAGCCAAAAAGATGTCACAAAACAGATTCCAAAGACCAAACAGATGTTGTGAACAGATATTAAGGGATAAGTAGAGACAGTGAAAGCTAGCCATATTGGATCCATCTTGAAAATATTCCACCCAAGAGTGTGACGTGATGGTATGGTGTTAACTCCATCAACTGTTGAAGGTTATGCAGTGTCTCCTGGAGCTGACGATAGGTGGGGTAAGGGTGCGAAGGGTAATGGTGGGAGGTACTTTTATTCATTTAAAATATTTTCTTTTCCTGCCTATGGAGGCTCACACTTCCTGCCTTATCTTCTCTATATGATGCATCGTGCTAATGGAATTTAGCAGAAATGTTTCTCGATTAAAACTTGGAGTTATCTTGTGTTTCTTCTAGAATGGCAGCACCAGGTCCCAGATTGTGGCTGCCTCTTCGTTGTAAGTCCCAGAATGAAGACGCTGGGAGAGAAGATCAGGTTAATCAGCAGAGGACATACAACGTGCACTAGTTATAAGCTTTTGTTATTGTGAACCACGCTCATGGGATTGCTTTTTGCCACTGCGCAACCAAGTGAAATATGACAGATATAGTCACCCAGAAAGGGCATCAGTGGGTGAATAGTGTGGACATTTTCTATGTAGGTCTCTAAAACAACCCATAAACATATGCCACAAAAGAGCATGAGCTTGGGTGCATGCTTACAGGAGTCACCTACAGTGGACTGTCAAGAAGGTAAATACATAAGACTTTGGTTTTTCTCCTCCAACATTCTTTTTCATGAAAAAGAGATCTCTAGAGGCAGGAGAATGAGTCAGAAACAAAGACTGGAAGACCGAGAGAAAGTAAAACAGTAGCCACGCCTGGCCCCTCTCCCCCGCAGTGTGGCCCAGGCTCCCCCTTGGCTGGCAGGCTTTTCTCTGAGTGTGAGATGAGCACTGACATTTCAAATGCATTGGACTGGGTTCCGTAATGGAGAAACGCGTTGTAGCGACCAACATGAGACTCTCTGGATCCCGGAAAAACCTAGGAAGCCGAGAGGTCTCATCCAAATAGCATAATCCACGTGGAATGAACATCTAGGCAGAGGTTGACTGTACCCCACAGGGTAGAGATTATTCAATAAATGTGTTATAGTCATGCGGCTTGGCGGTGACAGATTTAGAACCAGAATTCAGGAACTCTAACTCCAATTACAATACTATTTTGAACATCTGTTTCTCAAAGGCTATTGTCTACGGGAATTATATTACTCGAACAATGAAAGGCCAGCTTACCTTTGAGTGGTGCCTTCTTTGACAGGCCATACTGTGTGCACTGTCTTGGGTAAAACTGTCACACATCTTTCTTAGAATTAGTACCCCGAATATAATAATTGGTATACATCATCACTCTAGGGAGCCAATGTGTACAAGCACTGGCAGAGAGGTCTCTCTAGTAATTGCCAACAGCTTTTTACCAAAAAAAATGTGTTTATAATTTAGTTCTTGCCTGAATCTGAAGAGGACCTCACCTCTTCACGCATACCCACCTGTATCGGCCACATCCTGTGTATGCAGTGCCCTGCCAGAGGCGGGGGCATAAACATTCCTGTCCTGAACAAAGTATGCAGAGTAAACAAGTTTGTGTTTGAAATAACAAGCTACAGAGAAACAGAAAATAGCAGCAACCTTCCGATCTCCCAGTAATGTGGATCTTTGAACTCTCAGACATAAAATTGTATTAACGCCTTCACGTGTTTATACTCCACAGTGATTGTTTCATAAAAGGACAGTCAGTAAAATGGGTTTGCAACATCTACTTTCCACATGGACATTAATTGAGAGGGGAAAATGCTATAGTTTAAACTACTCTGAATAACTTTAAAGAGACATGAACCAACCGAAACATACTCCTCAAATCCACGTTCAGTGTTTATTACAGCTAATACAATTTTAGGTTAGTGAAATGTATGTAATGGAGCCTACAGTTTTATGTAAAGTAAATAATTTATGGTGCACTGGTGTCCTTTATGTGATACAAAGATGGAGGACAGCCCTGGCCGGTTTGGCTCAGCGGTTGGAGCGTCGACCTGCGGTACAGAGAGACCCGGGTTTGGTTCCCGCTAAGGGCACGTACCTCGGTTGCGGTTTGTCCCCGGCCCTGGTTGGTCGTGCGGGTGGCAGCCACTTGATGTGTCCCTTCACATCGATGTTTCTCCCTCTCTTCCTCTCTCATCCCCCTGCTCTATCTGATCAAAAAATGGAAAAATGTCCTCGGGTGAGGATTAAAAAAAAAAAAAAAATTAAAAAAAAAAAAAGATGGAGGACATTTATCATTAAATTTTGGTGTGATTGGATTTTCCTTTCAATACAGACAGTAGAGTAGAATAGAAAGAATGCTGCACAAGAAGGCAGATGATCTGGGTTCCAAATTTGGACAAGTTATTTAGCCTACTAGGCCTTAACAATCTAATCTAAAAATTAGGATTTTAACTAGCTACCTGCGTTTTTCTTTCTGACTTAAAATTCCATGATCCTCACTGAGGATCATAGAGCTACAGTAAAATTCTATGAATACTGTGTGGAATATTAAAATCCAAGGCAATCAGTTTAGATCATCAATGCAGCAATTTCTTCAAGTAAAATTATAATTACATTGAAATTGTCTAAGAAAAAAGATTATCACCTATGTCCAGAATTGAGTCTATTAACTATCACACTTATAGTATCTGAAGCAAATATCTGCTAAGCAAATATTAAATGCAATGCTGGATTGGATGATTTGCATCTTGTTCTCTTTCCATGTGACAATATTCTTCTACAGCACATGTACTTCCTGCCAAGAACATTATGTGGTTATTGAATCTCATTTCAAACTTCAAGTATTGCCCTCCGCTGAGAGGTACATGTTGGTATTAGGCTCCAAAGGTCTGAATTGGAAAGACTTTTATAGGACAAAACCATTTAACTTTATTTCTTTACCTAATGATTTTCTGTATTGACTGTTATAAAAAGTTTATGAATTCTGGCCAACAGGTTCTTAGATAAATACATTTATAACATATTATTTCCCTTGCTTGTTAATAAATACAGCTTTGGGAAAAAACAAACAAACATATTATCTGATTATAAAAGTTAACACTTTAACTGTAAAGTTGAATAACTAAAAATGGATGCGTAGAGTTACCTACACACCCGGATAAGAAGAGAAAGGGTCTCTTAATGAGTAGATAGAGGGTTGAAAAAGTTCTGAGCTCATTTATTCTGAGCTCTATTCAAAATATTTGGTTAGCTTTCACTGTGCCAGATGAGGACATGTCAAAATCTCTTCTCTTACAGAATGCAGTGGATGGGAATGAGTGCGTGGGCAGGGAGAGCCGATGGAGGTTGAAACGTATCATGGTAAGCACCACAAAAGGGAAGGGGAGAAAAAACCAAGAGAACAGAGACAATTGAAATCTAACTCCGCCTTGAAGAACTCACAATGAGATGCCATAGATGTGCCATAATGGATAGCTTAAAATTACCCAGTAAATCATGGTGGGAAAGCACCATCGAAGGCCACCAAACACAGAAACATATAAGAGCACATCACAATGGGAGAAATGAAAAGTAGTACATGGGAAAGCAATAATAAACAGATGTGAAGGGGTAAATGCAGCCAAGATCAGATTAGGTTTTATATATTACGGAAGAGATGTGTGTTTGATACCGTAGACAGTAGGTATCATTCAACACTTGGAAGATCTGGAATATAGAAACAGCGTATGATTATTGTATTGGTTTTCCAGAACTACCCTTACAAATTACCATGAACCGGGTGGATTAAACAACAGAAATTTGTGGTCTCAGTTCCCGAGGCTAGAAATCTGAGATGTAGGTGTTGGCAGAGTTGGTTCTTTCTGGGAGCTGTGGAGGACAGCCTGTTCCATGCCTTCCACTAGGATGCGTGGATTTGCTAGCAATCTTTGGCCTTCTTTGGCTGTGGTTGTGTCATCGAGGTCTCTGCCTTCATGTCTGTGTGGTGTTCTGCTTGTGTGCACGTCTGATAATTTATATGTGTTGATAGTTTCTTAATGTTTCTAACCTTCCAACATAAACATGTATGACTTTTTTGTGGTCAGTCAATGAAAGCAACTACTCTTTAGAGTAGGCTTGTTGGAGGAATCGCTGGCATAGTTCTTTGTAGAATAAGGGGGATAGAGAAGCCATAGCAGAATTTGGTAATACACTAATGAACTATTTGTGAATTCCTGGGTTAAGGAAACATTTTGGGGGATACATTACACTGATTCAAAAGCCAGCGCTCACTCCTGCCTTTCACTTGCTGCTGAGGAGACATCAGCCCAAGAAAGGATCACAGACAAAGCAGGAGTGAGCGGTTAGAAGTGGAAGCTACTCAGACAAAGGTTTGCAACAAAGGAGAAGAAATCAGGGAGAGATGGACTACTACATCTTCATTTTTTTTTTCTTGATAAGAACACCTTTTCCTTCAATTTACTGAAAGTGATTATGAGAAAATATCGACGTATACATACATCCACAGCCTTACTCTTGTTCTTTATACTTGTACACAAACGTATCCACAGAAACACTCTCACAGAATCAGGAATATTCATATATGGGCTTAAATTCATATATGTTACATCAGACAAAAAGAGCTCTTATGCAGCTGGGTGCAGAGGGGAAGGTAGGACAGAAAGCCCAATGCTAGCAACTTGGAGAATGAACTGCAGGAGGAGGTTAAAAGATTCCCTTTTTTCATTCAATGAAGCAACTAAAGGTATTGCTATGGTCACATTAGGATATAGGGAACGTAAAGAAACTTAGACAGTTCCCTTCCTCTTGAAGCAGCGATGATGACAGGGTCTTCTCACTGGGCTCCCCCATCTGTCACTGTGGGCATGGGAAGTGGCGGACGCTGCAGATCGGCAGACTGAATGTCCATCACAATCCAATTATTTCTCGTTGCCTCTGCCTTCGAATTTGTAATAAATATAACTTGATTTCCTGACCTTTCTTTCAGCTACAACTGAGCTTATAACGGAGTTCAGACTAATAAAAAGTAAGTGGACATCTGCTGGGCTTGCCTCTTCCCTTGGGGGCACTGATGCTGTTATGAGACTTCTATTATGGGGCCACTTTACTGACCCCACATTTCCAATCGCTGGACTTCTTGCCCTGGCATGAAATTAAGCCCATAGCTTCAGCTCTGTAGTCAAGCTTTCTGTCACTGAACTCTGAATGTAATTCCTGATTGACAGAGGATGCTAGGAGAGGCATAAAACAGAAGAGAAAAGGGAAGAGAGACACAAGTGGGTGGAAGCTATGAAGGGTCCTCCGGAGTGGCATACATTCAGAAATAGAAATACCCATTCACTTGGAACACATGCATCCACTGAGTTTGCAAAGAACAAGTTCGTGATTCGAACCGATAGCTTATCAGGGCAGAAACACAGAGGAAATTATAAAAATATGTAAGTTTAGATCCAAAATTTTTGAAGTCAGGTCTTTCAGATGTAGGTTTTTGTTTTGTTCTAAGGTTTTTTATTGTTGTTGTTTGTTTTGGTTTTTAGTTTACAAAGGTAACATTTTTTATATATTCAATTTAATATTACATCCTTCTGTAGGGTCTGAATCAAATGCATTAATATGTCTTTATTGTAATGTAAGTTTATGCATTAAGACAGATAAGAAGGATTATAAATGGTCTCAGGAAACTTAAGTACAGTGCTTGCAGATGAGTCATGAGAGACAATGTTTCCACGTTCCTTGGAGTTCAGATGTGTGGACAAGGTATTCTTAAGCTGTGTTAGTTAAATTTGTGTAGTATTTATATCAGGTACCCTACATTTTTTAAATTAAATTCTCACAGCAATGTAATGAGATGGATGCTACCGTTATTTCCACTTTACAGATGGAAGAGATGAGCTGAAGAGAAGCCATGTAACTTAGCCAGAGTCATCCAGTGAGTGGCTGTGTTGGGATTTGAATACTTGAGGTGCAGCATCAAAGTCTGGTTTAACCAGCATGCTGTACTCTTCCCCTAGATAAAAATACAAATATACGCACCAAAGAAGCTAAACCATATAACCAACTAATTAGAATCTTGTTTCTTTCTCTGATATTGCCTCTACATAGTACATGGCTAACTTCCACATGTAATCTAACCAGTTTTATTCTATTACCTCCAAAGTAACAATTAAGTTTGCAGTTGGGAAAATGTTTCTAAAGAACCTACAGTTCTAGAAATAAAATAAGTATAGAAACAAGGGGAAATGGGAAGGACACAGAGAGAAAAAGAGGACGGAAGGGAGGGAGGAGGGGAAGAAGGGGAATGGAGAAGGAGAAAGGAGAGAGAAAGTAAGAACAGAAAAAGGAATAAAAGAGAGAAAGAAAGCATAATTCATGCACCAAGCTTGAGATGAGAGAATATATAGAAGCAAAATGTATTTATTTCACCAAGATTTATGACAATCACAATCCATCAGCAAGGTTTTAAATTGAGGCATACAGAGCAGTAATCTTAAGTAGAGATAATAAAGATGGCTGTTAGAAGAGGTGCTTCCAGCCAACATTTAAAGCAAGTGATAGGAATCGAGTAGCAGAGAAAAGGCTTGGAGGAACGCATGGAAGTGGCAAGGAGGGCATTGTGTGTGAGCAACAATGTGTGTGTGAGCGACAATGTGTGTGTGTGAGCGACAATGTGTGTGTGAGCGACAATGTGTGTGTGAGCGACTGTGTGTGTGTGAGCAACATTGTGTGTGAGCGACAACGTGTGTGTGTGAGCGACAACGTGTGTGTGAGCAACATTGTGTGTGAGCGACAACGTGTGTGTGTGAGCGACAACGTGTGTGTGAGCAACATTGTGTGTGAGTGACAATGTGTGTGTGAGCGACAATGTGTGTGTGTGAGCAACATTGTGTGTGAGTGGCAAGGTGTGTGTGAGCAACATTGTGTGTGAGCGACAATGTGTGTGTGAGCAACATTGTGTGTGAGTGGCAAGGTGTGTGTGAGCAACATTGTGTGTGAGCGACAATGTGTGTGTGAGCAACATTGTGTGTGAGCAACAATGTGTGTGTGAGCAACATTGTGTGTGAGCGACAATGTGTGTATGTGAGCGACAATGTGTGTGTGAGCGACTGTGTGTGTGTGAGCGACAATGTGTGTGTGAGTGACAATGTGTGTGTGGGCAACAATGTGTGTGTGGGAGACAATGTGTGTGTGTGAGCGACTGTGTATGTGAGCGACAATGTGTGTGTGAGCGACAGTGTGTGTGTGAGCGACAGTGTGTGTGTGAGCGACAATGTGTGTGTGTGAGCGACTATGTGTGTGAGCGACAATGTGTATGTGAGCAACATTGTGTGTGAGCGACAATGTGTGTGTGTGAGCAACAATGTGTGTGTGAGCAACATTGTGTGTGAGCGACAATGTGTGTGTGTGAGCGACAATGTGTGTGTGTGAGCGACAATGTGTGTGAGCGACAATGTGTGTGTGAGCGACAAAATGTGTGTGAGCGGCAATGTGTGTGTGAGCAACAATGTGTGTGTGTGTGAGCAACTGTGTGTGTGAGCGACAATGTGTGTGAGCGACAGTGTGTGTGTGAGCGGTAATGTGTGTGTGAGCGACAATGTGTGTGAGTGACAATGTGTGTGTGAGCGACATTGTGTGTGTGAGCGGTAATGTGTGTGTGAGCGACAATGTGTGTGAGCGACAATGTGTGTGTGAGCGACTGTGTGTGTGTGAGCGACAATGTGTGTGTGAGTGACAATGTGTGTGTGGGCGACAATGTGTGTGTGGGAGACAATGTGTGTGTGTGAGCGACTGTGTATGTGAGCGACAATGTGTGTGTGAGCGACAGTGTGTGTGTGAGCGACAGTGTGTGTGTGAGCGACAATGTGTGTGTGTGAGCGACTATGTGTGTGAGCGACAATGTGTATGTGAGCAACATTGTGTGTGAGCGACAATGTGTGTGTGTGAGCAACAATGTGTGTGTGAGCAACATTGTGTGTGAGCGACAATGTGTGTGTGTGAGCGACAATGTGTGTGTGTGAGCGACAATGTGTGTGAGCGACAATGTGTGTGTGAGCGACAAAATGTGTGTGAGCGGCAATGTGTGTGTGAGCAACAATGTGTGTGTGTGTGAGCAACTGTGTGTGTGAGCGACAATGTGTGTGAGCGACAGTGTGTGTGTGAGCGGTAATGTGTGTGTGAGCGACAATGTGTGTGAGTGACAATGTGTGTGTGAGCGACATTGTGTGTGTGAGCGGTAATGTGTGTGTGAGCGACAATGTGTGTGAGCGACAATGTGTGTGTGAGTGACAATGTGTGTGTGAGTGACAATGTGTGTGAGTGACAATGTATGTGTGAGCGACATTGTGTGTGTGAGTGACAATGTGTGTGTGAGCGACAAAATGTGTGTGAGTGACAATGTGTGTGTGAGCGACATTGTGTGTGTGAGTGACAATGTGTGTGTGAGTGACAATGTGTGTGTGTGAGCGACAATGTGTGTGTGAGCAGGCAGATTTGGGCCTGGTGTTCCTCCCTCCCAATTGCCCTAACCTGATAAGAGATGAGAACATTATTATTCAAGAACAACAGAGGTGGAGTCCATAAAATATATATGTGTGTGTGTATATATATGTGTGTGTGTGTGTGTGTGTGTGTGTATGTGTGTGTATGTATGTGTGTGTGTATATATATGTGTGTGTGTATGTATGTGTGTGTATATATGTGTGTGTGTATATATGTGTGTGTGTGTGTGTGTATGTGTGTGTGTGTGTATATCTCATGTGGCCGGAGTTATCTAGTATTTCTAGATAAGGAAGAAATTAACTACTGAGATTATTTAGATTGATCCATACCCTGATGCTTCATACATTTATTTAAAATAGAAAAACAGAAAAAGGTAATCCAAAGAATGGGTAGATATCTCTATAGAAACTCTTTTTTCCTAATCCTCAAGATTTCAAAACCGAAACAGAATTTTGCTAACATGTCTCAGCAGATCTAGAGAATGACAGTGAAAAGGGCGAAGAGGGGGGGCGACCCCTCAGAAGAAAGCACCTTCGAGAGGCTTCCCTAACCCTGGGAGGAGAAGGCTTATTTTATTCAGAGTTGGCATCTGAAGAACAATAGTTTTTTGCTGATTAAAATTTTTAAGCATGAAAAAGATGCTGACACAATTTTTCTCATTATTTTCGTTTTTAAGTCTCAAAACCAAACCACTATAACTCAAAGCCAGCTTAAGTTTTCAAATTAACATTTGCTACCAATTAGTTCATAATGAGTATTTGTCTGAAATGTTTAATGGCCATAAAAAAGCTTTTAAAATTGAAAAACTTTTATGTTTGGGACTTATGTTACCCTGCCTCACTTATTAGTGCAGCAAGTTTGATCACCCAAAGAGTTCAGAAGGTTTTAAACATGGGGCTTGGCTCTCCAGCGGGATGGTGGAGCTCCTGCCCCTCTTTAAGGTCTTGCATAGGAAACCTTTTAAACAAAGGGCAGATCTCAATTGCTTGTTTTGTACTTAAACCTCACACTAATCCCATTGCCTCAATAGAATGTCTGCCTGTGGATTGAGTGTGGGCTGCCCATTCACCAAGCTACTGAGAAAAGGAAATGTCCCTTTATTTCATCTTTAGGTCTAGTTTTCTTAACATTTTGGGTTTTTTTGTTTTTGTTTTTAGGGTTTGTTTTTTTGTGTTTTTTTTTTTTTTTTGGTCTAATTAGTACCTCAAAGAATCCTTTCTGACTTTATTAGCAATGCTTTTAAGGTTTCATCATTAAATGCAATGTTTACTCTGTTTCTGTTCTTAGTTGATTAAGATTTTTTTCAGTTGTTTTTTTAAATCACAAATGAGTAATCTTATTGAATGCTATCTAACAAACACGAACATGGTCATAGAATGTTTCCATTTTAATCTGTTCATATAGTATCCTAAAATAGTGATTTTTCTCATTGAGAATCATCCATGCATTATTTGGAAAATCCATTTGGTCATGATATTTTATTCATCTTTTTGAATTGTATTAGCTAATATTTTATTTAGAATTTTTATACCTAAGTATAGTTGACATTTAATGCTGCTTTGACTATCAGGTTTATACAGGTCTCAAAAATAAACTGAATGGCCTTTCTTATTCTTTTCATCTAAGAATTCAAAATTATTAGCGTGAAGTAGGTTGTAAAATTCCCTTACATTTTTTAATCATGTCTTTATCTGTAGTTGTGGTCTCTTTTCCCTTTTTAATATGTATTTACTCTTTTCCTTTAATTAATCTTCCCAGAGATTTATTTTGTTAATATTTTCAAAGATTAAGGATAAAAAAACAATTTGTAGTGTTACTTCATTTTCTATTTCATTAATTTCCACTCTTATTTTTTCGCTACTATTTTGATTGAATTACTGAGTTTTTCTTTTCTAGCCTCTTAAATTTAATGCTGGATCATTCTTTTTTTTTCTTTTCCCCTAATGTATTTATTTAAGGCTATAAATCTTCTTTTAAATAATTGTTTAGATGCATCCCAGGAATTTTATTTTGTATTATTTCCAGTATTTTACATCTGTAGATATTTGACAATATCTTACTTAATTACTTTTGTTGGAAGAGAAAGAGATTTTTCTCTACCCTACTAGATTCTTCCAGCTCATCTAATAATTAAATCAACATGAGAGAGATTAAGAAGACAAAAAAACAAAAAAAAAACAAAAAACACATACATACATATGGGAACCCCACATACACAAGAGAGTTTGACACCCTACATATAGGAGAGGTTCAGAGACAGAAAGTTAAAATGAGGTATAGATGCCATTCTGAGCTAAGGATGAAGTAAGGCACTTTAGGTCTTCAGAAGGGAAGATCATAGATGATAAGAGCATATATTCAGTAATAAGAAGTTTGCTCTGCCCTATAGATAGGCCATTAAAAAGTTATTCTGGTAATAACGCTGAGTATGGGCAAGACCCCAATTTAAATTCTTTAAGGGAAAGGTAAAATTTCTTTTGGATTTGTAGGGTCTTTCTGCCTTCAGCTCAAAATAATCCCCATGCCAAAGTGGCCCATCTTAGGGGGGGTCTGTTCTGAACCCCTTTAGTTTTTAACCTATAATTAATTTAGAATTTTTTAAGGGCAAAAAGTAAGCCTTTTCTTTTTGCTATATTTTGTGTATTAATATATGGCCTGCATGATAGTGTATCTCTAGTTTTGTTAATACTTTCTTTTATGCTAGCATTCTATCATTTAAAAATAAATATATAGTTTTCAAAAACATCTATTCTTTGTTTTTAGGACATAAAATTCCACATATATTTATTAGATTGATATATAAATACATTATTCAATTCTTCTTTGTACTTATTTGTTTTTAATTTATAATTTTCTGAGAAATATTTAGGGAGGTTATTTTTCAAATTGTTCTTGTAATGCTATTTATTTAATATATTTCTTTTTTTTTCATCCTCACCTGAAGACATTCTTCTACTTTTTGTTCAGGTGGAGTGGGAGGGGGAGAGAGAGAGAGAGAGAGAGACATCGACATGAAAGGGAAGCATCGAGTGTTTGCCACCCGCATGACCCAACCAGGGCCGGGGACAAACTGCAACCAAGGTATGTGCCCCTAGCGGGAACCGAACCCTGGTCTCTCTGGACCATAGGCCGACGCTCCAACTGCTGAGCCAAACTGGCCAGGGCTGATATATTTCTATTTTTAATTTAATTTTTAATTATAATTTATAATCAATATTATTTTGTATTAGTTTCAGGTGTACAGCATAGTGGTTAGATAATTATATACTTTACAAAGTGTTCCCTTCGATATTTTCAGTACCAACCTGACACCATGCATAGTTATTACAATATTATTGACTAAGTTCCCTATGTTGTTCTTTACTTCCCCATGATTATTTTGTAACCACCAATTTGTACTTATTTATCCCTTCACCTTTTTCACCCCGTCCATGAACATCATCCCCTCAGGCAACCATGAGTCTATTCTCTGTATCTATGAGTCTGTTTTGATTTTGTGTTTTGTTTTGTTCTTTAGTTTTCACACATAAGTGAAATTATATGGTATGTGTCTTTCTCTGACTGGCTTATTACACTGAGCATAATACCCTCTAGGTCTATTCATGCTGTTACAAATGGTAAAATTTCATTCTTTTTTTATGGCCCAGTAATATTCCATTGTATGTATGTACCACCATGTTTTTATCCACTCGTCTATTGATGGACACTTGGGTTGCTTCCATATCTTGACGATTGTAAATAATGTTGCAAAGAACATAGGGGTGCATATATTTTTTTAAATTAGTACTTTGGGTTTCTTCAGATGTATACCCAGAAGTAGAATTGCTGGGTCATAAGGCAGTTCCATTTAAAATTTTTTGAAGCCTCTCCAAACAGTTTTCCACAGTGGCTGTACCAACCTGTATTCCCACCAACAGGGCACGAGGGTTGCCTTTTCTTCACATTCTCACTAACACTTGTTGTTTGTTGATTTATTGATGATAGCTATTCTGATAGGTGTGATGTTGTATCTTACTGTGGTTTTAGTTTGCATTTCTCTAATGATGAACGACTTTGAGCATCTTGGCTTGTGTCTGTTGGCCATCTGTATGTCTTCTTTGCAGAAGTGCTATTCAGATCCTCTGCCCATTTTTTAAATGGATTGTTTGAGTTTGTTTTGGTGTTGAGTTGTATGAATTCTTTACAAATTTTATGAAGTAACCCCTTATTGGATATATCATTGGCACGTATGTTTCCCCATTCAGTAGGTTGTCTTTACATTTTGTTGTTTCTTGTGCTTTTGCGCAAAAGCTTTTAGTTCAATATAGTCCCATTTGTTTAATTTTTCTTTTGTTTCCCTGACCAAGGAGATACAGGAATAGATAGATAGATAGATAGATAGATAGATAGATAGATAGATAGATAGATATAGATTGATATAGATATATTGCTAAGAAAAATGTCAGAGATTTTACTGCCTATATTTTCTTCTAGGAGTTTTATGGTTTTGAGTCTTACACTTAAGTCTTTAATCCTTTTTAGTATATTATTGTTTATGGTATAAGATGATGGTCTAGTTTCATTTTTTTTTGCATGTATCTGTCCAATTTTTGCAACACTTGTTTGTTGATTTATTGATGAATGGTAAAATTTCATTCTTTTTTTGTGGCCCAGTAATATTCCATTGTATGTATGTACCACCATGTTTTTATCCACTCGTCTTATTCAATAAACTGTCTTTACCTATTATATGTTCTTGCCTCCTTTGTCAAAAATTAATTGACTATGTAGATGTGGGTTTATTTCTGGGCTATTTTGTTCCATTGATCTATATATCTGTTTTTATGCCAGTATCATGCTGTTTTGATTACTATAGCCTTGAAAATACTTTGATATC
Source organism: Molossus molossus (assembly GCF_014108415.1). Taxonomy (NCBI): domain Eukaryota; kingdom Metazoa; phylum Chordata; class Mammalia; order Chiroptera; family Molossidae; genus Molossus; species Molossus molossus. The sequence goes on along the minus strand of NW_023425366.1, from coordinate 6,865,930 downwards.
AGATAGCATAATAGCTGCAACATTGCCCTTCTTTCTCAAGATTGCTGTAGTTATTTGCTGTCTTATGTGGTTCCATATAAATTTTTGGATTACTTATTTTAGTTCTGTTTATCCCTTCATTTTTTTAGTAACAAATTATTTAGCCTCCATGTGTTTGTGTGTTTTTCAGATTTTTTTCTTATAATTGATTTCTAATTTCATACCATTGTGGTCAGAGGAGATGCTTGATACAATTTCAATATTCTTTAATTTAATGAGAATTGTTGTGTGTCCTAACATGTGGTCTATTCTGGAAAATGTCCCATGTGCACTTGAAAAGAATGTATTCTGCTGTTTTGGGGTGAAATGCTCTGAAAATATTAATTAAATCCATCTGGTCTAGTGTGTCATTTAAGGCCTCTGTTTCCTTGTTGATTTTTTGTCTGGAAAATCTATCCATAGATGTCAATGGGGTGTTAAAATTTCCTACTATGACTGTATCAATATTTATGTCTGTCAATATTTGCTTTATATATTTAGGTGCTCCTATGTTGGGTGCATAATTGTTCACAAGGGTTATGTATAGCCTCTTGTTGGATTGTTCCCTTTAAGATTACATAATGTCCTTCTTTGTTGCCTTTGTTTTAAAGTCTACTTTGATGTAAGTATTGCTATCCCAGATTTTTTTGTTTTCATTTGCATGAAATATCTTTTTCCAATTCTTTATTTTTAGTCTGTGTGTATCTTTCATTCTGAGGTGGGTCTCTGGTAGACAGCATATATATGAGTCTTGATTTTTTTTATTCATTCAGCTACCCTATGTCTTTTGATTGGAGCATTTAAACATTTGCAGTTCAACTGATTATTGACAGGTATGTATTTATTGTCATTTTACTCTTTATAATTATGTTTCTCTCTTTTTTTATTCTTCATATATATATATATATATATATGAATTTCTTTAATATTTGTACTATTTTGGCGATAATGAACTCCTTTTGCTTTTTCTTGCCTAAAAAGCTCTTTATTTCTCCTTCAGATTTAAATGACAGCCTTACCGTGTGGGGTAGTCTTGGTTGTAGGTTCTTGCTTTTCATCACTTTGAATATTTTATACCAATCCCTTCTGGCCTGAGATGTTTTGTTGAGAAATCATCTGACAGTCTTATGGGAGCTTCCTTGTAGGCAACTGTCTTTCTCTTGCTGCTTTTAAGATTCTCTCGTTGTCTTCAAACTTTGCCATTTTAATTAGGATGTGTCTTGGTGTGGGCCTCTTTGGGTTCATCTTGTTTGGGACTCCATGTTTCCTGGACTGTGTGTCTTTTTCCTTTACCAGGTTAGGGAAGTTTTCAATCATTATTTCTTCAAATATGTTCTCAATCCCTTGTTCTCTCTCTTCTCCTTCTGGTACCATTATGGATATTGTTATGATTGATATTGTCCTAGAGTTCTCTTAAACTGTCCCCATTTTTTAAATTATTTTTCTTTCTACTGCTCAGATTGAATGTTTTCTGTTACCTTGCCTCCCAAATTGCTGATTCAGTCCTTTACTTCATCTAATCTGCTGTCGACTCCTTCTAGTATATTTTTCATTCCATATATTGTGTTCTTCATTTCTGACTGGTCCTTTTTTATGCTTAGTATCTCTTTGTTTAGGTTTTCACTGACTTTATCTATTCTTCTGCTAAGTTTCCTGAGCATCCTTTTAACCATTGTTTCTTATTACTCCTTTCTTCGACTTTTTTTTTAGTTAAGTTAAATGCTTTAGTAGTTATTTCAGCAAGGGTCTTGACCAGTAAACTTTTAAAGTCTTTGTATACCTTGAAATGTATTTCTTTTACTTTATTCTTGAGTTGAAAAAAAAATCTGTAGTAATTTAATTGTGAAAAATATATTAAATACTTCCATTAAAAGGTCAACTAAATACATCTGAATAGAAGGTCAATTAGAAGATAAAATTAAGGCCATCACTCAGAATATAGTTTTTGAAGAAAAACTTAAGACACATTCCAAATAGGATGGACTCCAGTGTATTTCTAATAAAATTTGCAGAATCTGGAAACATCAAACATGAGCACAGAGATAATTACAAAGCATTTCCCAGGATGTAAGAAAATTACATTATATGATATATCTATAAGTGTATTTATTTACATTATTCTGCTGGCTTTGGTGTGACTTTTCTAGATCAGGAAATATGTCTTTCTTAAATCATGGACATTTTTATATATTTTTTTCCAAATCAACTTTTAAAAAAATGATACCCTGTTTTTGATTTATTTATGGATTTTATTTCAATCTTTACCTCTTGCTTGTTCTCATTTATATCAAGCTCTTTCTCACCCCAGAGAGGAAGCATTTTAGCAGATCAGGACCACTTTTTATATTATATTCTCAGTCAGTTGTTTCTGCATCATATGTGTGGTATGAATTTGGGTTCTACATTTACATGTGACTCAGATTTGGAGCTCTGATTTCTCCCGGGTGACTCTCTCTCTTATAGATTGCTGTTGGGAGGAGGGGAATATTCAGTTCTGGGTTAAATTCCTGTGTTGGTGGTGGAGTGTTTCTGGTCCTTGTTAATGGTACAGCTGCTCTCTGTTTCTCAGCATTGCAGTAGTTCCTGCTTATCAGCTGGGGATATGTTCCCAGATCCCAGTGAATGCCTCAAACCTTATATATACTGTGCATTTTTTTTTAATGTACATGTATAGCTTTTTACTTAAAGAAAGCACTTTGGTGCTACTCAGGACAACGTACAATTTAAAACGTAGAAGTTGTTTATTTCTGTAACTTTGCATATAATATTTTTGGAATGCAGTTGGGTAACTGAAACCATGGAGAGCAGGATTGCAACAGGAGATAAGCAGGAACACTGTCTCCAGATGACCTCTTCCAAGTCACTGCCCTGCCCAACAGTTGAGGCATAGATATCTTTAAGATTTTACAAAAAATGTGTTCTTTTTTCCCAGAAATTCAGCTTTATTGGAAATAGTTCTACTGCATTTGACTCGCTATTGTGTATGATCGGAGTACTTGGCGCATCTGGTATCAGCATTCTTCCATACTGATTTAACGTTCCTCTAATAATTCAGCATTCAGTAATATTGTATGTCCCGATCCCAGCAGTAACCATTGTTTACATGGATCATTAGAACACCTTTGACATCTCTTTGTACTTTCTTCTGTATCTTCTTCCACTCCATTTCTTAGAAATGTCTTCTCTGTGCTTTCTACTTTTCTGCAAACCACCATCATTTAGGGTCCAACCCAGTTCCATCCCCTTTTCTTCCACCTTCTAGCTCCAAGTGACCTCTTCTTCCATGGAATTCCATGACTTTAATTATCTAAAGGCATCATTCTCTACTTATTTAATATCAGGCATTTATTTTCTTTTCATGCAGATCTAACTTTACTCTTTAGTCTGCGACTTCTTAAAAAAAGAGAGTGTGAGTTTTAATTTTGTAATTATTTTTAGCCCCTGGGGTCTCTGCATTGTGCAGATTTATTTAGTAGGTTCGCAGTAAACATTAAATTAAATAATTGGATCTCTCACTGTGTTTAAAGTCCAGAGAACATAGTAGATTATCACTAAATATTTAGGCTAATGTTTATTCAAGTAAATAAACAAATCCTCTTCTCTGCCATCTTGATGTAGAAGAAGCAGTATGGCTTAGAGTTAAGATGTCTGAGTTAAAATCCACTTCTCTTAATGATTCTGGGCAAATAAATTAAGTTTAAAAGGTGTCAGTTTCCTCATTATTAATGGTAAATAATAATCTATATCTCATAGTGCTGTTATGTGAATAAACAAGACAACATGTGTGCAAAGACTTTTTAAATTAACACAGGAGACAATGTTAGCTGCTATCTGAAAAGTTTAAATAACTGAGGGATGATCAAAATCTTAGAAAGAGGAACAAAGAATTTTGGGTAAGAAGGGAGAATTGAGAAAGATACAATTACAAAGGAAAGAAAGAGGAATAAAATATAAGTACAAAATTAAAAGAGAAGAATTCCTGGATTGAGTAACTATAGAGAAAAAAATATGTATTCTTAGGACAAATATAGACAGGCTAGAATGTAAAGAATAGAATATTTTAAAAGATTGTATGACTATTGTAAATGATTGAGATTTACAAAGTTAGTAAGAAAAAGCATTTAAAATATATTTGGAAGTTGTTCTTTTGCTTCAAAATCAAATTAATTGCTAATAAGGCATTGTTTTTGGTTTTTTTTGTACTGGTCGTTATTTTTATTAATTATCCAAAATAATTTTAGAGGTAATGGTGCTTCGTACATATAACCTGAAGTGTAATAAATAAAATCCTCATATTACCCCGATTGATAATGTCCTTTCATGTTTTAAGTTTAAAAATTATATTCAAATACACTTTAATATTACTGTTACATCCATAGAAAACACAGAGTTTTTCTTACAATGCAATCTCATATTTCTTGTGCTTAATATATACTTGTAAATAATTAAATCATTCCTGAGATTATGCTCTTTTCTTTCTTAACGTAACTACTGCAATTTGGAACTTTAGTAATTTGACTAACAAATATAGACTGAACACAGCCATGTGATACTAGAGATAGAAATGAATCCCAGTCTCATCTATATAAACAAATCAGCAAGGACCATTTCAAAAAAGGACAATAGGCACTGATGCTAGAGGAAGTCAGAACAAGATCTTTTATCATTGCATCCCATATTAAAACATTAATTTTACTCCAAAATGCTTAGTTCATAGACTGCATTTAGTGTCTATAGAGAGCCAACAACTGCTCCAAGAACACTGAGGTATGACAGGCCTTTTAATGTAGTGATTTAAAAGTTCGGCTTAGTAATGCGAGAATAGTAAACAAGAGCAGAGCGATGTAGCTCAAGTTTGTACTGGTTTGGCTCAAGTTCTGCCTGGAATCAAATCTTGCCACCAGTGCTTACTAGCCGTGTAACTGGAAAAATTACTCAGCCTCTCTGTGCATTCATTTTCTCATTTACAAAATGTGGAAACTGAGAGCGACTACCTCAGAGGTTTTTTATGAGAATTAAATGTACAAATGTGTACAGTAAACGCTCAAAATATTTAATTGTGGTTAATATTATACCACTATTCTATTTCTACCATTGTATAAATTATTTAACATCTCTGAGCCTTAGTTTTCTTATTTGTGAATGAGATCAATATCTCATGAAACTATTAAATGTGTTAATACACACAAAATGTTATAGATTAGTAGCTAGTTCAATAGATATTAACTTAAAAAATAACATTGAGTTTTGTATACTTATCATAATACCAATCACAATAGAATTGGCTCTTGGCGATCTAAAACCACAGTGTAACTCACTGGAATGTGTTTGTCACATTCCAAAGACTTGAAATCTTGAGTTTCAAGAGTAACCTTAGAAGCACTGGATTAGAAATCAGGAAATCTAACTTTTAGTTTTGATTTTTCTATTCTTCATGTGAACTTGAACAAGTGATTTATGGTTTCTGGACTTTTGTGTCATTGATAAAGCGAAGAGGTGGGTCCCTAGTTCCATTTTGGGGGCTGTATTTGATGTATCCTTCATGTCCTGCATTGGTTTTCAGCATTTCTACCTTTGATGACATGTACTATACATACAACATTAGTGATGCTATGTGTTGGAGGTTTTTGTAAGCCTGAGAATTGCTTCCTTGGGAAATAGCTTAAATTTTCAAAGGAAATTTTGGAATCTTGTCTTCTGACCTCAACCTCAGGAATTATATGCTTATTAAAGTCTTCATAGCCAAGAAATTTGTGGTTAAACCAAACCAATAATTGGGAAAAGGATTGGATGAAGAAGATGTGGTACATATACAGAATGGAATATTGCTCAGCCATAAGAAAATATGAAATACTGCTGTTTGTGACAAAATGGATGGATCTTGAGAATATTATGCTCAGTGAAATAAACCAGTCAGAAGAAGCTAAGAACCATATTACTTCATTCATATATGGGATAGAAAACTGAAACTTGTGAACACAGTCAAGAATGTGGTAGGCAGAGAAAAGGGGGAGGGGGTTGGGAGGTGAAGGAGGCCTAGTACTTGGTTATGACAGAAGATTTGACTGTGGGTGGTAGGCACACACTGCAACATACAGATCTTGTATCATAGAGATCTACACCTGAAACCTAAAAGATCCTGTTAACCAATGTCATCCCAATAAATTTAATTAAAAAATAAAATAAGCCCTGGCCGGTTTGGCTCAGTGGTTAGAGTGCAATGTCATCCCAATAAATTTAATTAAAAAATAAAATAAGCCCTGGCAGGTTTGGCTCAGTGGTTAGAGTGTTGGCCTGTGGTCTGGAGAGACCCAGGTTCAGTTCCCGCTAAGGGCATGTACCTCGGTTACAGTTTGTTCCTGGCCCTGGCTGGGTCGTGTGGGTGGCAGCTACTTGATGTGTCCCTTTCACGTCGATGTTTCTCTCTCTCTCTCTCCCTCCCACTCTATCTGAACAAAATATTGAAAAATGTCCTCCGGTGAGGATAAAAAAATAAATAAAATAAAATAATAACTGAAAAATAGGTTTCAATGGACCTTTTATAAATACTCTTTTATGTTCACAAAAATACAGCAATTGAGAAAGCAAAGTAAATAGGCTATCAATGACATTTTGTCTTAAAATAATATCAGTGGGTATTGTATCTCCATCTTATAGCTTCTATTTATCTATTGAGATATATGATCTGTTGAATCATTGTCATCATATTTTTCTTTAATTCTTTAAACATAGTTTCTGTTAATTATTTGAACATGTTTATAATAACCGTATTGAAGTCTTTGCCTGGTTCATTTAACATCTGGGCACAGACACTCAGAGTCAATGTCTATTGAATGCTTTTATTTCTGAGTCCTGCCTTCCTGATGCTTGATAGCTCTTTTAGGATTTTTGTTGAAAATAGAACATTTTAAATAATATGCTGTTGTAACTATCGGTCCCAATCTATGTCTCTAAATTTTTGTTATTGACTGTAAAGAAAAGTCACTAGACATTTCTTTACCAAAAGATTTATTCAGGAAAAATTAAGACCTGCCGTCAGGTGAGTGCACATGCTGTGAGCCAGGTACACACAGAGCCAAGAGACAGGGAGCCCATTTTAGGGAAGGGAATAGGTAGCTAAGGGCGGTGCCCATGCTCGGCCTGCTGGGGTCATCGCAATGCTGTGAACCACAAGCAGACCTGGCTTGGCGTGAGGGGAGCATCGCGAGGGAGCAAATGCTCATCTCTGGATGCAGCCCAATTTATTTTCTTAGCAGTCCCCTAGGTCGTACTGTGTCCTTGAGATAGTCTCTGCTGACCTTTCAGCCAGGCCCAGCGTTCTTACTGGGCCAGCTGCCCCTGGCTGTTTTCAGCAGAGATTCTTAACAAACAAACGCATTCACTCCCCAGGCAGTAACCCATTTCCAGGATTCTTATCACATTCGCATTCACTCCCTTGGGCGGTTTCCCAGCCCATTGTTTCTCACACAGACTTTTGGCCCGGCCAGGCCAGGGGAATGCATACCTGAAGGTTACATTCTGTTCATCCGCCAAACCCCCAACCCCACAGGCAGGACTACCCCACCACAGAGCTCTGTTGTAACCATAGTTCTTTTCTGGGGTTTTCTCCACTGACAAAGGGGGTAAGAGCTCCTCCCATAAGCCCTTCCCATTCCCATCCAGGTTAAGGTCTTTGTTATATATTTTGACATTGTTGTTTTTTCAACTTTTTGGAGTTGTTGAACTTCGAAATCTGTCTTCCCTGTGGAATGGGGCTGTTGATATGTCTGCTGTTCATTTTTCTTTCTTTTCTTGGCTTCCTGAAGGTCACCCTTGGGTCTGCATAGTCCAGGGTTTGGGGGAGAGGTCAGGCTCAAACACTAACTTCATGAGGCCTCTGCTTCTGTTCATAAGTGTGTGTGTGTCTGAGTGTGTGTCTGTGTGTGCTTATGTGTGTCTGTGTGTGTGTGCAAGCATGTGCGTGTGTGTGCATGTGTGAGAGTATGTGTGTCACTAACTCCATGAGGCTTCTGCTTCTGTTCATAAGAGTGTGTGTGTGTGTGTGTCTGAGTGTGTGTCTGTGTGTGCTTATGTGTGTCTCTGTGTGTGTGTGCAAGCATGTGCGTGTGTGTGAGAGTATGTGTGTGGCTAAGGAGCACATCTGTGTTCAGGCAGGTCTGCGGTTGGTTGGTCTTTACTTTCTGCGGGGTGGCTCTGGGTCTCCCTGCATTTGGCCAGGGTCTCGTGGTCAGCTGAGCTTCCTTACCCAGTGCTTCCGTGGCTGTCTCTGATGAAACTTCGGTCTCGTCCACTGTTCACCCTAACCAGCTTGCAGCTCCAGGCTGGCTGAGCCACTGGCTTTCCTTGTTCATCTTCTGAGGAGTTTGCCCCGACCCTACCCCAGCCCATGTCTGTCCGCTCCGGCTTCCTCTGGCTGACACCACCAGCTTGGCCGCTGGGGCTTGAGCAGTGGGGACGACGCATCCCAGGCAAGAAGCCCCGTTTCTGTTCCTACCGAAGCCTGGCTGTTCTCACTGGCGGTGTCGTGACGCCTGCCCCAGCCAGAAGGCCCCTCCAAACCTACAAAAGCCGGGCAAGCCATGATGCCAGTGGAAGGGCCGGAAACCCAAACCTGCAGGAACTTTTACAAACCTTCGAATCAAACAGAGCATGTGCCGGGAAGCAAGATCCCAACAGACAGAAAACTGCTCACGAGTGTGTGCAGCTTCTTTCTGTGCTAGGAATGAAGGGGAGGAAGCACGACAGGATCCTCCAGAGTGTGTGTTTTCTTGAGGGTGCGCATGCTTTAGAAGGAGGGGTCTGGAAGAGGCATTTCGAAGGTGTGCTGACCTCCATGCACAGAAGCCAGGGACAGAGCTGTTCCCGAAAGGAAGGCCTCCCTGAAGAGGCTGGAAGCCTGGGGTGGAGCCCCCAGCATGACACACCCCGTTGGAATTTACCATCAGATTCACCCTGTGAGATTACTTTCCGCAGAACCTTTTTTTCCATCCACAATAAAAATACAAATAAATGTATCACAGACCATTTGCTTTGCAATTAGACTCTAAATCTTCCTTTAAATTATAGACATCTTTTTATTTACTCCAGTGAGATCGTATTCCTCAAGAAGTCGAGGGGGTCCCTGCGGTCCGGGCGCGGTCCTGGGCCGGGCAGGCCCGTCGGGGGAAGCCCTGCGCGGTGGTCCCCTGGGCGGACCCTCCCCAAAGGAACCGCCCCACGTGGGTGAGGCCGCAGCTCTTGGGGCGTTTTCTTCTAGGGGCTTTTCAGCGTCTTAAACAGCTTGTGTGGGTGCTTCCCTCGTTTCCTTGCTCTTTGGTCAAGCCAAGGCCCATCGCGACATCTCAGTGTTTGCTGCTTCTATGAAGTAAGACAGTTGCAGCCACCTCGGAAAGGGCTAAACAGGTTCAGGAGATGCTTTCAGGTAGGGAAGACGAAGAAACAGTGCTAGGAAGGAATCTTAAATGAAACGAGGGCCCTAAGTCATTCTTCAGAAGAGGATGAATCCGTCCGGGGAGGCGGCCCCTGGCCCAATGGCCCTGAGGAGACGCTGGAACCCCGCTATCAGGGGTGCCTGAGCGAGCTGGGTGTTTGGAGGACTTTTAAACCTGGAGATTTAAGTGCCCCAAATTGAATTTTAATTGTTCGTCTCCTCCAGCAAACCAGTCACACCCAGGTGGGTGGCTGCTCTTTATAAGGAGAAAGTAAGGTAAGCCAGCCGGCCCCTCAGAACAACATCCTGTTTGGGTTTCCAGTAGCCTGAGGCAGTGGGCAGAGCTCAAGTGGGTAAATTTGTTCCTGAAGAGCATTAAATTTGAAAGCTCACTCTCTTTTACTTTGGAAAACACAGACACACACTGGCTTTCTGTCCTTAGCACACAGGGGTCAGGGAGGGAGCAGGAAGGTGTGAAGCCCCCCAGCCTGAGCTTCCAGCTGGTAGATTCGACGCCTCGGCAGTTTTCAGCTCAGAGGAGGAGAGTTGGTCCTCACAGTGGCGGGGCCGGCAGGTGGGAATAGTACAGACATTTTCTGAAGAAAGAGAAATGTCTATGGACTAGAGGCACCGACAGCATGATATGATTCTTCAATGAAATGTTACTGACTTCAATTTGGGGAGAAAGCATCTGGTTAGTAAAAAGTGTGAGAAAACTTAAAACTCTCCAGTTAGGGTTTTTTGGGTTTTTTTTTAACAGTATAGGGCCTATTAGGTAACTCCTACCAACCACAGTTTGGAAATTCTTAGGAGAATAGATAAGATGAATTTGTAAGCAGTTGTATATTTGCTTAAAGCTAATGTGTTTATGGTTTTTCAATAATTAATTATTTTAATAACGGGGGAAACTTTGTAATGTTGTTTATAAGGTGTTGCCAGCAAGAGGACCTCCAGCAGAAGAAAAAGTGTTATAAGTGTTTATTTGAACCAAACCAATGCCAGTTATTGAGAAGCAAACTCTCAATGGATTGAGAAAATGCTCTGGAGGATGCCAGTTTTGTGGTTTATTTTTTACATAAGAGTCAAAGGAGGTGCCCTGGCTGGGTAGCTCAGTTAGTTAGAACATTGTCCTAATACGCCAAGGTTGTGGGTTTGATCCCCCGTCAGGACCCATGCAAGAATCAACCAGTGAATGCATAAATAAGTGAAACAGTAAACTGATGCTTCTCTCTCTCTGTCTACCCCCCTTCCTCTCTCTAAATCAATTTTTAAAAAGAGAATCAAATTAGGAAGATACATAAAATTCATTGGTGGTAGATTAGGAAGGCAGGAGAAAGCAAAGTGGGGAAATCTCTGATTTTATAACATAATTCGGAATGGAATTACATTTTTTATCCCTGTAGAGCTCTTTTTAAATTTCAAATTTTTGGAGATTATGGGTCTCACTAATGAGATACTACTTTTTAAAGTAATAAACCCTGGCATACCCTAAATATTTGAAAGCAGGTAGAAATTTCTCTCACCGAATAAAAATAAAGTGCTGTATTATACTAGAACAAGCCAACAAACCAAAGCACCAAAACCAAAATGAAATAGCCAGGGTGTCTTCTCACCCTAGTGTGGTCTATGAAGGCAAACTCTCAATAGAACTTTTGCGTTATTTTATCTCAAACTTGAAAAATGTATCCTAATAATCTCTTAAACCATTCCTCATCATATGATTTAACATATTTATCGTAATGTTTCATTCTCCTGGCTTTATGACAAAAACTGTGCATGGTGACTCAGTGCTTGTTTTCGAGTCACCCTTATTTGACCTCATCAGGCCTGCAAAGCCAGGGTGGCGATCTGGGACTCGAGTGTGCCGAGGAGAAGCCTGAGGTGCTTCCTCTAAGTGAAACGGGAAACGTTCTCAACCGGAGAAGGAGAGAAAACACGTTCGCTTGTTGTAGACCAACGAGACAGCCCAGACTCAGACTTCGAACTGGGTTCAAATTCAGAGAGCTGTATTAGCCGCACAGCGACTGTCCAGTCCTATGCAGAGGAGAGAGCAGCCCCGAGCTCAGGGGGAGGGTTGCTGATATAGTTGTTTTAGCCCTTGTTAAGGAATTTGGGTTAAGGGTATGCGAGCAAGCAAGCACGTACAGAAGCAGATATTTGCAGTTAGCTGTTACGCCTGAGGGAACAGTTACGGTGTACACAAAGCAATGGTTATCTACACAACACAGGGGTTATCTATTAGCAGACCGTTCTTGCCATTCCCTGAAAATCCAGGGGCAATAGCAGACCGTTCTTGCCATTCCCTGAAAATCCAGGGGCAATAGCAGACCGTTCTTGCCATTCCCTGAAAATCCAGGGGCAAGGTCATGTGTTATCTATTAGCAGACCGTTCTTGCCATTCCCTGAAAATCCAGGGGCAATAGCAGACCGTTCTTGCCATTCCCTGAAAATCCAGGGGCAAGGTCATGTGTTTGTCCTTTACACACGAAGATCTACAGTAAGAACCACTGTTCTGTCTGTGACATTGTGAAGGAAAAGGAAATCCTGTCGCACCTCAAGCTGCACACGTTTTGGGGACAGTGCAGGCTAAGTGCTCAGTCAGGATGGAAAAGGCATTCCACTTGGGGTGGAAGCCATGGCGAGGATCATGGTGCCCGCGGTTTCGGCAGCCACGGGGTCATAACAGTCTCCGCGAATGAGCGGGGGCTGCTTGCGCTGCTCGGCACCTTGGCCGTTGGACGCAGTGCTGCGGGGACCACGGTGCCTGCTGGTTCCCAGCGAGGTCTCCGTTCCCCTCGGGTAAGGACCCTGAAGTAGAACTGCTGGATCATTTCATAGTTTTATTTTACATTTTTTTAAAAAACCTCCTACTGTTTTCCAGAGTAGCTGCCCCGATGCACACTCCCACCCACAATGTGCAAAGTGTCCCTTTGCCCACTTGCCATTTCTTGACTTTTTGATAATAACTGACCTTACAAGTGCAAGGTGATATCAATAGAATTTTTAGAGATTTAGCTTGGTTTTTAGTGTGAACCGTCCAGGTCAATACATAGCACTTCAAGGTTCAGAATTCCGTGTCTGTATTTATGCAACTATACTTGTATGCAGCTATCATCTGTGTGTGTCACCTGACAGGCTATACTTTATTATAAACAGAAAATAGCTTGTAGAAATAACACTGGAAAAACTAGAACCCACTGCCAGTAGAATTGTGAGTAAAGTGCAATCCACTGCGGGTAAAGAATTTGGTGTAATTAATTTGAAAAGCCCTCAAGAATAAGCCTTTAGATTTTTACTTTTCAGATGATTTTGATGTTTTATAACTATCTGATACATTTTTTGGGGTGGGGGCAGTTAGAACAATAACAAGAAATAAACTATGTAATTGTCATGCACAGTAAAAAGCACATGATACAGGATGAGAAAACATTATGACTGTGCATATTTTTGAAATATGAGAATACTGGATAAAAAGAATAACTTCTAGCCTTTTTGAACTTGTCCTAAAGTGTATATACACACAAATGCACTACAGTAGAATCTCTAAATTTAGCAAAGTTGGTAATAGAAACCAGTACATATACATGAGAAAGTGTATATAAAAATCTGATTTACAAAAATTACATTCATAACAAAATAGAACACTTTTTCCTTTAGATTTTATTCAAAACATTGCCCTTAAACTTATTCAAGTTACTATTGATACTGATATCTGCTTCTTATATATCATCTTCCTGGAAGTGTTTGTTTCAAGTATTTATTGTTGTCTTTTTTTTTCCCCTGAAGTTTGTAAGCCTGTTTTTCGTATTAGATGGATGATATACCATTTTATTGATGTTGATACTTTCACTGAGAATGCCAAAAAAAGTGCTTTGAAACCTTTTTTATATTCCCACAGTATCTCTGAAGGGTATTCCAATGACATATATTAGTTTGGGCAAATAAATGCAATAGAATATAAATGATAATTATGGTTACTTGTGATCCTGAGTAGAAACAAGATCATTCTTCTCCTTTAGAACCCAACATAGAATGAGATTTTGTGAAACAGTGGCTATCTTTTAATTTTTTTATTTTGTTACATTTGTGTCTGGGATACTTAAATTTTTCTTATGCAAAGAGCTAGACATTGAAAACAAAGCTTCAAAAGATGTCTCCATTGTTGTTGATTGCCAAGAGATTTTTGAGAGAAGCCATAAATAGAAAATTGGTTGATACTCATGATTTTGATATTTGTTAGCTGCTTTGGAATAGAAAAAGACTGTGCACTTAAAAATACAACTCAGAAAATTTTCAGAAAAAAAAAAATGTATCTACTAGCTTGTTTGTAATATTAGATAGGATTAGGGGAAAAAATCAGAATGGATCAAATAACTTTTTCTTGATTATTTTAGATTACATCTGACTTTGAATGTCTAATGTTTCAGACTATCCTTATGCCCCCATTTTAGAGTCAAGCACAGATAGCAGATGGCCACCATCTGTATCGATCATTAATGGACTGCCATTTTTCTACAATGGGCCAATCATCTGGGAAGTACGAAAGATAAAAATGAAAGTATTCATAATGCTGCACAGTAAATGGACTGTTTCTCACCATTTGAAACCAAAGTAAAGTATGTAGCTTAAAGACTGAACTGGCTGGTAAACTAATACTGTAAAACATAACTAGCAGATATTTTAAGAAAATAAAATAGAATTCATTAGAGAATGTAATTTGATATCATCTCTATTATGGAGCTCAAAATCAATCTTTTGAAAAAGGTGTAGTGAGAGTAGTAAGTAAAATATGTGTGATTTAATATGTATGATTTAACTCTGAGATGTATGGCAAAGATCTTTATGACGTTATGACTACATCTGTAAGAGCATTTGATCATGGGAATGGAGAGCTATGAATATTTCTTAGAGATCTTTAGCAGCAATGTGACTTCATTGCTTCTAAAAAAGGTAAAGATAAGTAAAATGCCTTTCTCCAAACAAAAATCTGTTTACAAAATAGAAAACACATGTTATACAAATACATTTAAGTTGCTTTTTTTAAATTAAAATTTAAGAAAAATAAAATGTTATCAAAACTTGTAGACGCCCACTGCATTTTTTCCGTAGTAATCCAATCATATCATCATCTATGCTATATTTGAATTATTTCCACTGATACAAGTTCAGAAATCCACATTTGCATTGAAGATTTGTAAGTTTTAACAAGTTTGTCCCTAAATTATTACTTATGGCTTCTCCTCATTTATCCGTGTGGAGCCCTAATAAAATAATAAATATTTTAATAGTACCTTATGCATTTCAAAATACTTTCATATACTTTCTTTTGATATAATTTGATCCACATGTCATCCTTTTAGGGTCTTTTAGTTATTAGTTACAGATATTTTATAGATAAGGAGACAGATTTAAAGACATAGTAGTTTGCTCTGGCCGGTTTGGCTCAGTGGTTATAGCGTTGGTCCTTGGACCAGAGAGTCCCAGGTTCGGTTCCTGCTAAGGGCACCTCGGTTGCAGTTTGTCCCCGGCCCCGGTTGGGGGTGTGTGGGTGGCAGCCACTCGATGTGTCTCTCTTACACCAATGTTTCTGTCTCTTCCTCCCTCTCTCCCTCCAGCTCTGTTTGAAGATGAATGCAAAAATATCCTCCGGTGAGGATTAAAAAAAAAAAAAAGACCTAGTAGTTTGTTCAAAGTCATGTAGCCTGCACACGACAGATTATTAATCATAAATGTAGATTTTCTGATACCAAATTATACTGTATTATTGTCATGATACATATTGATACTGTTATAGGAAAAATACAATACTTTTTAAATATATTGGTTCCTCATATATTTGGGGACAACTGATCATGGTAAGATCAGGCAGCCTCATGGCTGGTAAGTTCAGCCCTGTCTGTATTGGACAAACCCAGGGGTGAAGCTTTAACCATAACTCTGTGACCTTGGGGGATTTACTAGACATGTGAAACCTCATTTCTTCATCTCAAATATAGGAATAAAAGCAGAGCAACCCATTTAGGATAGAATTACAGAATTTTGATGCAGTGCAATGCCGAGTGCATAGGTTATGTTCAATTAGAGTTAATTATTTTCATTTCATTATATCATCACCATCATTATTACTATTAATTTTAGTATCCAATCTAGTTTTATTTTTCTGTAAAATAGACATGCCCAGTTCTTCATGTGATATGATTTTAATGTTTATAATCTTGACTGTACTCTGAATTGACTTCATTTTATCTGTATTATTCTTTATGTGAGGCACATGAATAAAATATCTCTCTCAAATTTTTGACATTATATTTCTCTTAGCATAAGCCAATAATAAATTTGAGCCCTGGCCAGCATTGCTTAATGGTTAGAATGTTTTCCAGAGCATCTAAGGCTCACAGGTTTGATTCCAGGTCAAGGGCACGTACCTGGGTTGTAGGTTCAATCCCCAGCCCCAGGTAGGAGGCAACCAATGAATGTGTCTCTCTCACAATTGATGTTTCTCTCTCTCACTCTCTCCCCCCTCCCTTCACTCTCTCGAAAAATCAATGGGAAAAAATATTCTCAGGTGAAGTTTAAAAAAGAAAAAAGAAAAAAAATTGATTATTAAGAAATTCTATTTTATTTTGTTTGATTATTTGTTCTCAGGGCTCTAAGCTGTCCGTCAGCACTGGGTTATCATTTCTTCTACCTTTTACTCTAAATTTAGTATAGAGGCAAGTGATACATAGTTGATGTTTGATAGATGTTCAAATGAACTGTGAACTAAATCAACTACACTATAATCACCCGTGTACTGATATAATTTAAGAAGACATTTACCTACTGTCCTCAAGCCTCTGTTGTTTCATTTTGAAACTTTTTTCAGCTTCTATTTGAATGCTTTATTGAGGAGAAAGTAGGAAAGTATAAAGTTGGGAAGCTATGTGGAAAAAATCTAATAATATTTTAAATTAAAAAGTCAAACATTTTAGCTTCATTCCGTAGACAATGGTGAAAACCTTTAACTAAGCCTCAGAATGACTGTGTTATGTTATTGTTTTCGAATACAGCCATGCTGGTGATGTGGCACAGAGTTGGAGAATTATGACACTGCAGGGTCACAGGACATTTGGAGGATTTAAAACATCAGTTTAGGAAAAGATACAAGTGGACTTAACCATGACAGTGAGAGTTCTGCTTTATTTCTAATTATACATAAAATATCCTGTAAGAAACATTTCTAGGATGCAATGATACACTAAAGAATATAAAAAGATAGCCATCTAGCTCTGGCCAGATTGGCTTGAAGGTTAGAGCATTGGCCCGAAGACCAAAGGGTCACAGGTTTCATTCCAGGTCAAGGGCACGTACCTGGGTTGCAGATTTCAACCCCAGCCCTGGTTGGGGTCTTGCAGGAGGCAGCCAATCAATGTATCTCTCTCACATTGATGTTTCTCTCTCTCTCCCTCCTTCCCTTCCACTCTATCTAAAAAAATCAATGGAAAAATATCCTTAGGTAAGGATTAACCAAAAGAAAAAAAAAGGATAGCCATCTATGCAAAGTATGAAAAGTATCAGCAAATTTAAAATATGGCACATAGTATCTAGCACAAATAGTATGTTTACAGTTAAAGTTTACTGACTGAATATAGTTGTGAATTCATGAAATTATGACTATTTGAACACTTATGAGATTGTGAAATTGTACCACTAAGGCTGATATCAAATAAATGATCAGTAATCAAAATTTTTTCTTAAGAAATTCATTGGTTTCTTACTTGCTTTAAGTCTTTTAATTTCCCTTAAAAATTAAGTGTTTGGGTGAGTTTCTTATTTAATATTTAATTACCTTTTTTACAGTTGCCAAAATGTTATATAGTATTACTCAAACTGTATAATTCTAAGATCAATTTAATTAATTAAAAAATTATAATAGGCCTCTTAACTTGGTAACATCCCCTATAAATATGTTGTGTCCATTGATGAGAACAGCTAATGAAAGACAAGCATAATAAACTAGGAAAGTATATAATTTTATATATCTATACAATATTGATATTGATAATTATAACAATATTTAACATTGTCTTATTTATCTGTACAATATATTTATAATGTTAGTGCATCTTATGCAAACTAACACACGAAGGCAAAATCTTAATGACCTATTGGCTCGACCTGAATTGTCTCATCTCCAAAAGATTATGATGTTCAATCTTAAACACAAGAAAAGAGGAGAGGAATTAAAGGAGACATAAAAGAGAGGTTAAGCAGTTAGAAAATGAAAACTATGAATAAAAGTATATCAGTTAATGCTGCTTAACAAACCATTCCAAAACTGACATAAAGTAGCAATTATTGTTTTTACTCACATATCCTTAAGTCAACTGAGGTTTAGCTGGTCTACTCTAGGGTTAGTGAGATTTAGCTGCAGTTGGGTTCAGTTCTCCTTTGTGTATTTCTCATCTGTTTTTGATTGGTGGCCTAGTTTATAGATATTCTTTTAATAATGATATCAGAATCTCAAGATGTAAAAGAGAATTGTCCCTACCTACATTCCATTGGCCAAAGCAAATCATATGACTCTTCTCGAAGTCATAGGATATCTTTGGTGGGAGCAACTTCAAAGTTATATCTCAAAGAATATGGATAAGGGAGAGAGGAAATATTGGAGCCAATAATTTACTCTACCATAAAAAGTTACTTGGAGGTCTGGTGATGAATCTTGGAGAAGATAGAGTCATGGGCAACCAAGTTCAAATTCAACTATTCCTCAATTCTAGACAAATTTCTTGCAAAGTTACTGAGAATCACAAATGGTTTGAACTATTTGGACAATCGCCTTAAGACTAGAAGGCAAGTGGAACTTTGGAAGCTAAATATATCAGTTTTTAAGTCTCTTACTTCCAAATACAAGTGTCTATCCTCATGCCCATCCGATAAGGGCCTAGAAGAAAAATCTTGTATTTCAAATGACTGTCAATTATTAAGGCAAAAATGCATTCTCATCTGTTTATATTCCATTCCTGTTACTCCCATCACAGAAGACGGGCAGAGTTGGAATCCAGAATTCTTACACTCGAGAATGGCTATCTGCTGGGGGTGCCTCTTCCTCACATTCTCAGGGCCCCGAAGCTTGTATTGGTTCTTCTCAATTCAGTCTCAATCTGGAGCCCAGAAAAAAACAACCACCATAGTCTCCAAAACTTATTATGGTCCTTAAAAATCAAAATTGTGGATATGTATAATAAACAAAAACTAACCTGGCTTGAATAAAGTGTTTTTATTGATACATCAGATGCTTGCACATTTAGAGGAGGGACTGAAGGCCACCACACAAGCAAAAGAACGAAGCTAAGCTCTATCATCCAAGACAGAATCTTTTTTCCTTCCATGATGCCTCGATTCCTATTTTTTCACTTGGAAGCTGAGAAATGAAAGCTTTTAAAATATAAATTCACCAAGCTTTTTTTATAATTATCCATAACTCTGATTCCCAGGAAAGTTAAAAAGGAGGAAGAGTTAGCAGTTGTAGTGACACCAGTCATTAGTTCTTGTTGGAGACAGGCTTAAGCCTGGGTTACACATTTAAGATGCAGTTCGTGTTTCTGATATCAAAACCTGTATCTTAGGGGACAGACTAAAACTAGTGGCAAACATTATTTATGACAGCCAATAATATCTTATGTTAAACTGGCATCTCATGTTTGGAGAAGCAATTAAATAAAGAGATAGATCTCATTTAATTTGTGCGTGTGTGTGTGTGTGTGTGTGTGTGTGTGTGTGTGTGTGTATTACATATAAGAATGTGTCACAACATGGTCACTTTTTCCATCAGTGACAAATACTCTTGCATTTCTTAGAGCAATGCTACTTACTCAGTGTTGTCTGGCCAGGCACTAAGTGTTTACATATTAGTGGTGGGGGGCTGGCTTCCCTAGTCTTGCTTAATTGGAGTTAAGAAACTGTGCCTATGAGACCCACCCAGTTTCTGAGATGAATCTAACCAGAGATGAGAGGAGTAGTAATAAAATACTAACAACAACACATTGTTGTTGACTGTCATGTGGCAGGAGCTGTGTTGATGCTTTCATTCAGTGTCCACCATCATCCTGGGTTAGGCCTAGACTGTCATGTCATTGTCCATGTTACAGATGAGGAAACTGGGTATCAGACAGATGATCTGATGGGTCCAACATGACGTGGCAAACAGAGATCGTTGAAATAATCGTCCTTAGTTTCATCCTGGACTGAATCTGTGTTATCTTTATTACCATTATATTATATCTCAGAGTTTCTCAATTCATTACCCAGAGCACTAGCTGGTCTCCATTCTTAAATATTTTTTCTTTATTGACTTTTAGAGAGAAAGGAAGGGAGAGGGAGAAAGAGATAGAAACATCAACATCGGTGAGAGAGAACATCAATTGGCCGCCTCCTGCATGCCCCCGACTGGGGATTTGGCCCACAACCTGGGCATGTGTCCTGACTGGGAATTGAACCGGCGACCTCTTGGTGCAGGGTCAATGCTCAGCCACTGAGCCACACCAGCTGGGCTGGTCTCCATTCTGTATTAGATGTCACAAGGTGTTACCCACATAAAATACTGAGGGTTGTGAATGACTTGCTATTTAGTTTACAAATTAGGTCACAGTCAATATTTCAGTTCACTACCATTTTTGTTATTTATTTTAATTCTATTGTGTTTTCTTAAATTGGAGATAAAATAGTGGCATGGCAGCTAGCAAACCAGAAACTACACCTCCCTCTTACCTCCCGTAATTGTATCTTCTGGAAAACATTGGCCTTCGTGGTATATGGTATACTATCCCTACATTGCTTTGGTGTGCGTTTCTCCCGACCGATCCCGCCTGCTTATTTTCCCCTGGGAAATGGATCAAGGAGATAGTGTACTAGCTCACTTGATACATTTCCCGAAATTTTGCAAAGCAGCTGAACAACATTTTCTTTGTGATGCTAGATGGCACTACTCGTCAAGACTTTGTTTTCCGCAGCTGGTGTTCCTAGTCTAAACGTGGTAAGAGGCATGCACAATAAACCTTAACCCTGAAATTTGGTGATTAAATATTAATTATGATAAACTTCCAGAATAAATGTTCCTTTGAAAGTTAAAATCTTCCCAACAAAGGAAATTATAAAGTGACATGTAAAAAGAAAGAGAGGAAAAGAACACGAGAACAAACATTTTTGGTTTTTGTAATTCAATTTAAAAATGAAGGTTCATTTATTTGATTGGCAGTTGGCAATAAAGCCTCAATGTCCTGGAAGCAGTTATTCTAGAAAATAAAACAAAAAAGAAATATTAGGCTATAGAATTCAGGGCTCTCAGACACAATGCTAGTGTTTTAACAACACAGAAAATATTTCTTAAGAGAGTATTGTCAAGAACTCTTCCTCTTAAGTGCTTGAGGCTGCAATAAAAGCTACAACTTTCTTCTAGTTTATTGAGGTTTCCCTGGATGAAAGCATTGCCCCATTTTCAGGTAGTTTTACTGCCAGATGTTCATGTAAATGAGTGATTTTTGGAAAATCGCAATAGGCTTACAACCAAGGACGATTAAAAATCTGTGCTAAAGAGATGCAGGACCCCGAAGTTCTTCTAATGCCACACAGATTTGCGTCTTGAATAGATTCATCCAGTGTTATTGTCTGTTCCTTCTCTCTGTTTAGTTAGTATCAAATGCCAGTCTTTTGTTTATTGTATAGTAAGCTTACAAAGAAAAGGCAAATTCTCAGCCGTTTACGCAGCCCTTGAATGCCACGTCTCGATGTCCGGATCGTCCAAACGGAACCTATGGCATCCTGGCCACTGGTTGGGTCACAAGCTGGGGACCGAGGGCCTCACCTGAGTAACTCGAGAATCCCTCCAATCTGGCTCTTGGGTTTGGCTTTCACAGGCCAGTACTTTTTATTTCTTCTCATCTGTCTGCTATCATGTTAACAAGCCAAGGCGAATCTCTGCAGCTCATTGACAGCATCATAAAATGAGATTAGAATTTTACCAGCTAGAGAGTGACTTGTTTTAGGGCTTTAGGCTTGAGACAAATGTTTGTGTGTGCCTTGGTGATCAGGAAAAAAAAAAAAGTCAAACAAACAAAATGATGATGCTTGTCCACAAGGAATTCGTCCTCAAGGCCACTGAGCCTGATTCAACCCAGGCCAGTTCCAGAGGGAAACAGCACAGCACCTTGCATGGCCCTGACCTCACGGTCGGCCAGTAGCTCACCCCAGAGCTGTCTTTGTACCACGAGAAACTACCTTGCAGCTAACATTTCGTGAGTAGGACCCTGGTTCGAAGTCCAGGCATGCTGCTGGTGGCCGCGGGCAGGCTGCTGCTTCGTCAGGGGTTTGGGCGAACAGTTGGGATATGTGATATGGAGTCCTTGACATCGATGTCGGGTCGAACATCTTGTGGTAGCTGAGATTTTGGCCTTTTCTATAGGCCTTTGGACCGACATAAATACAAATGTGGAAGGAGGACAGCATTGTTTATTGTGCAAGAAAAATCAACAACACTTAATGAACTATTGTGACAAAGGGCCGTAAATTGATATCTAATCGCAAATACATGCACAGTTTTTATCCTCCGAAATCGGCTGAAGAGAAAGACTAAAACAAATTGTCTTAATTGTGTTTATATTTTTCAAGCCACATTTTCCATCTGCAATTAAGTTATTTTAAATTTCTGCAATTGAAGTACTTGTCTTTAATAATAAGGTCTGGGTCTATTTGATGAAAATGTGACTTGGCATAGTTAGATGTCTAACATTTAATTAAGGAAATTACATTTGCTTTCTTGATACTCGCCTATACTCTAACCAGTTGTTTTATCAGTTACGCATGGCACATAAACGCATTTTGCAAATGAGTTCACTAGTCCTTCCTTATTCTGCAAGTTCTAAATAACAGAAAACTATATTTTATATGTAAATAATATATGTGTGTATTAGCTTGCATGCAATAGGCAAATAAAGCTACTTAAATGTGCTCTATTCATTATTAATCAGTGCAACTCAAGAACGTAAATAGCCCAGGCCGTTTGAGCAGGAGTAAAGATGTTGTTAAAAGAGTAGGGGCCCTGTCACAAATCCGATTTCTCGGCTGTACTAATTGCTTTCTTTGCATTTAAATCCTTGCTGGTGCTGAAAGGTAAAAGCAAGCTAGCCTGACGGAGAAACCCAAACAACTCTTTAAAAATGTTTCTTTCCCTGTCCCGTGCGTTGAGAATCTGCCATCTGGATTGCATACCGTATTCAGTGCTATCGCTCTTGACGTCCTTAAACAATAGCACTGCCGTATTTCAGCAAGTTGTCTCAGGTTCAAGTAAATGTGCCAGGAGTTCAATTATGCAGGTAGATATTTAAAACTCACGTGACCAAAGGACATGGTGAGGACAGGCATCTGCCTCCTTGGCGTCGACCTGCCACAGCGCAGCACTGATAGCGTATGATGCATATATTGTCGATCTACGTTCATCAGTACTTAGGGGAAAGTATTTTACAGATAAAAATGTCCAATGTTGTAGTGCTTTGGGAATCCCAAGGTTAATTAGTATCCAAGTAAGTCAGATGTTTGATTCCTCTTTAATACTTTCATCCCAGGGTGATATTGGCCCGAGGTTGAACTGGTTTTGATTAACTCTGTGTGATAATGAAAACCATGAGACAGGCCTCATGTAGGAGTTCTTTCTTTTCTGATGTTACATATAAAACTGCGGAAGTCTTCCAATATTTAACACTGAACTTTTTCCCCTTTCTGCACCCAGACCTCAAACTAATTATGAAAGTGTGAGGAATGATTTTATCTAGAGTCATTATTGTTTTGTAAGGTGTGCCTAAGTGAAGAGTTCAACTGTTTTTATTGGGGTGAAGAGAAACACGTTCTAATGAGGTTCAAAGTAGTTTTGTGCTCTGCAAGGACGGGCAGGGAGGCAGAGCGGCGACTGTACGTGGGAGACGAAGACGGATGGACTGATGGCTCCTCCGTCGTCAGGAACGGTACACTTCGAGCTAATCAGTAGTGACTACTGGTATTTCCTCCACACTCTGAATTTAAAATAGAGGAACAACCGACTGGCTAAAATTGTCCAAGTCATTGGAAGAGGGATCTAAAAATACACTACATTTTTTTTTTCCCCTTCAGACACAACACAAGATTGTGAATAAAAAAAAAATTATCTTCTCTTTTATTTTACTCTGTCTGGTTGAGCTTGTTTTGATGCTACTTTTCATCAAGCGGAATGTGTAATGAGCTCACCATGGGTATTAAGCTGTAGACTCGTCACAAGGAGAAATGGACTATTGATCCAGAGACGACTGAATCTTTCCACCTTTCAACTTACTCTTTGCAAAGTCACATTTGAATCCAAAGGGGGAAGATGATCTATCAACCCATTTGTATGATTATCACACTTTCAAGAAGTTAACACTTTATATTGTACCTCTGCTTCTGCTCCATTTTTTCACCATTAATTGAAGCAATTAATTTTTAAATAAATCGAGATATAATCACCATTATATTAGCGTTAGGTGTATAATATAATGATTCATCCATATTTGTATACACTGCACAACGATCACCATGGTAAGTCTAGTTAACAACCATGACCACACATCGTTACAAAAAAGCAATTTTAATCAATTAAACTATTTACGTCCCATGGGCTTAGATGAGATCACCTGTGTTGTCTGGTATTTTTCAGGTTGTAAGAATCGATTCAGTTTGCCTCACTCAGTACACGGACGGTTTGTTGGGAAGACAGCGAGGAGAATGGGGGGAAATGTCTCAACGAGGCATCCCAGACAAGTATAATGTTTTCCTTTGCCCTTTAGTTAAACACATAGTTTAGCAGGTGTGAGCTCAAGGGCAAGTCCGTGAGCCGTCGCACAAGCACCGAGCCCCTCCATCTCCGTCCATCCTGTTCACTCTCGCCGAGTCACCGGATGTCTCTCTCTTTCGGTCTCTTTCTTAAATGGGAAAAAAGAGGTTCCAAGTGGACTGACTAGTCACCTCCAGAGTAGGCAGACATGTCGGTCAGCATCTACCTCCTTGGGGCATGGTTCTTGGAGTTATTTCCCATGTCCATTCCAATTAGCTATAGTCCCGGCAGGCCACACATGGTAAATTAAAAAAAAATATGCAATGTAGGCATAGCAAACACATCGGTGGATTGAAAGTGTGGTAGGGTGTCACAGATTTCTGACAAGACTTCTACATAACTTGCAGATAAATTGTGTGGCCTCCTATGTATTCGGATCCAGAGAAAATAGTGTTTGTTTCATGTTATTAAAATTTTACTATTTGAGTTGCTTAAAGTACTCAATAAAGCTATTAATGGATAACTTTAACAAATACCTATTTGAAAGAAGTAGTATATAATAAATGAGAATACATATTATAAGAAATGCTAAAACTGGCTTCATACTGCAAGGCAATTAAAATGCATAGTCTGTTCTCATGAGCTGAGTGCTATAAAGTACTTATTCATTAATTGCTGAGAGCTTCTAATGAAAATTGACATAGGCCTGCATGGTTAGTTCCTCTAATTTCCCTAAAGAAATGCATTTAAAAGAAATTGATTCATGATTGAAGGAGCTAATTCTAGCAATTAAGTGGTTATTTAATGGACTATTTCCTACATCGCACAACACATGGAGCATTTTTCAAAAGAAAGGAAAGTCATGAAAATGCTTGCAGGCACAAAAGAATAATAAATTTTTAAACTACAAAGCTAATAAACTAGATAAACTGGTGTCATGCTAAGGAAACCCATCCTGCTTCATTAAAGCGGAACATCTGAAACCACTAAGCGACCTGTCCCTCCACTAGCACAGTGGGAAGGTGCTAAATTACAGGCATCAGATGAACTCCTCAGACATTTCGGGTTAGCTGTGCCTGACTGCTGCCGTCCGCGCTCAAAGGAAGAGCGTCTTCTTTGAACAGTGTTTGGGAGAACTCTGATTTTATGCATATATGCACACATATAATCTTGGGTTAGAAGATTTCCTTTTAATAAGGCTATCTTAAGGTAGAAATGAGCTCTCGCAGCTTTTGACAAATGAAAGTTGCACTCACTAACATTCACACGACCATGGGGAGTCAGTTTGGGGGTCACTGCTGATCCTATGGTCAGTAATACTGAAAACTCTCAATTCTTAGAGAGAAAATCAACTAGTTTAGCTTTTCTGCATAAAAATACATTGAAATTATTGGTGTTTTGTAATATTTACTACCATTATGGCACTAATATTAAAAAACAAACAAACACTGAAATACTCAAACTAATGATTTGGGTGCGTATTGAATTTGGGTGCGTTTTTCATAATATCAATCATGTGATTAATAAATAACTTCTATTTTATATACATGGCATATTTAAGTCTATTCTAATTTAACTTGATTATTATAAAAACATTATACTATAGAATAGTCTGGCTAAAAAGTCTTAATTTTTGTGGCATTCTTGAATTTAAATGTTATTTTAACACTTCATCAGATGTCATTTTACAAAAATTGATCACTTTATATTTTAACTTGTGGACATTAACGTATAAAATGGAGAAGCTACATGGATAAGACTTAGTGAGCAATTTTAATATGGGACTCTTCTCTTTTAGGAATACTTATTATTTACAAAAAAATCTCTGAAAATAATGACCAAAAAAAAAAGAGAGGAAATGCATTTTTTTATTCATTGAAATTGTTTCTTGTCTTCAGATATAGTTCTCAAAACTGTTTTGACTTGTTATACAATACTGTTCGATGGAATTTTCTGAAGGGATGGAAATGCTCCGGGTCTATGTGCCCCAAACACTGGTCACTAATCACATGTGGTTTCTGGGCATTTAAAATGTGGTAGTTCAACTGGGGAGCCGATTTGTCATTTTAATTCATTTAAATTTGAATAGAGTGGTTAGTGGCCACCCTATAGTGCTCAATGAAATGCATAATGTCCTTAGCACTGACTTTAATTATCACTGTAGAAGTGAGATTTTACATCACTTTTCAAATCAAATAAACCGTTGAAAACAATAAAATAAATACATCTAAGGAAACAATTGTGTCCAAGTAATGGAAGAGACACTGTAACCAGACTATTTTGGCCATTTTGTGTCAGTGATGAAATGGATAAGTCCTGAAGTGGAAAATGGTATCTGTAATTCCCATGAAGTTTCCTCTAACGTATCGCCAGGTGCACTTTAACTTGCTCTTTGAATGCAAGCAATGCATTTAGAAACAAATAAATATGCAAAACAGGTTACTCTGAGCTGTCTGTGCACCATGACATCTGACACCCAGAGAAAGATTAGTCAGTCCTGACCCCAACAAACTACATTTTGAAAAAAGAAAACAGAACAGAAATCTACCTAATTCTGTGTAAAACCACTTGACATGAAAGTAGGCAAGTATTTCTAAATGTTACGTCTTTATCCCAGTGTGTTCATTCACCAGCTTCAGAATAACAATTCAGTGTTAGTACTTTACAGCCAGTTTTCAAATTGCTGCATCAACACCGACTCCTTCTATACCTGATTGCCCCTTTCTCCCCTCTGTTCTGTACAGAATGCTTATTTTGTGTGTAAGCCCTATTAGCCCTTCTCTCTGAATACATTATTGCTCCCTGGTTTCCAGTGAAGGCTGCTGGCTTCTGTGTTTCTAATCAGGGTCTCCATTAAACAGTCACAGAGGTTATTGTTTGGTTATGTTTGTAGTTAGTAGCTCTTAGCTTTATCTGCTTAGTGGTAGTTTACAAATTCCTGCTAATGCTAAATTAGAACAGTAATTTCTGGTGGCTTCCACTCCTATTTTTCCTTTCCCTTCCCATGTTACAAATCGGAGATGGAGGCGGAGGAGAAGCAGGAGGAGGGAAGTCCTGGCACACCCGCCCTGTGGGACGGCGGATGAGGAACACCGCAGTTGTTTGGCCTGGGATCTGGATCTTATTAATGTCACAAGTCTTCCCCAATCCTCAGGGGCAGGAATCTGGATTCCTCCTGCTGTTAACAGGCTTTAAGATGAACTGGAGTTCACTCAGAAAATTCTGTAACTAAATAAACTCAGGGTTGCTGAAAATTTCCTCCACCCTTGCATAGTCTAGTGAATGGGAGTCACACCTCTGGGCAGATGCTCGCTGTCCCCAGACTGACGTGTGCTAAAGGATATCATCTGGGCCGCCCCTTTCAGCCATAAGCCGCTTTTCTCCATTTGCAGTGTAAAACACACAGCTTCTACACACCAGAAGGAAATGGGAAGTAATATATTTTCTGCATTGCGTTCTGCCTTGCAG
The DNA here is from genome assembly GCF_014108415.1 of Molossus molossus. Lineage (NCBI taxonomy): Eukaryota > Metazoa > Chordata > Mammalia > Chiroptera > Molossidae > Molossus > Molossus molossus. The sequence continues at coordinate 6,838,196 of NW_023425366.1, read as the reverse complement.
TCTGAAATACAGCAAGTTTCTGCTTTTGCGATACTCCATATATTTCAAGAAAAAATAGCAAATCAGAAGAAAAAGGTAAACGGAGTGTTCAACATTTCCCACGTGAAATAAAGATTTAATTATTCTCTCATAAAACATTTAGGACATTAATAAAAATAGTTTCATTCCATTAAATTCAAGATAATTATTGATACATTGCAGTAAATGTTATATGACCTAGAGGTACATACATCATAATTATGTGTGTGTGTGTGTCTGTGTGTATGTCTGTGTATATCCATATATACATACACCCGATTTAGCTATTTAACAAAAGTATTATGATTATAACAGAAAATGATGTGATCTTAGGGTTATCAGCTATGATTTTGTCATGCTGATATTTTACAGTGGTGATCAGCCTTTATGGAAGAAACTGCTGTCTTTAATGAAAACTTCTCATCCAATCTCCAATTAGTGCAGATCAATAAATTTTGTACAATAACAACTCAGCTTATTGGGTCAATTGGAATAAAATCAATATGTATGAGTGAGAGGTCTTATGGTTTATGGGATATTTTTTTCTTTCTAAAAAAAATAATGTATGAAGAATTCCGTAACTATTTTTAAGTGTAGAGTTCAACCGCGAACTTAGTCGCATGGGATTTAATACAGCAGCACAAGCTCCATGCTTCCTAGTTTACATCCACCAGCCGGTCTAATCCATGCGATAACTTTGTGAGGTAGGTACCAGCATTACCTCCATTTTTAAAATGAAGAAACCGAGATAGCAAAATGTTAAGTAGACTGTTTATGATCACATAGCTGTAAAATTACAGGCTGGGACTTTACCCAGGCAGTGCGGCTCCTACACCTATTATGGTTTTCTTCATCATGACTCAACATTCTCTCTCTATCTCACAAAAACACACAAAAATGTTCAGTTTCTGGGTTGTTAAATGTGCTCAATACTGCCAGAGTCCTAAGAGAATTAGCCCAGGGCTGAAACAGCCCTCAACCGGGTTGTTTTGTGATAGACAGTGGCAGGCAGGCCTCACCCAATGGTCCCACGCAGTGCAGATGGGAATGCGCCCTTGGAACCAGTCTTTATAAATGAGACAATCGAGCAAGGCATAGGAAGAGAAAAATTACTCAGTGCCTCTTTGGTTACAGAAATTTCATCACCATAGCTGATCTTCTTAGAAAACCATGGTTCTTGTTATTTCAGTGGGTTACTTCAAATGATAAAACTTACTTAAAAACAACCCCAAAAAACAAAGACCCAAACCCCGCCCTGTTATTTGCCCAGCAGCTGCAGCCCGGTCTTGGGAAAATGTTTACGAGAAGAGAAACGTAGGGAAGAAGCGCCAGTCTATCTTTTTACCTCTTTAGCGATCTTTGGATCTTTGATAACAGTGACACACTACCCTCACGAACATGCCCAAGGGGAACATGCCTCACATTCCTGAAGTGTCCTACCTTGAGAGGGGCTTGGACTTCTCTGACGGGAACAGGGCCAGAAGAATGCTTGTCATCTCCAGGTCTTCCACAGCCTGTGACAGCACAGGCATCAGTGTCCACTGCTGGCGTAGCCATTTGAAAACCTAATTTCCGTGCAATAAGGAGGGGTGGTGGTAGTGAGTGCATTCTGCCTGCCAGAGGTGGAGAAAGGTACAGGTGAGAGCACATGCCTGTGTACCAGGGGCCTTACCTGATGAGCGCGTGGTGTGCTCAGCAGGTCTTCCTTGGCACACATCTGTCCCCCTGGGAATTGCCTGGGGAAGATGCTGCACAATTGTGAGAATGCTTATCTCCTTCCACAAATTGCCGATGACTTCTTTTCATTCCTCAGTATTTTCCGTCATACTTACTCTGTCTGCTTTATCTTATTGTATTTTATTTCTCTCTGGGGTCTCAGAGAGTGGACATGTGTTCAGTGCAGGGGAGGGAAGGTAAATATATGGAATGCAGATATTTCAGGAGCATTTTATAAATCGAGAACCTCGCAAACTCTCTTCTCTCCTTCGGTCTTTCCCCCTCCCTCAACAAATGTGCTTTCTGGTTGTCGAAAGGGCAGCTGGGACAAGTACATTCACGCTTTAGAAATGGCTCGAGGGTAGTTGCCCTTTGTTTTTCTCCAACCCACTCATTTTTCCCACTGGCTCTCTCCTTTTCAACCTTGCTTATCTAGTGGTGTTGCCATATATTCACCCTCAGTCGCCAAAGTGACACTTAGGAGACCACCTTAAATTGTCCGCCCTTCCGCGTCCTCTTCTCAATCAATTTTCAAGTCCTGAGGACTTCACCACCCAATTACAGTCTTTCTTCTCCATTGCTATTGGTCATTTTGCATGGTCTTCTGTCCCAATATCTTCACTCAGTTCTCATACGTTTTTGACCACAACAGAGGAACAATATTCTTGTCAGGAACAACCATACACACCACACACATGTACCTGTGGCCCCAAAACATCAAGTCGTCTGCACCGTGCTGTGCCTCATACCTGTATCAATGCTCAAGCTTCGCTCTGAGCTTAGCATCTTCCAGCTTTCCCCCTTTCTGCCCTTCCCCAGATGAAGCATGTTTCTTTGTTGAAGATTCATCATAAACATGGGTTCCTCCAGGAAGTGCCCATGTGCTTCCCAGGCGAGTAAGGTGCTATTGAATGCTCATGAAGATTTACTGCATGTTTCATGTTATATCATCATTGCTTCCCTGCCTGTCTCTCTCGTTAACATGAACTTTCCGAGAACATAACTGGTCAATTATTCTAATACCCAGCAGAGTCAAGTGTCAGGGATTCATTTTCTTCTTGAGCCCCAGAAATTTGCTTTGCAGATTTGAATGCTCAACTCCTGAAGTAAGTGCCTTGAAGGACCATACCGCTGGCAGTCAAGGTTCTTGACAGTGTTTGGCCTTTAAATCATGAGAAGCAGAGCTGGCTCATCAGCCCCTGCTCTCACAGACCCTCCTTTGTCCTCCTGGAGGAAGGTAAATAGAGCTGCAGTTTGCAAGCCCGGGAACTCGGTCGTCTCTCTCCTTGGATTCCACTTTCCTCTGACCCCACTATGTGCGTAACACTGTGCCTGATCTTAGATACGAAATAGTATTTCACTTCCTTCACTTTTCCCTATACAAAAGGCAGAATAATTCATCATTTATACTGATTGTATACATTATTACTTCTAACCAGAGTGCTAGCTGTACCAGGTTTTGCATGGAAAGCCTTTTCTTTTTAATTGTTGACAGTTTTCATTCCTTGTCCAAGAGTCTTGGAGCCCCAAAGAGTCACAAAATGGGAAATCAGGAAGAAACCGTAGGGCCTTTCTAGTCCACCGCTTTTATTCATAAAAAAAATTTTTTTCTTTATTGATTTTAGAGAGAGAGGAAGGGAGAGGGAGAGAGAGATAGAAACATCAATGAGAGAGAACACTGACTGGCCGCCTCCCGCATGCCCCCCACTGGGGATCAGGCCCACAACCTGGGCATGTGTCCTGGCCGGGAATCAAACCAGTGACCTCTTGGTGCAGGGTCGACGCCCAACCACTGAGCTACAGCAGCCGGGCATCAACATTTTTATTTATAAATAAGGAAACTGAAGCCCAGAAGTTTATGTGATGTGCCCCAAATCATGAAACTGGTGACACAGTGTACTCTGGAATCGGAATCCCCTGACTTCTAGTTATTCATGCTTCCATTATGGTACATAGCCCTTCTGGTTGGGGGACATACTGGGGTCCACTGGAGGAAGCAGGTTCTCCAAATCATGAATAAAGCCTACTCTCAGAACTAGCATTCAGGCAAACAGTGGTGGCCATATGGACTCAAGGCCACCGTCTTAGCAGAATTCCCATGGAAGCTCCCTGTCCTTCAGACTCATCCTTTTACTGTTTGCGTTCTGCTCAGACTCTTAGTTCACTTGCTCTAACTGAAACCCGGCTTCTCTCCTGTTTTCCGTTTGATTGTTCGATTGACACTCAGTGCCAAGGTGAAAGTCTGACGAGCTCTAAGCGGGTGCTATGATTTTAGGGCTGTTTGTTTCTTTCCTTTTCCTAAACTGTCCATCTGCAATGTCTAATCAAATTCCTCTAAAATAAATGCTTTCTTTGCTGGCAAGAGTCTCTTTTTCTTATCAAAACATAATGATCCTGATTTACTTTTCTCCTATAGATGCTACCCTTTATCATTTTGATTTTTCCATTGCTTTTATTATTGTGGGGAAAAGTACATAACATAAAATTTACCATTTTTGCATTTTGAAATGTACAGTTAAGTGGATTGAAGTACATTCAATTTGTTGCGTAGCCATTTGCACCATCCACTCCAGAACTGTTCACCCTCTCTTACTGAAACTCACTGCCTCTCCAACTACTCGGTCCCCTCTCCCTCCAGCACCTGGCAACCGCCATTCTGCTTTCTGTCCCCATAAATCTGACTACCCTACATGCCCCCTACAGGTGGAATCCCACAGCATTTGTCTTTTTGTGACTGGCTTCTTTGCTTAGCATATGTCTTAAGGTTCAAAGTCCTTTAAAATTCAAATTCCATATCTGTCCAAGTCTCTGTATTCTTTTATTTTTTTAAATATATTTTTATTGATTTTTTTTTTTTAGAGAGAGAGAGAGAGAAACATTGATTGGCTGCCTCCTGCACGCCCCCTACTGGGGATCAAGCCTGCAACTTGGGCATGTGCCCTGACCGGGAATCTAACCCGGACCTCTCAGTCTCTAGAGCAATGCTCAACCCACTGAGCCACAATGGCCGGACAAAGTCTCTGTTTTTTATTTTTTTAAAATATATACCCATATATGGAATTGCTGGATCTTGTGCTACTTCTATTTTTAACTTTTTTCAGGACTTCCATACTGTTTTCCGTAGCAGCAGCCCATTGTGCATTCCCATTAGCAGGCCACAAATGTTCCAGTTTCCCCACTTGTGTGCCAACATTTGCCATTTTGTTTCTTTGTTATCCTAAAGGGTATGAATGAAGGGGTATCTCCTCTGTATTTCCCTAATGATTAGTAACATAGAGTATCTTTTCCTGGTTTTATTGTCCATTTGTGTATCTTTTTATGAAAATATGTATTCAAGTCCTTGGGCCATTTTTAATTTTTTTTAATTGTTGGGTTGTGAGTCATATATTCTATATATGAACTCCTTATCAAATAAATATATGACTTGAGAATATTTCCTTCCATTTCATGGATTGCCTTTTCACTCTGTTAAAAGTGTTCTTTAATGCACAAAATCTTTGAATTTGGATGAAATCAAGTTTATCTAGTTTTTTGTTGGTTGCCCATGCTTTTGGTATCATAGCCAAGAAAGAAATCATTGCCAAATCCACTACTATTCAACTTTCTCCTATATTCTTGTCAGAGTTTTTATGGTTTTAGTCCTTATGTTTAGTCTTTGATCCATTTTGAGTCCAGTTTTGTATATGATATAAGGTACATATGTACCTTCTTTCTTTCACTTGTGGATATTTGGTTTTCCCACCATCATTTGGTGTAAAGATTATCCCTTACTCGTTGAATGGTCTTCACACTCGTTTTGGAAACCACTGAGGGTTATCTGGGTTCTCTCTGTTCAACTTCATTCCATTGTATTTATGCCAACATCATGCTGTTTTGATTACCATAGCTTTGTCGCAAGTTTGAAATCAAGAAGTGTGGGAACTCCAACTTTGTTCTTCCTTTTTAAGATTATTTTGGCTATTCAGGGTCTCTTGAGATTCCATATGGATTTTAGCATAAATTTTTCTATTTCTGTAAAAAATGTCATTGGTATTTTTATAGTGATTGCACTAAATCTGTAGATGCTTTAGATAATATAGACATTGTAACAATATTAAGTATTCCAATTCATAAATACAGGGTTTCTTTCTATTTATCTGTGTCTTTTAAAATATTTTTAGCAATGCCTTGTAGTTATCAGGGTACTAGTGAAAGCATTTCTTTGGTTAAGTTTATTCCTAACTACTTGATTTTTTGGATGCTATTGTAAATAGAATTGTTTTCTTAACTTTTGAATTATTGGATTATTCATTATTAGTGTAGAGAAATACAGATGAGTTTTGTACATTGATTTTGTGCATTACATTCTTGCTGAATTTATTAGTTCTAACTTTTTTTTGGCATATATAGTTTTTAGAGTTTTCTATTTATAAGATCATGTCATAATGGCATAGAGAACATTTTACTTCTTTTTCAGTTTGGATGCTTTTATTTCTTTTTCTTGACTAATTGCTCTGGCTAAGACTTCTAGTACTCTATTGAACAGAAGTGGCAAAAATAAGCATCCTTGCCTTGTCCTGATCTGAGAGGAAAAGCTTTCAGTCTTTTCCATTGAATGTGATGTTAGCAGTGCACAGTAATTGTTTTTAAATGTTATTATTTTATGGTTCAAACTCCTTCCATTTGATATAATGCTTTTGGTATGTCTATGTCTGTTAAGATACTTTTTTCTGTTTAAAGAGTGACTTATTGAAATGTATCCTCTCCCTTTGTTGGTAGATATCTGAGAAGACAGGGTACCAGAGTGCATTAGAATTTGTGTGCTACATTGTTATTCCTCAGTCTTATTGTTGATATTCCCTACACCACCTTATCAAAGCTCGTTAATCCCCAGATGTCCCTGGCTTACTACCATTCCCTTTTCTTAGGTTCACATAGGAGTCACACTATCTTCCTCTAGATTATTTTACTCTTCTATTTGGCTACACTTCAGACCTCAATACTTAGTTGATATGGCATTAATTTGTCCCCATTGGTATGCAATAAAAGTAATTTAGCACCTAGGCTCAGTCTATGTAGCTGGATTAAGCTTTGTTAGTGTAGTAAAGTCAATACTTTGCAAAAAGTAGGTTCCAGGAAATGTTGACTGAAGACTGCCTGAAGCCTGTGAAGTAATTACATTATCACAGCAATTACATCTCATCCGTCACCAACGAACGCTGCTAGCTGCTACGTAGGACAGTAGCATTTCACAGCTGCTAATAAGTTCTGTGAGGAAGTGCAGCTGTTGACATCAGGGAGGCTAACAAAAACATTCCCCCAAGAGCAGGAGGCAGGGATGAGAGCAAGTGCACAGAAAAGAAAATAGGGATCTGCTTCTAATTTTAGACATATGTTAAAGAAAATATAACTGTATAGCACTTTAATTTTTTAAAAAGTAGCCACTGCAACCAAACTGAATTAAAATATAAAAATTGAATGTTATTGATTTTAATGTCTGAAGTTACTTTTTATGTGTTTTCTAAATTATAAAAATATTATATGATGATTTCATTGAGAACTGAAAAAAAAAATTGAAGTGGAACTGAAGTTATATATTATCTAAAAACACAGGACCAGACTATCACACCCTCAACATTTTTTTCTAAATTATTCAAAATGCTTTCAACTCACTCCTAAAAATTTACCCATAACAGTACATGCAAATTGCAGGCTAGATTTCTTCCTATTGGTAACTCAATCATATAGTCATTGATATGATGGCTGTTTGATTTCTTAAAAAAGAAAATAAAGTAGCAGCTACTTTGGGCCACTTTATTGTAAGAATCAGTAGATGCATAACAATGGCAGTCACTCTGATATTATTAGTGCACTCAGTAAATGCTCCAAACACACGTTTCTCAGGAAAATAAGAGGATAAATAGTTAGGAAATAATGGGTGGGGAGAAATCCAGAAGGCTCGACAGTTTTTAAATTTACAGTGCATTGCTCTGAAGCAGTGTTTTTAAATGTATTTATGGAAATATATGAGAATATGTTTGATAACATTAAGCTATAGAAGATTTCTAGAACGTTTTATGTATCTAAAAAGAGGAATTTGGAGGTATATTCATCTTTATGGTAATATACATCATGCATTTCAACATGTTTAATATTTGTTAAATGAAGCCATAGTAGTAGCTTTGCCCAGATTTTGAAAGGATTTGCTCCATCTCAACCAGCCGAGGGAGTGGACAGAAGACACCTATTAATAGATGGCCACTTGGCAGGACTGTCCACGGAGAAGGGGAAGTTCTCTCAGCTGCATTGCACAGAAAGTTCCAAATGGCCCCAATAATTTTTTTGTCTTTCTGGAAAGAAAGGAAACAAACAAAATCAAACTTCATGAGTTGTCCCAGAGGTGGAGTTGTCCACCAATATCTCAGTGACTGTGGTGCCGGGAAGGGGACTTGGGTGAACATGATTAGAACATTCACCACCAGCACCAGTTAATGATATGCTGGTCCTCACAGCATCCTGGTTCACACATCCTGGTCCTCACACATCCTGGTCCTCACAGCATCCTGGTCCTCACACATCCTGGTCCTCACAGCATCCTGGTCCACACATCATCCTGGTTCACACATCCTGGTCCACACATCATCCTGGTTCACACATCCTGGTCCTCACACATCCTGGTCCTCACAGCATCCTGGTCCTCACACATCCTGGTCCTCACAGCATCCTGGTTCACACATCCTGGTCCTCACACATCCTGGTCCTCACACATCCTGGTCCTCACAGCATCCTGGTTCACACATCCTGGTCCTCACACATCCTGGTCCTCACACATCCTGGTCCACACATCATCCTGGTTCACACATCCTGGTCCTCACACATCCTGGTCCTCACATCTTGGTCCTCACAGCATCCTGCACAGAGGGAAGTAAATTATTCTTTATTATTCAGCACATCTATCAGTGAGTATGTTAGTTTTTCAGAGACAACTGTTCTACTTTCTGTTCACTTTCTCAGACCAAAAATGGCACAGAAATACCATGTGAAGTTTTATTTTTCTGTATTAGTTTTTTGGGAATACTTTCTCTGTGGTTCTTTTTCTTTCTTTTTTTTTTTTTTTTTTTTTTAAGGAGAAAGATGAGGCATTATAGAATTTTGAGAGGAACCTGGGCTTTGGTTTGTGCTACACCATGTGCCTGGGCGTTTCCATGGAGAAGTCACACTTCCCTGCCTCGAATTTCTTATATATAAATTAAGGGTCATAACTACTTCTCTTTTTTTGGAAGCAAAAGTTGAGATCACTGTGTAATACCATAAATTATTATGTAAATATGTAATTAATACAGTTTCAAATTTTGGGGGGGGGGTAGAATGGATTATGAACAATTCACGTTATGACACCTGTGAGGTAGACAGGTCACTGAGCAGACAACCAGCCGCATGATTGAGACTACTGTTCCCGTTTCACAGAGACAGACAGCGGGGCCTACACGGGCAAAGGAATTTGCTAGTCGATGCTGCCTGTTACAGTATGACATACAGCAGTATGGCAGCCCTTGGTGCTTAAAGGTACTGTGTGATCTCATTTTTGCATGACAGAAGATATCTGAAGACGTGGCTGGACCAGACAGGCTCGGAACGCTCACCAGTGTGCTACGTGGAGGGTTTTACTGTGTCACGTGAGTGGCATGACGCAAAGGAACAGCTGCTGTCTCCCCCAGAGATGGTCACGGCAGGCTGCAAGAGCCAGGAGTCCAGCCTCCCTCCAGCCTATGTTAATTCTCTGCTTCACCTGGTTTTCTTTCCTTCCCCGAGAGCACATGTACGAACAGCCCGTGAGGCTCCACGCGGGTCTCAACGTTCCATCCTCTCGTCACTGTATCTTCGTCAGACAGCGCTGGACAGCTGCTGCATATTTTGACAGTTCCATAGAACTTTCTGGATATGTGGGACAAATATATAAATATTTGTTGACAAAGCTTCTCAAGGAAAACAGGGCTGCCCATCATTACTCAGGCTTCAGAAACCCCACGGGGCAGCTAAAGCATATCCAGTTAGAGTTCAGAGACACATATGCACATTCTCTTTAAATGTCCACTCGTTTTCCCTCACTAGGACTTTGCCCCTAAATTTCTAACTACTTGTCATGAGCTGGACTAAGTCACAGTCGACCGGCAACCGTCCCCTTTTCACTGGTCCACATAAGTGTCCCCTCAAAATTTAAAGTGATTAGTCCGGCCAGTGTGGCTCAGTGGCTGAGCGTCGACTCATGCACTGAGAGGTTGCTGGTTCGATTCCAGGTCAGGACACATGCCCAGGTTGTGGGCCTGATCCCCAGTGGGGGGCACGCAGGAGGCAACCGATCAATGTTCTCTTTCATTGATGTTTCGCGCTCTCTCTCTCCTCACTTCCTCTCTCTCTAAAGTCAATAAAGGGAAAAAAAAGTTGAGTGCTTAGATACACCCAGCAGTCTCATCTAGGTCATCTGAGAAGGGGTTAGAAGGGAAGAGAGACAACGGAAGCAAGATGCCCTTTTACTAGTATTTTCTGCAACACTTCTCTGATCACTCACCCCCCAACCTGACCCAGGTGTTCTCTTGGTGGGTCTGCCAGATGGCAGCTCTCCTTCCTCGGGAGCCTGGAGAAATGGAGCCTTTTCCCAGGGACCTGGGGGTTGCCAATCCAGGGCCCGGGTGTAAGTACATCTGAAAGCACTGAGTTGGTGGAGACCTTCATGACTGAGGTCAAGTTGAAAGGAAGCAGAACAACTGTTCTGTCCTCATAGATTTGTGTTCAAAGAATGCAGCCTCGGTTATAACAGATCTTCAGAATTTTCGCTTTTCATGAGAAACCAGGGACCCAGGTTTTTAAAAAAAATTATTATGATATACTCTACTTTTTAAAAGCTGGCTCAGGTGTTATGTAAACAAACAAATAAATATAAATATGTGGCTAAAGAAAATGTCTGCGGAGTTGGTTTGCTCAGTGGGCTACAAGTGTGTGACCTGTGAAACAAAGAAGTAACATTATTATCTGTTTGATGACAGGTCAGTGGTTTACATAATTTATCCTTAAAAAGTTTTCTTCTTCTGTGTGTGTGTGTGTGTGCATGCGCACACACATGCCTTAAGAGTGTTATTGTGTTTCCCTGAAAACTTTTCCTTTGGCTTATGCAATAATTCTCTGTCCTTTTGCAATCTGAGTAATTTACATGAACCTGGTTCACTTGTCAGCTGCTCCACAGACTTCTCTTAACAGGCGTGTTACCAATCTGAACGTATTTACATAGGTTGTCTACCCCACTAATTTGCTACTTAACAAATACTAGATAGTTTATGGAGTCTCTTATACCACTACAAGGTAGGCTAATTAAATATTTGAATGCACATGTGTAAAGTCAATAACTCCATTCCAAGATATAAGTAAATATTTAACTTCTTAATTAAAATGTAAAAACTATTTATTAGGTTCTGGCTTGGCACTGTGATAAGGCTTGAAGTCTTATTGGTTAGGTGTTATTGCCTGTATTTTATAGAGAAACAAACCCTGAGGTTTTAAAAGTTAAGCATCGTGGCCACATCACGTGCAAGCTGCTGAGCTGCGATGCGGTTTGATATTAAAAACACCCACCATAGGCATCAGCATGAGCGTGAGATGTGGAACCGAAAAGTTAAGAGTGCTTCGAACCACCCACAACTCCACGAGACGGAGGAAAAGAACCGGAAATGCTTATTATTCCGAGTGCCGCCTCTGTAGCTTTTCTCAACTTTTACAAGAAAATGCTCTGCCTTCTCTCATCACCTGTCTTGGAAGGATTCATTCTTTCAAAAGCTAGTAGCGTGAGTCATTTAAAATAGAATGCTGGAAGCAGAAGGGATTTTTGAAATGATTTGGTCTAACCTACATGTGGTCAAATGAGAACTAGAGACACAGGAACAGAATTGCCCGAGTGTATCCAGTCCAGAAAATAAATAGCAGTCCCGTCCTGTTCTCCCGTAGAACAAGGATAATAAACATTTCTGCTTGCAGGAAATGAGAAGAGTTTATTTTCAATAGCCCATAGGAGAGTGCTGGAACCTCTTCTTCTGTCGATTGACAGAGAACACATGCAAATGACTTGTCAGCCGCTAATTCTTTATCCTGATTGACAGTCCTTCTCTGCATTGATCTGAGCCAGCTGGATGGAGGACACAGGAAATTTTGTTATTGTTTTTTATGGTTTTTATAATTAGTTCCAGGATTCATCTATTAACATATTGAATATCTGCCAGGTACCTGCTTTTATAGAGATAGAGCGATGGTAGTTGAAGCTGCGACAGGTGATGGAATGATGCAGAAACTCATTCCTAGTCTCTAGCAAACATAACGTGGGTCTCCAAGAGCAGGAATGTCTCCCTACTTCTTTTGATGTTCTGGGAAATGGTGAATACGTAGCATGGGTTAATTAGCGGGCCAGTGAGTGCTGTCCTGTTCTGATCCAATAAATAGTTAATGATTGCTCTCCATCTGCCAGGCACTGGAACATTCACCTGTGCTCACCTCACGTAGTCCACACCCAAAAGCAACAAACAGCAAACAGCAAACAAAATGCTTGAGATACTTATCACTCCCACTTGACAGAGAAAAACAGGTTAGAGATAGTCATTTTCTCAGTACCTGCAATTGCTCAAACTGATGCTAAAATGAGGCACATCTAGAACTTTTCTCTCTACTGTCTGTTGAAAACCCTCGTCTCAGAAGCTGTCGAGCAAACGCTGTACCATTGCTCAGACTACGTACGGTACATCCCTCGCTGTGGATACAGAGTCACGGCCGCTAAGCGGGAGGTGACAGGCCATGATGGTGATGACCTCAGGAGCTGTACAGGCTGGACCTACGCACCTAAGCGACTACTACCCTTCACTAGGAAGTGGGGCTGCTCAGACAGTGAAGAGCCACGGAACGTTCTAGATAGCAACAAGACAAAACATTGCTCTTTCCTCCACAAAAAGCCATAGATCTTTCTGAAGCCCTGGCCTAGGAGGACAGAGCTAAGTAATACAACACAAACACTCAGCAGTGTCAAAGGAAATACGTATTGCAGAAAAGATAGTACGGTACTCTTGTCTTGACCCTGAACTCCTGGACAGCCCGGACCAAGCTTCCTTTATTTCTAAGAACCAGGTTCACGGCAGATGTTCCGTACACTGGTGGCTGGGTCCTGGAACTCACTGTAGCAACTACAGCACAGCCCCGTGTCCTCTCTCCCTGTTCATAGGCTCAGCAGGGACGGGGACGGGAGAAATCCGAAGATTTAACGGAAGCGTTTCTTCTTGGCTTGCACTTGTCAGATTTAATGATAATTAGGAATGTGTTCTTGTTTAACAAAACAGGAGTATCAGAAAGGCGCAGAGATAAAAGTCTCTCCTGTTCAGCAGCCAGTATTTCATGTGTTTGCAGAGAGCAGTCTGACGCTCACGCAGGCATGTGGCTGATTTGTTTTGTCATTTAAATTCTTGTGTTTGCAGTGATTAATACCAGGTAGTGAGATCTTTAAATCACCCAGATATTTGAAAACAATTTAAATAAAAAAGAAAAAGTATTAGTTGGATGGCCGGGGAGCCCTAGGCAGTGCCCCGTGTAGGCCTTACTTTCGAGAGCAGATATAAAAAGCAGCACAAATGGAGTGAATTTAAACTCAAACAAAAGGTCAGTTGGTGAAAAAGTAAAGACCTCTATGACCTCTTGTTCAAACCCTGGAAGCTATAAATCCCACTGAACTACTTACGGCTTTATTAAGCAAGCCCAACAAAAGATAATCAACATCGTAATTATCGTTCAATTATAGGTGGAATAATAAGCCTGGGTTTTATTTGTCAAAGCAACAGGCCTTAAGTCATGTGCAAAACCATTTTAATGAATAGTGGAAAGCTGTAGATTACGCAAGCAATTAAAGAAAAATCATAAAGCTAAACACTTAAAATTGGTCGAAACCTGAACAATATCCATCAAGCTTTTTGGAAGTCAAGGTTACAAGGGTAACTAAAATGCAAAACTCACGTACAAGCATCCACTGCAGTTTCACAATCTCCAGCGTCTCATTTTGATCGAAAAGTCCAGCCAAGGAGGGAAGGAAAACTAAAAACCTGTCAGGTTCCAAACCGCGAGTTAAGTGACCTTGGTTTCTTCTTGGGAAACTTCTCAAAATGAGAAGCAGGACGTTCTGTGAGCCAACATTTTCCAACCTGGGTAAAGCTTTATTGTGTGTGTGTGTGTTTTTTCCACTATTAAAAAATAATTAATAAACCACTGGAAGAAAATTTTACCCTTAATCATTTTAAGATGCGTTTTGCCACTCTGTGCACGCAGCACGTAAGGCAACGTGTTACGAGGCCCGTAAAACTGATGGTTCACTACTTTGAAAGGACAACATTTCCTGAATGTCTGCTAAGCTATCACTTCTGATCTGAGTGGGAATAATTTTGAAAACTCCTTTCCACTGGGTCCTTCCATGGCGTAGTCCGCAAGTGTCGAGGGTGCACGCTCCGTTTGTAAATAAAAACTGCGGAGGAATGGCCCTTTCGTGGTCTTGGCTAGCTGTATTTCTGTTGTGATTAAGACGGGAACAGTGGAAACATAGAATGACACCGGTGAGAAGAATCGAGGCCCTCTGGAAGGTAAACCGCTTGTGTTTCCGTTTGAATGGATATTGTAAATTCCCAACGTCTGTGTGTTTGGAGGGGCCTTGGCATCGGACAGCTTGGAGGGAGCTGTCCCCAAGGTTACAGAAACATGGTAAAATCGTCCTCTTGGGGAACTTCATAAACACCACGTGAAGCTTCCAGCCCCCCAGTAAGTCCCCACAGCGTGGACTGAAGAGAAGCAGGCTGTCAGGACAAAGCGAGACGAGTGTCAGTTGGCCTCCGGGGTTCGGTTTTCTGGGTGTTTACAAAAGCAAGAGTTAGCCTCTGCGGTGGACGCGGAGCCCACTGAAACCTCCTGCTCTTGGCATTTCAGCAAGGAGTCAAACCTCTGGCGAAACACAGCATTCTGTTTCTAAGAAAAGAGCTTTACAAAGCTCAGAAAACCTTGGACATCAAATAGCTCTTACAAAACAACAGTTTGATGATTTAAGTGTAAATGAATCAGAAACATATGGATTAAATTTCTCTTAAAATACACACGGGCTTAAAAATTATGGGTGAAAGTGCTTGGCAAAATGAGTTTTTAGTTTTACGGAATCCAAAAGGTTTGGAAAATAGTTCGAGTTGTTTGACAAGCCCGAGGCCCAGCTGGAGGGCCCTGCATTTCGCTGGTAGGACCAACCAGCTCTGACCTCGGACACAGTGGGTGTCTGCCCCATTCAGAAGGTGAATCAGATGCAGCCTTCATCCCTCCTGGCTGTTACAGCAAAATACCATAGGCTGGGGTGCTTATAAACAACGAGCAGAACATTTGCTTCTCATCACTGAAGGCTGGAGGGCCAGCATCAGGCGTCCAGAGTTGGTGTCTGGCGAGGCCTGCTTCCTGGTTCTCCGACGGCTGTCTTCCTGCTGTGTCCTCACAGGGCAGGGGGCCTGGGAGCTCTCTGGGGTCTTTTTCAAGGGCACTGATCTACGATGAGGACTCCATCCTCATGGCCTAATTACCTCCCAAAACCCCACTTCCAAACACCTTCACATTGGGTGTTCTTTAGGGTTTAACATGAATTTTGAGGGGTGACTCAGACATCCAGTCCACAACACAGGCTTTCTTGACATTGTGGTACAATCGCCAGCAAGGTGGGGACGCCAACAACCCAGGTATAATAGTTGCAACCCCAGTATAGGGTCAGTGAAGGACCGTCTGTGTATGCCCACCTCTTGCCATCATCGTGTGACCATGCCAGGAAGCCAGAAAGAGCTTCTAGGAAGTTGGGGTTGGGTCTAATCTCTTCCTACATCAGCAAAATTCAGAAGGTCTGGCCACTTCAAATGCTAATGTTTTCTGAAGTGTGGAGTCTACGTCACCGGTGTCAGAAATACCTAGGTTCTCATGGAAGAAACGCAGACTTCTAGGCCCTTCTTCAGATACACCGTGTCAGAGTCTCTGGAGGCAGGGCTGGGCATTCCCATATTACACGCGCTCTGACTGTTGTGCCGCCCAGACGCTGAGAATCACCTGTGCGGTGTGCACCGCGGTGCCCTTCGAGCTCACCGGGAAAGGGTTGCCTCATTTCGGGGGAGCCCACTGAATGTCACATTGGTTTGATTTCTAGACTGGAGAGGTCTCCACAGGCAGAACTGTGTACTCACACTGTCCAGTGCCTCCTCAACCCAGCCCCAGTCACAAAGGAAAAGCAAACTAACAAAGGTTTTCTAAGTAAATTCAGTGAACCCAAAGGTGTAATATTCTCTTTCGGCCTGTTGCGTGCAGGAACATCCTTTGAGATCGTGTGCAGGAGCCCGATAGGTATTAAAAATTGCTCTGTTCAACATTTGATTTTCTACCCATTTGTACTGTTGGATCTTACGATGTAAATGAGAGACTGTAGAAATAACTTTGTAGACCAGAGTTCCAGAGAAATGGCTTAAAACATAAGCAGCTCCTGTCTAAGTCGTACCAATCCACCTAAATTGATCCTCTCCTGCTAAATCTCATGAATAATTCTGTCAGAGGAGTGAATGTTAAATCCAGGATACAGTATCTTTACAAAGTTACTTGCTTAATGACTCCCTGTCTGTATCTGGTGTCGCAGGAACAAGCAGAAAGTTTATCCCTGTAAGGTGATACTATGAAAGAAAAATAAGTAATGAATCACAACCAGTTAAAATATTTATGCCAAAAGATACAAAGAAATGTAATAACAGGCAAGAAAATGCTTTAATACCTGTGGTTATTAAAGGCATTCTTTTTTGGAATAATTGTTTTACATGACTTGTTTTTTTCTGGTTATAAAATAAATATTTCATGTTTGTTCGTGTTGGAGAAAAAAATCCAGTGAATGAATGAGAAATCATCTCACAAGCCCCAATCAATACAAATGCTAAGAGTTTGATAACTATCCCTCCCTATGACACCACCCGAGATTTTCAAATGTCCTTGTATATATGTACACACACACACACACACATTTAAAAAATATATTTAATGATTGTAAAATAGCTCAGCTAAGTTATTTTTACTGTCCCCCTGTTCTCATATATCTGCGTTATCTGGCAGTTTAACTTTTATAAATGTATTCCCTGTTGATTATTAAAGTACACTTTAAGGCACCTCCCTGGTGATTGTCTTCAGATGAACTCTTACATTAGAATTGATAATGATAGTGAGTATCTATTGTGCACTTTCATTAGGTCTGACCCTGAGCTTGTAATCATTACCCTTCGAAAAATAACTGTGAGTAGGTATTAATTTCTTACTTTACATTTTCGGGGTTGAGAAGCTTGGAAGAGGTAAAATTTGAACACAGGACTGACCCTTTCCAAAGTCTGTGCTCTTCACCTAAAATTAATGTGTTAGAGAATGTTTGAACAATAGTAAGGCCAACACAAAATTGCTCTGCAAAAGCTTAAACCAGATGTATATCCCAGATGAATTACAGTGTTAATTTGACAAAAAATAAAAATAAAATAAGAAACAACCCAAATTTTGTTTAACTTCCATTTTTTCTAATTAATGAACTTGAATCTTTTTCATATGTTTATTTTTATTTACATTTCTTTGAAAAGTCAGTTCTGTCCTTTACTCGCTTTCTTTTTTTAAAATTAAATTTATTGAGGTGACATTGGTTAATAAAATTATAAAGGTTTCAAATGTATAATTAAAAATAATTTCTTTTCTTTATTAATTTTAGAGAGAGAGGAAGGGAGAGGGAGAGGGAGAAAGATAGAAACATCGATGAGAGAGAACATCAACTGGCCACCTCCTGCATGCCCCTTACTGGGAATTTGGCCCACAACCTGGGCGTGTGTCCTGACCAGGAATCAAACTGGCGACCTCTTGGTGCATGGGTCAATGCTCAACCACTGAGCCACACTGGCCGGGCTCAAGTATATAATTTTATGATACATCATCTGTACATTGCATTGTGTATTTAACACCCAAAGTTAAACCTTCTTCCATCACCATGCATTTGACCCCTTTGCTCTTTAATGCTCCATACTCGCCTTCTCTGACAACCAGCACACTGTTGTCAATGTTATGGACTTTTGTTTGTCTGTTCATTTGTTGTTTTCAGTTTTATATCCCACATATGAGTGAAATTATATGGTTCTTTACTTTTTTTATGACTTATTTTGCTTAGCACGATATGTTAAAGACCCATTCATGTTGTTGCAAATGGCACTGTTCCGTCTCTCGTCATGGCTGAGTAGTATTCTATAGTATATATGTACCTCATCTTTATTCAGTAATTCATCAAAGGCTACTTTGGTTGTGTTCATGTCTTGGTCACTATGGATAATTCTTCAATAAACACAGGGTTGCATATATCTTTGCAAATAAATGTTTTCAAATATTTTGGGTAGATACTCAGAAGAGGGATTGCTGGGTTACATGGTAACTCTATTCTTTTTCTTTTTCTTTTTTTTTTTTTTTTGAGGAAACAACATACTATTTTCATAGTGGCTATTTTAAAAAATAGAACAAAAAACATCAGATTTGTATAGAACCACAGAGGACACCGAATAGCTAAAGCAATCCTGAGAAAAAAGAGTTAAGCTGGAGGTATCACAATCTCTGACTTTAAATTATACTATAAAGCAAAAATAATCAGACAGCATGGTATTGGCAGAAAAACAGACAAATAGAACAGAATTGAGAGCCCAGAAATAAACCCACATTTATAAGGGCAAATAATTTTCAACAAAGGAGCCAAAAACATACAGTGCAGAAAAGAAAGCCCCTTTTATTAATGGTACTGAGAAAATTGGAAAGCCACATGCAAAATAATGAAAGTAGACTGCTGTTTGTCCCCACATACAAAAATTAACTCAAAATTGATCAAAGACCTAAATATAAGATCTAAAACAATAAGTTACATAGAAGAAAACATAGGTACTAAACTTATGGACATTGGTCTTAGAGAGGATTGTATGGATTTGACCCCAAAACAATTAATATTTGTGTATTAACCTTGTATCCTACACACTTGCTGTAGGTGCTTATTAGTAGCAGAATTTTTTGTTGATTTTTTTTTCAGATTGTTTGCATAGATGATCATGTCATCTACCAACAAAAGCATTCTTACATCTTCCATCCTAATATGTGTACCTTTTATTTCCTTTTCTTGACTTATTGCATTAGCTAGGACTCATCTACAGTTTTGAAGGATAATTTCTGAAGGATAATGTTATTGGATATAGAATACTTGCGTGACTTTTGATAAGCAGTTCGCTATCATTTTTATCCTTATTCCTCTATAGAAGAGTCTCCCCGACCCTGGCCTCTTTCAGGATTTTCACTTTGTTTTAGTGTTTCTGCGTTTTGAATAGAATATGCCTATTAGAATAATGCCTTTGTGGATGCTGTGGATGCATCATTCTAATCATTGCCTCCATTTTCACCTCTTCCCTGTCTCCGTATCTTCAATATCTCGACTTTTTTTTCTATAAGAAAAAGAGTTAGGGTTCACTCTAAACCAGGGTAATCTCATTTTATGATTCTTAATTTAATTACAACTGCAAAGATCCTTTTACTACATCAGACCATATTCACAAGTTCTAAGAGTTAAGACGTACCCTACCGTTTGCCCTCCCCTCCCCATTCAGCTCATTACTGCACTTGAGTTTGGGAAGTTTCTATTGACCTAGCTCCAAACTTGCTGAGTCATTCTTTGGCTGTGTTATTTTTTTTTAATACACATTTTTATTTCCGAGTTTTTATGCATTCACATGTTATAGCTCTTACTTTCAACATCCGCATAACTTGGGTGTTGTAGTAGACTTTTGGGACTGCCAGAACAAAATGCCATTGGCTCGGTGGCTTAAACAACAAAAATGTATTTTCTTACAGTTTTAAAGTCTAGTAGTCTGAAATCAGCGAGCCAGCATGGCTGAGTTCTGACGGGAATTCTCTTGCTGGATTGTAGAGGCTGCTTTCCACTGTGTCCTCATATGGCATCTCTTCCTCTTTTCATAAGGGCACGAACCCCATCATGAAGGCCCCACCCTTGTGACCTCACCTGAACCTAATCACCTCTCAGAGGCCACATCTTTAAGTACCATATCCCGTTGAGGGTTAAGGCTTCAGCATGTGAATTTTGAGAGGACATGATTCGGTCCATAGAAGCCATCTAAGTGACTTGTGTCTTATTTCTCCAGAGAAGTGTGCTGGTCGTCAGGAATCCCCTTACAGGGTCACTTCAGCCTCGTGAAGGCAAAACCAGCTTTCCTGTCAGTCTCAGGATCACTCTCCCACCAGCACGTGCTCAGGAGGAGTCAGGCCTCAGGGCCCTCTCGTTCCTGGCTGCCCACTGGTCCAAGGAGCTTTCTGCTGCGTGGCTTCCCTGCCTCCGACCCCTTGCTCAGGCCTGGGCTCAGCCTCTGAAGCCCTGGGCTGAGCTCTTTCAGTTTATCTTGGAGGTAGTCTCATTACAAAAAGTATAGAGCTACTTAAAATATATGTGCTAAACTATCATTGGTGTGTACATTTATCAAAGTGATCTGGATGATCTGGGCTCGATCATCACATTAATTTCTAGGTCATTCATTTTTTGTATCGTGGTAAAAGGAAGTAGAAGAATTAAAGATAAACTGTTCCTTTAGAATTCTCGTTTACAAACTTGCTGTTTGGGGAGTGGGCAGTGGATAAACTCTCAGGTAATTCTGACCGCATCACAGAGGACGTGAAGTTTCAGGGGGAGGTATTTTACGTGCCTTTCAGGACTGCTTGCAGCCAGAGAGTTACATGGTCCTGACTTTGCTTTTTCCTAAACAACAATTTCCCTCTCTGAAACATAAGCATATCATGTTTAGTCTGAAGTGAGCTTAGAAATTTGTTCATTATTTGGCACACATGACCGAAAGGGAGAGAATCCAAAGTTATATGGGAAATGCAGACATGGTACAGTGGTTAATTGACAGCTTACTTTCAGCACCTTTTCTTCTGGATGAGTTGGAAGTAGACAGGAAGTTTCGGTGCATCTGCATCATTTTATTTACTTATATAGATGCAGATTTGTTTCACCTGTACATGCCTTACATGAATGACAGAATTTTAAAAACAGAAGGAAAATGTTGACACAATAGTGATTGAAGAAATGGGAATGTAAAATTGTAAAAGTATGTGAGGTTCTAGGATATTTCTCATTTAATTTTCCCCAGTGTATTCTTTTGAAAACCTTTTTTAAATATGGTAGACTTGAAAGACTAATAGAATAAACACCAGATGCATTTTGCCTAAATTCTCTCTTTCTACACACGCACACACACACGTGCACACCCCCCCACATGCACACACACACACATGCATGCGCACACCCACATGCACACACCCACATGCACACACATACTTATTGATGTGGAACAGTTTGAAAGTAAGTAGCAGAGATCATGACATTTACACCTAAATAATTTAATATCCATCTTCTAAAAATAAAAGCATTCTTCTAGGAAGAATAATTCCTTAATAAAGGAAAACACCTAGTCCATACTTAAGTGTCCCCAGTTTTTCCTGGATGTCTTTTATTGATTCTCATCTCCTACCCCGGATTCCATCAGAGATCAGGATTGCACTTGGCCATTTTAAATCTAGATCAATTTGTCTGCCTCCTTTTCCTGGGACACCCACTTTTCGAAGAACCAGGGGAAGTTTTCTTGTAGCTGATCAACCGTCCGGATCTGATTGTTTTCCTGTGTGATAGTGTATTTGAATCCTCTGGGTCACCTCCTGTCACGCAGAGGCCCAGAGGCTTGGTTAAATCCAGGCTAAGTACTGTTTGCGGTGCTACTTCGGGGGCAAGCTGTGAAATGCACACTGCCCCAAGGGGAACCATTCTGGCTGGCTCCATATGAGCAATGCTGAGTTTCGTCATTTAGTTAAGGTGACGATATCCAGATGTCTCCATTCCAAAGGTACATTTTCTTTTCTTATAATTTATGTTTTGAGTAGCGATACTTTGGTATCAAGTGTTCACAGATCTTTGCTCTAACATACATTCATGATCCTTGCCTAAATCATGAACAAACTCCCCTTTTTGGGTAGGACGGAAGCCAAAGCTCACGTCTTCTTGTGGCTGAAAAACCCCAGCTTCTTGTCATTAGGAACAAGGTGTACCTGACTCCACTCTCCCCTCTCACTTTCCCTCTGCCACGCTGAAGGTACCTTGCATCTCGGGTACTTCAAACTCTGGGTTTGTGTACCCTCCCATCCCAACTTTTCTTTTCTTCCTTTGGGCTTAGTAGTATCTATTTATTTTAATCCAGTGTTTCTGTGTGTTTTGAAGCTAGGAGGTCCATTTCAGTTCATTTTGGTCCCAAGGTGGATAAAGACGAACAAGAAGAGGAGGAGGAGGAGGAGGGGAGGGGAAAGAAGAGGGAGAGAGGACCAGGAAGTGGAGGAGGGGGAAGAAGAGGAAGTAAAGAAGAGAAAAAAAGAAGAAACAACTCAATAGCCTATTAGAAAGAATTCTTGGACAATAGCAGTTTATTTTCGCAGTATTTACATACTGCTTGTTGTTTCTGGCTGTAACAAGGACAGTTCTTCACTGGGAAATTCAGTTTTTGGATGCAGCAAGATCAGATACACGATGCCCAAGCTAAAGGCAGCTGATTGGGTGAGTGGAAGAAAGAATCTGAGAGTGACTCAGGCTTCTGCCTTTGTAAACTGGAGCAACTCATATTGAAATGATTAGTTCCTTTAGTAAAACTCATGACTATAAAAAATGAGATTTCTTTTATTTTAACAAATTCAGTAGAAATTATTTATATAAACGAGTTTAGGTTTCTCTACTGTTTTGAATCTCTTCAATGTTGAAACCTTTGCATTTGCTGAAGGTGAAGTTGATCTTTGAAAACAGTTGAATTTGTGGACTGAGCCTGGTAACTAAGGACTGAAATAAACAAAGTAATGCCAATTTGGTGACATCAAAACTATTTTCACTGAAAGACAAAATACAAAAATGGAGAAGAAACGAATTCCTGTGCCCTCGTTTACGCCTATTTATGATGCTCAGACGTTGATGCTACATAAAGTTTATTGATTCATTGTTAGTTTCATAAGCATATCAATACAATCACTGTATGTTTATTATACTAGTAGAAAATTTGAAAAATCCTTTTGTAGTCATTATCTTGTAGTCGAGAGCTATCTAGATCACTTTTTCCCTTAATGTGCCTCTCTGCTTCCCTTCCCCTTTGTACCATCTCTGTTTCTTTCACTGTGAAATTCCAGGTCACAAACATTGGGTTTAAACCCAAGATCCAGGGCTTAGAGCGACATATAACTCAGTCCCATTGGACCACATTACATAGTTCCGGTCTCTCTTCCATCTGTCCAGCTAGTCTAGTCGTCTGACTTCCTTTCTGCATGTAATAGTTGCTAATTCACTAATCATGCCTTTATTAAATACCTCTGATGCATCAGGCACTGTGCTAAAATCTGGGAATACAAAGGTGAGTAAGACATCCTTCTTGCCCTCAGGGAGCTCACGCCACAGTGGGGTTGCCAGGTGGTAACCACAGCAGAGCAAGAGCAGGTGCACCGAGGTTGCTGAGCAGCCCAGGACAGCTTGCTTCCTTCCCCGAGGTTTGCATCATCGGCATTGCTCTGGGGCGGATGAAGATTTTTGAGCACTGAAATAGAGAGAAATGTCACTTTTTTGATAATTCGGCCAGTGCCAGTTCTTTTTTTTTTTTTTTTTCTTTTTTTTTAATCCTCACCTGAGGATATTTTTTCCATTTTTTGTACAGATAGAGTGGGAGGGAGAGAGAGGAAGGGAGAGAGAGAGAGAAACATCGACGTGAAGGGACACATCGAGTGGCTGCCACCCGCACGACCAACCAGGGCCGGGGACAAACTGCAACCGAGGTACATGCCCTTAGCGGGAACCGAACCCGGGTCTCTCCGGACCGCAGGCCGACGCTCTAACCGCTGAGCCAAACTGGCCAGGGCCAGTGCCAGTTCTAACCATGGCCAACTGAGATCATTTCATAGGTCACTCTGATTGTAACTCTTGTAGATAATTATTGGACTGTAAGTGTGTTGCTCTTTCCACAGAGAGAGCTATTTATTCAGTGCATTTTATAGAATAAAATAAGGAAGAGTTATAGGAATTCTCCTTATGCAAAATTGGCTCACAGAGAGTTTTTCTTTATATCTACATATATTTTCCCAATTCATTAAAAAATTATGTACCTTGGACTCTTTGACAAATGCCGACTGCAGTCCTATTTTTCAAATTAAGTAGAAATTTTCATTTGGCTGTAATACCTTTGCGAGGACAGACCAAGGTAGCTGCTTACAGGGTTAAAGAATCTATAACAGTTCAGTTACAAAGTATTCAACTAGGTGTTCGAGTCCTCAGATGTCTCTATGGTCTGGGACTTGTCTCTAAGTTTCTTTATTTGGGGATACAATTTGAGTTAGAAGTCCTGGGGCACACTTCTGTTTGTTTCTTGTTTGCCTAGTTTCTGTTGTTGTTGTCCATTTGTTTTATTGATTTTTGGTTTGTTATTAGACTGTAGTTTGATACTTCTAACTTGTGGTTTGGGTAGATTCCATGAAATTGGAAGGCATCTGCACCCCCTCCCCTTTCTTTTCTTCTTGCTGAAAAGTGAGCCAGAATACTTGAAACATTAGGAACATGATTTATATTTTAAACTTCTCTAGAAATTTGGGTTGATTCTTGTACCATGTGTTAATATGTATTGGTCTCTGATCTACCGGCCTTCCATTTTCTTTGACATGTGTTAAAAAGATTCAAAAGATTTTGATGATGATGATATTTTCCAAACCCATTGGATTCATTGAGATTTGAAAATAACTCAAGTAAGGCAAACGTGTTAGCCAGGTTCTTCACTGGCCGCATGGTCTACGGTGAGTAACTCTGTATAAACAAAGGGACCTGAACCTTTCAGGCCTTGGGTTACTCATCTATTAAACATACATGTTTACAAATTTAGCACGAGATGATCTCATAGATCCTTTTCATCTCCACGATGCTGTCACTGTGTACAGCTATTAGAGCACCATTTCATTGGTTTCAAGAAATGTCTCCCAACACGATCAGCCTGGCAGGTCCCTCTCGATAAACGAGCAAGACATCCGTAGGCACTCTTTAATGCTCTGCCACTTTCACTGTGAAGACAACCTGTGTCATATAAATGTCAAGACTAATGCATCTCATAACACAAAAGCGCTGGCGATTGACCCCTGTCCTCTAGCTGACACCCTGAAACCCCGAGTCTTTAGTGCCCTTTCTGCGTGTTACAGCAAATATTCATGAGTATGATATCGTGTTACTCCATCCGTGCTCTGAAAACATTCATGTGTGTCGCTTTTTCCAGAGTTAGTTGGTTTACAGGACAGAGTAAATATACTCCGGGATAGAAAAGAACAGTGAATGGAAGACAGGGCAGGAATGGCAAGAAACCCTGTTCCTGGTATTCTCCTGGCCCAGGAAACGGGCCGTTGTCATACTGGGACCACTGACCAAGTCCTGGAAGTCCCCATGGGTATTTAAACCCAATTAGGCAGTAGCCACCAGGTGGCGCCAAACTGCAGCTATGGTCCAGGTGAACTTGAGTCCTTTAGTGTCTTGGCTCATACAGTCCTTGTCACTTCATAAAACTTGCAGTAATCGGACACCTGAATTCTAGGGGACCTTCCCATTTCTACATTGGGAGTCCCATTGTGGGTAAATGCTGTCAGTTTTGGTAACTCCTCACCGCCTACGGATAAAATTGAAAATCTTTAGCTTTGTCTAAGACAAAGTGTGCTTTACCTTTTAAAATTTAATCTTATTTTAAATTAAATGTATTGGGGTGACATTGGTTAGTAAAATCATCGAGGTTCCAAGGTACAGTTCTAGGATACATCACGTGTAGAGGACATCATGTGCTCATCACCCAACGTCAAATCTCTTTCTGTCACCCTGTATTTGACCCCTTTACCCTTGACCCCTGCTCCCCGCCCTTCTGGTAACCATCATACTGTCATCTGTGTCCATGAGTTTTTGTTTGTTTGTTTCTTGTTTGTTCATTTGTTGCTTTCAGTTTTATGTCCCACATATGAGTGAGATCATAGGGTTCTTCACTTTTTCTGTCTGACTTCTTTTGCTTAGCATGATATTCTCAAGGTCCATCTATGTTGTCACAAATGGCAGTATGTCATCTTTTCTCCATCAGAGGACACTTCGCTGCCTCCATGTCTCGGTCACTGTGAAGAATGTGAAGACATGGAAGATGATACTGTCAGAGGTTGTTTCTGTAGTTGGCTCCTCTCCTTTCCCATGCTCGCTCATGTGGTCTGGTCCAGTCACGTGGGCACAGCAGCCTTTACTAAGTGTTCCTGTGCCCACGGCTTTGCAAATGCTGTTCTTCTGTCTCCTGCCATCCCCACCACACGCCCTGTGCTGCAGATCTAGTGACAAGCGCCACTCTGGAGAGGCCGACCCTGACCTCAAAGTTGTCCTCTTCACCGAAGTCTCCTAGCAGTTCACAGCCTTGCAAAGGTGGCCTTCTTTGTCCCGAGTTCCCCGGTCTTCCAGACCACTTTGTCCTTATTTGTTGTTGTTACCAGTTCTTCTTCTTCTTCTTCTTTTTTTTTTTTTGGTATGTGCCCCTAGCGGGAACCAAACCCCGGATTCTCTGGTCCGCAGGTGGACACTCCAGCCGCTGAGCCAAACCGGCCAGGGTGACCGTTTCTCATAGTGGAAGAGCATGGCTGGTGGGTGTCAGCCGGCCACATAGAATGCAAACTACTCGAATGCAGGAACAAACCGGTCCCTTGCCCTCTCCTGTGTCAGCAATGTCTGTCACACGTCATGCCTGGAATAACCTTGTCTTACATCAACAAAACAGTATTTGAATGGAAATGTTTGTGTGTCCAAATATGTAAATTGGACTAAGTTGAATCCATTAAGCGCTTAAAAGGAGCAACTGACGATCTCCCTAGAAAGCAAGTCACCCCTTTCTAACGTGGACACGCCCTGCGTCCCCATTTCTTTGGTCTCTGCTGGGCGTTACGGCAAATATTCCTGAGCAGTACGTCTGTCACACTGCCCACGGTTGGAAGATGTTTATTTGTGTTGCCCTCTCCAGAGCTAGTTGGTTGAGAGGGCAGAGTAAACATCCTTGACGATGGACAGCTTTGCTTTCCTGTGGCCTTCCCATGAGACAGAGACGTCGCTGAGCTCCAGTGACAGCCGCCCAGAGCCCACCGGCACGTGGTTCTTACTGATTCAGGACCAGCTTCCAGGTCAGAAGGTGGTTTTCTTCAGGAATTGGAAAGAATCCTCGTCCACAGGTCTCATTTTCACAGAGGAGGCGATGGTGACGTGGGAACGTTAGATGGATTGCCTCACAGCTTAGTCATGGACAGTTGCCCCCAGGACCCCACTTAGCCCCCTCAGTCCGGTCGCTTTCCTGGGACCCACAGGATTCACAGATCATTGTGATTTGCGTAGTTTATGACTTGAATTGACAAACACATCTGAACAGTGATAGAAGGAAAAACCCTACGAATGGCAACTTGCCCCCAAAGCACAGTCTGAAGTCCTCTCCATGTGCTTCCCAAGAGCCTGAACTCAACAGTCACCTCCTTTCCAGTGCTGCGGTTTTTAAGTCACATCCTCCTTCTGAGAAGTACCCAGGGATGCTCTGGAACCTTCTGCACATTTCATGGGTCTGGGATCTTCCTCCTGCAGTTCCAGGACAGGGGTGTCTTGCAAGGGACCGTTTTCTTTCTTATCTACCCTTTCATGCATTCAGCAGCAAAACAGCCGTTCCACGGCGTCAGTCTGCCAGCAAAGGTTGTTTCAGGACACACGACTCCTGTGACTTTTATTGTGTGGTCTGGTCGAGTAAATAATCAGAGGCTTTTCCAGCTCCTGACGATGTATGTCATGCATTTGTGATTTTCTTTTCCCAGCTTTCTCTTGTCGCCCCTCTGAGGGCGAGGTTCCAGGGCTGAAGACGCGGCCAACGCGTTCTGGCGGGCGTGGCCCTCCTCAGAGCAGGCCACGCAGGAGGCAGCCCCGCGCAGGCCCAGCGCAGGCACGATGTTCCGAATGCTCTGCTGCCGCCCAAGTTGTGAAATACCTGGAGCACCAGCCCACTTGGCCCCGACTCTTCACCTGTTTCTTCTTTTTCTTCATCTCCCCGGGGAATTGTAAACACAGTTTTAAAGAAAAGGATCCGATTGCTGTGTCGGATTCCCTTCCAGCTACACATGAGATGTTTGGAGGAAGCGTTGCCCCGCTGGCCCCGCCTGCCTTGTATGAACATTACGAGGCTCTGCAATGCCCTTCAGCGCTGAGACCAATTTTGGGACCTGGGTCAACCCTGGGGGGAATCCAAGACTATGAGTTCCTTCTTGGCGAGCCGGGCCACCTGCTAACGAACCAGAAACATGCAAGGAGTTTACAACTACGTTGTTGATGCCAGAAGCTTTATAAATTACAGCACAGTCTCAGGAAAGGGGGAATGTACAGGGTCCAAGGTGGAGCACCTTCTCCAGCAACACCTGACTCCAATAACAAACGGGAATGTTTTCAGTTGGCAGCAAACTTGGAAGGAGAATGATTGTGTTCGCCTTGGCCAATGGCTCCTCTGTGGAGGCTGATCCTGGCCTCACCTCCACGCACCTTAGACCCTCTGGCTCCTCCCACCGAGAGGACAACAGGTGCCCCGAGGATGACTGCAGGGGTGTCCCGGAGCCTTTCTCTAGGCCACAGTGGTGCCTGGGTGCAGAGCCAGGGTTAGGGTTCGATAGTCAGTGGTAAAATGAGAAACGCAGTTAGCTGGTCATAACATTAATTTGTATTTATTCCATTTAAACACTGTTCGTTCTTCTGAGGAATTACTTTTCCTTTTATCTGCAATCCAAATGTCCACTTCTTTAGGAAATGATGGAGAGAGTAGAGCAGATGATCTATTTTGTATTTAAATGTCTTGGTTGGCATAACTATGGGTTGGCCAACCTAAGTCCTTCTTCACGGTTTTTGAAAAGAGAAATGAGCCAAGAAACTGTTGCGGTTCATTCTCGCAGGTGCAGTTCTTCACCGAGCCAAAGAGTTGGGGTGTTGTGGTCTGTTCTGCAGCAGCTTTGGTTGCATCTCATGGTCTCGGAGGAAGAGACGGTGTGTGTGTGTGTGTGTGTGTGTGTGTGTGTGTCAGACCCAGCCATGGGCTCTCACTCACCCAGATGACTAACAGTTTTCACCATTCCTGTATGTCTATTTGTCTCTGCTCAGATGTCTGCACACCTGAAATGGACTAAGTTCAAAGGGCTGTTCCCCGAGTCCTCTCATCCGGGCGCGGGGTGCGCTCCCCGTCACATTTACTAGCACCAGGTCGGGGCTGGCTCGACCTTTCTCTGCACAGGCCGGAGCGCTGGGCCGGGCAGATGAGCACCAGGAAGGCCACCTGTTCCCCCTCAGCTCCTCCTTCCTTCCGCCTCCTCTCATCCCCCCGACTCTCACCCCTGCTCCTCCCGAGTCCTTTTCTCTTAAAAAAAATTTTTTTTCTTTATTGATTTTACAGAGAGAGGAAGGGAGAGAGAGAGAGAGAAACATCGACGAGAGAGAACATCGACTGGCCGCCTCCTGCATGCCCCCCACTGGATCGGGCCCCCAACCTGGGCATGTTTCCTGACGGGGAATCGAACCAGCGACCTCTTGGTGCAGGGCCCACACTCAACCACTGAGCCACACTGGCTAGACCAGCCCTTTTCTCCTGCATGTTCAGAGCTCCAGTCTTGACTGGCTGCTGTAAGTCCTGTTGTGAGCGTCCCAAACAGCTCTGTCTTGGGGGCCCCCACGGACCACCCCACTGCCAGTCCCCTCCCGTTCCGCCTTCTGCCTGTCCAGCCTCGGAGGCCGGACCCACGTGCCCCTAACGAGCTGCGTGAAACCCACTGCGCCGCCTACGACCGACTCTGCGGACGGCGAGGGAGTGAGGCTCAGACGCTGGTCGCCCTGGCCTGGGGACCACGACAGGGCTGCAGGGGACCGCCTGCCTCCTTTACTGACACGTCAGCCTGTGTGCTCCTCCTGCGGTGTCTGAGGTCAGGACTGTTGGACATTCAACAGGAAACTCTTTGCTCGTCTCCTCCGCCGCGGCCGCGCTGTGGGCCGGCCTGGCCCCCTGAGCGCCGGGTGAGGCTCCGCGGGCCAGCGTCGGGGCTCTCCCTGCCCCCCGTTTCCAGGTCAGCGTGCCCCCCTGCTTCCTCGCACCCTCTGCCCCCTTTCCTCGGACCGCTACCCGGGCCATTTCCCTGGAACACCCCGCAGCTGCTGGGTCCGTGGTGGCCGTCCTGCCCCGCCGGCCTCCCGACCCCGGGCCTCCGGCCGCCCCGCTTCTCCTCGTGTCTCCAACTTCTCCTCGTCTTAGAAGACCTGTTCAAGCGTCACCCCTCTGCTGTTTCATGGGGTCGCCTTTTCCGTCCTGCAGGCACACGGCGTTCGGCGTTGTGATCACGATTCATCTGCCCACCCCCCGAGACAGGGACCGCCGAGGCCTGGACCTCGGTATTTCTCTCCGCATGCCCGGTGCTGGGCCCGTCTCTGGTGTCCAGAGGTGGTTCAGTGTCTGCAAGGCTGTTTCCTTGGTAACAGAACGTTCCCTGTGCCGCTTTCTTGCACGTGAAGGTTCTTTCTGCTCCGCTAGGGTCTGCGCTGTGTCCTCGCTACTGCAGCCCCGAGGCGGGTAGATTCTGGGCAGAACCTGCGAGAAGTTCGCTCTGCCTCGCATTTACCGCTGACGTCCCACGCTTCTTCCTCCTGTCCCATCTCCTGGGTTTGGGTTTCAGAACACACTCTCTCCCCCCACCTTGGAGTCCCCAAATTGGGAGGTGGTGCGGCTGCAAATTAACAGTGGATGCTGGGTAAAGGGCGTTTCTCATTCCTCTGCCCCCGGCGGAACACAGAAGGCGAGAGAAAAAGATTCTACAGGGTCATATCATAAAAATTAACTGACATCTGAACTTAAAAGACATTGGAGGGTGAGACCTAGTTGGTGGGTCCAACTATGTCACTATTTAGGTAAGAAGTCACTTTATTTATCTGGGATCTTGTTACTTTATCCATCAAATATAAGAGTTGGATTGCACCGTTGCTGAGAAAGCATCTGACTCTAAACTTCTCTGACTACACCTGTATTTACTCATATAATGAGCATGTTTCTGTGTCCATCACGTATCAATGGAGACGCTTCTGAGTTAAATCCATTGACGAGAAGCACCAAAAGACCTTTAAAGAAGAGGAAGGGGTCTTAAGATCATGTCCTGAACTGCTGACATAGTGACTAAGGCAGGGAAGCTGAAGTCCAGAGGGCCTGAGTACTATCTCGATGTCACTATTCGGAGCATGTGCGATAAACCAGCACCGTAGGAGCAAGGTATAGGTGCAGCTCTCAGACACAGACACTGTCTAAGAGCCTTGAGTGGCAGAAGGGGGAAAAAGACTGTCCCTTTATCAAAAGAAAAGGAAAACACTTCAAGAAAGGACAGTGACAAGAAGGCTATTTTTACTGCATTGTCCCCTCACAGATGGCAGCCCTGGTCTCATCTTTGGAGCAGGCAGTGGTGTGATGGGAGGCAGAGAGACACACTAAGATGGACAGATAAAAATGACTGACTCAGATCAACAAGCTAAATGCATAGATCTTGATGACTTTCACCATAAAGAACTTACAGAATTGAACGCAAAGGTGAGTCACACACACACACACACACACACACACACACACAAAAGATCTTCAAGAACTCACTGAGAACTTAAAACAGCCCCAAACTGGGATATGTCATCTCTGTTCTTTCAGAAGAAGGTTGTGGACCACCTTGAACATTGGGGTGTCCCCTCTGATTGACCAGAGGGGAGAAAGAGATTGACTCAGATGTTGGTTTTTCAATGCCTGGAAGATAATAGCGTTGCAACAACAGGACTTGGGGAAATGGAATCATAAAATGTTGGGCTGGATGTGGTTTTGGGATTACGTAATAGGTGGCCTTCGTTTATAGAGGAGTCACTGAGCCTCAGAGAAGTTACATCAGAAATCCTTAAGAGTTCATGATCTCATTCAAGGACAGTGTGGCAAGTCTGGGAAGCTGTGGTGATGAATGAATACAATACTTATTGACAGTTTTGTCTCATCTAAATGATTTTCTTCTTTTGGAGTCGGGTGATTTCTCTTATACACCAGGAAAGGACACTGTAGCTAGAAACTCTGGCACCACACAAATGTGAGACCGAAGCTCTCTGCCTCATTGTGCAAAGTATCCAAGACTGTGCTCACTTCGAGGAGATGCTGCGAGTTACACCTCAGAGAGAGCAAGTGTTTAGTCCAGGCAGTTACTGCTACTTTCCACTCTCCCTTTGTCACTCAAGCTTCTTAAACATTTAACTCTGAGTGAGCTGAGTGAGCAAGAAAGCTAGCCTTACATCAGATAACTTAACGTGAACTGTTGAATATAAAAATGTGGCTTTACAAAGTATTCTTTTTCAGATTCAGATCAGTCCTTGTTAAATGAAAGGAATTTCAGGTAATTAGAGAAGGGCACTGGATTCCTTTGCTTTGACTTCTAATTGGTTTACTTGAACTTCTATCAGGTCTTGAAATGTGCTTCCCCTGAGTTTTTCTTGTTGAAAACATTGGTAGGATGATGCTTGGGGCCATGGGGGGTGTGGGGGGACAAATCTCAGATAAAGTCTGTCGTCCCAGGCACTTGTTGCCACTCTGAGGACATGCACCAGAATGATACATATGATATCTACCCACGTCTTTCCTTTATGCTTTGTTCTCTCCAAATTTCCTTCTGTGATCAAAAGTCTATCACCCTGTATTTTACTTCCTTAGAATTTTTTGAAGTGACAGTTCTTTTGTAAAATAAGTGAATTCTGCTATGTCACTTTATATGTTATTTTTATGTGTATGTTCAAATATGTTTAGTATGGCATAAGTAAGTACTCATTTAAACATGTTCTTTTGGAAGAGAATATTTAAACTAAAGATGTCCCTTTATTTCTGCTGGGACTCACATTCTGTTGCTGGCTGGTGGGGGAAGTTGCTATAAATTACTAAGGGGAGGGGAAGTTAGCCAACCCAAGAGGTTATGGTGGTTAAACATAAAAAAAATTTAAATCTCAAGAGACTGTTGTTGTTGTTTTTTTAATTTAATAAATACCTATTAACTCCTGCTGGAACCCAAGACAGCTGGCTTTGTAAGAAACAGGTATTTGAGCCCTGGCCGGTTTGGCTCAGCGGTTAGAGCATCGGCCTGCGGTCCTGAGAGACCCGGGTTCGGTTCCCGCTAAGGGCGCATACCTCGGTTGCAGTTTGTCCCCGGCCCTGGTCGGTTGTGCGGGTGGCAGCCACTCGATGTGTTCCTTTCACATCGATGTTTCTCTCTCTCTCTCTCTCTGTTCCTCTCTCTCCTCCCACTCTGCCTGAACAAAAAATGGAAAAATGTCCTCGGGTGAGGATAAAAAAAAAAAAAAAAAAAAAAAAAAAAAAGAAACAGGTATTTGAGACAAATTCTTCATCTGATTCTTCAGTTCCCTTTCTACTTAGATAGATCAGGGATCTGGAGGTTCCAAGAAAGTCAATCTCTTGTCTTAGTAGTCCCCTGGAAACATTATATTGGGTCAAAACAGTATCTACCACTTTTTAACCCACTGCCCCTACTTTTGTCTTCCATGTCAGTGTAGAAAAGCTCTCACAGCCCCTGCACGTTACATCCCTTCAGACAGATTTGAGTACAGCGTTTGCATTTCCTCATCCGTGGCTGATGGACACTTCACAAATATTTGATACTGGTTTATCCTGAAAAGGTTTGCTGTATCTGAAAGCATACTTGCTATTACTCTGCAACTAAACTCCAATAAGGGTAAATACTATACGGGATTGCAAAGGGTTTGTATTTTCTGTTGTCAGCTGTCTTTGGCATCAGTTCCGAGCCAACAGGAACCCCAGTCCGGGGTGCAGTGAAGAAGGAAACGTGATTCAGTGCCAACAGTGATACAGCCTCGCTGTGATACAGCCCCAGGGCCCGCCCCTCTTGAGCTGGGCAGCTCCATCTTCGGGGTTTCAGTTCAGCCCCCAATGCAGTCTTCAGTGCTTCTCTGAGCTGGACGGGAGCTGCCATTGGTGGACGAAAGTCCTGCCCTGGTTCCTGATTGGGCCATCCTTATGCAAATGAGGATGCCAAATCCTCACAGTTTGATTGGTGCAAAAGGCACTGTCATAATTGGTCAGAATAGAGATGCTCTGATTGGTCAGAGCTACACAGCTCCAGTTGGATGGGGGAAGGCTCAGCCCTATTGGTTGAACAGGACTCCGGGGTCTCCTTTAGGAGGGCAGGCTCAGAGGGCCGAGGCACAGCGCAGCGGGGCAGTTCAGTGCCCTGGGGGGGAGGCCCCTGTGCAGAAATGGCTGCCAGGCTCTGCATTTCTTTCTTTTTTGTATTAATTTGAGCCCAGTTGGCCATCAGGAGCCCTTCTTAGTCCTCAGGGTTCACATGGCTAATGTCCTATGAGTGTAAGAAGCTCACATCAAAAGTTTTCTGGTTTAAGATACGGTGTTTCTAACTCACTATGTGGAAGTCCCCACTTAATATACACCTGTTTGGGTAAAGTGTGAGAAGACCACAGACAAGTGATTCAATGAGATGGTTCAGGCTGAGCATGCGATTTCTTCTTACTGTAAAAAATAAGGGACCTCTCTGAGTCATTGCAGGCTTGGAATGTAATACCAAACAAATGAGAACCAGACGGCCAACAGCACGGCCAAGTACATCATTACTGAGTGAGTAATGCGGGCAACGGACGTAAACTGTGGCAGAAACGGAGTTTTTAGCAGAGGACCATAACCTTTTGATTGCATCAAGAACAGTTAAAAGCTCTTTAATCTGCATGTTGTCCTTCAGGAAAGAAAAACTCATCAATCCTATTCATAATCTCTAAGACCTGCAATTTTTCATTAAGATTTAACCCTATTTTTCTCTGATCGTCTTCTCCCCGCCAGCAGCAGCAGCAGCTAAGGAGAGTGAGCTGGAGTCCGAATCTATTGCTTCTATTGACCATAACAGGGGAAGCATGTTACAGGTTAATAGGATCTTCTTCCTTCAAAGCACCGTGGAGTGGCCTGCTCCATGCTTGAGCAGATGGAATAGTTCATGCATTTCTTTTGAATACCTGTGTTATATACTGAGTTTCTTATCCTTTAGGACATAGATTTCAATTTGTATCAGAATCCTTTCTTAATCATTATGAACCACATCTGCCCACAAATCCTATTTCCTTGAGGTCTACTTTTCTTAAACAAACAAACGAAAGGCAACAGGGTTTTATACCAGAGATTCTCTTTAAAATGTAAGCAAAGAACATCAGTAACTCTTTCTGGGAAAGAGATTACATTTTCCCTTTCTGGTTTTACTCCCTGAATGAAATATTAGTGTGCAAAGCATTGCTTTTTAGACGTATGTTCAAAACATCTCGTTATGTACCAGGCATCACTAATAACTATCTCATAGTTGAGTTTTACTATTTTGGTTACTTTCTTTTCCTCTGGTGACATTTGAATGAGAGTCTAACTTATTCCTGTGTATTTAAGAAGAAAAGAACAACAAACAAGGAAGAAAACAAGAAGTTAAGAGTTTTCTTGAAGGCTATTTGGTTTTCTCTAAACTGAAATATTGATCCAATCTCTCTCTCTCTTTCTCTCTCTCTCTCTCTCTTGCTCGCTCCTTCTTTCTCTCTCTCATTTATTCTACTTTCTGTATGTAGTTGCAGGATATCAGCTCTTACCCCAGACCAACTAAATCATTATTTTGATTTTAATAACAGCTCTGGGTGATCCATGTGTACATTAAAATTTGTTCAAAGCTTTCTACAGCTCACTGAATATCTAATATGATTAATGTCAAATAATCTCACTTTGAAATTCCTATTGCACTACTACATCTACCTCTTTCTCTTTTTTCTGCCCAGTGCTTCTCAGTATTAATTTCCTTCTAGTCTCAACTCTTGGAAAAAATTCTATGTAATTTCAGTATACATAATTTCAATCCATGCATACATAGTATCCTTTAAACATCCTGGCTCTTCAAGTCTTTGATCATCTCTCTTCTTCTTCTTCTTTTGTTTGTTTGTTAATCCTCAACCTAGGATATTTTTCCAATGATTTTTAGATAGAGTGGAAGGGAGGGAGTAAGAGAGAGAGGAGATAAAAACATCAGTGCAAGAGAGACACATTGATTGTGCCTTCTGCAGAACCCCAACTGGGGCCAGAGATCGAACCTGCAACCCAGGTATGTGCTCTTGACTGGGAATTGAATTGTGACCCTTTGGTCCTCAGGCTGAGGCTCTGACCGCTGAGCCAAACCGGCCATGGTGACTTACTCTCTTCTAATCATCTTCTCTTCCCATCTCACCATGATCTTAAAATCATGAGACCCTTCCATTATTGAAAAATGCCAATTTACCATCATGTCAGTTTTGCTCTTTCTATTCATCATTGTCATACACTACTTTGCAATTTTACTCTTAGTGTCCATTCTTACCTGTCCCAAATCCCATGGTCTATCCATCTATCTTCAATGTCCCTGTGTTGTGTTTTGGTTTCTTATGCTGTACCGACCTTCCAAAAGCTCATTACTCATCATCTACTCCTTTTAGGCTTTAATACAGCTCAACTTGACTGAAGAAAATGCAGAGTCATGCTAGTGGTCTTACCTTAAATTAAAGACCATTCATCTCAAGTAGGACCTTAGGACTGCTTGAAAATTCTGTATTTTTCTGTTCCGTTTGGCAATGACTCTTCTCTGCTCAAATCTCCAAACAACGTCTTCAGCATAGTCTCTCTTCCAATACTCATGCCTTCCCCTAACCTCATTCTCGTTGATGACCTTATTCCCTGTTTCACAGATACAGTGTAGAAGCAATAGAAGAGATATGACTCCCATATACATATATCATTATATCTATAACTGGGTGTCCTTTTTCCTGTTAGGAAACATGAGCTGCCTTTACTCCTAGAAAGTCTAACATCTTTGTTTGGACAACAGATACCATTTTTTATAGCCTAGTTAAAGAAATGGCTTTGGAAATTCTCTCTCTCTCTCACATGATCATGTTTTGTTGTCGTTGTTGTTGTTTGTTTGTTTGTTTTCTGTACTGGGTACATCAGAATAGAATATAGAGTAAGCTCTCCCATTGAGAAATTTCTACTATTTTTCTCTTGAGGTTCATACCTTGGAAGCTATTGTCCTATTTTTCCCCCCTTCCTTTTATAGGGAAACACCATGAAGGAGTTCTTTATATTTGTCTCCAATTTTTTTCCTCCTCTTTATCAAACCCACTTCAATCAGGTTTTTCTCCAGCTCGCCACTAAAACTTTGTCAAAGTCATTAATTTTCTTAGTGTTTCCAAATGCAGTAGTTAACACTCAGTTCTATTTATCTTGACCTATCAGCAGCAGTTGACACAAAATGAAAATTTTATATTTCTTGAAACTTTCTTTACTTGGCTTTCTAGTGATTACACTCGCCTGGTTGTCTTACTTAATTGGTTGCTTTTTCCTCAATCTGCATTACTAGCTTCCCACTGTTTCCCTGACTTGTAAATATCAGTGTGTCCCAGGGCTCAGTGCTAGATCCTGTCTTTATCTGTGCTCTCTCGGTGAGATCATGCCTTCCTAATTTTCTGTCTCCAGCCTTGGACTCTGGTCTGATCTCTAAATTCTTTTATGCAACTGCCTACTTGAAGTCTCCAGTTGGATGCCGATTAAGCATTTTGTACTTAACGTGCCCAAAACTCAACTCTCATTTTTCATCCCCAAACCTACTTCCACCTACAGTCTTCCACCTCTCATTAGATGGCAATTGCCTTTGCCCAGTTGCTCAAGCCAAAGACTAAGTCATCCCTGGCTTCTCCACCAGCGAATAGCATCACCATCAAAATGTTTCTTAAATCTGACCACTTTTCCACTATTACCTTCTGCATCCATGCCTCTGCCACTTCTCACTTGTATTACTGTGAAGCCTCCCGACTAGTTTGCTTACTTCTCCTTTGTCAATCCACCCTCCAGTCTTTCTAATACAGCAGCCACAGTGATCCTTTCAAATCGTGTCAGATGCTGTCCCCCTCATCTCAAAACCCTCCAAAGTGTCCATCAC
This sequence comes from Molossus molossus, assembly GCF_014108415.1. NCBI lineage: Eukaryota > Metazoa > Chordata > Mammalia > Chiroptera > Molossidae > Molossus > Molossus molossus. The sequence goes on along the minus strand of NW_023425366.1, from coordinate 6,800,195 downwards.
ACTCAGAGAAAAGTCAGACTCATTACATTGCCCCTAAATGATCTACATCTTGTTGTTTTTCATCTCATTTCTACTGCCCTTTCTCTTTTTCATTCTAATCTAGCCACAGATAGATGCCCAGCCTCAGGGCCTTTGCACTTGCTATTTCTTCTGCCTGAAATATTTTTTCTCAAGTGCTCCTAACTTTTTGGAAGCTCCTATTTTTTTTTTTTTACTCTGCTTCATTTCTCTCCACTGTATTCATCATACCGATATTTATGTCTACATTTATATCTCTGTCCACATCCATATCAATACCTATTCTTATTTTCTGTTTAAATTTGTCTCCATTAACAAAATTCAACATCCACAGGGGCAATGGCTTGAGAAAATGTTGCTCAGTGCTGTATCCTCAGTACCTTATTCAGTGCCAGACATATATTTGTGTTCGATATGTGTTTTCTGATTGACCAAATGAAAATAAGAATTATGGATTAGCCCGGTTCTGAGCTACTTGAATTGCTTGTGCCCCACACTGAGTTATCCCAAGATTCTTACCTAATAATAGACTTATATATTAAAACTTTGTAAATTACCTAATTCAGTACCCTCTCCAATGATGGAATGTTTAAAAGGGGCTATTTTTTGTTTGTTTTGATTTGTCTTTTGGGTTTTGTGTCGTTTTGGACACAGCACCATTGTTCAGGCTGCTCCCGGTGGCTGTCCCTCTGTCCGCAGTCAGCATCGATAAGCCACCACAAGCCCTGCTTTTATTCAAACGCCAATGCCAGTTACATATCCCTGTGGTTGAAAAATATCTCTATTATTAATATCTCCACAAATGTTCACAAGAACCTAGTAAAGTCCTGTGTACCCTGTGGGTGCTTCATAAATAGCTGAGTAGTGACTGACCACAGTAATTGGATGCACCTGCAGTTTATTTGATCTGGATCACTTTGTCTCCGGGTTGACAACAAGGCAGGCCTGTTGCAATTTGTTTTTGGTTGTTACAGTCTCTACATGCATGGAGCCCCCTGGAGCTCCCCAGCGCACATTAATTGATGATAAAGTGGATATACTCTTGCTGGCATCTGTTATGGATTTTCAAAGAAATTTCCCTAGTATATTATCATAGAATTTATTCAATCTGAAAACATTTCCAAAACATATGTTTATGGTTTGATATTATGAACTGTTCCAAGAATGAATTCTCCTCACTGGTGCTGCGGCCTTCCCCCAGCCTCCGCTCCATCCTTACATCATTGTTGCGTTACATTCCCGGGTCCGGGCTCCAATCAAGTCATTTTCCTGTTGGAACTGTGGCTGGTTCCCCACCGAATGCCAAAGAGAGTCCAAATTCATCAACATGTATGTAAAGTGATGAGCCCAGGAGCTACTCCATCGCTTACATCCAACATGGCCCAGCCTGTGTTTTGTAAAGCGCTCGAGTCATATGGGATGTTAATAGTTATTCTATGAAAAAATGATTAGGAGCCAAATAAGTCTGGGAAATGCTGGGTTAACCTGAAGCCAGCGTGCTGACTCTAGGACTTTGCATAGCCTTTCAAATTCTCAGTGTGAGTTTCTGAAAGGGTGATTGATTTGGCTATAGAACTGTATCTATTTTTTTCTAGAGAATCTGCAGGATTCTAATCTCCATGCAGCACAGCTTGGGAGAGAGTACCCACAACTTCTTTTTTTTTTATCCTCACCCAAGGACATCTTTTCCATTTTTTGTTCAGATAGAGTGGAAGGGAGAGAGAGGAAGAGAGAGAGAGAAACATTGACCTGAAAGGGACACATCGAGTGGCTGCCACCTGCACGACCAACCAGGGCCGGGGACAAACTGCAACCCAGGTACGTGCCCCTAGTGGGAACCGAACCTGGGTCTCTCTGGACTGCAGGCCGACGCTCCAACCGTTGAGCCAAACTGGCCAGGGCAGTACCCATAACTTCTTAACACTCAGCCTATTGTCATGCAGTATGTGATTCTGTTTGCCACCCGACCGGGGCCCCAATGCTTGGTACTCCCTACAGCTTTTTAGTCTGTCTATAAGCTGGCCCTAGAATAGTGCTTTATACCCCTGTCTGAAGTGCATTACTGACAATCATCTGCTCAACTTACACCCACTTTCAAAAATTCAGCTAAGGGTGAGCTCATCATGGGGCCTTTTTTGAAACCAACAGAGACCTTACCACATGATATTGACATTATGTGTCCGGGTGTGTATTTCCTCCTCTGCCTACAGTGCACTGGGAACAGGGATTGTGTTTTAGTGCCTTTTACAAAGTTATTGCCTAATATAGTATCTGGAAGATAGCAGGGACCTGATCATTTTTTATTGAGCTAAACTGCAGCCAGCAGAAACTTGTATATTTGGGAAAATGGATTATGGAAACTATTTGTAAGTTACCTTTGACACACACAAACATATCCTGCATTTTCGATGGTGACCCATGTCTGTGAAAATGGAGGGGATCCGGGTAAATGAAATCAGAGGTAGCAGATGTCACCCTGCACAGAGTCGGCACACCGTATTCCAACAATCTACGTGTCTTTCCTGTTTTGCATTGTGTGTATTTGGTAAAAGAGCATTTAACTTTATTGGAAAATGTTTGAAAGTGCTCAGGACACCACGTCCACGGACTGATGTTGCTCCTAGGGTTGGTGGGTGGTGATTTCCTCAGCTCTTTTATAACAGGGCCCTAAGGTGATTTGGCAGGTGGCAGTAGACAGGGAGGATGGTGGTAGCCAGAGAAACTCTTCCTGTAGCCTCTGGAAGTGCAGCTGAAGCTGTAGATGCTTGAGCGTGGATGTCGGAGACCTGCACCGGGACCCCGTCTCTCCTCGGCCCCTGGTAGGACAATCCCCAACGTGCTAACGTGTGTGCTAAGACTCTTCCCTACACCAGGAAGGTGTGGTGCTCTCATACAGAAAGCCAGAAGGGAAGTGCTTACCTCTATGCCAGCTGGTTTTGTCTGCTATATTCTGAAAATTATTAGTGTCCATAATGTGTTTCGAATAATCCTGTATTTAGTGAGGTAGGGGATTAAAAGATGGGTTAAATAATTTCTGCCCTCAAAGAACTTACAATATAATTGGGAAAATAGGAAAAAGTCCTCAAATAGCTATAAATCAATGCAGCATAAGATACCTGCATTTTGACTGATACAAAATGCTTAAGAATTCAGCGCGCGGGAATTGCTTCCATCTGGCCTCTCGGGGAGGTCTTGAGGAAGGAGGAACGCTGGAACCAGATCGTGGCTCAAGTTAGTTATAGAAACATGAAGACTCGGGGGGGGGGGGGGGATCCAGGCACAAGCAGAGAATAGACAAGCATAGGGTGGTAAATGATGGGACATGTCTTGGAGAGGTCTTGCAATCCAGTTCAGTGTGAAGAGTATGTTTTGAATAGGAGTGTAGTGAATTAACACTGATTAAATGTTAGGCTTCAATGTTACACTAAATTCATGAGGGGTTTTGTTGTTTGTATAGAAAATAGGAAGCAGTTGAATGTGTACAGGGAGAATATTTATTATCTTAATAGCAGATGCCGTAGTTTCTCTAAAGGCAAAAGATGGTCATTGGAGAACGTATCAGACTTCTGGAAAGGGAGGCGAGGGTGATTGGGTGCTGAACATTTGGCGCCTGCGCAGAGCCGTGGGAACGCTGGCTGTGTGAGATGGGCAGTGGCTGCAGTTCCAACATGCTAAGAAGTAACAGTGCACCATTCTCCACACTTCTTTTAAGTTAAAACGTAAGGACACTGATTTTTTAAAAAGCAATATATTGTTAATCTTTTATATTAAGAATATGAGTGACACCCTACTGAGAAATGGATTGGGCCCTGGCCGGTTTGGCTCAGCGGTTAGAGCGTCGACCTGCGGTCCTGAGAGACCCGGTTCGGTTCCCACTAAGGGCACGTACCTCGGTTGCAGTTTGTCCCCGGCCCTGGTCGGTCGTGCGGGTGGCGGCCACTCGATGTGTCCCTTCACGTCAATGTTTCTCTCTCTCTCTCTGTTCCTCTCTCTCCCTCCCACTCTACCTGAACAAAAAAATGGGAAAAATGTCCTCGGGTGAGGATAAAAAAAAAAAAAAAAAAGAAAGAAATGGATTGGCAGAGGAGAATGTGGTTAATTCAATAGATTCTAGGAGAAGTAAAATATTGAGGTGAGGTAAAGAAATAATATACGAGAAATACGGCAGAAGCTGGGGGAAAAAGCTAGAGTAGATCAGTAATCAAAATATGGGTAATTTATTCAACTCACTATAAGCTAGAGTTAAGAAAAAACATTTTAAAGCTAGATACTGTTTCTAAGAATCAATTCCTGAAGACCCAGTATAGAAACATTGCAAATAAAGACGTTTGAAATAAAGCATAGGTTCTTGACTGTGTTTGGTCTCAGAACTGTTTACACTCTTAAACACTATTAAGGACCCCAAAGAGCTTTGGATCATGTGGTCACATCCATTGATATTAACCTTACTAAAATTAAAACAGAAAAATTAAAAGAAATACTTAGCTGTACCTTTTAAAATAACCATTACAAACCCATTAAAAATAACTACATTTTCCAAAACAAAAAATAAATCAGTGTGAAGAGTTGCGTTGATTTACATTTTTGCAAATCTTTAATGTCTGGTTAATGGAGGACAGCTGTATTCTCACATCTGTGTCTACATCCAACCTGCTCTCACACCACATGTCCCACAGTCTTGGGAAAACCTCACTGTTACTCATGAGACTGAGAATGAGAAAAAGACAAAGAACATCTTGGTATTTTTAAGGAAAAGTCACCTTTGAAGAATCTCCGGAAACGTCTCAGTGACCCTCAGGGATCCCTGGACTGTGCTTTGAGGTGCTAATTTCCACAAAGCTGAAGGGCAATGTTAATATCAGAAAAAAAATCAAATTGAATATGAAAAACACTGAAAAGGACAAAGGGGGAGAACTTCTGGGCATAAGTTAGGTGACCCACCAAGAAGATACAAACATTACAGGCCTTCACCCTCCTACCATCAGGACCTGGGAATATATTAAACACAATTTGACAGAATTACAGAGAATTAAGGACAACTTCATAGTCAATCCAAGAGATGACAATCTCACAAAATCCGCCATAAAAAATAATTATCGATATAAATTGCTTAGTGATATAATTGGTAACTCTAAGCTAATAGATATTGTAGAATACATGTGGAAATATTTTATGTCTATATATTTGGAAACCTAGATGACACTGACAATTTTCTAGAAACATGTACATTACTAAAATTGATCCGTATGTGTTTTTTTTTAAATAAAAACCTTGATGGGCCCTGGCCGGTTTGGCTCAGTGGTTGGAGCATTGGCCTATGGACCAGAGAGTCCCGTGTTCAGTTCCTGCTATGGGCACGTACCAAAAAAAAAAAACAAAACAGAAAAAAAAAACTTGATGGTAGTTTAGGTCATAAAGATAATCTTAAGAAATTTGAAATATGAACAATTTATAGATAACATTTTCTGAACATGGTGCTTTAAAATCAAATACAATAATAAAATAAATAATAAGATAATGACAAAATTCTCCATGTATTTGAAACTTGAAAAACAAACTTCTTAATGATTCAAAGTTTAAATAGACAATAATAACAATTAGGGACCTTAATGTCACTTTAGAGTAAAACTACTAACTTAAATTTATTTCTTAGATGACAAGAAACACTGATGTTTTTTTAAATCTATAGTATACAGTTTTATTATTTATTTTTAAATTAATTAATTTATTTTTGTTACAGATGTTTCTCCTTTTCCCCCCACTAATTCCTCCCTTCCCCTCCTTCCCCGCCCTGTCCGCAGCTTTGTTGTCCATGTCCATTGTTCATGCACACATGCATATAAGTTCTGTGGTTTATCTCTCCCCCTGCACACCCGCTTCTGGGGGTTGTCAGTCTGTACCCCACTTCCACGACTCAGGGACTACCCCATTCCTCAGACTGTTATGTTCATTGTATTCCACAAATAAGTGAGATCATATGGTACTTGTCTTTCTCTGTTTGGGTTGTTTCACTTAGGATAATACTTTCCAGGTCCTTCCATGTCATCTCAAAGGATAAGAGATCTTTCTTTCTTACATCTGCATAGTACTCCATTGTGTATATGTACCACTGCTTTTTTTATCCATTTGTCTACTAATGGACACTTGGGCTGTTTCCAGATCTTAGCTATTGTAAATAGTGCTGCTACAAACATGGGGGTACATATATTCTTTCTGATTGGTGTTTCAGGCTTCTTAGGGTATATTTCTAGAAGTGGGATCAGTGGGTGAAATGGCAGTTCAATTTTTAATTTTTTGAGGTAACACCATATTGTTTTCATAGTGACTACACCAGTCTGCATTCCCACCAGCAGTGTACTAGAGTCCCCTTTTCTCCACACCCTCGTCAACACTTGTAGTTTGATGATTTGTTGATGCGGCCATTCTGACAGGTGTGAGGCGATAACTCATTGTTGTTTTAATTTGCATCTCTCTGATGATTAGTGATGTTGAGCATTTCTTCATATGTCTCTTAGCCATTTGTATGTCCTGTTTGGAGAGGTGTCTATTTAGTTCCTCTGCCCATTTTTTTATTGGGTTCATTGTCTTCCTTTTGTTGAGTTGTATGAGCACTCTCTATATATTGGAAATTAACCCTTTATCTGATATATCATTGGCAATTATGCTCTCCCATGCAGTGGGTTATCTTTTTATTTTAATGAATGTATCTTTTGCTGTGCAGAAGCTTTTGAGTTTGATGTAGTCCCATGTGTTCATTTTCTCCTTTGTTTCTGTTGCCTTAGATGATGTATCAGTGAAAATTCTGCTGTGTATGATGTCTGAAATTTTGTTGCCTACAGTTTCTTCTAGGATTTTTATAGATTCATGAGTCACGTTTAAGTCTTTTATCCATGTTGAGTTTATTCTTGTGTATGTTGTAAGTTGATGGTCTAGTTTCATTTTTTTTGCATGTAGCTGTCCAATTTTCCCAACACCATTTATTAAAGAGGTTCTTAACTCCACTGTATGCTCTTGCCACCTTTGTCAAATATTAATTGAGCTTATTGCCTTGGGTCTATTTCTAGGTTCTCTGTTCTGTTCCACTGGTCTATATGCCTGTTCTTGTGCCAGTACCAGGCTGTTTTGATTACAGTGGCCTTGTAGTATAACCTGAAATCTGGTAATGTGATCCCTCCAACTTTGTTCTTCTTTTTCAAGATTGCTGTGGCTATTTGGGGGTCTTTTTTGGTTCCATATGAACTTTTGAAGTATTTCTTCTAGTTCTGTGAAGTATGTCATTGGTATTTTGATGGGGATTGCATTGAATCTATAGATTGCATTGGGTAATATGGACATTTTAATGATGTTAATTTTTCCAATCCATGAACAAGGTAAGTGCTTCCATATTTTTATATCTTCCCCTATTTCTTTTTTCAATGACCTGTAGTTTTCTGCAAATAGGTCCTTTACTTCTTTGGTTAAGTTTATTCCTAGGTATCTTAATTTTTTTTTTTTTTTTGCTGCAATGGTAAATGGGATTGTTTTCTTAGTTTCTCTTTCTGTGACTTCATCCTTGATGTATAAAAATGCCATTGATTTCTTGACATTAATTTTGTATCCTGCTACTTTGCCAAATTCATTTATTAAGTCTAGTAAATTTTTGATGGAGTCTTTGGGGTTTTCTATGTATAGTATCATGTCATCTGCAAATAATGACAGTTTTACTTCCTCCTTTCCAGTTTGGATCCCTTTTATTTTTTTTCCTCTCTGATTGCTGTGGCTAAGACTTCCAGTACTTTGTTAAATAAGAGTGGTGAAAGTGGGCATCCTTGTCTTGTTCCTGTTCTTAAGGGAAATGCTTTTAATTTTTGCCCATTGAGTATGATGTTGGTTGTAGGTCTTTCATATATGGCCTTTATTATGTCAAGATATGATCCCTCTATTCCCAGATTGCTGAGCATTTTTATCAGAAATGGGTGCTGGATTTTGTTGAATGCGTTTTCAGCATCTATTGATATGATCATATGATTTTTATCTTTCATTTTGTTTATGTGGTGTATCACATTTATTGATTTGCAAATATTGTACCAGCCTTGCATCCCTGGGATGATCATGGTGAATAATTTTTTTGATGTATTGCTGAATTCGATTTGCTAGTATTTTGTTCAGGATTTTGGCATTTATGTTCATCAGGGATATTGGTCTGTAGTTTTCTTTCTTTGTAGTGTCTTTTTCTGGTTTTGGAATTAGAATTATCCTGGCCTCATAAAATGAGTTTGGAAGTCTTCCTTCTTCTTGAATTTTTTGAAATAGTTTGAGGAGAATGGGTATTAGTTCTTCTTTGACTGGTAAAATTCTCATGTGAAGCCATCTGGGCCTGGGCTTTTGTTTGCTGGGAGAGTTTTAATTACATCTTCAATTTCTTTTGTTATTATTGGTCTGTTAAAGTATTCTATCTCTTCCCGGTTCAGTTTTGGGAAAATATGTGTTTCTAGAAATTTGTCCATTTCGCTTAGATTGTCAAATTTGTTGCTTTATAATTGTACATAATATTTGTTCACAATCCTTTGTATTTCTGTGGTGTCAGTTATTACTTCTCCTATCTCATTTCTGATTTTGTGTATTTGAGTTCTCTCTCTTTGTTTCTTGGTGAGTCTAGCTAAGGGTCCATCAGTCTTGTTTATCTTTCAAAGAATCAGCTCTTTGTTTCATTGATCATTTAAATTGTTTTTTTTTTTTTTTTTTTTGATCTACATGTCATTTATTTCTGCTCTGATCTTTACTATTTCCTTCCTTCTACTTGCTTGGGGGTTTTCTTTTTGTTTGCTTTCTAGTTCTGTAAGTTGTGAGGTTAGATTAGTCTATTAGAAATTTTTCTTGCTTCTTGAGGTAGGTCTGTAGTGCTATGAACTTCCCTCTCGGAACTGCTTTTGCTGCATCCCATAGATTTTGTGTTGTTGTGTGTTCATTTTCATTGATTTCCAGGAATTTTTAAATTTCTTCCTTGATCTCCATGGTAACCCATTCATTGTTCAAAAACATGCTATTTAGCCTCCATGTTTTCAAATGTCTTTGCATGTTCTTGTTGCATTTGATTTCTAGTTTCATGGCATTGTGATCTGAGAATATGCTTGAATTTGTAGAGACTTAGTTTGTGCCCTAACATGTGGTCTATCTTTGAGAATGTCCCATGTGCACTTGAGAAGGATGTGGATTCTGAAGTTTTGGGGTATAATTCTCTGTAGAAATCTAATAAATCCATTTGATCTAGTGCTTCATTTAGAGTCTGTGTTTCCTTGTTAATTTTTTGTGTAGAAGATCTATCCATTAATGTCAGCGGGGTATTGAAGTCCCCTGCTATGATTGTATTGCTGTTGATTTCTCCTTTGAAATCCTCCAAAGGATTTTTAATATATGTTGGTGCTCTTATATTGGGTGCATATATGTTTACCAAGGTTATATCTTCCTGTTGGATAGATCCTTTCAATATTATGTAGTTGCCTTCTTTCTCTCTAGTTATGGTCTTCATTTTGAAATCTACTTTATCAAATATGAGTATTGCTACCCCAGCTTTTTTTCTTTCCATTTACTTAGAAGATTTTTTTTTTCCATTCTTTCACTTTCGATCTATGTGAGTCTTTTGTTCTGAGGTGGGTTTCTTGTAAACAACATATATGTGAGTCATGCTTTCTTATCCAGTTAGCTATTCTGTGTCTTTTGATTGGAGCATTCAAACCATTCATATTTAAGGTAATAATTGATATGTACTTATTTATTGCCATTTTTGTTTAGTGTGGTTCTATTTTTCTTCCTATTTCTTCTACTAATTACAGCAGTTTTTTTTTTTTTAACATTTCTTGCAGTGCTGGTTGGGTGTTAATATATTTCCTTAGCCTTTTTTTTTTGTCTGGGAAGCTCTTTATTTGACCTTCTATTTTGAATGATAGCCTTACTGGATAGAGTAGTCTTGAATTCAGATCCTTGTTTTTTATGACCTTGATTACTTTATGCCACTCCCTTCTGGCCTGGAGTGTTTCTGTTGAGAAGTCAGCTGAGAGCCTTATGGGGTTTCTTTTGTAGGTAACCTGTTATTCTCTCTTGCTGCTTTTAGGATTCTCTCTTTGTCTTTAACATTTGACATTTTAATTACTATGTGTCTTGGTGTGGGCCTGTTTGTGTTCTTCTTACTTGGGGCTCTCTGTGCTTCTTGAACTTGAATGCCTTAGGAAAGTTTTCTGTCACTGTTTCTTCAAATATATTCTCTAACCCTTGCCCATTTTCTTCCTCTTCGGGGACTCCTATGATGTGAATATTATTACATTTCCAGGTGTCCCACAGTTCTCTTAAGCTGTCTTCCTGTTTTTTAATTGTTTTTTTTCCTTTTGGTTTTCTGATTGGTTGATTTTTTCTACCCTGTCTTCTAATTCACTGATCCGGTCCTTAGCTTCCTCTACGCTGCTGTTTAGTCCTTCCAATGTGTTCTTAATTTCTGCTATGTCATTCTTTATTTCCACTTGGTTGGTTTTCAATGTTTCTATATCTTTACTCATGGTGCTGATGTTCTTACTCATGCTGTTGCTATTCCTCAAGATTATGGCTCTGAACTCTACCTCTGATAATTTGCTTAGCTGCATTTCATTGATCTCTTCTTCGATAGAGTTCTCTTGTTATTTCATTTGGGATTTGTTTCTTTGTTTTACCATTTTGGCTATCTCAGTGGGTTTTGGAGCCTGCCAAATTTTCCCTGTGGGTGTTGGTGTTCTGCTGTTTGTGGCTCCCTCTACTGGGTTTGGTGAGCCTGGGTGGGCCCACGTTAAACACCACTGTCAAGTCTTACTTTCCTGGGTAGATTTGCAAGCCCAGGAAAGGTTCAGTTATCCTCTAGCTTTTTCCTGGCGGCTAGTAGTCTCAGTTACTCAGTGCCTTGCAATGTAGCACTGGTGTTCAGTATAAGAGGATTTCCAGAAGATGGGATGCATGCTGGTTGTTAATAAGCCTCAATATGTATTTCTTTGCCTCACCTGGGAAAGGCTGAATCTCTGAGGGGGCTGGGGAGGGGCTGCTGCTTTTCCCCACAGCTGGGGGAAAGAGCACCCTGGCCAGAGTACTTTGTGGCCACAACTCAGCAAAAACTCTGAGTGCCCTCCAAATCCTGGGTGTCCCCACAGAGTTCCAGCCCAGTCTGCCCTCCATGTGCCATAGCCCCCAGGTGAGTGGCTGTGGCTATTTTAGCGCTCTGTCCTGGCTCTCTGCACTGTGGAGCAGGCTTGGTCTTTATTCCTCAATGGCGCTGCTCACAGCTAAGACTGCTGCTGTCCCTCTGCCCGCCACCCTCTGGTGCCTCCGCAGATCCTACCAGTGTCCCTGCCTATATGGTCCTGTACTGCTGCTTTTCTGTTGCTTTTTTCTGAGGATTTGTCTTTATTTTAGTTGTAATTCCTGTTTGGTCCTGGGAGATCGCCTGTGTAGCTTCTATTCACTCCGCCTCCATTTTCACATCCTCTACTCCTATCTTGTGTGCAGCTGGGTCGCACAGGCCTTTCTGGTGCCCCCACATCCTGAAGGTCCCATGGGTAACTGGATTGCACAGTCCCTTTGGGGACCCGGCTCTATGCCTATCTTATGGGCTGCTGGGTTGCACAGGCCTCTCTGGTAGTTCAGCACCCCACAGGTCCTGCAGGTAACTGCATGGCACAGTCCCTGCTGGGTCACACAGGCCTCTCTGGTGCTTCAGCACCCCACAGGCCCCATGGGTAACTAGATAGCGCAGTCCCTGCTAAGTCACACAGTCCTCTCTGGTGCTTCAGCACCCTGCAGGTCCTGCGGGTAACTAGATTGCACAGTCCCTGCTGGGTTGCACAGGCCTCTCTGGTGTTTCAGCACCCCGCAGGTCCTGAGAGAACTGGATTTCACAGTCCCTGCTGGGTGGCACAGGCCTCTCTGGTGTTTCAGCACCCCGCAGGTCCCATGGGTAACTGTATGGCACAGTCCCTGCTGGGTGGCACAGGCCTCTCTGGTGCCCCTGCACCCTGCAGTTCCTGGGGGGTGGGCAGCTGTATTGCACCAGTCTCTCTGGGGCTCAGGCTTCCCACCACTCTTTTGAGCTGCTGGACCTCACAGGCCTCTGTGGAGCCACAGGTCCCGCCGCTGGGGGCTGGGGAGTGCTGCTGCCCCATGGGGCTCAACTCCTGCTCAGCTTTTGCTGTAGTTTTTGGGGATGGGTCTCAGCTGCTGGTCTGTGCTTCTGTTGCCTGGGGATGGATGTCTGCTCCCCAGCCTCTATTGCTGAGGGTATATCTTGACCCTGATTGAGCTGCTACTGTGGGGGATGGTGCTGGGCTCCAGGCTGTCCGTGGCTTCCACAACCAGCACCTTGGGAGCTCCGCTACTGTGCACTGATCTGTGTTGACACAGAGTGTCCACTGGTCCGATGGTGCCAGGTGTGCTGGTGGGCTCAGGTTGCTGGGCCCTTGCAGCTCCCACTGCCTCCTCCCAGGGAAGACCCGGGATCTTCCAAAATGCTGGGACCTCCCCTGGGGCAGCGAGAAGGGCCCTTAAGGGCCACTCACCGAGGTAGCCATCTGCTCCGTCCACAGCACAGGAACCTCTGCTCCGCGGCTCTGCACTGCTCGGGTTTGGTCGTCCACCTTCACGTCCACTCACACTCTCTCACACTCGCTCACTCTCTCACACACTCCAAGAAACACCGATGTTAAGTCAGCTAAACAATCAGCTCAAGGTGGGGTTGAAAATAAATATAATTATATAGAAAAAAATAAGATGAATAAAAATTAAAAATTAATAAACTTGGAAACAATCTAACAAATAAAAAATAAAGTTAAGAAGACCAAAGCCTTTTTAGTCTTAAGTAACAAGAGAAAATTCTGCAAGACAGAAAAAACAAAATATTAGGAATAAAAAGGGTTGCATAGGTAAAGTAGTATAAACATTTAAAAAAGAGAAAATTCTGAACAACTGTCTATTTTTACCTTTGAAAAAGCAGAAGAAATAAAAAAATTTTTGGAAACATGTAAATTGCTAAAATTGATGCACATGTTTGAAAAACCTGAATGAACGAAACAACATAGAAGATTGGAATCAGTAGCCAAAAATCTCTCCATTTCTTAGGCTGCCAGGGCCAAGTGGTGTTACAGGTAAGCTTTGGTGATATTTCTGGAGTATAGTTTTTCGGGTACATGCGATTTCTCTTACAGATAAGAAAAGAAAGAGCGGCAGTGGGCAATTTAGAAGGACAGTGTGACTTTGATATCTAACCCATAGAAACAAAATTATTAGCCGATTTTATTTAACAAAACTCCTAACTGAAACTTTAAATTCAATTCTACCTTATGTTAACAATGTACAAAGACTCATACACACATGCACACGTACATTACCTAGTACACCATCTCCAACAGTACATGAATAATTCAGTATAATAAAATATTTATCAATATAATTCACCACATTCAAAGATTACCTGAGAAAAGCAAATGATCATATCAGATCAAGACTGAAAAAATTGACAGTTAATCATTGCAAAAACTTTTAACAAACAAGAGCTAGAAGGGAATTTCTTTAGCCTCCTAAAAGGCTAGCATACAGTGAAAACCACACTTTCCGGTGAAACTCTTAGAAGAAATGTTGTTAAACTCAGAAAAGAAATACAATTGCACCTTTACTTGAGCCAGTTCAATAATAAGTGGAAATAAGATAAAGAATAAGATAAAGAATATGAAAAAAATAATCAAAATTGATATAGTTTTTAGATATCTACATTAAAAATAAAAAACCAAGATGATGAGTGAAACCAGAAATTATAAGAGAATTCAGAAAAGTGACCAGCTACAAAATCAATATAAATATAACAGAAAATGACTAGAATTTGGGTAGTGATCACACAATGCAATATACAAATGATGTATTATAAAATAGTACACCTGAAACTTATATAACATTATTAACCAATGTCACCCCAATATACGCAATTAAAAATTAAAAACAATAATGCTTCTATATAGATATTACTAGTGCTCATTGCTTTTCCTTTCCTTCCTGCATAACACAGAGAACTATATTGCCCCGGCTTTCTTATTTAATTTCTTTTTCTTTATTGATTTTAGAGAGAGAGGAAGGGAGAGGGAGACAGAGATAGAAACATTGATGAGAGGGAACATTGATTGGCTGCCTTCTGCATGCCTCTCATTGGGGATTTGTCCCATAATCTGGGCTTGTGTCCTGACCGGGAATCGAACCCGTGACCTCTTGGTGCATGGGTTGACACTCAACCACTGAGCCACACTGGCTGGGCTCAGCTTTCTGATTGATAAACAGAGGCATATGACTAGATCTTTCAAGTGTTATTTCTCCTGCAAAGCTTCCCAGAAGTGGGACTTGCTTTATTTTTGTATGACGAGTGCCATACAGTCGGCCCTCGTTTATCGCAGTTAATCAGTTCCAGACTCTACTGCGATACACGAATTTCTGCGAAGTAGGATTCTTTATTTATAAACCAAAAATGTTTGCAGTTAGAGCATAGAAAACCTGTTTACGACCTTCTAAATACGCTTTTTAACATTATTAGAGCCCTCTAGACATGAAATAACACCCTTTAGTCACCATTATACTCGTATTACCCAATATATTACACAAAATAAGAGAAAATAACACATATCAGATGTTACAAATATATTATTACTGTACATTTAATTACACACAAACAGTTCTTACACACAACCACTAACTAGGAAAAGAGTGCATCTTGCTCGAGGATGAAGCGGTGAAGATGAGAGACGTGCTGCACAGCAGAGAAGAGCAAGTCTCCTGCCCCTCTGCAGGCCTCAGTAGGCGAGTCTGCAGGTGGTGCGGTGTCTTCAGCAGGTGCGTCGTCGTCGTCTTCTGCTTAGTTTATCATCAGAAGGCGTAGAAAAAGCAGCATATCTAGGAGCCCTCATGGGGCTTAGATATGAGTTCTCAGAAATTGCAAACACTTACAAGAGCAAAGATGCTTCCGATGCGTAGCAATGTAGAAGCAAGTATGAGAGAAACAAACTTTCATGAGGCTGAGCCAATCAGTGGCCAGGATAGGAGAGGATAGGCTAGCCAATCGGTGAACAGTTCACTCTGATTGGCTTGGTTTCACCACACCCAAGTTTTTGGAACAAAGTTATTGCCCACACACAAGGAGTGGTGGAGCGGTTGCACCTAGCGTTGAAGAATTTGTGGGAGCGCTCGAATACGTAGGCCTACCGTCCATACGTACAGTAACTTTAATTCTAATTCCAATACAGGGGTGTATAATTGACTCAGACAACCGAGTGCACGCTGTGTCATTTTCACTGTCTCCATCAACATTTTAATGAATATATTTGAAAAAACTCCGATAGAGAGACGCCGCGAAAGTCAAAGCGGTGGGGACGACGGTACTGTACTCGACATCGCTAATGAGCCTTGAAGATGAGGGCCATTTCACATAGCAGGCTCAGACTTGAAGGGCAGTGCTCTCTAGTGAGCCTCTTCCACCAACACAAAACATTTGTAGGACTTTTGTGGGCCCCACCAATTAACGTCCAGATATATTTAACCCTAGCAATAGCTATAGTTGAAGTTCTCTCTGGTAAATCTAATACTGAGCCATATAAATAGTTCCACCTAACTGAAGTGGAAGACTAAATGCAAGCAAGAAATCAATAGTTAATAAGTGTGTCCCATTAAGAACTCTTCCAGTAAAAGCACTTATGAATTTGAATGCAAAAATCTATCGTGCGGTCTGGCGTTTGACATACCCTCAAATGACACACATTCACCTGTAATAGATAGAAATGGCCACAGCACGGTGTCAACCACTCACAAAAGCTTATTTTAAAATCTCAGCTTGATTAAAGGTCACACTATGCCTAATACTTGGTGTTGATAAGTTTTGTTTCTCTCATTTTAGTTGACTTGCTTCCTACAGTCTGTAGCTGTTCAAGATGTTTGCTTGTACAAGTTAGTTGAGATTCCTTAGGGAGCTAGGCAGAACTGAAGTTCATTTTCTGCAAAACTGTGGAATCGATACCTCCTTGTTTGTAAAGATGCTTAGTTTGGCTGGTTTCGAGCCTCTTGGGATGAGACCATTAGTTGGTGTGTGTGTAAAATACTAAAGATGCACCCCACAAGGTTCCTGTCTGCAGCCTTCACTCAGTACCCAGGCCCTGCTGTGAGACAGACTTGGGACATGTAGTTAAGGTTACCAATAAACTGACTTTAAAATAGAGAGGTTAGCCTGGCCAGTGTGTCTCAGTGGACTGAGTGTCATCCCATGCATCAAGAAGTCGCTGGTTCAGTTTCTGGTCAGGGAACATGCCCAGGTTGTGGGCTCCATCCCCAGTGGGGGGCATGCAGGAGGTGGCCAATCGATGTTCTCTCTTATCGATGTTTCTATCTCTCTCCCTTTCTCAAAAAAAAAAAAAATCAATAAAAATATATTTAAAAGATAAAATAAAATGGAGAGATTACCTTGAATAATATTGGGTGGCCCAGCGTCTGACAGGAGCCCGTAAAGTGGAAGAGGAAGGCGGTGGGCTGTGCAGAGGGGACTGGGGGTTCCAGGGTGCTGCCGGCTCTGAGAGAGACATTTTCTTGCAGGGACCCTGAGTAAGAGACCAAAGAGCTGGCCCTTGAGGACATCCTTGTGGGATGCAGAGCAGAGAAACCAGGGGAGCCAACCTGATTTCTGACCTAGAGAACCATGTGATGGTTAGTGGGTTCTATTTTCACCCCCAAGGTAGCAGGAGATTGTTAGAACAGCAGTGGAAAACTTAGCAGTGGAAAACTTCACAGCAGTGGAAAACTTAGCGATCCCTTTGAGGCCGAATGAGAGAAACACAGGGAAGTCCGTGTCTGTCATCCCAGAGACATTGTCATGCTTCTTTTTTGTGTGTTACGTGCCCCTAGCGGGAACCGAACCTGGGACTCTCTGGTCCACAGGCCGATGCTCAACTGCTGAGCCAAACTGGTCAGGGCTGTACTGCAAGTGAGCATGTAGTTACTTCTGTACATACCATTGACCAGACACAAGCAGAGCTCAATTTTGCATATCAGTTTGATATGTGAAAACCCAGATACAAAAAAGAAAACTTGGAGATATTTTTTGTAGGTTGGTTTATATAAAATATCTCTTCACTTTCTCTAAGAATCAAGTTGCAGTGCCTTACCACGAAACACCCCTTAAACATTTAAGATAATTCCTTTAACAAAATTAAAATTTGCTCACAGCTTTTAGCACGTATCTATTGACTATGACTTGCCAGTTTTAGAGGGTGTCCTTGTCCAATGTTTTATGATTTTTCATGACTTTTGAAAATTAGTTGCTTATTAGTACCAATTTCAGACAATGTTATGTCAGAAGAAGAAAGCAAGTCTACCGATCTTACTGATGGCTGCATGACGTAGCACTGTGTCTGGAATTATTGGTTGAAATAAAAGTTAAAAAGCTATGCTTTTATTTATATGTAAATTTGCTTTGCCTGTATTTAAAAAAAAACTATGAAATATTTATGAATTGATTGTACAAACAGATTAAAAACCCAAAATGAACCTCTTCTGATGAAAATGCAAATAGAGGGAGGTCATTTGCCCATGGAGCTTAGCGACTGTTTCAGAAAGATATGAAGTCAACTTGACCGAAGCAAACACTGGTGTCACTAATAATTATCGGGCTGACTCTTTCAATTGTGCTGAACTACCCCGGGGAGTAATTGGTAGAGTTGTTTGTTGGCCTGTGGGGTACCCTGCGCTTTCTGACTTTTCTCCATGTCCTGTACCGCTAAAGGAAATGGGACCTGGCGTGCTTGGAAACGCTGTCTACTGACTATGACCTTGTACAGTGTGTGTTTGCTGGGCCTGCTTTGAAGAGGTAGCCTGACTCTGAGCAGATCCCCTGGCTTAAAAAGAAGGCTAATTAGGCACTAAGAAAGGTCCCATTCTTTGGAGCCTGAAAGCATTCCATTTGGTTTGTCCACATTCGAGTGGTCTGAATGTCTTTATAGTTTCAAAGGAACGAATGTCTCATTGAGGACTAATAAAGTTTTGCATTTATTTGGGTTGTTATTAGAAGAAATAAATTTAAACTCTGTTTTTCTAGTACATACTCAAATTTTAGGCTAATCTCATCTAGGACAGCTATCTTGACATCAATGACTTTTTAAATAAATACATCGAGTTTTTTTTTTTTATTTGAACTAAAACATGAATGACTCATTGATTAAATTAAATTAAGATGTGTAGCTTTGTTTTGCTCTGCTTACTAAAATGTTAGAAAAACTAGGGGATGTTCTCTGCCTAAAGGCATGCAGGTAGGGAAATTTTTCAGAAATTATGTGATAAAGCAAAGCAACAACAGTCTCTTTATGTTAATAATGTCTTCTATTTCCTTTTGTTTTTCTTCAAAGGAACTTAACAGCTATCACAAAGAAAAAGACCATTTGCCTCGTTTTCAAACCAGAGAGACTGAGATACAGGACAGTTTCTGTTATATAAAACGTATATTAGATACGATTTTGGCCCACTCTTAGAGGAGAAACATGGTCCGATTGTAAACATAGTTCCTTTCTCCAGGAGATGACCTAATAAAATCTGATCAAAGGCCCCCATCTGACCAGTCAGCCTGCCCTCCCTCTACAGCCCTCTGTTTACTTCCAATTAAAACTGGTGGGAACCCCTCCCTGGCTGATGACACAGATATATCTGCACTTAATCTTCTTGCCTAAAAAGGATGAGGACGAAGTTTCTATTCCATCCTCCTTGGCCTGTTTGTAGTTGTCATGAAGGTTCTTCTTTTCCACACCAGAGATCCACCCCAGTGAACCCCCCCAAGAGATCCACCCCAGAGATCCACCCCAGAGATCCACCCCAGAGATCCACCCCAGAGATCCACCCCAGAGATCCAGTGCCTGGAAAGACCAGCACAGCTAGGCTCCTTTATTTGATTTATTTTTCAACTTTCTATAAAAGTTTGTGCCTATCCCTGGTTTCCTTCTTTCTGTTGGAGAAATGGCAGCTGTGTGCCAACCCGGTGGACTTCTGTGCCCGTGGATGGGCTGAATCTGAAATAAGAGTCACTTGGGAAGTAGACTTCTTGAAGCTTTGGGGACAGAAAATGGCTTGCTTGTAATCCTGCAAAGACACAGCCAGACTGCAGACTCCTGATGGATCTGGTCAGGGTGGCCAGTGTCTCAGACGACGGAAATTTGCTGTATGTAAGTGACCAAAGAAGGCAGGTTCAACCACAGCCTATTTCTAAAGGGCTATGGCGTTAGCTGATCCAGCGACCTCCTGGAGTCATGAAGAAGGGTCAGCCTTTCCTTTCCATGTTCAAGTGACACAGTCCAACTGCTACAAAACCCGACTTGGCACAGGTTGGTTAGAGAATTCTCTGGACCGTAGATCTTGATCCCAAAGTGCATCCAGGGCATGAAGCTGAGCCTTGCTCTCTCCATGGGGAGCACATCACTGCCCGTGTTTGACAAGAAGCATTGCTCCTCTGGATATTCTCCTCCTTCTCCCCAGTTACTGCGGCTCAGCCTCGTCTCATCCCACCTCCGTGCGCGTCTTCTGCTCCGAAGACTCAGCGACTGGTGGAGAGCGGGGGCCGGAGGCAGGGAGAGCAAAAAAGAAGTGTTCAGATTCTCAAGGAGGGAGAGAGAAGCCTTCGGATGGTGCAACAACACAAAGTGCCTCAAAGCAACCTGATCTTTAGCACAGAACATTAGCATCAGGCCCAACCTTATCAAAGAAAAGCATGTCCGTGGACACCTTTCCTGGCTTTTTATTTTATTTTTTTAATCCTCACCCCAGGACATTTTTGCATTTATCTTTATATAGAGAGGGAAGAAGAGAGAGAGAGAGAGAGGGAGAGAGAGAGAGAGAAGAGAGAGAGAGAGAGAGAGAGAGAGAGAGAGAGAGAGAGACATCGATGTGAGAGAGACACATTGAGTAGCTGCCACCACACGACCTTAACCGGGGCCAGGGACAAACTGCAACCGAGGTACCCTTAGCGGGAACCAAACCCGGGTCTCTCTGGTCCACAAGCCCACGCTCTCACCACTGAGCAAAACCAGCCAAAACCTGGCTTTAAGTTAAATAACAAGAGGAGCTGGGATTGGATCCAGGGTGGGGATAATAGTCATCTAGGCAGTAGAGGAAAAGGGACGTTTGCGCCAGCACATTTGCAGGAGGTTGAGCTGACTTGCATTGCTTCTATTACGTATCAGTGTAAGTGTTTTGAAATAGGCCATGTATCTGTAGGCATGCTCCTGAATCTCTGAATAGTTACGAGCCCACTGATTTACCAGTTTGATTTGAAAAACATAAACTAAGAAGAGCAGCGACCTCTGTGTTAGTCGGCCAAGGTTCCGCAGCGAAACTCCACACACTGAGGGTCTTAAACACCAGGAATTTATGTTCCCGCACTGCTGGAGGCTGAAGCCCAAGCTCAGGGGTCTGCAGGGTTGGTTTCCTCTGAGGCCTCTGTCCCTGGCTTGTAGACAGACTCCTGGCTGTGTGCTCACATGGCCTTTCTCTGTGCACCTGTGTCCTTGCTCTCTCTCTTCATGTAAGAACACTAGTCATACTGGGTTAGGACCCACTTCTGTGACCTCACTTAACCGTAGTTACCTCCTTCAGGTGTCTGTTGTTTAATACAGTTGCATTGGAGGTTAGGGCTTCAACATGGATGTTTAGGGACATAATTCAATTCAAAAGAAGCCCTTACCCTCACTCTGTGCTGCGGGACTTTCTGCTCTGTGACGCTCGGACTCTGTTCCTACCTGCACCCTGTCTCCTGACTCTCGCTGTCTAATTTGTGTGAAAGGAACCCTCTGGCCCGGGCTGGTTTGGCTCAGGGGTTAGAAGTGTCAGCTCACAGACCAATGAGTTGCAGGTTCAATTCAAGTCAAGGGCGTGTGCTTTGGTTACGGTTTGTTGCCGGCCTTGGTCAGGGTCGTGCGAGAGGCAACCAGTCCGTGTGTCTCTCTCACATCGATGTTTCTCTCTCTCTCCCTCTGTCCCATTCTATCTGAAAATAAATAGAAAAATATCCTATGGTGAGGATTTAAACAAAAAAAGGAATCCTCTGGTTTCTATTGGTGACCACAACCACCACCACTGGAGACAAATTCTGCGTGACTCTGCAGCTGTTGGTCAGAGCCGACCGGGGCCGCACTGTGACATGGCAGCTTTCTGAAACGCGTTGGCCACTAAGGTGACCATGTGGCACCCAAACATTTACATGGAACATTGGTCAGTCAAAAGGGATCTTTTATTGGAATTCCTCCCCTCATTGTGTGGGAAAGAATTATAGGGTAGAAGATGGGACTGAAGCGATGGTTGACAAAAATGTATTCCTGTAGAAAATGCTGTTTTACTGTGATGGTGTCTTGCCCCCGAAAACATCGCTTTCAGACACTACACAAAATCTATCTGGATCTACTCAGAACAGGTTAAGATGGACATCAGCACAAAGCCGTATTTGATCATTTAGATGGTGTGAAAACAGATTCATGCCAGCCACCGTCCAGAAGGAGCTGATTGGTTAAAATCTTCACTCCTTGCTGTGCTTTGATAGCATTGGTTCAGATGGATGAAGCCTAACACACACGTGGTAAACAGGCCTGAAAGACATTTCCCAGTTGCCAGGTAGTTTGGCTACGTAAACAGGGCTGAAGATGCGGAGCGCTGTTAAAGATTGGTTTTGTGATGGAGAGTTGAGATTGAGAGCAAGTTGAAAGAATGGCAAAAATAGAACTCAAAGCAATTCTACCTCTTGTCGTCTTTCAAATTTAAAAAATGTATTTATTGATTTTTTTAGAGAGAGAGAGAGAAAAAAACATTGATGTGAGAGAGGAACACTGATTGGCTGCCTCCTGCACGCCCCCTACTGGGGATCGAGCCCACAACGCAGGCATGTGCCCTGACCGGGAATCGAACTGGGACCTCTCAGTCCCCTGGACGACGCTGAGCCACGACAGGTGGGCAGCAGTTCTGTTTTTTAAACTACGCTCTAGGAATCGGGAAAGAAATGTATCTAACAGGATAGAGAAAATGTTTTCTAGAGACTATTATGGGAGTTCCCCAGGGACACAACTGCTTTACATATTGCAAATGTTGTATTCACCTATCATTAAATCTTACTAATTTATTGATTGCTGTAATCTGACTAACAATATCAATAACCTTTTTGTGGACTATGCCATCTGTGTTGCCCTCGTTGTAGAAGAGGAGAAAAAGGTAGGTATTTATTAGCCACAGTTCACGTTCTGTGTGGACTCTGTCTTTTTTTTGGAAATCTCCCATATCTTCCCTGACTCTGACCCAGATTTTAAAAACAAATAAAAATAAAAGCCACATTTAACTCTTGAACCAGAGGTGACAGTCAAGGCATTGAGCTCCCAGGAAGACTCAGGCAGACCTTCCTCAGGGTAGGAGCTGAAGGGCGAAGCTGGATCCCCCCTCACACCCCCGGGGGCCGGGCTCAAGCTCACGGGCTGGGTACCAGCTGGGCAAGTGGCACCTCCCTTTCACTATTTTACTCTCTTCCAAGCAAATAAAGCAAAAATTGAGATCAGCATCTGCCTTCAGATACCTTTTGAGAGCAGTCAGGGTCGGGGGAAGACTCTTGATGATTTCAGTGAAAAGTGCCTTCGCCCTCACAAGGTGAAGGCGGGCAGAGCGGCCCGCGTCCCTGTGTACATCCACCCAGCAGCGGTCTGCCACCAACCTCACCCAGCAGCGGTCTGCCACCAACCTCACCCAGCAGCGGTCTGCCACCAGCCTCACCCAGCAGCGGTCTGCCACCAGCCTCACCCAGCAGCGGTCTGCCACCAGCCTCACCCAGCAGCGGTCTGCCACCAGCCTCACCCAGCAGCGGTCTGCCACCAGCCTCACCCAGCAGCGGTCTGCCACCAGCCTCACCCAGCAGCGGTCTGCCACCAGCCTCACCCAGCAGCGGTCTGCCACCAGCCTCACCCAGCAGCGGTCTGCCACCAACCTCGGTGACGAGCTGACCTAGCGAGAGCCGTAACAAGGCATCCTTCCAACAGGCAAAACACCCCTTGTTTCGCAAACTCCAAAAATAAATTAAATAAGAAAAATTTGAAAAAAAGTAAAGTAATGGATAGCAAAGTCATTGATATTTGAAGCAGGGAATATTATAAAATCCTGTGCCTGCTCTTAATAATAGAAACACACAGTACACACACACATCTGTCTTCTTCTTTAAGGTTTGTGTATCACCTGCATTCTCATGTTTCATTAAAAAAAGATACTGATATCCCTCCAAAGAGTTAGTAAACAGATGAAAGAAAAACAAAAGAAAAATTTTGTAATTATTATATTATTGTTCAGTAATTGCCAAACATAATCCTATTACATACCTCAATATCAACATCTATACCTACATCTCTCTCTCTCTCTCTATTAAAAATTACAACTTATTTGTGCAGCTCTTGATGACTCTATTGATAGGACATGGAGACGGGTTGTGAAATCTTATCCCTACTTTACCGTAAGCTCCCTTATGAGACTGAATACAAGCCCTGGTCTCACAACGCTGGGGTATAACCCCTGGTCCTCCAAAAGCCTCCCCTCATTCTCTAGGCACCAGAAGGAAACACGTAGAGACAGACAGAGTTGTGGCAGGTACTGGTTTGATCTGCACAGTGCATCTCGCAAAGTGAGTCAGATTATGTCTCTTCCCCATCAACCCTCCAAGGCTTCCCATCTCGCTCACACGGAAGCCGTGTCCTATAATACTCAGGCCCTGCGTGCCCGCCTCCTCCGTGGGGGATCACCTCCTCTACTGCTGTTCCCCCTGGGCCTCAGCCCCGGCCCCCTCCAGCCGCACGGGCCTGTTTGCTGTCCCTGGCCCAGGGCCACCACCTCTGCTCTTCCTGTGGCCCGACACCCTCTGCTGGGCGGCTGCTGCCTTCTCTCTCAGAGCTTGTCGTCAACGCCAGCTCCTCCGAGAAGCCTTTCTGGGCTAGCTCATCGATTCCGGTCTCAGCCCTTTTTCCTGTTCTGTTTTCCTCTTTAGAACATGTCACCAACACCCAACGCATTGTCCCTGTTGAACTCGTCTTCTGTTTCCCCTACCAAGACGGGAAGGCCTCAGGCGGCTTCTGCAAACAGTGCTGGGCCGTGTTCCCTGCTGCCGCCTTGTGCTGAGGCAGCGCCAGCCACACAGTAGGTGACCCTAGGGGACCGGGAGTCCTGCGCCCCTGCTTCGAGTCTGTATTTCCCATAGGGTCTTCCCTGCGATGCTGCTAGGGTAACAAAATAGCCACGATGTTTTCATTTCCAATTTTGATAACTTGTTTATCCATAATTTTTTAAAATTATTTTTGATTTTTTAAAGATATTGTACCAAAAGTTTACTTCTATTGATCACTGAATTTCGGGGCTCGTTGCCCCACCCCTCCCCCTCTCCCCACAGTACGGGTCCTGGGGGAACAAGGCTGCCCGCTCTGACTGGGCTAGACCAGGGCACCAGTGGTCTTCACTGAGGCCGCTTCCGACGTCCACTCTGACCTCCCAGGAAGGGGACACGGGATGCACATCTCCCAGACTTGCTTTCATTTGGAACCCTGTGGCATAAAGCATGTCAAACCAATGGTCTCTCCCATTCTTCTCGAATTCTAGGTGTTTTATAGCCTTTCTAAGAAAATAAACAACTGGTTTTTGGAAAAGGGTTGGAGTGCAAAGCTGAAGAATGCCAGGTTCAGGAAGCCAGGGAAGGGAATTTTTAAGATTCCTCAGCATATACGCCCAGGACTACCTGAGGTGTCTCCACACGCCTGGAGTTCAATGCTCTATACCTCACAAACAGACCTCAGTTCCTCCCACTCCATGAGTTATTTTGGTACACACAGAGGATGGAGCCCCTGGTACTCAAATGTAAATAAACTTGTACATTTGCCAAACACTTCGAGTTCACAAGAGAGTAACCGTAAACAGAGATAAAGCGTACCTTTGACAGGAGGTAAGATATCCATGGGAAACCAAGAGGAGGCGTGTAGACAAGGTCATGTATGTAGCAAAAGGATATTCAGATATACATCGGAAACAAAAGAGGATACTGTGTGTGTTCAGAAGGGGAAAAAAGTTTTTCAGGGAGGAAGCAGATTATAAGCATTTATTGACTGAGCTTTTAACTTTTGGGATAATTGACCGAAAGTTCTCTTGATGAGGGAGGGGCTGGTTTTGATTTTCCCCATTGTTTCTCTTTGGGTGGATGGACAAATTATGTTATCATTGTAAGAGGCATTGGGGGAAGGGTCATGGTGATAAGCTGGGAAAGAGACCCTCCCGCGTAGGCAGCAGGAAACTGCAGCTGTAAGCAAGCTGAAGATCGATGAACGCTACGGCGAGTCCTTTCCTGATTTCCTAGGTCTTACCGGTAGTCCTGGTATGTGTTCTGCATCTTCCCAGTTCTTGGGGACCTCATTTTGTCCGGGATGCTCTAGGTTAGCCTCCATTTTTCCTTCTAGTCAATAACAGCACCTGCCTTCTTGTAGGGAAACTGTTAGGACGTGGAGAGAATCCCAAGTGTCACTAAACGTGGCACTAGCCCTACGCAGAGTCAACAAAGTCAATTCACAGTAGGTTGAAGAACCCAAACCTCTCAATTGTGTTTAGACTTGTTTCTCTGTCTTACAAAGTAGCAGAAGTAGGTAGGACACACACTGATGAGCAACCCCAATAAAAAAAATTCAGGAGCAAAGCCAGTATTTTTCAGTGTTATGTAACCCCTCTTTCTGCGTACAGTGTCTGGGTTAGGACGGAGAGAAAGAATGTGAAGCCGGGATGGTGGTCTGGGCATAGCCAACGTTCATTAGGATTTAATCTGGTGCCAGGAGACAGATATTTACAAATCTGTCCTTTGAGAGTCTAATGGTTGGTTTGGTGAAGTGTTAGAAAGAGGCAGTTTAGGGAGAGAGAGAAAAGCTTATGTTAATAGTAGGTATAGTGAAATAGAACATTGTTAAGGTTATTTAATGATCTTATTAACACGTAGAGTGTTAGTATTAGTTTTCTGCCCTAGCCATGACCAGGCACCATAGATCTGGTGGCTCAAAGCAGCGCCCATGCATTCATCACCTCACAGTTCTGCAGGCTACATGGTTTCTCGGCTTCACATCTCCCCACGCAGACGGACAGCTGTGTTCCCCTCTGGCGGGTCCAAGTCCCTGTTTCCTGGCTGACTGTCATGCTGCTCCCAGCCTCCGAAGGCCACCCACGTTCCTTGGCTTCTGGGTCCTCATATTAAAGGCAGCAGTGCTAGGTCAGAT
Source organism: Molossus molossus (assembly GCF_014108415.1). Taxonomy (NCBI): domain Eukaryota; kingdom Metazoa; phylum Chordata; class Mammalia; order Chiroptera; family Molossidae; genus Molossus; species Molossus molossus. Next base: position 6,773,874 of record NW_023425366.1, on the reverse strand, counting down.
CCCTCTCCTGTCTCATTTTACTGCCTCATCTGTTACATTTTGTTGAATTCAGGTGGAGAAGGCCCTCTGAATTGGCATTCAGAAAGTTAAAGAAAAAAAAAAAGCTTGAAAAATTGATTGATTAACTTCGCTTAGAAAATCTGAATGTATATATGCTCATTGTCAGACATGTATCCTAGGGAGTTATATATAATGAACAGAATAGAAGTCTGAAATGATTTAAAATATTCTAGAAAAACCTGGAAAGTTTTAGACCGCTGGCAAGGGGACAAAGGTGTGACTCCTCAAATTGGAAAATGTACATTCTAAATAGCCTCTGTCTTGGAAGGCCCCTAGAAAGATAGCCATGGACCGTAAACTTTCTAACTCCCGTCTCTGTTTCTCAAACCAACTTTTGTACCATCACTAGACTACTTTTTAAAGAATCCAATTTAATCCTATTTCTTCCCTGCTTATGATTTTTTAAAAAATTGTTTCTTTATTGATTTTAGAGTGCGAGGAAGGGAGAGGGAGAGAGAGATAGAATCATCGATGAGAGGGAACATTGATTGGCTGCCTCCCGCATGCCCCTCACCGGGGATTTGGCCCACAACCTGCGCATATGCCTTGACCAGGAATTGAACCAGCAACCTCTTGGTGCGTGGGTTGATACTCAACCACTGAGCCACACTGACTGGGCCCTGCTTATGATTTTTTAAAACTCATCTTTATTGTTGAATGTATTACAGATGTTTTCCCCTTTTTTCCCCATTGACACCCTCCTCCCCAATCCTGCCCCCCTCCTGTCTTTCCCACACTATTGTTGGTGTCAGTCGGTTATAAACATATGCATAAAGTTCTTTGGTTTATCTCATCCTGCCCTCCCTCCCTCTTTCCTTTTGAGGTTCATCAGTCTAACAACCAATTTATATTTCTTAATTCCTTCATCTTTTCCCCCCAGACCCCACCCATCTGGCAAGCAACAAAAAGTTCTCTGTATCTATGAGTCTCTTTCTGTTCTGCTTGCTCATTTTGTTTGTAGATTCAATTGTTGATAGATATGTATTAATTGCCATTTTATTGTTCATATTTTTGTTCTTCTCCTTCAAGAAGACCCTTCAACATTTTATATAATACTGGTGTGGTGGTGATGAACTCCTTTAGCTTTTCCTTGTCTGGGAAACTCTTGATATGTCCATCGATTCTAAGTGATAGCTTTGCAGGATAGAGTAATCTTGATTGTAGGTCGTTGCTTTTCATCACTTTGAATATCTCTTGCTACTTCTTTCTGGCCTGCAACGTTTCAATTGAGAAATCAGCTGACAGTCTTATGGGAGCTCCTTTGTAGGTACAAACTGCTTTTCTCTTGCTGCTTTTAAGATTCTTTCTTTGTATTTAACCTTTGGCATTTTGATGATGATGTGTCTTGGTGTGGACCTCTTGGGGTTCATCTTGTTTGGGACTCTCTGTGCTTCCTGGACTAGTATGTCTGTTTTCTTCACTAAGTTAGGGAAGTTTTCTGTGCTTATTGTTTCATATAGGTTTTCAATTTCTTGCTCTCTCCCTCTCTTCTCTTTCTGGCACCCCCAAGATGTGAATGTTGGCACGCTTGAAGTTGTCCCAGAGGCTCCTTACCTCATTTTTTTGGATTCTTTTTTCTTTTTACTGTTCTGATTGGGTGTTTTCTGCTTCCTTATATTCCAAATCAATGGTTTACTTCTTGGCTTTGCCTACTCTACTCTTGATTCCCTGTATGTTATTCTTTATTTGTTAGTGCATCCTTCGTTTCTGACTGGTCCTTTTTTATGTTGATGTTCTCACTAAGTTCCTTGGAGGTCTCCTTAGGTGCCTTGACTGTCTCACCAAGTTCCTTGAGCAACCTGTTAACCCGCGTTTTCAACTCTGCATCTGATTGATTGCTTGTCTCCATTTTGTTTAGTTCTTTTCCTGAAGTTTTGTTCTTTTCTTTCATCTGGGACATGTTTTCTTGTCTCCTCATTTTGGCTGCCTCCCTGTGTTTGTTTCTATGTATTAGGTAGAGTGGCTGTCTCCTAGACTTCTTAGGGTGGCCTATTGTTGTAGGTGTCCTGTAGGGTCCAGTGGCACAGTCTCCCTGGTCACCCCAGCTGGGCCCTCGAGGTGCACCCCTAGTGTGGACTGTATACCCTTCTGTTGTAATTGAGTCTTGATTGCTGTTGGCACGTCAATGGGAGGGCTTTACTCAGGCTGATCAGCTGCAAGGACTGGCTGTGCCCACTGACCACTGGCCTCTGACTCCCTTGGAGGATCAGCTGTGCAGGGCCCACCACACAGAGTAAGACGTACTTCATCAGGGCTCTGGTACCCACTGAGTCTGGTCATTGACTATGTCACTTGGGGAGGTGGTTGGGTGGTAGTGTTTCAATGTAGTCTGAAGCTGTCCACTGGGTGTGCTGGCTCTGGGGCAAGATCAGCCTCTGTCTGTGTTCTATCCAGGGCCACCCAGCATGAGCTACAAAGTGATCTACCAATGGCTGCTTCTTGTGCTGGGCTCAGAGGTGTTCAGGAAAAGCCAAGTTGTGAACCAAGGCTAAATGCTTCTACTGCCAGGCCTGGGGCCACTTAACAAGGGTATGTGGCTCACTGAGACCAGATGCTGCTTCTTTGAGAGATTTTAGGAAACTCTGAGATAGGATCCAAGACAGGCCAATTCTATGGTAAAGCCTTTGGAAACAGTTTGAGTGGGCCCGAAAGTTGGGTGGGGGGGGGCGGGGCCTCAGGGAATCACCAGGGCGGGGCAAACAGTGTGAGCCAGGTTGCTGGAGGCCCAGATATGGCGTCTGTCTGCTGCCCCAGGGCAGGGCTCACCAAAGGAACATCAGCCTCTGCCAGCACCTCTGTCCAGGAGAAAGCCGCCCCTCCAGCCCTCTTCCCAAGAGGCTGAACAGCTCGGTTCTTCACTTTATGTCTCTGGAGCCCCTCAAGCTGCCTCCCCTCTGAGGTTAGAGGGAGCAAGTTCAAGTAAGTCTGTGCGCGGGCCCTTTAAGAGGAGCTGCCTGGGGCTTCAGCAGCCTCAGCCTCCCTGAGCCTCAGTTCCCACTGGTTTTCCAGCCCGAAGTGATGGGGATTCTCTTCCTGGCACTGGGACCCTGAGCGGGGCGCCTGGTGTGGGACGGGGACCCCTCAGTCCTCAGGGAGGACCTTCCCAGCTGAGGTGTCCTCCTGATTTTTATCCGCCACACGTGGGTGTGGGCCCAGCCCGTCCACCTCCGCCCCTCCTACCAGTCTCCATGTGGCTGCTTCTTTAATTCCGTAGCTGTAGGACTGCCATCCAGCTCGATGTCAGGTGGTTCTAAAGGATGGTTTTGTTGTAGTCTAGTTGTAACTTTGATGTGGTTGTGGGAGGACACGATACCGCGGTTACCTACCCGCCATCGTGACTGGAGACCTCCTGCTTATGATTTTTTAACCTGTTAACCGAGCGGAACGTATTTACACGTCCTAGTGAAAGAGTTTGTGCCCATTATATGCTGCATAATTAAAAAGGGAATTCCCTGGTTAACAGGTTAATGGAGATTCTTTGGGTACAGAATAAACTCTGAACTTCTAAGCAATGTATACGGATTTCTCATGATCTGTTTAATACCTATACTCACACCCCCAGGCTCTCTAATGTACAACCTGAACTCTAACTGCACCACGCTCCTTGCCATTTATAAAATAAGTCATGCTTACTCATAACTCATGCCTTTGCAGATGTTACTTCTTGTGTTCATCGGACATAAATAAGGAAGCCTACCATTCTTCCTATTATTTCAATGTCCAACAAATCTACTGTGCATCTACTTGGTGCCAGACACTGAGAACAAAGTTCATAGACACACTTGCCTTTAAAAAAAAAATAGAGACGGGTCAACAGACAATAGAGTGTGAGTGGGGTCTGCGATAGGCAGAATAACGGTCCCCCTAAAAATGGCCAAAGGTTTCCTTGCATGGCAAAAGGAACTTTGCAGATGTGATTCAATTAAGGATCTGGAGATGGGAAGATTAGCCTAAATTATCCAGGTGGGTCCAAAATAATCATCTGGGTCTTTAAAAGTGATGAACCTTTGCTGTCCATGGTCAGAGAAAGATAAGTGCAGAAGGAATCAGGATCAGACAGATGTTACGTTGCTGACGTTGAGGGTGGAGAAAGGGGACTAAAGCAAAGCCGACAGAGGCGGGCAATCCCTAGGAGCTGGGGGAGGCAAGGACGTGAATTTCCCTGTAGAGCTTACAGAAAAGGTCACATCCTACTGAAACCTTGATTTTAGCTCAGTGAGGCTACTGTTGGACTTCTGATCCACACAGCTCTAATAACAAGTTTGTGTGGTTTTAAGCCACTAAGACTGTGACAGTTTATTATAGCAACACAGAAGAAACTAATACAGAGTGTGTAATAGGGTTTATATTTACTGTATTTCATTGATCCTGAGATGGACTCTCCCCCCACCCCCAACATTAAACAGCTATGAAACTGGGTCAGTTCTCACAATTGCTATAATCCAGGTAACATTCATGACCTGGTTGAAGTTGTCGTTGCTTACCTACCAGCATTTTCACAATGGGTGTCAGTGGCTTGGAAGAGAATTCTGAAAACAGTGCTGGACTATATATATATATATATATATGTATATTTAATGCTCTTGATAAAACAGAGGATACTATTGTGTGAAAAAAATACAGTTATTTTTGAGTTGAAAAGTGACTCTAATGAAGATGAGATCAGACTACAGTGGGGTGGGCCCCTAATCCAATATGACTGGTGACCTTATAACAAGAGGAAATTTCAGCACAAAGACACACACACACACACACACAGAATGCCTCTTCCGATTCCTCTGTTCTCCCGGGGAGGGGGTGATACATTTGACGGATGAATTTTGGGGGAACTGGAAGAGTGTTTGAGCCCTTTTCTCTCCTCGTATCTGCCTGGTCACAGAGAACATGAATTCCCATTTGCTCCTGGCTGAGTGGTGAGCTCTCAGATAGACCCTGTCCTTTGCTCAGTGCTTTCTACATTGGGTTGGTTCGGCTAACTGAGTGATAACTATTAAAAGGCCCACCTGGTCCACAGACCTATACTATATTCTCTTATGTCACTTTTATTAACTAAAGGGTGGTATTTTGACCTCTGTCTGCTTGACTTCTGTGTTTGTCAATTGATGTGGCAGGCAGGGGAAGGGAGTGTCATTGTGACCTTGTTGATCATCCACATAGGCTGTCAAGCACAGTGTACAGACGAGAGAGATAAACCTGATGATAGAATGTAATGTAAATCAGAAATACAGAGAAGGGCTGAAAGGTATTAGTGAGGGCAGAGGTAACTCGGCCATGGAAAGTGAGTCAAGGTTTTGCAGAGGAGAAATTTGGTTCTTTTTATTCACGTTATCGGGTGACATTGGTTAATAAGTTAAATACGTTTCAAGTGTACATTTCTATGATACATGGACTTTATAGTGGACTAGGAATTCTTGAGACAAAGGAAAGTGTTAAGGATGAACGTGAAGAATCATGACACAGAGACACGGGACACACAGAGCCTGGCGCCTTCAGAGAACACGGAGACTTTCCTGGAACCGAAGCTCAGATAAGACAGGCTGGGTGAGGGGCAGCATGTAGCCGGTGGGCACAGGGAACTATGGAGCATTTACAAATAAGAAACAACAAGATGAAGCTTATAGAGTAGACAGAACATTCTGGCAGCGATGGGTAAGAGCACAGAAGTCAGGAAGGGAAGTCGGTCTGGGAGGTCACCAGGTGTTTGCAGGAGTTGATCGGCTCTAGAGTCGTGACATTGGGTGACACCAGGGTGGGACCCTCCAGGCATCAGGATTATTCGATTGGTTTTATTCCTTTAACCAATGGACGGAGAAAACAGGGTGGGATAAACTTTTCATGGAATGAACTCTCACAATTCCATTTGTGACAGATTTTAACCTATAAATATCTGTGTGTTCAGGATGACCAGAATTTGGCTGCAGGTGGAACATATAGTCCAGGTAGCAGAATAGACATAATACTCTTGTTCCAGTAGATGTAACAAAGCAAAAATTTTAAAAGAATCATACCTGTGAGAAAATGATCCTCATGTTTGGAGAGAGAGGAAAAAAAAACACATCCAAAACAAACCTCTATCATCCCAAATGTGCCATTTGAAAAAGGTGGGAGGGCGGTGAGAGGGAAGAGGAGCTCTTTACGTGACCAAGAACCTTAGCATGATTCTAGACACGCTTGGACACGACAACCCTGGCACGTCAAGTTACAGCAGAGAAGAAAGAGAAAAGAACAACATCTTCTCAAGAAGCATGAAGTGTGCACCAAGAGGTTGTTTAAAAGCAAAAACGCAAGAGAGGCTCCTATAACCAGGTAAAGCACAAAACTCAGAACGTATCAGCATCTTTCCCATCAATCTCGGAAGTCAGGCTCACCTGGATGGGGCTCCGCCCCCAGGACCAGTGGACCCCGTAGGATCCAATTCCTTCATGTTAAGAGTCCCTAAGACTCAGTTCCTGGACTTTTATTTCTAGCAAATATAAAGGGATGTTCTCTTTCTCGCGGGACATGAATAGGAGAGCAAACTGAGCTGGGACAGCGACACTCATGTCTTAGCTATTAGGGGAGAAGCTGAGAAGCGGAGAAAATGGAGCTCAAACAGCATCAAGTACATTCAAGAAGTAGAGAGAGAGGAGCAGGGTCCTGTTGACAGTGTCTGATCATGTGGCACTTGAACCAGTCACCCCAGACTTTTCAGCTGCATGACGTCTGTTTTCCCTTTGGGATGTTCGGGGGGGGTTTGTCCTATCACACTGGAGAGTCCTGGCTGCCACACTGTTTCGTACCAGGCTTGTGGCACGCTGTGGTCTGCAGCTTCTCTGGGGTCACATCGTCCCCCACATAAAGGGGGTAGCCTGTGGTCTCCAGTTCTCTTCCAGCTGTACTTTTCTGTGTCCCCTCGTGGCCAGTAGCAGAACAAATGGCTTTTGACTTTCAAGTCTAGGCTCAGAGTATACTCCTTGAAATTTCTTTTTAATTGTAAGAAATACAGGGGGTTTGTACTTCACAAGGGGTCTACAGTTCTATTAACCGACCCTCAGATTAAAGGGCTCAGATGAATACATTTTAAATTCTGTATCATAAAGCAATGTAGTAGTGATTTATGAACATGCGATTTTAGGATTGCTTAGCCAGGCCTTATTCCTGTTTGAAACTTGAGAAAATAAGCTAAGGAAATTAGTTATTTTTAATAATGTTTGATCTATAGTCTGATTTGCTAATACCAATTGACCCACTTAAAGTAAACATATCGCCCAGTGGGTGTGGCTCAGTGGTTGAGCGTCGACCCCTGCACCAAGAGGTCACTGGTTTGATTCCCAGTCAGGACACATGCCCAGGTTGTGGGCCCGATCCCCAGTGGGGGGCATGCAGGAGGCGGCCAATGGATGTTCTCTCTCATCAATGTTTCTATCTCTCTCTCCCTCTCCCTTCATCTCTCTCTAAAGTTAATAAAGAAAAAAAAAAGTAAACCTCTATGTTTTAACATCCACCCTAACAACAGAAACAAAACAAAACCAAGCAACACAATAAATTCTGGGCAAGTGCAATAATTCTGTCTCTCCCTTCCTCCCTCCTTCCTTCTTTCTTTCCTGCCATTGCATTTAGGGCGACAGGCACTCTGCAAGGTATCAAAGAGACAGCGGTACAAAGTGATCAAAGATATTTTCATGGAAACATACAGTCTAGTGAGGGAAACAGATTTCAATCCAATAACCCTAATGCGTGATTATTATACATAATGAAGTTTTCTTTGAAGGGCATGTGTAGAGTGCTCTGTAAGTAACTGGCATGGTGAGGAGGAAGACTTCCCTAAAAGAGTTCTATCTGAGCCAAGATCCAAAGCAAAACTGGAATTACATGGTCCAAGGGACACTGGTGAGAGTGTACTTGGCAGAATGTACTTGTCAGCTGGGAAACAGACCCAGAGAGAGGCCAGCGCAGAGGCTGCGGAGATGTGGGGGGTGGCCAGGTAGGACTGTGCGGACCATGTTAGAGGTTTAGGTCTTCATCCTTCAGACAAGAAGCCATCACAACTGGAAGCCAGAAGGGGCACCATCAAGCTGGTATTAGAAAAGAGGGCTTTGCGGTATGAAGACGAGTCTAGGGCTGTACCGAGACTAGCTTGAGACGAATGAGGACAGTCTGGCGGCAGTTCAGACTAGATCTACCGGGCTGTCGCTCGGGGAATGTGCAGTGGTGGGAAGGAAATACATCGAGCTCTACAATGAATAAAATAATCATTACGTTTAAATACAACAGTGACTCATGTGCTGTTTCAGGAGAGCCGACTCGGGAGATAATCATTTACATAAATATTGACATATTCAGCCCAGTTGTTCCCTCTCCTTTAGGAAATGTTAACAGAGGCCGAGCAAAACATAGACTTGAGACATTGTCATCTGTAAACAGCCAATGTGGCTTATTTAGACCCAATTCCCACATCTTACTCTTAGCTGTGTAGACAGTCCCTGACTGTGCTTTTCAACTTAAGAACTCAGAGGTCCTTGCCTAGATGGTGACGCTTCTGGAAACTATTCCAAATTCATTTACTTTAAGCCTAAGGAACCATTTCCAGGAAATAACAGTCTTTTTGGCAGGAATTTTTATCACCAGAAACTCAGACGTTTTACAGAATGTAACAAATAAGTAGTATAAATATTGCATACTCAAAAGGAATTTTAATTTTAATTAAAGTCCACTCCCCATTTTAAAACAAATCTTGTTAAAAATATCTCCACCCCCTAATATGGTTACAATTTTAGGGTAATGTCTACTAACAAAAGCCAGAAGTATTTGTGATCCAATATAAACGTAACATCTTAAGTGCAAAAGAGTAGGCGAAATTCAATAAATAATAGTATTTTAGAGCTGAAAATGATTGGAGAAATTATTTCTCTGAGTAATCGATTGGAAAGCAGTCTCTCTTTTTTGATATTAATGAAATTTCTCTCTCTAAGAATACAACATTTAGCATAACATTATATTAAGGTGTCAGAAATTAACTCCAAAGGCTAAACATCAAGCCATACCTGCACATCTGCTTAAAGACTCTGAACATTTCAGGTCATCTTTAGTTCATAATTTTCTCTCTCTCAATATAATTACTGGAGCATCCTTTATTCCGGGATGTTATGTTGAGTCATAAAATATATGTACAATTTCTGTTGATTCCCCAAATTTTACTAGTGCGCCTCATTGGGTTATAAAGCTTCCCTGAGGCTATCTACCTGTTACTCACTTGACACTCCAGGGACCCTCCCTGCCCGCCCGTGAAGACCTGTCCTTTCTGCGGTTGTAGGCTCTGCCCTCCAGCGGGAGCCATACCCCCTCTTCTCCTTCCAAATCCCAGGGATCTGCATTTGACACTGCAGGCTGCGGCTGTTCATTGCCCGTGTCCACTCGGCTGGGCCAAGGGATGCCCAGGTAGCTGGTGAAATCTTTCTGGTGTGCTTGTGAGCGTGTTTCTGGAAGAGATCAGCATCTGAGTCAGTAGACTGAGTCAAGAAGATCCACGTTGCCTGATATAAGCAGGAATCCACTCCATGAGGGCCTGAATTGAATAAAAAGGGGTGGGAGGGCAAATTACCTCTCTTCTCTTGAGCTAGGACGCCCGGCCCCTGCCCCCGGCCTCGGAGCACCTGGTTCCCAGCCTCCAGGCTCAGGCAGGGCTGCACCACTGGCTTTCCTGGTTCTCCCCACAGAAGGCAAACTGCGGGCCATCTCAGCCTCCCGCATCCTGCCCGCTGGTCGTCACAACTCTCCTCTTATGTATTTCGATGCATCTTATTGGTTCTGTTTCTCTGGAGAACCTGACTAGTACACACCCTCGACCTCATCCCCGAGTGACGGAAGGTAGCTGACTAATACACACCCTCAACCTCATCCCCGAGTGACGGCAGGTAACATCATCAGGACAACACTCTGGGACGCCAGTCTGAGGTTGAATGCCAGCTGCCGCCCGGCGCTCCAGCGCTTACCTTTTTAACGCCGTATAGTTCTCCAACTCTGTCAAATACCAAGGTCGCCTGCACTTTCTTCTCCCATTTCATCCCGGTGGGTCTATGAGTCTATCAATTCAGCAACTCCCAAAATATATGGCGTTTTTTTGTGTGTGTGTGTGTGTAGTTTATTTCTAAAATCTTGACATGTTTTAATTTAATCTCACTTTTTCTTTTACAATAAAACTTAGACACAAGGATGTGAATGACTCACTCAAGGTCACAAAGTGAAGGGAATATCACACCCATTTCTGTGTCCTGTAAAGTGTACTCTGTACATACATAAGCAGGAGGGATCTTAAGGAATAGTGCCAAGAATCGACTTTGATTCAAGAAGCACATTGATACACGTAATACAGCACCATCCATATAAATGAAACGTTTAGGCATCATTAAAGCGTCAATACACATGAAATAAGGTAAGGCGTTTGCCTTCAGGGTGGAGGAAAAGGAATGGAAGTAGAACGTGGGGGAAAGTGTAATAAATAACTAAAAGCACATGGAGAGGGTTTGCATGGGTCCGATATGATAACGAGCCATGCATGAACCGAGTATAATTTTCTATCAATCCATTCCTTGGGTAGCTTTTTATTGTAAAGAATAGAGCTATTTTTTCTGTCACTGGCAACCCCAGCAATCCTACCAAATGGGACTTTGACTTAACATTTTTGCCCAAGTCTGAGCCAAATGAAGTCTGCAGACATCATCTTGAGAGCAGGAAGAAAGGAGAGAAGCGTGCTAGCAAATGTGAAGAGTCCGGGAGCACCACCATCCTTTAGGGCGGAAAAACCATACGAGTTTTGCCAGCCGGGATCATCGTGACCTGTGAACCCAGAAGCTGAGTGTGCAATAGAAAGAGATCTCAGTTAAAATGACGGACCCGGTGCTCACTGCGGCAGCGTATAGACTAAAACTGGCATCATACAGAGAAGATTAACATGGCATGCAAATCTGCAAAGCATTCCATGTTAAAAAACAAACAAACAAAAAAAGATGCACCATGGACCAGTGTACTCACAAATAAGGCATCTTTATTAAGAAATAAATACATAAAAATTTCTATCTTTTCTCAACTATTTTATGATAATCTCTTTCTGTGTGCTTCAAAATAATTTATAATTCACATTATTGAAATTATAGATAATTCCCAAATACTAACTATTACAGAGTATTAAACATTAGTAGTTGGCTTTTCCTAAAAGGAAAAACATTTAATCAAGAACATAAAGATCAATTATGTTTAAGATGTGCTTCAAAAGAGCCTTTTGTGAATTTTGTGAATAACATTTTATACTCTTTTCCAGCCCATAATAAAGGTTTTTTTGCTTCTGGTTATTTAGAAAATAAAGAAATAAATATAAGAAATTTTTTTTTTCTTTATTGATTTTAGAGAGAGAGGAAGGGAGAGGGAGAGAGAGAGAGAAACATTGATGAGAGAGAACATTGATTGGCCGCCTCCTGCATGCCCCCCACTGGGGATCTGGCCCACAACCTGGGCATGTGTCCTGACCAGGAATCAAACCGTTGACCTCTTGGTGCATGGGTCGACGCTCAACCACTGAGCCACACCAGCCGGGCGAGAAATATGTTTTTAAGTGTCTGAAGAAATATAAGTAAAATAGATTAAGATAAAATACTTTAACTAGCATTGATTTTTTTTTTTTTACCAAAATGTCTTATATTGATCTTGCACACTCAGTGTTTAAAAGTATGCATTTAACAGACACTTCATTTACAAAATACCTCAGTAACACGATTTATACCTTACAGTTGATTAAATCAACAGGGAAGACTATTGACATATCTGAGGTTGTGTAGAGAATATCATTGAAACCACAAAGTGTCAAAGTTAGTTCTAAAATATCATCTAGAAGTCCATGACATAATAAGAAATTAGTTCTCTATTAAAACAATAAGATATTTCTAGATCCTCTCAACTACTTTATGACCAGTGAAAGTCGCTGTTTGCTTTAAAATGATTTATCATTCATATTGTTGAAATTACAGAAGCTACACAAAAAGATCCACTGTTATATGCTTTAAAATCAGTCCCCTTCTCTCCTCTGCCTCTCAAACGCCTTTCCAACTCTGAGCCCCTTTCATCTACTCCAAGTAACGCTTTTCCTTACAAAATGCTGCTTCTACATTTTAAACTATTCCCTAGTTTGCTTTTTTCATCTCACCAGACAAACCACCATTTTTAATCTGCTTCCAGAAAAGTAAAGCACTTTAATTGTCTAGGCGGTCTCCTCAGACACATCTATTTCATGCCTTTTGCAGAAACCCAGCACCGACAATGTCATCCTTTGGACAAACGAATGTCTGAGACTTGCAGTTTCATTTATTAAGGGTGATTGAAATGTAGGGGGAAAAAATAAGTTTCAATGGCCACCAAAACTCTGGAAGGTCCACTGTGTCATTGAAACCAGGCTAATACTCTAAGTTCTATTTCATTAATGTCCTTTTATGTTATTGTGTGTGCCCATTATTTCTTTGACTAGTGGTAACTCAAGGGTCTATAGGTTCTTGTCACGTCTGATATGCTTTACTTTGTTTGAGTGAAATTGCTCCAAATCTTTTTGCAGCCTCACTTACATATTCACGACCTCTTTTAAACTATTTACATGTTAATATGCTATTGTAACGTGAAACAGGAAAGAAGCCAAAGGATATTTTTTCCTAGAGCACATAGAGACTTTGGCATGTTTTTATATTCCCAAATGTTATTTCTTTGTTTAGACATTATCTTTTAAGAGTTTTTCTTTGGAGTATCATTGAATTTTCTATTTAAATCCACTAGTTCAAATCTGGGAAATTCCACATGAGAACATTCTTTGTAGGACATCCCACATCTAGTAACCCAGGGCAAAGCACTCAGCATCTCTAAATGCCAGATCTCTCATTTACCAAAGGAGGCAGATCCCTCTAATGGACATATTGGCTTTAAACACCACTCATGTGCTTTATATCTGTGGCCAAAATAGTAAAATTATGGGTCCAAATCTCCTTTCAAGATGATCGAATTCAAAACCCCTCACCTCAGATGAGACCACTGTGACCCTGATATACTAGTAATGGGTGTATTTCATGCATGATAGAAACTAAAGTAGCTTTAAGAATATTTGATTCAATTAGAACCTTTATAGTTAAACTATGAGGGGTTACCTCACCTTTATGTGGAATTATTCCACAGTACTTTATGGAAGCATGTTTTCAATTGTCTGACATAATAAATCAAAACTGTTCACTAAACTATGAAGTAAATAAATGTCACCTTGAGCTTTTTATAACTCAGATCTGAGACCCATAAACTCTTTAGAATTTATTAATACTATTATTTTATTTGTTTTATATTAGATTTCCATTCCTGAGTAAAATGTAATCTCCACCAAATTATTAAAAATCCTATAGATTGTGCTGTTTCTACTTTTATGGTGGAGAACACAGATATGTTTGGCTTGGCACGTGTTCTAGTTCACGTGCTTTATTACAAATCCAACTCAGGTTTCTTTTATTACCTGGGCACATTCCAAATAGCTTACTCTTTACTTTTGTTCAGGCACCGAAATGATTACCTTGGGGAACAGGGTGGGCCGTTCTAGAACAATTCTGGAAGTACCTCTTTGCATTAAGCAGACCCAGCAAAAAGTCAGGAAAAGCTTGCTAGATGCCGTGGGCAATGGCTCATGGTCCACCTGACGGTAGGAGACCCACGCAGCTCCCGCGCGGAGGGAAGCGAACACGCATCGGGAAGAGCTGTGCGCACGCTCCTTCGGGGACGTTTCATGTCCTTCATGCACCTGGCATTCTTGGGCGGGTTATAGCGGGGTATTTAAGCACACCCCTTTTACTGGAGTCTCCTGTCACCCCACATACTGAGAGAGGAAGTCACACCTTCGTTCGGTGCCTTTCTGACTTTTGATCGTGACCCACGTAATAAAAGCATGTTGCCCTGGAAACGAGTACACACATACCTGGATCTACAGCTGTGCATCTGTGTGTTGGTGAAGCAAACATACCAGAACACAAACGCAAAGAAATCAAAATTCTTACGATGCGCACTACATTTCATGTGCTTGCTCATATCCTCTCCGTCCCACCGTATTACAATGTCCTGGAACAATTCCTCATACATATACTGGTCTGAAACTGATTCGAGTGAAGGGTAGAGAGGAACCTCTTTCCTCTACAGTCAGAATCAGTGGTGGGCCTGATGGAAAAGGCGAAATTCTTCTACTTCATGTCTGGCGATCCCCCTTCTCCTTCCTTTGCTCAAATGAGATCCCCCCAACTCAACCCCAAAGGGGGAGGGGAGCAGAGACAAGATCTAACATTGAGAAAGACACAGTCCTTCTGCTGAAGGCGCCCATGATCTAGTGGAGGAAATACGGTAACCTCGTCTGCCTCTCAAACTCTGGAAGGGGCATCTCTTCCTCGCCTCGGGGTCTTTGCTCCCTCACCCCATCAGTCTGTTATTCCAAGGTTATTGTCCCCTGTTTTCCACCTCGCTAAGCAGTCAAGATGATACAAAGGTCAGGTTCCACTGTGAATGTTACCTCTCAGGCAGGCTCTCCCCAGCCCCAGGGTGAGAACTGCATCCCCCCCCCCCCCCCCGTTAGACAGGCTCTGTGCACTCATGTCTGTTGCTTCAGAGAAGCTGTGTGTTTGTTTATTTGTGTAGCTCCTCCACTCTGCTTTGGAATGTGCAAGACACTGGTATTCTGTGTCCTCGGTGTATACCCAGCAGGTCATACAGTGCCTAGATTATAGTGTTTAAACAATATTTGTTGAATAAATAAATGAATAAACTAAAAATAATGTAAAGTTTTATATCTATCATCTATCTATCTATCTATCTATCTATCTATCTATCTATCTACTCTCTAGCTAGCTAGCTGTTTAATCTACCTAAGATTAGAGCAGCTATAAGAAGATCAAGGAAGGAGGGTCTTGAAAAGTGATATTAAGAGGCAGGGATTCATTAATTCACTTTTTGTACAGACCCCACAGGGCCTCTCGGGAATTCATGCTTCTTGGTTCCATAGCTGCTATCAGAATCCCTGCTGCTCCGCAGTAAGACTTCGGGCGCTCTGTCAGCAGAACATTCCGAGTCACCTCTTCTCTCTGACCCCCTCCGGCCAGGTCCGTTTACTCTCCGCCGCATGTGTCTTGAACTGCTCCTTCCTTTCCACCCCTGGCATCACCATATGATTTCATCATCACTTTTTCCTGAATTATTGGAAGTGGTCCCTCACTGTTGTCTTCTCTTAACATTCTTCAAATCAAAATTCCAACTTCCTGTCCGAATGATTTTCCTAAAGGGCAAATTATTTTATATCACGTGCTTTTTCAAAATCCTGCGAGGACAATTGCCTTTAAATAAAAGCTCATCATTGCTCGTGAGACCCTCCTCCGGCCTCTGCCTGGGATCCCACACCCCTCCGTGAGAAGGTTGCTTGCTGGAATCAGGTTTCTGAAAGTGCTACCCCTGTCTCACCTCTCTCCTTGTCATTGTCCTTGTCTGTGCTTAGACTGCTCTTCCTCGCTGGGCCCTGAACATTCTGTTCCTTTCATCATTCCAGCGCTGAGGTCTCTCCGCTCCCTCAGGGACTCTCCCCATCTCTGTGTCTGCAAACCTTATTGAACACGTAACACTGCATCTAAATGCTGCCAGATGGCTCTTTTTCCTTGTAAGCTTCTTGACAGGACATGATATAGGTCCCAGAAATTCTAATTTTCATCAGATGTTCTTTAAGAGTGCATACCTCAGAAAGAGACTGTCAGGTGAGGTCTTGGTTCTGTCACTTACTACGCCTGTCATCCCGGGCAACATGCCTCCTTCTCTACCTGCTTTTCCTCATCCAAAAATGGGAATGTTCGTGACCATACATTATATTTGGGCCCCAGATTACATGAGATAATAGACGTAAAGTGCATAGGACAGAATGTGGCTCTTATTCAGTGCTTGATAATTTAATAATCAATATTGTGTTGAGTGCTCAATAATTTAATAATTAATATTAGTATTGAGATTTATTATTTTAATCTCAAAATGTGGTCCTCATAATTGGTTGGAGTGAGTAGTAGTAAGAGTCATTGATATTATGATTATTGTTTCTATGCTATTATATATTTTCCCAGAGTCTCCTAGCAGGGGAGGGAATGTCTGGCCAGCCGGCAGTATGAGGCCCAGGAAACCAATACCAGCTAATATCCAGGCCGCACCAAGTTAGCCAGAGCAAATAGAGCAGGCGATTTTTAAGGTGATAATTTTGTATGGCCCGTGAATGATGTTATAAATATCCAAATGGTCCTTAGCAGAAAAAAAGGCCCCCCATCCTGAGAGAGAGAGGCTAAAAGGATTCTACATATTACATGAACACTGAATAAGACAATTATAAATAACATAATAAATCATAAATATGAAGTCAACTATTTCCATTCATTACAATATTGTGCTGATATCATGTTTACATTAAACTTCCACGCCCTGCCACTCCCCATACAAAGCTCTGTCTACTGACCCATATACGAGGAACAGGAGGAAGAATGAGACTTAAAAGTCGAAATAGGCCAAAGAGGCTGAGAAGAAGCTCTTGGATGATTGAGAGTATTACAACTTTTAAAAATAGATCTCTCTTCCATGCCTCTCTTTGGAAAGCCAGACATTTGCTATGAGGTAGGTATATTTGTTTTTAAATGAATTTCCCAGCAGCCAGAAAGTAGCTGGAAGTAACCACCTTCCTTGGTGGCCTGCGCTGGCCGTTGATGGTGACCCCAGGCCAGAGGCTGGCCGTGTTCTCGTCCCTCACTTTAATAGAAACATAAATCAGAGAGATCACAGCTCTGTGAGACAGCTGACTTTTGTAACCATTTAAAAATACTTTTTTTTAACTCTGATTGCTTAAGAATCCATGGAAATTTCATTAAAACTCATATAAAATCAAAAACATATTTTACTACAGACAACTCCTAACCTTCCAAAAATCCAAGAAACTGCTCAGTTTTGTGAAAGTGATGGTTTTCTGTTGGTTTGTTTAGGTTTCCAGATTACTTTATTTTGTTGTTGAATGTATTGGGTGACGTTGAGAAACTTGTAAAATTAGTAACTATAAAAGGAAGGAGCAATTTCAGGTTCAGCCTGTCAGTGGCTTTCAGACCTAGCGTCTACCAAGTCAGCGGGGCCAAGGTGCCAAGACGTGGTGTATGGGACCTAGTCTGCGGCTGTTGCTGTACTGAAGCTCCCTCCATGCAGAGCCGACGTGTGGCATCGGGACATTTCTGTCGCAGGTGTGCACGGTGCTTGTGGTCTAGCACTGCACGGGGGACAGTGCCCCTTCCAACTTCAGTCTTAACAATTTGGCCAGACTTCGCGCTGGAAAGCTACGGAGCGCTTCGTTCCCCCAAACTGAGAGTGGGCATATCATTCTATCGTTTGCAGTTTTCCCCAAGTAAGATTAATAAACTAGAATAAAAGATACATGTAAGTTTAAATGTTTTTCCGTTGGGTATAACCCTTGGTGACATGAGTAAGAGTAATTTTCGTGAAGAGTAGGGGTGGAATTCAATTATAAGTGAGCTGAGGAGAGAATGGAAGCTACTGCATGAAGATGAATGTCAAGACTTTTCATGGAACCTGCACCGCAAAGAAGAAAGATTTAAGGAGGCGAGAGTGAGAGCTGCTCTGTGAAGTGAGAAATTCAGGAGAGGAGGAGGAGGAGGGTGAAGGTAGCTTAGACAGCAGGCTACTTTCTTCTCTCAGATCAGAGGTAAAGGCAAGGATTCTGTATGTGTAGGTAAGTGTGTATGTGTAGTAAAGTTATGGGAAGGGTCAAGTTGAGCACATTAATGTCTGAAGGCCTTCCTTCCTTCCTCCTTCCTTCCTTCCTCCTTCCTTCCTTCCTCCTTCCTTCCTTCCTCCCTTCCTTCCTCCTTCCTTCCTTCCTCCTTCCTTCCTTCCTCCTTCCTTCCTTCCTCCTTCATTCCTTCCTCCTTCATTCCTTCCTCCTTCCTTCCTTCCTTCCTCCTTCCTTCCTTCCTTCCTTCCTTCCTCCTTCCTTCCTTCCTTCCTCCTTCCTTCCTTCCTTCCTCCCTTCCTTCCTCCCTTCCTTCCTCCTTCCTTCCTTCCTTCCTCCCTTCCTTCCTCCTTCCTTCCTTCCTCCTTCCTTCCTTCCTCCTTCCTTCCTTCCTCCCTCCCTCCCTCCTTCCTCCCTCCTCCCTCCTTCCTTCCTTCCTTCCTTCCTTCCTTTCTTCCTTCCTTCCTTCTTCCTCCTTCCTTCCTTCCTCCTCCCTCCTCCTTCCTCCTTCCTCTTCCTTCCTCCTTCCTTCCTTCCTCCTTCCTTCCTCCCCTCCTTCCTTCCTCCTTCCTCCTTCCTTCCTCCTTCCTTCCTTCCTTCCTCCTTCCTTCCTTCCTTCCTTCCTCCTTCCTTCCTTCCTTCCTCTTCCTACCTCCTCCTTCCGTCCTCCTTCCTTCCTCCTTCCTTCCTTCCTTCCTCCTTCCTTCCGTCCTTCCTTCCTTCCTTCCTTCCTCCCTTCCTTCCTCCTTCCTTCCTCCCTTCCTTCCCTCCTTCCTTCCCTCCTCCTCCCTCCCTCCTTCCTCCTTCCTCCTTCCTTCCTTCCTCCTTCCTTCCTCCTTCCTTCCTTCCTTCCGCCTTCCTCTTCCTCCTTCTTCCTTCCTTCCTCCTCCTCCTCCTCCTCCTTCCTCCTCCTTCCTTCCTCCTCCTTCCTCTCCTTCCTTCTTCCTTCCTTCCTCCTTCCTTCCTTCCTTCCTCCTTCCTTCCTTCCTCCTTCCTTCCTTCCTTCCTCCTTCCTTCCTTCCTCCTTCCTTCCTCCTTCCTTCCTTCCTTTCCTTCCTTCCTTCCTTCCTTCCCTTCCTCTTCCTTCCTCCTTCCTTCTTCCTCCTTCCTCCTTCCTTCCGTCCTTCCTTCCTCCTTCCTTCCTTCCTTCCTCCCGTAGAAAATGCTAGATGTGAAGGTGTTCTGGGTGAGGCAAGGTGCTTCAGAGAGATGCTGCCTTTCTATCAGTTCCCAAAGATGAGCCCCTTTCCATCCCCCTTTCTGTCTATTTTCCTTGGTATTTCTACGTATTTGTTATTATTCAGCACTTGGATATGTGTCTCTCTATAGCTGTTGCCCCTTTTTCTACTTCATTTCCCCCAATGGTTTTATTTTTATGTTATGAATGGAAGTATAAAGAATTCAGAAAGAAGTATAAATGAAAACATAATATGCCTATAGCTATAAATATATTTTTCATATAACTGAAACATAAGCAAAATTAGAAAATTGGGGTTAGAAAACTAGGAAAACAATTATGATTGATGGGAAACTGTCACAAGGCTTCGGTAACACTGGCTCCTGTGTTGGTCATGTGAGGAATGTCGTTTCCCATCTGAGCTCCTTTCATTCTCCCTCATCCCTGGTAGAGGGTGTCACATGCCAGGCGTGGAGCCGTGTGAGGCCTTGGGCAAAGCTGACACACGGAAGTAACAAGATGGAAACACAATATCTGCTTTACAAGGAAAGTTAAGCCATCTATTTATAATAAATGTCAGTATACAATTAAATAACTTGAATATGAAATACTCATATTCTACACTGCACGCCCCCCAGCTGTACAAATTACTGGATTTGCACTGGAGTATTTTTGCAGCCTACACCATGATACTCTGAGATTATCTGCTCACTGGCTCCCTGCCAACGCTCCCGTCATCTTCCCAGAGAGATCCCTGATGGAATTTAGAGCAGTGGTTTTCAAAAGTTAATGTGCTTAAGAATTATTTGGAAATCTTGTTAAGAATTGGAATGAATGGGCCTTACTCCCAGAAGTTCTGATATCAGAAAAGTGCTCTTGTTAGCAAATCCTCCTGCTAATTTGGCTACATGTAGTCCTCACACATCTGGCTGATATTGTCTATTTATCTCTATCAACCTACTTGGAAGCAGGCTAAATATATTGTTTTAATTTATTATGCATCAGTAGCCTAAGGTTTTTAAAACTAATTGTCAGTCTTCCTCCTACACAAGTTTGAATGTATCTTGTTAAGACCTAGACCCTGCCCCAGGGCTGCTCTGTTACATATTAACCATTCTATACTTATTTGTAATCATTTCACCTTTCACACTATAACCCTATGTGCAGCTTTTGTATGGTCATTTCCAAAGGATACAAAATGCACACTAAATTCAAGTTGATTGAAAGTGTGATATACTTTCTTACCTTTAAAGCAAAATAAGCTAAACATAATTTAAATGATTCATTATGGCATCCAATTTTAAACTATTGGGCAATAGAATTTTGATCTTTCTTCACACTCTTCTGTGTCATCTCTTAATGTCAGGCTATTAGCTCTTACTTTTCCTGCTGGCATTATGTCTGCTTCTATACTGATTTTATATCTTTCTATATTTAACGATATCTTTTTATATATTTCTTAATTTACCCAATATATGATAAACATTTTGAACGAAAGCAATTCTGAATAAATAATCTCTATATTTCTCTTGTACCCAATTGTGTCTGGCTCATAGTAGGCACTCAGTAAATATTTATATATAGTATAATCAAATTAAATAATGGTAAATAGGTCATAAAATGGGAGGTAAATGGCAACAAGAATCCCAAGGGCTAGGTATAAAGGGCTAGAATTAAGTATATGTCTACAGTGTGGCTGATTTATGACATTTCTTTAAGATCTTTGGTGTTTGTAGGTTTCAGAAAATTAGAGTTGAAGAAAGACTAAGTTATTTTAAAATGTTTTGTCATTAATATTTTTGTCATTAAAAATAGATGTTTTCCACGTATGTGCATTTTTGTATAAACACTTTCATTTACAAGCCAATGACCTCTTAGTTCTTTTTTTTTTCTCACCAGAGGATATTTTTTCCCATTAATTTTTAGAGAGAGTGGAAGGGAGGAACGGGGCGGGGGGGGCAGAGAGATCAATGTGAAAGAGAAACATCGACATGAGAAAGATACATCAATTTGTTGCCTCCCACACAAATGTCAGGGATTAAAACTGCCACACAGGTACATGTCTTTGACTGGAAATCGAACCCATGACCCTTTGGTCTGTAGGCCAAAACTCTAACCATGAGTCAAACCAGTCAGAGCTCTTAGGTCTTTTTTGAAAACCAATATTACTTATTTGTAAAAATCTATTTGAGTAAGCAGATAAACAGAACCAATTAAAAACATTTCTAGTTTCTCCATACAAATATGTGCAAAAATCAGTCTTTATATCCCAGTGGTAATTTATCATTACCTTGCAGAAAAGAGTCTGTCATTACTCTACAGCATCATAAACATTGTTCCTGTGAACATTTAATCCTCAAATCTGATATGAGAAAGTACCGTTCATATTTAGTAATCGAAGGCTCAAGAATGTATCTTACGTTTATATATTATTTGTTATAAATACTCAAATTCACATTGCACTTTAGATACTATCTTCAGCACACCATCTTAATTGAGGTCATTAGCATCCTACACAATGAGCTGAATTTTATAATGTAAATATTTTATGCTGTAACTTGAAATTTATAAGAATTACATAATTTACATTAATATGACTGGATGATCTGTGTCTTCTTATTTCTTCTTTAGAAGAGAAGGAGGAAGGTGGCATTTAAATAATTGTTTTTCCTCCACATTTGTTTATTTACATGTACGGAACGAGCGATAAATTAAAATAAAAAATAATTCAGGGGTTATTAGAAGTTCCCTAAATCAGGAATGAACGGCTGCTTTTAGCACAAAGTATACTCAGCTAATTTAATGACTTGCTCATGTACGCTGCCCATTTATTGGGTAGGAATAAATTCATGTTGGAAAAGAAAAGAAAATACCACAACATTGGTATTTTATTAGACAAGTTGCTTCTTTCTGAAACCTTACATCTTTTTAGCCTATTTTTTGTTAATTTCAGAAGTAGAAATCAGTTTTTAAAATCTTGTTGAATAATTCACGTACCTAGTTACTGAGATTAATATTGAATTTTTTATGCATCTTCTGATAGTCTCTCAGTAAGCATACACCTTGTGATTTCTCTTTTTTTCTTGGGTGAGTACATAGCAGCGTCTACAACTGTGCAGAACCACACCCTTCAGATAAAGCACACATTCTCCAGTCCTTAAGCGGAGATTATGGAAAACGCAGAGCGTGCACTTGACGTAGATGGGACAAGGCATTCTCGTTGCCCAGCACTGAGGACGGCCATGGCAGAAACCTGACCTAGGTTTACGCGCCTCTAGTCTGCCTCTGCCTGTCCCTTGCTATTACCACAGGGACTCGGGATGGGTGAACCCAGCCATGTTTTGGGTTCGTCAAACATCTTGAACTACTTTTCCAATGTTCTGGGTTAGGCAAAACCCAAAATGTGTTTTGCCAAGCACATTTTCTCTTAATTCTTAAACCCAGGAGTATTTTAAGATAAATTTAATCCATATGCTTCTGATTCATTTACACTAAACTCATCAAAATGTTCTGTCTTAAGAGCTATTTGATGTGCAAGAAGCTTTTTGAATATTTTATCAGCCTGTTGCATTCAGCTAGGCCAAGAGCCATGAACTCGAACCCTCAGATGGTCAAGTTGGGTTTCAAAGTAAAAAAAAAAAAATCATCAGGTTTGGGCAGTTTCTGAACTTGGCTGCACATATTTTAACCTCTGGTGAGAATATATATTAGTACTATTTTTGCAGAATGTAGATGGTGTAACACAATGAGCAGTGAACAAAACGCAAAAGAGGGCATGGAAATGTAAAGAAGCAAGTGAGAAATACTTGGAAGCGGACTGTGTCTGTTGCTTAGTGAGCACTGTGCACGAAGCAGCATAGTGGAGGGTGATACTGTCTGCTTTCAGTTTTCTTTCTTCTGGGGTGACTTACTTCTTCTTAGGCTGAATTTGGGGTTCATTGCCAGTCTCTCTCAGTTCTGTCTTTTGGTCAGTCACAGGACGTAGAGCTGGCGTCATAACCCTAGCACCAAATCGAAGAGCATTATGTGTAATATGATATGAAAGGGTTAATTTTCATTATGGAAAAGCTAAAATGGGTTACCAGCTTGACTTCTTAAGGTATCATTGCACCAGGATGACTTGTAGGTTCGCGAAGGGATAAAGGACAGGTTGAGATTCATTATAAAATTCACAAATCCAATTCACTCAGTCCCAACTCTTGTACATTTACAGTGTAGAATACTAATTAAAATTTGTAGGAAATACTATTGTGTTTGGTTATAGATAAGTAAATTTATTTTTATTTTTTTTATTATTATTTCTATGGGATTTAGAAGGCTAGGCTATGTGTTAGATAGATTTGTACGTCATGGTAGTTGAAGTCTTGGTTATGTAAGTAAGAAAACTAAGTAGTAAGAATGAGAAAAAGTAGAATGACGAATTGTCAAGGAGAAATCATTTATCACATGCTAAAAAGATAAAATCTTGTTTTTACATTTCAGTTATGAAAATGTGTAAAAAGCAGACCCACGCATTGAATAAAGTTAAATAAAATAAAATAAAATGATTTTAGCATAAGCTTTGACAGTTACACATGAGAAAAATTTGTTTCTCCTATTGTTGTTGGCTAAAAAAGCTCGTTAGTGGCTTTCAAAACATTCTGCTGGAATAAGATACAAAGGATAATAAATATCTTCATAATCATTCACCATCCTATATACTCTCTCAGCACTTCCTCGGAGACGCCTAGGAGCGACATGGATGGACACGTTGATGGAGAGGTGGAGGGAGGAACAAGTAGACTCAAATTCTTCACTAAAATGACACACTTGTACATTTATCCCCCCCCTTTCTATATATTCCAATTTTTGTTCAATAATGCCAGACTCAGATGATAGTTTTTCAGAGCTAGGGCTTTGGCAATAATATATTTCAGTTTTTATCCCTCAATAGCTGGTTAACTTTGAAAGTTACTTAATATTTCTTTAACCTCAACTTTCTCCTCTGTAAAACGAGGACAATAGCAGACTCTTAAAATGATTGGAAATGGTAACACACGTGAAAAGCTTAAAACCAGACAGACGTTAGAACGTGTGGTAGGTGCCGCCCGGAAGGTGACCTGCGCCCGGAAAAGCGCCTGCACATCCCATCTGCTCCCGTGCTCGCTGTGTCGACCTGGCTAGGCTGCAGTCCCCGTTGGCAATCAAGCTCCACCGAGATGTTTCTAGGAGGTATTTTCCAGATGTGATTAAGGTCCATAATCAGTTGTTTTTAGGGAGGAGAAACGACACTACCCAGCCTGAGTAGACCTGGATCAATGAGAGGAAAGACCTGGAAAGCAGAATCCTCCCTGATGAAAAAGCAGCTCTGTGTGTGGACAGCAGTGTGAGCCCCCGACCAGCCGGCCTTTCTGATGCCCGTCCCGTGAACCTGGGACACACCTAGCCAGTCCCCACAATCACATCAGCCAAGTGTTCGCCGTACATCTCTTCCTATAGATCTCCTGGTTCTGCTTTTCTACTTGAATCCTGCTGGTATAAGGCCCAAGCATGGATCCATTCAACAAATACTTCTCCAGGGTTTTCTATAGACCAAGCACGGTCTAGACACCAAGGACTCAACTGGAAACAAATTAGATGTTGCCCCCATCATTCCTAAACCAACAGAGGACATATTTCCTTCAAGCAATTATAATATGAATATATATATATGTTAAATGGGAATAATAAAATGTGCATTGAAGTAGAAATACAAAGAGATAAACTTCATTTTCAGTTTAGCTGTTGTATTTTTCATATGGAAACATTTAAAAAAATTTTTCTAATGAATTTCAATCAAGCTCGTATCTTAAGTCAGGACAGGTGTTTGTTTTGGTGAATCTAAAGTTTCTGTTATTAAAATGCAAATATAGATTTCCTTTAAGTGGAAGAGATAGAAAAGTGTAAGCTTTCTGAGTTTGTGTACGGACTGAACGAGCGTTGACTGAGGGGCACCGGACAAGAAAGGGCCAGCCGCCTGGGTTTGGACCTGTCATGTTGCCCAAATGATCACGTGGTCAATACATTGTATCGTACTTCGTGTCGCTAACATGGCAGGCTCCTTCCTGTGACTGCAGAATAGAAACGTAATCCTTCCGTGGGAACATTTACTCGCTCACTGCGCTTCATGAAGCCAGAAGCAGGCTCTAGAAAATGAGAGGGTGTGCAAAAGGAGGTTTCTGGAGAGTTCTCATCATTACATGTTGAGAATAAGTATTAAAATGTTGAGGTTTATAGTCACTCTTGGTATGAGGTGTTTTTTTGTTTTGTTTTGTTTTTTTAATTTAAATCTTGAAGGAAATAAAGACATTTTCAGTAAGCAAATTTGAAAGGGATGCAACCCTTCAAATAGAAAACATTGCAACTATTTTTTCTACTAAAAACATTATTTTCAGTTTCTCCCACACTATTCCACTCTGGTTAGCCTTAAAATTATGTGCACTTAAACTTACAAAAAAGTTATTTCTGTTTTCGTTTATAATTTTATAGAAGTCTCCAGAAATTAGCTATTTGATTGGAAAAAAATCAAATAAGTTTTCTCTTTACTTTGATTGTCTTCAAATACCCACTTCCTGTCCTCATGACCAATTAAATAGGATCATGTTACACCTGTCTACTCAAATTTTATATTGTCAGGCTCGTTAGTGGCCAAATGCTAGCCTGGAATTTTATCAGATATTAATTAAATTTCAAAAATAAAAGTTTTCTTCAATTATAAATGAAAATACTTTCTTTCCAAATTGGATTGGAATAAGACAAAGTATATATATATATATTATTCACTTTGAAAATAATAGTTTTGGTAACTGAGAAAGCACGAAGTTTGTAAAAGCACTTTAAATACGGATAGTCCATTTGCAAATGTTTTTTAAATTAACTTTTACAAACATGTAAACATGTTTTTAATTACTCTGAACAGAAAGGAAATATAATATGGAAATCCCTAATTTCTGTGACATTAATAATTTTGAAGGTTGAAACAACTGCTGTATCATGAATTTCCTTTTCTGTTGTTTAAGAAAAAGATATTTGCTACACAATCAGCAAATGTCAACAGATATCCAGGAGGGACACACACAAAAATCAAACTTGTTTATGCTTTAGAATTATCCATGAATAATCAAACAATTTCACTATTATAGAAATTGGAGCCAGTACTATTGGTAATTGATATCATTAAATCTATTGTTTATTGCAAATCTTACCAATAATTGCCATGAATGGACCATGGTACAACAGGAAATCTCAAAGGTTGTGATTTTTTTACTTTTACCACCATTTTTATATTACAGCCATTCAAATATTTGTAAAAATGGAAACGTTTGTATTTAATTATATATTATAAAAATGTTATGAATTAATTTTATCATGCCTCGTACAGACACCCTTGCATTCTTTCCGATACTCCCCTCTGCCCTACAGTCGGTTCATTTTGTGTCTGAGCCACAATGAAACCCCTTGTTGTATGAATCCTCTGAGCCAACACACTCTTTCTAATGAGCTTGGATTTATGTTCCTTTTATAACACAAGTGCCCATCAATTAATAATGTAAATCTCCGTATTAATTATCATGGAAAGGGTTTTATGTAAAAGTTAACAAATACTGTATTAAGAAAAGCCCAAAGATTCCAAAGCATCTCATTGAAATGTTTTGTGATTTGAAAAAAACAATTAGAATGATTCTACAAGTTACTTCCCTTCAGGTTTTCTGCTTTGTAAACTTGCCCAAATAAATAAAATGTTTACACTCAACCAAGCAACAGTATCGAGCAAAGTAGAGAATATATTGAAGGGCAATCTGCAAGCAGTTAGGGGACAATGAGATTTTGAACACTGAGCAGCATGACCCATAATGAGCAAATCATGCCAGACCACGGAATCGGCTTGTTTGATAGAGTTACAAAACTAATTGGATGAAGAGGATGGAACCGACGTCATTTATTTGGGCTCCAGTGAAGCATTCAAAACAGTGGATCATGAACTTTTACTTGCAAAGTAATTATAATCGCTTTGGATGAAAACAGCTTCACATGGATTGGGAACTGGTTTCGAGATCATAAACAAACATAACAGAAGGCAATGAATCCGGGGGAGGACAAGGTAGCGGATTGTCACGAGGCTGGAGTGTGTCAATCTCAGTTTATTGGTTTTTAGAGACTATTTTTTCCTTAATAAGTTTGAAGTAAAAATGTTTTCAGAGGTACCCAATGTAGTAAAACAAAAAAGCAATTATATCTCATATGAGATTTTATATGAATCAATATCTAAATTAGAACTTGTTTGGCTTCAGTCAACTTTTGAAAATGTTATGTAAAAAATGTGTGTGCATAACATCCAGGCAATAATTAGTGTCAACAGAACAGAATCTTTTAAACAATACCACTTCCTGTTTAGGTATTAATAATTTTACATCTTACCTGATTATTAAAGTGGGCTCAATAGTACCTCTATTAGAAACATATTAAAGAAATAAAATATTCTAAATGTCCACAAATTATGCTTATAATTTCTCTACATTTGTTCAAATTAAATAGATTTATAGTAACAAGAGAAGAGCAGAAGTATAACAAATTCAAAATAGAATATATATAATACAGATTTTTAACTGGAAGGAGACAGAAAATAACTCTGAAAGTTAGAGTTATCTATGAAAGAAGAAAATTATCTGTAGATTTATAATGGAATATATTAGATCAGTTTTTCCAAAATGTGGGCTACAAGCTATGTTAGGAGTTATGCAATAATATTTTAAATTGTATGTATTTATGTATATAAGGGAAAAAAACAAGTGATTAAGTCTATGACATAAATATTACTCAAAAATATATAAGCTAAAACAAACAAGTCATCTCAAGAAAAATATTCAGTGATTGCCGCAGCCGGTTTGGCTCAGCGGTTAGAGTGTCAGCCCGCGGACCAGAGAGTCCTGGGTTCAGTTCCCACTAAGGGCACGTACCTCAGTTGCAGTTCATCCCCGGTCCCAGTTGGGGTCATGTGGGTGGCAACCACTCAATGTATCTCTCTCACATGGATGTTTCTTCTCTCTCTTCCTCCCTCTCTCCCTCCCACTCTATCTGAAGATAAATGCAAAAATGTCCTTGGGTGAGGAGGGAAAAAAAAAAAAGAAACATATTCAGTGAAAAATGATACAGTAGTGTAGAATATGGCTAAAATTGAGGTAATTGGTGCACATGAGACCAATGTTTTGGGGATGTTGCAGAGAAAAAACCAATATTGTGGTATTTATTGAAACAAAGATACTTTTAATGATATGCAAAAGTAACATATTGAGATGAAACAGGCCTGATTCTCAAGGAAAAATAAGATTAAAGTGATAAACAAATTAGCAAAAAAATGAATTTCAAAGCATTCTACGTGACAGAACATGCCTGGCTCCAGCAGAAGGCTCATTGAACTAAGCCATCCTCCATGAAATTTATTTACATCACAGCAAATGAATCTAAAGAATCTCTTAAAGATTGCTAAGATTCAACCTATTGCAGTGACACATTCTGACCTATTTACCCGTTCCAATTTTTAAACATTGATAGAGCGAAATGAAAGCATTTCAAACCTAGAATAAAAAGAGATTATCATCACTCTTAGGTATTCCTTTGAATGGAAAGACTTTATTTGCTGCTGCTAACTCAACCCATAGTCGAATGCAAACGTCTGCTCCAAGAGTATATCATCATTTATTTTTATTTATAAACCCTAAAAAGACAGAGGCATAAGAGAGCTAGAGTAAAATGCACACATTGAGGAGAAAGAGAGATTTACAAATGTTTTATCCAAGGGGAAGCAATGAAGACTTTTGGGTTGCACAAGAGCCCCCCACCAGTAAAGGTAGGATTCACATCACTGGTTACCCTTGAAATTCCCCCTGTGCCGCACTGAGGCCAACATTTCAGAGAGAACTCTCCCAGGAGGGATGAAAGGGTCTGCCTTGCCTTCCCCGCTTCCTATTTACAGGATTTTGTTGTCTCAATAATCATTCCTTTGCAAAACAATTTGCTGGCCATGGGAGTGTGTTCAGTGACACCCTTGGGAGTTGTTTGGCCGTGTTCAGCTAGAGCTGAGTAGTCTCCAGGCACTGAGAAAGTAGGGCATGGCCCGCTGTAGGTCCCAGCCTTCCTGAACGTCTCTGCTTGTCAAGGCAGTGCTGATAATTCCCAGCTCTGGAGAGGAAGATAAGCACCTCAACCCACCTCACCGATGAAATAATAGCAATGCCCTTAACCCTGTCTACATGTGTCTTCCACTTCACCGTAATGTTTGCTTGAAATAAGGCCATAACCCTTGCCTTGTCATAATTTTTTTTTTTGCATCACAAAGCATTACCATATATTCATTGATGCACAAATTCTTTCCTTTGGGAAATGTTTCCTAACTATCTACTCTGTGAGTGGTGCTGGATATGTAAGACACAGTAATAAAAAGATAGCATTCTTGGTGCCACTGGAAGGTGTGATCGTACAAATGAGCCGTTATAATAAAAGTAACACGTACCCTGATTAGAATGTAAGAGTTGTGTTAGGATTACATGGGAGGAATACCCAATCCAGTTGGGTGGTGATCATAGGGGTGATATTAAGAGTATCTCAGAGCATAATCACCAATAATGCATCAGATAAGGGGTTAATTTCCAAAATATATAAAGTACTCATACAACTCAACAAAAGGAAGACAAAGAACCCAATTAAAAAATGGGCAGAGGAGCTAAATAGACACCTCTTCAAAAAGGACATACAAATGGCCAAAAGACACATGAAGAAATGCTCAACATCACCTATCATCAGAGATACAAATTAAAACAACAATGAGGTATCACCTCACATCTGTCAGAATGGCTGCCATCAACAAATCATCAAACAACAAGTGTTGGCGAGGGTGTAGAGAAAAGGGGACTCTAGTACACTGCTGGTGGGAATGCAGACTGGTGCAGCCACTATGGAAAACACTATGGTGTTACACCAAAAAGTTAAAAATTAGACTGCCATTTGACCCAGTGATCCCACTTCTAGGAATATACCCTAAGAAGCCTGAAACACCAATCAGAAAAAATATATGTACCCCTATGTTCATAGCAGCATTATTTACAATAGCTAAGATCTGGAAACAACCTAAGTGTCCATCAGTAGATGAGTGGATAAAAAAGCAGTGGTACATGTACACAACGGAGTACTATGCAGCTGTAAGAAAGAAAGATCTCTTATCCTTTGAGATGGCGTGGAAGGACCTGGAGAGTATTATGCTAAGCAAAACAAGCCAAGCAGAGAGAGACAAGTATCACATGATCTCACTTATTTGTGAAATATAATGAACTAAACAAACTGATGAACAAAATTAACCCAGAGATATAGAGGTGGGGTACAGACCTCAGTCGGAGGAGGGTAGGAAATAAACCACAGAACTTACATGCATGTATGCATGACCAATGAACATAGACAGCAAAGCTGGGGATGGGGTGGGGGGGAGGGGAGGAGGGTATCAATGGGGGAAAAATGAGAAACACATGTAACAAAAAAAATTAATAAATAATAAATAAATAAAAAAGAAAAATAAATAAACAAAGAGTATCTCTGAGCAAATTGTGTGTGTGTGTGTGTATGTGTGTTGCGTATATACCTATATGTAGCCTATATACTATATATAATATGGTATAAACTTTATATATGGCATATTCTGCTTATATCATATATGTTATATATAACATAGAATAGATATGTTAAATATGTGTAAATATGCTATACAAAGAGTGCAGCCTGACTTGAGGCTCTGAGGTAAGAGAGTGTGAAACATTTATGGAATTATAAAATGTTTAATATGTACAGCTGAGAGTTTGAGAGGCGGATGATGAGAGATGAGCCTAAAATGACTCCAAATGATATCTCCTCTACAACTCCAGGGACGACTGTCACCCAGATGAGAGCAGCAGTGATCTAAGTTAGGCTAGGAACAATGAGGAAGGAAAGAAGTAAACTGAATATTTAAGAGGCAAATATTTAAGAGGCAAATGAAATGAAATTCGTGATTGGATCTGGGATGCGGGAGTGAAAGAGAGGAGATCTTTTTCGTGATCAGTTTGATGGCACTGCCATTAGCTAAGATGAGACACGCAGGGGAGAGTCAGCTTCAGGGAAGGGCTTTCTTAAGATGGTTTGAACTCATTGACCTTGAAGTATGCAAGGGACCCTGAAGCGGTTATTTCCAGTAGGCAGTTGGAGATGCAAGTTTGCAGTTCAGGAGAGGATGTTTTGAATAGGTGACGACTGGTCCCAGGGGCGCGGATGAAAGCTCTAAGAGAGGACATATGGACAGGTCAGAGGGGCTCAGCCTACCCGGAATATCTGCAAAAACCGAGCAATAACCCCCGGAACAGGGTACTGCGCCACACAGCTACTGGCCAGAAGGAGTTTTCAGAAAACTGATTGACACACTGTCACATTAGAAATGAGCATGAAAATAGCAACAGCTCCTCAAATTAATTTTATAATCTTAAATTAGAAAGCAATGAAAGAAAGATTAGTCTTTTTTCTGATTTATATAGGGCTGTAGCTATATAAGTCTAGATCTATAATCATTTTTTTTCCACTTTTTGTTCAGATAGAGTAGGAGGGAGAGAGAGAGAGAGAGAAACATCGACATGAAAGGGACACATCGAGTGGCTGCCACCCGCACGACCCAGCCAGGGCCGGGGACAAACTGCAACCGAGGTACGTTCCCTTAGCAGGAGCCGAACCCGGGTCTCTCTGGACCACAGGCCGATGCTCTAACCTCTGAACCAAACCGGCCAGGGCTAGATCTATAATAATTGTTAAAGAATATCTTATGGAGTAGATTTTATAATTTACTTTAATAATCTAGGTTTTAGCTTAATATCCATGTAATTTATTAAGATCCTATTTCCCAAAATAGTATGGAAATACAGAAATCACAAAGACGCAGAAGGTGCTAGCTGATATATATATATATGTATATTCCATAGTAGATGTGTAATATCTTTTGTAAGCAAAGACAAGTACATTGAAAGTATTTCTAAACTATTATTTAGGGAAATGGATAACAACTGAGACATTTTTGATAGTTGAAACACTATTAATTTTTAAGAAATTAAATGAAAACACAGAGAAGTAAAACATATAGAAACCCACAACTTATTTAATTGAAATATTGGTGTTGCCTCTAAACACCTAGGAGGACAGCTGAGCACATTCATATGGGCTTCTTTGCTTCTTCCTCAGCGCACCCTGTTGTGGAATCACAACGAATGAAGGAACACCACCGAGAGAAGGCAGGAGAGTTAAAACGCCAGCATCCCGAATCAGGTCATGGGTGAGTGATGACTTACTTATACTCCATGTTCTCAGTGCCTTGGATACGTGTGAAGGGAGGGTGACTTTGGTGGGAGCATTGTTCTTAATCACGGAGACTGTATCAACGGTCCTGTAGGTTGCTTTGGATCTGAAGATGATGCTCTTTTGATCACTCACATGTGGCTGGTGTATACAGAAATCCAAAACAACTGGAGCAATCAGGCCTTCAATTGGTTATTTTGTTTACACGAAATCAAAAGGGTTAGCTTGACTGATCCCCCTCCTTGGATGTTTGGGCATTAAATATGTAACCCAGATGCAGCTGCGGCCACCTCGTCTTCCCAGAGATCTAGATAAGAGTGCCTTGAATCTCGATACCCACCTTGTGGATGGAAAAGCACTTTGAAATGTCAGTGAGTGAGATCCAGGTAGTTTGAACTTTAATGGCTCCTCTTTCTCCAGCCTCTGCTTTCTGTGTTTCCTTGTTTCTGTATTATTTCAGATTTATGCTCTGAACGTTTCCCCCCACAAAACAAAAATCTAGCCCATTCGCATGAAACATTCATGAATGTAGAGAACTTTTCGGAAGACTGGGAAGAGGGGGATTAAGAGTTTGAAAGTATTTGCTGACATAGGAAGAATGATTTCACATTTAGTACAAAGCCACTCCGTCCCTTTGCCGCCTTCTTGATGGGCACCTCTCTGGTACCCCAGCCCCTGCAGCCGTGCTTCGACATGGACTCGTGGACGTTAAGACTTAGATACACGCTGAGATTTAGGTCCTAAGCATTGTTTGTAACAGCAAGAATCTGAGCCAACATTTCCCAATTAAGAGCCTGATAGGATAATCCATACGGTGTGATAGTGAGCAGTCACTTACAAATAATGACACTATGTACACCCTAGTGTACACACTATGTACACACACTATGTCTCCAAGAAATGTTATGAAAAAGGTCAATGTGTAAAATGATGTGTGTGGTATGTTTCCATTTTTAGAAATTAATAAATCATATTTTATACTGGAAGGAGAGCCCAAAATTATGATAGTTGTTCATTTTAGGGAGAGACGCTGCGTTAGTGGGAATTGGCTTTTTCTTTTACTTTTTCATGTTGGTACTATTGGATTAAATTTAATTTAAGTAAATTATTTTTTTTTTTCTGTTTAAACCTATCTTTAGTATTAAATGTATTACAGATGTTCCCCTCTTTCCTCCCATTGACCCCTCCTCCCTGCTCCCGCCCCCTCCTGCCTTCCCCACACTATTGTCTGTGTCCATTGGTTATGCATACAAGTTCTTTGGTTTAAGGAAATTATTTTAAATTAATGAACAACACATGGATTAATTTAAATATTATCTTATTATCTCATTCAGAAGCACTTAGTCACTCCTTTACGGTTATTAGACAATAAGTCGCTATTAGAATAAATCCAAAGTCCTTTATATACTTCTCTCTCTGCATGTCCTACTCTCTGGCCACCCAGCCTCCCTCCTGCCCCTGCACCCCGCCCCCAGTTTGCTGACTCTATTCCCAAAACAGACTGTTTGCACTTCTCGTCCCTCTGCTTTGATGCCCTTTTCCTGCTCCTTCACCTCGTGCAGCAGGTGGTTCAAACATTACCTCTTCAGAGATGCCGCCTGTGACCTTCCGATCCAGCCTAAGCACCCACCAGCCTGCTCACGCTCGTCTTGTTGGCCGGTTTCACTTGATTCGTGGCATTTCCCACTCCTCTCGGTTATGTGTGCCACCTCTGTGTGTGCAGTGTGTGCCTGGCTGTCTCCCCCAGAACACCACCTGTAGGAGAGAACAGTTTTTAGGGTTTGTTTATTGCTACGACTTTGATGCCTAATAGTAAGCCCTCGATGAATGAATGCAGGAGTGAATGAATGAAGGAGTAAATACATTAAAGGGAGTTACATGCGCCCCTAGTCTCATCTTCTATAATCCAGGTGTTTATCAAGAATCATTTCTTGATTTATGTGTCAACTCTTAGATATTGCACTTATTTTGTTGTGAGTATTTATTTACGCCACATAGTTTACAGGATTGAAGACTTGGAAGAAGTTTTGAGAAACATACTAGAATAACACAACAATAATTCTGAAAAACATTACTATGCGCGATACACATCGTTGTTTGAGGCGAACCTCCCCGTAATCCCATGCGGTGGGCCTGTATTAAAGAATCAACTTCCTCCACCTGGCGTGGAGGGTATTTTCAAGCTAAAATTTCAAGCAAAGCTGTCTGCTTTATGTTCACGCCGGTGACAGTGAGGAGGAGGGGTGAGGCCGAGGTTTGGGAACTCTTCGGTGGAAACAAGAAGCTCCTTGGAAGTGCTAAGGGCAGTCTGCAACGTGTCACCTCAGTGCAGCTGCTGAACCATAGTTTACAACAGCGAGGTGAGTGTCCACCTTCCCCACTGCGAATGAGAACACGCGAGGGTAACAGCAGGCCGGTAGCGCTGGCTGGTTTGCTCCGTGGTCAGAGCACTGGCCTGCTGACCGAGGGTTGTGGGTTTGATTTCCAGGACCTGGGTTGCAGGTTCAACCCCGCCCTCCACATTCTGTAAAAATCAGTGGGAAAATATCCTGAAGCGAAGATTAACAGCAACAACAAGCAGGACAGTATTTATGCCTCTACCATGGATCCTCAGCAGGGAGGTCACTCCGAGTTCCTGCGCCGAGTGGTCCTTGAGTGTGAGCGCCAACCTGTCTCATCCCAGAGGCCAGAGGACCCCTCAGAGCCCCGCCCAGCTTCCCGGGAGGCACGTGCCACCCTCCGGAAGCCGCCTTCCCGTGATGGTCACTGAGCAGGGGACGGTCCGAGGCAGGACGGCGTGGAGAAGGGCCAGCCAGCGGCCGTGTGACTGCTACCCCTCTGAAGGTCAACGGCAAACACTTTTCTTGTGAAAGGTGCATCTGAGCTTCGAACACTGGAGACTTCACGGTACAAAGATGCTGCTGGGTTGACTCGTTTGTGGTTCGAGTCGAGCTGAGTCAAGGCTTCTCCGCTGCTGCTGCGCGTTCTTCCGAGGTTTCTACGAACATGCACTTGACCGGGGTCGTCGCTCTAGCTCGTTTTGATTGCGTGTTGCTCTTTGTTTCTTGTTGTGGATATTGACTCGCGGGTTTAACCCACCCAGCCCTGTGAGGACATTCAAGTCGGACTATTGTTTGCAGACCCATGCTGAGCAATGACAGGCTGGGCAGTGGGGTGCAGGCCGGCGGGGTGCGGGGGGAGGGGGGATCAGCCTCAGTGGCTCCCTAACAGGTGACTGCTGGGACCTGGAGCCGACCTCATCCGCTGCTGTCATGTCTTTGGCATTTAGGTTAAGCTTCGCTGGTCTTTTTTACAGACCTATTTTCTGACAGTTTTGCCTTTGACTATATTACTAGATATTTTCAGTGGTTTCTTTTTTGGTCTTTTATCAACAATGTCTTTTTTGTTTTTTTAAACACGAGAGTAAAATGATTACCCTTAAAACCAGAAGCAGATATTTGGTTTTAAACAGAAATGAAGATAGCATTTGATGATGGTGAGAAGATTAGGCTGAGCATCATGTGCTACGTTGTGGCGTAGAATAATCTCGCAACTCATGCTGCGTACCTTGAGCACAGACTAGAACGTGAGGCTGGGAGGTTTCTGATTCTTGTTTTCTTCATTTTATTCATCGGTTTCTCTGCCTAAGTTATGATGTGAACCACACCGCCTTGAGACCTGGGTGAGGGGCCTGTTTTGTCCTCCGTCTCCAGGGAGCAAACGGGTCCTTGAAACCAAAGAGATAGGCCCAAGTGGCGAACACACTCTTTCCCAGAACGTGGTCTAGGTATCCTGGTTCCCCAAGTCCCTGCCCTCCAGCCCGCCTCCAGCACCTTCACAGGGATCTTACCGGATCGGTGCTTCTGAACTCAATTCTAAACTGCTGGTGTGCACACACCTAGGGCTGGAGGGTGGTGGCCCACGGGTGACTTTATTGAGTGTCTGTGGAGCTTTGACGTACAGCCAAGGTGACACCGACCACAAGAAGCCCTAGGGGTGTGGAACGGAGCCAGGGAGGGAGGAGAAGGTGGTCAGACCGCAGACTGTCCCACTGCAGCCGTCCACATCTCTGTGAGCGTATCTGCAAGGTGCCTGACTGATGCACTTTACTGAATAGTTTGTTACCACTTTACATAACTTCTAAATATTTGGAAATACGGCATGTGAGCCTTTACTTATACTCTTATTCCGGGTCCTGCAAATGTCAAGGGCGTGCCTATATGTGATTCAATTCGAATCATCCTTACACTCATCTTACAAGTGGGTGGTATTGTTTCCTCTACCTTCTAACAGAGGAAACTGAGGCACAAAAAGATCGAGCAATCCCTGAGGCAGGTTTTGGACCAGAGGCTGGCTTGCCGTCCCACAGTACTCTCTCTCCACCGTGACACTCCGCAGCTCCCTAAAACGGGAGCTACCAATTCTCAGGGAGTTCCCAGGTGGCGAGAAAGGAGGTGGTGGCAATTTGTTGAGACTCACCTTTGATGGTGATAAAAATTGCCTACATTCCTGATATATTTTATGTGGGGAGATGGGTAAATATCTTTTCTGTAGCCCTTGCAGTTATGCTGTCATTTTGAAAGAAAACCGTCAGCGCGTGAAAACAAGGCTCTTCCCTTATTTCGTCCCTCGCCGAACCGTCTGAAGTTTTTCGGGCACCTGTGTCTTTTAGAACAGAGCTGGGACTGCACGTACCTTCTCGGTTTGCTGGGCACAATCTCAAGTGGCACATTTTTCAGTTTTCGGTGATCACAGTAAGTTGCCGAAATTTCCCTTTTCGTGCTAATTTCATAAATGCTGTTGGACGAGGTACTGAAGGAAGTATTTCGCATGAAACGGTAGGACACTACCTTTTTGGATTTGTGTTCTGATAAAGTAGGTCGGCCAGCTAGTTCCCCTTTAAACAAGGTTGGACCCGCTCGCATGCCTCACAAGGACTTTAAAGAGCTGAACGGATTTCATTCAGCAAAGCTTTGCCCCCCACCCCCACCCCTGCGGAGAAGTCAGAGATGAAGCGGAGACCTACGGACCTAGCCTCAGGCCAGACAGACGTGACCGTTCGCAGACACCGAGCGGCTCTCTGACAGACAAATGCTAAAGTATCTGAACATTCGAAAACTATGTGTCATTGGTGATCTCCTAGTGTTACAAAAGCATTTACATTTTACTTTCTGCTTAACAGCAAATACCTTCCCGACCCAGGGCAACGGGAGCCTTCCCTTTGCTTCGACTGCTCACCCCAGTCTGCAAACTGGTACTTGCCGGGAAACGGGACGCAGACACCTGTGACATGACTCACGAAGACCTTGCCTTGTGTTCTTGTCAGCTTCTGAGTGTACCCGATTGAACAGTCTGTGTGATTTGGAAGGAACACCTAGAGATGCTGTGTGACTTGGCGAGGCTGTAACTGTCTAATTGCTGTGGTAATGAATGAGTTATACAGGTGAACTTTCGGTAAGATTATGTGTATAAAATACCATTTTTGTTTTATCTGGGACCCTCATCGGGCTTCCATAAAG
This sequence comes from Molossus molossus, assembly GCF_014108415.1. Lineage (NCBI taxonomy): Eukaryota > Metazoa > Chordata > Mammalia > Chiroptera > Molossidae > Molossus > Molossus molossus. Next base: position 6,735,953 of record NW_023425366.1, on the reverse strand, counting down.
AAGGGGCTCTGCTGTTCAAATTCTAAATGAGAAAGCAGAGACCGAGCGGAGGAAAGGCAGGAACTGGGGGGGAGCTGCCCAGGCCGCGCCCCGGGGTGAGGGGTGAGGGAGCCCAGGGGGGTGCCCCGGAACCGTCTGTCTGGGGGACGTTACCCATGTGACTCTCCCAGCAGCCACTGTCCATTAACTGTCATTCAGGCAACGGCGCCTGGAAATCCCTGCCGGGCTTAGCACAACGGTTCAGGGCCCAGATCTGCACGCACCTGCGAGTTCTTCCCACGCTGGGCGCTGTTCCGCGTGGGGAGTGGCAGACGGAGAGGATTGGGCCCGTTGCTTCTGTTCAGGTGACTGGAAGCTGCTTGGGGAAGCACCTCAGGCCTCCATTTCTCTTGGTTCTCAGCTAAACGGCTCTGTCCCTGTCACACAGCCACCAGCCTCCCCTCCGGGGAGGACACTAGCTCCTCACTGCGTGCACTAGGCACAGGCATGCGTTCAGACCTCCAAAAGATTCCATCGGAACTCTGCGCACGAATACAAGCAGAATGACGCTTTGTACCTTCCTCACTTGTCTTCTCAGAAGCGAGGTACGGCGTCTTGAGATTCAGACTCTGGGCAAAGGCTGGATGCACGCCAAGCCCACTGTGTCCCGACCATCTCTGGTGCCCACGGTGCCCACAGGTGGTCTGTCCCCCTGCCGCATGGGTGGCTCGGGGGTGCGCCCACCCGCCAGCGCCTGGCTGCTGCCTCCATTCCCGCTCACCCCGCTGCTGCCGCAGGTCTGCTCGTGGGCACATCCCTCTGGTCTCTTGTTGATTTCGGATGGTGTCACCCATGCACACATGCAATCACATGTTACTACTGCGTATCACATGGCATTGCTCTATTTTCCCTTGAAGGCAGAAGAGAAGTCGCAGGCTGGGCAGAAGATTTAAAAAATTGCTCATTCTTCCAATCACGTGGCATTAACTGTGCACAAACATTCCCGGTGGTGCAGGCTCCTGGTGCTGTCAGACGGCTGACCAGGAGTGTCGCGATTTCACTCTCTGATAAGGAAGGGATTACACCATCTGTGCTTCCACTGGGGGAGGGGCTGCCTTTGTCTCTCCCTGTAGTGATGTCTACGTGCAGGATCTGAAGCTGAACATTGAAATAGTTCCTTCGTGATAGTGCTTAGAGCCCCACTTTGCCTGACTGTGACAAACGATTCGCCGGAGATGGTAGAGGAGAGCTTGGAGCAAGCCAAGTAACTGTTTTCCCAGCCTAGCGAGCCTCTGGGGTTACCACGACGTCATACATATTCGCACTCGTATTAGTGGCTTAGGGAGTGTGTTTTCTACCTGACTTGGTAAGTGAGGGATGATCGGAGGCAGGACAGCTCGGAGAGCATGCCGTTGCCAGCTGGGCGGGGAAGGCGCTGGGATGGCACCCCGACTCCGGAGTGGTGCTGGTGCCCTCCCCTGGGTGCGTCAGCAGCTACTGAATCCTGCCTGCTTCCCGCTGGCCGACAGACGACAGACGCAGAGCCTCGCCCCCGAGCTGGTGGCAGACGGGCCGCACTGGGAGGCTCCGGCCCTGAGCCGTCGTGACAAGGTGCCCTCGCCCACAGGGCTGCGGCTGATGTGTGCATGGGCAAGCGTTCGTTTCATTTAGCAAGTTTGTTGTAAACACGGACTGTCTGCCTGGCACCGGGCTGCTTGCTTCCCGAGGGGGAAACATGACCTGGACACAGGGTCTTCCTGGCGTGTCTCGTTTTAAAGGCAGTGAAGAGTGACCCTAGGAGGACATACCCCTGACGCACGATCGCTGCAGCTTCACAAACGGCTTCAGGGTAACTAGGAAACAGCAGTTCGAAAGAGAAACGAACAGGGTACATGTGAATCAACATTTGGGGAAGAGTGTAATATGTTTTAAAGTCTTAAAAATTTGAATACACATATTGAAATTTAAGTAATGGAGATTATTATTTACTTTTGGGGTTTAGATGCAGAATTACAGAGGGGGGCATGTTTTATTTAGTTCTGAGCTTGTATCTATCTCCCTTTCTATCCATTCATCTACCATTCATCCATCCATCTGCTCACTTATTTTGCATTTCAAGTGGTTTTTGTTTTGTTTTTTGCTTTTTTTAACTATCACAAAATTCACAATTAATTTTTTTTTCTTCATTGAAATATAATATCTAGGAAAACTGATCTGAAGACAGCATATTGCCAAGGACTTCCATTCTAAGAAAGTCAGCTGGTGGGCAGTACTGTCTCAATGGGGGGGTGGCAGAAGTATACCAAAGAGGAAGGAAGGAAGGAAGGAAGGAAGGAAGGAAGGAAGGAAGGAAGGAAGGAAGGAAGGGAGGGAGGGAGGGAGGGAGGGAGGAATCAAACCTTTGCCAGAATGATTTGTGAGTAGTTTGTGAACTGAGACATGATCAATATAATGTGCTGTCCCATTTCCCAGTGGGTAGCTCCTCTGTTGTTTAAAATATTAGTGCTTATTTAGAAAATGCTGCCCCAAATAATTCTCACCTTCCCCATACTTTCTACCCCTAGAAGCCTGTTTATCCTTTTGAGTTGATGCAAAGGCCACCACCTCCAGGACGCCTTCTGTGGTCACAGTATCTGAAAGTAACCTCTCCTACACTGATAAGAATTGGTTTTCTATGACCGTGAGTGATTTCACGAATGTGCTGCTTCTAGTTGAGGAAATGTCTCTCCACGTTCGGTGGAGTCTTCTATAAGGATTTTCTCATGGACATTACCACATAGCGTCATCATGGGGATTCGAACCATTTTACTTTTTCTCGAGAACTTTTGTGTGTCTCTGCAGGCAGCATGGCGGGATGATTAGGAGCAAGGAGTTTGGAGCTGGCTGCATCTGATAATACCCCAGCGTCGTTACTCACAAGCCGTGTGATCTTGGTCAAGTCACTTAATCTCTTTTGCCTCATTTTCTTCATCTGTAAAATGGAGATGAGTGTAAATGCTTGTCCATAGGGTTATTATGAGGTTAAATGAATTAATTTATGTAGTCCTTGGACTAATACCTGGCATTTTATAGCTACCACATCAGATATTTGCTATCACTACTTGCCCTAAGTGGCTTGTTTTTATATTATGAAGCATTGACTAAAAGTGGAATTAAAGCCAAGTGTGCGAGGTCACCTTAATTCATCTTGGGTCTTGCCACTGGCCCGGCTTGTTGTCTCTTCTAGAGCATCTTTTATTTCTCACTCTATTTACACAGTCTTGTATAATTTCAGGAATTCATAGCAGCTGCTTTACATTTGTTCTGGAGAAGGGTAGGGTATGTAAAAATAAACGCATCCACATTTCCCCCATTGATCCTGCAAAGTGAGCGGCACAAACATGGGGCAGAGTTCAGGGAGAGCTTCATTCTAGGACAAAGCAGACGATGGGAACCTGACGTCGAAACAGCAGAGCTGGAGAGGGAGAAAACACGTAGGAGGAGGAGGGTTACTGTTTGTTCGTGGACAGTTTCTCCCCACTTGGCTTTGCTTTCATTTGGGGAAAAACACAGTTTAATGCAGCTTTCCAGTGGGGTCCCCACACGATGTCCAGTAGGCTGACCCTCCTCTCGTGACGGGGAAGGAGCTTCAGAATCTCCGAATGCCATTACGGTGGCACTATCTAGATTTGGAGACCCGATGCCATGATATGGAAATGGGTTTTGGGTATGAGCAGCACAGCGATTCATAAGAGGTGGTTGCTGTTGTTGTTGTTGTTTCTTTTCTAATTCATTGAGTAGCATTTTTAAACTGCTGTCTCATGCTGACGATTTTAACCATAAGAAAAACAAAAATCATCCTCTTCGCCCCTTTATAAATAGCACTGGATGGCTAGGGCTGGGTTTCACTCTGTCTTGAACTCGCTCACAGGCTTAGAATGTTTCTGGAAACCACAGCATGACTTCTCGAGGGGAGCATTATGCCTGTGGTTTATAATGTCATCTGGACTTCTTGATTGATTTATGGCATACTTATCCACCCATCCCAATTCATTAACTGAAATATTTTTTGCAGCCGAAGTCACACGTCCTGTCAAATTGAGATTTCTCTTCAGTTCCCAGTAATCCTGAAATCCTGCAAATTTCAGCTTAGGGAAAGGTCTCTCAACTGCATTGATTCATGCCTCTGACTTTCACTGAATAGAGCTATTTACTCATAAGACTTACACCGTGTGAAAACTGGTGACGGCATGCTGGGCTGGAGGGTAACGAGGTCAGAGATGGCAAAGATCTCCTGGAGGGTAAGCTCCCACCGACTGGCAGCTCCCCAGCTTGGAGGGGAGCTGGGCCTGGACCCAGACAGTGAAATGTGAGCATCCCATATGAATGCAATTGTCTCCTGTTTTACTCTACGGATGTCGTTTTCTTATGTGCTGATCCTGTATTTCCTGTCTATTAGTAAGTACAGAAACCAAATAAATCTGTCATTTCAAAATGGGTTACTGTTATTCAGTGATTCTAGGTAAAAGAAGTTAATTCCAGAATTTATATCCTCGTACACAAGTAAGTGGAAGTGGAAAAGTGTTCAGAAGAAGCTAGATTTTAAAGTAAACACATAACTTTAGTGGAATAATTTGGTAGAATAAAAATGACAGTTGGATAACATTATTACCATATTCTTGGATATTCATAGTGGGCATTGAGATAATTACTATGTGGAACAAAAAGTGAGCTGGAATATTTTAAGAAATTCACTGACTATGTCAAAATTTTGGCTACTGAGATGTTATTTCACCTCTTATTTTTCAAGTGCTTACAAACGCTTTAATTTTAGGTCAGAACTTTTGCATGGTCCCTTAGTAATCTGGGAGAGAATTTTTGATTTACACATGTTCATGTTCTCATGAAAGGTCTGGCTTTGCAGATATATCCTCAGCCCTGTGTTTAGCTGAGCAAGATTGATACATGTCTGAATGTAGAATCTTGCTTTTGGAGTTCAGCCTGAAGAGACAATTTTGTCAAAGAGAAAAATTTAGAAACTGATATTGAAAATCCTTTGAGCATCTTTACTTTCAGGAATTTCATTGAACTTTCACCACCATTTCCCCAAGTATTTGGCTGAAATGAAGATTTGAATGTTCTTTGTTTCTGATGATAGCAAGTATGTCAATGCTTTTGCTGACTTCTCTTTATATCTTCAGTACTAGATGTTTCTTCTTCTTCTTTTTTTGGTACGTGCCCCTAGCCGCTAGGGCCTAGCAGGCACTGAACCCGGGACTCTCTGGTCCGCAGGCCGATGCTCCAACCGCTGAGCCAAACCGGCCAGGGCTAGATGTTTCTTCTTTTTATAGTTTTTAGAAAGGAAAGAAGGGAGAGAGAAACAGAGCACAAAGTATGGGTTTCAAAAGGTAGATGTAGATTTTTGAAAGGTAATTTACATCTTCAAATGCAAATATCTCTCCAATCTCCAACCTTAAGTTGTTTATAGTAAAAAAAAAAAAAAAAGAGTCAAATCTATTTGTTTATTAAATTTGAGTATAATGTCTCACCAAGATAGTTTTTAATGCAATAAATATATGTATCCATGTTGATGGAAATTTTATATACTTATTACTATTTACGCAAACACATTAGAAAAGGAGTTAAATGCACTTTGTCATTTCAAAAGGCAAAACACCGCGGAGCCCAGTCAGAGCCACACATGTAGGTGAGGTTGCCAGTCGTGCGTCAGCCTCACAGGTTCACTGTCACTCTTAGAAGAATTCCTTGTGGGAAAATTAAGATTATGATATAGAAGAAAAATAAGACAACCTGGTCAGAAAACCAATGCCTGTCCTCAGACGTGGAGAATTCCACTTTAGGTTATAATACTTGAGCATCCAACGTGAGCAGCTCACAGCCATGGACAAATCCGCAGTCTCCATGACACTGGGTCTGACGCAGCCCCCTGGGTGATGGGTAAGCATCTTGTGGAGGGAGTAAGACTTCATTTTCCTCTCCACTTGCTTTTGCATCCTAACTGCACCTTACATTTTTTCTTAAATTTTGGCCATAAGAAGGGCCCCATTAATGTACAACTCTTTAGCTCTTTCTACATTATAATTGTATATGTTAATTCTATGTCATTTAGAATTTTTTTGTAAATGGTGAGAAAACTAACAATGAAGCACAGGCCTCTTTTTTTATTTTTTATTTTTGGCTAAATGTCTCACCAGCATCAGTACCAATAATATCCATTGACGTCTAGAACTGGATTGAATCCAGCACTGTGAATGCGGGACACGCACCTTGCATTTGTATCATAACCTCTCCGAGTTCCATTTCTCCATTTTGCTAAGGGGCATAGTGCTGACCTCAGCTATTGCTTTTAGTATTAAGGAGGGTAAAAGTCTCTACCAGTAAGACCTGGAAAATGGATCTGACTAAATAAATGCCAGATTTTCTCTTCTGATTGCTGTCATACTCCCTGTCTTCCTTTTTCAACAGCCAGTCATTGACAGCTAAGATCACTTTTGTCCTTGATACTTTGCTATCGTTTACTATTCTGTGCTTTATTTGTACGTTTTCTTTAATTCAGGGGAAAACTGATATTTGAAGGTAGACGTTGTGTTCCTTTATGCTTTTCTGTGTCATGTCAACAGAGTGTTAGGTGCACAGTGGATGTTCTACATACCTGCTTACCAATCGGTTGATATAGGCCAAGACTTCTTAAAGGCTAGTACTTCCGACACATAAATGTTCCTGGCTGTATCCCCATTACTATGGATATTTAAGATTTTCTCATGAGAATCACATCTCTAATAGTAACTGGGGTATAGAGGATAAAAGTTGTGGTTAGAAAGGAAGAAAGAAATCATTATTTATTAAAATGGAGCATTCTCAGCTGTAAATAGTGATATTTACTAGTAAATATATCCTCTAAGCACAAGTTTAAAACATTGCCATTTCCATGAACGTGTCCCCATTGGAGTAGCTAATTCTATTTGGGGGAGTTTGGGAGGTCACCAGGGATGCTGGGATCATATTCTCACTGGAGAGTTCTCTAATGGGGCATACCTAGAGAAGATTTAGATGGTGATAATTCACTGAAACAATTACATTGGTTGCACATACATTTATCTTGCTTTTATATCACAGGGCTGCAAGGGAGGACATGTCCAGCCCATGTACTAAACATGTAGTTTGTGGTTTGAAGATTGTAGACATATGGAAAATTGTGATTTCCAATTGTATTGGGAGGGTCATTGCATGGTAGTACTTACCACATTTTGGACAAGTTTTCCAGCTAGTAATTTAAGGCCTATTATAAATAGCTTATAAGCTGTTTCCAAATAGGAAATGATTTAAACATAGTTTTGTTTATTCACCACAAAATATCTTGTTTTCTTCTCTCCGCAGCCTAGAAATAGAATCTCTATCTGAATGCAGTTTCCATTAACACTAGAAACGTAAATTTAGAATACAGTTCAGATTCTAATAACACAAAAATTCATAGGCCACCTTCTTCGTCAATGGGCCTTATGTCTGCCCATAATATTGTTGAAAGTTAATGTAAACTCTAGGGTGGGATGTTAACCTTGCCTGTGATAGATTGGGAAGAGGACCCTGGAACATTTCAGAGGTAAAAGAAAATAGGACTTGACAGATTAAAGAGCTCGGAGCTGTGCTCACCTTCCTCACAGGGCCCTTTATCAGATGGATTGATGCATTCTTGCCATCGGGAAAGACAGGCTGCTACCTAGGACCGCAACCCAAGAGCTTGCTGGTGTGGCCTGGCATTCGTGGGGAAGAATGGGAAATGTTTATTGCCCCTGTCACTATCCTGAAAGAAACAGACAGCTGGTGGCCAGTGGCTTATCTTAAAATAGCTTCATTAACACAAAGAAGCAAGTTGCAAAGTAACAATACAGAGACTGGAAAGTCTAAATGCCTAGAAAGTGGGCCATCTGGCCAAAGAGCATGTTTACTGGGTCAATGTGAGTTCCTTTGCAATTTTGTCTTATGAATATACTAGGTCATATTTATTTCTGATTAAATAAAACTTGAAAAAAGTTTCTGGATTGTTATTTTCTTAATGCATTGATGAGGACATTTAAAAAACTTTTATGTTCCTTTTTAAGGCATAAAGTGCATAAAATAAAATGCACCTATATAAAGTGTGCATCTCCGTGAGTTTTGAAAAAAACAAACCCCTTTCTAAACACCGCCCTGATAAATACATAGCACATGTTCATCATCTCAAAAAGTGGTCTTTATTTCTCTTTTTTCATTCAATCCCACTTCTTTTTTGTTTGTTTGTTTGTTTTTTATCCTCACCCGAGGACATTTTTCCATTTTTTTGTGCAGATAGAGTGGGAGGGAGAGAGAGGAAGAGAGAGAGAGAGAGAAACATTGACGTGAAGGGACACATCGAGTGGCTGCCTCCTGCACGACCAACCAGGGCCGGGGACAAACTGCAACCGAGGTACGTGCCCTTAGCGGGAACCGAACCCGGGTCTCTCCGGACCGCAGGCCGACGCTCTAACCGCTGAGCCAAACCGGCCAGGGCTCAATCCCACTTCTTTATCCCTGAATCCAGATAAACTTAACTCTTCCAGATTTCATAAAGGAAACCAGTCAGTATGTTTTGTGTGTGTGTCTGGCATCTTTCCTTCAGCATAAAGTTTTGCGCTTCATCCACGTTGAGGGTATCGGTAGTGTGTTCCTCTTGTATCACTAGTGCTGATTTCATGGCATGACCATTGCATCACCTACTGCAGACCCCGTCGGTGTACATGAGCTGTGTGCCGTCATAAACAAAGCCGCTCTGGGTGGACACGTCTTTTTGTAAAAAGACGGAAGATGTATATGATCTGAAGAGAAACCAGGGTAGAGTACTCATCTTTTTGTAGCCATAGGTTTGCATTTCGAGAATGAGGACCTATGGAAGGAATTACTGGATCACGTGATAAGTAAATTTTTCACTACACAAGAAACTACTAGCCTGTTCCCCAGCGTGGTTATACCCCTTTCCATTGCCCCCAAAACATATATAAAAGTTCAAATTGATCCACGTCCTCACTGACACTTGGTATTTTCAATCTTTAAAATTTAAGTCATTCTAGGAGGTATACAGTGGTAACTCACCGTGGTTTAAATTTATGTATCCCTCATAAATAATAATATTGGGCATTTTTTTCATGTGCTTTATTTGTATATCTTCTCTAGTGAAATGTCTATTAAAATAATTTTCCCTTTTTATTGGGTCATTCATATTATTATTTAGTTAGAAATTCTTTACACATTGTAAGATATATGAATTGTGAGGAATTTATACAGTCTATGATGTCTTTTGATTGTGTAACAGTCTTTCAAAGAGCAGACCTTTCATAGTAATAAAGTATAATGTATCCTTTTCTAAATCTCTCTGCTTTTGGTGTCCTATTAAAAAATATTAACATACTCCAAGGCCACAAAGATTTTCTGCTATGTTCATGTCTAGACGTTTTATAGTTTTAGCTCCAACATTTAAATGTATAATCGATTTCAGGTTCTTTTGTATATAGTGTAATCTAGGGTTCAGTTTCATTATTGTTGATGTATAGATAGCCAATTGTTTCAGTAGCATTCGTTAAAAAGATTATCCTTCAAACTTAAACTACAATTTTAAGTGTCTTTGTCAAAAATATATTGACAGTATATTTAAAGGTCTATTCCTCAGTTTTGTCTTCTGTTCTATCGATCTATATGTTTCTCCTTGTGCAAATTCTACTCTGTCTCAATTACTGTACCTTCATGGTATGTCTTTTAAAAAGATAGTGAATTTCCGGCTGGTGTGGCTCAGTGGTTGAGTGTCAACCCATGCACCAAAATGTTGCAGGTTAGATTCCCAGTCAGGGCACATGCCCAGGATATGGGCCTGATCCCCAGTGGGGTGTGTGCAGGAGGCAAATGATTCTATCTCTCCCTCTTCCTTCCTCTCTCTCTAAAATCAATAAAGGAAAAAAATAAAAGATAGTGAAATTGCTCTACATTTTAAAAATATTTTCAAAGAATCAGCTTTTGGGTTCATTGATTTTCTTTTTTGTTAATTCATTTTTAATTTTTAAAAATTGTACTTTTTATTTATTTTTTCTTTCAAAAAATAGATTTTTATTGATTTTAGAGAGGGAGGAAGGGAAAGAGAGAAACATCCATCAGCTGCCTCCTGCATGCCCCCTACTGGGGATTGAGCCCCAAACCCTGGCATGTGCCCTGACTGGGAATCAAACCATGACTTCTCTGTGTGTGGGATGATACTCAATCAACTGAGCTACACTGGCCAGGGCTATTATTTTGTTCTTTCTACTCACTTTGGATTTTATTTTTTCCTTCAGCTTCTTAAGTTCAAAGTTTAGATAATTGCTTTTAATTTTTAAGTTCTCTTATATATGCATATAAATCTATAAAATTCACTGTAAATAGCATTTTAGCTACACCCATTCAATTGTTATTTTTGTCTTTCTTCCACTACAATTGAATTAAAATATTTTCCAATTCTTTTATGAATTTTTTTTAGGTTATTCAGAAGTATAGTATAATTTCAAATTATTTTAGGGTTTTCTGTTTTATTATTATTATTATTATTATTATTGTTATTGCTTTCTTAATAGATTCATTACAAGAGAACATACTTTGTATTATTTTAATTATTAAATGTATTGGTACTTGGTATGCTCCATTGCATAGTCTGTATTGATGAATGTTCCATATGCTCTTGAAAAGAGTGGGGTTTTTTCAACATTGGTATATAGTATTCTACATATGTCATTTAGGCCAATTTGTTAATAGTGTTGCTCAGTTTTCTTACTAATTTTTGCATTTCTTTATTTTCCTGCTTTCTGAGAGAGCAGTGTAAAATATTCAAGTCTAATTTTGGATATGTCTATTTTTTCTTTCATTTTTTTATGTCTGGGTATTTCTTCGTGAGTTAACAAAATCTTTCATTTATCTCTTCAGTATGTTCAAGTTTTCCTTCAAATATTTAAACATATACAAAAGAGTTGTTTGAAACATTGTCTGCCAATTTCATTATCTCTAATATTTTTGAATCAGTTTCTTTTGACTGATACTTCCACTGTTTATAAGAAACATTTCCTGCCCTGGCCAGTTTGGCTCAGAGGTTGGAGCATCGGCCTGCGGTCCAGAGAGACCCGGGTTCGGTTCCCGCTGAGGGCACGTACCTCGGTTGTGGTTTGTCCCCGGCCCTGGTTGGGTCGGGCGGGTGGCAACTACTCGATGTGTCCCTTTCACGTTGATGTTACTCTCTCTCTCTCTCTCCCTCCCTCCCTCCCTCCCTCCCTTCCTCCCTCCCTCCCTCCCACTCTATCTGAACAAATAAATGGAAAAATGTTCTTGGGTGAGGATAAAAAAAAAGAAAGAAAGAAACATTTTCTTGCTTTTACACATGCATGGTCATATTTTAAGAGCTCTGCACATTATGACTGCTACATTGTTGAGCCTCTGGATTTTCTTGTTTTCCTTTAAAGAGTGTTAAAGTTTGTTTTGACAGGCAATGAAATTAGCTGGAGATGAGCTGGAGTCTTTTGAAGCTTGCTTTCAAACTCTGCCAGAAGCAGTGGCATCTGGAACAGCCTGTGCTCTGAAGCTGCCGTAGCTCTACCACTGCAGCTAGCCCCTGGTAGGCTTGCTATTAGGTAACCTGTGTGTTTACATAAGCCACAGTTTGTTTCAGTCTGGCTGCTTAGATCTCAGGTGTCTCTTAGCCAGTGTTACCTATTGGGATTGTTAAGCCTACAGCCCCCAGGTACTTATTCTTCCTCTGCTGGTTACCTTTTGCCTGGCCCCACAAAGTCGCACCACACGGAAGCACAGCTTAGCCTGCAGACAGAGATGCCAAGGGGCAGTGCAGACTTCCAGAAATCTTTCTCTGCAGAGTGTTTTCCTTTCTGGTCGTCTGCACAACACACTTGCACTGCCTCAGTCTCACTGCACTCTGATCTCTGTGTCTTACATCCGGGAGACGAGCTTGCTCTCTTGGGTCCTCCCTACGTCTTCACAGCAGGAGAGCACCCACAGGCCGGGGTCGGAGGCGGCTCTCTGTGCTTGCAGGCCGCGTGCCGGGGCTCACAGCCCTGGGCGCCTGTGGCAGACGGCGTGGAAGTAGTTGTTCTGTATATTTGGTGTGGTTTTCTAGCTGTTTACTATAGGAGAGCAAGTCCAATACCAGATATGCCATTATATACCCAAATGGAGAGCTACAGGTAAACAAGAAGAGTGGAAAAAATGCCCAGTGTGGTTTTCTTTTTCAAAAGTTCAAAACCATTCAAAACAAAACTATCTTCTTATAAGATCCGTGTGCAGGTGGTAAACAATTAGAGAAAAAAGGAGAACAAGAGTAATGGTTAGTTCAGGGGAGAGGATGGAATTGTGGTTAGAGAAGGGCATGCGGTGGGTGGGCAGCTGGAAATGTCCAACTTTTAATATGGGTGGTGATTACATGAGAGTTCATTTTATATTTCTTCTTCGAGCTATACGTAAGGCTTTATATAGCCCTCTATCTAAATGTCTCTCAATTTAAGAATACACACACCTACATGCATGCTTGTAATGTTAACACCCTGGGAGAAAATCCTGCTGTGGACATCATCTTCTGCTCTTGAGTGGTGGCCATAGGGAGGGAGCAGCTGGTCGTCATGGTCCCCGAGGAATCATGTGATACCAGTTTTTTTTTCTTTATTGATTTTAGAGAGAGAGGAAGAGAGAAGGAAATTGAAACATTGATGAGAGAGAACATCGATTGGCCGCCTCCTGCGTGCCCCCCACTGGGGACCAGGCCCACAACCTGGGCATATGTCCGGGAATCAAACTGGCAACCTCTTGGTGCCTGGGTTGATGCTCAACCGTGGAGCCACACTGGCCGGTCAAAGATGCCCGTTGTGATACTGAGGTGACACAGAGCTCAATAAGAGCCCCCGAGTTCAGGAGCAGTTGCTGTTACCCCAATGCAGTATTACCCCTGATAAGGTTCTCTTCGGATCAAAACGCCCTGGATGGGGAGAGATGGGAAAGTTCCGGTGACTTTGCGACAACCTTTCTGTTCTAGCCGCAGCATCTCAGAGCAGAACTCCCGAATCCACTGCCGAGGAGCGACTCGATGTCCATGCGCTCCAAGGAATGTCACTGTGTCTCACCTGGTGTGTGTTGTTTTGCATATCACGTGTGACCTCTTATCACGGAGCCCAGGAGCCCAGAGGGGATAGCTTGAGAATCCAAGTCACTGTTGATTACATTGTAGAAAAGAATGTGAAATATCATAATTACTGAAGGAAAGGCCTCTTGTAATGTAGACAATGTCCTGTACTTTATATAGGGTTCCAGGCTCCCACGGCTAATTAACACCTAAGTATAAAAAGACCCCTCGGTGCCCTGGCTGGGGTGGCTCAGCTGGTTGAGTGGCGCCCCTGCACTGAAAGGGGTGCCGGTTCAATTCCTGGTTCAGGCACATGCCCAGGCTGGGGGCTTGGTCCCTGGTCTGGGTGCATACAGGAGGCTGAACATATCAATGTTTTTGGTGGGTTTTTTTTCTTCTCTCTCCTTCCCTTTTCCTCTCTCTCTAAAAATCAATAAGAACATTGAAAAAAAAAAAAAAAAGACTTTTTGGCTTTCCAGGAAATGTTTATATTTTCTTTTCTTTCCCTGAGACTATTTAGTCCATTTCAGTTATCAGGTAAAGAATTCCAATTCCGCCCTGGCCAGTTTGGCTCAGCGGTTAGAGCATTGGCCTGCAGTCCAGAGAGACCCGGGTTCAGTCCTGCTAAGGGCACGTACCTTGGTTGCAGTTTGTCCCCGGCCCTGATTGGGTCGTGTGGGTGGCAGCCACACAATGTGTCCCTTTCATATCAATGTTTCTCTCTCTCTCTCTCCCTCCCACTCTATCTGAACAAAAAAATGGGTAAATGTCCTTGGGTGAGGATAAAAAAAAAATTCCAATTTCCAACTATGAAAATTAAAAAAAATAAAAATAGAAGAACACTCTCTCTTTTCTCCTGATAATTGTGATGCAAATCTATCGAGGTTATTCCTGCCCATATGCAGTCCCATGTGCTCAATGGAACCGTCACTGAGCGCTGGGCTCTGGGGACGGGAGGCCCGGGGCCTTCACTGACCCTCGGAGTAGCGGCTGGACAGCCAGGGCGTGAGCCCCGGCACATCACTGAGGGAAGCATCGGGCACAAGACGTTGTTTTGAAGCTATTTTGAATCTTCCATCCATCAGCCCAGTATAATGTGCCTTCTCCAGTGTACATTCTTAATTAAGGAAGAGGAATGTACAGAAAGGGCTGCATTGAACCTACATCTTTGCTTCACCAATTCTCCACCTCGTCTGCCTCTCAGGACTCGGCCTTTTCTAACACAGGATGGTGTGTCCGGTCTCCACTGTGCAATGTTTACGGCTTAAGGGTATTATTCAGAGCTAGTGGATGGTCCCAATTTTTATTATGAAATTAATCAACAAATGCAGACAGTTCAGATATTGCAGATGAGTGCTGAACACCAAAACCCTGACATATTTCTTGTGAAACTGCTCAGCGTGAAGTTGAACTGTTTTATTTCAGACATCTCTGAGTGAAATCCCACTAATAAGTTCAAGGAGTGAAATCGCGTATTCCATTCCATTCTTAGCCGCGATCCTCTGTGTTATATAACACTGGAAATATGTTTGACTCTTAGTTTAAGAAGACTTGGACTCAGTGTATTCTTTTATTTTTTTAATCCTCACTCAAAGAAATTTTTTTTATTTATTTTCAGATAGAGTGTGGGGGGGGAGAGACATCGATGTGAGACACATCGATTGGTTGCCTTCCGCATGCTACAACCGAGGTACGTGCCCTTGATCAGAATCAAACCTGCGACTTTTTGGTCCGTGGACCAACACTCTAACCTCTGAGAAAAACTGACCAGGGCTTGATGTATTTTACTATTAACTATCTTTCTGACCATGAGCAAGTTCATTTTTCTCCTCAGCTCTTTGGGGCCTAAATTTTACAAAGAGTGAATAGTATTTGCCTGAGGGCAACTCTAAGTTCTTTCCTGATGTCAATTACTGAGAACTGCTCATAATAATCACTACCATTTATTGAGAAATTAAATCAGGATTGTGTTCTTGGAACTGTGGTGTACTACTAAATGGTGTACTACTCTATAAAGTTGAAATCTATAAAAGGGAAAATGGTTGAAATTAAATTATAACCAAAAGGTATAAAAAGTAAATGCCTAAGATAAAGAAAAATTATATCTAGACCAAAACCAAAATACTAGCAATAAAATTGCTTTTGAAAATATAAAGACTATAATGGGCATTATAAAAATTTGAATGATGTTGAGCTTGAATGCACAGAAAAAGAATAGAATGAAAACAATAGAAATAAAGACAATAGGGTTGGCAAATAGAATTAATAAGTGATCCTAAAGAAAAATTATAAAAATTAGAGCAGAATTAATTATCAAAGTGTTCATTAATCTAGAAATAAATAAAAACTGTACTGACTCTTAAAAACATTTTTTGTGATTACTGAAAGGACATACTTCTTCCAGAAGAGAGAGAGTGAATACAGACGCACACGTAAACAGATATTTGGAACGTTTTCTATTTCAAAAAACAGGAAAATGATTTGTTAGAATCCAGGAAGAAAACTGAGTTGTGTACAAAGAGGCAGAATTCAGGTGAAGAGTCAGTCTTCTTTGTTATGTGAAAAGCCAGAGGCAACTAAATCAAAAATCGATGAGATGCTACAGCAGAATGTGGGACAAAGGGTTTTGTTCTTCCGCAGACCATCCTTTGTGATGGCAGCATAAACCCTTTCTTGCCCTGGCCGGTTTGGCTCAGCGGTTAGAGCGCCGACCTGTGGACAAGAGAGACCTGGGTTCGGTTCCCGCTAAGGGCACGTACCTTGGTTACAGTTTGTCCCCGGCCCTGGCTTGGTCGTGTGGGTGGCAACAACTTGATGTGTCCCTTTCACGTCGATGTTTCTCTCTCTCTCTCTCTCTCTCTCTCTCTCTCTCTGTCTCTCTCTCTCTGTCTCTCTTTCCCTCCTTCCCTCCCTCCCACTCTATCTGAACAAAAAAAATGGAAAAATGTCCTCGGGTGAGGATAAAAAAAAATGAAACCCTTTCTTGGCTGTGTAGAGATTCCAAAATACACCCTCCAGAGTAGGGGTATGTTTACTAGAAAGTGATTTTTTTCTAAAATGATCATGCCACTTGGATGTGAAGACTAAATAGACCTCAGACTGGCAATGCTTTTGAGATTCACCAGTGATTTCTCTCTACAGAACCCAGTTGGCTGCATCACCCAAAAGAAGGGTTTGATTCAACATTGAATTTTGTTCTGTAAACTCTTAGTTGCCAATTTAACCACCTGAAAAATGACCCTTTTACGGACCTATTCACTCGACAAAGATCGGCCACCTGTCATGACAAAGGCCCGCTGTCCAGGAGGAGCAGAGCAGCGAACAGACAAGCCCATCCCAGCGATCGGTGCTCCCGCAGAGAAAACTCGCGCCACAGGAACAGACCGGCGACTCCGAGGCCCGGGTGAGGGAAGGCATCACAGACATGCTGGCCGCGAGCTCCAGTGTAAGGCTGCGGGGGAGTAAGGGAAGCGGACACAGTACCCTGAGCAAGGGAAGGCAGGACCCATGGGAGGGAGTTTCCCGTTGCTCGGGCACCAGGCGTGAGTGGCAGCATGATCGTGGTTATGCAGGACCAGGGCTAATAACTGTCTCTGAGTTTGCACTTTATCATTGAATTCTGATGAGACCATAGAGTGTGCCCCCGTGTACAGAGCCCGGGCTCACAGGTGACCCCACCTCCTGCTGTGTCTCTAACTCCCCTGACCACAGACACCCCACCCTCTGGTGCCCGGGGGCCAGCCCAGCCCGGGGACTGTGCCCCCTCCGCAGCTGGTGGAATGCAGGCACCAGGGGGGTTGGAGTCAAGAGCTATAGGACTCCGAGCACCTCGCGGAAGTGGCTGGGATCTGGCTGGAGCAGCCTCTCACCCAGCTCCTATGTGGGTAGTTAGCGCGTCCTGGGCAGGAGGTCACACATCCACTGTGGGTGGGGGCGGTGACCCATGGGAAGAGGAAATTTCTCGCTTTACTTCTCTGTCCCTGGCCAGAGTGTAGCACCTTTGTCTGGCAGCTGCTGGGGACGGGGGAGTGGGAAGGAAAGCCACTGGTCCCCAATCACAAGGGCAGTGACCAGTTGGTTGAGTGCATTTCGCATCGAGTCCTTCTCCATGAGCCTAAGTGAGAGACTGACGGATCCTGGCAAGTTTATGAAAGTGTTGGTGTTCCTCTTGCCCTTGACCCTTCTGGATGAAAACTCTGGCTGCAAGTAGACGACTGGAGGGAAATGAAGTAGAATGCTTTGGTGGGGTGGGAAGAGCAATGTCCCTTGTGTCTAGGGCAGGTCTCGGGGCCCTGAGATGTCCTGCAATGGGACGTGCGTGTTCTCGTGCCTGAGTCAGCATGCTGATCAGTGCCGCAAAACACAGGGCTTGGACCACACCACAGAACAAACGTCACTGTGACAAATCAAAAGAGAAACCGAGTCTCTGTGTTTCTGACTCAGAAGCCACCCACCGCAGGCCACTCAGTGGTTCCCAGCAAAGGAGGCCACAGAGCCCCAGCATCGCGCTTCTGCAGAAAGGTGACAGGGAGCTGCTCCTGGGCTCCCCACGGTGCCTCCGGGGGCTGACATTTCGGGAGGTGATGGTATTGATCTTCCTGTTTGATCAGCAAACACTGACCAACTCTGTGGCCCTTGTAACCACTCTGTGCTGTGTCATCAAGTCTGGGAACTATGGGTAGTCTGACCATTGTGCGCTGTGCATTGCAAAGCCGCTCGACCACGGGCTGATGGCGCCTTCTAAGGGACTTCCACCACCCGGGAGTCTCCTGTTATTCAGCCCTGAAACGGCTTTCTCAAAAATGCACTCGACAGTATTTCTGCCCTACCTCCCTCACCTCGCCCTGGTGCACCCCTGTGAGTAAGATGATTTCCCTGCGAAATATGACTGCCGTCTGGAAGGGATCATCTCTCTGCCCCTTCCTGCGTACTGATTCGGACCAGAGGAGTGGAGGGAGAAAGACCTATTCTGGAAAACTGCGATTCTACTCCGACTGTTCTAAGGTTTGATGCTTCTTTCTTTCTCCTAACGGCAACCCTGGCCACGTGCTTGGCTGGAATGTTCTCCAGGTGGCAGCT
Source organism: Molossus molossus (assembly GCF_014108415.1). Taxonomy (NCBI): domain Eukaryota; kingdom Metazoa; phylum Chordata; class Mammalia; order Chiroptera; family Molossidae; genus Molossus; species Molossus molossus. The sequence continues at coordinate 6,717,745 of NW_023425366.1, read as the reverse complement.
TGGCAGAAAGGGGCCAGGAAGATTCAGACGTAAGTCTGGTTTGGCAGCTGGACTCCGTTGCTGGACTGACCTGGTCCCCAATCACAAGGGCAGTGACCAGTTGGTTGAGTGCATTTCGCATCGAGTCCTTCTCCATGAGCCTAAGTGAGAGACTGACGGATCCTGGCAAGTTTATGAAAGTGTTGGTGTTCCTCTTGCCCTTGACCCTTCTGGATGAAAACTCTTGCTGCAAGTAGACGACTGGAGGGAAATGAAGTAGAATGAGACATACTGCTTTGGTGGGGTGGGAAGAGCAATGTCCCTTGTACCAGGCGAAGGAATAACTTAAACTCCAGGAGGGTGGACGAGGGGTGATGGGAATGATTTTGTCTTTCATCTCTAGCCAGATGACTGATCACGATTTTATCACCATTCCCCTTGACCTTACTGAGAGGCCTATGACAACTGCTGGGGATCGGTCCAGCTCCGGGACTTCCCATGCAAAACCCCCATCATCTTCTGCATTGTCGTTTGGTGTAACCATTGGATGATTCTTCCCTGCCCCCATTCCCGCAGCAGATGCTCCATCATTCCGTGGCATCGGTGGATGTCCCCAGCTGGTGGTTTGGTCAAACTGGGCATGTCGGACCTACTTCCCTCAGTCAATCCTTCTAAGAATAAGGACCAGACTAGATCTGTCAAACTGAACTAAGAACCCTGAGCCTACCAACCATCCAGAAGGCCACGTTGGAGACACTGCCATCCCATGCCCTCTAACTAATGGGGTTGCCACTGGGGGACCCCAGTAACTACATATCCTTTCTTTTCAGATGTCCCATGTGTTACTTGGGACAGTACTTCCTGTGGGGAGGCCAGGCATGAAGTTGTTTCTAGGGCAGTGACTAGAGTCTAATCATCCCCCAAATCACAAAGCAAGTGAGAAATTCCCGGCCGCGAGCCAAATTATAAGAATGGTCTATTTTTTTTTAATCAGAAAAGGTTCTGACAGCTATGGGATATTTTTCTTTTTTTTATCTATTTTCTTGAAATCATTTCCTTTGTTCTTCGCCATTCTTTCTTCCCTCGGCAATTTTTGTCCTGACTTTCTTTTTTTTTCATCACATACGTCATTCCATTCCCTCACATTAGATCGGACTTAATGAAATTGCTCATGGAGTACATATTCACCACTCAGAGGTGTCCACTAGACACATGTGGCCATTTAAAATGAAATTAACTGGAATTAAATAAAATTTGAAATTCAGTTCCTCAGTTGCACTTGCTATATTTCAAGTGCTTAATAGCTACTGTATCGAACAGCTCAGAGAGAAAACCTTTGCATCACTATGGAAAGTCTCACTGGTCAGTGACAATCCATGACCACCACCATCCCTAGCGACTCGGATTATTGAACATAGATGACTGTAAAACGTGAGATGTTCTTTCAGTCTTCAACCCTACGCAGTGCTGCATGGTAACCATTAACTTCCTGGGAATTAAAATGATGTTATAGTATTTTACTGATGTGATGTGTTATAAGGCAAACTGATTTCTAAGTCACATGAAAATATTTCTGTAATCTTGTTTTAATTTAGGATTGATACTTAAATATAATAATTTATGCAGTTTTCCTGTTAGAAAAAAATCTTTAAAAGTGTGTTTGCATATAAATTTTTGTTTTAAAGGGTGACATTTGACACACACGTATACGTCCACCACACATATGTACACACACCCATACCTGCACACACAGACACACACACACACACACACACACACGCCTGTACCTGCACACAAACACAAACATCTGTACCTGCACACATAGACACACACACCTGTACCTGCACACACAGACACACACACCCCCGTACCTGCCCACACACACACATCTGTACCTGCACACACAGACAGACCTGCACCTGCACACACACAGACACACACCCCCACCTGCACACACATGCACATACACCCATACTTATACACACACAGCCATACCTGTACCTGTACAGACACACACCTGTACCTGCACACACACACACCTGTACCTGCACACACAGACACACACACCTGCATTTGCACACACACAGACACACACCCCCACATGCACACACATGCACATACACCCATACTTATACACACACACACCTGTACCTGCACACACACACACACACACACACACACACACGACAGGCCCATAAATAGGTTCCCAGCCTTGAGCACACTAAATTGTGGTCTCTGGGTTCTTACAGCTCCCTATTATCAGAGAGATGCAGTGTTGTTATGGACACAAATACCCAGATACTTTCAGCCCATCTCCAGTTAAAGGAAGGCTTCGAGGGCAGCACTGATCTGAGTACACGCCTAGTTTTCTCTCTCGCCCACGGAATTGAATAGATTGAAGACAAACAAGCAAAGATGTTCTGGCCACTCACAGAGCGGGGTGCATGCTTTTCTCCTGTAATGATAACAATGAACGAACAAACATGCAAACGTATTTTCTGCACAACATCAGCCCGGAGGTGACTTTTTTTTCCTTATTAGTTTAAATGCACACTGTTCTCAGCAGTGAACTAGCTTCACTCAAACGATTGCATAAATTGGCTGAGGGCATAGATTGTCCCTCTTTGTAGACAAATGGTTCTCAAGTGGAGTGACTTTGCCTCCCATGGGATATTTCACAATATCTGGAAGCATTCTTGTTGTCACAACGGGGGAGAAGGCTACTGGCATCCAGTCAGTAGAGGGAAAGGATCCTGTTAAACCTCATGCAGCCCAGCTGGTGCGGCTCAGTGGATTGAACTTCATCCCATGGACTGAGAAGTCTTGGTTGGATTCCCAGTCAGGGCACATGCCTGGGTTTCGGGCTCAGTCCCCAGTAGGGGGTGTGCAGGTGGCAGTTGATTGACGTGTCTCTCTCACATCAATGTTTCTAACTCTCTCTCCCTTCCTCTCAAAAAAAAAAAAAAATCAATGAAAAACATATTTAAAAAATAAAGAAAGAAAGAAACCTCATACAATGCACAGGACAACCTCTGAAACAATTATCTGGTCCAAAATTTCAATTGTACCAAGATTGAGAAAGTGATCTGGACCAAAGATTCTTAATCCAGGGTTAGGGGACTCCTACGGGACTATGAAATGATCTTATAACTTTCAGAGACTGTGTACAAAGTGGTGTGTCTGCATGCACTGTATTCTAGCGAAGGAAAGTCCCTACATTCAGCAAACTCTCAGAGTTAAAGAACCAATGATACGGGTATTATATGTACTCTCTGTCTCCTAGACTTTGCATGGAGCCTCAATACCTTTTGGTTAAAAGTTAAGTTTTCCACTTACCTATTTGAGAAAATAGTTTCATTCCATGTACAGTCAATTTTCAGTTCACGTCACTGATAGGTTTTTGGAACTGCAGCAAAACAATGTATAGCACACTCCATTTTACCAGAGGCTAACGGATATAAACATGAGTTAAGTTCCTACGGCATCTCATCAAGGTTATAACAAAATTACATTGAACAAAACAGTATCCGCACTTATGGGTCTGACCTGTGATTCCTGGACAAGGGCGCTTTGGGCCCTGGAAGAAGGAAAGAAGCTGTGTGGAGGACAGAGTGGAATCAGGGCTGTACGAGCTGGTGAAACCATCTAGGACAGGGGCTTTGAAGGAAGGCGTTATGGGTTGAATCGTGTCCCCCACCCCAAATTCATATGTTGAAGTTGTAACCCCCAATACTGAGAATGTGACCTGCTTTGGAAACAGTCTTTGCAGATGTAATTAGCAAAGACGAGGCCATACAGGAATAAGGTGGGCCCCTAATCTAATGTCACTGCTGTCTTTACAAAAGAGGAAATTGGAACTCAGACACCCATCCAGGGGAACACCTCGGGGAGATGAAAACATTGATTAGGGTGATGCTTCTGCAAGACAAGACAAGGAACCGTTAAGACAGTCAGCAAAGCACCAGCAGCTTGGGAGAGGAACCAGCCCTGTGACACCTTCATCTCCGGCCTCCAGAGTGAAGAGCCAATAAAGTTCTGTCGTTCAACCACCTGGTGTGTGGTGGTGTTAAGGCAGTTCTAGTGGACACACACGAGGGTTTTGCATAGGAATAGACTTACGACCCCTCCTCCCACTTTGATGCCTCCCTCCTAGACTACATGAGAAAAATAATTACAATAATATGACATAGAGCTGGAAAATGTCTCGAGAAATTACATACCATTTACCGCGTACCCACTGGACTTGGTTCTATAATTTACTCCTTACGTTTTGCTAGAAAGAGAGGCTCTGCTATTATCTCATTTATACGTCACAGGTGCTGGGAGCGGACCTGCCCCCACCACAGAGCCAGTACCCAGTGGCGTGAGGACGGAGCCAGGCCAGGTCTGCCCCGGTCTGCTCTCCTCCCTTGCAGCTTTCGCCTCCAGGCTGCTGGGAGTGAGTGAGCACAGGGCAGTGCTCCGGTCCATCCTTGCCCCATGTGCTCATCTTGGATCGACATTGTCAGTTTTGTTGGCATGAGGTCCCAGCTTCTCATCTTTCCTCGTCACAAACCTGTTCAAGCAGCGGCCTTTGCGTGCACCTGCTGGTCTATGTCACTTTCCCGTCACTCCTCAGACCCGTGTGTCCTGTTTCTCCGCGACACTGGAGCTCTCTAGAAGATCAAACGTTTTCAAAACGAGCTTAAGGCTGTGTGTGTGCCATTTACTCAAACAAGAGGGAGAATGTTTAGAATTCCTGACAGTTTTCCATAAATGTTTCACATTCTAAGGGAGGGAAAAAATCACTACTGTTCCAATATATGTCCTAAATTCTAAAGAAATCTTTGCTATTTCAAGATAAAATTTAGGGCTTAAAAGTTTTTTAAATGTTAGAATCACTAATTTTTCATATGCTTACAACAACAACAACAAAAAGCCTGGATAAAAAGAAAGCGATATGAACATGTTTGGTGGTTTTCAGTGACACTCTAAAATACACACCAGTGAATTTCAATTAGGGGTTTTACTCGCCTGGTGAAGAATCAATGCAGAATTTTACAAACTTATAAAAAGTAAAAGTGTACAGAATTTGAAATTTCTTTTGAAAAACTTATCCTAATTTTATTATGCATTATCCCAAATCATGATATGTTAATTCAATTAGAGGACTTTTACTAAAAGAGAGGCTAAATATGAAATATATAAAAAATATATATTTAATGTATATAAATTAAGTATACATAGTTAATAATGTGTGTGTGTGTGCATGCATTTGTGTGTCTATGTGAATGGACTATTAAATCAGTAAAAAGAGTTGCATAGATTGTTGAGTTCCACCCAGCTCAGATCCCTAATCTGAACACATCTAGGGTAGGTAAGTCTAAGAAGAATTAGTACAATTTGCCAAAAGCTACTAAAGAGATTCATGCGGCCCTGGCTGGTTTGGCTCAGCGGTTAGAGCGTCGGCCTGCGGTCCTGAGAGACCCGGGTTCGGTTCCTGCTAAGGGCACGTACCTCGGTTGCAGTTTGTCCCCGGCCCTGGTCGGTTGTGCGGGTGGCAGCCACTCCATGTGTCCTTTTCACATCGATGTTTCTCTCTCTCTCTCTCTGTTCCTCTCTCTCCCCCCCACTCTACCTGAACAAAAAATGGAAAAATGTCCTCGGGTGAGGATAAAAAAAATAAAATAAAATAAAAATAAAGAGATTCATGCGAAGTAGAGGAATCATAACATGGGTTAGTGCAACTATATTTATGTCCTCATTCTCTACTGGTTTTATCAGTCTAATTCAACGAACTGGTCAACGTAATTAAATAATGAACTGGTGTTTTAACAAGTCAACCATGTGACTTGATAGAATTGACATATGACAATTTACTTTGTGTGTGTGGGGTAACTCCTGTCTCCAGATAGCTTATCTTTTCTGTCTACACACACACACACACACACACACACACACACACACCCTCGCCCTGACCACACTGAAATTTGTAGTTCATTCCGAAACATGCCATCTGTTCCTCAGGCACCCCTAAGTGTGCAAACACTGAGTTGACCCCTGTCTTATCAGCTCAGAGCTTCCTTCTGTGTTTCCAGACCCCGTTCAAATGTCCCCACCTGCACAGCTTGATGCTGGTTTCTGTTTGCTGCTGATGCAGATGAAGAAACCTCCTCACCCTGCATGGAAATAAGCAAGAGAAAAATTTCTGAATGGAGATGCGTAATTTTCCTGAGAGTTCACTTGCACCCACATTTGTCGTAAAACTCAGTGCCGCTCTGAAGTCACAGCCTCAGCGCCACTGGACTTTTACCTGTGCTCCGTGCCACCAGACGGAAGCTGTGCGGTGTCTCAGGTAGGGTGTCCCATCTGGTGTCAGCGGAGTGGGAAGGTCTCTGCAGTCGAGTGAAAGATGAGCGTGACCAGAGATGCGATGAGCTCATGGGGGACTGACTGTGCACCTCCTCCCAGCGACGTCAGTTGCTGTTCAGAGATTTAAATTTCCAGAGTGGCCCTGGCTGGTTTGGCTCAGCGGTTGGAGCATCGGCCTGCGGTACAGAGAGACCCGGGTTCGGTTCCCTCCTAAGGGCACGACCTCGTTGCAGTTTTGTCCCCGGCCCGGTTTGGGGCAGCGGGGGGGCAGCACTCAAATGTGTCCCTTCCACATCGATGTTTCTCTCTCTCTCTCTTCCTCTCTCTCCCTCCTGCTCTATCTGAACAAAAAATGGAAAAATGTCCTCGGGTGAGGATAAAAAAAATAAAAATAAAAAAATAAATTTCCAGAGCGGAATCCATAGACTTGGGAGGGCATTACCGATGAGATTGAAGAGATAGCCGATTTCAAGCCTACATAGCGTAGCATCAGTGTATTCAATCACCTTCCAGGGCGACTTAATGAAAGAGAAGTGATGAGAATATCATTCCTCTGTTGGGCTTTTTGAGGAGAGAAGTTTGTTACAGGTGGTGTCGTTCGTAAAAAGAACAATTAAGATAAAAATATAGACGAGGGTCTAAACCCTGACTACATTTTTAAAATGATCTCTGTCCTATGAAAGAAGGGGAGGGGTTTAACACTTTGTTAAAAGACATGTAAAAGAAAATACTTTGTTTTACACTAATTTTCTTCCACGTCATACGCTTGACTCACCATTGTTTAATTCTGCGATACAGAACATAGAATGGACATGGCCCGAGACCGTCAATATGCAGAACTCCTGGAGGTTACAGTAGCCAGGTCCGCACAGCATGACGGAGTCCCTTTGGTTGGTTTCTCTTCAGCTCTTAAGGTTCCATCAGAACTAACACCACCAAGTGTTACCTCTTGGTTTTCCCTGCGACAGCACAAGAACCCCAAGCCTTGGGCTGTGCACTGGCTAGAGGTTTCTTAGTCTACTACTGCCATCGGCACCCTTGTATCTGACCATCCTCCATCTCTCCTCTCCCTCCCCCACTCTTCCTGTGCTTCCTAACATACTCCATGGGCGACCAACACTGTCTCCCACATCCTAGCTCTTCCAAACCTTCATTTCTCCTTCTTGTCTTGTCTGAAGCAAGATTGAGCACATCCCCCAGGACCGCAAAAACAGAAGCAGTTCCGCTTGTGTCCTTCTCGTCGGTCCCAGAACTGGCACTGGGTTGGCTGCTACGCCCAGGGCTGCTTTGAGACCATGGCATTTTTTCCTTCCTCCTTCCAAACCCTCAGATCTTCCGACCTTCATTGCGCCCAAGTATCTCCCTCATGTGACTGTTCTCTAGACCTCCTGCTCCCTCCCCCTTCCCTCTCCCCCATACTCCTCGTGACCTCCAGCCCTGTCCCATTCCTGATGACTTCAGCCTCCAAGGGAGTGACACAGACAGCATGAATCCATTATTTCCTTGCCTACTGTGATTTCAGTGGCTGTAGACACTCACTTCCAAAGCCACGCCCTGGGTTACTAGATCACTAGTAACTGTACCGCATTTGAAACCCTGATTTCAAGTATTTCACAGTCTGGTCATTACTTCTCTGCTTTCTGCTTGCTGCCACAATTCCCCCACCACACCGAGATCTCTTATCCAGTCCACTCGCTTCATCACGTTTTCAAGAGCCGTGGTTCCCTCTTTGTTTACTTTTATCCAATTCCAAGATCCGTTATTGTAATATGTACTGCTGAGCACACTGAGGTCCCTTACTGGGAATGTTCTGTTTCGATCCAATTTCATGCCTTCTTTATCCTTGGGAATACTATGGAATAAAATGATATCAATGGGTTGGTTGGTTCTATCTTTCATTGCCAACTGCACATTTAGGAGGGTACTTTAAAATGCCCTGTAGATCTGCTGTTCTTTCCCTAGTAAACCTTCTCTCCCTTTCCAAGGAGCCAATTTAATACAGTCTCCTTTCTTCTTCAAACTCTTCTCAACTCCCCTCCACACGCTCGCATACACACCCACCTGATAATCTCTGTCCTCCTGTACTTCACTCAAAAACTAGAAATCATCATGTATGTTAAATGAATTCAACAAGTTTTATCAGAGTGAAACTATCTTATTCTCACAACACCCAATTAGCCTGCTTGAAGGTGTATGGACTTTCTCCTGTTCCTCGTCAACAGAATTTACTGCTCTTGTCAAATGAGCTCCCCTTCATGGTGCTATGGATCTCATCCCCCTTGTCCTACCTTGCCTCTGTAATCATCGCTTACAGTTTCTGCGTGATCAATACTGCTTCTCTTTTCATTGGATTATTTCTATCAGTATTTAAAATGTGCAGTATTCTCTATTCTTAAAAAAACTAACTTCCTTTTATTTGTCATTTCCCCCTTAGCTACTGTTTGTTACTCTGCTTAGCATCACAAAAAAATCTCTTGAATACATGATCTACTCTTACAACATTTATATCCTTACCTCCCATTCAGATTCTAACCCGTGTAAATTCCACTTTTATCCCATCACCATTGAAACTTCTTTTTTTGAGGACACCAAAATTATCCAATTACCAATTCCAATGGACATATCTCCCAGTCTTCATCTCTCAGTGATGTTACACAAGCCAACTACTTAGAATCAATTTCATTTTTTTAAATTCTGCATTTCTTCATTTATTTATGTATTTATAGTTAAAGTCAGTTTCTTAAAACACTCTCTCTGTTGTCCTTGACACCACTGACTCCTGTTTTTCCTTTTCCTCACATCCTAGGCTTCTTCTTTTCCTCTTCTTTGCAATTTATCTTATTTCTCCTATATCGACTTCAACCTTAACTTTTTATGTTTGGATTCCTCAACTTTCTTTCCTGAGTTCTTTTCTTCATCTATACTTTCTTTACAGGTGATATTATCAAATCCCTTGACTTTAAATACGATCAAATGCGGATGATTTTCCTCTTGTGTTGATATTGCTAGGCCAGGTCAGTCACTGAGTTCCATATCTGTATATACAACTGTCTGTTAGATGGATAACTCTAAGTTATCATGTCCAAAATGTATTAAAGCTACAAAATCTGTTTCTCACCCAAAGGCCCTCTTCTTGGGGAATGCCATCATCGTCTATTCCCAGTAGGCTAGCCAGAAGGCTACGGGACCTCCTGTTCTCGGACCATCTTTCATCAATGCCATTAGTTTTTCAGTGAGTCCTTTTGTATTTACATCTACAACATGTCTCAGATCCACAAACTTTTCTCTACTTATTTCTATTGTCATCATTCTACTCTGAGCCACAACTATGTCTCATCTGGACAATTGGTATGCATGTCTTTACGCTTATATACATGACTTCCCCCAGTTGTTTCTACACAGGAAACAGATGTTAGGTTAAAATTGTAAGACAGATCATGTTAGTCTCTTGCTTAACAGAATTATGACTTTTAGCTGGAATAAAACTAAAATGTCCTATTGTGATCATTTGACTCCAGTTTACATTTTTTTATTTCATACATGTTCACTTCTTTTGACACTGTCACACTCAATAAACTTCTTATTCAGTTTCTTAACATCCTTAGTTGTGTAGACATAGCCTTGCTGTATTATTTAACCTTTGCTCTCAGTTTTCTGAATTGATATTCCTGTTTTATGTCCTGGATTTGGCTTAGGTGTTCCTATACGACATAATCTCCGTGAACATAGTGTGCATCATATAAGTTCGCTTCTGCCTCCATAATCAAGAACTCACCATTATTTCTACCTCCTATAATCAAAGATATGAGTCACATAATCCATCCTGATGGTCAACTGCCTGGCTGGGCCTCTCTCTAGCCTGCTTTTGCTGGGAATGAGATTTAATCATTATACAAAAGAGTAAAATCTCATTAATTAACAATAATTGTGGGTATAAATTAGTTTAACTCAAATTATTTTCTTAAGTAAAAATGCATATTGAAATTTTAATTTAGAGTGGTCTTTGTTAGAGTATAAGGCATAACAGATCTATAAAGTGTAGTCAGTAATCTTTTGTGGGAGGCTGAAACTAAAGCTTTATGGAAAGATTTAAAAAATGTTGCATCCGAACTTTGAATACTCTGTTGATTTTAGCCTCAAGGATTTGTAAGACCCTGAATTTATAGTAGAAAAATATTTAGAAATATACTACTGAAAATTTTTATATATATTTAACCCTTGCTAGTTGTATATATTGAAACTCAATTTGCATAATTTATCCAAGTGCTTTTGAGGGTAATCTAGAATCCAGGATCACCTGCAAAAACTGTGTTTGGCTTTTTCTATTAAAATACATCATATATTCTAAGCAGGTTTGTTTTTTAAATTTTTATTTATTTATTTTTGTTACAGATGTTTCTTTTTTCCCTCATTGACACTTCCCCCTCCCCCTCCCCCACCACCTTCACAGTATTGTTGTCTTTGTCCATTGGTTATGCATATATTCGTATAAATTCTTTGGTTTATCTCTCCCCGCCCTCTCACCCCCCTCCATCTAAAGATTGTCAGTCTGTTCCCTACTTCCATGTCTCTGGGTCTATTTTGTTCATTAGCTTATTTTGTTCATTATATTTCACAAATAAGTGAGATCATGTGATCTTTGTCTTTCTCTGATTGGCTTATTTCACTTAGCACAATACTCTCCATGTTGTCTCAAAGGGTAAGAGATCTTTCTTCTTTACAACTGCATAGTACTCCATTGTGTATATATACCACAGTTTTTTTTATCCATTCATCTACTGATGAACACTTGGGTTGTTTCCACATCTTAGTTAAGCAGCTTCTTATGGAGCATTCTAGAGTGTGGGAGAATGTGCCCATTTAAGGAAAGTTATACATCCAACCCTCTGTGCTATGGGAAGGTCTTCTTTCAAGACAATAAAGGCAGAAAAGAATCATCTTTGGAAGATATTTCACTATTCCATGGAAAAAGGTAGAGTCTACTGAAAGAGCTAGAATTGGCTCATCCCACAAAGACTCCAAAGCTTCCTTTTTTGTACGCCCAGGAAATTGGGCACAGGTCAATGCTCAACCACTGAGCCACACTGGCTGGGCAGTTTATGTTACATTTAGAGTATTATTGGTTTCCAGGGAGATCGAGCACATAGAAACTTAAAGCACATGTTTAAAGTTAATCGATGCTCTGGAAATGCTCCCAAGAGGCTTAATCCTCCACAGGGTAACATTGTTTGCTCCAAAACTTAATTTGCCAATTTTCTTTTAACAGTGTGAATTTTGACAACTACGCTGCTCCCAGAACAAACATACATATTATTACCAGATCCTAATTCCTTGGTTCTTCCTTGGTGTTGCTCTCTCAGAGCAGAACGACTGCCTATACTGCCTCCCGGCACATCTGCTCCTTCTTCCCTAAGAAATCAGATCAGATGTAATACCTTGCGATTTCACCTGGAAATCTGTAGCCCAGTTACTACTAACTTCATGTTGACTACATTGAAACTGGAAAATAGAATCTGATACCATTTGCCTCTAGTTACTTCCCTTTACTAAACATGTTTTTGCACAAGGGGTGAACACAGAGTGAAGTCGATCAATTCCTTGGATTCTGGATTTGGCAGTGACATTTGAATTATAGAGATGGTGACTAATCAGTTCTAACTGCTTTCCAGAGGGTATCATCTCTACGGTGCTTGCATTACTTCCCAGGGAGATGGTCATAGAGACCCACTAATTCCTTCCTGCACAGTGATAATATTTCACAGATAATGAGCATTTCTAAAACCCTTACGATTCGTGTGTGATGGATTGCTATGGGGAGTTTATTGAGTGTGGATGCAAAGCCAAGACTGCAGGGTCCTCTGCACTTGGCCCAGGCTGAGGTGCTGCGTCCTGGGCCACACAAGGTCGCCCTGCAGTCTGAGGCCCGTGCAGCAGCTTGTGGTTTAACAGCCCGGCAGATGGGCGACTGGCCAGCTGCAGTGAGTTTCTAGTCTCCACATTTCCCACCTTACTGAGAGCATGTGTCATAGACGTGCACATTGGTAGCTGGCATATTTATGCATATCTTACAGAACAGTGTTTCTCAGACTTGGCAATAGTAACACTTTGGACCTGGTAATACTTTGTTGTGGGGGGAAGTCCTCTGCATTGTAGGATGTTTACCAGCATCCCTGAGTTCAGCCCACTAGATGCCAGTAGCAACATCTCCAGTACAGCTGTGACCATCAGAAATGTCTTCAGATATTTCCAAGAACCTCCTAGGAGCAAAGTCATCCCCACTGGAGAAGCACTGCTCTAGACAAAGAGAAAATGAAAGAGATTCTGCAGCAGGGAAGCATTTAGGAGAAATGTCTGGTGGCACTGGAGAAGATCCAAAAGGGAGGCACATGGACCCAGGAATAGGCTTGGAAAGAGAAGAGGTCACAGGAGGAACACAGTGAGCAACTGGGAAAGTAACTTGTCTCTGGCTTCATTTCAGGAAATGTTTAGTAAGTTATTACTATGTGCTAAGCACCGTGTTTATTGCTGTAGATATTCACACCAGTGTTGCATTTAAATTGCTGGCAGTCTGGCAGAGAAATTAGAACAGGAAACAATTACAGTCACAGTTAAAGTGCAGAAATAGAAATTAACCCAGTGGATTCAAAAAGGAAGGGAGAGAAGCCAACAAGAAAGGCTTCCCAGAAGGTTAAACGATGTGTCAAAAGCCAAAGAAGAGCTAATCACATTTGGAAGGGTACGAGAAGGATATTGTACTGATAGGGGACAGCAGGTGCAGGAATGTGTAGTGGGTATGCTTCTGTGTATGTGTGTGTGTGCGTGTGCGCGCACATGAGAGTGGAGGGAACAGTTGTTAATAATATAATAACTACATATGGTGTCCTACAGGAGTTACTGGGATGATCACTTTGTAGGCTATATAAATGTCTAACCACTGTGCTATACACCTAAAACTAGCATAGTATTGAAGGTCAACTGTCATTGAAAAATCCAAAGAGGGAGAGGGAGAGCTTTAGTTGATATAAGGATGTAAGTAGGACATACTTTGAAGATGATAGCTGGGGCACTGTCGTCTGTGACTCTCCTTGTGACATTGGTCAAGCCAGGCCAGTATAGTTAATAAATGACATGTTGTAGATTAAAAAAAAAAAAAAAAAAAGGCGGGCAAGAATGCGGGCACTGGTACCTTTGGAGAAAGATGAGTGATTCTACCTTGCTGGAGCACAGGTGGTTAATGGAAGAGAACTGAGGAGACGAAGCTGGGCAAGCGGTCGGGGCAAAGTTACAACAAGCTTTGGAAAGCAGTTTGAGTGTCATCTGCAAGGACAGAGGAAGGATTGTGAGCTGAAGAGTGACATAATAAAACCGGTGCTCTAGAAAGGTAACTTTGGAAGTAGTGGAGAGAAGATTTTAAAGTTGAGGATAGACCAGGGTCAGAAAACTCGAAGGCTGTTGTCAATATCCACACAAGGTAACGAAGAAAATTTTAGAAGTAAAAAAATGAAGAGGAACTGCAGAGGATATCAAAACAGTCCACTCCTGCACCCCTCACCCACCCCCTGACTCTAACCAGCAAAAAATCTCCACTCTGGCTTAAGGGGTAACAAAGAAGAGTATATGTACTCGACAAATGAGTGTCTATTAAAACCCAGAGAAAAGATCTGTGGTAAGAGATGAAAGAGAACTACTGGCATAATCTCAGGCCTCCTGCTCAAGTGACCAGTTGTATGGTGGACTCATCCATCAAGTGAGGGAGAAAAAGAAGAAAAAAAATAATCATGTTACTGGGAATGATGATAAATTCAGTCTGGGACATATTAGTCTTAAATTGCCTAAGGAATATTTCAGTGGCAATTTGTAGTGAGTAGTTGGATTGATAGTGTGGCGTTCAGCAAAAGGATCTTGGTTGGAGATGCAGATTTGAGAATCATTTGTAAGTACATGATCATTGAACATGGGGCTATAAAGAATGTTAGTTTGGAAGGATGAGTGAGAACAGAGCAAAGATGGAAAGACATCATACAGCCAAGTAATATGTCAGGGCCAAGAGTTGAGTCAAAGTTTGTGGAGCCTGAGTCCGAGCCCTGAACTAACTCTCAGTACCTACCTACAACCCATTCTTAAAAATTACAACTTAAGCATGATGCTTGTAGGATCCTTTCTCCATCTCCCTACCAGGACAAGAGTACCAGAGTGGCACACTGTCCCATGTCTATAACTTTATTGTCGAACTCAACATGCAGAGTTGCTCTTTGTTTTGCACTGGATACTGGTACTGATAGAGAGAGACCTCTTTCATAATCTGCCTGTATTTCCTGTACGTGACAATGATTGTATGTACGAGGTGCTCAGTAACATTTTGTTGAAGGAAATGTAAATAATTAAGTGGGTCTACAAGAAATTATAAATTGAACCAAAGGGGGTACATTTTTAAAAAATCCTCACCCAAGAATATATTTTCATTGATTTGAGAGAGAGAGAGGAAGATCAATGTGAGACATAAACATCAATTAATTGCATCCTGGACACACCCAGACCTGGGATCAAACCTGCAACCTAGGTAGGTGCCCTGAGCAGGAATCAGACCTCCAGCCGTTTTGGTGCATGGAATGACACTCCAGCCAACTGACCCTCTCAGCCAGGCAAGGCGGGTACATTTAATAAGCTCTGTTTTATGTCTGTTTGCCATGAAATAAACGTTTTACTAGCGTTAAAATATTTTATACTCATGCTATTTTAAAGTTATATACTTAGTCACAAACTTATTATTCACCCCATATTCTCATTTTTCAGTTTAACAGTCCTAATACTTATCCCATTAAAAACAAACTACAAAGCTTAGTAGAGAGATAATTTGGAAAACGGGCGTAATAACAAACAGGCTGCCTAATTGCATTTCCTCCTCTTCTACAAATGAAATTCTAGAAGATGGCAGAAGAAATAAGACCCAAGTCCTTCTACAGCTAATGCCCATGACAAGGTCATTATCTTTTAATTCAGTGTTACGGGTAATAATAATCCGATCTACCTTTTGTCCCTGGTGTGCATTTTATCGTGGAAATTTGCAAAGGTAGACCCAAAAGCTCATGTAACCAAAAACATAAAGCATAGCTTTTTCACTCACTTTTAGGAGTTGTACCCAAATCAGTATCGATCTTATTTCTTAAATTATGTAAGAAATATATATGTGTGTGTGTGTGTGTCTGTCTGCGTGTGCCTGTTGATTTATTGACATTCTTTAGAAATCAGTATGGATTCCATCAGGGAGTAATGTCAACACTCACCTGTTATCTTCCTCCCTGGGCATAACCCAGACTACACCCTTCTGAAGCACTGATCACGCGATTTGTATGAAATGAAAATGTGAATATTAAAGGGCCTTTGCAATCATACCAGTAAACCCATGTAAGCAATTGCCCTGGGCACTCACAAATGACTTATCAATACACAGCTTGCTTTGTGAGATTTGCTGCCTCAGGTGAGGTGCCTGGCCCCAGGGACGCTCAGTGTGGCACCCTGCGAAGGCCACCGCCCCTAGGAGGCGGCGGAGGAACACCCACAGCCCCATCAGGCCTCAGGGGGATGAAACCCCAGACTCATTTGTAGACGGTGGTCTCCCAACCGTTGAAGCTCCACAGCCGAACAAATGGGAGAAGAGAAAAGAGCGAGTCAGGTAAAAGTCAGTGGTCCTCTGCTCTCCCAGTGTGTCCAGCGACACTGACGACATAGGCATCGGTGCCACTCCCGATCGTGCTCTGAAAGCATCTCCCGGTGCACCGGGCTCAGGGCCGTCGCTGGACCTCCCGGTGCGGGACTGGACGCGGCATCGCGTTCGCTCAGGGTCCGCGATCGCGGGGCAGCTGGCGGGAGGGTGGCTTGGCCTCGCCCCGGGAGGGTGGCAATCAGCCGCCATGTGCTCAGGGTTGTTTTTCCCGTTGTGCTGATGGGCTTGGACTGATCCAGCCAGCCTTGTCACCCAGTCTGCTTTGTGACGGAGGACACATATTTTGGGGACAGCTGGCTGAGGCTAGTGGTGAAGTCTGAGGCCCTAGAACAGATGAATTCAAAGTGGCCAAACCCACAACCTTGGCTGCATTACTGTGTGCTCCAACCGAAGGAGCGATCTGGTGGCGGCTGCATTCGACAGCTTTCCAAAGTGGCCCGTCCGATACCAGCTGGGCACAGGCGAATCCGTGTTTATTTGCGTGGAGGCCAAAGCAAGCTGCACATCGTGGTTTGGCTGTTCTCAAGCATCCATCAGAACTGCCTGTCATTTCCCATGTTCGTGGCTAAATGGGGCTCAAGTCAGCAGGCCGCTCTGGGGACATGAGGTTTTCATCAGCGGGAAATAAAAGCAGATGATTCCATCATCTTTTCAAGGAGTGACATGGGGTGATGCTGACATCATGGGAAATCTGTGTGGAAACCACCTGACGACCCACCCACCATTTCTTGGGGGAAAAAAAAAAAATCAATGCCTTTCAAATTATACAAAAGCTTTTCTGAAAGGCCTGATTCTAAAATGTTTGATCGGGGCTTTTTCCTCCTGTAAAGTGCTTTACCTTGGTGTCTCGCAAATTTTATCCTCATGTGCTTATCATAAAACAGGTTCGAGTTAAAAACAAGGACCGAGCTGCCTGAAAACAGAGATTCTCAGCCTTGGATATGCATTGGAATCACCTGGAACTTTAAAAATCATTGACACCTGCTCCAAGTGGTCATGGGTGTGGTGTGGGGGTGGGGATGTCCCAAAACTTTCCAGGGGCCTCAAGTCGCAACCCTTGTAGACCACTGCTTGAAAACGCAGGGGCAAAAAGACTACTCTGCGCTGCTCCTCGATATTTTACATTGGGAAGAATGTTTCGAAAGCCTCATGATTTTATTTTTTTTTTTTTTTTTTTTTTTTTTTTCTATTATTATAGTATTTTTCCTTTTTTTTTTTTTTTTTTTTTTTTTTTTTATGAATTTTTATTTATTTTTTTGTTACAGATATTTTACCTTTTTACCCCATTGGCACCCCCCACCCCACCCCCTCCACCCTGTCCCCGGCTTAGTTGTCCATGTCCATTGGTCATGCATACATGCATATAAGTTCTGTGGTTTATCTCTTCCCACCCCCCCACCCCCCATCCCCTCTTCTGAGGGATGTCAGTCTGTGCCCTACTTCCATGTGTCTGGGTCTACTGTATTCCTCAGACTGTTATGTTCATTATATTCCGTATATAAGTGAGATCATGTGGTATTTGTCTTTTTCTGCTTGGCTTCTTTCACTTAGGATAATACTTTCCAGGTCCCTCCATGTCGTCTCAAAGGATAAGAGATCTTTCTTTCTTACCGCTGCATAGTACTCCATTGTGTATATGTACCACAGCTTTTTGATCCATTCGTCTACTGGTGGACACTTGGGCTGTTTCCAGATCTTAGCTATTGTAAATAGTGCTGCTAGAAAGCCTCATGATTTTAATTCCATGTATGCATTCTATATAAAATTGTATCAGTCTTAGAATCCATGTAAGATTTCTCTAAGTGTTTCTTTTTCTCATTAGAGAAAAAGCCAAGTTTCACTGAGTACAGGCAAACCCCTTGAAATTTATTAGGCTTTAAATTCCAGGCCTATGACACTAAGATCCAAATAGTGTCAGTAGGATGCAAAATACTTCGATATTTAGAATAATGTCTTGCCAGTGGCTTCCTGCTACTATTTTGTCATTGTTTTTCAGGGAGTAGTGAACTGGATTTTCAAGGTAGAAACCTGATGTTGTGTTATTATCATTGTCCACTGGGAGTTTGCTACCTAAGGCGTCTCATGTTCCGTTTCAGGAAGATAGGCAGGTTTATACACCACTGTAAAGAGATCTCATTTTAATCAGAATGAAAAAGAGTAATTAAGATGTCATATAGACAACTTCAAGGTGGCATCTTGGGTCAAAATAATGCCAAGCACCATATTAAACACTTATTCCTATTATTTATTCCTTACTTGAATCCAATGTTCCAATAACTCGTGAGAATTTAGTATTCTTGTTCTTACCTTATAGGTGAATAAATCGAAAGTCAGCAAGATTGATGTATGTAGATCACACAGCTAATGTATAGCCAACGGAGGTTGCACTCCGTGTCTGCCTGATTCTAAAACTAACTCCTGACATCAAATCACTAAGCTAACAACTGGGGCAGGGTAGTGGCTTGTGTCCCAGCGACAGATGTTTCGGAACGTAAGCTCCGAAGAGGCTGTGGTTCAAGGTCCTCAGTGGCCAGTGGATGTGCCTGCTCAGAAGGAACAGGGATACATTCGTTATGGAAAAATGCTTGACATTGCTTCTAGTATTTTAGTTCATATAATACCACCCATTAAAGTCTAAAATCCAGACGCTCCTCGTCAGTGTTACTCCAATAGCGAGGAATGAAAATAAGTGACCATGTGTCCTTAGTAGAAGCCCCTGGACAGAAAGCAGTGGCGGGGTAACAGCGAACCCCACGAGGTCATCTTGCTTTGACAGCAGTGGCTGTAACTCACCAGGTATTGTTTACACACACGAATGTAAGAAAAGACCTGGCATTGGGTTGTGTGATTTTTTCATAGTGTTGACCTCATGAAGTACTGCGTGTGAACTCAGTGACTGTAAAGGGTGTGTGAACACTCAGACGCTGCCCAGGGGCGAGCAGGCAGAAGCGTCCCTCTGCGGCCTCTCTGGGGAGGGGTGTCAATGTCCCACCTGTTCTGTCACCAGCGGCAAGAAAGGAGCTCGGACTCGAAGTCTGGCTTCCTCGCTGGGACTTCATGTTCTGTTTACTACCCCGTCCAGGCTCTGCAGTGGAAATTCAGCTGTTTCCTTTCCGTGCAGCTTAGCATTTGTAGGCATGAGAACGGGGAACGGAACGGAGCTTGCTGCGTGGACTGGTGAGAAGGCCACGGGCCTCGGGCGCGTGGACGCTCGGAGCAGGGCACGGCGGGCGGGAGCGAGGGTGGCCCCTGTCCGGCTCCCTGTGCCCTGGGCCTGCAGCCACCGCGGCACCTGGCCGAGTGCGGATGCTGCCCCACTACTGGCCCGGCCGCGGCCTCAGATGGTCCACCGTCTGTACACACACATCGTATCTTCAGATACTCAAGTCTCTTCAATACCTGAGTCCTTGGCCACAGCTGTCACTACGCGTATGTCACTGGTGATCTTACGGTCCCGTGAAGGTACTGGGATAGCCAACCCCTTAGAGGATGTCCACATTTACCGTGGGACATGGCAGGAGTAACGACCTTCCACCAGCGATACATCCCGGATCCAGTAGGCATGCATCCGAGGACATCTGGGTTCTTTCCTGTCTCCGATGGTCTTGCTTAACAGGTGGCAAGGTAGATAAGCATCATTCGTCTTGCATGAGACGTTATCTTGTGTCACAGAATTATGATTATCATTAAATGGCTACTTACAAAATGTACTGGTTGCTCTAGTATGTCAGGTCCCTGAGGTAGGAGCTGCTTCACCTCATAGCTAAATCCCTGAGTCTTAGCACATACCCACCCCATCGTGGTTGTACTCAAAATATATTTGTTGAATAAAAAAAAATGAAGTGTGCATGATTATATCTTTGTTTCCAAATATTGAATAGTCCTTGCTGTGGGAAGGCCACCCAGCTCCTGTCACCACTGGCTGAGTCGGGTCATCCATCCCTGCCCACTGACCTGGGCTTGGGCACATCTGAGCAGAGGGTCCGTGAGCTCTCTAGCTCTTTCTCTCTGCCACAGACTGGCAGGTCCCAGTAGGAACTGCCCCTTTGCTTGGAATCTAAAGAAGACATGCAGCTTACCCCAGCCTAGGACAGACCTGCGGCGGATCCCAGACCCGCTATGTGTGTGTGTGTGTATAATGTGTGTGTGTCTGTCTATATGTATATGTATATATGCATATATACACATACATGTGTATATATACAATATGCATATGTATATAGACACACACATAATACATATAATACATATATATACATATATGTGTCTATATATAATATGCAGTCTATATGTAGTAAATATATGTATATGCAGTGAAACTAATGAACACCATTCTGCTCACCTTTTGACAATGACGATACTATTGACTCATTTGCCGCTCCCATGACCTTGCCTCAGGTTTCCCAGCCTAACAGTTGCTGAGCATCTATTTTGCGATTCTCGAAGTACCCCGAGAGCCTGCCTCTCTTCCAGCGAAGCTGATTATCACAGAATGCTAAAATTATAACACTCTCTAACCAATGTTTGCAGGGCGTCGAAAATTGTCCTCCAGAGGAAACCGAAGCAGAAGGAGAATCGCTCTGCTTTCTATTATTCCTGAACACTGGATGATCTAAGTACGTCCAGGGCCCGGGAGGAGCGTGTGCCCTGCCTCCGGAACCTCTGTCCTGGGGATTTGCCCTTCAAACACTCCACATAGAGAAATACTCAAAGCGGGAGGATGCAATTCATATCATACGTAATCAATGTGAGTAAATAAAAATACAAGAAAAAAATGAACATGAAAGCCGGTTAATAAGGAAATAGTTAAGGGAATGGTGGCCATTAACGTCATGAAGTCCCAGACCTGTGATTACACAGAGCCACTCACGAGACGACCCTGAGTGCACTTGAACATCCCGGTAGGGTCCATGTGTGACGGTCCCTACACCAGGAATATTGACTTTCTCACTCTAAGGCTGTTGCTGGCAGCATGGCCCAGACCACTTGTTTTTGCAAAGACTCTTTGTGAAGCCCCAGTTCTCGAGGAGGGGCCGACTGCTTTTTTGTTTATATGCCCTCCTGGCATGGCAGGACAGACGGACTAAACCGAGTGGGTGGGCGGCGCATCGCAGCGAGTTGTGCCCTCGGAGAAGCTGCGGTTGAATGCTGCTGTCACAGAAATTGCTTCTGTGGGTGGAGAGGGACACTCACTGCCCCTCCCCACTCCCAGTCCCGCCCTGTCCCCGGGGAACACCCTTCCGCACATGTCTGCACGGTTAGGGAACATGCCTCTCTCAGTAAACAAGCTGTGACTCCGCGTGGATGCCCTGTAATGACCACGGACAACGCCTGAGGCTGGAACCAATGCTTTTTCTTCTTATGTATTGTCTGGATTGGATACATCCTTGTTCGAATCCAGCTTTTGATATTTCACATGAAGGCAGCTGGGCATCAAACAAGCTCCTTCTTCTTCCTCAATTGTCCTGGTTTCGCTTCAACTCCACTGCGTGTGTGAGACGCAGAGCCATTCCGCGGTCAGGTTCTCCTGAGCTTGCCGGAGAATCAACACAGGGATGCTGTTCGAGTCCAGGCTACAGGGCATGAGATAAGTGTTCCCGAAAGAACGTTCTCTTTCTGCTGGTCTTGGGTCAGTGTCTCCTGCACTTGCACGCATGCGTCTGGTCCTAGAATTTGGCCGCTGCCCCCCGGGAGTGTTAAGCATCTGGGCTTTGAGGCTTTTCAGAATGCTGTACACTTTCGGAAGGTCAGCACTTTGTAACAATTTCCCAAAGAAAACAGTCTTTGTTGCCATAACCCTCTTGTATAACCAAGTTCACAGAGCCTGGAAGCATTTTGTAATTGTATTGAAACAGCAAGGAGAAGCCTGGGGGACCACCCAAGGGACAGGGGTAAACTGGTTGCCTCCATTAAGTGATCCTTAAGCATCAAATTTTAGTAGAAATGTTGGGGAGTAAGTGATCACTTAAGCAAGAGGTTGCCTGAGGTCTGAGAGTGCGAGTTGGCCTATATTTAATAACTGCAAGGTCACGGCGTGAAATCAGTAAGAGGAAGCAGAGAGCAGGGCGGATCCTATTTCCATACTGTGCTCGGATGGTCTGTGATGTCAGCAGACCTGCAAAATGGAATGATTGCCTTTCGAATATCATATCATCTTGTTAACGAGAGGGGAGATCAAAGAATTGACTCCAATATCCAGTCATGACGCTATAATTTAAAAAGTGCTTTGCAATGATTCCCATCCCAGGACCTCACATTCCTTTTCTTAATTAGTTTCATTCATTGAAACTGCTCTAAGGGCCAGAGAGTTTTATGGCTGTGTTGCAGAGAAGTCGGGTTACAGGCGGGGAATTCTCAATCATGCACGCTAATAACGGAGATCAGGAGTGAAGGTTATCCCAGGAAGTGGATAATCCAGAAAGCTTCTCTGTTGGCCTTTGGAAGGTATGGCACTATTATTACTGGTGGTTGTTGCTGCTGCTGCTTTCTTGTTGTTGCTGTTGATTTTGGTATGTCTGTCTGTCTGTCTGTATTTTGCCATGACACACTGAGCAGGGCCTTGAGTAACAGAAGGGACCCCAAAGCCAAGTTGACCAAACGCTGGTAGTGAGCAGACATCTTGAAGAGCAGCAGAAAGGGGACTTTCTAGAAAAGCCTGCAACTGAAGGAAAACAAGCACATATATGTCTTAAGTTTGTGTGGTCAGAGAGAAAATTCTTTCCATTGTTTCTCTCCTATACAGTCCACTTGCCTATTCATTTCTTTTAGGTAAAGTGAAGACAAAATAAAACTGAAATGAATATAAACTTGCATGGCACATGTGAAATGTTTTCTTTAATTTTTCTCTATAAGGTAAATAAAAGCAGATCTTGTTGGCCAGGGAGAACTGGGCTGAGCTTGTAATTTAGGGAGAGATGCTTGCTGATATTTTTCATTGATTCAGCAGCTCATTCGTGGGAGGCATAGAGTGTGACGTGAGAGGGGTAAGACATACACTTGGTATTTGGTTTAAAATATCCCAAAGCTTTGCAGGTATTTGTGTACCCTGCTGGCCCCATGGGAAGCATTTTTACCTTGGTCATGTAGATTCTAAACAGAGTTCATCTCTACAGCCTGCTTTCTAAAATGAACGCACTGGTTCATGTGCACAGAGCATCTTCCACAGGGAAATCACAGAACGGGGGTCAAGACCGAGCACATTCATTCATTTATCCATTCACCTATGGACTCATTTATTTACCTCCTGTACACAAACACTTGGTTAGACAAGTGCGGATGCTGAATATGTATACATCACAGATGGTCTTGGCATATACAGTCCTCCTGGGAATGAATACTGGCTATTTATATAAGAAGAAACGAACCCTTTTGGCAAGTAAGTTTCCAATGATATGTAAGTTCTGTATGTCAGTGTGAGGAGTGGTTTTTCAGTCAAACCTTCTCCACTCTCCCTGTGAGGTGTCCTTTCATCCTCACAGCAACCCTCTGAGGTGGGATGATTACCCACATCCCTCAGGGCCAGAGACCGTGCTCAGTGAGGGGCCATGACCAGACTTGGATTTCCAGGGTGTCACCAGGACGGGGCAGATCTGGCCTCCAAGTAACTAAAATAGGGAACGAATGAAGGAGCCATGGATAGCAATATAAGAAAAGAGTTGTCGCCCCACTGGTGTGGCTCAGTGGTTGAGCATCCACCCCTGCACCAAGAGTTCGCAGGTTTGATTCCCAGTCGGGACACAGGCCCAGGCTGTGGGCCAGATCCCCAGGGGGCGTGTGTCAGAGGCCACCAGTCGATGTCCTCTCTCACTGATGTTTCTCTCTCTCTCTCTCCTTCTCTCTCTCAAATAAATAAAGAAAAAAAAATTTTTTTTAAGAAAAAAGAGTTGTCCCAGTTAGGGGGTGGTGAAGGTATAGTTTGTATACAGAGCTAAATATTAAGAAAGAGACATCCTGGCTCACAGTATTCTGAGGGAAAATGAGCGACTCGGACCGTGTGGAAAGTAGTCGGAGAGGAACAGTGAACGCTGCCCTGTCTCCTTCCAGGCTCCTGGCCTTGCAGCTCTGAGTCCGGGTTTCTTCGTCCGCTGGGCAGTGTTACCTCGTGGACCATTAAAATGGCCATGTTATCTACTTCTATATTAAAATGTCTAAAACTGGCACAGGAAACTGGCCTTAAATAAATTTGCAAGTGCTATTATTGGACATACTGATTTTAGCTATACCTAAACCCACTCAGCCAACGAGCTGTGAAGTATGAT
Source organism: Molossus molossus (assembly GCF_014108415.1). Classification (NCBI taxonomy): domain Eukaryota; kingdom Metazoa; phylum Chordata; class Mammalia; order Chiroptera; family Molossidae; genus Molossus; species Molossus molossus. The sequence continues at coordinate 6,693,433 of NW_023425366.1, read as the reverse complement.
CCACCGTGATTGTTTTATCGTGTCGCTGTGCAGCCGACACTGAGAAGTGTGAGTCCATCCATGACAGCGTTGAAATGGCCTTTGCTGAATCTGTTGGTCCCTAGTTTGATGCAGCAGTTGAAGGGTTACAGTTGCATAGCTCTGTGTTGTACCATGAGCCATTCCCCAAACCTCTACAATTCTACAGGAAAGGCTTTGTACCTATTGAACCCAACAATTTGATAAATGAAGACAGAAGAGCTAAGCTACTCACTGCTCTGTCTGTGTTAGATAGAGAAATAGGAAGTTCCATTAAAAATACCAACAATCATGACAAAATGGTTCCTTTTTTTTTTTAGGCTTAGCGATCTTGGTACAAAATTTTGCGACAAATGTCTTTTCCAATAGCAAAAATGTTAAGAATTTTCTTGGTGTGTTTAACCTTTGCTAGCTACCTTCTCTATGGTGCAACATCAAAGGAATTCCTTTGGGAAAAACTAGATAATCAGGTTTGTTAGAGAGGAACTTTCATATGTCATCATCCATCATTCCTTCCCGAACTACGTGAAGTATAATTCTATAAGCAAGGAAGGATCAAAAAAAGATATGCCAAAAATCCTCTTTAGCTAGGTTTTTAAAACTGATCCAATCAATGGCATATTTTTATCTTCCATGACAAATCAGGTGTCAAGGTGAATTTGGGTACCACTCCAGTGAATGTACTTTTCAATTAGATGACAACTGAATGATACGCTCAAGCTGCGATAATTTAACAATATAGAAATAAAGGCCTTTAATCTCTCTTATTTTCCTCTACAATCCTCCATCCACTTTGGTATTGGAGAAAGGAGGAACCTTGTTATAAATGCTTTGGAGGACAAAGCATCAGCTTTTTTATTAGAGACTGGGAGTTTAGAGTTATTTATCCTGCCTTGGTGTCAGGTAAATCGACGTCTGATGTTCTTTCTCCTTCATCCCCACCAAACTTTGATGCTTACAATAGAGTGTCACCATGAAACACAAAGATTACCACAGGTGCCGAGCTGGTTGGAAGAGAACTTGATCTCTGCTGGGTGAGGATGCTTATTGTAGAGGTGACGCATTTGCCTTTCAGACTGGATGGTGATTATCTTCCAAATGATAAAGGCTCGGCTTCTACAAATACATGCATATTACTTTGACTTAACTGCAAATCGGTGGTCTGTAAATGTGAAGATGTTTTTTCACTTCTATATAAGAATAAGAATATTCTACATAAGAATAACCTGGTTTTTATTTTGGTAGTTTTCAAGGCATGTTCAACTATGTTATCTCTGTCTCTTTTTTTACTTTATTTTTTTCCATCCCCATTTATAGCTCCTATATTCTCCTCCACCTCCACCCACCCCCTCGCCCCCCACAATCACCACACTGTTGTCCATGGCTTTTTCTTTCTTTTTGCTCAGTCTCTACACCCCTGCTTGCCCCCCACCCCAACAGCTGTCAGCCTGCTCTCTATGAGTCTGTCTGTATTTTGCTTATTAGTTCATTTTGTTCACTAAATTTCACATATGAGTGAGATCATATGGTACCTGTCTTTCTCTGACTGGCTTCTTTCACTTAGCATAGTGTTCTCCAGGTCCATCCACACTGTCACAAATGGTAAAAAAAAAATTTTATGTCTGATTAGTATTCCATCATGTAAATGTTTCATAGTTGTATGTTATCTCTTTCAATGATCACAAGATTTTTATGGCATAGTTGGGCATATGTTTCAAAACAAAACAAAAAGAAGAAACAGATCATGTAAGTTTTAGAGACTTTTCCTAAATCTTGTGCAGTAAATGTGGCAACATGGAAACTGATTTCATACTGCCTGGAAATGTGTCTCTGATACTTTTCGTCCCCCGCATTTTACTACTTTCTTGAGTAACAATGAAAATATTTAGCTATAGAAATGAACGGAGCTGGAATATGGCTTAAGTTTATTGGTTAATTATATCGTATATTTCAATGACCACTATTTTAACATACATGCTATTTTTTTCAGTGGTTATCACTAATGAGATATAAATCACCAAGAGGATCTAATTTTCACATATATTGCTGGCAATTTTTAATATCCAGGGGCCACTTGGATTTACATTTACTTATTAGACTTTCAGGCAGACAAGATGCAGTAGAATCTCATTGAATTCATGAATGTTGGCCAGGTCACAGAGACAGTGCAAAAAAGACTAATGAATGTCAATAAAATGAGGGCCATGAAAGCTACTGTAAAAAAAGGGTTTGGTACAGCTGGGGCAAGGAGACAGCAAGGACCTTCCCTTGAGGTCACGCTGATCAGAAGATATTGCCTCCTTCCTACTCAACAAGAATAAGCAACATTTGTGTATGGCAATGGGTGGTCTCCCTCAAATCCTCTCTTCCCTGATCTTTCCAGAACTACTTATAGTTATTCAAAACTGGGAATGGGACATGGTCATGATCTGGCTCTATTTCGTGCTCACAAGGGGCAGACTGGCCGATGAGCTGTAGCTACTGAATAATGGTGTGGCCCAATGAGAGGCAATGACTTGGACTTGGGGTGGGGAGAAAAAGGATAAAAATGATACTGTGAGTAGCATGAAAACCCAGAGAACCATAGAAGGAGCAATGCGAGACACTGGAGGAGAAACCGTGATCAAAGATGTTTTACTACAAGTAACAGCTCCCTGGAAACATTACCTGTACTACTACAAACATAGAAAAGAGGAAACTATTAGGGTGTTTGACGATCCAGCGATTATTATAAAATGCAGGTCTGCTCAGTGTCTGTATGATTGATTGAAGAACTAAACTGCTAAAAATTATTGTTATGGGTCATTTGGGTGGGACCAAAATATCATCTTTAAACATCTAGGATTTCTTGCCAATGCACTATGTTATTCTTGCCTATGCTTCACTCACTCAGAACTTCACACAGAGTGAGTGATTACAAACAGAATGAAACATGCAGGTGTGAACCTGGATCTGAGCTCCAATGATGACAGACACACGATTTAAACTCTTTGGAACTCAGTCTTCTCTTTCATTGTAATTAAGATAATATGACATTCCTCACAGGGTTGTTACACAGCTTGTATCACATGACGCATGTATAGCTTTTAGCACAGAGTTCAGTGATAGACTGAACTCACTGGATGGTAAATGCAAACAAGCGAAAATGTGAATGTCACAAAATGACGGAACTTTTAGTAGCATTTCATGCAATGATCAGTGTGTTCTGTTCCCCTGGAAATGTTTTCTTCTCTTGACTTAACCCTCTGGGTTTCTCCCTGTTTTCTGTCCTCCAAGCAGCATCCAAAGTGATGTTGAAAAAATGCAAAACAGAGCATGCGCATCTCCAGAAAAAGTCTCTCCTTCCTCTCATTGCGCCCAAGATGTATCCAAACGCCTTCCTGAGAACTCTGTCCACTGCGTCTCTGTCTGTCCGTTTGCTCTCCCAAGGCAGCTTCCTGCCCATCCCCCGGCAGGTTCCGCGTGTTCTTAGTGCTGGACACTGGCTCCAGGTACTCCCTCTGCCCCAATGCTCTTCAGAAGGCTCCAGGCTGGCTGAGTTCTGTCCTATCAGCTTCCAGCATTCCTCAGTCTCCGCACTATTAACATTTGTCAGTTATTTTCTCTTGTGGGGGATGGGCTCCTTGTTTTATGGCACATTCAGGAGGACCCTGGGCTCTGTCCATTAGAGATGCCTGCACCACAGCCCTCTACTGTCCAAGTTGTAGCAAGGAAAATTTTCCAGACATGACGAATGTCCTCTAGGGGATAATAATATAATAGTATAGATACATGTGCTATGTTTAATTATTGCATATTGATTTACTTTAGTTCCAATTTTCATGTGTAAGTAGGAGGCGGCCAATCGATGTTCTCTCTCATCCATGTTCCTATCTCTCTCTCTCTCTCCCTCTCACTGCCTCTCTCCATAAAATCATTAAAGGAAATAGAAAAAAAAAATTTTTTAAAGAAAATACATCAGGAAAATGAATTATTAAATTGAAGAACAGGCACCCTTTAATGCAACCCCAAATGCTCTTCTTAAAAGCTGATGAACTTGTATCTGTACTGAGTTGATAAATGTGTGTGTGTATGTGCGATAAATAGTTCCAAATAAATTCTTACTGTTACTCTTTTATAAAACCCCATGTATGATTGTTTTCCCATAGAGAAGTTTTCTTTTATTTTTAAATGTAGACAGACCTGTTAGTCTATTTCTTTAAATATTTGTGTTTTATGTTTTGCTAATTAATTAAGTAGGCCTACACCAATCCAAGTAATTTTTTCCTTATAATTATTTTTAAATGCTTTTTTAGTGTTTTGGTTTTTTTAAAATGTGTAACTAGTTAATCCTCTGGGATTTGATCTTGTGTATGATGTGAAGTGAGAATTTAACTTTTACTTTTTTCAAAAGATGGCCAATTATTAAAATACCATTTATAAGACAGTATATAATTTTTCCACAAATTTTATTTTATTTTATTTTTTAACCTCACCCAAGGACATTTTTGCATTTATCTTCAGATAGAGCAGGAGGGAGAGAGGAGGGAAGAGAGAGAGAGAAACATCGATGTGAGAGACACATCGAGTGGCTGCCTTCTGCATGACCCCAACTGGGGCTGGGGACAAACTGCAACCAGAGTACATGCCCTTAGCGGGAACCGAACCCGGGACTCTCTGGTCCGCAGGCCGATGCTCTAACCACTGAGCAACTGTCCAGGGCTTCACACAAATTTTAAATGCCACATTTAACAATGCAAAATTATCAAAAGGATGTAGGTCTGTGTTTTTCAGAAGCCTTGTATTTAACTCATGGGTTTAATTTTATGTCAAATCTGCATCATGACGTTAACCATAGCTTCATGGTATGTTCCGACATTTGGTAAAAAGTTCCCACTATCCGTAATCTAGTTTTATTTTTTAGTTAATTATTCTTGTATGTTTGCTCTTCTAGATGAATTTTAGAATCAATTTATCAAGTTTTCTTTTTAAAAATTTTGTCAGTATTATATTTCTTTTGTAGTCAAAAATACAAGTTTCTTATAAATGGTGACAAAGCTTAAAAGTTAAAATATGTATTAATGCTTAATATTGGCAAAATTTTATTAAATCTCATCCACTGAGGTGCTCCTTGTGTTCATTTGTACTTGTGGCCACTTATGCAAAACTTTGGAAAGCAATTTAATAATGAACAAAAATATGTATATGTTTTCATTCAATAACCTTTAGTACGTTTCCTTAGGGAAAAATATAAAAAGAGAATAAATCGATATGCACATAAGTATATACAGGAATGTTATTATAATGTGGAAAAGTCTTGGAAAGACATTTACTGTGCAATGGCAGCATCACGATACATCAGCAAAGTCTTCCCTGAAGCAGAGCCAGTAAACCCGCCAGGCTGCAGGCATCTGGGTGCAGCAAATACCAGCTGCTCTGCGAATGACAAACCAGCTCAGAGGACGCAGAAACCAGCGGGTGTGGCCGGGGGCCAACAGAACGTTTCTATGAAAACAGGCGATTGGCTTACGCGCACGGGACGTAATGGCAGTGGTTTCAAGAATATCTGCGACAGAGAATCAAGGAGAACAGACAGAGTCAAAGTGGATCCACACTGGAGGAACTAAGTAAAATATCAGACTCGCAGTTTTAAGGCAGTTAGATTTATGGACTGACTGTTTTGTTTTAACTATTTTTTTTTTTTTGCTCTTTCTGCCAAACAATATTGTTCAATTAAAAAAACAACCACCCACATTCGGGCTGTGACAGATTGCACTGCAGCATCCTTAGACGTGTATTTCTCGTGTGGATCGGAACTGAGCCATTTTGTTCGTGACCAGCTTTTTATTCATTAAAGCCCAGCATTTAACGGCCTGTCTTCCGCCTTGTCCTTCACTCTCTTTTTCCTCCAATCTGTGTATACGATTAATTTATTAACAGATCTGGCTCTTTATGTCTGTGAAGACAGATCAAAGTAAAAAGAAAAGAAAAGAAAAAAAAAACTCAAGCGATTTGAAATTTGCTAGAAATTTTCTGAAGTTAAGATTCTTCCCAATAATTTTTAATATCCTTGAATGCATTTAAATGTATTTAGTTCGAAGTCAATTTTGAAACCTGCAAATAATGGGGAGAAAAAAACATACAAAATATCTATAGTTGGGAAGAGAAAAATCTCAGATCATGTTTAGAATTTTCATTATAAACATGAGCAATTCAGGAAATGGTGCATAATTATTTATAGCCTAGATTTAGCAAGACCTTAACAAACTTAAAACAAATGATTGCTTCATGACTCTGTATTTGATAGCATGAGCTGTCACTTAGGGGAAATGCTAAAAATGCTGATGTCACCTTAGAAAGTGAACGGCTAGCAACCTCCTTTTATCAAATAAATCCAAATCGAACATTATACTGATGCGCTGTAATAACCCTAACCCTAACTCCAACTCTAACCCTAACCAATCGATAGTTATCAACTGGCTGAAATGATTACAAGTCTGGAGGGATGAACAATGGCATCTTTCACCAAGCTACTTGTTTGGAATACCAGAGGTTCATAAACGTTTAAGTGACACTTTCGTGGTACGCACTTATTATCATTTTTTACTGTACCCCACCTGTGTAGAATGATCTAACATGGCACATGAATTTTTTAAGCACATTTTGGTAAATAAACAGTTCCCATCTCTGGGGCCGTGTGTCAGTCTATGTTTTACTACATTTTGTGTGAGGATGTGACCGGCACCCCTAGAAAGCCTGGGTACCCGGCTATTGTGCCATGAAGCTCTCGGAAGGTCACGCCAAAGACATTCAGGAAACGCTGCAGTTGTCAGCCACAACTGAAGTACAGAAAACAATCTTGAGGGCCATCTGTTAGAAAAAGCAAAACATCTGGGTAAATGTAGACCCAAACACTCTCAGATTGGCAAGAACTATTTTATCATGAACAGGTCTCGGGTTCAGAGAGGCTGATTTCATTTGACGAGGAATAAGGAACTGATACGGGACATATGTTAGCCATACTTCATGTCATTACCTCACAGCTCAGGTGAAGAACATTTGGGGTCACTGTGTCCAACCTCCATAGTAGGTCTGCACGGTGTGTTACTGGCAATAGTAGACTTACTTCCCCAGGGGAAATCCTGAATATTTTCATGTAGTGATCACTTACCTTTTGGGGGGAACATAAATCCTTTCTCTAAATATTTTATTTTAATTTCTTCTGTTTCTTGTATATGCTTTCTCTGCTTTTATGATCAGAATCCAGGCTTTGATAGTCAAAGATGCATTCACACATTTAAAGTAAATAGCTCCATGGTGGTGCATTATTTAAAAACATGTCTATCCTTGGAGGTATTATAGTAGAGAAAAAGAAAAATATACAGCCATTTAAATCTGAGGGTAAAAACATTCTGCTGATTTAAGAATATCAGTTTCTAAGGAACTAAGTACTCTTCTCAATATGTTTCATACAACTTAGAGTTACTTTCGTCCTTTACTTTCTATTTATACTGAGTGCTATCTTTAGATGTATGTTCTTAAACTTCTTTAAAGACATGTTTGCTTGCCTGTCTCTAGGTGGTCTCACAGAAGTTCTTGCAAATGGAAAGTTCCTCCATCAGTCAACGGAAAGACTCCTAAAGAGGAATTTCTGAGTGTCAAAGCGTATTGTTTACAAGGAACACCCTCTTCTCATTCTTATTAGAACAGTATCAGGTCTTAATTATGTCCCTGCTTCATCCTAAGTAGGTTCTCAGGGTTCAAGGTCATTTGGCATTGTTTGGAGTGAGTTGGGGTGCTGCTTGCCTCCCCACCCCTGCTCCTCCCCGACACAGACAGCTCGCTAGAGCAAACCCTTGTCTTCTATGCCTCAATCTGAGAGACACTGCTGGCGGCCAGTTACATGGCAGTCAGCTGACTTGGCCTTGTTGTTGAGAACTGCTTGACCTGAAACCCCAGTAACGCAGAGGTAGAGCCAAAGAGAGAAATCAGTAAGCCTGCGGAATGCTCTGTGACAGCCTTAGGCACAACCTTACAGTCTTTCAAAGACTGGTCGCCCCAACTGGCTGACCCAGAACAGTGTGTCCCCAGGCTGCAGGTTCCGCACAGTGCTGTAGTTCTGTGGGGGGGGGGCCACTCGGGAACCTGACCTGATTTAAAGGATGGCATGGACCATCTTCAGCTCTCTTTCCCCTGTCTCTCTTCCCACGTGATCCCCTCAAAACACAATTTTAATCACAAAACTGAGAGGAAGTACAAACCATACCTGAGCACACGTAATCCTTAACATATTTTCTTTCTCTTTCCTTATAAAAATCTGTATTGCAAAAGATAAAGAACAGGAACAAAATCTCTTATACATGCTAATTTATGGGTAGAATATTAAAATGCATAGATACAAACCCTTAATTAATCATCACAACTTGAAAATGCACCTAAATCATTGACTTGACGTTATGACAGAATATTGTTTTAAAGCTTTATTGCAATAATAGTTTCAAGGATGTTTCACTTAAAAGGAATTTTTTTATGTAGTAAAGGCTCTTGACCAGGTGAGTAACATTTCAAAACATGACAGATGAATGGGTATTTTTAAAGTGGAAAAATGTCTTCAAACTTTGAAAAAGTCTTAGCTTCACTCTTTTTCAATAATACTATGCTTTCTTTAAGATAATGCAAGGTTAACTTAATTGTAAATTATGTCTGAATGAAGAATAAATTCTGCATCAATTAGACCCAAAACAATATCTGTCACATTTTTAGAAATGACAATTTGTAATTATTACTTACAACTTATAATGTGGTAGACTCTACTAACATTATTGCAACCTCTAATGACCTTTCATTCTGTTCACATGTGTTTTTAAAATGTATTAGAGTAACGTCTTATTAAGGGTATTTCAGTTCAGTCCTTTACATTGTTGATTTTACTTTGAAGATGCAGCTGCCTGGATGAAAATTTAGCCACAAACCAAGTAACTAAGGGCATTATTTTTAAGAATGAGTCCTAAGATGTGTGAAAGTGACATGTATTAAAAAGACATATACAACATTGGTCCGGGAGGAATCTGAAATGGGTGACATTTGTAGATATCCCAGAAATCTGAGACAAAGGATGTGCAACCGGAACATCAGAGGGTGACCCTAACCTCCCATATGATGCTGAATGCGGCAGGTGTGCAGTTAACCATGGAGATTCTCAAGATTCCTGCAATCTTCATGCAATATTTGATAGATATGGTGATAATCATTTCTTTTATTTAAACGTATTACTATAACCCTACTAAGTACTTGTCAGGAAATCATAGGTTGAATAGTCTAGTGTAGTAAATATTTCCAGGTGCAAGGCTTCTAGGAAATATGCACTAAAATTTAGTGCTTCTCAAATTTTAATGAACATGCAAATTATCTGGAGATCTTATTAAAATGCAAACTTTGATTTAGGAATATTGTTGGGGCTCAGAATTTGCATCTTCATAACCTTCTAGGAGATGCTTGATGTTGCTGGTTTGAAGACCAAACCAATGGTAGAAGAATTGGCATTTAGGGTAGCTGATATAGCACAGAGTCACCACATTCAAAGACTAGGGATAAAATAAAATAAAAATGACAAAACCTTTAAATAGCATATCTTGATATCAAGTAATATTATAGGGTTCATTCTTTGTACAAGGCACTATGTACTCTACATATGCATTATCTCGGGTAGTATTCCCATGCTCCTTTGAGTGAGGTGCAAATATTGACTGTGCTTTTTGATTGGAAAAATGAGCTTCAGGGTTGTAGAATTAGTCAATGTAAAAGCTGGTATTCAAATACAGGTTTTTCCAATTCTAAACCAAAGCTCCTATGTACTTAATGGTATTATTTCATATGGAAACCTAGAGATGTGATGGAGAAGACCGGGTGGGACTATACTTAGAATTTATATCGATGTAACTGTTAGTCATCCAAATGCAAGAAAGCCAAGTAATTCACCGAGTTCACTAGGTACGGTTCAGCCCTCCTTGAGCAGATTTAGTGTAATGAATATATCAATTTTAAAGGTTAGATCATCCTTAGACAGTTGCAGATGGCACGGAGATAGTATTTCAGGTGGAGATGATTTCATGTGCAAAGCAGCGGGACTGAAACAGCCTGTCGTGGTGGGGAACTAGAAATTGTTTGGCGTGCTGGAACATTCGGTCAGAGAACACAGCATCTGGGAGGAGGCTGGAGAGCGGGGCACGGGCCAGATCAGGAGTGATCATTCACGGGGCTGAGGTTTGACGACATAGAGAGGATGCCACTGAATGGAATAACCACGCAGATTTGTTATTGTTCAGAAAGGACTCTGCAGGAAAGAGGAGGAAGGATGAAAAGGGGAACTGACTGTCGGCAAGCACACTGGTTTGGGAATCTTTCCATTGTCAAGGCAAGAGAGAGGGATTAGTTTTAAGATTGATTTTTTTCGAGGGAGACAGTCAAGTAATATTTAAGAGGTGATGGTATTGGGACTTCATGAACCCATGGGTTGAGAGAATTGATAGAATTGGCTTAGATTATAATTTGAAAGATTGCACAAGAGTAGTTCCCTTGCCAGAGTGGGATTATTTTGGACACGTCGACATCAAAACTCCAGTAAAACGTATGGGTTTTTTATTTCCTTCCAGTATAACTAACATAGCACAGCAAAGGGAAATGGTTTCATCTTACCATCCAACCCCGAGTCACTGAAAATTACTCAGAGTGCTGTGCTAAAACTCTTACGTTGCTACATCTAATTTCATCAGAAAATAGATTTATGTAGCTCTTTTTGGTTGCCTATCGAGTTGCTGTTGGATAATTACTAACCTTCTACAGAAGCAATGGAACTCTTTTTATTGCCCAGACAACACAGAACCTGGCTCCCTGGCAAAGAATAAAATAGCTAGTTAATGTTGTTGGAGCAGTCGGACAACAGAACCCTGGAAGAATTTAACGAAGGCAAATCACAACCAGGCCCGTGTTTTACCTTCCACATAGACTGGCTGGATGCTTGCCTATAGCTAATCATGCTAAAAACATGCTCTGCGTAAAACTGTTCCCTACAGGGTTGCACTTGTTCCCTGCAGTCTGGTGAGAATCTACGAGTTGGTGGAGGGAAGAGGGAGCAGCCCAGCAGCACGACTGTGGTGCAGCACACCTTACTGTGGTTGGGAAGTCTGGATGGCACCCGGAACCCAGGAGAGAGGACACACGTACCCTGAGCTCGGCTGCCTCCTCGCTGAGCTGCACCCCTCCTCTGAACTCTAAACATGAGACATTGCACTTCCAAGTTCAAAAACTGCATTTCAGAGGCATCATGCTGACGGTCTTCATCCGGATGCAGGTGGAGAGAAGTTCACTTAACCGTCACAGGATGAAGGGTGGTATCACCTTCAAGGCGATAGCTCTATATGTGGTTGGGCAATGTCAATAATTCCAGATTAATAAGAACTTAATAGGAAGTGATGTTTGAAATCACGAGGCAGGGATAGGAGCATGCTAATGGTCTTGCACATATGCCCACTGCCATGTGTTATTGGGTGCATGTCCCCCAGCGGTGGCTTCCTCAGCTCATCTGTCATGACGGTGGCCCCACCTCCCCGTCCTGGCAAGGGAAGAGGTATTAGCCCCTCAATCTGTGTAAGTCAAGGTTCTCTAAGAAGCAGACACCAAGAAGGGACTAGACATGCAAGAGAACTCTGAGAGGGACACGTGTGACAGTAGGTGGAGGCGCGAGGGCGTGGGGAAAGCCACCAGGTGGCAGTGCAGGCTGGGAGAGGCAAGCACGAAGGATGCTTTGGGTAGGCAGAGCCTTTAGTGGGCAGCACCATTCGAACTCAGGTCCTAGTGAGTTTGCAGCCAGGGCAATGGGAGGGAGCTTTGAGCCCAAACCGCCCACTGGAGAAAGCGCGTGACACAGAAAGGAGCATTGGCACCAGCACTGTGCTTAGTCTGACGGGCACTGACTGGCGTTGCCCAGTAGAAGGGGGTGGACCTTGAGGACTGGCAGGCGGAGCTCTCAGTCAACGAGGCTTTCTGCAGCAGGTCTGAGCACTGTGTCCCCGTGCTTCCTGTCCTCTCCGGGTGTCTGTAAAATGTGATCAACGTGGCTTTTCAAATCAGTGCAAAAAGAATGACCTCTTCAGTCAATGAAACTGGAAAACTGTTCCCGATAGGAGCAACTTGCTCATATTTCCACGGGACTCCCACCACACAGAACTATGCCTCTCATAGGATCGCTGCTTAAAACAATTTTCTTCATTATGTTGAATAGTCTATTCTTAAAAAAAAAGTCAGATCTGTACTTCATACCCTTTAGAAAAATTAACCTTGAGTAATTCAAAGGATTAATCATAATCTATAAAAGTATTGAAGTGTAGGAAAGTATATTTATAAGTTTAAGATAAAAATAATCATTTTAATTAGACAAAAAAGATAAAGTTGATATGTCTTCTTATATATAATTTAAAGTTTATTTCTCATCTAAAACTAACAGTCTAACATATACTGGACAAAGGATTAATGTGCAAACATATTTTAACACCAATGTATCCATAAGATATAGAAAAGACTGGCAATGATCAAATTAAGCAAATGTACAATACATGAATGATGTTGAATAGCTGGTAATCTGGGAATGTAAATTGAGATAGCACATATTCAATCTGTTAGATTTACAGAAATATAAGTAGTTTAATCAGGTTGCACATGGGTAAAAGCAGGATAAACAGATACTCTGGGCAGCCACTTTTGACAGTGTGCTTTGACCATTTGGGCATATATTTTTATTTATTTGTTATTTAATTAATTTAATGAATATTTTGTGTATTCTTTGTAAGAGTAATTCAATTTCTAGTTTTCCATCCTGGAGAAATACTTTTATATATGAAAAAAAAAAACAACTCCTCTTGCACAAGTGTGTTCATAGTACAGGTAATATCATTTTCAACAGTGAAAAATTAGAAATAAGCTACCAGTCTGCGGAAAGAGTAATAACTAAAGGAATTACTATATATCTATAGTATGAGGAACTTGCAGCTATTAAATAAATGAGTATATACCAACATTTTAAAACCATTAAACATCTGATATTATGTTTTAAAAAATACAGTTGTCATAATAACAAGAATTGGTGAAGATGCAGAGAAATTGGCACCCTCAGACTCTCCTGGTGGAAATAAAAAATGGTGCATCCACTTTGGAAATGAGTCTGGCAGAACCTCAGAAGGTTAAACATAGAATTACCATCATGACCCAGCAATTTCGCTCCTAGGTATAGAGGCAAGAAAAAAAATATCCACACAAAAACTTGTACATGAATATTCATTATAGCATTGTTGATAGTGGCTTAAACATTGAAACAACTAAATGGCCAACAGCTGATGAATGGATAAAAAAAAATGCACAATCATACAATGGAATAGCATTCACTAAGAAAATGAACTAAAGTTCAGGTGCCTGCTCCAACATGGAAGAATCTTGACTAATGTGCTGAATGAAAAGCCAGTCAAAAAGGATCTCATATCGTTTGCTTTCATTTATATGAAATCATCAGAATAGGCAGACCTATAATGACAGACAGTAGGTTAGTGGTTGCCTAGTGCTGAGGGGGTGGGGTTGAGGAAAGCAACAGCTAATAGGAGCAGGGTTTCTTCAGAGGATCATGTTCTAACATTGGTTGTGGTGATAGATGCACAGCTCTGTGCATAACATGATCACTGAATTCTATACTTTAAATGAGTGAATTGCGTGGTATGTAAATTGCACCTCAATAAAGTTGAAATATAATATAAAATAATGTTACATATTTTTTGGAGGAGCATATATGTGCGTATACATTGACTAAAAAAGCTCACACACTAAGATGATACCTTTTTTTCGGAGGAGGAAGACAGAGGGCTAGAACTGAAAATCATGTCCTCAAGATGCGCTACAGCTCTACCTTCATGTCTCCATTGTTTTTTTATTTTTTATTTCCAGGTAGCTTGCATTTGTGTACAATTAGTGTAATGAATAATTAATTTTCAAAAGTGATTTTCCTAATTGTAGGTTCCTCTACGTCAGACCGACCAAGCGACTTCTATAAAGTAGGTTCGGATTTCTCCGCCCCTTTTCTCACTCAGGGGCTCACCACCGGGCCCTGCAGGAACACGGTTCGTGTCAGAATGTCCTCCTGCCAAGTCCAAGTGGGAACCCTGAGCAGCGCAGTAAGTGCCGCACCAGCGCTGCCCTTCCGTCCACTGAAACTTGATCGTCCAGTAATGTAAGGTCACAGCCCACAGGCAACGTGTCGCACTCACTCTCACGCAGCGAGAGACTCTTGGGGGCTGTCCTCCTTCAGGGGGGAGCCAGGGAGTTGTTTCCAGGACACCCGATTTCCCTTCCCCTTTCCCAGTGCTTCCCACCGTCCCCACTCCAACCTGAATCACAGTTGGCAGCTAGAATCTCTAATTCCATTGACTTAGCAAGAATTAAACACAAATAACAATCCGAACTCATTTTGTTGGATAAAAGTTATGCTACATAATGTGAGATATGCCTGAGAAATCGAAAACATTAAAGAACTTTAATGGGAAAAATCTGGAAGAACATAAACCACTCAACTCAGCGACAAAGTAAATTTTACTTTTGTAAATATACAAAAGAAGTTTCAGTTTAATGACTATATTAAGATTATACTGGGCATTTTTTCCATAGCGTATAGAAGCCCAGGACCACACTTCAAATACTTCCCTTCTCCTTTTAGCTAAGCGCAGTGGAGTTTAATTCATAACATCTTGAATTTCCAAATTAAAATCACCTTTAATTAAAGAATTTCAGCCAGGCATAGAAACAAAGAGTGTTATATTTTCTAAACATAAGTGATTACAATATTCATCAAAGCTATATGGGTACTTAAATAGAAAAGTCTAAAAATAATAATAAAAATTTTCTGCGGCCAGATAGCAATTAGACTCAGGTGTTTCCTGTTAATAAGTTAGGATAGACTTAGAGCCAGACCTGTGAAATGAGTTCCATTAATTTAAAAAATCAAGGGTCTAATGTTTTTTCCCTTTTCCCAAAGGTGAACTGGAGAGCTATGTCCTTCAGATGAACATAATTTCATCTTTCCTTAAAGCTTTGAGGTACCACTTTATTTTTCCAAATGACAAGATGGGATATTGAAATAATGTGAATGACAGGAAAATCTGAGAAATCAGACTTCTCAGTCAACTATTCATTACTGACCACCTATTTTGTTTACGTTAATCTAGGAGCCAGGGTCAGATACGTTTATTTATTAACCTCTGATCTCAAAGAAGTCCAATCTAAACTAAAATACATGAAGCAACGTGATGCAGTAGTATGTTGTAGGACAGTCATTCTACATCCTATTAAATTTGGGACAACTTCGAAGAAGGTCCTGTGTATGCAAGACTGCTATCACAGGGGGTGGGACTTGAGCTGGAAGTTGCAGATAGGTGGGCCAGGCAGAGGTGAGGAGATGAGGTGAAGGCTTGGCCAGTCGGCCATCAAGCAGTGAGGAACCCACGGGAGGAGCGTGGTGTGCTCACAGGAGCACCAGACTTCCCTGACAAAAGACAACGGTGTACGTAAGAGTAAAGTGAAGTAGGTAGGACAGCAGGTAGGACAGGTCGGGAGGGTAGGATCAGGTCGTAGAAACCTTCAAGCCAGGTCAAGTAACCTAAATCTACTTTGATAAGAAATATGGCGCTATTACAGGTTTCAGAGCAGGTCAAGATCAGGTGCATTGATTTTGCAAAAGGAAAATCCTCTAAGTAGTTGTACTGCAGGAGTGTATGTGGATGAAGGTAAAATTGGGTTAAAAATTCTAATAAAATATGAATTCGCATGGACTCCTTACCAATTGCATATGTCAAAGGAAGGTATGAATTAGATACTTTCTTACCTTCAGTCCCAGGTAAGAACTCAGAGAGAGATGTGAGTGGGGACCATCATGGATTCACCTTTGGACACGCTCAGCACAGAAACTCATTTTAAAATCTCAGGAGGCACATACGAAGAGCCAGAGATTAGATGACAAAGTTCTGGAAATGCAAATTTGAAAGTCATCAACAGAGTCAAAAAAGCCAAATACATCCATATAAGGTCCAAAACCCAAGAGGAGCCAGCAAAGGAAACGAGGGTTAAGCAGAGAAGCAGGAAGCTAAGTGGGGCCTCGTTTCCCAGCAGCCAGCGCGGTAAGACGGTTCAAGACGGGTGGGGTCACCACTGCAAAGTCACGGAATCATCGAAGGGACAGAGGACAAAGAAATGACCCCTGGGATTTGCAATCTCTCTCTCTCTCTCCTCCCCCCCGCCCCCATTATGGTGACCTAAAAAGAATACACATGTGAAGATTTTAATCTCCCTGATGGAGAAGGATTAGTTTAATCTGTCATCAGTATCTCCACCCAATGCCTGGACACCTCTGCGGGACACAGTGCTGCATTTATAACCACAGTACCCAGATACTTAAAGGTGATTTTATGTCATCAAAGAGACTACCATAGTATTATACACAACTGCCTCTGTCCCAAGTTCATTCACGTGATACGAAGGGGTTCCTAATGAAATGACACATTCCACCTCATAGAGCTTCTGCATGTACGCGTAACCAGTGGGCATAGACGACAGTGCTGGGGGAGGGGGCGGAGGCGGGATGGGGAGGAAGGTGTCTAGGGGGGAAAAAAGAAACATCCGCAACAATAATAAATTAATAAAAATTGAAAGCGTAAACATAAAAAAGAACACCCCAGACCACTTGTGGGGAATCACTAAAACAAAAAACAATCAAAAGTAAAAGTAAAAAAATCTATAAATGTCAAAATCAACTATACTGTTTTAGTTTTAGTATATTATACTATATTATCATCATTTTGTCAGATAAGCACTTTATATTAAAGGGGTATTTGATTCACTAAAACAGTCCCCCAAAGAGTTAACTGAGCTTGGAAAGAGGTGGCGAGTATATCAGAAATCTATGACCGTTAAGTATGCAATGGCTTTCACTGGCCTGTAAATTTTTTCCTACTTTTTCTGATAGAGCTAAGTTGCTTTATCTCCAACACCACAATAATATCATTATAGTTAGAAATGAAATTAATAATTTTCCTGGGACATGGCTTCTCTTGACCATAATAATAATGTTTAATTTTAATTTTTCATTTTCAATATGTTTTTATTGATTTTTTTAGAGAGGAAGGGAGAGAGAGATGGAAATATCAATGTGAGAAAGAAACATGGATCAGCTGCCTCCTGCACGCCCCCTACTGGGGACTGAGCCCACAACCTGGGCATGTGCCCTGACCGGGAATAGACCCGGGACCTCTCAGTCCATGGGACGACCCTGAATCCACTGAGCCACTGTGACAAAATACTGTCTTGGGGGAAAATTCTGGCTTCTCTCACCAGCTTCTCCAAATCACCTCAGCTGAATTCCTTAACCAACTCAGTCTAGATTTCCTGTCTTTCAAATAATAGTAATAATAATGATGATGATGATTCTAGCCCTGGTTACCTCATAGGGTTTCTATGATAAAAAAAAAAAAAAAAAAGAAAGAAAGAAAAAGGAAAGATTACTGTAAAAATCTTTGACACATTAAGATATCAGCCCTTGGAGATCCAGTCTACCCTCTCCAGGCTAAAAATATTAACGTGCAATTGACACGTAGTTATGTGAAAACAGCTCCTCTGTGGGCTTTCACACAGCTGAAGCCTTCGACCGATGGATTCTGGAAAGGATCATGTAGACCGGGATGTTTCAGCAGAAGCCACACGGTCACGGCTTCCTAATTCCTCTCGTCCCATGGATGGCTGCACCCAGAAGGCGGATGGACAGTGAGCCTGGCCCGTCCTTCTTCTGTCCCTTTGTTTGGGGCTTGGCCACCTTAGTGGCTCGGCTCGCTCTGGACCTCGGCCTTCTCCCCCTGCACCAGCGGGTCTACGTGCGCCGTCGGGGGACTGAGCCCGGCACAGGCAGCCAGGGTGGGGGCGTCTACGTGCGCCGTCGGGGGGACTGAGCCCGGCACCAGCAGCCAGGGTGGGGGCGTCTACGTGCGCGTCGGGGGGACTGAGCCCGGCACCGGCAGGCAGGGTGGGGGCGTCCAAGTGCGCCGTCGGGGGGACTGAGCCCGGCACCGGCAGCCAGGGTGGGGCCCACTAGGGTTTCTGTTGTCGCCGGAGCGGCTGCGCAGACTCCTGCCCTCACTCCCGCACCAGTTTGCCTGGTGTCCTGTGCTCCACAGGCAGCCTCCCTCCTCCTCCTCCTCAGCGCACGTGGCCCTGTGCATTTGCCCGCTGTCCGTGGGCAAAGCTGAGAGTCTCAGGCAGGAGGTTAAAGACTGCAGGGCGTTCTAGGGGCAGCAGAGCCTCCTAGCTGACCTACTCGGGTCTCATTCACCAGGAGACGGAAACGTCTCACTCTGATCAACATGCACTCAACAACCTGGCCGAGTCAGCGGGCTTCTCTGTGAAGACGCGACTGTGTTTCTGGACACCGGTTTACTCTCCCCTAACCTGACGGAGCATCGCTCGGGATGCCTCGGAGAACGACTCCCGCAGGATCTGCATCTCGCTGGCCATTCTCCCTGCAGGAGCCCTTCCAAACATGTGCACACTTTTCAGTGTGCGTGCTCACCTAATACTAATTTCCTGACATCGTATGATGCTTTATTTCACCCAAGATCAGGTCAAAGGTTTCTTCAAGTGCTTAGCCGACCTCTCCCGGCTCCCCATTCTTTTTGCATCTGTTCCATCTTTCCAAGCAGTCCCTAGAGATTGCAGTTGCTAAGATGCGCAGGATCTAAACAGAAACCTCCGTGGAACCCACTGTTTCTTTGTATTAACTTTCAAAGCCTGGAAGCAGCTAGGGTATTTTATCATCACCACATGTCTCTAAATCCTCTATCCATTTATTTTAAGGACATGCTATTTTAAATGTTCAAAACATAACTGCTTTACAATCATTAAGTCTTCTGTTAGCCTGTTGTTTATGATTTATATCAGATTTTAATTAGTATTGTACTGAAATCAACATAGAGATAAGCTTTGTTTTCTTATATACAGCACTGAGCACAAAGTTACTGTCCAGTTATAATTTTGACTTTGATACCCCTGTATTTGTTTTTTTATTGTTGTGTAACAAATGATCAAAACAGCACCCATTTCCTATCTCAGAGTTGTTTAAGCTTGATGTCTGGCCACAGTTCAGCTGGGTTCCCATATAAAGCTGAAGTCAATGATGGGCTATGTTCTCACGTGGGGTCTCGACTAGGTGAGAATCCATTTCCAAGCTCATTCAAGTTGTTGACAGAATTCAGCTACTTGTGGATGTATGACGGAGGTCCCTGTTTCCTTCTGGCTGTTGGCTAGGAGATGCTTTCGTTGCCAATAGGTTACCTTCTGTCCAAGGTACTTGGCTGTCTACTACAACATGGCACATTGCAGCTGCTATCTTGAGTCTTTTTAAAAGAGCTTGCCTGATTAGGTGAGGCCCACCCATGATTATCTTCCTTTCAATTATATTATATTAACATTCCCTGACGACAGCCTTCTTTCCACCTCTGCCTGCGTGTTCCATAACCTGCTCACAGGAGTGCTGTCCATCATCTCCCCAAGCCCCGCCCAGGCAGGTGGAAGAGATCACCCTGGAAGAGACTGCAGGTAGGAACCTTAGAAGCCTCTTAGCGTTCTGCCTGAAACAACCCTCATCAAAAAGATGCTAATAATGAAAACAGCACTGACATTGTTTTTGATCTTTTACTGGGGTTCACATGGCAGTTACCTCAACGCCTCAGGGCATTGCGGGGGACTATAACCTGAATCTTTTCCTGACAACATTTAATCGTCAAGATTGTAAACGATGACATTCCTAAAGATTGCCTGATTACCCCAGATATTCTGAACGTCATCCTGGGATGAAGCCAGACCTGCAGGGAGTTGATTCACAGGCAGCACATGTTTGATGCCTCAAAGACTCGAATTTACTCATCTCGGTTTTCCTGTTACCTCTGAGACTACATTTAAGCCTAGAATAAACATCTCGAAGAGTCTCATCATCGTATTTACAATATGGTTGATGCTCACTAAATAACACGGTCTTGTTTTCATGGAAGAATTGTCCCTTTGGTTTCACTACAAGGATTAACTACATGTCTATAGATAAATTAGCCTTTATTTTATGGACATTGACATATAGAACTGATCCATATTTCAGGTTTTTATCTTAGCTACCATGAATCATAAAAGGAAATTTATAACATACCCTTAGGAAATATACAAGATGTTTGGGGTCTAATCTTTATCCAAAGTTCAATTGAATTTTTTTTTTTACCTGAGTTTTGTTTTTTTACCTTAAATTTCTTCACTTATTTTTAAGAATTCTGTGGTTCCACGAATATCTTTATAAGTTGCCAGTAAATATTTATTGAGAGTTGCAAATTGAGCAGTTTTAAGTACTCTGGCAGAAACCTAAAATGCATTCTTTAATTTTCCTTTGTCTCAAAAGATCAGCTGATGGTTTACAAAATAGGAAGGCACATAACAGAAATAGAGCTGTGTTAAAGGTAACATAGAAATGAGGATATATAGTAACTTCTGTAACATACGACAGCATCACACCACAGTATAAATGCTCTGTTTTGTAGCAACCAAAGCCTGACTTCCACAGGCCTACCTGGGTGCAAATGAAATGACATTCTTACTCGTCTTGTGCCCATCTGTCCTTGACGTGCTGAGTCCCACTGACAATGCACTCCAACCAGTTTGAAGTGTTCCCTAAAGGGTGCCTCACCCTCGACGCAGACTGTCAGCCACAGTCACCCCATGTCACCCCATGTATGTCCTTCCCCTAATGTCCTGGCTCCTACTTCTCACCAACGTCTGTTCAAGGAATGGCGTTTACCCCGGTGAAGGTGTCTCTTGTGAAACTTGGGGTGTCTGTATAAACGATGCTTCCAGGCCTCCCATTCTGCCTGTGATGGTTTATTTTATGTGTCAACTTGACGCAAGCCACAGCTATTTAGCTAATTGCTATTTCTTTTTTATTCCTCACGATTTTTGCATTTATTTCAGATACAGCAGGAGGGAGATACAGGAAGGGGGGGGAGGGAGAGAGAGAGAGAGAGAGAGAGAGAGAGAGAAATCTCAACTGGTTGCCACCCACACGACCCCACCTGGGCCGGGGACAAACCGCAACCGAGGTACGTGCCCTTAGCGGGAACTGAACCCGGGTCTCTCTAGACCGTGGCCGATGCTCTAACTGCTGAGCCAAACCAGCCAGGGCGAGCTACATGTTATTCCTGGGTGTGTATGTAAGGGTGTTTCCAGATGAGCGTGACATTCGAGTGGGTAGACTGGGTGAAGTGTTGTCCTTTCCCGCGGGGGTGGCGCCATCCAATCTACGAAGGGCCGGAACAGATGGAGCGATGGAAGCGGAGGACTTTGCTCTCTGTGCCCGAGTGACCAAGCCAGAGTATCTGTCTTTTCCTGTCTGTGAACTGGGACTTCGGTGAGAAAAACTGATAGTTTGGTTACAGACTAGAACGAACACTATCGATTCAGCTGGTTCTTAGACCTCTGGACTCAGACTGGAATTACACCACTGATTTTTCTGGGTCTCCACCTACAGATGACAAATCATGGGACTTCTCAGCCTCCAAAATCATATGAGCCAATGCCTTCTAGTGGTTTATTATTATATGTAACATACGTATACATACTTAACACACTGCACACGTATCTTCCACTTTTGTGTTCTCAAATCGCTCCTGAGTTCGTAAAGAGAGGAAAGCGGCCCTTTGTCCAGCCTGGGGCCCAGCTTTCTTACGGGGATAAGCCAGCAGGATTTTATTTAGAGTCTGTGGTGAGGTCATTGCCTTCTGGCGCTACCCTTTTAAACACCACAGGTAAAATCCTTTGATAGCGTCCCGTAGGAGGATTGTACTTGTCTATGCCTCTTTATCCTTACCCCTGTGCCCTCACCTTTCCTTAAATCCTTGACCCAATGAAAATGCTCATCCCTCTGTCTCTAAAGGAAATCTAGTATCATCATCAACTTGATTATTCAGAGTACCCAAAGTGCTAGGCACGGAGCTCAGTGAGGTTCCGGGACTATGTCATTAATCCCTCACTAATACTGCCCACGTGGTAGTTAGGGGATGCTGAATGCGCAGGGAGGCTAAGAAACCTGCCCATGTTCATGCAGCTACGTGGAGGAGCTAGAACTTGAACCCAGGTCCTTACACTCTACAGCGTGCAACCCTAACTGACATGCTATGTGAGTTCCTGGAGTAAATTCATAGATGCAAACAGAGGTGATGCATCAACTCTGAAGCTCACTTCAATCTGTTGCTATGCTCACTTAGATTCACAGTCTCTGGACAGTGATAACCCCTAAATCCCCCCACTCATTATTTACAGAGAGATCAAATAAAACTTAGAAAGTCAAAATGACTTCTCTCAGACTTCACAATTAATACCTGGTAAAGATAGAACGCATCTGTCCATGGGACCAGCACCTTGAAGTCAGGTACTCATCCATATATCTCCAGCACCCGGGAAAGTGCTTAGTATTCAGAAAGCCCTCAACAAATACTGGTTAGTCAAATGGATGAATGATGAAAAAAATGAATTGCATTTTGTTCTTAATGCAATGCTTTTCCTTTATACCACAGTTGACTCAACTGGTAATAGTAATAGTAATGGTAATAGTCCTGAAGGGAAGAATTATCTAGAAAAGATTTCTTTGCTATGTGTGTGTGTGTATGTGTGCGTGTGTGTGTTTTAACTTCAAAGTATTTTCATTGGATAAATTTGATATGTAACATTGTATAAATTTAAAATGCACAGCTTGTTACTTTGCCCTGGCCAGTTTGGCTCAGCGGTTAGAGCGTCGGCCTGCAGTCCGGAGAGACCTGGGTTCGGTTCCCGCTAAGGGCACGTACTTCGGTTGCAGTTTGTCCCCGGCCCTGGTTGGTCGTGCGGGTGGCAGCCACTCAATGTGTCCCTTCACATTGATGTTTCTCTCTCTCTCTCCCTTCCTCTCCCTCCCTCCCACTCTATCTGTACAAAAAATGGAAAAATATCCTCGGGTGAGGATAAAAAAAATAAAAAAATAAATAAATAATAAATAAAATGCACAGCTTGTTGCTTTGATACATTTATATTTTAAATACGACTTCCACTGTGATAGTACTTATCAGATTACACAAGGATTCCCTTTTCACCACATCCTTGCTAGCACCTGTTGTTTCATGTCTTCTTGACAATAGACAGTCTAACAGGTGTAAAAAGATAGCTAAGTGTTGTTTTTATATGCATTTTGCACATGATTAGTGATGCTGAGCACTTTTTTCATGTGCCTTTGGCTATTTTGATATCCTCGTTGAAAATAATGTCTGTTTAGCTTTTATTTGTTAAATTGTCTAAGCTCTTTATATATGTTGCATATTAACCCCTTCCCTGATATATAATTTGCCAAAATATTCTCCCATTTTTAGGCTGTTTTTTCAGCTTGTTAACTGTTTCTATCACTGTGCAGAAGGCTTTGTGTTTGATGTAGTCCCACTTATTGAGTTTTGCTTTTGTTGTTTGCGCTTCTGACATTATGTCCCCAAAATCATTGCTGAGACCAATATTGATGAGTTTCTTACCTATGTTTTCTTCTAGTTTTATGGTATTGGGTCTTATGTTTAAGTCATTGATCCATGTTGATTTAATTTTGTGAGTGGTGTGAGGTAGGGATCCAATCAATTTCATTGTTCTGTATGTGTTCCTCCAGTTTCTCAAACATCATTTTTTGAAGAGACTGTCTTTTCCCCACTGTGTGTCTTCATCAAATATTAGTTGATCATATATGATGGGTTTTAATTCTGCTCTTTTTTTCTCTGTTCCTTTGGTCTACGTGTCTATTTTCATGCCAATGCCATAGTATTTTTATTGCTATGGATTGTAGCATAGTTTTGAAGTGTGATAACTGTAGCTTTCATCTTCTTTCTCAGGATTGCTGTGGCTATTTGGGATCTTTTGTGGTTCTAAACAAATTTAGTATTTACAGAAGATTTCTTGATCCATGTCTTCAAATGAATAATATAAAGTATAGAAAAGAAAGGAATTTTATATGGGTACAATGACATGTAATAAGGTAACAGAGAAATGTGTATCAGTAAGTAAGGGGTGTTAAAAGTATTCAATTGACTATGGTCTAATCTGAGGCAACTTGCTAAGAATAAAGAGTTAAAGCAAAAAAGGACCAGTTGATAGAAGCCCAGGTTATTTTTCTAGTTCTGTTTTTAAACTCTTGAAAGTGTTGGGAGGTTTTGAAAACAATTATTTTTATTGAATCCTTCTAGAAAATGTGTGCAGAATATGTCATAAAACCAAGTATAAAAATGAGGTGTTAAAACTTCTAATATATTATAAATATTTCATTAGGGAGTCATTACAAGTTCTAAGTATGAAAGACACATGATTTAAAACCATAAAATACAAAAAATAAAAGTCAAATCTTAGATTTTATTTAGAGAATTAGCAATTTACCCATGTTGATTTCTCCTTATAAAACTAATTGTTTAGCCCTGGCCGGTTTGGCTCAGCGGTTAGAGCGTCGGCCTGTGGTCCAGAGAGACCCGGGTTCGGTTCCCGCTAAGGGCACGTACCTTGGTTGCAGTTTGTCCCCGGCCCTGGTTGGTCATGCAGGTGGCAGCCACTCGATGTGTTCCTTTCACGTCGATGTTTCTCTCTCTCTCTGTTCCTCTCTCTCCCTCCCACTCTACCTGAACAAAAAATGGAAAAATGTCCTCGGGTGAGGATAAAAAAAAAAAAACAAAACTAATTGTTTATAATCTTATGAGAAATCCTAAGTTTAGAGTTGCTTGAATTCTGTCATGTCAAATCTATCAGCCCATCAATCTTTTCAACAGTCCCCAATTTTTCAGTCCACTCCCCTAAATATACATAAACCACCTTTTTCTTCCAGTATATACTCAATAAGTATTTTGATGGTACACTAAGTGATCAGCAGGATTCTAAGTTGCAAGCAAAAGAAACCAACTCTGAACATGTTAGACAGAAAGTTATTTATTACAGAAGCATTGGACAGCACACAGACACTCCAGCATGACCCAGGAGAGACTGCATAGCCAGGAAAAAATCAAAGAGAGCGCTGTGGGCATGAACAGGATGTGGTCCTGCCCAAAACAGCGGCATGCGACGCTTGGCCCTGAATAATCCTGCTTGATTAGTGTTGCCTATTATTAAGGCAGAATTTTTATCATAATTTCTACCGTCACCTCCGGAACAAATTCCTGTTTTGGGATAACATTAACTTCAGATTCAGGCTGTGGCATCTTTGGCAGAGGCAACACCGTATCTCCACGGGGGACCCTCACAGCAGTTCCTTTTTTAGTGCTCCATGTAGCACCCCTCAATCATTTCATAAATCACTGATACACGGGATCTCGGGCCACACGGCAGGAACTCCTTCCTTTGGGACCCACGCAACACCGTTGGCCTTTTGGGTCAGACCGCAAACAGGTTTGTTGCCTCTGAATCCAGGTGGGGAGGTTCTGGGGACCCTCTTTTGCATCTCCTATTGTGATAATCCTTATTCTGTGAGTAAAGGCAGGGATTCTGCCAGTTTCTTAGACTATTACCTTTATTTGGAAACTGGGAAATAAAAACATAAATTGGGTTGGGAGCTTCACTGAACCTAACATAGAGTGGACACGGTGGCATTTCCACTTGGCTGCTGATCCCCACAATCCCCTTTATAGCAAATACAGCGAGAGTCTGACTTTCCAGGATCTGCCTCGAACCCAGTGTCCAAAAACCTTGCAAGTCATGGATCGCTGTCTTCCCCAAACACAGTTATTTTGACAAATAGACATAGATCCCTTTGGACACGAAGCAGGAGACTCAAAGTATATCTTTTTGATGTTACAACAGAGTCCAAACTCAAAATTGTCTATCAATTTTTTTATTGGAAGAATTGGAATGTATGAAAAATTATTTGACCATGCACTTACAGTACATTTTTTACTAACTCAACACCCACAAAGTAACCTTCTGTGGCGTGTGATCATGGCTTAGTGAAATACCTCACTGTAGCACAGGTCAACAGTCTGATATTAAGCACAGTGTTTGAAAAGGTTTCTCTCTGCCAAAGGTTCTGTGTTTTCTTACCTGCACAGCCGAATTTTAAGAAACAGTACTGAGTTTCTATTTCCACATCCAGAAATGGAATTTAAATAACGACAGTTGTCCCTGGCCTTCACGTCAGTGAGAACACAAAATAAGCCAAAATACTACAAATAACACATTTTATAGGGTTATTCATGAATCTTGTCTTGAAGACAGTTGATGCTATAGAGTGTAGTCATATGGACAAAATAGTAATTTTTTTAAACAATAAAGGCTAGTTAAGAAGTCCACCTTCATTGACTTGCCTCCCTTACTAAAGTTAGTAGATGGTAAAATTAGAATAACTGAAAAAAAATACCCAAGTTAAACAAAAAGTTCTCACTCATTTAAAGTAGGCCGGTCTAATAAAGTAGACCAGATGCTACATTCAGGAAACCACACTTAGAGATAGATGCGAAGATTAGTGTTGTTGAGCAACGTAATAGGCATCGGTAATCCAAAAATATCAACTATACTTAAGAACATTTCGTATAGGTTTTTTTCAGAGATGCAGTAGGATTATTTGAAATTTTGTACTTTCTTCTATGCTAAATTGAGTTTGTTTTTTTCATGTCAAGACTGACTATACGCCATAACACAAGTAATCATTTCCATAGATTGTTAGGGGATGAACATCTGGCTCATATTTGCTAATGATGATCATGTTTATATGTTACCGCCAGACTGGACCTGGCATGCCAGTATAGTAATTTTGGCTATTTTGATGCCTGCTACCACCAAATTGAATATGTGATACTTCAGCTCAACTGTTGAGACGTCCACAAGCCTCAGGTGATAACCTCGTCCAGTCTGTGACGTTTCATAATACTTATTAATAACCATTTTCTTGAGTCTATATTTAGTAACATCATATATGGTGTTTTCCATGAGTAATAACACTCGAACATCTAAAGTGGTTTAGCCTGATAGAATCATTGGAAGAATCTTCTTGCTTTGCTGGTAGATGTTCATTTAGCTATATCTAAAAGACACCAAACGCCTCTAAACACTCTGAACCTGATCATCGCCCTAAGAGATAGATAAAATGACCCCCAGGAGAAGAGGCGGGTCCACCTAATTTCCCTGACAATTTGATCCAAATGTAATGTTCTACCTGGTATGAAGGATTAATCCTATGTAAAATGATTTCCTACAACCCCAAGTGTATCAGATAACAGAAAGTAAATTTCATTTACTAAATGGGTACTGTGTGCCAGATATAATAATATAGTGTCTGGCATAAAGCAATGAGAATTACTAATAAAATATTGACTTTAAAAATTGTCTGAGAAGTAAAATGTAGGATTTTCAACATAATTGTGCATTTATTGTATGGAAAATGATGTAATATCTTAATACAGATTTTTCAATCTCTAGCTTCTGCAGAAGTCATCTTATGAAACATAAATTTTATAAAAAAATTCAAATAATTTTGTGGAAAATTTTAAGCTGTTTAAAAGAAAATTGGTGTAAGCTCACTTACAAAGACAACAAACACTGGCAAAGAGTAGCAAAAAATAAAATAAAATAAATGTCCAAAATGGAACAAAGACAAAAATTGAGTAAGTGACAAAAAGGGTACGAAGTGTAAATCCCAGCAATAAAATTTGAAGATATTGGAAAGAAATTAAAGGAAGCTTAATATTAAAGCTTAAAAGAAAGACTAGCAAAATAAGATTAGAATTCATGAAACCCAAAACCACAAATAATTAAAAGAAGAAAATTGTGATGACTATAAGTAAAAATTATCCCATTAACAAACTTTTTTTGTGAGTACTGTTCTGCATCTGGGATTGATTTCGTCAGAAAGAAACTCACAGATTTGACAAAGGAGCGGCGGACGCATGTGGAAAGTTCTGGGTTCTCCCTTCACTGTATATGTTTGTCATACTACAAATTGGGAAGTGATCTGCTTAGTAAAACTTTTAAAGTATTATATTATATACAAATGCTCTCAAACATTTTACAGCAACGTGTTTAGAAATTGCCCACAGAATGCATTTTCTCTGATAGCACCAGGAGGCCACACAGCACCGGGTTTGGCAACTCTCCCTTTGTACTTGTTTAACTTATTCCTATAAACTCTTCAACCCCTCCCACCCAATTAATGGGACAAAATGCCTAAATAAACAAGAAAGGGAAGACCTTTAAAAGCCCTCCAACCCCAATGAAAGGACTTCATTTTGAATGATTGCTGCTCAGAGTTGACACTTGACTATGACTGACAGTGTAGGTACCCCCCTCCATTTATGTGCCCCCAGTAATGACACTCACCTCACCAAGCTTTGAGCGTTTTCATACATTGGCAGTTAAAATCCTTTGGCCTTTGGCCTCTTGCCTTCAGGGGTTAGAAGCATTGATTTAGGAGGAAAGATTAAATTAACCATAGCTAGACCAAAGAATAACTACAAGAAATAAAAAGATGAAGGAATGAGGAAACCCATTAGATGGTAAAATGAGGAAGTCATTAAGCAAATGAAACCTTAGATTGAATAATTGGCAAAATTTCCTGAAACAAAAGAGCTCGTGAACTCTAAAGTACTGCTGTCCTGTGACCAAAGTGATTGAGCCGTCACTTGGGTCAGGTAACACGAGATGGCCAGTCGGGTCAGACTCCCCACACAAGTCAGACCAGGGGAATTCCCTGCTGCTGAACCTCAGCTGTGCTTGTGGGAACCTTGAATCAGTGTTATTTCTTTCTCACTCTCAAAAAGTGCAAAACAGTCCAGGTAACTGTACCAACAATCAATCGTTCTAGTCTGCTGGGTAGAACAGTTTTTTTTTACATTTCAGACTCGTCTAGACCAGAGCATGGGGCAGGATTACTCCTACCCTCAATGTCTGGTACAGTGCCTGACACTGGGAACGTGAAAGATGATAGATTAGTTAGCCGAAATAATATCCTAGGGCAGATCATGTTCCAGTCACATCTAGGTATTTTCTAAATTCTGGTTCTAGGTCCTTCTGATGTCATTGCCTGTGTTCTCAAAGAATGATGCAAAGGGGATTGTGATCATTCCTAAATGTGTATTGCTCACTGGATACTACAGTTTCACTGTATCTCACCATTCATAATGGTTTCTATGTTGTGCAACATTTAATAAGACACAGGGATCTCCATTTTCGTGTCTAAGCCCATGGAGGTGCCACTTTTCAAGTTCTATGTTGAATACTAAAGTGCCCTTAATAAATGAGTCCAGATGGAGTGTATATGTGAGACGGGTTGTGTGAGTGCATGAGACGTAAACCACAAATAGCATGATACTCAATCACTCCATAGGGTGCCCCATGGCCCGGGGTCATTTTCCATAGCAGAATCTAAATAACATTGTTCATTTACTAATGGTCTAAATATCATAATTAGGACATGTTACTGCTATAGAACTCTAATTACTGATAAAAAGCAACTTTCATCATGACCTTCTCCCATTTAAGGGAAATGATCATTATACTTAACTCCAGCCTTTCAACTCCTTGATCACGCCAATAAAGCATTTCTGAAAATGCCAAACACACTGCTTAGTTTAGAATTGCTGTTCTAACTGGGAACTAATGATTTATGATTTTTTTCTAGCGTCAGACGTTTGGTATCATTACCAGGTGAGAAGCAAACCAGCAACAAGCAGGGGTTGACTAATGTGAAAATTTGGAATTCATACATTTTGTTATCGAGGGGAAAAAATGACGTATTTAGAGCACTCTTCAGGGCTGCTGAAGCATTTTGATGACAGTTTTACTCTATTTGGCGCGCTTGATGCTGTCTCTTTTGCATATTTATAACTATTTTATAATGAACATCTTTAAACGCTTTCTTAATCTTTCTCAATTCTTGCTGGCTTGACCAGAAAAAATAGCATATTTCTGAAAGTGTGAACTACTTTTTGGTGACCATTGCTTTTTGTCATGCTGGCCTGAGACATCACATGAATGCCCTTGCGTTCCAATTTAAAAGTAACCATTAAAATAGCATCAATGGCATTTTCTCAGTTTTGTAATGTATTCTGCATGTTTCATATATTTACTTAATTTACCAAGATAGTAAGCCACAAATTATACCGATACGATATCTAGATTTTTAATTTTTTTTTTTTTTCATTCTCTGGGCAGCTAAAGATACAAACATAGGATCATGTTACATTTCTTCATTTTGTCAATTATATGTCAAGACATTCTAAAATCAGTTTGAATATACATTTCTTGGATGACTTTTAATACCAAACTATTTTGTAGCAATTATATGTCAAGAATTTGTAGCTGTGTTATATGTTTTAGTGTCTTAATTCAGCTGAAGATGTGTTTCAAAAGTGGTCTGCATGACACGTTAAACAAGATTTAGTAAATGAGGCACACTTCACTGTTGTCTTTTTGCTTGTTATCATCATTCATGTTATTATTATCTTGAAATCTGATGGCAAGAACCAACTTTTCACTCGTTGAAATATTTAATAACAGTGCAGAAGTTACTTAAAATGTTATTTTACTTATGGTTTGCTTTCTCTTTTTTTCAAAAGGAATTATCATTTAAATAACAATCTTCAGAACTATTAATATGTACAACTTGTCATTAGAGAGTAAATTTTAATGATCCATTATTATTAATAGATTTAGAATAAATATACATGTTATTTATTTTAAACCACTCAGAGATTTGAATTTAAGAATCGAATTCATTTGTAAAATTATTGTTCAGGGATTCACAGAGTGGTCACAAAATAAAGCCGAAACTGTGCAGAAACTGTGCAGTAAAAGCTCCTTGACGTTGATCTTGACAATGATTTTTGGGGGAATTTGACACCAAAAACAAAGTCAACAGAAGCAAAAATGAACAAATGGGACTACACCAAACTCAAAAGTTCCTCCACAGCAAAGGAAACTGTCAATATAATGAAAAGGCAACCTATGGAATGAAAAGATATATTTGTAAATCATTTATCTGATAAAGCATTAATATCTAAACTATTTTTAAACTCATATCTCAATAACATAATACCCCAAACAATTTGATTAAGAAATGAGCAGAGGAACTGAATAGACATTTTCCCAAAGAAGACAAATGGCCCTCAGGCACATGAAACGGTGATTGACATCACTAATATCAGGGAAAGCAAATGGAAACCACCCTCAGTACCACCTCACACCTGTCAGCAGAGCCAGCACGAAAGCAGGGATGGCAACGGCTGGGGAGGGCGTGGAGGAAGAGGAGCCTTGTGCGCTCTCGGTGGGAGTGTAGACTGGTGCAGCCACTGTGGAAGCAGTATGCAGCCTCCTCAAAACATTGCAAATAGAACGACTGTACGATCCAGCAATTCTACATCGGGGTATATATCTGAAGAAAGTGAAAATAGGGTTTGAAAGAGAGACGTGCTCTCCCGTTTTCACTGCAGCACTATTCACTATAGCCGAGCTAGGCAAACAGCCAAGCATCCATCAACAGATGCATGAACACGGATGTGGTCCCTGCCCAAAGGACAGTATTCAGCCCTGAGAAAGAAGGAAATCCCGCCACCTGTGACAGCCTGGGTGGAGCTGGGAGGCATCGTGCTCAGTGAAACAAGCCAGAGTGAAAAAGACAAATGCTGGTCAGTATCACTTTACGTGTGAAATCTAAATATATATATTTATTTAGAAACAGAGAGCATAAAGGTGGTTGCCATGGGCTGGGGGCTGGAAGAAACCAGGAGAGGTTGGTAAAAGGTACAAACTTTGAGTGATGAGATGAATAGTCTCAGAATCGAACGTAAAACATGGTGACTGAAGCTGATAACACTGTCACGTGATTGGAATTTGCTAGGAGAGTAGAACACTCCAGTGTTTCGCAAGAGTCAGTGACAAGAAACTTCTTACTACAATTGTACCTTGAGATGTTAACATTAATAGAAGAACATGTGCAACATTTATAAATAAAAATACCTATATTGGGGGTGCATGTCATCAGAGTTTTATTGATGAATTACAGCAGGGCAAACGTTTGTAGATCAGGTCATAGCGAACAGTGACTCCTGGTCTGTTGTCTGTCTTCTCTCCTAGAACCTTGAGCTCCCTTGATGAAGGACTTCCTGGTCTGTGAACAACCTCCACTACATCTGAGAGATTCACCCCATGTTTCATCGATAATAAACTTAGATTCTGCCATCAGGATCTAAAGGAAGCCACAGTTGGTTGATAACTAATTAATTGTGACTAGCTAAGATGTTTTTCCAGTGCATACAGGGTGGACAAAAGCAGATTTACAGTTGTGAGTATGCAAAACACAGAGTTCATTCTTGTACTGTTATGTACTATTGCATTATTTTCTGTATGAACAACTGTAAACCACTTTCATCGCACCCTGGGCAATGCCATTCCTTATAAAACCAAAACGGAACAGAACTGAAACATGGTCGCCAGTAGGTCTTCAAAGCTGATCAGTGTTCAGCAGCCACTTCATAAAAATCAAACTAAAGTCCCGCTGAACTTGAACTAATTTCTCAGATGTGGTTTTTCATTTTAATTTTTTCTAGTTCTGTCAGTTTTGCTCTCTGCAATTCATCGTAGGTTGTCAGCTGTTGGGGTGTGCCCCTCTTCAACAGACGTGAACTCCCCAAGTGCACGCGGCCTCACGACGCAGCACACGGCGGAATCACCGGGACCGAAGCCGGCAGACTGTCTATTCTGAAGTGTAGACTCTTCCAGCAAAAAAATTGCCATTAAAAAAAGAAAAGAAAAAGAATAACAAACTAGAAAAGACCTCAGCATATTTGCTCTTTGGTGGGATAAGTTAAATGTGATATACAGCAGCATACAAAATCAATTTCAAAAGTTAGATATCTGGAAATATAAATGGACACTAGATCATATCAGATTAGGGCCTTAGATTCAAAGACATAATATCTTAAAGCATGCTGACCTCATGTTCCAAAGAACATGGAGACATTCAAAGAAAAAAGAAATAAAAATGTCAAGTCCTTTCGCAGAGGGAAAAATGATATGTAACAACAAAGAACAAATTAAATGATAACTCAAAAGTATGCTATTTGTTTATCTCATGCCTTTTATAACCCAAATGGGATTAAAAATGAGATGAATAAAGACATTTATACTGTTCCATAGAAATATATAAATAATGCAGATGTTTTAACTAAAAGACAATAAAAGTTTAAAGAGTCGGAGAGATAGGACATGAACAGATAACATATTACTAGAATATTTGTCTTAAAGATAATGATGTCATTGTTAATAGAGCTGACTTTCTGATTTTTGGTAGATATCTGAAGAATTCTCCTAGTTCCCCAAATTATTTCTGTTATTCTCCCAACTGCCAAAATAGCAACTAACTTACTATGCTTCATTTTGATAACCGGATAATTGCATTTTGGAATAATATCTAACTGGTATATTTTAAGATTCACTGTGAAGTTATTTCCAGTCATTTCAAAAGCACAAACTCTTGCTCACTTGTAAACGGCTTCAAAGCTTGGGCAAGAACATCAAACATATAACAATTCTTGTTTCTGCCCCTCTGACACCAACAAGCTGAAGAGAGCTGGGAATTAATACAATTCTGCGTGATTAGCGTGACAGTTGTCCTCTCCACTAGCTGATGCGGCAAAGCGTGAGCATTCCAGGTCTTAGCTCAATAACTTCTCGTTCTATCACACTTCGTAGTCTTGTTTCTGCTCTTCATATAAGCATCTCGCACAATTTCGTATTTCTTTTCTAGACATGACAGCTTCTCTGGAAAACCAGACCTCAAGAAGACTCTTTCCCAAATAAATCCATTTTCTATTCAGGGCACTCCGTGGGGAAATGCTCTTCTATGGCAAAGGGCCAGAGATTCCATATAAAACCATTAATACACAGTAATAATGTAATACTCAAACCCCAGAAAGACCAACGTGCTTGATTCAAGGACTGTACATGGACTATGCTATTACAAAACGGTCATTAAGTCCTGTGTTTGGTTTTTTCTCGGGGGGGGCAAGTTCACTGAGTGATTGTATGCGTACAAAAGCCAGAGTACTAGCAAGTTGGGAGACGAAAATCGATGCCATCAAAACCAGAAGAATGAACAGAACCCAGAAGTGTGCATCAAACCAAAGTCCAAGAAGCTTGGAGAAGGATGTTCATCCAGCCACGTGGGTAAGCAGCCGATGCAGACGTTGAACTGAGGTGCCCCAAATCTGGAAAATCAGAAGCCGGGGGCCAATGCATGCAGGTCCACAGGGAGGAGAAATTTCTGGTGTCAAGTGACACACGTTTTGCAGCCTGTGATCCAGCTGCCCCCACCTCTGCACAAACACATCGGTGAAGGCAAGAGGCAAGTCACAAAAGTCAGGACACTATAAACCAGCATTGACAACCAACCCCTTACCGGTATCTATGAGAAATTTTCTTCAACTACAACACTAAGAAAATTGGACTGAAAATTGTAGTAGGTATTCCAACCTTCCTTTGCCCAATTAAAAGTAGATAAAAATGTCCCTCTCTGGTATTTTCCCTGCTTCAGAACCAAATCTTTATCCCCTGAAAAGCAGCCAACCATGCACTTACCACACGGTGCCGTATTTGGCGATTCATCTTCCGTCCCCACACCCCAGCAACTATTACCACCGTGGCTATCTCTATCAGTCCCCTGTCTGGAGACTATATGAAAAGATAGAAAACGCCTGGTCAGGAATGTGTGTGTGTATTAGTGTTGGGGAGGGGTTTCCAGTGATGCGCAGCCCCCTAGAAGGAGACGTCCTACAAGTGAAGGGTTGTGGGAAGATAATGGGAAGAACTGACATCCGTGAAGCTGTCAGTGTTGAAAGCACTTGACTTACTCAAGTGCTACAGCCTCGGGCACTGGGTAGAGGGGCCCTGTGGGGTCCACAGCATCTCGTGGGCGGAGTCGGTGGGCACGGGCTGAGACCCTGTGCACGAACCTGCTTTCGGTGTGTGGTCCTGGGAAAGGATGCGGCCAGGCTGCGGGCGCAGGGAGCATCCACGGCAGCCCAATGAAGGAGGAGGAATAGCCCAGACAAAATGGTGAGAAGTTCATTTTGTCAGGAGAGCATTTGCTGGGGCTCCTCAGCCACATCAATGAGACACAGCCCCACATCAACTGCTGTAACTTTTTGACCCCCACTGAGAGGGAGAGTCTATACCTGGAACCCTGCCCCACTCTCAAGAGGCCCGGTTAGTGATCCAAAGGTGTAAACGAGGCGGCAGTTCTGAACTTTTATTTTCAAACGTCTGATTGCTGCAACAGGGGATAGCTCCTTCATGCCTGTGTCTTTGCTTGAGATAACGGCGAAGGCAGGGTGGGGCTCGGAAGCTGAGTGGGTGAGCCCAAGCGTGCACGAAAGTTCCCCCTGCCTCCTTCCTGGGTAATCTCGTGGATCGCACTGTGGTTTTGAAGTGGGCCGTGCAAGCAATGTTAGCTCAGGGAGTTCAAAACCGAGATTGTCGACGGCAGCAGCCACGGAGTAAGGATTCGCTGCTTTGGCGACTCAGTCGCAGGACAAGGCACATCTGGGGGGAAGCATTGAAGATGCTTGCGAAAACGCCAGACACACCTAACATTCCTCTTATTCTTTCATAGTCATTCCTTGGAAAAGCCGCTTTTGTGAGGAACTCAGAGGGGCTTTGCTGTGTATCAACTTTACTTTATCCTGGTCACTCAAGACTTTATGCCCAAACACCTTCTTGTGGCTCCGATCCATGATTGGGGTCCCAGTATATCTGGTCCCTTCCCTAGACTTGGTCCTCAACCCAGTTGCCCAGTGTCCTTGCTCACCTTGTCCTGCAGCATGAGCCAGACTTTCTGTCTCGGTTGAATTTTTGGCCGAGACTTCGGACACATCCATCAGCCTCCTTTTCCATCAGCTCCGTCCCTTCCCCTGCCCCGTGGCTGCTCAAGCGCTACTGTGACCTTTCTTCTCTCTCAGTTGAAACGGGACCATTGCTTAAACTTACACATTTAGTTGGCATGTTATATGGGCAAAGCCACAAAGACAAAACGAACTGATAAAAATCATACACTTCGCAGATTTTATTTGGTGCGCTTTGCTGCATTTCCACACGGAGAAACCTGATGTCAGTGGGAACCAGGGCCAGAGAGTGATGACAGCACTGAGCCCTCTTTCGGAGGCGGATAAAAATATAAACAGATGTAATTAAAAGATTCGATAGACGTGTAAGCAGGCAGTGGGTCCCATGGATAATTATTATCAGGTTCTCCTGTTGCCTGAGCTATTCAAAGCTCGTGTACTGGTGGATACTCAAGCTGGTTGTCTTGGTAATAAGAACATTTCGACGGCGGTCCGTCCTAGCAGGCATGCGTGTCTTCTCTTCGCACTGAGAAGCTTTCCCACGCACGTGTGGCTGCCCGTGTCTGAGATTCAGTTCTTGCACGGACATCTGCGCATCTGGAGAGGTTCGGGTGTAGACGACCTGT
This sequence comes from Molossus molossus, assembly GCF_014108415.1. NCBI lineage: Eukaryota > Metazoa > Chordata > Mammalia > Chiroptera > Molossidae > Molossus > Molossus molossus. The sequence goes on along the minus strand of NW_023425366.1, from coordinate 6,656,832 downwards.
CTTTTCTCTGCTCTCCACCCAACCTCCGTGCATCGAATGAGTCTCTCTGTGTGGCTTTTCTCTTCCCCAACGCGGCCCACGGCCCGGGCGGAAGAGGAGGTGTGAAGAGGTATCACCAGGCTCGGGAAGTGTCTTGACCCTCAGACTCTCTTCGGGTTCCTAGGCCCCGGCTCACGCCGTTTCGGAGTTTGTGTGCGGCTCATTTACTCTTCTGCGTGTCTTGATGCTGACCTGATGTTTTTGTTTGTTTAAGGTGAGTGGTCTTTCTAATCCCATTAAGTGGGAACAAAGTTTACACATGTAAATCCATTCTACTTTGATTTAGTGCTTTTGCAAGACGGAGCTTCACAAATCAAGGCCTGAACTTTGACAACAAGAATAGTTTCAGAAGGGCCCCCCCACCTTTCAGTGAAGGGGACTAAGACCTTTTCTAAGGGATTCCTTCTTTTCTCCTCCAAAGATAAACACCGGGGAGTATGGGGGGCAGACAGGGTCAGGGACTTGGCCGAGCCTTTGTGTTCGAAAGTAACTGTTGAGGCTGAAAACCTGAGGTCCTGCAGGTGGAATACAAGCTGTGCGGTTATTCCTGTCGTCTGGTGTTCGGTCAATCCCGTCTTCGAAGGGGAACATTAAAGGGGAATCTCTGTGAGACACAGGGTGACTCTTTGGACTTGGAGTCAGAAGTCCTGGGGCGAGGGCACAGACTCACTTGGAAGCTCACACTCACGCACACGATAATACGGAGGACAGCTGCCATGTCCTGAGCAGTTAGAACACGCGAGATTCTTCTCACGCCTATGTGTAACCCTCCACAGCCGGCGGGAGTTTCTGAAAAAATTAAGTTAGTGAAATTTATATGGAAATGCCTGCCATGCTCTCTAATGATCTTTTAAACATCAAACGGGGCAATTTATATAAAAACGATCTGAAAATTAAAGTTATTGTTCCCACTGGAAAGGACGCTTGGCTACCATTTTTGGTAAGTCTTAATAAGACATATGTCAAAATAAGAACATATAGATGTATATGTCTCCCCTGAGTAACCACTTAGAAAAAGTAAATGTAATACTTTGGATGGATATTATTAACAGGAAATTATGGAGTTGAGATAGTTAAAAAGTTTAGGGACACATTTTTACATTTGTCTCTGGAACACATCACTGTTTATCAGAACAAAACCAGAAATAACCCAGTTGACATGACCGATAAAGAGGAACAGTCGATGAGTGGGTGACAAATGTTTTCTAAGGGTGTACTTAAGCTTGTGTTCCAAGAACAGTTCATACACCAAAATTACAGTATTCTTTTTTTTATATAGCATAAAAGTAATGTAGTTTTGCATATATTTGAAACAAAGTGAAAAATCATCACACATATGAGGGAGAGGGGCGGGGGAGAGAGAGAGAGAGAGAGAGAGAGAGAGAGAGAGAGAGGAGAAAGCAGTGATGCACCTTCCTAGGCCTCACACTCAGATATGTAAGAACTATCTTTATTAATTTTTAAATTTTCTACAAGTTTTTTTTTTTTTTTTACTCTGAGACTGTTTTCTCTGCCTGGTTTTAAAAAAAAATCAATTGTCATCATTCTCGGGTGTCCCCTGACACGGACACCAGGCTGTCTTCCAGAGCCAAAGCCCTGGATGACTTCCATCGACATTATTACTCAGTCATCTTTTCCCTGTTTGCAAACCCCTCCAGGTCTGTCCCTGCTACGCCAGGCTTGAGAGAAGGACTCTCTCATTCACGTCTGACATACCGCTGCTTCCCTGGTGTGGCCCGAACCCACAGACTTCGTCCCCCTCCCGGCTCAGGAGATCTCTATTCCTGAGGGGCGTTTTTCACCCTCCACAGATACCCCATTTGGCTATTTCTCTGAGGTACAGGGCCCTCACCTGTGAATCTTCTTTAAAAACACTTGCTTTAAACTCACTTCAGATTTAGATTCTCAAAAAAACAAAATTCATAAACATCTGTAGTTTATTTCTGTTTTCTGTCTCTGATACCATCTTTAAAACTTTCCAAAACTTACAACTTTAAAACTGAGCTGGAGAGAGGGAGAAAAATGTATAATTCAGTGTGTATCATTCAAGCTTGGTGTGGATAATTCAGCATCCAGTGAGGTGGGTTAACTGAGGACACCCATGTATGTCCAAATCCTAATCCGCAGAACCTGTGAATGTTGCCTTATAAGGCAAAGGGCATTTTGCAGAGGTGATTAAGTAAGTGAAGGGTTTTGAGACAGAGAGATTATCCAGATGGCCTGATGCAATCACAGAGGTCCCCCAGGACGGACCAGAAGGAATCAGAGTTAGAAGAGGAGACATAGACGTGTGGAGGACTCTGAGGATGGAGAGCTGGGAACACAAGTCAAAGTTGAGGAATACCAGAAGCTGAAAAGGACAAGAGCCCCGATCCTGCCTGAGACCCTCCAGGGAAACTGATGTTGGACTTCTGACCTCCAGAGCTGTAAGGAGCAAATGTGTAGGGTGTTTCTAGTCACTAACTTTGTGGTCATTTGTTACGGTGACAGTAGGAAATGAACATGCTCGGACTCCCCATTATTATGGGCTGAACCTTCACAGAAATCAGAACTTTCCTGATAATGAGGTTTTCCCGTCTGTGTTTTCTCTTATTTGGGAGAACTGAGGTGTTCTTAAATAAGTTTCTGTTCCATGTGATAAACCAATTTATTTCTCTAGACTTTGCATATTTTAGTACTAACAAATCTTATTTTTCAATGGGGAATGCATTGCACATCTTAAAGAATTTAACATGAGTACAATGTTATGGAATTGCTACTTACTGCTGTGGGCTCCTACCCATGAATTGCTCTAGCTGATAGATTTCAATAAATTTGATCTTAAGAGATCCACATGCATTCATTAATTCATAAAGAATTACAAAAGTTATTGTCAACCCACTGCATTTGAGGCTATTTCTACTTCTTGTGGGCACAGTGATGAATAGGGGAAAAAATCAGAACCAGAAAGTTATTAGCCCAATAAGAGAAACGTATAAAGAAAACTCTGTTGGATTGTATGGTCCAATCCGTATTACATCGTGGCCCCCAGTGCCCTAGTCCTACAGGTATTCGTATCATTCAGACTTGAATATGACCTCCACGACTGACCTGGAGTTGGACCAATGAGATGCATGAAAGCATAATTCCAACAGAGGCTTCATGAGCATTCGCTCACTGGAGCTCGTCCTTCCGGAACTCTTGCTCTGCAGATCGGACACCATGCGAAGACGTCCAAGTGAGCCACGTGGAGAAAGCTGAGCAGAGACGAGGTCTCAGGCCCCCAACTGCCCTGTGAAAGAGCCCGACATGGGAACAAGCCTCATGGCTGCTCAAGGCTGCTCCAGCTCCAGCTTCCTCGGAGTGAAAGCCACATCAGTCGAATAATGGTTAGTTTAGGTCCTGCCAATCCATAGAATTGTGATCAAATACAACGGTTGTTTCGACCCACTAAGTTTGGGGGCTGTTACACAGCAATAGATGGCTGAACTAGGAATCCGTGTTGAGAGTGAGGGATCGCGGCTGTAAGAGCCCCTAAAACATGGCAGAGGAGGTGGAACCGGGCAGTGAGGATGCTGTTGGTGAGGGCTTGATGTGCAGGACAAAGATTTCTATCGCAACTAGAGGAGGTTTGTATCATCTGTTGGTGGAATAATTGGTGAGACTGTCCCTAGCTGACTTAGAAGACATAAAAAGTGCCTAATAAATCACTGGATAGAGTGATATTTCAGGAAGAACATTAAAAGTATAATCTGGGTTTGTTTGTTTTTTTCAAGCTGTCTTTGATAAAGTATTTCAAAAGAGAAATTAACTAAGGAGGGACATGCTCAATATTTCAGTGGAATTTAGAGGAATTATTTATAAATCAGGACTTGCTAGGTTGGAAAATAAGACAGTTTTTTGCTTCCATGATTTCCAGCTAATGAAAGGTTTTCAAAGTTAGAAAAGGTCTCCGTGCAAATACTGATACAAAGTATTAACAGGAAATGTGATTTCTGAGTAATAACAAAGTCATTTGAGACCTGGGAAATATTCAAGAGGGTGCTTCATCGCCTCTTTGTTATACAAAAAACGTGTAAGAAATTTACACGCAGGCGTCTTACACTCTCTAAGCCAGACGAAAGGGCTCTCCAGACGTGCAAAGAGAGTTGATTTGCAGCACTCCAGTTAGATAGCATTCTCCTCCTAAGAGATTTACAAACCTCACTTTTCCTAATAGCCTGGGTTACAAGTTGATCATCGGGAAACCCACAAAGCTTTTAAAGAAATTATATCAGCTTGGACTAAAACCTCTCTGAGCTCTCAACCTTCCATGGTCCAGAAGTAGGCTCAGGAAACTATTTATGTGCACACACAGACCCAGTGAAGGATGTATCAGAGGGCAGATCCAAGAGCCCAGAGGGTGGAACAACCAGCTGCAGAACCCAGCCCAGAGAGAGAACTCAGTCCTAATGGACATACTTTTTGTCCCCCTGCCCCCAGCAATGCAAAGGGTGGAATTTCAGAATTGCTATGGATCAGTAACTGCTATGTGCTTCTCATCACTCCGCCCCTCGTTTTTTAATGACACATTGTCCCTCTCTCACCATTGTATGTCCATCCCTGTTGCACCCTCAGCATACAGTCCGGATGACAGATACCTTTAGTTCACAGGTCTTCAGATAAGGGAGAAGCTGCAGCTGAAGAGTCTCACCAACTTCTTGAATCTGATTTCAACTATGAGATTCTGGACGCCAAGCCCGAGCACAATGCCATGAAGTGATGGGGCTGGAGCAGTCTTCCAGGAGGGGTGTCAGTGCATTTTACAGATGGGAAGGATATGAACATCACTGGGAACCAGGGACGAACTGTGCTGGACTATTACCACTTCTATTGAGATATATTATAATTGACATATAACATTATATTCATTTTGAGTGTACAAATTAATTATTTTATATTATATATATACATATATTTATCAAAATGATTTTAAAAGTAAGTCACTATTATCCACCATAGTTAGAATTTTTTTCTTGTGGTGAGAACTTGTAAGAGTTACTCTCTCAGCAACTGTCACAGACAATACAGTATTATTAACTGTAGTTACTGTGCTATACATTACATCCCCAGGATTTATTTATTTTTTAACTGAAAGTTTCTACCTTTGACCTTCATTCACTTTTCCTACCCCTCTCCCCAGACTCTGGCAAGCACCAATCTGCTCTCTGTATCTATGAGTTCAGTTTGTTAGTTTATTGTTTTAGATTCCATATATAAGTGAAATTATATGGTATTTATCTTTGTCTGACTATTTCACTTAGCATTATGCCCTCCAGATCCACCTATATTGTCACAAATGGCAGGGTTTCCTTCTTTTTTATAGCTGATTAATATTTCAATATATACTGCATTTTCTTTATGCGTTTTTCCACCGATGGACATTTCGGCTGCTGCCATGTCTCGGTTATTGTAAATAATGTTGCAAGGAGTATGGGGGTACATATATTTTTTTGAGTTAACATTTGCATTTCCTTGGGATAAATACCCAGAAGTAGAATTGTGGAATCAAATAATAGATCTATTTTTAACTTTTTGAGGAAGCTTCATATTGTTTTCCATGGGGGGCTACACCATTTTACCTTCCCACAATAATGCACAAGCATGCACTGTTCCCAACTTTTTCCTCCTGTATGTACTGTTCTGTATTCTCTACCAAGACTAAAAAATATAAGGCAACTTAGTGGCCTATAATTTCACTGATCCTGGTAGAAGGCACAAGACTCTGGGGTCAGAGCTAAAAGATACATGATTACTGCTAACAATTACAGCAGCTAGAGGATTGTCACTTTTATGCTAGCTACACGTGTCCCATTGCCCACAGGGTGACAAAAGGGCCATATTGCACCTGAACACACAGTAGCTTATGTTAGAGGACAGGAACTCCAAATAAAATCCAAATCATCTGTCAAGGTCAGTAACCCTGCTGGACGTTGCTCTGGAAAGAGACATTCATTTCATTATCCTGGCCTTTCCCTCCAGAGGGGGATACAGTGTCTACCTTCTAGGAGTATTTATCATACAGCTATTCTTTTTTACACACAAAAAGTGACTTTATATTGCTACCAAGTATAAATAAATGTGTACACCACATAACGGGTGACAAGCAGATTAAACATTAAAAATAAATAAAGTCAAATCGTTGGGTGCCTAACCCCTGTGAATATAAATGTAACCCAAGTTAACCTAGCCGGCTTAAATGTCCTCCTAGCTATCACGCCACATTCAAAAAACCATCAACAGAGCATCTCACCAAGTTGAAAAGTGACTTAAATCCCTACCAAAGGCACTGGAGTGGCAGAGCAGGTTGGATGCCCCGCAGCACACAGTGAGATGTTACTTTTCTCCATTTCCCTTCCTGCGGTGGGAGATGTCCTGCCTCTCCCATCGCTCTGCCCTAACGCTCACCCAACGACGACACGTTTCTTGCTTCTGACTGGAGCCTTCCCAGATCGAACTTTCTTCTGAAACAGCAGTTTTCTGGCCTTTAAAAACTAAACAAACCTAAACTTCTTTATCCACACTCTACTCAGGATGAGAAAAGTCGGCCAGCCTGACAACAGTGTGTGCGCACGCGCGTGCACGTGTGTGAACATTTGCTATTGTTTCTATGGCATAAGCAAGGACACATTCGCTAGAGCCTTGTCACATTGAAAAGTGCTCAGTGACGCATGCACCCCTGTCCGTTCCTCTCAACAATTTCACACCTCCGCTCTCTGACATTTACTAACAGGATCCACAGCCCCTCAGTCCAGAGTGTTGCAGGATGTTAAGGAGGGTACCCTGCACTGTCCAATCACAAGAGTACGAGGCTACTGACTATTTGAAATATGGAAACATCCAAGTGAAATGTGCCATATTTCTAAAACACAGCCCAGATTTTAAAGACTTAATATAAAAAATAATACAGCTCATCAAAGATGTTTTTATTGATTAAAAGTTGAAATGATCGTATTTTTGATATACGGGGTAAATTAATATATGTGATACACGATGGGAATCAGTTTCACCTGTTTCTTTTTTATGTTTAAAAAAGGACTCCCGGAAAAAATAAAATGACATCAGTGACTCACATTTGTGGTGCAGATGATCTTAGGACCGGGCAGCTCTCACAGCGCTGTCTGGAGAGATCGCCCAGAACAAGGAGCTAGTTAGTCCCTCTTCTCAGAGGAAGTGAAGAAATACAAGAGGAACATTGACCCCCCAGAAATTATTTTCGGTTATTAGCAGATTTTTGTCTGTTTGTTTGTTTCTGTACTGGATACATTCCTTTTTATTGTGAAAACTTTAATGTTAATTCAGTTCAAGGATCCTCTTCTGCTCTGACCCAGCTTTGCTTAAATCTTGTCTCTTCAGCTGTTGGAAGAAGGTGACAGGTTCTGGTCTAGAGAAACTCATCTTTTCTCCTTCTAGGCATGTGCTCCCCACCGCTGGGGGAAGGGTGGACAAATAGGGGACTTAGGTGTCAGCGAGAGAGATGTCTCTGATTTCACTTTGATATCGATTGGTTTGATTTGTTCCTAGTATCTTCTAATGACACGATGCTTCGGTAATATATGGACATACTGTGTTCACCTTGCCCCAGACTCTTTCTCCAAAAGATAGCTTTGACGAGACTCCCTTTGACAAATCAAAGGCACAGTCGCCAGTCCTTTTCCTCATATCACAGCGAATCACTCGACCTCCTGGGCAGCTCTGCAGCTCATGCCCACCTTTGTGCGTAGCATCCAGAACCATTGCTCTTCTGTCTTGTACCTTTCAAGAACCACAGAGCCCTGGCGAGTGTGGCTCAGTTGGTTGGGTGTCATCCCATGCGCCGAAGGGTCGCTGGTTAAGTGCCCACCTGGCTTTCAGATGGGGAAGCAGTGCTTCTCTGTGCATCGGGCAAGGGCGCAGGAAGGCTGCACCAGGGGTCCCGCTGCCAGCCCAGCACGGTGCCCGCAGACCCCTGGGGGACTCCGTCTGAACCCGGGGAATGGGGTGCTCATGACCATTTGTCTTTGCATTTATTCCTACATCAGAGTTTTGAAACAGAAGGAAATATCACTCTCAGTAATTTGAATGAAAACCACGGCGTAGATACACATTAAGATAATCTTAGAGAGCGCCATCCAGGAGGATCCCCGGGGTCCTCCCAGGGAGGAGGCTGCGGGGACCACGGAGCCCCAGCGCCCTGGGCGCATATGGACGCTGCAAGCCCCTCTGCCCCTCCCCGGCAGCAGAGCGCCCTCCCCCTGCCGGCCTCCGGGGTGCAGCCAGGGGCCAAGGGGCGCACACTCCTGCGGGGGCCACCAGCGGCTGAAGGGACCGCACTCCCTGAGGGTGCAGCCAGCAGCAGAGCCGCTGACCTGGCTGCAGGGCAGCCAAGGACCCCAGTGCACTGCCAGCGCTGACAGGCACCAGTGCCCCAGACCCTGGACAGGATCCCAGATCCGGGGCGCACGAGTCGCCTGCACCCCATGCCGCTGGACACAGACCTGCTCCCGAACCCCGCCTGCCCCACCCGGCCCTGGGACACCAGACCAATAAAATGGGGAGACAAAGAACCCCCAAATGAAAGAGGAAAGGCCAGAAAAGGAACTAGATGAAATAGGAGTGATTTTTCAGATAAAGAGTTCAAAGTAATGGTTACAGGGGTGCTCAAGCACCTCAGTGGGAATTACAAACAACTCAGTAAGAATTATAAAGAATTTAGTGGAAACTACCTAAGCCTGAAAAAAGAGGTAGAAGCTATGAACAAAAAACAAGTGGGCCCAATCCCCAGTGGGGGGCATGCGGGGGCAGCTGGTCGATGTTCTCTCATCGATATTTCTATCTCTCTCTCCCTCTCACTTCCTCTCTCTCTAAGATCAATAAAGAAAAAGAGAGAGAGAGAAGGGAGATTGACGAAGCTGCCTATTAGCTCTATAACAAATTAAGCTTTTTTTCTTTCTTTCTTTTATTAAATTTATTAGGGTAACATTGGTTAATAAGATCATATAGGTTTCAAGTGTCAATTTCTGATACATGATGTGTATATTGTATTGTGTGCCCACCACCAAAAGTCAAATAATCTGTCACCATATATTTGACCCCCTTTACCCTTTAATACCTCCCACCCTCCCCCCAAAAAAGATAATTTTGTTTCTACTGTGTTAATATCATGTCATAATTTTTGGTGGATGTTGTTATAATCTGCTCCAAATACTATTTGGAAACATGAGTTATCAAGTTCCACTCACAAAACAGACACTTTCCTCAAATCCATCAACTCAGATTCCACATCAATCACAAGTTTTCTTTATTTATACCTCTTGTTCTGTAGTTTCAGTGTGAATGAGGATCACCTATGAGCTTTTTGTAAATTCAGAACTTCAGTCTCAAGCAGAGATGTTGTTTCAAGGATTAGCATCGTTAGCGGCTGTGTCCCAGGGGTGTGCTGTTGGTGCGACTTCGCCCCGTCTTCCCTCTGGTTCAGAGCGAGCAGCGTTCTGCGCAGCGGCGCCAATGCTGTGGACACGGCTCCGGAGGTCGCAAAGAGCACTGGCTTCGGAATCGGATGTCCATTCAGATCCGGTTCTGTTAGTTACTAAATCTTTTTTCTTTTTGAAAAGTCACAGGTCTTTGGTGACATCTAAGAGGAATGAACCTGGGTACATATCGTAAATATGATAAGTTGAAGTGTTAAACGTTTTTGAAGAGGGTGATACTATAGATATTTTGAGCTTTTCAGAAAATATCTCAGCAGGCAATATGGTCCCTATCACTACTGCTCAACTCTGCTCTGGTTACGTAAAAGCAGCCATAGGCAATAAGTAAGCAAATGAACAATGGCTGTGTTTCAATAAAGCTTTATTTACAATGTCGGGGGGGGGGGGCAGCTTTGGCCTGTGAGCTGTGGTTTATTGACCCCTGTATACACGAAAGTGATACAATCAAATTTATAAATGTGTAAATTGTGAAACATACTTGGGCAATCAATTATAAAATTGTAAAGAAGGTTTGCTAGAAGCTAGAAAATGTAAACAAGACTTGATGTGGGGGTTGTCTTATGAAGAAATTAACCCCCACTGGGTCAGATCTTGCATCTCTAATTGCTAGGTCTTTATGATATGATGATAAGTATTTTTCAAAGGAGATTGGTGGGGGAGTGGATTATTCTTCCCTTATTGACTGGATCCATGGTAACTGAATTGTGGGTCCATCCTGTGACAGGTAACATTCAGTGCCCACCTATAGGTGGCAGAGCAGGCTTCTCACCCGACACAGGGTGTTTCCGTGCGACCATCTTCGGGCAGTGGGATGGGACAGACAAAGAAGTCTGCACATGATTGGCGCTCTGCCGTTGCAGGTCCATCAGCCTAGTGGGAGGCGCTCAGGCCAGGCTCTCTGCACTGGGAGGCGCAGCCTGTGGGGCAGAAGCCCCTGCCTGAACCCAGCTGGCTTCAGAAGCGTGAGTGAGCCCAGGTGTGGGCAGTAGAGTCACCCAAGAGAGCCCAGTTCATACCACCTTCAGCCAATGTGCAGATGTGTGAGAATAAATGATTCAGTGTTTTACACCACTTTTGTTCCAAGCATTTGCATTTTTAACCAAAAGTTTTACATGGTTCTGATGTAATGATACATTACCCTTGCATTCAGTTTGGGGATGGTTTTTAAGGCAACATATGAAGAAGTCACTATTGTCATATGTATCACACACACACACACACACACACACACACACCAATATGGATCTACCAGCTTAGAACTTGCAATAAAATTTCCTTCTATTTCTTTGACTCTTTTTTTTTGTTTGTTTTCATTGTTGGCTTCAGGATGTGATTCTAGAGGGGTGGACAAGAACCAACTAAAAAAGTATGTGCCAAGTTATAATTTAGTAGCCAGAAGAAGCCACTGAAGGGTTTTAAGCAATGATATCTCATGTTCATATTGTGATTTAAAATTGCCCTGTTATCAAGCAGCTGTGCAGAAGTGAACTTTTCTTTTCCTTAAATGAATTGTTTTTGCTCACAGCCCCAGATCTGTGAATGAAGGGGGACAGAAACTTGGCCCTGCAATGCAGGTCGCTTTCTTCCCGTTGAGAACGTGGTCTCGGTCAGCTTAGCCAGGTCAATGCAAGGCCCCCGCCCTAGTTCTTCCCGTCATGCCCACATGGCCGTCCTCCCAGCTCCCCCTGGGAGCGCGGAGCATAAGGAGAAACTCCCAGAGGAGCAGCAGAGGCGCCTCTCCCACCACCTGTCTTCTCCATCCACTGGTCTCCACTGTTGGTGTATCTACCTCTTTAAGGTCCTGTCAGCTGTTGCTGTTGCTGTTGCCAATGATCATGCCAACACCCACCGTCAAAAAGGCCCAGGTACCCAATACTTTCCCAGACTCACCCTTTGTGTGTTCAGATCCTCAGGTTGCTTGTTACCACTTTCAGATGATCCTGCAGCTGGGAATTCGTGAACGTTTTCCATTCAGATGTAGAAGTCAACGGGTACCTTGGGCCAATGCCCTCTGCACAGAGTAAATACACTGACTGCATGGTTGGAGGAAAAGCCAGAGCCCAGAGTTCTGCTTCTCAGACTTCAATATTCGTGTGAGTCCCCCAGCAGTCTCTCAAAGTGCAGATTCTTATTTGGTAAATTTGGGTTGAGGGTCTCAAAATTCTAGGTATGAACCAGCTTCCCGGTTATGGCAATATTGCCAGGCCCTGGATCGCCGTGTGAGCCAGGAGGAGCTCACTGACTTCTGGAGCATTTGGAGACCTGCTAGAAGGCAGCGTTGATGCAGAGGACAGAGTCGGAGAAGCGCGGCATCCTCTCAGCTGCCAACTGTCCATGACCTTCCTCCCCAGTGAACCCGGAGCCCTGCACACCTTCTTCTACGGCAACACCATTGAAATTACTCTGTGTTCCTTTCAATGGCTTGAAGCCACTCTCTATCTGTGTCTAATTCTTTTGCTGGTGCTTTTGCCTGATAAAGTGGGTCACAGAATCCTCTTAATAAGTCTACGGTGAATGACCTGTGCTCTCAACTCAGGTGTGCAGAGGACGCGAGTATCCCTTCCAAACCTCTGGGAGTTCTAAGTAAAAACAAAACAAAACAAAGACCTTCATCAGCTTGTTTCCTTTCATCTGTAATGTGGACTGAACAGCCCAGCCCATTGCATTTGCTGGTTACTGGGTTTTAAACAAATTTAAAGAACTATATATGTAACATTTAAAACAAAAGAGGGTCTAAGACCTCGCCTTGTCCCTCTCCACCCTCATCCTGTACCCCTTACCCCCCGCATCTACTGGCCATGTGTTGAAGACTAGAACTAAAATACAATCAATCTATGATTACATTTTGTTATTGGATATATTTATAAGATAGGAATTCATCTCAGAAGTTTATGTGCTGTTTCTCTTAAAGAGTGAAGGGCAGTGTAATATTGAAAAGTTTTTTTGGAATATACATGCCTTCTAGAAAGAAAACCTTCTGCAATACATAAAAAGTATCATATTCTGAGCTTTCTGCACAGCATTAAATCAATCAGTTGATAAAGTAATTAGTCAAATGAGAGGACTCAAGTAGCAAGAGTGATTTTCGATGTAAACTTTGCAACATAACATACTTAGATCATGGTTTTCATGTATGAATGATATTGTTATCGTTTTACTATTATTTTCCAACCCTTTGGTTCTCTGTACGCTACATTGGGTTTTAAGGTCTAATCCAAAATGAAATATAGCATTATCTTTGCTTTATGTTGAAACTTCAGTGACTTTCAAATTATCCAAGAAAGGACAAATTACCCAAATCAAACTTGTTTGAATACATTTTAAGTGATTCCAGGCAATACATATTTACTAATACGTAGAATGTGGAAAGTTTCAGCTTCAAATTATAAACTTGCAAAAAATTTTAAAGGACTGAATATAAGGGAGCTTATGGAAACTATTTAGTCACCTTAAATATAGGTTTAATGCCACAAACGCTATAATAATACTTCTTACTTTACTCTTTTTTTTTCCCCTAAGTAACCAAACCACTTTACAAACATTAAACACAATATCTCTTTAAAGTAGGACCCTCCCCTCTGCATTACTTACCCCCCCAACCCCGCATTATTTACAGATTGATAAAAACTGGGTGAAAATAAATGTTTTCCTGGAGGCAGGTAAGGTGCCCTTCATGTTAGAGCAGTTCTGAAAATGGTACCCATAGTTCCTCCCCATTCTCTGTGTTTCCTCTCCGTAACTGTGAATTATAATAAAACATCCTGAAATGTTTTCCTTAAAGGATAGCTGTTGTTTTTGTTATTATTACTGTTTAGCGTATCTATTATAATGAGGATAAAACAATTCGGGAATCTCTTCTCCCCACTCCATGCTATTTCCAGCAACAGGTTGTTTTCTGTTATTTGACCGTCTTTGGGAAACCACCTCCTCCTTCACGTTTGATGTGGCCAGACCACTGTGGGCGCTAAAGACCGTCATTACTGTGTGTCCAGTGTTTACATTTTGTTCAGCAGGGGCCTCATATTAGTGGCTGCTCTGGAGATACGTCTCAGATAATTATGGCAGAAGAACAGCGAAGGGACGTTGGAATGATGCAGTCCGAGGCTGAGATTCTCAACCTTGTCTTGCGGTCAACAAACCTATGTCACTACACTCATAGGTCTCTCCATGCTGACTCTTAAGGACGTAAATATTGTTTTCATGGTAGACCAAATATATATATATATATATATATATATATATATATATATATATTTATTTATATTTATATACAAATATAAATACATATATATACAAATATATATGTATATATACACACACACACATACACACACATATACATATATGTGTGTGTGTGTGTATGCCTTTAGTCTTTAGAGATTTTTCTTTTATTGATTCCAAAGGTTATGAAAATATTTTGAGTAAAGACTTAAATTATTTTTAGATTTTACTGGATTTCAGCTCCCATGAGTTTATTTATTTATAAAAAAAATTATTTATGTAGACAAAAGTGCTGATGTCCCGAGGTTCCTGGACAGGTCCCCATTCCAGCGATCTCTTCTGCCCCGTGCAGGGGGCCTCAGCAGAACACAGTAGGCCGCTAGGAAAATAAGCACAGTCTTATCTGGAAGTCATTAACTAGAATCACTCATTCTCTTTCCTTTCTTGCCTGGAAGTTGGTTCTTTTCTCATCTTGGGAAAATATTTTGATAGAGAATTAAGTGCTGGTGAAAGGTGAACATGTGGTGGATGCCCTGCAATGAGGGGGACCAAACTACTGGGCTGTGTAATGCTGGGGTGTCAGCAAAGGCAAGGTCAGGGCGACGCTGGCGGGCATTGTCAGAGTTGCGAGCTGAAGCCCCGATACAGAAATAGCAAGTCCACAGCCAGTCCATTCCACCTGCCTCGGGGGGCTTCCGATCCCTGCCAGGCGCGAGGTAGCTCCAGGTGACCGTTTTATTACCCAGTTCTTCATGATGAGCCCCGGAAACCATCCCAATGAGAACCATTAGCCATGAGAAACCCAGTGGACCCTCGGAACTCAAGACGTTAGCTGAAGATAGTGTTGCCAGCTCCAACACCAATTTCAGGAACTGTCGGATCCAAAAGCATTCAGAGCAGAGTGAGGAAAAGGCAGAGCAGACCCCCTTGGTCAGATTCCCCACTGGTACCCGTGGGGAATCAGCAGAGCCAGAGGTATCTGCTCAGCAGGAAGAAAAATATACTTTTCTTTGCAAAACCATGTCATTTTTTTAACATTATAGAGGCATGTACACAAGAGGAGATTAATCATCATAACCCTTCACCTTCCCGCAAATTTGTCATTTGTAATTAAATTGTGATACCAATACCCAGTTCATCATCACGTGTCAAAGTCCGCGGTTCTTTTGTTTAACTGTCTGATACCGGGCAACAAGGAAGGAAAACGAGGTCTGTCTCTCAATTCTAAGTCAGCACACCACTCCTGGTATTCATTAACCAAGTTTAGAAACTGAGTTAACATCATAATATAAATTGTTTAGTGATTTATTGGATTGCAAAGGCATCGTGTTTTAGAACTCAGATTTTTTCATTTATGTCAGAGAGACCTGATGGGGAGTCTGGGGCCATTTAGCCAATAGGGCCGGGGCTCTGGGACGTTTTCCTGGCACCTGCACGGCCGATGAGCACACTGTTGAGGGGTGAGCTTCCATCAGCCCCCACGGCGCATCTGTCCCAATGCCCAGATGTGCTGAGCTCCGGGGAGATGACACAGAGACTCAGAGCCAGCAACCACGCTGGCTGACAGGCCCCCCCACTTCTCCAAGATCCAGAGAGACAAGGGAAGGAGGCAGCTTTGCAAGGACCTTGGACTCTCCTTCCCGACCACGTCCTCGAACATACATCATCGCTGACCTTGACCATCATCCGTGGGAGAAGGCCGAGGAGCGGGGCTTTGCAGTAATTGGTGTTCAGCCTCGTGGGTCGGAAAAACAAGAATAATGTCTCTTTCAGATAAAATCGATCTCATTGAAATTAAATTACAGAAAATGCAATGAGACGGCGCTTGTTACTCACAGAGGCACTGCGAGTATTACTTCTCCAGATGATGTACGGGCTCCTTTGAAAGGCAACATTGTCCTCGCAGACCAGAGAAGAAGGAGACGACCGACCCAAGTTCGAGACCCCCTGACAATATACTCGTGGAGATGGAACTGATTCGGGAAATCGCTGGAAGAGCCCAGACATTCTAAAATCGCCTAATTTAAAAGTGGCAGCGCCGTGGACCTGGGAGTCAGGACAGCCCGTCTGCTTCCTCGATAACTCAGGCATACTTCATAACAGTTCATCTGTGTTGTCAGGGCGACATGTTCTAGAACCATCACTTTGACAGAGATCGACGGGAACCAATCATTGGCTGATCAATGAGGAGAACATGGCCCCTGGGCCACAGCTGCGTTGTGTTGGGGCAGGACGTTGTAAGAGCTGGTCCACGCGATGGCTCCCGTGGATGGACGGACACCAGTGCCCTGAGCACGGGGAGGCAAGTCAGTGACTCCTTAGCTGATAACACAGTGATGAGAAATCCATCATCTGACTTCCTGACCAACTGGCTACTCCGGCGCACCCCTGGGTGGAAATGAGGTAATGGTGAAAACCTCTGGAAATCCCCCAAACTTCCCTCGTTAGAGCCACAGATGCAGAGACCCTGGTTTCAACGCAATCAGCCTCTAGAGCTCAGAGGAAGTGAGTGGGCACATCATAGGAGCTTTGACTTTTGCTCCGCGAGCCTCAGTTTCTGGAGGACCCGAGTGGAGGAGAAGATCCAGAGTTCGGTTTTCAAAGGAGAGGAGAGAAGCCCAGGAGAGGCCCTGCCGTCTCCCTCACAGGCCCGCAGGGTGCAGCGTGGTGATGGAACAGACCGGCAGAAAGGAGGGAGCTGGGCGGGAGGGACCGCTGATCCGGCCCGTTCCAACTGGTCCGGGTGGGACGCCTCTGCGCGTCACAGCTTCTCCTACGCGTGTGTGGATCACGGAAAGGTTACTCTGCTATCAGTGTAAATCCATCACGTGTTCCTTCAAATATGTGTCCGTTCTATATACACAGAAAGTACCAACGTGTTTGGGAACTGTTTGTTATTAATCATAAAAGCTGTATTGCACTAAGCGCACCTCTGGACCAGGGGCTCTGCTGAGAGCCTGTGACCCTCACCTCCACCGCCTTCACGCTAACACTGGGAGCGGGTATCGGACCAAACACGTAAGAGGCCCAGGGCATCACGGCCGCGAGTGGGAGACGCAAGATCTGAACCCGCGTACCTGTTTCCTATTCTTGCATCTTCTGAACAACGCCGTGACACTGCCGTTCCATTGTTTTCGGTTTCTCTGTATCCATTCAGGACCAGGTGATATATTCCAGAAGAGTTTGCTAATTCACAGGTAATTTAGGTCGTAGGTTTTAAATTCAGGTGATAATTCAGACAGTTGGGATTTCAAGTCCAGTTACAGCTGGCCTGCTTTAGATGCTTTATGAAATCCAGCCAGTAGGGTTATCCCTGTTTCTGTGCTATTGACAGTCCTATGGACAGATTCCACATGAATGATATAAGATCTCATTGAATAAAAAGCGTGTGTGTGTGTGTGTATATATATAATTATATCTCAAATGTACACATCTTAGTCTGTGTTACTAAAAGAAAAAATGAAGTTGAAAGGACAAATCGCTTTTTTTGCTTAATCAGCCATAGCCTAGATGTCAGAAGCTTTGAGATTCAGGGTAAGGCTGGAGAGGTGAGGAGGGTCGCGCGCGTGCACACACACACACACACACACACACACCCCAGACCAGCAGGAACCTTGATGACAGTATATCATGGGCAGAGGATTTACAAAAGGTTGATTCAGTAATAAAGTGAGTCATGACTTTATACTACCAAAATAATGTTGGAAACCAATGGTCTCAGTGTATTCCCGAGTCCTCCAACTATGTCTGATTGTGGAATTCCAGTTCTGGGCATCACATTTTAAGAGGACTGTTGCAGCCCAGCTGGTGTGGCTCAGTGGTTGACCATCGATCCATGCATCAAGAGGTCGCCAGTTTGATTCCTGGTCAGAACACATGCCCGAGTTGCAGGCTCAATCCCCTGTGGGGGGCATGCAGGAGGCGGCCAATCCATGTTTCTCTGTCATTGGTGTTTCTCTCTCTCTCTCCCTCTCTCTCTAAAATAATCAATAAAACATTTTTAAAAAAACGACATTACAAATCTACAGTATCAAAGAAGAGTATCAAGATGATGGAGATGTAATAGTAGTGCCAATATTACTATGGCCAGAAAAATCTGGGATAGTTTAGGGAAATGAAAGAGAAGCTTAGGTAGTTAAATGATAATTGTCACCAATATTTGAAAAGCTGTTATGGAGAACCAGGAAAAGACTTAGCTCTGTGTGGCTCCCAAGGACAGAATTAGAACCAACGTGTAAAAGCTACAGAGAAGTATCTGGTTCAACCAAGGAGAAGTTTCTAGTCATTATTACTGTACACCAGGGGGTGGGGAAGGAATGGTCGTGTCAGGGGCAGGAGGGGAAGGGGGAAAACTCTAGAGAAGGCAGAGTAAAATAGCAACACTGTAACAGACTCGGAGCTATGGCATCTCTTTGGAAATCCAAGCTGTTACCTCTAAGAAGGTTTCAATAGAAATATGCTGGGCAGTAGGGGGGTTAAAATAGATTTCTTTCTACATTTCCTGCAGAGTAATTTTTTAAATTACTTAGTAAAAAAATGTAAGAGGTAAAATTTTAATACTTCCATTTCTACGCTCTTGTTGGAGATAAGACCCCTCCCAGTCATGGAAAGCATCTCGTAGGATGCTCTAGTTTTCACTTTCTATTAAATATTTTGGGAGGAAATGGACATTAGTTCAAACTAAGCTATTGTTACTGGTGAAGAGGAATATATGAACTCAGAGTGATTTCTGTGGATTTGTTTTCTATCCAGTTACACATTCAACTTCATTAGCAAATTATATTGTTTTAAATTAAATACCCAAATATATATACTTGGGTGTGAATTCAAGGAAAAAAAAATTTTTTAAAGCTAAAGAAAAAATTTTAACATCCTAAACCCTAACATTCTAATGGCTTTGTAAAAGTGAAACATCTTGGAGGTCCATTGTTGCCAAAGTTTTAATAATAGTTTCTAACCACACACACCTAGAAAAACCAACTGCCTTTCAAGGGGACCTTCCTGCCCATACATAAGTTAACAGTGACATCTTGTGGTCAGTTTTTACTTAAAAAAAAAACACTCATGTATATATATGCAAAGTACAAAACTATATCGTTTAGTTTTATTGCAAAAATATCCAGTTTCTTCTTATACTTCCAAATCTTTTTGTGGTGCTTATCAACCACACACATCTTTAACCGTTGTTAAATCGCTTGCTTAAAATCACAAAAACGTAAGTCCTGCTGATAGCAAGTGTGCGCTTGACAGGCTGTGCTGAGCAAGGCCCTGCCTCTGTGGTCTTCCCCCCGAAAACCCAGAACCCCAGAACAACCGTGAGGAAAACCTCAAGCACACCCGACTGGAGAGGCGGCAGTCAAACCGCGTGAACGGTGCTCCTTCTGACTGTGGCGCTCATCCCAAACAAGGAAATCTGGGCGCTACTGCAGAGGGGGGACCATAAGGAGACACCTCAGTGTCCTGGGGTACCTCAGCTGGGATTCTGGAACAGCAAAAGGCCGGTGGTAGAACCGGTGAGTCCAAACGAAGAGTGGAGTCTGGGTGACAAGTGTGCACCATTCTTAGCTGTGCTATGTGCCCCATGCTAATGTCGAATGTTAACAATGAAAGAAACGGCCGAGGAGCGCATGGCAGTAGAATTCTATAATATATTCACAACTGTTTGGAAGAAACGAAAACTCTTCTAAAGTTTTAAAACATTTCTTTACATTTACAAATAACTCTCAAATTGTGAAATATCATTGGATTTCTGGGGTGGGGCATAGTATCCTTTCCAAAAATAAGAAACTAAAACAACGGAACATTTTTTTTTCAATTTCTACATGTTCTTTTTTTTTCAATCTCTATAAAAATGCAATTACTAAAACCTTATTCTTTCCAGAAAGCCTAGGGCAGTGGCTCTCAATTCCCTGATGCCGACCCTTTAATACAGTCCCTCATGTTGTGTGTGGGCGTATCTGCACGTGGGCCACCCGCCGGGAGACGGACAGAGGACAGAGGAGCGGGGCTCGGTCCCTAAGACCGTGGGAAATAGGTATTTTCCGAAGGTCTTAGGCGACCCCTGTGAAAGCGTCGGTCCACCTCCAAAGGGGTCGCGACCCACAGGTTGAGACCCGCGGGCCTAGGGCCTCGTTTCAGATACACGCGGGATCTTCCAAGCACACGCAAGACCATTGCTGCTGGGACGGAACCTCCTGCGGAAGCAGCTCCTGCCCCTTTGACGTCCTCTCCTCCCTGGGTCCCCTCCCCGCTCCTTCTGTCCCCGTTGCCACCTCCCTAGCAGCCTCCTACTGTTCTGTCTGCCTGAAACTCCTTTCCTCGGCTGGTTCAAGACTCCCCGTTCCCCTCAGCTCTGTTCCATGTTTCTTACCAGACTCCTCTTTTCTGATCAACTTACATTAAAAACAACCCCTGTGCTCCCTCTCCGTCCCGCCCAGCTTTGTGACCCCTCCACGGGCTTAGCCCACGTGAAATGTTGCATGTTTGCTTCTCTTCTGTCTCCTTGGACCAGCCTGTCGGCTTCGCAAGACGAACAGTGTCATCGGTTGTGCACACCTAGATCCCCAGTGCCCGTCCACGGCAAGCGCATGATACGTGTGATATGTGCTCAGTGATATTCGTCTGTGAAGCCAAAGCTTCTCGCTCTCCCCCCGCGCCTGCTGTTTCGGCCCTTCCGACGGGGCGCGCCCGGGGGAGCGCACGGGCCTGTCCTCTGCCTTGCAGCCGGGAGGGCCCGCATCGCCGTCCGTCTCCCTCTTCGCTCGGGCTCCACGCGCAATGCCCTGGCTCTTCTCCATGGGCGCCCCGCTCCGAGGCTGTTCCCGCCCTTCGCTGCGGGCGGGGCACTGGGCAGCCTCCCCTCCCGGGCGCCGTGCTGACTGGCGTCCAGCTGGGTGTAGACAAAGGGCGAGAGAGCAGAGGAGCTGGCTGTTTCCTCTCTGTGTCTCCCTGTGTGTACCTGGATTGGGGTGATGGCAGCTCCTATGAGGTGGTGGGTTCCTCCTTGGGGACGCAGGTGTCTCTGGCTCTGATGACGCATTTCCTCCGGGCCCTGGGAACTGGGTGCTCCGCCTGCCCTCCTGGCTTCTGAGTGCTCACCTCCCGCATTTGCCCTGGTGATGGCGCCCACGCCTTTGGGAGTGGCCTGCTCTGCTCGTTAAAACACTTCACCTGTACCACGTGGGGTGAGTTGTTTTCCTGGCGATACCCCAGAACGGTACCCAGGAGCACTGGGCCTCCAACTTCGGTGCGCATCAGAGCGACCCGAGGACGCGTGAAACAGGTCGCTGCGCCCCACCGATTTCCAGTTCCAGGAAATCTCGGTGAGGCCCCAAATGTACATTTCTCACGAGTTCCCAGGTGATACTGATCCTATTAGTCTGAAGACCACACAATAGTTAACCCCTACAGTAATTCTTTCCCACGATCCTAAGCGGTATGTGTTGGAGGTGTTATAAATGAAAACTTTGCACAAACATGAACTTTATATTGTGTGAGTGTTGGAGGAACGAGGGTGAGAGAGAAAGAGGAAAAACAGTATCTGTTATGGCAATAAGATGTATGGCTGCTTCATCTTCCTGCCCCCTCTCATGAATGTGACACTGCGCTAGCCCCTTGTAGCAACAGCTAAAGTTCATGGAACACTCACAGTGTGCCTGTCAGTTCTAAACGCTTTGAAGTCAAATCATCTCATTTAAAGATAACATGTGCCCGGCCAGTGTGGCTCAGTGGTTGAGCGTTGACCCATGCACCAAGAGGTCACCAGTTCGATTCCTGGTCAGGGCACATGTCCAGGTTGTGGTCCCCATCCCCAGTGGGGGGCAGGCAGGAGGCGGCCAGTCGATGTCCTCTCTCATCGATGTTTCTATCTCTCTGTTCGTCTCCCTTCCTCTCTCTCTCAAATCAATAAAGAAAAAACAATTAAAAAAAAGATAACATGTTTATTAAGTAGATACTTGATCATTTTCATTTTAAAGATGAATGAAGGGGACAGAGAAAGGTTAAGCGACCTGGCCAAGATAGCAACATTAAAAAATACTAGAATCATGACTTTGACCAACGCAGTCTGACGTCAGTGAATATACTTACTGGCTAATTTGAAAAAGAGGTGCTCCTGGGATCAGAGTACATGGATCATGGGGACCTTGTCATCTATAACTAACCTACATTGTCTGGCGAATTGTCGCCAGAGGCTTTATTCCTGTTGTTCTCTAATGACCGAAAAGCCACAGTCATAGACTTCTGCCTCTCTTTTCATGCAGCCGCGCTGAAGACACGATCTTTTCTGATGAACTCAATCTACAAATAATTCAGGTCCTCGAACAGACTGGTTCTCACGATTTCCAAGTGCTATAAATTCGAAGGGTCTTTCTCATCCATTATTTTAAACTAGAGATTGAAGTGTATTCTCTTTTTTTGATACAAGAAAGTTTAAGCTCATTGTACAAAAGTCAATTTGAGAATATTAATTACTACTTCTTTAACAAGGTACAAAAATGAGCCATGGGCCTGTGGAGGGTTGCCGCTATGTGTGCATCCACGCGTGTGCCCACGCGGGTGTGTGTCAACAGCCCCTCCTCCTCTCGGACTGGGGCCCATGGCGAATTCTTCCAGTCACTCAATCCCTGACCCTCCCTCTCCCCTCTCCTTGCCTTTTGACACCCCCTCTGGGCAAGCCCCAGGAGTCTGCCTGTTCTGCGGCTGGGAAACAAATGGAATCCTCCAGATTGCTGCCAGCAAAGTCAATCCCTGCCCTCGGGTGTTCCCTCAAGGGTATTGCACCAGTCAGGGTTCAGCTGAGAAACTAGAGCCAAGACAGTGTCAATGCAGGGAATTAGAGGCAGGATTTGCTTTCAGGAAATCCAGGGATTCAGCTTTACAGGAATGTCACCCGCCTCGGTCTCTGGCACAGAAGAAAACGATTTATGAGTCAGAGGGAAAAGCGTAAAATGGACCCTTATTCACACCATTCATAAAAATCAATCCCAGATGAATTGAAAACAAAAAATAGAAAAACATAAATAATACAGATTTGGAATATAATATTAGGAAATATTTCTATAACATCAGGGTTGAGCCGTACCTCTTCGACCAGATTTTTAAAATGAGCAAAACATAAATATAACCACATTACATTTAAAAAATTATGTTTATTGAATGATATGATAAAATGAAAAGTCAAGCCACAAACTAAAAAACATATTTGTGAATCATTTAAAAACAACAACAACAACTCCTGAATAGGCATTTCATAGCAGAGGAAATACAATGACCAATAAACACATTAAAACATGCTCAAATTTACATTAGCAGTCAGGGAAATGCAAATTAGAATCACATAATAAGTAGCATTTTACACATACCAAGTGAGCAAAAAATGTAAGTCCGGCGATCTTAAGTGTTGTTTTTGATAAATGCCTAGTAAGTGGAAACGATGTCTTTGAAATAATATTTGGCGCCCTACTAAAGTTAAAGACGACCAACCATTCGGCTTCTAGCATGTACCATAGAGAAGGTAATTCAAGGAGGATTATTCGGACTAGCCAAACTGAGAAACCAAGCAAATGTTAATCAACAGGAGGGACACCCTATGGAAGTCTATCCAGAGAAAGTAAATGCTACAGAACATAAAAATAAACAAACCACAACTATAAAATTCAACAGAGATCCCTCAGCCACTTAAAGTTGAAGGAGTCAGCCCAAAACAGAAGAAACTATGTAACACGACTTCATCTTGAAATTATAGAAAGTTCAAAAACATGGAACATGAAACAATATGTAGTCAGGACTGCCTCAGACGGTCACACTGGTTGCTCCCCGCACAAGTCCAGGGCTGCCATTCAGAGATGGAATATTTAAGAATACCCACTCATGCCCTGGCCGGTTTGGCTCAGCGGTTAGAGCGTCGGCCTGCGGTCCTGAGAGACCCGGGTTCCATTCCCACTAAGGGCGCGTACCTCGGTTGCAGTTTGTCCTCGGCCCTGGTCAGTTGTGTGGGTGGCAGCCACTCGATGTGTCCCTTTCACATCGATGTTTCTCTCTCTCTCTCTCTGTTCCTCTCTCTCCCTCCCACTCTACCTGAACAAAAAGGAAAAATTTCCTCGGGTGAGGATGGAAAAAAAAAAGAATACCCACTCATGCTAAAACTACACAAACAAAAGAATTAAAAATCTCAGGATGGTGGCGACCTGTGGTGGGGAGAAGAAGAGAAGAGACACGCATCATAGTGGAGGGGAATTTCTTCAAAGCTATTGGTGACGTTCTACTTCCTGAGCTGGGTGATGGGTACATGGCTGTTTATTTTGTTTTGTTCTTAAATGTTGAACATATTATCAAAATCATTACACATGTATTCAATATTAAATTACAGTTTTTGAAAGGATTCATGGGCTCCACTTCATCACCTGTACAACTTCAAATTACTCCATAATTACATTCTCGCTGATGCCACCAATAGCTTTTTTTTTTTTTTTTTTTCCTAAAATCAGGAGGAAGGATTTGTTTCTTATTTAAGTTTTCAGGGTCCAACTTGTGATCCTCTAGTACAATTTTATAAAATGACTCTCTCCTGGCCTTCTCCCTACCTCTAAAGATGTCTCTTCTACTTTACTTTTGCAAAGTTCCTCTTGTCCGCCAACCCCTAAAATATCGGTGTCCATCAAGGTCTAAACGACTTTGTTTGCATTCTCAGTGATGCTCAAGGCAACTCACATCTGCCCGTGGTTTCAACCTACTACACGTTTTTCGAGTCCCACATCTATTATTTGCAGCCTGCGTTTGGTCCCGAGCTCCATTGGCATAGATCTAATAGTTGGTAACAGGATATCCAAAGCTGGACTCATCATCTTCCCCCACCAAAACCTACCTTTGGGAAATAATTCCAGCATCCATACTGTTTCCCTCAGGGTTTTTCTAGAATATCTCTCACACCCACTATTCCTCGCTTACAAGTTCAGTTGATTATACATTCAAACTGTCTCTCCTGTACATCACTCTCCATCACCACCTCAGCCAACCTGGTGTAGACCTTCGCAGTTTTCCCTTGACAACAGCAACGGCTGTAGGAATGCTTTCTAGACCTCCAGCCCGGCCCGTCGCCTTTACCCTTTGGTGCCATCAGAGTTTCCTTACTCATATGTAGTGATTTCTCTGTTCATAGTTTCAGCATGCTTACCTGTCCCCTAAAGGATCATATGACATATTTGTATGGCATACAAGTTCTATAAAGAGACACAGTCCTTACAAGATAAAGGATAAACTCAGGTCCAAACTCTTCAGCCCACATCAAACTGATGACTATGGAAACAGCCCATTCCTAGTTGCTGGGCTCGGGGACCCGAGGAGGTAGAGCCAATGAATAAAGAAGCTTCTTTGTCAAGGACATCACTTTCTCTGTAGTGCAGAAAGACATGTCTTGGGCACAAGTCCAAGATTTTGTTGTTTCCTGTCAATGTAGAGCCGACTGGCTTGGACAGGATGCTGTGCCTGTTAACCTGGTCCTCTTTCCACCACCTGTCTCCCAAGGGAAACCTCTGCAACCCTCTGTATGTGTGTTTGTCGGCTCAGGTTGTAGGGCAGTTAATCTGCACTTAAATCACCAGTGCGCTTCTGCCAAGTTCGCCGGTCTGATTCCACATGGCTTCTTACCGTTTATATTCCGCTGATCTTCACATTTCTTCAGGTATCTGATAGTTTCTTCCACTCCCGAGCACTGGCTTTTCTACTTGATCCTCTCCAAATTTAACCTTGCATGAGCAGACTGTTAGACTCTGGCACAGAAGATCCATATAATCTAAAGCAGAAGTCCGCTCTGGGTTAGAATTCTACTATACGATCAGGTATATTCAGCAAGTAATTGGCCATCTGATGAAATAATATAGAATACATCTATTCAGATTCTGGCAACATGTTACTTTTCTTCCTAATGTCATACTTTCAAGTTAAGTTTTGTTTTGATTTGTAAAAGAAACCACCTGTACCCAGCAAAGATATGTTAGAAATTATAGAGAAGAAAAATGTCAGTAATTCCATCACCTGCTTTCAACTTTTGATAATATTTTATTGTACTCTGTCCTGGGTTTTTCTTGTGTCTTTATGTATATATTTTTAATCAATCATGCAGTTTATGCAGGTTATTTTTTAAAATATGTTTTTATTGACTATTTTAGAGAGAGAGGAAGAGAGAGAGAGAGATAGAAACATCAATCTGAGAGAGAAACATCCATCTGCTGCCTACTGCACGCCCCCTCCCTGGGGACGGAGCCCACAACCTGGGCGTGTGCCCTGACTGTGAATCAGGGACCTCCCAGTCCATGGGACAACGCTCAATCCACTGAGCCACCCCGGCCAGACATATGCAGGTTATTTTTAATCTTGGTTTTTAATTTTGTTTATTTCAAATACATCTTACTGCTTTATAAATTTTATTTTAGTGGTTTCATATTCATTTTTAATACATGGTTTTAAATCCATTTTTTATTTAAATGTACTATAATTTATTTAAGCGGTCCCTTATTATCAGATATTTTGTAGGTGTGTTTTAGTTATTACAAATGTCTGCTAGTTGCTATTACAAACTTCCTGCTACAAATAGTGCGGGATTATACCTCCGCGTGAAGGCGATTCTTCTCGATGTCTTTCCCTCTTCCCCTCTCACTTTGCCAGTTTCCATTTCTCTGCCTCACACTGAAGCGTAAACATGACCAGAGAGCCCTAAATGTCTTCAGGATGATTCCCTCCCACACCGTGACGGATAAAATTGAGCCCAGAGGAAAAGGCAGACCAGGTAGAGTGGCAACTCAAATGCAAGGGAGAAAGAAGGGACAAAGGGTACACTAATTTTTTAATCTTTAAAAACAATTTTTAAACTTTACACTTAAAATTTTTTTTCAATTGTTGTTATCTAAGTAGAGTTGATATACGATCTACATCGGTACATTAGTTTCAGGTGTATGATACAGTGACTTGATATTCACAGGCCTGATGATGGGATCACCCCACTTATCATAGTCGTCATCTGTCGCCGGGCAGACCCGTCACTATATTATTGACTATGTCCCCTTCACCTTTTCCACACGTCCTTCCACCCCGTGCTTCTGGTAAGCGTCCCTTGTGGTGTCTGTTTCTGTTGGTGTGTTCCGGTTTTGGAAAACTGTTCTTGGCGGAGGACCAGGAGGCTCCGTGGAAGGAGGGCTGCCCCCTGCTGTCAACAGTCCTGGGACCTTTAAGCACTGCCGAGTAGAGAGCAGGACTTCTGTCTCCCGGGGAACTGGGTAGGCGACGGTGTCATGAGCGGGGAGCCTCTCACCCTGACCTGGGCAAAACTAAACTTTTTCCTGGGGAAGGGGTAAAAATGGACCCCTTGTCAGCATTACAAGTCGTATACATATATTTTAATTTCTAAAATTATATTGGGTTAATTCCTTCGACTGAACAAGAGTTATTTCCTCGGGGACAGACGTAATGGACATTTTAGAAGACCGGACTATGTCACTGAATTACTCTCCAGAAAGGTGGTAACAATTTATATTCTCGTTGTGAATATCATACTTGTATGCCTCTTTATACGTCATTTGAGGCTATTTTAACTATTTTAACATTTGAGTTATTTTAGAAGAAATTAATTTTTAGGCCAACTTGCACTGATGTGACTTGAAAGAAAATCTAATGAACAGTGAGAGGAAAATTGTTGTTTTTCTCCTGTGTCGTATTGCAGACAAGTTTCCATAAACCTGGAGTGATGACGTCACTTGCAGAAGACATTCGCCGTATCAAATGCGGCCATATGTTCTACAGATAGCAGATTACTGCCATGTGCTTGGGCTAGGGAACACTGTGCTGTGGAGGTTGAAAGAGCATTTGAAATATATGTTTGAATTTCAGATAATTCATATCACAGACATGTTCATATTTCAACAACAGAGAAATAAGAAAACATGTCGCCCCATGTTTGGTGTATGATTAGTTGGGCAGGACACTAAGCCATATCGAAATCGGGTCCTGTATCCAAAAGGTATATTCAGATTCATTAGGATCTCCCTAAGAAGTCCCTGCTGGGGAGAAAGGACAGAAACGACGCACAGACAGAGAACAGGGCGGGCAGGAACTCCCCAGTCACATCTAAGGAAGAATCCTATGGCTTCCGGGGGGCGAGGGGCTGGTTCTGAACTGTGAGCAGATGGCGAGACCTGTGTGTCTAGTGGTCCTGTCTTTCTCGAATTTTGATATTTGGTTCATCGTGAACTTTTTGCATTAATGTTGACTTTTCAGATGTTTAATTAAAATGTCCTGTATGTGATCACTGGCACCGCTTCCGGTGGACACTGGACGTGAGCGAAACACTCGCTCACTCCCAGCTCAGAGTGCCGGCCTCGCTGCCCTTTTCTGCCCTGTTCTGCTCAGGAGCGCGGCCAACTCATGTGGCCACCAAACAGTAATGCAATGTAACAACAACAACAACAACAACAACAACAACAACAGAGGTTTCTACTACATTCTCCAAGCACACTTTGCTCCGCGGACTAGTTCTCATGTTTCCGACAACTTCCCTCTTCTTACCCCACTACCACCAAAATAAGTCTCGAGGACATTCTGTTCCTAGGTGTTCTCCTAGCCAGCTGTAGACCACGGAGAAGCTGCAGGGCACATGAATGTCGAAGCTCATTCTATTATCATCATCATCATCATCATTATTAATTATTATTCTCAGGGTTTATGTATGTATTAAAAAAGAATTCACCTAGAGATAAAAGTCTCTTCTCATTCATTTACTACAGAAATAGGTGCTTTTTTCCTTAATTTTTCCGATCCTTTTTTTTTATTTTTCAATTACAGTTGGCACTCAATATTATTTTATATTAGGTTCAAGTGTACCTAATACATAGTGGTTAGACATTCATATAATTTACAAAATGATCACCCCAATAAGTCTAGTATCCACTTGGCAGCATACATAGTTATTACAATATTACTGACTATATTCCCTATGTTGTATTTCACATGATAGTTACTATTTTGTAACTATCAATTTGTATTTCTTAATCCCTTGAGCTTTTCACTTAGTCTCCCAAACCTCCCCCCATCTGGCAACCTCTATATCTATGAGTTTGTTTCTGTTTTGTTTGTTTACTTCGTTCTTTAGATTCCACATATAAGTAAAATTATATGGTATTTGTGTTTCTCTGACTGACTTATTTTACTTAGCATAATACCCTCTAGGTCTATCCATGTTGTCACAAATGGTAACATTTCATTCTTTTTAATGGCTGAGTAATATTTCATTGTATATATGTACCACATCTTCTGTATCCAATCATCTATTTTGTACTAGGGAGATTGATTTGAACAAGACAGATAAGATTCCTGCTCTCATGCAACATATATTATGAGAGATGTATAAAAATATGCCATTTCATATATTTTGGCAAACAGTGAGGAAGGAGTAATAGCAAAAATTCTGGTCCAGAACAGGACCTAGAAAAGATCATGAAAAGATAGAGTTGTCTGACCTGAATAAAATGACATCAGGCAGGGCTAATGTTAAGTGTTGACTTTGCGCTTCAATGACAGTAATTGCAGTGTATGGGCTGTAGCATAGTCGTAGTTCATGTGAGAAGATAATAAAGTTAGCTTGCTAGAAAATCAGAATGAATTGACATTGAAATGTCTGCCAAGTCTCCCTGCCCCACCCCAAATTCTGATAAGGAATGAGAAGTGAATGTTTCCAGGGTTGTAGTCTCGGGCATCCCCAAGATCACCCTTATTAGGTTTGGTTTGATGGTTTGCCAGGATTCACAGAACTGGAAAAAGGTGTTACACTCATGGTTGTGCTTTTGTTTTTGTTTGTAATAGTAAAAGGACAGAGATTAATACCAGTAAAGGAAAAGGTGCAAACAGTCCAGTCCAACTGGGCAAGCTGCCAGTTGACCTCTCCCAGTGCAGTCGTACAGATGATGCTTGCTTCTCCCAGCAATGACATGTGATGAAGTGGTGTCAACATGGGCAGCTTACCCGAGCCTTCATGTCTGGGGTTGTTGGAGGTCAGCCACATAGGCACAGAATGCCTGCTTGGCTGACCTTAATTACTCAATCTCTAGCCTCGCCAGAGCTCAAGCTGATGTTGTGTGACCCAAGACCCCAATTATATAAGAAACACATTCCTTTATGATGGTGGTTCTCAACCTGTGGGTCGCGACCCCTTTGGGGGTAGAATGACCCTTTCACAAGGGTCGCCTAAGACATAACAGTAGCAAAATTAGTTATGAAGTAGCAACAAAAGTAATTTTATGGTGGGGGTCACCACGACATGAGGACCTGTATTAAACGGTCGCGGCATCAGGAAGTTTGAGAACCACTATTCTAGGAGCATATTTCAAAGGCTTCAGGTTATGTCCAGATACACACAGGGCCAGTCCTTTTTTTGGAATAGTCACAGATCTAACACTCTAAGCCTGGCCAATTAACCCTTTATGACACGTTGTTTAATTCAACATGAAAATATCGAGGAACCAGAGCTATCTTTCCATCTGTCATCCTTAGCATTTCTGTGACATCTCCTCTCATGGCTATGAACGGCTAAAGCAGAGTTTCAAGCAATATGGAGACAATAACTATACCTTCTGGGGACATGGTGTCTCCTTTTATTTAAAACACACACACACACACACACACACACACTCTCACACACAAACTTTTCCTGAAGCCCCAGGGAAAATTCCCCTTCAGCCTTCATTGACCAGGTTTGGGTCTTAGACTCATTCAGAGTCATCATTGAGAAGAGGCCAGAATTGCTGTAATTAGCTCGGGCTAATCATGATCCACCCCAAGGACTGAGGGAAGTGTCATGTGCGCAGATACAGTGAAGGGTAAGTCCCTGAACACAATTCAGGCTCTTCCAGGTAGGAAAGCAAGAGCTGGATGACTGTTGCAGTCCAAGAGTGCCTGCCACAATCAATCCGCATTCTCCAAGGAATCAAAATTCAATAGATAAGAAGCTATGGGGATATTAACCTTAAGTATCATTAAGAAACACAATTCTACACGTTTTGTATGTATTCCTAAGGTAATATCTACTATGTAGCATTCTGATTATTTCTTCATGAACTTATTTTCGGTCTGTGAGCTCCTCATGTATAGGGACAAGTCACAGTCATTTCTTCCTATGCCTGACATTTAACATAGAGTAAACATTCAATAAATCTTTGATGAGAAAATAAATGAATGGCATAGTCCAAACAATAAAGAGTGACATTTTGGCAGCTGGTGAATTCTTCATCATTCACTTAATAACAATTCTTCCAGACAGGAGCTGAGTGGAAATGGGCTCTGATACAAAATAAACTATATACTCTTCCAAAAGTAGGCATTTATTTCACTTTATTAATTTTTTTCTTTATTGATATCAGAAAGAGGGAGAACAGATAGAAACATTGATGAGAGAGAACATCGATTGACCACCTCCTGCATGCCCCCCACTGGGAATTTGGCCCACAACCTGGGCATATGCCCTGACCAGGATCGAACTGACGACATCTTGGTTCATGGGTTGATGCTCAACCACCGAGCCACACTATTGGCCAGGCCAATAGTGGGTATTTAAAAAATGAAATTTCTGTATTATGAAAACTAATTACTTTCTACCTTCTTCCCTTCCCTTCCTTATAAAAATATGAACAACATAATGCTTAAAGTGCATCCTCTTTGATTTTGATCTTGTAGTGACCCTGTGAGAAATGAGAACAGGTAATACTAACTTCCATATTATAGATAAGAAAGGTGAGGCTTGGGGGGATCTCAGGAACTTCGTCAGTCCCACAACGCATTCAAGTGCCGGTTCTGGGAGGACAACCTAGATAACCTACTCCAGGCTTCATGCTCTGACCCACTACACTTCACAGTATTGACCACTTTCTCCAAACCACTAAGACATACTTCCTGAAATCTTGCAAGTCTCATCTCTACTCTTAATAGGTAAGTATTTAAAGCATAGTCTTTCAAGCATTTGCCAGACTTAACTGCAAGGTTAACTCACTTCCTGTTACCCTGCAAGACGTACATCATGTACAACAAACTCAAAGCACCTCTGCTTCCAGAGCCCAGGTGTGCTTATCAATTTGTTCCCAGACCTGGTCATACCAGCTTTGTTTACTATTGTAGCTAGGTAAATTAACGAAAATAGCTTAAATGATCAAACATAAATATGAAAAGTGAGAAAATTAAGTTTTAAAATGATAAAAACTGTCCAGCTGCTGTGGCTCAGTGGATTGAGTGTCATCCCATGGACTGAGAGGTCCAGGTTAGATTACCTGTCAGGGGAAATGCTCGATCTCCAGTAGGGGGCGTGCAGGAGGCAACAAATGAATGTTTCTCTCCCACATCGTTTCTCTCTATCCCCTTCCTCTCTCTAAAAAATCAATAATAATAATAATTAAAATGATAAAAACTAAGCTTAAAAAAAAATCCTGGTGTGAGTTGCCTCAAAACAACTTGAATTAGATGCTTCCGAAACAGTGGTAAAATACGGGGAAAGAGGAAAGGGAAATAGAAAAGCCAAGAAAGATTCTATATTCAGGCTGCTTTGTAAATGTGTATTCTACCAAAAATGAAAACCATAAATGATTTAGTAGAGATGTGCTTTATACAAAAAAATAAATGCACCTATAAATTCATATTTATAGAGAAGGGCTTGGTACTACATCAAAAACTGGCAGAAGTTTCTATAGTTTTTATTTATGATTTAAGATAATTTTAATTTACATAACTATCTTAAGAACAAATAACCATTACTAAACCCAATAGTTGGTACCAAAGGTACTTCTTTTTTTTCCCCTCACTGGAGGACATTTTTCTATTTTTTGTTCATATAGAGTGGGGGGTGGGGGGGTGGAAACATCTGAAAGGGACACATGGAGTAGCTGCCACCCGCACAACCAAACCAGGGTGGGGACAAACTGCAACCTAGGTCCGTGCCCTTAGTGGGAACCGAACCAGAGTCTCTCTGGACCGCAGACTGACACTCTAACCGCTGAACCAAACTGGCTGGGGCACAAATGTACTTCTAATTCCAGAGATGTTTGTACTTCCATTCTAGAGACATTTGTTATTTCAATTGGAACTTCCAGAGACAGAAAAGCAAGGGATTTCTCATAGAATTTCAATCCTAGGGAAAAGGAAAAAGACAATTTTAGGCTTTGGAGCTTCCTGTCACACTGAAGCACTGTAAGTGGTCACCCCGTCCAGGTGGCCAGCCCTGCCTATCTTAGAGTTCCAGGAAACTGGTGCAGATTTGTGATCAGCACAGTTGGTCCTGGCAACTGGAGGCTGGGAGCAGATATTTGGTCGGACAACTTACAATATAAAAAATGGCATCCTTTCCAGCGTTTTTCTTCTGGATTAAATCTTTTAAACCGAAAATAACATTCTAGTAATGAGTCAAATGGCAAATTATTATTAAAATACATAGAAATGTAATATTCATACATAAATATGCTCCCAAGAATTACTGCACAGATATTGGTTGTTAAGAATTAAAAATAAAACAGTTCTTCAAGGTCCTCACAGATTAGTAGAGATCAATTCATGCTGAAATAATAATGGATTTTAACATAGCAAAATTTAAACACAATTCCTTTGTAGTTTGTTATTGCACTTCTTAAGATAAAAGCAAGTAAAAGTATATTCCTGTTTGTAAATCCTATCATTAAACAAATGATCTATGCATCAATTAGCATAGAGATATGTGAAACTATTTTCGCAGATTTAGCAGTGGTCAGGAGAGATGCTTGCATTATTTTTAAAATGAGCATGTATTATCAACAATCATGCTAGATTAGTATCTTTAATAAGTTTCAACCTCAAGAACTGAAACAAAAGTGATGCGCCAAAAACAAAGGAACACAGCCACGTTAGCCAAGCGCTAGAAGCTTCTGTGAGGAATGTCCTTTACGATTCTGGCCAGAAGCTTGCGGGTGTCCGAGAGCAACGGAGATGGTAGGACCCGGTTTAAAGGTTTCATTCCCACGCGCCGGAGCCGCAGGAAACCTATCGGCGCACGAGTTCGGCCCCGCAGCTACTGACGCTCCGCGCCAAGAGACACCAAGTTGATGAAGCGACCCGATTGGCTAAGAAATGCATGACGCCCATTTCTCAAGCCCACTGAGAGCCGGCCTCCGGAAGACTGGCTCAGATCCCGCTTTCCGATTGGTCCTTCAGGCCAGCGAGCCGGGACAACTGCGGAAATCGACATCTGGCCCGGAACTGCGGGCCAAGATGGCGGCGGCCAGGGGGTGGCGGCTGGTGCCCCGCGGCCCGCGGCGGTCACTGCACGCCGAGGCCGCCGTCGGGACTGCAGGTGTCACCGGCGCCGATGTCGCGGCGGCGCCTGTCGCGCGCTACCCGCCGATTGTGGCCTCCCTGACGGCCAAAAGCAAGGCGGCACGGCAGCGGCGAGTGGAGCGGTGGCACGCGGCGGTGCACGCGGCGCCGTCCGTGGACGAGAAGATCCGCCTCCTCACCAAGATGCAGTTCATGAAGTACGTGGTGTACCCGCAGACCTTCTCGCTGAACGCGGACCGCTGGTACCAGGGCTTCACCAAGACCGTGTTCCTGTCGGGCCTGCCGCCCGCCGCCCACCCGGCGGCCCTGCGCGCTGACCCCGCGCCGGCGCCGGGCCTGGCGACCCAGCCCTCCGACCCCGCGCCCGCGCCGGGCCTGGCGACCCAGCCCTCCGACCCCGCGCCCGCCCCGGACCTCGAGCCCCTGCGCGCCGCCGCGTGCGACTGCCTCCTGCAGGAGCACTTCTACCTGCGGCGCAAGGGGCGCGCGCCCCTCTACCAGGAGCGGGAGGCCCTCGCCTCGCCTTTCCTGGACCAGCTGGTGGCCTCCCTCGTGGGCCTGCTCAGCGCGCACAACCCGGTGCTGGCCGCCGCTGCCCTCGGTGAGCACGGGCCGGCCCCGCGGGGCGGGCGGCGGACGCGCGATGGCCGGGACCCGCCCCGGCTCGGATCTGCCCCCTCTTGGTTTCCCTGCCCGCTGCTCCCAGCCCTTGGACGCCCAGCGGGGGCGGTGGGCTTTAGTAGCAGCCACTGGGCCAGGCTGGGAGGTTCAGGTCTGGGGCGCCCCAGCCCCTGCCTGCCTGGTGACGGACAGTCCGGCCGAAGGAAGGGCAGTGCTGGTTCGGACGGGGTCCTAGCGAGTGGGACAGACCTGCGCTGTCTTTTGGCCCTTCCACCTAGTTAGGTGACGAAGGCACCCCTTTTAGTGTAATCTTCCTCATTTTCCAGATGAGAGTTACAGGGAGAGTACTTTGGCATGGGACTGTAAAAACTCAAGGCAGCATGGGTTAAAATACCTGACGTTTGCGTTTATTCAGTAGGTACTGTGTGCCTGACCCTGTTCTAAATGTTTTATGTGCCAACTCATATCCTCACAATAACCGTTTACAGTAGGTAGCGTGGTTTCATAAGTGGGGAAGAAAAAAAAGAAAAACCCGGAGGCACAGAAATGTAATACGTACCTATTTAAAAGAGCTTAGAGCTGGTAGATTGGGTGGTGAGGATTCAAATCCAGCCCTTGTAGGCCTCTTTGCTGAGTGGATGTTGCTACAGGAGATCGGTGCTCACTGAGTCTCATGTGCTTCAGCTTCTCAGCTGGGAAGGCAGTGATCTTGGGGGAAGCCTCATGGACTCGACTCCTGATCGATAGCCTAGGAAAACTGTTCTCAATACTCAGGTTCCTCTTCTGTAGAAGGGAAATGATGACAATTCTGCATACCTTTCAAAGTTATTGTGAAGATTCAGTCAGTCCTTCATATGACAGCTCTGACTGGTATTAAACCTCTTATTTCTGGTGTGTGATATTCCTGTTCTGGTAATTGAGAAAACGCTTTGGTTACAGTGTTTAGTGCAGCGATGACACAAGTGGACGATATTTGAGCCGTATGTTTAAGGTTCATTTAAGTTAAATTATCACATAACCCAGACTATCTTACATCCAAGAGTAATTTTGATATATTTTTAATGAGCAGAGTCCTTTTTGAGTTCTATATTGCTGAGTTTAGTATTCTGATAATAACCAAATTTATCTAAGTGATAAGAAAGTTTTGAATATCTTTTGGTAGATCGTAGACGCCCGGTTCACTTTTACTGGTTGCGTGGTGAAGAAGTTATTCTTCATGGTCATCGGAAAGGTCGAGTTGATGCTTTGAGATACCAAATAAATGATAAACCACACAACCAGATTCGAATAGCGAAACAACTCCCAGAGGTAAGAAACTGCACATGTGCCTGTTGCTATCCAATGCGGAAATGTCATGGGCAGACTAGGTAAAAGGTTTGGTAGGGTAAAAAGTTTCATTCACATATATTTCACCTGAAATTCTTTTTCGCCTTTTTAATCTGCTGTAGTGTATGTATTCCCCAAGGGTCAAATAATCATTTTAAGTGAGGTTAAGGCATCAGTTTTCAGGAACATACAAATCTTTTTTTTATCTTAATATAAAAATTTAAAGAACTGCTAGTAGTTTATGATTGTAATTTATAGTACCTATACTGCCTAATCATAAATCAAGGCATTTATTACAGTTATCAACTGGTCATTTTATGTGTTTATAGTTCTTTTGGAGAAAGCAAGTATATTTTAGTGTTGCCTATGTATCCATATCAGGTTGGCACATTTGTTTCTTTTATAAATCATGTAATAAATAGTTTAGGCTTTAGGGGCTGTGAGTCTCAATTACAACTATTCATCTCAGTTCCTATACCCAGGCACCATATGTAAATGAATGTGCATGACTGTTCTGATAAAACTTTATTTGTAAGAACAGGTGGCTGGCTGAATTTGGCCCATTATTAGGTGGCACTGTTACCGTTTTGCAAAAACATCTCACTTGAAGATTTTTAAATCTATTAGGAATGTGAGTAAAATATACACTAGTGTTGCTATGAATTGACCTGTGACTTTTTCTTTAAGTTTGTGCCGCTGGATTATTCTGTACCTATAGAAATCCCTGTTCCGAATTGTAAGCCAGACAAACTTCCGTTATTCAAACGACAATATGAAAATAACATATTTATTGGTAAGTTTCTCTTTCGATGTATTGTGACATAAATATGTCCCTGGTGCCTTGTACTAATTTGCTTAATTAATTCTTGATGGCCAATGGTTTAGATAGTCCATGAGCAGCATAATTAATTTATAGTCTCAGATTGTTACAATATGTCTGAAAACTGGGAAGAAAGTATTCTTTCAGCTCACCATTTATTTATTTTTATTTTATTTTATTTTTTTTTTAAGAGAGGAAAGGAGAGATACAAACATCAATGTGAGAGAGAAACATGCATCAGCTGCCTCCTGCACACCCCTACTGGGGATCAAGGGCATGTGCCCTGACCAGTAATCGAACCGGGACCTCTCAGTCCATGGGACAGAGCTCAATCTTCTGAGCCACACTGGCCGGGCTCAGCTCACCATTTAAAATTTCACTTGTTTCTACTGAATTAGCAATATGTAACTTGAAAAAAATACTTACACTTGTTAGGCTTTGTTGATGTATTATACAGAAAAAGTAACTTGTGTTTTTTTCAAAAGTAAAGAGTGTAGAACTGAACTTGAGGCCACGATTGGCTTTTTTACAGAAGTCTGCTGTTTGTCTCACACAGTGAGTGTATGATCAGGAATATAAAAATAAGACCTGACATCTCCCTTATGCAGTTTCTTCTTTTGCTATTTTTTTCTTCAGCTATTAATTCCCAGCCAACTTATGAAATGTTTTAAGACAGCAGCTTACACTAGTCCTCCAGTCCTGTTTCATCAGCCCTCCCCGTCGCTGCGGACTCAGGGTGATCATGTGGGACTTTGCACTTTACCACTGAACTCAGGAATGTCAGCATTTCATAAAATAGTGGCCCTTTTTTTCTTTACTTAGAAATTTAGTATAAAGATCAATTATATTTTTGAAATTGGGAATGAGGTATGTAATTATTACATTAAAATAATAAAGTAAGTTTTGTCCTGGTTGGGTGGCTCAGTTGGTTGGCGAGTCTTCTTGTACACCAACAGGTTGTGGGTTTGGTCAGGGTACATACCTAGGTTGTGGGTTCGATCCCCAGTCGAGGCACGTGCAGGAGGCTGCTGATCGGTGTTTATGTCTCCACCACCTCCTCTCTAAAATTAAAAAAAAATCCTTAGGTGAGAATTAAAAAATAATGAAATAAAGTAAGTTTTTAAAGTCATTAAGTGTTTGTATCCTTTGGTGAATACAACAAAGAGAATAATGAAGTTCCTTGTGATGACTAATGGGTTTGAAAAAACCTGAAATAATAGGAATTTTAAATACATTCTTTTGACATATCCTGTGTCGTGGTGAGCAGCCTGATGATAGCTGACAGACTGTACTATCATGTGAAATGTAACTTTTATTGTAATCAATACAATAGGTAAACTAGCCTTCCCATTGGTGTATTTTGAGTCCTGATCCCATGGTGGATAGAGGAGAGAAAGGGATTTGGAGTAAGTACTGAGGATGTGTGGTCTAGGTATTCTCCCTGTCATTTCATGTCAAATGTTTTTTTTCACTCTTTAGGCTCAAAGACAGCAGATCTGTACTGTTATGGTCACACCCAGTTTCACCTGTTGCCAGACAAACTGAAAAGGGAAAGGTTATTGAAACAAAACCGTGCTGATCAGATCGAGGTTGTTTGTAGAGCTAATGCTATTGCAAGCCTGTTTGCTTGGACTGGAGCAC
The DNA here is from genome assembly GCF_014108415.1 of Molossus molossus. Lineage (NCBI taxonomy): Eukaryota > Metazoa > Chordata > Mammalia > Chiroptera > Molossidae > Molossus > Molossus molossus. Next base: position 6,618,345 of record NW_023425366.1, on the reverse strand, counting down.
AGGCTATGTATCAAGGTAAACTATGGCATTGTTGGAAGCTACCTGACATTTAAAAAATTTAGTAGTTCATTTCCTTGGTTAAAATGTAGGTTGAATCTTAACATTTTGAAAACGTGCGTTACCCCAAAACAGTTGTTTTACAGCCCACAATTAGGTAGCTTACATTTGCAAGAGGCAGTGGCACTCGGGTCGTTGCTTGGTCCTTTGCGTTGACCACTTTCGCGTGAAGGTATTTTTTCCCACGGTGTTCTCGAGCATTTCAAAGACTCTAAAGCCAGCTAAGTCACCTCTGTAGATGGCAGCCGCTTTCTGAAGCCAGAAAAGGAAAAGCTTTGGTGGGTTCAATTTTAGATCAAGTCATAGTTCTCTCTATCATTTATTTGAAGGCCATATCTAGGGTGTGGATTAGGAGATTGTTCATTCAGTAAATGGTGAATGTTTAAAAAAATTTTTTTAATTGATTTTTTAGAGAGAGAGGAATGGAGAGGGAGAGAGAAATAGAACAATAAGAGACAATATCGAATGGCTGCCTCCAGCATGCTTCCCACTGGGGATCTGGCTCACAGCCTGGGCATGTGCCCTGACCAGGAATCGAACCAGTGACCTCTTGGTGCCTGGGTCGACGCTCAGCCACTGAGCCACACCGGCCAGACTAGTGAATGTTTTCTATGTACCAAGCACTGTTGGACTTGGAGATAGTGTTGAATAAGACATGCAAATCCCACTTTCTGGAGCTTATATTATAGTGAGGAGAGCAGAAGATAATAAACAGTTAATATTTTTGGGTGGTGATAATACTTTGAAGAAAATTAGTAGATAAGGGGTAGAATGATTTGTGGGGTACAGGTGTAGATGAGATAGGGGGCAGAATCTGAAAACATAATTCAGAGGAGATCTCTAGAAAAATGCTGCCAAAGTGTAAGCCCGGGGGAGACCCTTGCAGGCGAAGGAATGGTCAGTCTCAGGTCAGAACAGACGAGGTGTGTAAGGACCGTGGAGGCTAATGGGGGGAGGGAGCCGGGGGCCTCATCACGGGACTTGCAGAGCCCGTTGTAAAGCATTTGGATCTTATTACAAAACCTAAAGAAACATAATACGTAACTGGCTTAATCCTATGTAAGTTCCTCAGGAATTTTATCACAGATTTATTATTGCCAAGCTCTCCTCTTCCCTTATGATATATTTAACCTTATACTCACAATTGTTGGCTTAAGTTTCTATAACAGAAACAAGTGAAGAATCTTTTCTTGAAGGTCTTAGAGTGGTACCGTTTATTCGCGAAAGATAAAGTACTTTTGACAATATAATTAATTTCATGTATTATTACTATTGAGTCTCTCCAGTAAGGCTGATATAAAATAAGTGTGGAAAAATAAAGTTACTGCTTGGCCTTGGCGGTAGGGTTTTAATGTATGAAGGCCAGTCAGCCTGGGTAAGAAGCAGTGGAAATTCGAGTAGTTATGGTTAAAGCAGTCTGGGACCTTATCACATGAGCCTCACTAAGTGAAATGACAGCAGTTTATAAAACTAATTTTGAAGTGTGTGAAGGAAGACACAATTAGTTTAAGGACGTGGATGAAGTCCGTAGAAAGGTGGATTTTTTCTGAAGGTTTGTTTTTGTAGATTTTGTGAAATAAATGGCTGTTAGTGGTTATTGGGTGGTAGGTGTTACTGGTATGGGGAAGTTTTGAACGATTTTGAAGTCAGTAATGATGTAGTTAATATCAGGTGTAGGGAAGTCTCACAGATAAGCTTGCTGCTGTCACAGGAAGTGAGGGTTGAGAAGATGCATCGTGAGTTGGGAATACAGGGTTGGAATGGATAGGGAAAACTTTGAGATCTTTAGTAAACTGGTAGGTGAAATATCTACGTTTCAGCAGGTATTCGATACCCTGTCATGCGTATGTTTTGTTGGGTAAAGTGTATTGTGGTGCACACTTCAGTGTGACTTTGTTCCCTAGGGTTCTGGAGCGGAGCAGATGTTACTCGACCTTTCGTCTCCCAGGCCGTGATCACAGATGGACAGTACTTTTCCTTCTTCTGCTACCAGTTGAATACTTTGGCGCTGACTGTGCAAGCCGACCGAGAGAACGCGCGCAGAAATGTATGCTGGGGGACACCGAGTCAGCCTCTCTATGAAGCCGTCGAAGGCAGCGGCGTGAAGGGCTTTAACGACGAGGTGCTGCTGCAGCTTGTTCGCTTTCTCCTGAACAGACCGGAAGAAGGCAGGTCCCCCGGCTGCATAGCTGAAGAAGCCTGTGACTCGGGACTTCGGGAACCTTCATTTTTACCGAAGCAGCGATAAAAGAATTTTAATGATGAGATTTGTGACTGCCACATATTAAATGCACTGATTTTGAGATAAATGTTTCTGATGTTAACCTTTGATTAGACTTTTCATTCTGTTCAAAATACATGCTAATAGATTTAATTTGAGAGAACAGTATGTTGATGTAAAAGTAATTTTATCTGCATATGACTAACTGATGAGATTGAACTATGTTCATTCAATGCCTTGCATTGCAGGTGATTTTAAAGGAAAAATAAGAATTCAAGTGCTTGCAAATACATAGATGTTTTATTCTTAATTTTTGTTTAATGTTTTTGTTAACATGATAATAGAATTTTCAGGGTCCTGTTCAAACTCCTTTGAAACATAAACAGTATTTTGCAAATATAGGAATCAGCCCCAGGGACTTAAATGACTTCCAGAACTAACAGGTGACTGTAGCATGACCGTGAGGTGTATGCACTTGAGCGCTTAGTGTCGCAGTGGTCACGTGTTTCAGGTCGTGGTTTTGCCCTAAGATTAGAAAACTAGGTTTGTTGTGTTTCCAAATCAGTTGTCAGTTGGTGAAGTTGTTAATCTTTCTGAGAATTAAGGTTAATTCAAACCATTTTTAGTGAGCAAAAAAAAATGACCTTTATATAATCATGCTTACCCTCCTCACTCTATATTACCTCCTATTGTGAATATTTCAAATACCCCATTGCCTACTGTAGTCATGTGACAATTAAGTGGTTTTTCTTCCTTCATTCTCTTTCAAGGCAGACGTCATGGTTATACTGATGGCTGCCTCAGCTAGAAGCCTAGGGACAGTTGTCACAAGTGACTGCTAGCCTGAAGGGACAGCCTGTGTGAGTGTTGCCGTCCAGGGTGTGCCGTGCTCCGCCGTTAGCCCGCCCCTTTCTGTGTACCTGGGATGCGGGTCATTTTCACTTCAGTCCTTCAAGCCGCCCCCACGGCTGGGACACCGTTCTCCAGCCTGGCCCCACCTCGCCCGCCTGCCTGCCTGCCGTGTCCCATTCATCCCTAACGGGAAGCGAAGAGCGAGCCTGCCGGCTCCAAGTACAGGGGGCGCCTTACCTGGGCTCTCACTTCTAACTCGCTGAACTTCGCAGTGGAGTCACTCTCCTTGCTGTGGGCTGTGGGCTCCAAGTGCAGGGGGCGCCTGACCCTGGCCCTCACTTCTGACTCTCTGAACTTCGCAGTGGAGTCACTCTCCTTGCTGTGGGCTGTGGGCTCCAAGTGCAGGGGGCGCCTGACCCTGGCCCTCACTTCTAACTCACTGAACTTCGCAGTGGAGTCACTCTCCTTGCTGTGGGCTGTCATAACACAGTCTCAGCAAGTTGTAGGGTTAAATGAGCTAGTGTATGTGGAAGTGCTTTTAAAATTCTATGTAATTAAACTGCTTAGGATTCAGTTCAATGGCATTTCTGTCCCTAAGGTGATTATATCTAACTCACCAAAAAAGGATAGAAAACTTACATGGACCACAAAGAAAAGGAAAGTATTTCTAAGTCATTTCCCTACAAGGGTCCAGATCATTACAGTTTATCCATGAATTCTTGAAAATTCCATGAAACGAACCTAAAGTTTGGAATGCTACTCAAATTGTTCCATAAGCTTATCCAATTCTTTTTTTTAAAAACACGTAGGTTAAATGTACATTTAAATATAAAGGCAGAAATCCCAAATAATATGCTAATATACCAATTTCAACCGTAATGAATCCGAAATTCAGTAATGGCCTGATGTTTTATAATAATTTGTACTTAAATCTGAAGTTTCATGTGTAGGTTGTGATTTTGACATTTTGCATTTTTAAAAAGATGATTTGGTTTGTTAAAAGTGTAAAGGAACTGCCATTAGATTGAAAATGCACATGTAACATTCTTTAGAAATTAATTGAATTGATGGGAAATCCAAATTGATAAATTCAAATAGGACCTCATTTGTTTTGTTTTTTTTCTGTTACCTTTTTGTTTTTGGACAAAAGAAATGAAGTTTTACCTTAGTGCTTGTTTGGTGATGTATAGACTTAATCTGCAAAAACTAAGCCAGTTTAGAAAAACTGAAGACAGAAGAAAATGACCATTCTTTTTTTAAAAATCAGTAAGTGTGTAATGATTATAAACTTGACCCCTTAGTATTTTAATTTGAACATGTATCCTCAGAACATGTTTTATGCAAATTGTGTTGATTTGAAGATATTCATAAATTTAGCATCTTTTAGATGTGACACTTATATAAAAGGAGAATCACCGTACTCATTTTGCTATGGCCTAATGACCTAACTCATATTATAGAGGTATGTAACACAGCTATATGTATCCCAAAGAGCTTTATAAATGAGCAAGTATTTTTTAGTTATTTTAATTCTAGGTTTGAATGGCTACAAACTATCCTGATCTTAGGAGAATGAAAGCCTGCATGGTGGTTAGCCATTTGGAACGTATTTCTTTGGATCTTCAGTCCAGGTGAACCAAAAGTGTTCATGCTGCAAGCATTTTGTTAGTATCTTCGAAAGTCAACAAGTTTTCTCTTCATGAATAGTACTAATAATGAAGGTGGTGGGTTTGGAGCTGGAATGGGCATTTGGGTCATTAGTTGAGCACCTGAGCTTTGTGCCTTCTATATTGACCCCACACTGGGTTTTTGTTTTCATTGTTACCTCAAAAGAAAGGGGCTATAAAACATCCACATTTCAGATTCTTGTCAATAATTGTAAGGTCTGGTGACTCCCAATTTACATTCTTGCATGTAGACAGGAGGGGACATAGTCCCTACAGGGTCACAGCCCCGTTTCTTAGTTCTCTTTACTTGGTGAACTCAGTCAGGCATATCTCACTAGTTTCTGTGAAGTGTTTTTTCCTGAGGCCTTGAGTTTATGACCCTGGAGGCCCAGATCGCTGTTAAGAACTTGTAATACTGGTGGCAAAACTCAACCTTTGCAGACTTGTTAGACTCTGTTCCAATAACGTACATCCCAGTAACAATCAATTCAGAAGAATTCCGTTTCATTTGAGATAATTAAGTCAAGCGAAACTTGGTGTTTGAGTTAGAGGGTGAAGCCTACAGTAACCTGGCCACGTGCATGAACATCTGTTCGCGCCCTCTTGTGCAGCACAGAGGGCAAACTGACTCCTGGTTTGGTTTGGTTTTGACAGTTCACTTAGGTGGTCAGGAGAAATTATGCCCATTTTTATAGAACTAAAATTGGCAGCCAGAGAACATTTGGACACTACCCTGGGTACTTAGTCTACCCTCCTACTCTAAATCAGATGGTCTTTGGCACCACACTCCCCAGCTGTGGAGGGAGGGGCAGGATGTTCAGACAAGAAGGGTCCCATATGGTGATTGAAAACCAGGCTAGCCAGAAAGCTGCAAGGTAACCTGTTAAAAACACACACATACAGACTTGAATTCTGCTTCCCTAAATGGTGTACCAGATTATTTGAAAACAGACTTGGAAGCATTAAAGAGCTAACGAGATAGTGAATAATTGGCATATAAACAGCTGGGAGAAAATACAAATCCAGAACGAGGAGCTGAGTGTTGGGCCTGTTTTTGCTCTGAAGGGGGATTTGTTAACTAAGAGGAGGGTGCCAGCGAATGAGTAGCATTTAACAGCCTCGTGAGACCAGGACAGAAGAGAATGTAGCACCTCCAAGGCTGGAACTGGAATAACTTGGTTTGAGATCCTGAAGGACCATATCTTTGGGGTAAGGGTGAATCAAGTAAACCATTCACACAGAATGTGGCTTAGAATTGAGTCACCTGGATAGGTCAGAGAAATCTGAAATTTCAAACGTGGGTTAACTAGCCCTGGCTGGGTGGGTCGGTTGGAGCCTAGTCCTGTACACCAAAAGGTTTTGGGATCGATTCCTGGTCAGGGCACATACCTAGGTTGCAGGTTTGATCCTCAGGTGGGGTGTGTATGATCAGTGTTTCTCCCTTTCTCTCTTTAAATTAAAAAAAATATCCTCAGCAAGGATTAATAAAAAATTAATTTTCAAAAAAATTAGTGCACTAGGTATCTGAAAGATGCAAATCTGGAGAAAGAACATTTTTCTAGGTCTCAAATTATTTCTACAAACAGTTTTTCTAATTCAGTATCTCTGTATAATAATAGCACAGGAGGAGAAAGACAGCCAGAATGAAAACTGGCAGAAACAACAGACAAGAGACCCAAAGTGGCACCAAATATGTGGATTGTGAGACACTTTAATGTTTATTGTGTTCAAAGAGATAAAACATTGAAAACCTCATTACAGTATTGCGAACTGAAAAATGTAACTGCAGATTTTCAAAAGCACCAAATATAAATTTGAGAACTAGGAAAAAAAAACAATAAATAAAATTAAGAACTCAAAGCATTGTGTTAAGGATGAATGGGAGAAGGGTGAAAGGCATGAAGAACTTTAAACTGAAAAAAACAACCGAAAACATTGTATTAGTTATCTATTCTGCATAACATATAACTGCAAACTTAGTTTTTTAAAGCAATATGCATTGATTATTTCAGTTTCTGGGCTAGGCATCCAGGCTCGGTTTAACCGGGTCCTCCACTACTTAGTCTCTCATAAAACTGCAGAATATTGGCCAGGGATGGGGTCTCATCTGAAGATCCAGCTAGGGAAGGATCTGTTTCAAGTTTAGGTAGTTGCTGGGAGGTTGTTGGACTGAGGGCCTTGGTTCCTCACTGGCTGTTGGCTGGAGGCATCCTTCAGTTCCTTGCCATATGGACCACCCCATCAGAGCAGGTTACAGCATGACAGCCTGCCAGGGAGAGTCTATAGAGAGTCTACTGAGCCAAAGCCAAGTCACCACGTCCAGTCCGTACCAAGGAGAGGGGACTACACAAGGGCGTAACTGAAGGAGGTATGGATGGTTGGGGGCCATCTTAGTGCCCATCAAAAGATTATAAACACAACTAAAGAGAGAATTACTGAACTGAAGAGACGAGACATTTCCATAATGAGTGTTATCTTCATGAATTTTGTCTTCATGAACTTTATTACTCTGCCATCATCAGAAAGGGGAGTTATTTACCTATGTCCAGAAACAATGGAAGCAGTGTGGGGAGAGGATAATAAGGATATATATTCAATGAATGTAGGAGCTTAGAAATAAGGAAACTATTAGGGAAGAAACAAAGGATCAAACTAGGTATTTAGGAATTCTCTTTGTTCTTATACTGAAGCTCAGTGGCTACCAATCTGTAGCAGTCTTTATAAAAAGCTCTACATAAGTTGCTGCTTAGTTGATATTTTCCATCTTGATTACTAATATTATGCCAGTGAATAAACCAGTAGAAATATGTATCTATAAACTAATAGCTATTGCATATTGTTTTATCTTGCTTGTTTTCTTTTTGCTCAGGATTTTCAAGGTGCACACATCATATTTATTTTTGAGAAGTGCAGTTTCCTTAAACAAATTGGTGTTCATTTTAAAGTTGGCTGTTATCTCATGAGAGGGTAGTATTTGTAAATATATTTCAAATTAGCATCCATTTCAGTAAACAAGTAGTTTAAATGTCCTAAGAACAACAAGATGCATTTGCAGGTCAAGGGTTTTACTTTATCTCATAGGTGTTCTTTGTTCAGTTTAGTTACAATGGAAAAATCTTAATGTTGACAGGATGTCTTTACAATAAACCATTACTATGTCTGAAACCCCGATTTCAGCTGTCAAAATGGAACAGCAACAGCAATTTGGGAAACCAACTGACCTATATAATCTTTGATCAGAAAAGTCCTATAAAAGCTGACATTATAATATTTTTCTTTTAAAATAATTCATAAATGTCATGTTGCATATTAGTTTGAAAGTGATCTCCAGCTGGATTTGTGATGAATAAGATCCAGAAACGATCTCTGTAGTTGGAATAGCTGTACAGGAAGCAGGAAGGAATGCAAAGCACACGGTGCGCACGTTGCTCCCTGCCAGGCGGGACATCAGCAGTGAAGCACTCACCACCCAGCTTTTGGATTCACTGGAAACTTGATGAGATTGTTCTGTTACTTATCATGGACCACCCTAGGGGACACACAGATAAATAATATTTATAACCATCCTCTTAGAAGCATCCAGGAAGTTTTGTGAATTTATTTGTATATACCAAACCATATCCTACGTATTGATGCATTTTATCCACGTAGGTGGAGAACAGATACGCTTTGGATTTAGTTTGGAAAATCAGACTTTCGTATTGTTTTGTTTTCTAGTTTCATTTCAATCTGTAGAATAGGAATGATTTTTGTTGTTGCTGTAAAATCCATGGCCATTGTGGAGAACTGAAACAGTAGAGAGGAAGGTAATGTGCTGCTAATGTTTTGGTTTATCACCTTATATTTGTGCATTTTTGTTGATATTTCACATTTTGAGATTATACCATAGTCACATGTTTTTACATTTTTATTTCATAACTTCTTTCCCAGAATTTTATTTTCCATATGCCTTAAACAGCTTTTTGGGGTGCTCAGATTGTGGTTGGGTAATAACAGTGTTACACACTAAAAGAGAAATACATTAACATGAAATGTTCATAATATTAAGGTCACATTATTTGTAGGAGGGAAAGAACACAAAATGTTCAATTACAAAAACCCAAGTATGATGATTATTTAAGATGAGCTAATGTGGGCGTAAATATATTTGATGTTGGAATGGCTTACAAGCACACAGATGATTAAGTCCTGACTTTCAATATATTTGCAGGATTTCCGTAGCTCGCCACCTGGGTGTGATTCATAAATGGAAATAGAAATGATCTGTGTATTTGGAAAGCCCTAAAAGTAGTACAAATATCTATATAATTATTGTCTAGCAAAGTATAATTTATTGCAAATTTTGGAACCTCGAGTTTTAAATGTCAGTTGAAAGAACAATGCTGGAAAAGTTACTTCAGTCGAATTCTCCTGTTTCCTGAAAATGTAAACAAGGTTTAAAATCAGTTTGACCGTTGGATCTAGGTTGATGTCTTGCTTCTGCCATTACAAGCGAAGTGGCTTAGGACCAATCAATTTTTCTTCAATTTAGTTTCTTCCTCTAATAAATTGAGGACATTGGACAGGAAGACCTCAAAACCCCTCCTAACGCTAGTGTATGATGACTCATTCCTTCTAAGCCTGTCTCGGCAGATGTTCTTTGCCATTAACATTATTTAAAAAATGTTTTTGTAAACCTGTTTCCAAATGACAAAATGGTAGCTCCTAAGGGCCCGAGAGTCATGTGGGGTTAGGTTACCGCAGTTGTAATGTTTCTCTTTCCTACTCTTTCCCTCGCAGCAGTATCCCCTGAGCGAGCCTCCTACACTTTGGGAATAAAAGGAAACGTCAGGGTCCTCAAGACTAACTCTCTCTGCTCGGGTGTCTCCTGAAACACTGGCGCAAACTGCGCGTCCCCTTGCTCCGGACGGAGGCAGAGTTATCACCTCCTCCCACGGCCTCCTCCCACTGAGAGTGACCAGACCTGACCTGTACCACAGTGTTCACTGAGTCCAATCTGTGTTGGCAGCTTCTTCACTCATCCTAGATCTCTCTCTGAAGAATATTTGGGTGTCTTCTCCACTTCTCATCACTTTCAAGTGCAGTTTTAACCGTATCCTCCTTGCTTGTGTTACTTCCCCCACCAACGGTTCGGTGCTGTGGGCTGTGGGGGGTACTGTAACGCTCTGGCGGAGGCAGGCAAGGACATGGCTAAAGATGAGCCTGGGACAGAAAACCGCTCAAGCCCTCATTCCACTCAAAATCCAAGTTGTCCAAGGGCAGTTCTGTGCACAGAAGGGACCGGAAAAAAGGCAGTTCTCAGAAAATGAGGTCAGTGCCAAGGAATAGGAGGAAAGCTCTTCAGAAATCTTACCCTCGGTGTCAGTGTAGGAAATGCACGGAAGTAACGAGTCCCGACCTCACGGTCACTGGACTGGAGAAAGTCGACGTGAATAGTGTTGGACGGGGAGAAAGGGAGCTCTCACCCCGCGGGCGGCCTCGGAACAGGTGCACCCCTGGGGCGGCTGCTTGTCGTCGTGTCGTGTGCAGCTGGAGACGAACAGGCCCAGCGACACGGCCAGCCACCTGCAGGTCGGTACCACGATGCTTCTCAGGGGCGCAGGCACCAGCCTGCAGGCACCGAGCCAGGGCCGCGGAGTGGCCAGGAGCGGGCATCGCGCCCCACGGGTGCCCAGCAGTCGGAGCAACTCGGCGGCCGGAGCACACGCACCGCTGGAAACAAAATGTTCCAGGAGTAGGTTAGAATCCAGATGATCTCATCTTTTCTTGACAAGCCACACAAATGGACGTCTGACTAGCCCTGCGTGGCGTTCCTAGGGGGTTGGGCTGTCGCGGGGTGGCTCTGGGGTCCATAGAGAGTGGCTGGAACACTAGTGGAGGCCGTGCGGCCTTTTCTGACCGAGCCGCAGAAGTCCCACAGCCGCACCTGTGCCTGGACCAACTGGCCAAGGAGTTAGAAGTCCACCCAGGTTCGAGAGAAGGTGGCATGCACCCCACTTCTTGATGGCAAGAATATCAAAAGGATTTCGGATTCCTGTTCTAAAACCGGCATAGGCTACATGGGTTGAAGGTCACCGGAACGAGAAAAGGGGACAAGAAGAGGGACATGCCGATGAGCGAAGCTCCGCCCGGCCCGCCCCAAGGCTCCTGCCGAAGGGCCTTGGCTCCGGTTCAGCTGTGGCTGCTGCTGGCTCTGCCGGTGCCTCTGAGCCCTCGGTGCCGCTCGTGCGTGCCGGCAAGGCCTCCTCGGGACACCTCAGAGCGGGGACCGGCAGAAGCCCGGCTGAGCCCCGCGGAAGGATCTAGCTGCCGAGGGCCCGCAGGGCGAGGCTGCTCGCGGTCGTCTGACCCACCTGCTGGCAGCACCCAGGGCTGGAAGCACCCAGGGCTGGCGGCACCCAGGGCTGGCGGCCCCCAGGGCTGGAGGCACCCAGGACTGGCGGCCCCCAGGGCTGGGGCACCCAGGCTGGCAGCACCCAGGGCTGGAGGCACCCAGGGCTGGCAGCACCCAGGGCTGGAGGCACCCAGGGCTGGCGGCACCCAGGGCTGGCGGCACCCAGGGCTGGGGCACCCAGGCTGGCGGCACCCAGGGCTGGAAGCACCCAGGGCTGGCGGCACGCAGGGCTGGCGGCACCCAGGGCTGGAGGCACCCAGGGCTGGAGGCACCCAGGGCTGGAAGCACCCAGGGCTGGCGGTACCCAGGGCTGGCGGCACCCAGGGCTGGAAGCCCCCAGGGCTGGCGGCACCCAGGGCTGGCGGCACCCAGGGCTGGCGGCACCCAGGGCTGGCGGCCCAGCACCCAAAGCATGATCCCGAGGCATCGCCTTCCTCGGGGTAGGTCTTCTCAACGTAGTTGTCGCTGTGACCTTTCCACTCCTCGTCACACTGCCACGCGGCCTTGGCTTCAGAACCCCAAACATACTCATTCCTTCCACGAAACCCAGGGGCGGCTTTGGGTTCCAGACACAGACCAATGTCCTCTCGGATTCCCGAGGTGAGACCTGTCTGACTGTCCCAGGCAAGCTGCGGGCTCCACAGAGCTTCCAGCCTCCTGTGCACGTCACGGCCCGAAAGCAGTCACACCGCTCGGCACACTGTTGTGAGTGGGACGGGCTGTTCTCCATCAGCCGCAACTGGCTGCGACCCTCTCGGCCCGGGGTCCCCCTGGCTCTGCGAAGGGCCCAGCCCACACCCGGGGCCCCTCGTGGCGTGCTGGCTGGGAAACAGGCGGAGAGGTACCTGGCGCAGGGCTGTGGGGAGCCGAATCCCACGCCCGTCTCTACCACCCGACCGGTTCTGTGATCTACGCCAAGTCATCTGCCCTTGGAGTTAGTCCCCCTGCTGCCCCCCTGTCTCCCTTTCCGTGTTTCTCCCTCTACCACTTCTTCCCTGTGGAACAGTTCTTCACGTTCTTCGTCAACACTGCCCTTAGTGTCTTTTACGTCAATGAAAGATCTCTGAGGGGTGATCTCTTCTGCCTACAAGACGCCTACATATTCTAAGTGCGTTAGCTGATGTCTGTGGGCACCAGAAAGTGCCGCCGCCCCCTGTCTGGGCCATGTCAGTTATCTGGAAAAATTTCATGGGTTGAAATCTGAACCTAAATAAAAGGGTGGCAGCTGCTCAACTGGTCCCCCAAATCCTACGGGAAATCCGCAGACACTTTGGGTGCCCCAGTTCTCTGGGAAATAAGCTGGAGAAAACTTTATTTTTGAGCAAACGTGTGAGTCCAACATGACATGGTTCGACTTTGGTTTTCTCTCTCCCCGAACCCCCAGAGCTGAGAGTGCAGGTGAGGGTAGGGGTCCTGGTGAGTGTGGGGGTCACGGCAGGTGGAATTGTGGCAGAAATCTGAGCAATTCTCTCAATAAAGAATTCGAAGCAGAGCAAACGTGTTGCAAAAACCCTCCCTGACCAAACATACTGTGATTTGCTGATTCACAGAAGAAAAAACGTTTTTCCTAGTTTTAGAAAAGAAGGTAACCGGGGAAACCAGGACACCGATGAAGGCGGAACATGGTTTGACAGAGCGTCGTGGCTGACAGCCAGGTCCACCCCTGACGATCGCCACCCGCGAGGTCCCTGCTGGAGAGCTGCGTTGCGGCAGCTGCCAGCCCCGGAACGGAGCCAGTCCGGCCGCTGTGGCTGAGGGCCCGAGGAGGAGACAGAATGAAAACGGGCCAGAGAGCACTGTGCGGGGCAGGGGAGCAGCACAGGCCCGAAGGCGCAGAGGTGCAGAGCCCGGCACTGCGGAGCCCCTGGTTCACTGCCCTGGGGCCCGGAGCGCCGTCGCCGTCAATGGGAGGAAGGTGTGCTCCCTCAGAGACATTTATGACAACAGGGAGGGGACATTTCACGTTTGTTTGCTGATCCCACGGACCCTTGTTGCATGTTGCAGTGCAGGAAGCACTGCACTAAGCGGGGAGGATCTGGAGAGAACAGGAGAGACAGTCTGTGTTCCAGGAGACTGGAGGGAAGAGAAAGACTATTTTCACATATGGCTCACTTACCGCACATTAGTATAGACCTGCTCATCTTTCTCCCAGACTGATCTAGTTCTTTGGGTCTAAAAAACGTTGACAAGTTTTAACCTCTGATCACAGTGGAAGGGGAGCGGTTGGAATGTGTGCTGGTGGGTGTGGTAGGCTAAGAAATAGCCCCCCAAAATACCCGTGTCCTAATCCCTGGAACCTGTATGTTCCCTTTTTTGCAAAACAAAGCAAAAATAGTCTTTGCTGACACCTTGATTTGGGCCCAGTGAAATTGATTCTGGGCTGTTGGATTCAGATCTGGGGGAGAGAATTGTTGTTTTAAGCCACAAAGTTGGTGGTCCTTTGTTACAGCAACCACTGGTGTGGGGAATGGCCTGGAAAGCTGTGAATACAGTCTTGCTGCTCTGGATTTTTTTGATGACCATCGTATTCTTCCAGGGTATGTTTAGCATATGTATTTATACTATATCTATATCTACACATTACTCTTCTTCTCCTCTCTTCCCCACCTCTTTCTTTGTCTCCTCCACCTTATCACATTCACACGCACATGCACATTCACACACACATGCACACGCACATTCACACACATGCACATGCACACAAACATGTATGGTGCATGCATAAATATAAACGAGGCAATATTGGTGCAGTGGAACCAATGCATTGTTGATTTGTCTAAATTAACACAAGTATTTATTTATATTATGGGATCCAAAGTCCTACTTCAAAACATGTACTTATTCAAGTACTTTGGGTTGGGGACAAAGTGTTTAAAACTGTGGCACGATGGTGACTTGATTGTACTTATGACACCTTTGCCATGTCTTTCACGTTTGGATTCTGACACTAGCTGAAACTGGAGGCCAGAGCTAGACACGCCCCAAAGAGCAGTGTGATGCCGATGAAACGCTGGTGTGTTTGCAACGAGCCTTGTAACGGCCGCATGTCACAATTAGGTGGACACCAATAGCCAGTCTATTCAAAATCAGCTGTGTGCCTAAAATTATTTAAATTGCTCTCTGAGACTCCAAGGTAAAAGTCACGGTGTTTCTGTTGCTCGCTGTAGCAGTAATATGTGATGGAGTTTGCTGCCAATCATTAAGCTCTTCCAGAAAGCTCAGCAACAATGGCATGCAGATTATCGGAACAGATGTTGGCTTCCGCAGTACAAGTTAATGGCGCCAACAGCTGGAATCTCTCTAGAGCCTCATGGCCACTCAAATAATCTGTCAGCGGAGCCGCTTGGTGCCAGAAGCAATGCCAGTGGCCAGTTCAGTGTCTGGCAGGGAGAGCTGAGGATGGCATGTCAGCCACAAGGAAAAGGACAGAAGTGAACTATCTGAACACCTGTCAATCAAAGTAAAGCAAGGATTCAGGATGTGAATAGAACCTTTGACCACTGTCACCGTGGCTTCTGAGTGAATGCTCCATGAAGACCGGGAGTATCTGAACCAGGGAAATGTGGGTGGTGGTGGAAATCACTGCAGCCAGAAACAATCTAAGAGTCTGCAATAGTCCCCCGCATGTCTCCTGAAGCACCAACAAACCTCCCCCCCAAAATCCGGCCAGTCCTCGTCTGAGGGTATCACACCATCACTCGTGGTTTCTCCACGCAATCCTCACATCTTTTATTTATGCATTTTTTATTTTTCTATTTATCTTCACATAGAATGGGAGGGAGAGAAAGGGAGAAAGAGAGAAACATCGACGTGAGAGGGACACATTGACTGGCTGCCTTCCGTATGACCCAGACCAGGGTGGGGGACGAACCTCAACCAAGTTACAAGCTCTTGACTGGAATCGAACCCGCAACTCACTGGTCCACTGGCCAATGCTCTACTGCTGAGCCAAACCGGCCATGGCATCGCCACATCTTTTAAAGTAGTCACTTCATTAGACTCCTCTCTGTTCCTAATACAAGTGTGCGTCTGTACCCCACCTCCTCCACCAGCCGGCAGCTGCAGACACTGAGAACTCGGGGTGGTTCCCTCCCCCCCTGCACACCATTGTCTGCACGTTTGGAGGGGAAGACAGG
The DNA here is from genome assembly GCF_014108415.1 of Molossus molossus. NCBI lineage: Eukaryota > Metazoa > Chordata > Mammalia > Chiroptera > Molossidae > Molossus > Molossus molossus. Next base: position 6,603,018 of record NW_023425366.1, on the reverse strand, counting down.
GGGAGGGGGAGGGCCATACAGAGCTCTTCTGGTTAGAATGATGTCCCCGAAGATGTGGTGACCATGGCGGGTGTGGCTGGAAATAAAAGGCTTTCAGAGGGCAGAGTTCCAGTCTTGATACCCAAGTTTACTTTTTCCAAATAATAAAAAGCAATAAAGGAGTCACATATCTTAGACACATGAAATTTTGAAAATCCTAGTTCAAGTCTTCCTTGTTTATTTCTGAGATCTATTTTTTTTCATTTATATATGAAGCAAATACAACTATAATTTCAACATTAAATAGCATTGTTATATTTGCCAAAACACGTTCAGTAAACTAAAATGATTCTTCATAACAAAAATACCCAAATAATCATTCTTCCAGCAAAGTGTTTGAAAACAAATTATAGTCACAGAGCTATAATTTTAGCTTTTGATTTCAATATGAGTTAGAATTTTAAAAAATTAGAAAATATTTCATTGATGTAAACTAAGTATATATATGTCTGTGTGTGTATACATAAAATGGGAATTCATATAATAGAAGCAAGGCTATGAAGTCTTTCCAATCTTACAGCTAGTATTCTTTTTTTTCTCCAATTTTTATTAATTTATTTTTGTTACAGATGTTTCTCCTCCCCCCACCCCCAGATGCCCCCTTCCCATCCCTCCCCATCTCCCTAACATTGTGGTCTATGTCCATTGGTTATGCACACATGCATATAAGTTCTTTGGTTAATCTTATCCATCCCCCTGCTCCCCTACCCTGAGGTCTGTCAGTCTGAACCATACTTCTTCCTATGTCTCTGGGTCTATTGTGGTCATCAGCCCACTTTGTTCATTATATTCTACAAATAAGTGAGAACATGTGGTATTTGTTTTTCTCTGATTGGTTTATTTCGCTTAGCATAATATTCTTGAGGTCTTTCCATGTTGTCTCAAAGGATAAGAGATCTTTTTTTCTTACAGCTGCATAGTATTTCATTGTGTATATGTACCACAGCTTTTTTATCCACTCATCTATTGATGGACACTTGGGTTGTTTCCAGATCTTAATGATTATAAATAGTGCAGCTATGAACATAGGTGTACATATATTCTTTCTGATTGGTGTTTCAGGCTTCTTAAGGTATATTCCTAGAAGTGGAATCACTGGGTCAAATGGCAATTCAATTTTTAATTATTTAAGGAAACACCATACTGTTTTCTTTTCTTTTTAAATTAATTAATCAATTTATTCTTGTTACAGATGTTTCTCCTTTTTTCCCCACTGATTCCCCCTTCCCTCCCTCCCTGCCCTGTCCCCAGCTTTGTTGTCCATGTCCATTGTTCATGCATACATGCATATAAGTTCTCCCCCCCCACCCCCTCTTCTGGGGATTGTCAGTCTGTACCCCACTTCCACAACTCAGGGACTACCCCATTCCTCAGACTGTTATTTTCATTATATTCCACAAATAAGTGAGATCATATGGTACTTGTCTTTCTCTGTTTGGGTTGTTTCACTTAGGATAATACTTTCCAGGTCCTTCCATGTCATCTCAAAGGATAAGAGATCTTTTTTTCTTACAGCTGCATAGTACTCCATTGTGTATATGTACCACAGCTTTTCTATTCATCCGTCTACTGATGGACACTTGGGCTGTTTCCAGATCTTAGCTATTGTAAATAGTGCTGCTACAAACATGGGGGTACATATATTCTTTCTGATTGGTGTTTCAAGCTTCTTAGTGTATATTCCTAGAAGTGGGATCACTGGATCAAATGGCAGTTCAATTTTTAATTTTTTGAGATAACACCATATTGTTTTCCATAGTGACTGCACCAGTCTGCATTCCCACCAGCAGTGTACTAGAGTCCCCTTTTCTCCACACCCTCGCCAACACTTATAGTTTGATGATTTGTTGATACAGCCATTCTGACAGGTGTGAGGCTATACCTCATTGTTGTTTTAATTTGCATCTCTCTGATAATTAGTGATGTTGAGCATTTCTTCATATGTGTCTTGGCCATTTGTATGTCTTGTTTGGAGAGGTGTCTATTTAGTTCCTCTGCCCATTTTTTAATTGGGTTCTTTGTCTTCCTTTTGTGGAGTTGTATGAGCACTCTCTATATATTGGAAATTAACCACTTATCTGATATATCATTGGCAATTATGCTCTCCCATACAGTGGGTAGCCTTTCCGTTTTGATGAGTGTATCTTTCGCTGTGCAGAAGCTTTTGAGTTTGATGTAGTCCCATGTGTTTGTTTTCTCCTTTGTTTCTATTGCCTTAGGTGATGTATCAGTGAAAATTCTGTTGCATACGATGTCCGAAATTTTGTTGCCTACAGTTTCTTCTAGGATTTTTATGGATTCATGAGTCACATTTAAGTCTTTTATCCATTTTGAGTTTATTCTTGTGTAGGGTGTAAATTGATGGTCTAGTTTCATTTTTTTTTCATGTAGCTGTCCAATTTTTCCAACACCATTTATTAAAGAGGCTGTCCTTACTCCACTGTATGCTCTTGCCACCTTTATCAAATATTAGTTGAGCATATTGCCTTGGGTCCATTTCTAACACCATACTGTTTTCCATTGTGGCTGCACCAGTCTGTATTTTCACCAGTAGTATACTAGAGTCCCCTTTTCTCCACACCCTCACCAGCACTTCTTGTTTGATGATTTGTTGATGGCAGCTACTCTGGCAGGTGTGAGGTGATACCTCATCATTGTTTTAACTTTTATCTCTCTGATGATTAGTGACTTTGAGCATTTATTCATATGTCTCTTGGCCATTTGTATGCCCTGTTTGGAGAAGTGTCCATTTAGTTCCTCTGCCCATTTTTTAATTGAGTTATTTGTTTTCCTTTTGTTGAGTTGTAATGAGCACTCTATATTTTAGAAATTAACCCCTTATCTGATGTATGATGGCATTTATGCTCTCCCATTCTATGGGTTCCCTATCCATTTTGGTGGTTGTTTCTTCTTCTGTGCAGAAGCTTTTAAGTTTGATGTAGTCCCAAGTATTCATTTTTTCCTTTGTTTCTGTTGCCTTATCAGTAAAAATTCTGCTGCGTATGATGTCCAGAATTTTGTTGCCTACATTTTCTTCTAGGATTTTTATGGATTCATGAGTCACATTTAAGTATTTTATCCATTTTGAGTTTATTCTTGTGTATGGTGTAAATTGATGGTTGTTTCATTTTTTTTGCATGTAGTTGTCCAATTTTCCCAACACCATTTATTAAAGAGGCTGTTTTTACTCCATTGTATGTTCTTGCCACCTTTGTCAAATATTAATTGAAAATAATGTTTTGGGTCAATTTCTGGGTTCTCTGTTCTATTCCATTGATCTATATGCCTGTTCTTGTGCCAGTACCAGGCTGTTTTGATTACAGTAGTTTTGTAGTATAAGTTGATATCCGGTATTGTAATCCCACCTACTTTGTCCTTCTTTTTCAAGATTGCTGTGGCTATTCGGGGTCTTGTTTGGTTCCATATGAACTTTTGCAGTATTTGTTCTAGTTCTGTGAAATATGTCATTGGCATTTTGATGGGGATTGCATTGAATCTGTAGATTGCTTTGGGTAGTATGGACATTTTAATGATGTTAATTCTTCTAATCTATGAACAAGGTATGTGCTTCCACTTTTTTATATCTTCCTCGAATTCTTTTTTCAATGTCCTGTAGTTTTCTGTGAATAGGTCCTTTATTTCTTTAGGGTCCTTTATTTCTTTCGTTAAGTTTATTCCTAGGTATCTTAATTTTTTTTTGCTATAATAATAAATGGGATTGCTTTTTTAGTTTCTCTTTCTGTGAGTTCATTATTGGTGTATAAGAATGCCATCAATTTCTTGACATTAATTTTGTATCCTGCTACCTTGCCAAACTTGTTTATTAAATCTAGCAGATTCTTGATGGAGTCTTTAGGGTTTTCTATGTATAATATCATATCATCTGCGAATAATGACAGTTTCACTTCCTCCTTTTCCATTTGGATCCCTTTTATTTTCCCTTCATGTCTGATTGCTGTGGATAAAACTTTCAGTACGATGTTAAATAAGAGTGGTGAACGTGGACATCCGTTTCTTGTTCTTGTTCTTAAGGGAAATGCTTTTAGTTTTTGCCCATGAGTATGATGTTGGCTGAAGGTTTTTTATATATGGCCTTTATTATGTCGAGATACGATCCCTCTATTCCCACATTGCTGAGTGTTTTTATTAGAAATAGGTGCTGGATTTTGTCGAATACTTTTTCAGCATATATTGATATGATCATATGGTTTTTATCTTTCATTATGTTTATGTGGTGTATCACATTTATTGATATGCAAATATTGAACCAGCCTTGCATCCATGAGATAAATCCCACTTAGTCATGGTGAGTAATTTTTTTTATGTATTGCTGGATACAATTCGATAGTATTTTGTTCAGGATTTTGGCATCTATGTTCATCAAGGATATTGGCGTGTAGTTTTCTTTCTTTGTAGTGTCTTGCTCTGGTTTTGGAATTAGTATTATGCTGGCCTCATAACAAAAGTTTGGAAGTCTTGCTTCTTCTGGAATTTTTTGGAATAGTTTGAGGGGAATGGGTGTTCTTTGATTGTTTGGTAAAACTCCCCCATGAAGCCCGCTGGGCCTGGGCTTTTGTTTGCTGGGAGAGTCTTGATTACATCATCAATTTCCTTAGGTGTTATTGGTCTGTTCAAGTTTTCTGTCTCTTCCTGGTTCAGTATTGGGAGACTATGTGTTTCTAGAAATTTGTCCATTTTGCTTAGATTGTCCAATTTGTTGCTATATAATTGTTCATAGTATTTGTTAACGATCCTTTGTATTTCTGTGGTGTCAGTTGTTACTTCTCTGCTTTCATTTCTGAGTTTGTGTATTTGGGTTCTCTCTCTTTGTTTCTTGGTGAGTCTAGCTAAGGGTCCATCAGTCTTGTTTATCTGTCCAAAAAACCAGCTCTTATTTCATTGATCCTTTGAATTCTTTTTTTGGTCTGTATGTCATTTATTTCTGCTGTGATCTTTACTATTTCCTTCCTTCTACTTGTTCTGGGGTTTTCTTTTTGTTTGCTTTCTAGTTCTTTAAGTTGTGAGGTTAGATAGTCAATTAGAGATTTTTCTTGTTTCTTGAGGTAGGCCTGTAGTGCTATAAACTTCCCTCTCAGAACTGCTTTCACTGCATCCCATAGATTCTGTGTTGTTGTGTGTTCATTTTCATTGGTTTCCAGAAAGTTTTTAATTTCTTCCTTGATCTCCTTGGCAACCCATTTGTTGTTTAATAGCATGCTATTTAGCCTCCATGTGTTCAAATGTGTTTGCATGTTCTTGTTGCAATTGGTTTCTAGTTTTATACTATTGTGATCTGAGAAGATGTTTGGTATGATTTCAATATTCTTGAACTTGTAGAGATTTGGTTTGTGTCCTAACATGTTGTCTATCTTTTAGAATGTCCCATGAGCACTTGAGAAGAATGTGAATTCTGCAGTTTTGGGGTGTAATTCTCTGTAGCTATCTATTAATTTTGGGCATTTTAATTGCTATGTGTCTTGGTGTGGGTCTGTTTGGGTTCTTCTTACTTGGGGCTCTCTGTGCTTCTTGAACTGGAATGCCTTTTTTTCACCAGGGAATTTTTCTGTCACTATTTTGTCAAATATATTCTCTAACCCTTGCTCATTTTCTTCTTCTTCTGGAACTCCTATGATGCAAATATTGTAACATTTCCAGTTGTCCCACAGTTCTCTTAAGCTGTCTTCCAGTTTTTAAATTATTTTTATTTATTTATTTATTTATTTTGATTTCTGATTGGTTGATTTTTTCTACCCTGTCTTCTAATTCACTGATCTGGTCCTCAGCTTTCTCTACTCTGCTGGTTATTCCTTCCAGTGTATTGTTTATAAAAATTTATTTATTTATTTATTTAAAAAAATTTCTCATTTATTAATTTGTTTTTGTTACAGATGTTTCTCATTCTTCCCCCATTGACATCCTCCTCCCCCCTCCCCGCTGCCCCATCTTCAGCCCCGTTGTCTATGTTCATTTGTCATGCGTAAATGCATGTAAGTTCTGTGGTTTATGTCTTCCTCCACAACCCCCCCCCCCCCTGAGGCTTTTCAGCCTGTACCCCACCTCCATGTCTCTGGGTTAATCTTGTTCAGCAGTTTGTTTATTTCATTATATTCCACAAATAAGTGAGATCATGTGATATTTGTCTTTCTCTGCTTGGCTTGTTTTGCTTAGCATAATACTCTCCAGGTCCAATGTATTCTTTATTTCTGTTATGTCATGCTTCATTTTTACTTGGTTGGTTTTTAATATTTCTATATCTTTACTCATGGTGTTGATGTCCCTACTCATGCTGTTGAGCTTCCTCAAGATCATGGCTCTGAACTCTACCTCTGATAACTTGCTTAAGTGCATTTCATTTATCTCATCTTCAGTAGAGTTCTCTTGTTTTTTTTCATTTGTGATTTGTTTCTTTTTTTCACCATTTTGGCTATCTCAATGGGTTTTGGAGCTTTCCAACTTTTTCCTGTGGGTGTTGGTGTTCTGCTATTTGTGGCTCTCTCCACTGGGTTTGGATGAATGTAGGAGGACCCATATTCAACGCCACTGTTAAGTCTTACTGGGTAGATTTGCAAGCCAGTTATCTGCTAGCTTTTTTTGCCTGGAGGCTATTAGTCTCAGTTACTTGGTGAGCCTTGGGTTGTAGCCCTCAGCTGAATGAAAAACTTCCTCAGGTGTTCAGGGTAAAATGATTTCCAGAGGGTGATTCTTAATGAGCCTTAATTTGCATTTCTCTGGCCCAACTGGTGGGATTAAGTCTCTGAGGGAGGGGCTGCTGTTTCTCCCCAGAGCTCCAGGAAGGAGCAAGATGGCCACCTTCCTTTGTTGCCAAAACTCAACAAAAACTCTGAGCACCCTCCACACCCTGGGTGTCCCCACAGAGTTCCAGTCCAGTCTGCCCTCCCTCTGCTGGAGCCCAAGGTGAGTGGCTGTAGCTAATTTAGTGTTCATCCTGATCCTCTGTGCTGTGGAGCTGGCTTGCGATTTTAACCCCGAGAGAGCTGCTCACAGCTAAAACAGCTGCTGTTTGTGGGCTGCCAGCCCGCCCTCTCGCACCTCCACAGACCTACAAGGCTTGATTCAGTGTCCTTTTCTCCTGTCCCTGGTTATATGGTCCTTTCTGGCTGCTTTTCTCTTGCTTTTTCCTGATAATGTGTCTTTATTTTAGTTGTAATTCCAGTTTGGTCCTGGGAGATGGTCTGTGTAGCTTGCATTCACTCCAGTGCCATTTGGAAATCTACAACTACTAATTCTTAAAATGTTTTTAATAAAGTACAGGTCTTTGTGATCAAGAGAGAGTAAGTTTTATGGTGAGGGTTTACATTTTCTGAGATCTGGACCTTGTTACATGTGCCAAGTTTTACTGTAATGTAAGTTAGTAATTTTGATCAAAACTTGTTATTTCATTTATATGTAAATGTCACAAAAATTCATAGTACTTTATTTTCTGCATTTGAATTAAAATTTAAAAACCCACAAAACGATACATTAGTAAGGTACCATGAAATTTTTATTTGCTAAAACATCTCTTTTAGTAGTTGTGTACACAAGGATATGTCCTGCTTTTAATTAGTGATGACCCATGGAAGGAGATGTCAGTTATTTGAGGTGCCTTTCAGACCTTGTGTCTCTCTGAAATTTTGTCCTTCACCATCACTGAATTTATCTGCAAGTTTTAAAATCCCCACTACACTGACCTTCCTCAGGATTAATCTAGAGAAATGGGCTTGGTGGGAGGTCTAAGAGAGGTCCCCCATGAAGAAAGTGTTTGAACTGTGTCTTATAAATGCACTAAGATGCAGGTAGGCCAAGAAGGGAAGCAGGGACGCCCCAGGTTAGAGGAACGGCATGAGAAAATTAGAGAGAAACTGACATATATGTTTCCAGTAACTTGACAATGTGAAGGCATGGGAGTTTAGAAAAGGACATAATTGTAAATAAAGGTATTAAATATATTTTGGGAGAAGTGATACATTTTCTATATGCCACTCCAAGGAGCTTGGAATTTTTCTTGGAAGCAATGAACAGTTGATCCAGCTAATAGTGGGAAGCCTTCTACAGTTTCTCAGGTTGAATAAATTCTTTATCCTGGAGAGATAAACACTAATGAATGAATAACTAAATGAATTACCTGTGAAAGAAAAGGAAACTTTATTGTTTTGATTTGACCCACATCTTGGTAGAGACTTTAGGATGAGGAAGGCTTTGAGGGTGACCCTCTTGCCCAGCCCAATGGGGCCAGTGAGCCTGTGGGAGTTGATGAGGTGGCTGCCCAGAGGTGGCTCATGCCCTCCAGAGTCACCACACCATCGAGGTTGCAGCCCAGGGAGACGTAGGTGTAGGAGAGCTGCATTTGCAGGTGGACAAGACTGTTGACAGTGACCTGCACCTTGGCAGAATAATTCTGGTAGATCTGGAAGCTCATGGTTGGCGGCAACCAGGAATTAACCATAAAAAAATGGTGTTAGTTGATCTTTAATGCTAGGGACCAGCTGCAGAATGGTCCTGGAGGTTGGACTGGAAAGCAGGCTGGAGGGTGTCAGTTTCTGGGTCCTTGCATCTAAATACTATGAGATAGGCAGGAAGTGGCAGGTGCTCTGTGTCTGGGTAAGCTTTTTCATTCTTTGCAAATGAGATAATTATGCCTTTAAAGATTATGGTCCAACTCAATCAAGAGAAGAAGGAATAAATACAGTAAGAGTATGATGTGAGTTACTCAGTTGGAGACCTCTGCCAGTTGTAGGGTCACTGGCTAAGCATTTAATGGGAATGAGTTTTCACAGTTGAGATTTCCATCTTCATGACCATCATCTCAGATTATATTTAATTACTTGAAAACATCTCTTATTTCTAGGACTAAATTTAGATATCAAATAAAGTACACCAGAACCAGAGATACTATAATACCACCATGAATTTATTTGTTAAAAATCACCTATACCTGGGTTTTCTAGACCTTTTATGCAATGATTATGGAAAGGATTATTTTAAAGAAGAGGAAACAAAATCTAAGAGCGATTAAATGATTTGTTTAAGGCCACATAGTCCATGAGAAAAACCCCAGGATGAAATTCTAGATGTTTCCAGTTCTAAAACCTTACACATCCCAGGTATGTTTTGATAACAACATATAGAGATGAGCTCTATGAGGGGGACACTGACTGAGGTCCATAGAACAGCAAAGGAATGGTGTGCACCTTACCTAAACAAACACGCAGATGCTGTCTCACATCTGTACTGATCAATTCGTCCATGCACATGTGGGACGAAGAGATCTACCACACTATATAAGCCAGTGTGAGCAGAGCTGAGCTAATGAGGCTGGAAAAATTCGTATTTTCCCAGGAAGCGTCCCCCCCTCCTCTTGACCTTGGAGATGGAGCACAAATAATTTGCCTGAGGAACAATTCCGGGCAACAAAAAACACAGACACATTTCAAGGCGGTCAGAGGAGTGGCAGGAAAGAAAAACGCCTAAGGAAATGTTACTAGAGCCCATGTATTTAATCTGGAAATGGTTATTTCCATGGAAGTTTTACTTTGAAGCTTTAACTATTTTTAAGTTTTTTAAAACTCACCTTGATTATTGGTAATGAGGGAAAACACACCTTTACTTTCCGCCGACCTGACTTTGTTAGTTCAGTCTCTCCCTCGCCCTTAACAATATTCCTCCTTGGTTCAGCCCTCCCCACCAGCAGGGACAGGCACAGTGCCCTGATGTACATTGCTGATAGCCACTACTCTCCGTCTGCCTCGGCTTTGTTCTCCTGACAGCAACAGTCAGTATCATGCAATGGTAGGAGGGGAAAAACAATAACCTTTCCAGATAGTAAATAAGCTTCATAATTCAGCACTGAGCAAGTGAAAAGTGTTGGTAATTAAATGCCAAGACTATTCAGCTAATTGTTTACATATTTTTATAACATCGAGAATTGTTCAACACAGGCTCACATGGTTCTCCCAGTCACCTCTTCTTTTCATTTGGAGAAGCTTGATGATCCTCCTCCCCCCCCACCCCCAACCCCCAAACCCCGTCCTCTGTCTTTCTTTAAGATAACATCAGCAATAGATAAGGCGAGGGTCATGAGAGGACCGACTTGTTAGTGTGACCGCGAAGATTAAATGAGATGATTCGTGTAAGATGCTTAGCATGTTGTCAGCAATGTCCGTTTGTTTTGCTATGGGCCGTTTGTTTGAATTGAGCCCATATTTTTTGCCAGGCACTAGGCAAAGTGCTTTATTTGAGTTTCTTCTTTTGATCTTACCATTCTCATTGGGAAGATGGGGTCCATGGTCCCAGAGCTAGTACAGAATGATGTCGTTATCTGACCCCAGGTAGTCTTGTTCTGTCTTCCCAGTTCCTAGCCACTGTGCTTCTGTTTGGGGTCTGTGGCTTCCTCTTCTTTTCCTCCATGCAGTGCGCTCAGCTCTGCCCTGTGTCTCAGCGGGATTCCCGATGTAGCAAAAGCTTAGGTGCTTTGAGTTACTTCAGTGATGTCCTTCCGCGGTAAGTCGGCAAAGCAGGGAATTTATATTAATACTAAAAACCACTGAGCGCTCCAAATTAAAATGAAAATTATGTTTACATTTAAGTTGTCAATGATTAAAAGCTATCAGGTATCAACAAATGCAATTTGGAATATTCTGGAAGTAAAGATTAGCTGTATTGTTTAACAATACAGGAGTCAATTATTCTTTTTTTTCTCTTCATTGCTGCAGTAAAGACTCAATCTGGTGGAAACTTTAAAAAAAATTACAAGTGTTTGGCCCAGCCGGTGTGGCTCAGTGGTTGAGTATCGACCCATGTACCAAGAGGTTGCCGGTTTGATTCCTGGTCAGGTCAGGGCACATGCCCAGGTTGTGGGCCTGATCCCCAGTGGGGGCATGCAGGAGGCGGCCAATCGATGTTCTCTCTCACTGATGCTTCTAACTCTCTCTCCCTCTCCCTACAAATCTCTAAAAATCAATAAAGAAAAAAAATTTTTTAATAAAAATTACAAGTGTTCTGAATGACATAATCAGAATTCCTTTGATTTTATTAATATACAGTTCTCAAAATTTAGTACTTATTTTCAGTGCTAGAGGAATAGCCACCATAAAAATACTACAATTAAAATTTCACTAATGCTCTTACACAAATAGTAAAGAATTAAAAATAAAATGTTGTACTGATAATCATTTAAGGGGCACTATTGAACTTGTGTATTTTTCCTTTTCCCAGTTGTGGATTTATGCCTGACTAAGGCTTTTGACAACATCCCTGGCAACATTGTTTTTAAGTAGTTGGTGTTCGCAATGTTTAATTCTACCTTCTCAAACATTTACTGTTTTGGATTGTGTATTTAAATCAATGCTGTGAAACACCGTAGGAAAGTAGGAGAAACATGAAGTCTCACATTTTAAGTAGTGTAGCTGTGTCTCAAAAAGGTTTGTGTCTCGGGAGACAACTGTCTCATTGAGAAGATGGTGTTAACTTCAAGAGAGCGTGTGATTCTGTTGAAACACTTTGGGATGCTAGGTCCCCTGAGTACAGAGCATCCCCCCAGGCTTTGGCCCAGTGTTGAGCACACAGAGGATCTCCACACATACGTGCTGGACGGTAAACTGCCTGCTTAATGGAAATACTATGTGTGTGACGTGTGTGTGTGTGTGTGTGTGTGTGTGTGTGTGGTGGGGAGGGATTGGATGGAAGAAACTCATGCTTTATCAAGTGGAGAAACACTTGTGAATAAAAGGTTTAAAAGCAAAGACTTTGAAAGTAAAAGCTTATTAGAAATTCAAAGGGGGGGTCAAATACATGTGACGGAAGATTTGACTTGGGTGGTGGTAACACAATGCAACATACAGATCATGTGTCATAGGATGGTACACTTGAAACCTATATAATCACATTAGAATGTCACCCTAATCAATTTAAATAAAAACAAAAGAAACTCAGACCCACAACTTGGCTGTGAGCAGTAATTAATGTGAACAATTAGCTCATACAGGTAAATATCTTTTGGAATAGTTTATTTCATAGACATTGTGACTGGTCAAGAGAACTTTGGAGAAATACGAATAAATGAAAAAAAAAATAACTAAACAGTGCTCAGTTACATTTTTTCAAACAGGTTAGAATTGGAAAATTCTACAAAGACACGTGTTCTCTCTCGAAATGTCTCGTATCTTGTGGTCTTGCCGTTTCTGTAGGAAACACCACTTGCATGAAGAAAGAGGGGATTTTAAGCCACAAACAATTCCACGCACCTGTAAATAGGCTGTGTTCTAGAAGTTCATTTGAAAGTTAATGTTTTGGGAGCTCTAACCTATTTTCCTGTGGAAGCAAGGTGAGAAATAGGACTTAGATTCCCAAGGTGCCAGAAACTGTCAGGGCTTGTCCAACAAGTGACTGTACACACAAGTGCTCCGGGTAAGAAACAGCTGGATTCCAATGTCAGCTGCATGTTAGTTTCCTCGTCCACAGCGTGGTGCTAATTAAAGCACCAACTTCATTGAATCCTGTGCATTAAATGAGGTCTTCACACATGACTGAATGAAGGGCACATGGCACATTAAAAAGGAGCCATTGTTATATACCACTGGGTCACAGCTGCTAACGAGCACACTCTCACTCTGGCTAAAGTATCTTATTGTACCTCGTTCCTGTGGAGCTAAAGTATCTTATTGTACCTCGTTCCTGTGGAGCCCCGGGCATTGGCGGCGTCTGAAACTCGGTGGTGTGTCTGTGCTCTGCCTCCTCAGGGCAGATCCGCAGGCTTTCCCTCATCTTCCTTGCTCCGCTGGAAATGAAGTCAAACATGTTCCTTCTTTCCAAGTCCTCATTCAATGCTACTTCCTCTCAAAAGACATTTTTCTTCTCTGGAGCCAGAGGTAACGATGAAAAACTCAAATGTCGGAGAAGCTGCTGAATGCTAGGCAGAGGTAGTTTCGAAGCAGAACAGGACAATCGGTTTGGTTTTGAGGTGGATGGAGCAGGTGGGATAATACTCAATTAGGGTAAGGCTCTTCCGTCACCAGGTGGACTCGGCAAGAGATCCACTGAAATGAATCATGACGGATGAAGCGGCACAGAAATCCAGCCGGAGCTCGGCCAGATGGACTTGCCGGCGCTTCGTCTATGGGCAGACACACTGCCCAGTGCACGTTAGGATCCCGCCCGGAACGCAGGGCTAGTTAGTTGTTCATTACCTGACTTGGTTATGTGGTTATGGTTAGAACAAAGAGATGAAAGAATGAAGAATAAGGAAAGCCAAGTTGTCTGAAAGTTAAAAAGTCTGCGTTAAACTATATTCACTAAAATGCAACATCTTGACATGTGCAGTTCTGTATACAGTAGAACAGCATGCTGCTTTTAAATTTTAATTAAAATTTTAATTTTTTGTCCTTATCTGCATTCCTCACTTAAGAAATAATTTTTGATTTGATTTCTAACATCCTTATAAATATCCATCCGTCTTATGTGGTGATTCAGAGTAGAGGGGTGTGCTGGGGATGAGACAAGCCATTTTACATTATGATGCTTTATTTTATTGTTATTTTTTTTTTATCCTCAAATAAAAGAGGACACCTTTGCATTTATCCTGAGATAGAGTGGGAGAGAGAGAGGGAGGAAGAGAGAGAGAGAAACATCGATGTGAAAGAGACACATCGAGTAGTTGCCACCCACACAACCCCAACTGGAGCTGGGGACAAACCGCAACTGAGGTGCGTGCCCTTGGCAGGAACCGAACCCGAGCCTCTATGGTCCGTGGGCCGACGCTCTAACTACTGAGCCAAACCTGCCAGGGCCCACTGTGGCACTTCAATCCGGGGCGTAGGCATTTGCACCTACTTGGCAAACATGTCACCCCTGCAGCTATCATAGCTCAAGCGTGGGCGGGAGGAGAAAAAGACCCCCGCGGAGGACACAGACTCCCTGCAGCGGCCTGCAGGAACACCTGTGCCTCTTGTTTTCTATTTTCCTAGCCCACCGACTGATACCGACAGTGCCGACTGTCCTAAGGAGAGCACTGTCCACTATCAGTAAAGGTCAGTTCCGTTTTGCCTCCTCGCTGGTAACCGGAGGAGAGAGAGGCTGTGATGTATTGGTACCCCACAGTCAGAAGGCAGTTTCTGGCCTCACTCCAGCTCCTCGAGTCAGCCCGCAGCTTTGCCATGGGAGCTGCTCTACTTCCTGAGCATGCCGGGATGGCACCCGCTTCAGCCAGGTGCCCTGGAAATGCTCCTTCTCTTAGCGAAAGCTAACCTGCCACCCACCCCACCCCGTGCCTGGGTTCGCCCGTGTTTCCATCCGTACCAGTGTGCATGACACCTTCAGATCCTGCCCTTCTCGTTCTAGCTGCTCTTGGGCTTGCTTTCTTTCTGCCTCTGGTTTCTAGTTCTGTGTATGGACCAAGGGTGCCCGGTTTAAACTTTTAACCCATGTCTCTGAATACTCAGATACATGAATCTAAATGCCCCTGAACGTGTCAGCTTCTGTATCTAACAGACAACTGTGATAATGTGATCTGCAATAAGAAATGTATATTTGGTTTTAATCCCCATTCCTGCCACAGAGTCCCTAAACCATTGGGAAGTCCTATGTCACGAGAGCAACACAGGTGTCTTTTGTTATGTTAATGAGGAGAGTCTGGGAAAGCCGGTAGGTAAACTGAAGATGGAGACTGACTGCCGGGGTCCAACTCTGTGTCTAGAGGAGGGGTGGACAGTTCCATCCCTCTACCTTCTAGGAGGGTGGAGGGGCTGGAGATTGAGGCTAATCATGAATGGCCAATGATTTAATCAACCATGCCTAAGAAATGAGTCTTCCAGAAAAACCCAAAGGTCCAGCTTTGGAGAGTTTCCAGGTTGGTGGACAGGTGGAGATTTGGGGAGAGAGCGTGGGGTCTCCCCATTCCTTCCCCATACCTTTCCCTACGCGTCACTTCCATCTGGCTGTCCATCTGCATCCTTATAATACCCTTTACAATGAGCTGTTGCCCTAATAAGCAAATGTTTCTCTGAGTTCTATAAGCTGCTCTGGCAAATTAATCTAACCCAAGAAGGGGGTCCTGGGACTCTCACGTACAGCCACTTGGTCAGAAGCGCAGGTGACAACTTGGGTTGTGAGTCGTGTCTCATGGGACTGAGCTAACTCCACGTAGATAGCGACAGAACTGAGTTACATGCAGAAGCCCGTGTCTGCAGAGAACCACGTTAATTGCTTGGTGGTGTGAAAAAAGCACATGTTACAGAGAGCACAAAGGTTATAGTTTTAAAATATCTTGCCCATGATAATGATCACTGAAGAAGAGTAGGTTTGCCTTCAATCCTGTCAAAATTAGTTTTAAGGATTCCCTCTAAAATGCAAAAGTAAAATTTTAAATTTCTCAGAGAACTCATAAACTCCTCAGACAAGTTAATATGATTCTCAGTCTGAGAAACTCAATTTTATTACATAGCCCATCATGACAGTGTATCTCTTGTTGCTTTATTACTTTCTAACTTTTCCTTATTCATTATCTTAATTTCACATTCAAAAGCCATCTGAGTTGTCCTGATGTACAAAAAATTCGCATTTTGAATACTAATATTCAGTATTCCAATTAGTAAGATAGTTTGGTCTAGCTTCATATCTGTGATCACATGAGTTTAACAAAACTATTTCAATCAACCTGTCATATTTTCCTATATTATTATAAAATTCTCAGAGACATCATTTTAAATACCTGCAAAATATTTTACTGGGTTGATGTTCCATAATTAATTTCATCATTCCTCTAGGGTTAGACAGTCAAAGAACCCCTAATCTTCCATGACTTTTTGTATAGCTTTATTATTTGTATCACTAACATGTTGCCTTTCTCTATGACTCTATATGGTATCTAAGAAAGTTCAAATTCTTAGGAAGATAGAACCTGTTAATAAACTTGAAAACAAATTTTTCTCAAATGAAGCTAAGTGGAGTTTTTCAGAGATAGTAGTGGAAATTGACAAATTTCTTATCATAGAGTGTAGAGCTATATGATTTAGAGATATAATATTAGATATAATTGATTTAGTACTTTAAAGGTTATTATTTGTCAATAGCCAATTTCAAAATAATTATCTGGAAAGTTGTACACAGCCATATACCCCTAACTAAACAGCAAAAAATTATATAAAAACAGATTTCCTAATTTGAAGTATATATAATTGTATTTTTGCTAAATGGCTGAGGTAAAATATTCTCATGCTAGAAATAAAGTAAATTCCAGCAAATGGAAGAGTGGCAAAAATTCTATTCCTCACCAACTCCACGATCTGTCCACACAGAGACCAGTCTGGGACAGTGTCCGTGAAAGGTGGACTGATGAGTTGCATTTCCTTTTGTGTCCAGGGCACTGAACTCAGGCAAGGTCACACTGTTATTTGTGGAAATAATAGCTGGAAACAGAAAAGTGCTATTGACCCTTTCATCAATAAATCACGAGTGAACAGTGCAAGCTCCTTGACCTGCTGGAGCAAGGATGGCATCTCGTTGTTCCAGCTCGCTTCCTCGCGTACAGCAGGACCAGTCCCTAAATATGCAAAAGGGACGTTTCAATTCAGACTTGACTTCTGACACCCTTAATTCTACCTCCATTGGTTCACCTCTGATGACAGCCTTTCATATAACTCTTCCTTTAAATTTACCTTTTATTGCTCCCCTTTTTCCTCCTCCTCCTCTGCCTCATTTCCTTGTTCCTTTTCCTTTATTGAGCACACCTTTCTGTAGGAGAGAATGCAATGAGCATCCTATAAAAACAAAGTCTATAAATGGCAGAAGACATTTTTATATGTTCTCCTGTGCTGTTTCCCTGACAGCACAGACGGAGTAGATTTGTAGCCTATGTCAGCACTGGGTCTCAGGTGGTATCGGGGCTGCTAGGACTGGCAGGTGGACGGCACAACAGTGCGGGTGAGTGGTCCAGGACAGAGGTTACAGCAACCAATAAGAGGAGGGATGGATGCTGTGGGTCGCTGAGGAAGGTCAGCCTGTTCCCTGGTCCAACAGGTCATCAGGCGACAGTACCCGAGAGCTTGCCCTGCTCTGGAGATTCCGTGCACAGTGAGCCTTCAGATTTGCGTGGGAGCAAGGCGCGGAGTCAGGGTATTTAAGAGCAGATAGAGCTGGTCAGCCCCGCAGGACTGAGGTGTAGCTCAAAAACTCCTGCACCCAGGAAAACCAGGGTGAGGCCAAGACACACCCAAGTCCAGAAGAAATTTCTTAGAAAAAAATACACTATGGCTGTATTTATTGCCCAATATTGTTATGCTAATTTTGCTATGATTGCATAATGCTCTGCTGCCTATTTAGAATTTTCAGCACATTTTGGGTTGGGACCTCAATATGATTAAAAACGCAGATGTAATTAGGAATAAATGTGTGCACACTGACTTGGCAAAATATTTGATTACAAGGGTAATAAACAAGTCACAATTACTTTAGGTTATATCAGTGTCCCTCTGTAACAAAGTAATAAGAAAAAAAGTAAGTTAAGAAGGGAGCATATTTCAGATAAATCCTTTTATATGACTACATTGTCAATCAATTTCGAAATGTGATTATATCTGCAAGTAGAAATTGACATCAGAGAGTGATTAGATTAAACGTAGTTATGAACCTTTGGGTATTTAAAAATGAATTGTGAACAGTAAAATATTTGAGTGATGTACCAAAAATTTATTTTAGTACCAGTCTAATGTGTCAACAAATTATGTTCCCCAACATAACTTGTTGCCTTTGTGAAAAGATAAACAAACAAAGAAACAACTCATCAGAGTCAATGCTATTGTACCTCTCAATCACAGTAAGTCCTTTCCCAAAGCAGATAGATATTGGTAATTGCTCGCACAAGTTTAGGTGATACTGAAAACACCTTGATTACTTTGCAACATAGTTTCTTTTATTCAGTCAGATACTAGCTATAGGGAGGAATCTCAGTATCCTGGGGGAATTGGGGTAAGTGTGTGGATAGCTAGAAGGTATTTCTTGCCATCAGAATTTATCTATGTTTCTTATTTTTGAGAACAGAAATGAGAATAGAGATGAAATATTATAGATATTTTAGACTAGGGATTCATAGTAGATGTTATAATAGCATCTAGTTTGTAATGAGAAGTCTCCCCTTGTAAGATATTTTCCCCCTCCATATTTCAAAATAGAAGCAACTTCCTTTTAATGTCCAAAAGTCAGTATTTTCTAATGGAAGAAAATAATCTTATAAGTTTAAATACACCATGCTTAGCAGTGTTTAGCATCCCTTATAGACTGTGACTAATTTTTATTATACATAATCAGGTAAACCATGAAGCTGACAGGTAAAGCTGTAAATGAGATTTGACTCCAAGAGATGCATCTTTTCCATAAATTAACAAGTAATCTTTATATCTTTATACATGTGCAGTTTAGGTTTTTATTTTATTTTTTTGTAGAACATCTCAAAAGAAACATTTTTATTCTGACCTTTAAATTTTTTCTTTTTTTCTTTATTGATTTCAGAAAGAGGAAAAGGGAGAGGGGGAGAGAGAGAGAGAACCATTAATGAGAGAGAACATCAACTGTCCGCCTCCTGCATGCCCCCCACTGGCGATCAGGCCCACAACCTGGGCATGTGCCCTGATGGGGAATCAAACCTGTGACCTCTTGGTGCATGGGTCAATGCTCAACCACTGAGCCACACTGGCTGGACCGGACCTTTAAATGTTAAAATAACAGATTTTTCAACCTTGTGAAGTGTATAATAATAGCAAAATTTATAATATTCATTTCTGAACCATTGCATTTGCTTATAAGGAGGGCAATCTCTACTTGTGAAATGAAATGCTGATTTTGAGGGAAGATAAGTAATTAGATGATGGCACTTTGCGGACGGTGCTCTGCTCTGCTTTTGAAAAACAACCTGTTTACCCTTATCATTGCTGGGTTATAAAACGGTATTTATTCCTCGTGTATGAAATTGAGATGCACTGTTTTAACATTTATCATTTGTAACCTTTTTTTTTAAAAAATTAATTTATTTTTTATTAATGGCATTTACCCATTCAAGTCCTAATACTCATGATGTTTGGTGATTTGTTGATAGCAACTGCGCCTTGTAAATATTACACATTGTGGTAACAAAAGTTTGTTCTTGTTTTCAGCTTTCTGTGATTTTTATGCTTCTGTGTATCATTTTATTTTTAGAAATGAAGAAGAAAATAAAATTTCCTTGTAAGATATATTGTACAACTGGGAAAATGAAAGGAAGATTGAATCCACCAATATTGTTAACGTAAAGGAAGGAAAACATTTTTTTTTTTTACACGTTTAAACCAAAACCCAATGCTTTGTGTCTGTTTTTAAGAAGCACCCCATTTCTGCCGTCCTCACCAACCATCGGGTCTGGCCTTGGGTGCTGGAATCGCCTTTTCCTTCGGGAAGAATCTCCCCCCTGCTGTGGGGGTCCCCCCCCACCCCGCACCTCCCAGCAGCTTTCTGCAGCTGTAGGAAGGGCAGGGGTCCAGGCGTCCAGATTTCTACCATGCTCCTGTCTCTTCCTGGGGTGTTCCTCAGACCCCTCTTCCACAAAGATTTTTCTAGAGTGAGTGATGATTCTCGCCGGTTCTAAGTGTCATTGGTGGTCTTTGTAAGTCAAGTTAGACCCCTGAGGTTGACCCTGACAACTCATCTAGGAGAGGATTCTGGGAACCTTCATTTTAAGTAGGTCCTCATATGATTCCAGTAATCAATAAAGTCTGGGAACCACGAGGCTGGGGGCAAAGAGATCACCTGGATTAGGGCAGGGACGCTCATCTGAAACCTTTGAGTGCCAGGAGGCTCACTGCTGCTGGGGAGGAGTCGCACCTGGGGCCCGGGGCCCGGAGCCCGAAGCCTGGGGTCTGGGGACCGGAGAGCCCGGAGCCCGGAGCCGTGGCTGCAGCAGCAACTGCAAAGCAGGGTCTGCGGCCGCGCCGGATGGCAGCAGCCCTGGGATGTAGGAAGATCCCCTGGGTGCTTCTGGGGCAGTGAGCACCGCACTGTGTCCGGTTCTGATGCCCAGGATTAGTCGACCACCAGCTCTTCCTTTTCGCACAGGAGACAGCTGAGTCCCAGCTGAAGGGACTGGGCCTGCGTTCACATGCCATACAGTCTTGTCACTGTCTATGACTCGTAGAGATGACACGCTAGCAATAGGAGTTTTCCTGCAGGGTGGGTTCACTTGCAGACGGAGAAGGTTGGCATCCTGGAGGGAGCAGGGAGGGGGGGCAGGGTCCGGGTTAAGCTTCGTCTGCAGCTCCTGACAAATTGTTCCCCGGGTAGCCCCCGAAGTCCAAGCTTGGGAACGTCCCGCTCCGTGCTCGCGGAGAAGGGTGTTATGTTGCACCCGGGTTTTCGGGTCCAGCTTCTCCGCCTGGCAGCAGTGTGGAGCTTTGGCCTCTCCTTCCCGCGGATGCTGACTGCTCACCCCTGGAAACGCCTCATCCGCTGGGGTGAGCATTCAGCACCATGCGCAGTGCCTGGCTTTTGTTGTGCCTGTTTATGTTGTAAGGTCACTTCATGGTTGAAAAGGCGAAGACTAAAGTAATTATTAGAACAGAAGTTCCTATATTGGGAAACTTTAGTAGTTAGTGACCTATTTCTGTGCAAAATAGAAATGAAGGATCAGAAGGAGGTGCCTGCAGGGAAGTTGAGCTGCAGGAATTGCTGGGTTATAAACCCGTAGATGCGGGGAGCAATGCTTCCCTTCTGCCGCCAGAGGTCTTCCAAGGACCTAGCAGAGGAGCAGGAAAACCTGCAACACAGAAGCCGGCACATTCTCTGCAAGCTTCACACAAGAACCTAAATAATTATTTGTGGTCTGTAGTCAGTCTTAAGGCTAAACATTTCTGCTGGGTAGAGTTCAGACCATGGAAGCCAAAATAACCAGGACAAAACAACCACAAACTCTCAAATGCAGAACACTTAAAATGTTATTGTTTTATATGTTAGATAAATGCATGGCCTAATCATTTTACTTTGTGTTGGGGCACTTCTGATGATGATTGCAATGACTAAAATCTTCCTATCAATATTACATAAAAGTGGAAATTCATGATCCTTTCATTCATTTACATGTATGGATAAATGTAACATGTATAAAGTATACGTAAAACTCCGAATTTTACCTTCCAAGTTAAAAGTTAAAAAACAATCTGGCCTAATTCCTTTGACTTAATTCTAAACCATTGGGAAGCAAAGATGGGCAAAAATTTTATATCAGTTTAGAAAAACAGCTCACTGTTTGAATTTTTAAAAGAAAGAAAATGATGTTCAGCAAACTAATGGATCCTACCATCTGCATAATGAGTTAACTAAAGATTGTCGGATTTCATTGGTATTTTGTACTTCTATGTTAATTACATATTCAATATTTATCCAGGGGCTCTTACGTGCCTGCCATTTTTGTAGGTGTTGGTACTCATAGAAATTGTAATCACACATGGTCACTGTTTTCAAGAAATTCACAGATTACTGCAGGAAAAAAAAAGATGAAGAATTACAATTCAATTTTATAAATTCCACATTTGAAAGAAGATAATAATAAGGGCAATGGGAACTCAGAGAGCAGTATCTCCCTAACTTAGGGAGAATCAGAGATTTCACCAAAAAAGCAGTTACACGAGCCAGGTGTTGAAAGACCAAAAGGATCTCGTGTAGTGAATGGTGGGGGTGGGGTGGGGGAGTGGGGGGGCGGGGGCAGTCTCCATGGGGGAGAAAGGACCTGAGCAGAGAGGAGCAGAGCATATATAATTGAACACATTAAGAATGATGGGAAGTGGATGGAGAAATATGCCTGGACCTGTAACACACGCCAAGACGTTTGCTTGCTGTATGTACAATGAAATCGTGAAAATCATCTTTGATTATTTTACACTGAGGGTGAAGAAAGGACCAAGGTTGAAATATTCTTAGTTCATTTTTGTTATTTTAATCACTAACCATATGACAATAAAGTTTCCCAAATCAGGGTTCAAACAAAGTTTAAAAAATAAACTCACACTGTGGTCTGAAAAATAATTTAAAATACTTCTTTTTATTATCCAGTCCCCCATTTTGTTTTCTTTTAAATGCGTTTTTATTGATTTTTTTTTTTTTTTTTTTAACAAAGAGAAGAAAGGAGAGAGAAACATCATGTGAGAAACATCAATCCGCTGCCTCCTGCATGCCCCCTACTGGGGATGGAGCCCACAACCCAGGCCTGTGCCCTGACCGGAAATCGAACCAGGACCTCTCAGTCCACTGGGCCACACCAGCTGGGCCGCACTTACTTTCCTGATGAACGTTTTTATCTCCTCCTTCCTTCTTGCTTCAGGTTCCATGTTTCCTCTTTTGAATCCAATGAGAAGGGGGCAGTGGAGAACCATGGTTAGTGCGGGTGTGTTCAATGAAATGTTGGTGTGCTTGAATGTTTGTGTAAAGTAGGAAACAGGGAAGCACTATGAAACCACTCAAAATAAGAAGACACCAACACAATACATATGAATTATATTTTATGGTCATAACAGAACGGCCCTGTGGGACTTAGATGATTCCACCGTCTGTTCACAGACGTTTGTCGCTCTGGTAACAGGGCTGCTTTTGTCTTTGGTCTAGATGGTGTGCAAGATGCAGAAAGAAAACATTGGTTCTGGAGTTGGTGGCTTCAGGTTTCTGCTCTTTGCAGGATTCAGTAGGAGACTATATTTAAGTTTGAACAGGAAATAAAACAGACTGGAAACGCCTCCGTTTCCTTCCTTCTCACTTAATTTTCCTCCTCTTGAGTCAGTGGGTTGGGTGCCTCCCCACTGTCTAACTCCTGTGGGATCTTGATGAGACCACTTGCTGGTTCTCCATCCACCTCCAGGCCCCCCTTCTTCCTTGCTCCCTAGCACTCTGTTCGGCATACCAGACTTCTGCCATTCCCCATAACGTGACATTTTAGAGAAATCTCCAGGCCTTCGCATCACTGTTCCCTCAGCATGGAGATCATCTTTATTTTCGCTCATCTCTTTCCTTCTCTGTCTATGCAAGAAGACTGTTCTCTAGTCCAGCTGGTGTGGCTCAGTGGTTGAGCGTCGACCCACGCACCAAGAAGTTGCCAGTTTGATTCCCGGTCAGGGCACATGCCCAGGGTGTGGGCCCGATCCCCAGTTGAGGGCATGCAGGAGGTGGCTGATTGATGTTCTATCTCATCAATGTTTCTATCTCTCTCTCGTCCTTCCTCTCTGTCTCTAACATCAGTAAAGAAAAAAAAAGACTATTCTCGCATTTGAGAAATCACAGCATAGAAATGCTCATTTTTTTAATGGTCCTCATCTACTTGTATGTATAATTCTTCACTAAACTGTCAAGGACAAGGCCCTTATGTTTTTACTCAGCACCGAGGTTGGTGTCCACGCATAGTAGGTACTGAGTAGAGTTGTGTTGAGTGAATAAAGAAAGAGCTGTAGGGAGGTAAGTGGATATTGAAATAACCTTATAAGTGATGAAACTTTTTGGCTCAATATTTTTTAGACTTATAGAGAACAGGTTCACTTCACATTAAGATGGTTTGATACAAATAATCTGTACAACATTTGCTTACTATTATATGTTTTACATTTTGTGATACCAACGAAATAGATTTCTCATTCCTTCAAGGTTGTCTGATGATGTGGCATTTAAATAAAAATCATCGGTAGAATTTAAGACAAATGTTTTCATCTTCATACTCCCAAAGCTTCTTTATCAGAGGGAAATGTTTTTTGCTATTTACTAACTAGATTAACCATTTGTTGAAAGGAGAGTAGCATATATCTCCAGAAGTCTTGCTCATGCTTAAGATAGGAAACAGAGGAAAAGACCCATTTTCTCCTAATATGCCTCAAGCCATGAGAATGAAAATGCGGATCGAACACATTTGATCTCATCTACCAGAGCGTCTTTGGGAGGAAGCCAACCCTGCGGTCTTTGCTCCGTGGGGTAGAGCAATGGGTGTCTGCGTGGATTAACTATTCCACAGAGGGTAAAGGGAGCTCAGTGATGTAGCCTCTCACTGCTGGGGCTTTGAAATAGACTTGCTTTCTTTTGGTGTCCCTTTACTTGTTCATCAGAGTTTGGGAAGAAACTTTTTATAGACTTAATGCATTTGGGATGTTGCTGAATAAGGAGACTGCAACCTTGACATTGGCTGAAAAGGAAGTTGATGTGGTATCCGTCCTCTCTGGTTCTTCCTTGACTCCTAACCTGACATTGAGTAGGGACACATTTAAACACGTTGAAGGAGCACTTACAGCTTAGTAAGGTTTTCGTATGTATAATAAAAACATGAACAAGCTCTGAAAAGAAATGAGTCAGTATTACACCGAGCTTCATCATTAGGACTGAAGAAAACTACATTCGAACTTATTTCCTAGTGCTTATAGCTCTAGTGATTTGAATTTCTAAGAGACCTTTACATCTACACGCTGATTTTTAATGATATATGCCTGGGATGAGCAAAATACTAGTGGCACCACCAAATCCAGCCTGCCACCTGGTTTTGTCACATTTTATTAGATTACACACCATCCGTTTATTGTCTATAGCTGGCCCACAAAGCCTAAAATATTTACAATGTCACTTTTTACAGAAAGATCTTGCTGACCCCTTAGCGTAAGTGATTCTACTTAGCACTGGTTTATTGGTCTATATGATGTCATTATTTATCATTTGTTCTTTTGGATAATGCTGTAACAAGTTATAGGTTACATATTAAACCATTAAAATACATAGAAAAGGAAATAGAAATGGAGATAAAAAATTTAAGTGTGCATTGAATGAGAAAGGTTAAGGTATGCAAGAATTTGTGTAAGATAAAGTCAGAATTGATTAAAGATAGATGAAATAAAGAAAAAGTGCGCATAATGAATATAAAATATCACTATATCATCATAAATAGCTCCATCTGTCAAACAAGCCGTTTTTAAGCTTTCTCAGTATGACATTGTGCACTATCAATTTCTCAGGGGGAAAAACATACTTCTAATTAGAACAGAGTTAATACTACATGTGCAAATTGATATCCTCTATCTATTTTAAGAAGAGAGATTCTATCGAGGTCATTGAAGACAATTTTTCCCTTCTTAAACTATAACGTTGTAATTTGTATCATTTGTAAGGCAGGTCCCGGTAATTAGAACAGCAGGTTACAGACGGGCTATTTTGGCATGGGCACACTCAGTTTCTTGCCCTCAAGTTAAATGGCCATTGTCGCATGTGGGCACTGCCCCTTGTCCCTGAGCAAACTCCCTCAGCTTGTCCTTGGAGGAGGAAATTAGCCTACATAGATGTCTTTTATCTGCCTCATGTTGTTGAGACAGACTATGTTAGTGACTACCAGCTCAGGAGTCGCTCCAACATATTCAATAAACTTATGCTTTTCATGTCAACCTGACATGAAATTAACAAGGAAACAATCCTGCTGTTCTAAAGAAGATTTTAAAGGAGTTCTTTCAAGTGCATACTTACTTGTGAAATTTTTATTTTTTATTTTTTTAGGTTAACTAAAAGGATCTATATTCCTCTGAAAATTCTCTCGTTAATGTACTTTATAGCACTACCAGCCTAAAGAGTAGAAATTAGGGAAACAATTTAGGGGAGAGAGAGCACCTGGCTGGTGTGAGCCTGTGGTTGAGCGTCGACCCAGGCACCAAGAGGTCACGGGTTCAATTCTTGGTCGGGGCACATGCCCAGGTTGTGGGCCTGATCCCCCGTGGGGGGCGTGCAGGAGGCGGCAGCCAACTGATGTTCTGTCTCGTCAATGTTACTATCTTTCTCTCCCTCTCTCTTCTTTTCTCTCTCTTTTTTTTTTATCCTCACCCGAGGACATTTTTCCATTTTTTGTTCAGATAGAGCAGGAGGGAGAGAGAGGAAGAGAGAGAGAGAGAAACGTCGATGTGAAGGGACACATCGAGTGGCTGCCACCCGCATGACCAACCAGGGCCGGGGACAAACTGCAACCAAGGTACGTGCCCTTAGCGGGAACTGAACCCGGGTCTCTCTGTACCGCAGGCCGACGCTCCAACCGCTGAGCCAAACCGGCCAGGGCTTCTTTTCTCTCTTAATAAAGAAAAAAGAAATTAGGGGAGGAAAAGAAAAGATGAGGAAATTTCAAAACAATATGCTCATTCGTGTTTGGAACAGGAAAACATGTTTTTGACAGAGGATAAAATGCCTGCTTATCCATGTATTTAGGGTTATGCAGAATTCGTAGAGAGATCTTCACACACATTGCGCATGTCCCTTCGCTGATCCAATGCACCTGCTCCTTCCCTTTGCCAGAAAACCCTTCTTTGTCCCCTGAGCCGGTGGATAAGATACTCAGATAAGGTTTTCAGTGCATGATTGAGTATTGTGTTTAAGTCTTATAACTCCTATGTGAAAAATGTGTAGTTGAGATTATATATCAGTATGTTTGAAGTGTCACAAGGGGTTGGCACCGTCTCAAGTTCCCTTACACAGGTCCCTGTGTGGAGAAGTCCGGAAGGTTTCATTAACCAGCTGCCTTGGTTTTAAGATGTAAATTTCTTTCCTGATTTACTGTGCGCCACACAGTCATAAAATAGCTGCGGCTGTCCCATTTACCTGTATTTCTGGCCACTTCCCATCTGCACCATCTGTCAAAATCTTACCCAGCATCTCAGATCAAGTTCAAGCGCCATCCCATTCTCGAAGATGACTGACAGGATCTCTTCGTCCTCTCGTCTGTCATAGCATCTGTTACCAACTCCTGCCGCAGGTGTTCTGTCACACTGTCCTGTATTGCCCTTACTTTCAGCAAATGTCCTATGTCTCCTATAGGACGATGAGCTGCTCAGCCCGGGACTGGGTCTAAGCCGTTGTGCTCCCCTTGACATCTGGAACTTACTGGTCACTCAGAAGTGGCTGGAAAGACATTCTCCTGCAAGATCCGATGTGTTGGCTGGGCTGCCTTTTAAGATTGGGGTTATGGCCCTGGCCAGTTTGGCTCAGCGGTTAGAGCATCGACCTGTGGTCCAGAGAGACCCGGGTTCGGTTCCCGCTAAGGGCACGTACCTTGTGTGCGGTTTGTCCCCGGCCCTGGTTGGGTCGTGCGGGTGGCAGCCACTCGATGTGCCCCTTTCACATCAATGTTTCTTTCTCTCTCTCTCCCTCCCATTCTAGCTGAACAAAAAAATGGAAAAATGTCCTCTGGTGAGGATTAAAAAAAAAAAAAAAGATTGGGGTTATGCATACATGTCTCTCTTTAATAATAACAGCTCAGATAATTAGGAGTTGACTAAATTGTTTCCACCTATGAAACTAGACAATCACTTCCGAATTATGATCGATTGCTCATGAGTCAGATGCTCTGCAGGGGCCCGTCTCTTGCAATATCAAACCTGAGGGCAATTCGGTCTTTGCCTGTGATTTGTACGGTACCTATTAGCCCTCAGCCCCAGTATCTAACTTAAAAAATAAATGTTGAAATATGTTCCTCCTTTCAAATAAATATCCAGCTGTGAAAAATATCCCATATGCATCTAGAAAAGATGGGGAAAATATCCAGATTAATACACATGTACCTCTCGCCCGCAGAAGTTGAAAATCAGTGTAGTTACAAATTCCTGGAACTTCCAGAATGCTGTTTTGAGTTAAAAAAGGGAAGGTGGTAGAAAAGTCCTTTAGACTTGTCTAAACTTACCAGTGTTTTGAAATGTAACTTTTAAGATTTTTGAAGAACCCAAATTAGGCCTCTTCTAAAGAAGAGAGTGACCACTGATTGATAACGGAAGTGAACACAGCTGTCATATGCATGGGTATGTATTGAGGGCCCGCCCTTGGCCAGGTACATGCCAGTGTGCACCACAGACTGTCCCTTGTATTCTTCACTGCAACTCTACGGGCTGGCTTAACATTTTTGTGCCACCGTCACCTATCGGAGAACTGGGGCTGAGACAGAAGGTGTAGTGTTTGCCCAGGGCCACGGGCTTGAGAAGCCACGGAGCCAGGTTCCAAAGCCAAGGCCTCTCCCTTATCACAGGCTGCCTTTCACAAGGGTGTGTTCTCAGCACTTAGCAATATTGTTTATCAAAATCCCCCCAAGAGTGTAGATGCTGTATGCGTATGTATAACTAGGTGACAGGGAAATTTGCAAATATACTTGAAATTACCTTCAGAGAACGTCCTGTATGTAGCCTTCAGAAAAAGCAGGACTTGCCATTTAACACAAATTGTTCACTGTTTAAGGAGGATGGTGTTCCCGACTTACAGTCAGTGTGTTCTCCGTTTGCTCTCTGGATCCTTGCCTGTTGTATTTTCACTTCACTTGTCTTTCTCCTTTTAAGAGAAACAATTTCCCTTTAGTGGACTTTCTTTTAGGGTTAAAATTCAGTTCAGTAGGAATCAGGCTCTTGGATCTGCAAGTGACCTTGAGGCACAAGTGAACCTCAAACCAGCATTTTCCTGATGAGTAAGAAGCTGACATTCGCTGATGTTACGCGGTTCATCTAGCCTGTGGGAGGGACCAGGCCTTCTCGTTCTCAGTTCAGTGGAGTTTTGTGATGCACTGATTCTTAATAAGACACTCAGAGTTCAAGCCTTTGTGGAACAAATCAACACATATTTCTTTTTAATTTAGTGACTTGGTTGTTTGGAGCTGTCATTGCTAATTAATTGTTTGATGTTCTATTTTTAACATAAAGCCATGGAAAATTGAAAGATGGCATATGATGTAGGTTAATAGGTATTATTATGCTTCAGTATAGGCTCAGGCAACATTTCCTCACCTTTCCCCTGACTAATTCTAGAATTTGCCATACACGTCATGCCCCCATGCTTTAACCCTTTGTGCTCCATTTCCTGGGATCCCCTTCCACATTTTGACCATCAGTAAATTCTACTCATTCTCCCTTTTGCATGTCTTAACCTTAGCCACACCTTCCCTTGACCTTGGTGGAATTAATTTCCCCATTATCAGTGCTACCAGAGGGATCTGGGCATGTATTATAGTATTTGTTCTTATCTTATTGCCATCATTTCTTGACTTATCTTTGCTCCTCCAGATGAAACTCCTCGAGGGCAAGACTTTGTGTCAATCACCTTCACATCCCACATGACAACTAAGACTATGCACATGGCAGGAATGAGTTACCTGCAATCATGATCTTTCAAAGACAATGCCTCAAAACAGAAGTAACATCTGAAAATGAGGGCCACTAGTGAGATCATATGATCCGAGCATCATCACAAAATTTGCTGTCATTCTTAAAAGGTGAGTTTTGTCTAGTCACAAAGTTTGATTTTTCTTTATTAGATTTTTAGAGAGAGAGAGGAAGGGAGAGAGAGGGGGGGAGAGAGAGAGAGAGAGAGAGAGAGAGGTCTGTGTTTTATATTTCTTTTTTAGTAACATAGATTTATATGACCCCAGTCATTGTTTCTTGCCTGGTTGTCATTATGGCTAACAACATTAGTTCAGCCCCCTTTTGACTCAAGAATAATAATTATCTAATTGGTCCTTCTAATTTGGTATAAGAAATAACATCAATGGCAAGTATAAATTGTAGGCCTTTACTTCAGTTTTGACCTGAGGCTACTACGCAAATACATAGAACAGATATCAATAAAGTGTAGCTGCTCATATTTATAGGATGAATTCACATAGAGATGCTTCCATAAAGCTATGTATTTTTTCTTTACTACCAATAGGAATAAAAGCTAGTCGAACTTCATCTGGAGGATGCTAATTCAACAGATTATATTTGCTTATCAGCACAAATATATTTATCAGTACACCCCCAGACCTTACGTGTAATTAATGAGACATTGGGCTTCTAGAAATGGTGTCTTCTGGTTCATATATAGAGTTGCATAATGCACAGCTGTGGGTGATTAATCACAGGTTTTAATGGAGAGTGAGTTTGTTCTGTATTCCTTACAAAAGCAAAACTGCAATGATTTGTGTGTGTGTGTGTGATCTGAGTAAACACATTTGAACATATGTAATGCTGATTTATCAGTTTCTAATCCATTAGTGGGACGCTCTCGTTCTCCCGCTGACTAGAATCAGTGAAACCTCTGTAAACATGTTTATACTGGACTTGATGGACCTCGTTATGTAACAAACTGCAGTTGCATAATCTATGACTGAAGCGATGCTTAGGTGGTATAAGCGAGCTATGTCCTCAGGGACTCCCAAGCTGAGCGCGGTGGGTGCTGAAGTGTCCCAGAATCCAGGATTCTTTAAATGGAGTTTCTAATAAATCGGCTATTTTTCTTTGCGGTTTCAGCAAGTACAAAAATGATCTAATATTTCAACAGCCCTTGTGGAGACCAGATCATCACGGAGTGAACTTAGATGTAACTTAACCCTGTTTCTGTCTCTTACCTCGGGGCCAGAGCCCAGGCTGTTGTGGGTTTGTGCATTTCCACCGCTCAGTTAGAGGTGCACTACCTGCAGTGTGTCGACTAACATACTCCCTATGGTACGTCTTCCCTCCCTTTCAGTGGATCAGAAAGCATTTCTCTGTCAAGTCGTCATTATTCAGAGGAAGTGCTTGCACCACAGTGAATTAAATGCTACTGCGAAATTCACCATCTCCATTTTGCCGTCTTCGGAGGTATCACTACATTCCTTTAGGAGAAATAGCATCCTCTGCGTGGAGAGAACACGTTTCTGTGAACGCTCCTAAAACAAATTCCTGCTGCCGACTGAAATCCGGACCAAATGTCCCCGGTGGACCAAATGATGGTACCCAGGTCATTCCATTCTTTCCTTCTAGTTCCTTCTGTTGACTGTGAAGTCTTTTTCCTGTAGCTCATGAGATGTCACCATGCTGCTACTGAAACATCACTGAAGTCAAGAGAAACTGGTGCTACAGGACAGGTCCCCCAAGGAACAGACCCCGAGACTCTGAGGCTGACACACAGGAGGTCTGCCTTTGGATTGTTCTCGGGAACAGTCAGGAGAGGTGGTCGAAGCAACTGTGAGTAGGGAAAGGTGAGTCGGGGCGGCCAGGAGGTGAGTCGGGGCGGCGGGGAGGTGAGTCGGGGCGGCCGGGAGGTGAGTCGGGGGGGCCGGGAGGTGAGTCGGGCGGCCGGGGGGTGAGTCGGGCGGCCGGGGGGTGAGTCGGGGCGGCTGGGGGGTGAGTCGGGGGGCCGGGGGGTGAGTCGGGGGGGCCGGGGGGTGAGTCGGGCGGCCGGGGGGTGAGTCGGGCGGCCGGGGGGTGAGTCGGGGCGGCCGGGGGGTGAGTCGGGGGGCCGGGGGGTGAGTCGGGGGTCCGGGGGGTGAGTCGGGGGGTCCGGGGGGTGAGTCGGGGGTCTGGGACGTGAGTCGGGGTCGGGAGGTGAGTCGGGGTCTGGGAGGTGAGTCGGGGGTCTGGGAGGTGAGTCGGGGGTCTCGGAGGTGAGTTGGGGGGGCCGGAGGTGAGTCGGGGGCCGGGAGGTGAGTCGGGGCGCTGGGAGGTGAGTCGGGGGTCTGGGAGGTGAGTTGGGGGGCCGGAGGTGAGTCGGGGGGCCGGAGCTGAGTCGGGGGTCTGGGAGGTTAGTCGGGGGGCCGGAGGTGAGTCGGGGGCTGGGAGGTGAGTTGGGGGGTCTGGGAGGTTAGTCGGGGGGCCGGAGGTGAGTCGGGGGTCTGGGAGGTGAGTCGGGGACTGGGAGGTGAGTCGGGGTGCTGGGAGGTGAGTCACAGTGGATCGCAGATGAGTCAGGGCGGCAGCAGCCTCAGACAGCCCTGCAGGGAGCTCTCTGTCTGGGAGGCGTCTCCCCAGCTTTCGTATCCTGAGGCACCGAGCCAGGCTTTTCTGCTCCTCCGTCACCAGTCACTGAATACAGGCCGCCCTTGGGGAGGGGCTTGACCTTGGCCAGTCTGCTCCCCTTGGCTGAGGCCTGTGCGGGGAGAGACTCATCAGAGGCCTGCTGGCCACCCACATTCCCAGCACCTGCCCAGACGAGACAAGAGGAGAGTGTCAGTCCTGAGGGGTTCGGAGCAGCGCGCCACGGTGCCCCCCAGTGGTACCTCTGTAATGCCCGCAGGGAGCGGTGATTAGCTGGTGTGTTGCATGGAGTCTTAAAACCACTGAAGTAAACAATGGCTTGTGAGGGGGTGGACAGCATCCAAATTATTCTGTAGCATGGTAGTCTTTGTCTGCAGATACGTTAGAAACGCCAGCCTCGCCCTGGCTGGTTTGGCTCAGCGGTTGGAGCGTCGGCCTGCAGTCCAGAGAGACCTGGGTTCGGTTCCCGCTAAGGGCATGCACCTCGGTTGCAGTTTGTCCCCGGCCCTGGTTGGGTCGTGTGGGTGGCAACCACTCGATGTGTCCCTTTCACATCGATGTTTCTCTCTCTCTCTCCCTCCTACTCTATCTGAACAAAATATCAAAAAAATGTTCTCAGGTGAGGATAAAAGAAAAGAAACGCCAGCCTCTAATTCCCCACTGAGATCCTGGGGAAGTGAGAGTTAAGATTATCATTAGCTTTAATGAGAATAATTTGTACAGAACCCCACGTTTTAGTAAACGAATAAAAACATTTCTATATATTAAGCTTTGAACCACCCTTTATTTCAGCCTTTAAGTGAATACACAGAGCTTTTATTGAAATGACATTGGAGGGTTTTCATATTTTTGTTGTTTTATTCCTAATAGATTTTCAACTATATGAGTAACAGATTTGAGTATTTAAAAATATTTCTATGCCCAGCCAGTGTGGCTCAGTGGTTGAGTGTCAACCCATGGACCAAGAGGTCTCCAATTCGATTCCCAGTCAGGGCACATGTCCAGGTTGTGGGTCTGATCCCCAGTTAGGGGCATGCAGGAGGCGGCCAGTCAATGTTCACTTGTCAATGTCTCTCTCTCGCGCTCTCTCTCTCCCCCCCCTTCCTCTCTCTCTAAAAATCAATAAAGAAAAAAAAAATAAAAATAAATATTTCTATGAATCTGGGCTAAACTTTTAAATAAGAAAGAGTTACTCTGACTTTTAAATAATATAATATGGATACATTCTAAGGGTTAAATTGATCTATATTAAAGACATGCTTAGAATGAAGAGAAAGATGATAATTGAGTGACATAAAACGTAATGTTTATTGACACAATTACCACCGTGGCAAAAGTAAGTCCAGGTGTGTGGTGAGTATAACAGAGTGGCAATGTGACAAAATGAACTCAAACACATGACATTTACTAGTCGAATGAACAGGTCAATTTGCATTTAACACTAGGGACCAGCTGGCTTTCGGAATGAATGTTGGTGACAGATGGCATAGTTACGTAGTTCCACTTCAGTAAATCAACAGGTAATTGTCAGATGTACTCATGGCACTGAGCAATTATTTGAAAAAAAAGGTTTAGGGTTGTTTCTTAAACTTCGAGGTTTACCAAATTTGATTATGGTTAATTCTTTACATAAATTGCACTATGTATGTGAGCTTATTTCACTAATTTAAAATGCCAGTAATGTTTTAGCTGTATAATTACTTATCATTATGGTTTGTTTGCTTAATGAAACAATCTGTCTGATCTTAGTGTGTACTAATATCGTTTCTCAGTCCACCAAAAGGATGACCCTAACAAAATGAAGACTTCTACAAACTTACCATCAACTTTGTATAGTAAGAGATCCACCAAAGCAAGATACTGGATAAAGAGAAATGATGAAATAATCATACTCATCTTAAACTTTTTATTATAAAGTGGCTACTACCCTCACAGAATTTTGTACTAACTTGGCTGGTTAATTTATCCTTTAAACTCAAGATATAAAGATTTATTTGCTTGATGTCTTAGATAAAAGTGATTTCCAGGCCATATATTATACCCTGATACTCAGGTTAGAAATCATAGCTATAAGTATTGATAACAATACATCCTTATGAAAAAAGATGGATGACTGATAGAAAAAGGAAAATATCTTAAAACCTTTGTGGGGTAATTTTTGTGAAATGTGGCCGATGTAGACCTCAAGATACTTCCCCGTGGCGGCACTCACAGAACACATAGAAAAGTTGAATAAAATATAAGAACATTAAGACAAATTCAAAAGTATCCAGTGCAGAAGCGCCGAGGATATGTCACAGCTGAAAAAGTGTGTTTCAGACAAACTGTTCAGCCCATGGAGATCTGTAAAGCATTTATTCTCAAGGGATGGCTGGTATCGCCATGTCAGTGAGCGGTGATTGTGCTCAGGGCCACAGGCTGAATCCTCTATGAAGAAAACTGCAAATAATAAAAGACAACGCTTCAAGAAAGCATATGTTCCCACAAGGAGATGAAAACCTCACGTGGGTTAAACAATGCACAACTGAAGAAAACACCAGTAAGACAGATCTGAGGAAATCTCCCGGAAGAAAGGAGTTGTACTGTTTTATTCATCATCAATGCACACTCGGGCAAGAGATCTGGGGAGAGACACGATTCTGTACTGAGGAAAACTGTTTCAGGTGGGAAGATATATGAAATTTCAGATCAGGAGAAAACATATCAGGTCCCTATAGCCAAACACAGTGTTCTGAAACTCTAGAATGTCAAAGATAAAAATGATGTGGAGACACTGAAGAGAGACGACATATGATTGACAAAGAGACGTAGTTGGGTGGATTTTGCTTTTCTCATTCAGAACAATAGGTCCTTGAAGACAATGAAATAATATCTTCAAATTGCTGAGGAACAAAACGATATACCTAGATAAACTACTGTTCAAAAGTAAGGATTAAAGACATAGATATTCATAAACATAAAAAATAATGTGTTTCCTATAAGCCTTCACTGAAAGACACTAAAGAATATACTTTATCAAGAAAAAATGTTGAGTTGATAAGAAAAGGTTGGAAGGTGACGGAAATAGTGAACAAAGCAATTGATCTAACAAACTTAAAAATACTAAAATTACTATGATTCTCAATAATAACTACTTTGGGATGGTTTTAAAAAAACATGGAACTTAAATACTGAATAGTAATAAAAAATAACCAGTGGAGAGTATTTGAAGGAAAATTTATTTGCACATATCTTTGAATCTTTTGAAAGACGATAGTGATACTGATTTACTTTCAACTTTATTAGGTAGAGATATAAGTAAAAGTCTATGTTAAAAAATTAAAGGAAAAGGAACCATTGCAACAATAGATATACAATGTTTAATTTCCAAACCAGGAAGAAAATGGGTTTTTATTTTTCTGGAGGCAGGGGAAAAAAACAAAAACACAAGCTACTAAGAAAAGGATAGTAAATTTGAAAAAATTAGAATAATATGTAGAAATCTAAATATATTAGTAATCAGAATAAATGTAATAAATTAATTATCCTATTAGAAGACTGAAACTATCAGATGTGATTTAAAATAAGTAAAAAACAAACCTGTATGTTATTTGCAAATGATAATGCCTTACAAAAGAAAGTATGAAAATTAAGAAATAATTCAAGCTATTTTATATAAATACTAACCAAAAGAAGCAAGGAAAAGTTTTATTAAAAATTCATAGAATTGTCCTGTCTGGTTTGGCTACTCAGAGCTTTGGCCTATGGACTGGGCTGGAATCAAACCAACAACTCTTTGGTCTGCAGGCCAACACTCTAACTGCTGAGTCAAACTGGTCGGGGCTATCAGTCCCTGTTTTAAAGAGCTCAATCTGACTTCCGGTCAAGATGGCGGCGTAGGGAAACGCAGTATCGCGTTCTCCCACAACCACATCCAAGTTACAACAAAACTACAGAACAACCATCATCCAAAACCGCCTGAAATCAAGCTGAATGGAAGTCCTACAGCTACGGAATTAAAAAAAAAAAAAAGCAGCTACATCCAGACCGGTAGGTGGGGCGGCGGCGCGAGGGGTGGCGGCAGCGGCGCAGCGGCGTGACGGGCTGGTCCCACACCGAAGTGTGGCGGATAAAAATCAGGAGGCTCCCGTGGCTGGGAAGGTCCTTCCTGAGGACTGAGGGGTCCTCGTCCCACACCAGGTGCCCCGCTCAGGGTTCCAGTGCCAGGAAGAGAATCCCCATCACTTCTGGCTGGAAAACCAGCGGAAACTGAGGCTCAGGGAGGCTGAGGCGGCTGGAGCCCCAGGCAGCTCCTTAAAGGGCCCGCGCAGGACTGGTCAGACTCTCTCCCTCTAAGCTCGGAGGGGAGGCAGCTCGAGGGGCGCCAGAGACACACAGGGAAGAACTGAGCTGTTTGGCACTGGAGCGAGGGCTGGAGAGGGGGCTTTCTCGGGGACAAACGTGCTGTCAGAGGCCTTTGTTCCTTTGGTGAGCCCTTCCCGGGGGCGGCAGACAGAAGCCAGATCTGGGACTCCAGCAACCTGGCTCACACTGGTAGCCCCGCCCTGGTGACTCCCTGAGGCCCCGCCCCACACAACTTTCAAGCCCACCCAAGCTGTTGCCACTTGCTTAACCATAGGATTGGCCTGTCTTGGATCCTGCTTCAAGTTTTTCCTAAATTCTTTCAAACGAGCAGCATCGGGTCTCAGCGAGCCCCATACCTCTCATTAAGTAATACACAGAAACAAACACAGGGAGGCAGCCAAAATGAGGATACAAAGAAACAGGTCCCAAATGAAAGAACAGAACAAAACCCCAAGAAAAGAACTAAGTGAAATGGAGATAAGCAACCTAACAGATGCTGAGTTCAAAATACTGCTTATAAGGATGCTCAATGAACTCAGTGAGGGCCTCAAGAGCATAAAAAAGTACCAGTCAGAAATGATCGCTGCACAGTTAGAAACGAAGGAGGCTTTAACTGAAATAAAGAATAATTTACATAGCTTCAGTAATAGAGTACGTAAATCCAAGGAGCAAACCATCGATTTGGAATATAAGGAAGCAAAAAACGCCCAACCAGAACAGCAAAAAGAAAAAAGAATCCAAAAAAATGAGGATAGTGTAAGGAGCCTCTGGGACAACTTCAAGCGTGCCAACATTCGCATCTTGGGGGTGCCGGAAGGAGAAGAGAGAGAACAAGAAATCAAAAACCTGTTGGAAACAATAATGGCAGAAAACTTTCCTAACTTGGTGAAGGAAACAGACATACAAGTCCAGGAAGCACAGAGAGTCCCAAACAAGATGAACCCCAAGAGGCCCACACCAAGACACATCATCATCACAATGCAAAAGGTTCAAGACAAAGAGAGAATCCTAAAAGCAGCAAGAGAAAGGCAGCTAGTTACCTACAAGGGAGTTCCCATTAGGCTGTCAGCTGATTTCTCAAAAGAAACTTTGCAGGCCAGAAGGGAGTGGCAAGAAATATTCAGAGTGATGAAAACCAAGAACCTACAACCAAAATTACTCTATCCTGCAAAGCTGTCATTTAGAATCGATGGACATATAAAAACTTTCCCAGACAAGAAAAAGTTAAAGGAGTTCATCACTACCAAACCGTTATTATATGAAATGATGAAGGGTCTTTTTAAAGAAAAAGATAAAATGTATGAACAAACAAAATGGCAATGAATACATATCTATCAACAATGGAATCTACAAACAAAATGAACAGGAAGAACAGGAACATTCTCATAGATACAGAGAACATTTTGTTGGTTGCCAGTTGGGAAAGGGGTTGGGGGAATGGATGAAAAAGGTGAAGGGATTAAGAAGCACAAATTCATTGCTAGACTGACAAACCTCAAAGGGAAAGGGGTTGAGGGGGTGGGAAGAAATAAACCAAAGAACTTATATGCATAACCAATGGACACGGACAATAGTTTGGGAAAAGGTGGGAGGGGGGGCGGGAGTGGGGAGGAGGGGGTCAATGGGGGAAAAATGTGGAACATCTGTAATACATTTTACATCCAACAATAAAGATGTGGAAAAACAAAAAAATAAAGAGCTCAATCTATCCGGTGATACAGACACATGGATTTTAAAAAATATACAGGTTGGAACAGTGAGAGGACTAAGAGATGAACTGGAAATGAAATTTCCACATTCCAGTCTTATAGATGGTTCAACATTTGGGAATTTAGCTCATTTCATGGGGAAAAAAGGTGATGAAACATGAAGAGCCTTAAACTGCCTTCAGTACATCCCAGGAGCCAACAGCACATGTATATGGTGAAATATAAATAAATATAAATATAAATATAAATATAAATATAAATATAAATATAAATATAAATATAAATATAAATATAAATATAAATATAAATATAAGAGGTTCTCTGTAAAACCAGGAACAGAATAAGAACTCCCAAGGCCCCTGTGATTACTCGACATTGTTTTGGTGGTTCAGGTGATGGAATAAAACACCATGTGGAATAAACGTAGTAAAAAAGGGTTCATTTTCAGATAATGTCATTGAATACTTAAGAAAATAAAAAAATTCAACTAAAAATCTACTGGAACTAAGAAGAAAATTTACTAAGATGACTGTCTACCAAAAAAAATCAAGAGTTTTCCTTTTCTAGTGTAACAGGATGTTGAAGTTGGAAGCTTTTTTTAAAATAATTTTTTTTTCTTTAATGATTTTAGAGAGAGAGGAAGGGAGAGGGAGAGAGAGATAGAAACATCGGTGAGAGAGAACACTGACTGGCCGCCTCCTGCATGCCCCTCACTGGGGATCAGGCCCACAGCCTGGGCATGTGCCCTGACCAGGAATCGAACTGGCGACCTCTTGGTGCCTGGGTCAATGCTCAATCACTGAGCCGCACTGGCCAGGTGAAATTGGAAGCTTTGACTGAGCTCCCAGTTACATGTGCTCTGAGTTGGAGTAAGAAGCTGAAATTTCCAAGGTGTCTGGGAACCTGCACGATGAATCTGTTCGTCCAGGATCTAAAACGCTCAGGTTGCTGGCGGTTCACCAGGGTTCAGTGAGAACTGCTTCAAAAAATTAAAAATGGAACTGCCGTTTGATCCAGTGATCCTACTTTTGGGGATATATCTTAAGAAGCCTGAAATACCAATCAGAAAGAATATATGCACTCCTATGTTCATAGCAGCACTATTTACAGTAGCTAAGATCTGGAAACAGCCCAAGTGCCCATCAGTAGATGAGTGGATAAAAAAGCTGTGGTACATGTACACAGTGGAATACTATGCAGCGATAAGAAAGGAAGATCTCTATCTAAACACAAATCTTATGCATATCGAAAATCTTTGAAATAAAGAGAATAATTTTCTCAGAGATTTTTAAAACCTATATTAATCACAGCTTGCAAGACTGCTATCATTTTTAACATAACCATTGTCTTGAACTTTTGTAGAACTAAAAGAGATTGAAACTTGAATAGAAAGATTCATGCAAGTCTGGACGTTTGGTGGGGTGGGGTGTGCCAGTCTAATAGTACCCCAAGGACATGATCAATCCTTGTCCCCCACTGAGACACCACTGCGGGGGTCTGGCTCACAGACATTCGTTTCTCCATAGACATCTGTTGAAGTGATAAGTTCATGGAAGACTGAATGGATGGGTGGATGAAAGGGAGAGGGAGAACTTATCATGAATGACAGAACAGAATAGAGATGACTAAGGAATCCACTTCCGCATGATCAGAAGTTGGATCACTCCAATGGGCAGAGGATCTATGCCTGCCATTTGTTTCCTGTCCTGATTGTCAGCCTGGTGTTCATGGCCAGGTCCAGAGGCTACCAGGAGAGCTAGGAATGATAAGAAAAGTGGCTTCGGGAAACCTCAGTAAGATGCGAAACACAAACAGCGCTTGTTGGAAACGCAGTGAATGAAGCCCTTCCTCCCCATTTCGCAGCAAAGCACAAGACTGCCCCTGCAGCTGAGTTATTTCCCCCACTTGTCACAGATCTCCTGGGACACACAGCGTTAACTGAGGGACATCTGACATGTGGCTACAGCCGGCACGAACAGGTGTTGCAAGTACTAGCCAATCTCATTTGAGGTTTTCTGCCAGTGAGCTTAACCACAGAGCCAGGACCAGTGCCATGCACTGCCAGAGCCGGGGAAGAGCCTCCTTAGCTTCTGCACCCTCGGTTCTTTACCCTTGTCCAGGCCTTGATTCATCAATGCCCATTGGCAGATGATAACTGCAGAATCCTAGGTGACAAAAAATATCTCCTCTTTCATTTTCTTTCATTTTCTTTCATTTCCACCAATGAAGCTTCTTAAGAAACCCACACCCAAAAAGACAAAGCCACCGACACTGACCTCATGTGGCCATTTCCATTAGAAAATGACTTAGTAAATGTGAATGAATTCTACCGCCCTAGGCAAATGTTAGATATTACGTTTTTTTACTCAATTAACGTTCTCATCCATGGGCGGGGGTGACCAACAAAGAGGATTAGATATTGCTCCTGCAACCTAACATTTCTGTATTCTAGTGAGATTTCTTTCTCCTAGCGACGGTGATGAACACACAACGATCAGCCTCAATTCTGTTTCTTTATATTGTTGCTAAGGAGGAAATTTAAAAAGGAAGTTTTAAAACCCTTTAAAATTAGAAAAGCTCTCAAGTGGTACATGATGTGCACACTGCTTACGACCAACGTGAGCACTTCCAGGACCACCCGGAAAAGCTGTGGTTCTGTTCGTTCCGGGAATGACGTCAGGTAGGTAGGACTGATTTGGGTGAATGTAGGCTGCTGTGGGACATACTTTTAAAAATAGAAGTGTGCTGACTAATCGGTTCTGTTGGCAGATTAAGGACTAGAGGCTGAAACTCACGAAGCTTTGAGGAGGTGAGGACAAGCAAAGACGGGTTTGCCTTCACCCTGGTGGTTGAGACAAACCCCGCATTCTGTTTGCACCACAAAAAAATGTGGATTTTAACTTTTTGATATACCATTCACAAAGAACTTGTCTCACTTAAAAAATCACACTTCAAATATCAAAGAACAGAATAAGTGTTGTTTTTTTTTTTTACACCAGGAAAACATTTGAGATTTTTCTGACAATGCCCTCTGTTCTGATAAAAGCAAAAATAAACTTTGTTCTCTAGAGTTTTCCTATAAAACCCTTGCACTTGCCTCTGTGAAAACAGTGATATTGTCCTGGACCATTCAGCCAACCATATGTTGTCAGAAACTTACCACTGTCATTATTATTAGTAGTAGTATTTGCAGGTTCGATTCTGTGCTTCTACCTAATTAATATCTAAGAATGGCTAGTTTCATATAAAAATTGTTTTAATTGTTGGTGAACTGATCGATCTATTATAAGAACTTACATCCTGAAGAAAGGGAAGGTGATTATCCAGGGTGTTCCCAGTGATCTGGGTGTCAAGAAGCAAAGTACCTGACCGGGTAGTGGCCGGATGCAGCCTCCAGGCCGTGCACCGGGAAAAGCACGTGCTAGTCTGGGTAAGTTCAAGGTGACCTCCTTAGGAGAAGACCCAGCTGCGGAGAGAGAAGGAGGAAGAGGAAGGGAGAGAGAATAGGAACGGGGAGGGCAGGAAGGGATGGGGAAAGAAAGCTCAGTGAACTTTTGCATTGCACACCCGGGCTTACGGTGGAGTCACTGGTGACGAGCCAGAGGGCTGAGGCCAGAGCGGATCTGGATGACTGCCCCAGGCTCAGTGACACCAGACAGGCAGCTCAAACAGACCCAGTATTTTCAGGGCACAGATGAGCGCCCCCTGCAGGCCGCGCGTCTCCCCACCTCTGCCCAACCCCGCGGGAGCTGGTTGTGCAGCCCGCACCGTCCCTCGTCCCTCGATTGGCCTGGAAGCCGCGGGCAAGGACACAGACACTCCTGAGCTCGGAGGGAAGCGTCGAGGGGGTGGGAGGAGAGGATGGGGTGCTGGAGACCACATGTGGTCCCGGGCAATCACACCTGATGGAGAAGTGTGCGGTGCAGCCCGGCTGCTGAGACACGGGGACAGGGCACCCGCCGCTTCCCTCACGTGACCTCACTGATGGAGGACCCGGCGCCACTAGGAAGAAATCCGGTAGGTTTTTCTGGGCCTTCTCGGATCACAGGAAGCAGTCTGTTTTTAGGGTGTTAAATGCGTTGGGAAGGTAAAACGCAATTAAAATCTGATATATGTTGGGAACAAAATGAACTAAATACAGTCACTTTTCATGGAAAATGGAGGAAGATTATGAGTAAAGCAAACTTTGTAATCTCTCTCTTTTTTTAAAAAAAAAACATATTTTTTTCCTTTATTGATTTTAGAGAGGGAAGAAAGGAGAGGGAGAGCAAGATAGAAACATGGATGAGAGAGAACATCCCTTGGCCGCCCCCTGCATGCCCCCCACTGGGGATCAGGCCCACAACCTGGGCATGTGCCCTGACCGGGAATTGAACCAGCGACCTCTTAGTGCAGGGGTCGAAGCTCAACCACTAAGTCACACCAGCCGGACTGTATTGATTCAAATCTGTTTGGTATCATCCATTATCACTGCCATTCAGCATAAGCAACTTCTTCAAGGTTCCGAGAACAAGCAGGTATCGGATAATGACTTTCTTCTCATGGCCGTCATATTAAATGCTATTATTATCCTCAATTAACAAATGAAGTACATGAAATCAAGAGGTGTGAAATCCCTTGCACAAGGTCTGGCCCAAATGCTCGGCTCTGTGTCATTCCAGGAGTTGCTTAATCTATGTGAATTAAAGAATTCTGGATTAAATTCGGTAACTGAGGAATAATTCTCAAGTAACAGAAGGTACTAACTAGTAAGCTTGATTTTTCTGTGTTTATAATTGTGGTCTAAACTGGTATCACTTTACAGTACCCTGGACATAGACTACATGCTGATCATAAATATACATTATATATGAAGTATTACTCCATGAATATTAAAATATGCAAAGACTTAGTTAACTTAAAGTGTGTCTGTAAACTTCAACAAGCTGAAGGAATACTCTTTCTTTTTGGAAGTAAAAATTTTGAAATATAATCATGCATAAAACAGCATGTTTCGTAAGTGCAAAGCTCACTGAATGTTCACAAAGTACACATACTAGAATAAAAACTGCCTGAAGAAATAGACCATTTCCAAGAATCAGAAGAACTCTGACGGCCCCTTTGGTGTCCCCCCAAGTAGCTGTCCCCCC
Organism: Molossus molossus; assembly: GCF_014108415.1. Classification (NCBI taxonomy): domain Eukaryota; kingdom Metazoa; phylum Chordata; class Mammalia; order Chiroptera; family Molossidae; genus Molossus; species Molossus molossus. The sequence goes on along the minus strand of NW_023425366.1, from coordinate 6,560,049 downwards.
AGACAACTACTGCTATCCTGACTTGTATCACTAGGGATTAATTTTGCTTATTTTTGAACTTATAGAAATGGAATAAGCGTATAAACTGTATGGCTTTTTCTTTCTTCAATGTTATATTTGTGAGGTCCATTCGGTTCTTGTGCATAGTTGGAAATCATCCTAATTGCGGTAAGATACTTCATCTACTTATTTATCCTGCTTCTTTAGAAATCTGGATGGAGACCTGTTTAAAGCATTTCTCTCTCCTTCCCTTGACTTCCAGCCGATGTCAAGCCTTCTGGGCTGCAGGCAAAGGTCCTGGGAGTTATTTGCTTACAAATACACTAAGATAAGTTTATCTCCATCATGGCTTAAATTTAGCTTCGTATAATTTGTCTTATTTACTGAATTCCTAACATTTTAAACATTCCTAAAGTACTTCAGAGTCAGAAGACTCTCTTATGCTCTTCCATGTGGGGCTTTCAAAGGCTTTGTAAATGCGTATGTTTGATCCGAAGCAACCAACGTGAATGCACAGGCCTCTGGTGGTCCTACCAGCAGCTCCGGGGCTGAAACTCAGGCTAATGGTGCAAACACCAGACAGAAACCCTGGTCCTGAGACACCTGATTAAGACAATGTTCCATTTTCTTCACACACACACTAGAGCCATTTTCAGACAATGCTCAGCTGAAGTCTAATGATCTGAATTGAATTTGGTTATTTCAGAAAAGGAAAATGCAAACTGTGAATAGGAATGTATTAATCAGTTAATAACTTTAAAAAGTCTCCAGTCCTGTAGAAAATAATTCCATCCAGCACAGTATGTCCCTTTTTTTATTGGTCTAAAACCACTACATCTTCATTTCTTAAAACATAATTTGAGAATATACTGAAAGCTGAGGACCTTCATTTCAGAATATTTTTTTTTTTGTTACAGATGTTTCTCCTTTTTTCCCCTCTGTGACACCCTCCTCCCAGTCCTGCCCCCACCCCAGCATTATTGTCTATGTCCTTGTTTATGGATACATGGATATAAGTTCTGTGGTTTATCTCTTCCCTCTACCACATCCACCTCTTATGGGGTTTGTCAGTCTGCACCCCACGTCCATGTCTCTGGGTCTATTTTGTTTGTCAGCTTGTTTTGTTCATTATATTCACAAATAAGTGAGATCATGTGATATTTGTCTTTTTCTGGTTGGCTTGTTTCACTTAGGATAATACTCTCCAGGTCCCTCCATGTCGTCTCAAAGGATAAGAGTTTTTTTTTTTTTTCTTACAGCTGCATAGTATTTCATTGTGTACATGTACCACAGCTTTTTTATCCACTCATATATTGATGGACACTTGCGCTGTTTCTAGATCTTAACGACTGTAAAAAGTGCTGCTATGAACATAGGGGTGCATATATTCTTTCTGTTCGGTGTTTCAGAGAAGAAAATGCAGGCAACAAAATTTCAGTTATCACACGCAGCAGAATTTTCACTGATACAATGCCTAAGGCAATAGAAACAAAGGAAAAAATGAATAGATGGGACTACATCAAACTAAAAAACTGCATATCAAAAGAAACAACCATCAAAATGGAAAGGGAACCCACTGTATGGGAGAGCATCATTGACAACGATACATCAGATAAGGGGTTAATTTCCAAAATATATAGAGTGTTCATACAACTCCACAAAAGGAAGACAAAGAACCCAAATAAAAAATAGGGAGAGGACCTAAATAGACACCTCTCCAAACAGGACATACAAATGGCTAAGAGACATATGAAGAAATGCTCAACATCACTAATCATCAGAGAGATGCAAATTAAAACAACAATGAGGTATCACCTCACACCTGCCAGAATGGCTGCCATCAGCAAATCATCAAACAACAAGTGCTGGTGAGGGTGTGGAGAAAAGGGGACTCTAGCACACTGCTGGTGGGAATGCAGACTGGGCAGCCACTATAGAAAAGAATATTATATTTCCTCAAAAAATTAAAAATTGAACTGCCATTTGATCCAGTGATCCTACTTCTAGGAATATACCCTAAGGCAGCAGAATAATTGTTAATGAACCAGATTTTTCCATATGATTTCAGCAGGCCCACCCACGATTCTATGATGTTTCCATGGACATCATATGAAGAAAGTCTCTTCTAGCCCAGCTAGATGGAGTGTCATCCCATATACCAAATGGTTGCAGGTTCAATGCCAGTCAAGACGCATACCTAAGTTTTAGGTTTGATCCCTTATTCTCTCTTTTTTATTTGTTTTTTCTTTATTGAATTTTAGAGAGAGAGGAAGGGAGAGGGAGGGATATATAGAAACACTGGTGAGAGAGAACATCGATTGGCTGCCTCCTGCACGCCCCCCACTGGGGATGGGGCCCACAACCTGGGCATGTGCCCTGACTGGGAATTGAACCGGCGACCTCTTGGTGCACGGGTAGGTGCTTAACCACTGAGCCACACAGGCTGGGCCCCTGTTCTCTCTCACATCAATGTCTCTCTGTCTTTCTCTCTCATCACTGAGCATATCCTAGGGTGCGATTAAAAAGAACACTCTCTTCTAAGCATGTGTGACATCAAGCATTGACTGTGTGACTTCGTGTCATGCACCATGCTGCTTGTCTCTGTGGCTGGCATTCCTAGTGGGGCGATGTCACCCCAAGGAGGTAAAGTTTGTTCTCGGGAGGTGAACAAAATTTATCATTTTTATGTATAATGCACAGATATGCATTCAGTACATTAACTGACATTCGGTGCACCTGGGGTATTAAAATGTTATGGGGGAGAAGCAACTAGAAAAAGAAAAATAATGTCTGAAATGTCTCATTAGACAGGTGATGGGACTCTACTGGGAAAGGGAGAGCTGAGGGAGAAACCACGGGCGAGAGAAGTCGGACCTTAAGCCTTTTAAGTACATGCATTGTTATTCCCCGTGTCCATTAAACATCTCCTTTTAAGTACATGCATTGTTATCCCCCGTGTCAATTAAACATCTCCTTTTAAGCCCCTCTGAATATATGTTATTAAGCCCAAATGTGATAATAAGAATACTCGGTTCTGGGAGGCATAACTGTGGATGTTTCCCATAGTAAGTAACAAAATAACATTTTATTATTACATACAGGCTACAGAAATATAAACGAGGAAAGTCATTTGCCATTCAAAGCTCAATTTTAGTGATTTTTTTCATGTATTTAAAAATGTCTGAAGATCGTTTTACATGTTTTAATGGCTCTGACACACTGGAGATGTAATTGCCTTTAATTTCTTTTAGGATCTATCGTGGAACATTACAAATTTTATATAATCTTTTAGTTTTGTACTTAGCAACGTTACAACTTGAGAAGAAATTATTGTTCTTTGAAACAAGAAGCTATCATTTGGCATAATTTTGAGTAAATGTAGTGCTTTTAAAGTTTTCAGGAAGACTCATTCAAAGTTGAAATTGCAGGACCCACTTTTAAAATAGCCAGTAAGTGATCTTATAGAAAGAACGGACTGATTGCTTTCTCCCCACAGAACCGTCAGGGCGGGCTGGCTGTTTTCAGGGGCAGAGAGCATCTCATTGACTGTTCAGTGGCTTGTTTCCTTGTCACATAAGGACGTCATCTACTCCTTCAATACAATTACAGCGAGTTTCACCATCTACAAAGAGGCAAAAATCAAATACCTTGGGAAACACAATGACTAACTAGCCAAGAGACAATATGTAGCATAGAGATGGAAAAGGATAGAAAATAATGTATCAAAAACCCAAAAGGCCTTTTTAATAGGCATTAACCCAGTGTACTGCAAAGTGTCACAGTCTAGTTGGCCAAGAAAATAAATTTTTATTTTAGATATGGTCAAGAAAATAAATAGATCACCCCTCTCTTCTCTTGTAAATCTGATGCCGGAAATGGTTTATCCAAATAATAAATCTGTCCCCAAGAGGGAAAAATCAAAACAAACAAACCACAAAAACAAAAATTATTTATATAAAGCAAACCCTTGTGTATGTTACTATCAAAGTTTATCAGAGTGTGGATTGACTCTCGAAAGGTGGTATAATCTTGTTATGGACAGGAGGCCCCACGCCTCATCGTATGAGATAAAAGATCTTATTATTAGGCTTGGTAGATTGGCTACGGGAAACTTTGTTGAATACATTCCTTCCACTGTTTTTCAGTTGGAAAGCTAGAGCTAATAGGAAGTAATTGCAATAATAATTTTTGCTACAAAATTCTCAGGTGTGTGTGTGTGTGTGTGTGTGTGTGTGTGTGTATCTTGCTGGATGTTATAGGCTGAATTGTCCTCCCTTCCCATATGTTGAAATCCTAACCTCAGTACCTTAGAATGTGACAGCATTTGGAGACAGGATCTTTAAAGTGGTAATGACATTAAAGGGAGGTCGTTAGGGCGGGGTATAATCCAGTATGACTGAGTGTCCTCCTAAGAGCACTTGTAGACTCTGACATGCACAGAGGGAGGTGATGTGAGATTCGGGGAGAAGATGGCCGTCTGCAGTCACAGACAGAAGCTCAGGAAAACTGGCCCTGCCACACCTGTGCCTCAGACCTCTAGCGCCCAGACCGAGAGAATAAACCTCTGTTGTTTAAGCCAACTAAACCGTGACACTTTGCAGTACTCTGGGTTAATGCCTATTAAAAAGGCCTTTTGGGTTTTTGATATATTATTTTCTGTGCTTTACATTATTTTCTATCCTTTTCCATCTCTATGCTACGTAGTTGTCTCTTGGCTAGAATGGTTAGGTAGCAACAGGTAGAATTCTCCTTGCGATAAAGGAGTTTTCTTCTAAGAAGAGAGAAATAAAACCAAAGAGTTAGGAAGATATAGGCTCCTTCCTATCTGCATCTTGAATTATAGCATTTATTAAGTCATTTCTCTCACTTTCAAAAGGTTAATTATGCTTCTTTCAGCTTCATAATATCACTTGCTGCCACTTAGAGGGTAGTTATGGGACTAAATATTCTATAAAACTGAAATAATACATGTAAAGCATCTAGCAAAGTGCTGAATAGAAAGGTGATGATAAATGTTGTTTTTCTTCCCATCTTTGCTCTCTGATTTTTAAGACAAGTGCCATACAAACGGGAAAGAACCAATGACTCGCATTTGGTAAATGTGTCTCTATCACTAATATAATACTAATAGTAATACATCATTTGTTCATTCAAAATTAATTTTGTCTACTAGATACAAGGAGTCTGGTAAGAAATGTTCCTTATGTGACAGGTGAGGGTTCACGCATGGCTCCTATTAAGTTTCACTAAAGCGAGAATAGGGAGGGTCATAGTTTGATTTGATATTTTGCGAAATTAGGGTAAATGGTGGTTTCATTATAATGTAGTTACTGCATACTGAAAACTTACTCATTGAATTTTCAACTGGCTGCCATTCTTGACTATAATAGTCATATAGGATATACTCATCTTAAGTATCCGTATATAGTAATTCTGGGGGCAGCCTTTTACTTGGGCTTTGCGAAGATGTTGAAAAAAATTTGTTGAATGATTGAACTGAAAAAGACTCTTCTTCCCCAAGAGATAAGTATAACTCTTCCCAGTGATTGGAGCAACTTATCTCTTAGGGAAGAAGAGTCTTTTTCTTCTTGAAATACTGTATTGAAAATAATCTGTGCCTATACATTACCTTTCTATGTCTTGGGTAATACTATTAATTTTTTTTTTTCACAGTAGCTCTTCACAGGCATCTCTGTATTATTAATCATTTCATGCCCTCTGTTGTGTGGGCTACAACTTTTTTCTACATTTTGATTCATTGGTTAATCTGAGAGGATGTGATTTATGTTTATTATCTCTCTGTAGACCTGTCTTTAACTGGAGTGATAGATGCTGTTTTAGAGTTGATTTGGAATAAACTAAAACCTATTTCTTATTGAATATTTAGAATTTTTAAACACTCAGTGCAGTGGCTACAAAACTACAAAAGAAGAATTGCAAAGAAACCTGGAAACATAGTGGACTATCCCTGCAGTGTATTCCTTGGTGCTAAACAGGCACTTACTACTTATAGAATATTATTTTTGTTGTTGCCTTCATAACTTTTCCTGATTGAATTACAGAAACACATTATTGATGCAAATAATTCACATGCTAGTAGCTTCTCTTGTATTACTTTTTGTATGTGTAGTTTTAGTTTCTGGATGTCCTGATGAACAGAAAAATGGGAACAGTGGGGCATTTTTTTTATAGAAGTTAATTACAGTGAACTTGACCTTCCTCTACAGCCATGACATCCACCTCTTTGATTGACTCATTTTCTTAAATTATCCACAGCTTGCAAGTATATGCTCCTCACTTGCACTATTTCTTCCTCTTTTTCCTTCCTTTCTTCCCAGATACCATGTCTCATTTTAGAACAGATTTGAACACTATAGCATATTCCACAAAAATTAAATATATGAAGAGTAAATTGTAGTCAAGTACCTGTGAAAGTGTGAATTAGAATGGAGAAATCAGGAATTCAGATGGCCATACTGCAGAGGTCCAGAAATGTACTCCACTTGAATGATGTATTGAGCTGTGATTTGTAGTTAATAAAGTTAAATGAACAACACAGCCAGCAATACAAATCCTACCATCATGAGAAAACCTTCCACATTTTCACAGAAGGTGAATCTCTCCAGGCTTTTATTTTTCACACGGAATTTTTATAGAATTCATCAAATAACACCATAGACAACATGGAAACATTGGAGTTCATAATTTCCTTCAGACAAAGTGCCCACTAGGAATGCCCTTTCTTTCTATTTCATGGCCAAAAAATAGGTACTTTGAGGGCCGTTTTGAAACATGAATCTCCACTCCTATAAAACCAAAGTCTAAAACTGTCAAATGTTGTAGAAGTGCTAAAACTTTTTACAGAATTCACTCATTATTCTTCATTATTAACCCACAGACACTCTCTGTTATTGCCTTTCATGGTAACACATTCACCTAATGAGATCTGAATGGTCTCTCTAGAGTACATGAAGCCATCCATTTGAGAACATTTGAGAACCCTGTACCTAAAAGAGGAATTTATGTATATAATAAGCTGCAGATATTTAAAAATTTGCCCAGCTATTCCTGATACCTGAAATAAGGTATGGTTTTATAAAATAAATTCCTAGTCCTTTTATTCTACATCAAGCCACTTCGCTACCAACTGCCGTAAATCTGGGAGTATTATCATCCTGTCTGCCTTCTGCTTAAACACATAGAGAGGTGATTCGTTCTTTCTCGTAATCCTCTGAAACCATGCTCGTATCCTGCTGCTGCTTTCTGTGGGCGTTCTGCTCTGACCTCTTCAGAAGCTTGGTGCAAATAATGAGTCTGAGGCTGGGCACGGACAACATCTTGCTCAGGGACTTTCGATTCTCAGCCACCCATCTCCCAGAGTAATCCAGTCTGCAGGAATGTTTAGAGAGTTCCATCTCTGCTAAATCAAAAATGATGTGAAGCCCAGGGGTGAGATGCGGGAGAGATGTAAGACAATTCCTAACGATAAAAATAATCATCCTCACAGTGTGATATTCCTTTATCAAATATTACTGGGCACCTGCTCTGCACCAGGCACTGCTCTAGGTTATATGTGTTTGTTCAACAAGATGCCCCAGACTGCGGAATCACGGAATCAGAAGTGAAGAGAAAGAGCACCGTACGCTATGCAAATGCACACTGTGCAGGGAAATCTATAAGCCTCAGTGTGGATGGAGGTGAGGGAGTGTTATTTCAGTGCAATAAGTACAAAAGGGAATTGGGCTGTGGCAGAAACTTATGATTACCTGTCCCAAGGAAACCACAGAGCTGTTATAATGTGAACTGGAGAAGTGACATAGAAACTTCAATGATCCCTTCATCTTCCAAAAGTCTGCTCTACACGTAAACAACTGAAAAATTCTTGCCTGGTCTTATTGACATTTTTATGCCCCATAGGAAGTGATTACAGGAATGAATATTTCTGGCCTAATTTGACCAACAAGGAGAATTTGGTTCACAAAGTGTCAGTGACAGAAGACTTTGGAAAAAACTAACCATGTTGTTTCAGAATTTGGAATACCTTGGGGATGGTATTCATTGGACAGGAACTTTAGACTTGAAGAAGGAAGACTGCGAAATGTCTGACATGAAGACTCGGAAGAAAGTTCAGAAAGGCGACGATACCGCTGACGATGCAAATCTCAAACTATTTTAATGGGGAATAAGGCCCCTGATGGAAGACAATGACGTGACTTTGCTCCGCGTTCAGATTACACAGATGCACGAACAGACTAAGAAAAGGAAGAAAGACAACCAAAAGGAAGACAAATATCTCTAAATATAGAAATGGAGCATGGATCAGTAAGAACCCTGAAGGAAGGTCAACACCTATAACGAGCTGAGCTTTGCGAAATTTGCTGGAAATGAATAGAGCTATTTTAGGTGTAAAGTCAGAACTGCTCTGGCTAATATATTTTCCCCATTGTTCTCATGTGCTTTGCTCTTTTTCTATTAATCAGAGACGTTACCTAATATTAAGATAAACTTCCTTTATTTTCCAGTATTTTTACCAAGCTTTTTTAGTTGATTTGTGGAAATCATAGACTAAAAAGTAATTTCCCAAACGACCCATGCTGGAGGTGAAGGGGCCCAAGTTAGAGATGTCAAGCTGAGTGCATTCAGAAGCCACAAACTCACAAGCAGAGGATGGAGGGGGACCTCAGGCGACATACCTTTAAATGAAGGGTGAAGGTAGTACTCAAAAGAAGAGTATTCCTGCTCTTCATAATTTTCTTCTAATGAGCTGTGATAGATGATTAAGATACTCAGTGAAAGCGAGAACTGGGGGCGGAAATGGGAGATGAACTTTGGTTTGATTTCTGAAAGATGAGCCGGACATCTCGGTGCCACTAGTGTGCTCTCCAGACCGGCAGGAGGTCAGAGCCAGCCGTGGCCAGTTCCCAGCGGACCCGGGAACTCCAGAGATAATGGAAGATAGTGCAGTGTCATGGATAAAACAGCAGAAAGAATTTTATTTTATGTTGCAGTTGGAAAACAGAGAATCATTTAATAAAAGTTGAAAATGTTGATGGTTAGATAGCTATGAGATTTGGGGGGGTGGTCAGGGAAAATAACCTTCAAGATTAATTACAGGAGAAAATAATAATGAACAGAAGAATAATTAATCCAAGCGATTTCATGAAACAAATACCAAAGTAGGTCACTCTCCTGCTTGAAAAACCTTATGGTTTCTCATTGTTCTTAGGATAGTTTTTCCTCTGACCACCTCCTTCATCAAATTTTCTTTGTTCTCCCTTCTTTTCCCTTGACAACCTTTATTATTTTAAAACTTTTTATTTGGAGATTGTTATAGTGTCACATGCAAATGTAAGAAATAATACAAGAGGTTTCATGTACAGATCCCCCAGCTTCCCCAGGGACTACATGCTGCATCATTATAGTCCGATATCACACCTCGCCACTTGACATCGAACAATCCATAAACCTTCAGGTAACAGTGTCAAGACTCGAGACAGTGTCATCATAAAGACCTTACTATGACCTACACTCTTAAGTGAGTTGACCCCTCCTCCCCCCCCACCGCATTACCACTCAAATCTCCTCTCCTTCTGTATTCGTGTAATGTATGTATGGTTGTGCAATGGGTGTGGAACAGGTGAGCACACCCTTGGTGGTTTGAAGCTGCACAGGTGCTGTCTCCGCTGTTGTGGGTTAGAGTCCTCTGCTCAGGGTCTCGCCAGGGTGCGCTCAGGGGGTCAGCCGGCTGCATTCTCTTCCGGTGGTTGGTCTGGGGACGTTGCACTTCCAGGTTCCCTCGTGTTGATGCTGGAATTCACCGCTTTGTGGTTACGAGACTGAGTTTCCTGTCTTCTTACTGGCTGTTGGCTGGGAGCCACGCTCGGCTCCAAGGGGCTGCTCACCCATCTGCTCCATGTGGTCCTCCCACAAAGTGACAGCTTACTTCCCAAATCAGAGGGGCGAGCCCCCTGCTCCAGTCCCTGTGGATGGACTCGTGCAGTGACGCTTCTTCCCGGGAGAGACAGCCATCACCTTGCCTCATAACGGAACCTACCCAGAGGAGCGGTGTCCCTTGCCTTTGCCACATTCTTCTGCTGGAAGCTGTCCGCGTGCCCCCTAGACTAATGGGCAGCACTGCACCAAGCGGACACCAGGGGCTGGGATTCTGGGGGCACCTTAGGATTCGGCACACCGTGCCTCCGAATGTCCCCATCACCGACTGGCCAGCCCCTGGACCTCCTTCTGCCCTCCCCGCTGCCTCCGCCCCGGAGCCGCGACACTCGTTCCCAGATGTTCACAGAGCTCGCTCCCTGACCTCTTTCTGCCTCTTCTCAGAGGGACCTGTCAAGGGGCCTGCCCTCCCTAAAACAGCATTTCCGGTGGGTCCCCTATAGCTCTGTCTCCATTCTCTTGCTTTGTGTGGCTCCGGAGCGCACGGACCCTGCCTGGCACGAGGCCTGCGTACCCTCTGTCTGAGCTTTGCTGCCTCCACTGCAGTGAAGTCTCCCCAGGTGGGGACTCGTCTCCTTTGCTCTCTCCGGCACCTGGAATGGCGCCTTGTGCAAAAATGGCCCGCACATACTTGTTGAATAAACGAGTAAAAACTTTATTTGGTAAATATGACCTGTATGGTTAGATAACAGGTAATTCAGTGCCTGGGAAGGTTAGAAAAACGGAATAATTTTGTTTGAAAGGACACAGTGGCTCAGCGCACAGTCTGGGTTTACTGCTTATAGTCACACCCCTGTGCCCTGAAGACACACTGCATCCCTGCTACTGTGTCTTTGTGCAAGTGATTTCGCCTCTAAACGCCTCCATTTTTTTTTTTTTTTTTTGCTATCTAATGACCTAAATGGTATCTCTTCTTTGGATGTATAAGGAATTCTGAAATAATACATGTAAAGTTACTGGTTTATTCAAGCCCAATTCATTAGATGGTTGCCAAGTCTTTATTTCATATTGTGTGGGCACAACTGTTTCAATGAAGTATTCCTGCATAATAAATTAGCTCATGACTAAGTGGTTGACTGTGATCCCATTCACCGAAATGTCACAGGTTCAATTCCTGATCAGGGCACATACCTAGGTTTCGGGTTCGAGCCCCAGTCAGGGTGCATTCATGAGGCAACCAATTGATGTCTCTCTCTCTCTCTCTCTCTCCCCCCCTCCCTTCTTTTCTCTCTAAAATCAATATAAGCATAATAAAAGAATAACTGTTTTGTTACTTTTGACATTGTGGGCAGGAATAGGCGGGACTCAGTGGGGATGCCTAGGCAGCTGCCCTGGGGTTAAGGCTCCAGATGACCCCTGTCACACGCTGGAACCCCATCCTGGGTGGCCGGCATGGCTACTGTCCTCTTGACCTCTCTTTTAACGGAGTCCTGGACCCCGGTATCGAAGGTGTCACTTCTCCTCCTGCGACTTCTCCCTCCGCGGCGTCCCTCCTGCCAGGGCCCACCCCTCCGTGAGGCTGCGGCGTGCACACAGCTGGCTTCCCAGCGGAGAGGGGATGCGACAGCCTCTCCTGTCCGGCACAGGGTCCCCTCCACTATCTTGTGAGTCAGAGCAAGTCGCAGGCAGGAGGGAGCCTCCCGCTTGTCACGGAGCGAGTGGCGGGAATGTCCGGCCACGGGAGGGGTTGTGGGCAGCCAGAGCAGACAGTCTACACAGAAACCGAAGAAAATGTTGATTTTCAAAAACTGATAGCGGAAGTTACGATGCCGATAAAATAGCAAAAAATACATCCTCAAACCACTTCCTTATATTTAATCTAAAATAGAAAAAAGATTAACAAACTAAAACCACATGCACACACACACACACATTAACAACAAAACGTATTCAGAGTTTGACACATTGCATCAAAGAAAAATAAGGTAATTCTAACCACTCGATCAAGCGATACCTCAAGAGAAAGTCAGCCACTGGAACATGAGGTGGGTCAAGGACACCAGTCAATTAGACGAGGGCTCACCCTGGTGACGGGGAGCAACTTGATGATACCTTACAACATGGGTCTGTGTGTCCACACCCTAAGGAAAGTATCTCCGTGTTCGAAATAGAAACACGCTTTCAAAAGCACACTGGCTGTCCTGCTTATGCAAACACTGGACTCTGCAACATTTGTTTTTCTAACTTTGAGGTGAAAATAAAAAAATATCTACCTCTTGGTGAAGGAATTCGGTTTTTTTCCAGTTATAAAATTCATAAAACTGCAAATGATCTTCCAGCATAATTTTTAGAGTTACACTGTTGCAAATACCAATGTAATTCAATTCAACCTGGAATGATTACACATAACATTCTGTGCAGTTCATAAGGGCAAATACAAAATAAAAATAAGAGGCTTAATAGTCCCTGTTGAAAATCAGAATAGAGAAGCCCCTCTCTTTTCTTAGAGCATTTACTTTAGAAAACTTGTAAGTTCTTTCTCTCTTTGAAATATTTGTAAACCCTAACACACACACACACACACACACACACACACACACTGGGTAAGTCTTGCCCATTTTATGAGCCAGGAATGACTTCTCAAGGACACAGGGACCATCTCTGGGAAATGCAATCAAGGCAATAGTGACCTTGTCTCCCAGTGTCCGCGGGAGGGTAGGAACCTAACCTGGTTGGTGCCTTACTCTGAGTAGTCAGTCATACTACTTGTCATAAAGATAAGACAAGTTTATTTTTTCTTGGATAAAGCCAATCAGCAAACACAGATGGTGACCCTGGTGACCAGGTGGATTTAGGACGAACGTGTTGGACACACAGTGCTGTCCCGGGCTCTCAGTGGAGACAGTGCACTGACGAGTTGCATCTATGTGGGTATATGAAAGGCTAAGATTTCCTTCTGTCTGGCAACCTCTGAGCAAATCCGAGTGATGAGCTTGCTGTCTGGTTTATTGTTTATTCATAACAGAACTTTTTTCTTTTTATTCTTTCTTTGTGGATAGTTTTCCTGGGATGGGAGGAGATTTTGGTTTTAATTATATTTTCCCAACAAGATATATATAGTGCATGAAAAACCCAGACTGATTATAGAGAGAAAACCGTGCATTGCAGCAGTTACTTTTGATTAATGAGCAATGTGATCGGCTCTTCTGTGTGCCGACCACAGTAATGGGCAGAGAGGCAGCGATCTGGCGGAGGCCCCGCCTGGACCCCGCCGTCCAGCTCTGCTCTTGGTTCCACCACTCGGATGCCGGTGTGTGCGAAGACTCATTTTTTCTCATTTGTAAAAGGAGGGTAAATGGGACTGGTGGTCCGTTGCCAATATTCATCTTCGTCGGTGTTTTGTTTATGATGCATTTTTGCTTAGGTTATTTCCAAAATGAGATTACACATAAAACTCGAACTTTGGGGTAATAAGAAGGAAGAAAAGGAGGAGGAGGAGGGGAGGAGGAGGAGGACAGAAAAGGATGATCTCACCACGCAGGGCTCAGCCGGAGCTGAGCAGTGACCGACTCCTTCACACGGATGCGTGTTCTGGAGATGCCTGCCGTCTCGCACATTCCTCGGTGTGTCAGCTGGTGTGTTCATCCGCTTAGACTGCCTCTTTGATGTGTGCGAAACACCGCTTGTTGAACGAACCACTCAGCTTAGATTTGCATGATGAGACGGGAAGGGAAGGGCTGTCTCAATGGTGCCTTCCCACCACCTCTTAGCAGAAAAGCACCACGGACGCGCATCCCTGCCAGGCGAGCGAGCGGGAAGCTCTCCAACTGCGCCCCTAGAGCTCGCTTAGTGTCTTCACAGGCGGTCGTCGGGGATGAAGCCCAGGCTTGTCTTGACCAGTCTCGCCTTCCCAGGCCCGAGTAGCCTCGACACAACAGAAACAACACGTGTGTGAAAAATCAGCTAGTGATTGAGTCAAAATCTTACTACGGGGGAATTCTAAAATGCCACCTAAACGATTTGGTTAATGGCACCCTTATGGATTAGATACCAATTTTTAATATTTGGTATATATTTTTTAAATACAGATTTGAAAGTTCTGCTATTCCTTTTAACAGCTCATTCTTTTTTTTGCTTTTTGTTCAAACTTAAATGTATCTAGTTCCAAAGACCCGCAGATGATCACTGCAAGGCATCGTCTTCCTCCAACCCTCTCATGGGCATCACTTTTGCGTCCAGTTTACCAAACTCTGGCAGCTCCATGCGCTTCCACGTTGTATTATGAATAAATATCTCACATGTTTACTTAATCTTGACAGAGTATATAAATTATGAATATATCACATTTCTAAAAAAAATCAAAATTGCCACATTTCGTTTAAAAAAATATCCTCTTGACTTAAAATAATATTAATAATGTCATAGTTTTCAAATGATTTACATTTAGCTTTTCTTCATAAGAATAATAAATGAAATATAATGACTTAGAAGCTACTTCTTTTTGAAAAGCTACCTTTACCACACAGATCGATATTGTTAGTAAAGGAAATGTCACAAGTGTCCCGATCAGCTATAAATAGATCCGTCTAAAACGAAAAAAAAAAGGCTGAAGAAAGGTAAAATGATCAACTTTCATTTTTAGACTGTGATGTATATTTGAGGACTAATTGTACCGACTCTCCTGTTCAGGCAAATGAAAACGGAAGTGAAATTAATATGCTTGGAAATTGCGTTTCGCACATTCAGCCGTTTGGATTTCAGACACAGTGACCCCGGCGATTCTCTCGCGGAGTCCGTTGGCCTCGCATTCCTCATGCATCTTCTGTTCCACTCTCACTCCGAATGGCCGGCGGAAAGCTCCTTGACCTTGGACCCGTGACTGGGAACCGATGTGCCACGATGATCTTTAAAACATGCAATACCTTGTCTTTTTAATCAGGGGCACTGACCTCTTTTTTCTTAGATTGTCAAATAAAAAAAATGACTACAGCCAACACAATAATCGCCATCCGGTGTGAATGAATGAAAATTACACCTATTTTTTGGTCGGAAAATATATTTTTTTGGTGTGCCGCAGAGTTTTAGTAATTCATTTATGTGCCCTGAGATGAAAAAGGTTGAAAATCACTGCTTTGGACTATTGGCAGCCACCGAGCTCACCCCAAAACCATGTAATAAAGTGACAGGGACAGAGACTGAGCATGCCGGCTTCGAACCCAGACCTTGTCACTGGCCTCATTCCATGACTCTTAAATTATAATTTTAAATGCTTTAATTTTTAATTTCACAGCCTGAGGCAATTTTTGTGGGTGATAGTAGGATCCTTGGGAAATAGCCTCTCTCTTCATTTTAAGACAGCTTGGGTACAAAAAGTTTAGAATCCACCAAATCATTGTATGTTAGTCTCAACGTAGCCAACGATGGTATGTTAGAGCGATGTGTTGGTTTTTGGAAAGTATCTTCTCCTTTATTTATTTATTTTTATAAATTAACTTCATTAAGGTATCATTTACATATAGTAAAATAGATCCATTTCACGTGTACAGTGTGATGAGTTTTGACAAATGAATAAACTGATGTTATCACTGCAATGAGTAAGTTCAGGACATTTCCACTATGCCAAACTCATGCCCCCATGTAGTCCCTTCTTTAATTCTCGACAACCGCTGACATATTTTCGGTTTATTATGTAGTATAGTTTCATGAATAGAAGTCTCCTCTCCTTTAACTCACATTTTATACTTTCTTAACTAAGAATGCACCTGATTGTTTATGAAATTAAAATAGGCTTCTAATGTGACACGAAATGGCTAAAATCTTAATTCCAGTACCAAAGCTATACAACGTTGATTTTAATTTTCATTTATTTATGTTTGTTACCTGGACTTATTATTTTTTAAATATGTTTTTATTGATCTTTTAGAGCAGTGGTTCTCAACCTCCTTAATGCCGAGACCTTTCAATCCAGCTCCTCATGTTGTGTGTAGGCGTATCTGCATGTGGGCGACCCGCCTGGAGACGGACAGAGGAGCGGGGTCTCGGTTCCTAAGACCACCAGAAATATGTTTTCAGATGGCCTTAGGGACCCCTGCGAAAGGGTCATTCGACCCCCAAAGGGATTGCAACCCACAGGTTGAGAGCAGCTGTTTTAGAGAGAGAGGAAGGGAGAGAGAGATGGAAACATTGATGTGAGAGAGAAACATCGATCCTGCCTCCTGCATGCCCCCTACCGGGAATCGAGCCTGCAACCCGGGCATGAGCCCTGACTGGGAATCAAACGGGGACCTCTCAGTCCATGGGAGGATGCTCACTTTGCGGAGCCACACTGGCCAGGCTATTTTATTTTTGATATTTTTTTTATTATTGTTTAAAGTATCACAGAGGTCCCACCTTTTACTCCATTGATACCCTCCCCACTCCCACCCCCTCCTGCTCTCCCTAACCTAATGTCTGTGTCCATTGGTTGTGCATATACGCATACAAATTCTTTGGTTTATCTCTTCCCATCCCCCATCCCTCTGAGGTTTTTAAATGAAAGCATGTGTATGGTGTTAGCAACTAGATATTTAAGATGTATTCTACTTTACAAAATTGGAGATTTTTCTATGTCTCATATGACTACTTTGATTTGAAAAATAACCACAACTTGGGCATTTGGAAAATAACAGATAAAGACATACCACTAGTAAATAACCACTTCAATTTTTTAATAACATGTCAGACACAAGTTTTTGTATCTCACTGAAACTGAGTCCAAAGCCTATAGCATGCATTTTAGCAACATACAACTCCTTACTACCGACTGTTTCAAGCCTGAACAGCTAGGACTACAGGAATATGTATGATTATATATATTTTATGCACAATAAAATGGATATTTAATAATCATTTAATAGCATCCTGATAGATTTTTATTTTCCAGATTTAATTTACATTTTTACTTGCAAAGCCAAGAGACCCTTGACCTAAATCTTTTTATAGGAAAATCTGATAAAAGGGGCATAGCCTCAGCTTTACTGTTATTAAGAACTGTGTCA
The DNA here is from genome assembly GCF_014108415.1 of Molossus molossus. NCBI lineage: Eukaryota > Metazoa > Chordata > Mammalia > Chiroptera > Molossidae > Molossus > Molossus molossus. The sequence continues at coordinate 6,543,121 of NW_023425366.1, read as the reverse complement.
ACATCAGGTAAAATGCTCGTGATCGTAGCTGCTGTTTACATGTGTATATACTGATTAAAGAAATATTGAATGTAGAGAATATTTTGCATTTCAAAAGCAATTAGTAATAATAGTCTTCTTTCAGGCAAACTGCTTCCAAATTTCATGGAATTTCTGCCATGACCACACCTCTTCCTGCCCCAGGGCCAACTCTGAACTGGTGTACTCATTGGTCCTATTCTGTTTACGTGTGACTTTTCTGTGCTATTATTCTCGCGACTCCAGCTTTATTTAAGAATATATTGCAGGCTTTATGGATTTCAAGAACTCTAATGCTTTAACAGGACAATACTTTTATAAGTTCTGTCATTTTGGGGTAATACCAGATTTCAATATTGCTCAGGCATGTATAGCAGTTTATTTTTTAATAAAAAATTTTTATTATTATTTTTTAATAAAAAATAAAACCCATGCACAGCCAAGTATAAGATATTGGATGTCAGAGAAAGTTAAAAGGTCGCAGAACTTAGAACATTAATATTGGACATTTGAATTCTTTTCCAGTTTAGCAAGCTGAATAAAGAGCACTGTGGATTCTTCAGAAGAATTAAACCAGCTGAAAATACAAAAACTTTTCTCCAGTTTAATCGAGACCAGTTACTTCAAGGGCACTGGGAATTCAGGGCCAGATAAAGGCAGAGTCCTTCAAAGAGGAACTTGAGCAATCATTTTGAATATTTAAATACCATCGTAATCTTATTTAGAAATAACTAAGGAAAAAACAGTTTTAAAAAGAATATTTTTGATGGAAACAACACATGCTAACTATTTAGAAAAAAAGGATTCAAAGGAGTGTCCACTAATGAATGACCAGCTGAGTGTCACTGGAGTAGCTGCGTGTAGCACTCAGTAGGAGTGACATCCACAGCGTCACCACAGGTCATCACCGTGAGAGGTCGGTGCCTCATTCCAAGGGCGACACCAGTTCCTGCGTCAAAGGCCACTGACCATCTCTCTCTCCAGGTTCTTCCTTCTCGAGTCAGGAAAGAAAGCCTTCCTAGATTTAAACTATGTTTCTGCTACTTGGCAATTTAAACTCCGGCATTTTATTTCACTTGGGTGAGTTGATTTCTGTTCCAGAAGATGAGGCCAGTAATTTCTACAGCAGAGGTAAGGTTAACAATATGGTCTCTGCCCTGGCTGGTTTGGCTCAGTGGTTGGAGCGTAAGCCCACGGACCAGAGAGTCCTGAGTTCGGTTCCTGCTAAGAGCACGTACCTCAGTTGCAGTTTGTCCCCGGCCCCAGTTAGGGTCATGTGGGTGGCAGCTGGTCGATTTGTGCCTCTCTCTCTTCCTTCTTCTCTCCCTCCTTCTCTCCCTCCTGCTCTGTCTGAGGATGAATGCAAAAATGTCCTCAGGTGAGGATAAAAAAATAAATAAATAAATAAATAAATAAAAACACAAAACAATATTGTCTCCATCACATAGTAGCGGCTTCTTTTCTATGTCTTGTTCCTCTTTTCTTTGCAACCAAGTATTCGGTTGAAATGTGTTCTGTGCCTCTCCTAGCTGAAGGAGAATCCCAGTAGCAGCACATACCCATTCTCCACTTTGTCCTCACAGTAGCAAAGGTCTGGATGTTAACGGCACCCCGGGTCACTTCATTCCTCAGATATCTGTGCAGCTACGTGTGGCCATGTTACTTCTGACCAATATGGAAGTGGAACTAGAATGTTCAACTTCCCCAAAGTGTGCTAGATAGGTAGCTTGGCCCACTCAGTCCTTTTTGACTGGAATGTCGATGTAATAGCTGGAGCAACAGCATCCATTTTGAACCATGTGGAAGAGGGCCACAAAATTATATTTCAGTTGATTCCGTGTCTCAGTCTGCTGGTCCTGTAATAAAGGGAAATTCTAACTGAGCGAGGGAGGCTGGCTCAGCCCAGAACAGACCCTTGGCAAATGCTGGCATCTTTTCCCTCACCTGCCCCCCCATAGACTCAGTCACTTATCTCTAAAGTGGAATTTCAACATTGAAACTTTATTTCCAGTTCACTAAAAAAAAAGTTCACTAAAAAGATCACATTTCTAAAAATTAACAAAATAGCTGATACTTATATTTATAGGTCATCTTTGATCATAAAAAGATATGTTATTCCAGGGTATTATCCAAATAATTATTTCAGTGAGAAATAAGGAGGTTAGAGCCTAGAGAATTTCAGAGTTGAAAAAACAAACATATTTCTTACAGGAACTTTAATTAAGTGGCTATTTATAGCCATAAGTGTAGACACAGAATATAACTCCCTGAGCATGTAAGTTTGCTGTTGACCACTCGCGCATGCCCAGGAGCATGGGCCCTGCTTCTCCACCCACGCCCGCTACTCCTCAGCAGCTCACCGTCTGCACATTGCTGTCCACACCTTTATCATGAAGGACAAAGCGCTTCACAGACCAGCTGCCTGTTGCTTGCGCCATCCCTGTGTCTAGAGCAGCTACAAGTCCCAGTGGACGGGACCGTACAGACTGGTCCCTGACCAACGGCTTTCACCACATACCACCTGCCTTGTGCAAACTGTCTTGGGGGACCTCGCGTGTATACTGGCTGAGGTGTCTGGCAGCTTTGGGCTGCCACTATTCAGACACCTAAGTGTAGCTTCTTAAAGAAGAATATTTTACTGAACAAAAGGAGAAGTGGGAAGTTCCAGGATTGAGCTAGCAAATTCTAGATCTCCAAAAGCACTTGGTGGCCGGTACCTCTCGGCTGGCCAGCCACACCAGCCCTGCAGCCTAACAGGTATGTCCCGAACTGGGGGCGGGGAGAACTGCTGTGACTTGGATCAGAGACGTGCTTGACTCAGAATCCCCCTAGTAGACTGCTTTCATTCCACTGGCCAGAACCTGGCCACATGGCCACACTGGCTGCAAAGGATGCTGGGAGGTGGGACCTTTGTCATTCCCACCCTGTCACTGGAGGCACACTCTGCATGAGGAAGCCTGGAGAAGGACGGCTGTGGGACACAGGCATGGCTGTCACCCCTGAGCTGGCCGTTGTTAGCATGTACAACGAAGCAAGTGAAAAGTTTAGAGGAAAATGAAATTAAAAACAATAACGAGGCAAGTGGCTGACATCTGTTGAGGGCTGTTGTATCAAGCGCGGTGCTAAATGACTTGCACTTATCTCCTTTAACGTTTAAAGTCAGCCTAGAAGCGTAATATTATAACATCCTTTTTACAAACGAGGAAACTCAGGTGTCGAGACATGAAGGAACTTCCCCAGGAACACGCAACTGTTGAGAGTGGGGTTGTCTGAAGAGCCCCTGGGACCGCAGAGGTTCCCGATCAACTGCAAAGATCATTACTGGTCCCTGCGGTGGTCTAACCAGAGTGCCTCACTGCACCCAGGGTCTCAGCAAGAACTAAAGATGGGGTTCAAAGATTGGCAGAAACCCATCTTATTATACAATAAAAATGAGGTTGTTCATGTTATTAGTCGTGACTAAATATTTGCTCATTGAAAAATCTCAATAGAGAGATGCATTTCAGAGAAAAATACTTTTGAAGAAAAAGAAATTGCACACCCATGCATACTTGTATATAAAATAATGTTTTCACTGTGTATTAGACAGTAAAGTTCTTATAGTATATATCATAGAGCAAGTTTTACTTTAAAAAAATTTTTTTTCTGTATTGATTTTAGAGACAGAGGAAGGGAGAGGGAGAGAGAGAGGAAAACATCGAAGAGTGAGAACATTGATTGGCCGCCTCCTACATGCCCCCCCAATCCCCGCTGAGGATCTGGCCCACAACCTGGGCATGTGCCCTGACTGGGAATCAAACTGGCAGCCTCTTGGTGCATGGGTCGACGCTCATCCACTGAGCCACACTGGCTGGGCTAATTATACATCTTATAATAGAAATTATTTGACACATCTTTACATTATATATACCTCAATGTTAGATATAAAAACCTTTCTAATCTCACTAATCTGAAATAAGATGTCTATGCAATGAATATTAATGCCTTTGTTTTATGTAAATATAATATCATATACATTCCTGTTTCTTTGTGACAAAAAGCATCAAGGATCCTGAGACATTTACAGGGAAAGACATGCTGGTGTTCTCGGTATTTCTTTTCATATAGCCTAAGCCATCCTAACCCTACCCCTATGCCTAAGCCACCCTGACCCTGTCATCGCCTCCTCGGTGGCCTTCGTTTCCATGGCCACTCATATTAACCCCGCTTCTTGACAGTTAGCAGATCCTCACCGTCCTCCAGACCTGACAAACACACTGGAAGATGCCTTAACAACGTGCAAGGTTCTACATGTGTCTCACTGACATCTGTGCGTATCCCTCTCAGTGTTCTCAGTACGACCACGCCCAGGCTGCTGTCACCTTCGCGTTCTTGTGAACTTCAGTTGCTTTGATTGACGACAAGGGAAGAAAGGCAATAGATTTGAGCACCGCATAATGCTCCTAGATACTTTAAAAAAGACTTCAAAATCAACCCAAATAACAGAAGTAATAATAATATGCTTTCCAGTTAGGAAGTGATTTATGCTTAATACCTGAACCTTCAAAAAGCCTATAAAGAAATAATTACCCATAATTCCACAACACAATAGTAACCGCTATTACAATTTTGATGTATATCTTTATAGGTATTTGGTGTATGTATATCTCTACGTTTTGCTTTCTAAAAATATGGACACAGCGTAGTATTCCATAAATGCATGTCCCAAAGAACTTTGCCCTTATACATATTCCATTTAGGTCGTTTTATGTCCATAAATACACATCCATGTTATAGATTTATTGGCATCATAATTGGGTATTAAAGTAATAGTCTTGAAACTGAAGCTATTTGACTCATCAAAAAATTTTTTCTTATATCTTCAGCTTCAAAAATTGAGTACTGTACGAAGTAGTCATTTCACTCATAATAGTTGTGACAAGCTAAAAAAAGAATGCATCTTTGTTAGCAAATGAAGTATGCCTTTGAGGTCTTAGAAACAAAACAGCAAAAATGCATCTATTTATAAATCGTCAACATATCTGAGTCTATAAAATCAGCAGAAATATTGCTAGCTTCACTCTGTTCTATGAAGATTTGGTCAGTGTGCAGATTTGTGCATGGTTATCGCAAAACACCTGACTGAGGTCGCCTGTCAACACTCTGGAACAGAATCGGCACATTGAAATCTGACATTGGTGAAAATTCTGGGTCCAAGTCAGAAGAGATCCTGGGCTGGAGTAACATGTTCTAAGGGAAGAAACACTCAGAAGCCACTGAGAAACAATGTGACTGCAGACTTCTGAAATGGACAAGAGAATGCGACAGCACAGCTCTCCTTGAACATCTGCAGGGAGAAGCTCACGCCTTTCTATGGACCATGAACTACACAATTATTATATTTTTTTGTGATTCAACTCTTCAAGGTATAAAATGAAACCTCATTGGAGGATGTTGAGCAGAAAAGTAGATTTATAGGCATTTTATTAAATAATCTTACATTAGGGGAAATGTTTAATTAGGCAAGAAGGATGCACCGAGGTGAAGGATGAAATCAAGGGGATGTGTAACATGCAAACAAACAAAGAAAAACCACCCACACACCAGGTTGTGGGAATATAAAACATGAAAGAGTGGAGTGTGCAAACGGTGTGACCAATGCCTGGGTGTGCTGGGTGCCCATTCACACTAAATTGTTATGGAGAATCCTGGTTCAGAATTGTCCTAGTTTTATTGTTGCTATAGTTTTCTTCTTCTTTTTAAAATATTTTTTCTTTATTCATTTGAGAAAGAGAGAGATAGAAACATCAATGAGAGAGAACATCGACTGGCCGCCTCCTGCATGCCCCCCACTGAGGATCCAGCCTGCAACCTGGGCATGTGCCCTGACCGGGAATCGAACGGGCGACCTCTTGGTGTATGGGTCGATGCTCAACCACTGAGCCACTCCGGCCAGGCAGTTTTCTTCTTTTTAAACAAATTAGCAGAAGCTGAGGTGAGTTTTGTGGACCTCTGTACCTCCGGATTCCGGCACAGTTTTGTTTAGTGAACTCAAGACACATGCTTGTGAACAGAAACAGCTGAGCAACCCGTATCTCATTTGCCCGTCCTTTGCAGAAACAGTGAAATGAATGTCAACACAGAGTTTCCATGAAAAAAAAATTTTTTTTTTATATGACTTTTTATTTATTTTTTTGTTACAGATATTTTACCTTTTTACCCCGTTGGCACCCCCCACCCTACCCCCCCTCCACCCCGTCCCCGGCTTAGTTGTCCATGTCCATTGGTCATGCATACATGCATATAAGTTCTGTGGTTTATCTCTTCCCACCCCCCCACCCCCCATCCCCTCTTCTGAGGGATGTCAGTCTGTGCCCTACTTCCATGTGTCTGGGTCTACTGTATTCCTCAGACTGTTATGTTCATTATATTCCGTATATAAGTGAGATCATGTGGTATTTGTCTTTTTCTGCTTGGCTTCTTTCACTTACGATAATACTTTCCAGGTCCCTCCATGTCGTCTCAAAGGATAAGAGATCTTTCTTTCTTACCGCTGCATAGTACTCCATTGTGTATATGTACCACAGCTTTTTTATCCATTTGTCTACTGGTGGACACTTGGGCTGTTTCCAGATCTTAGCTATTGTAAATAGTGCTGCTATGAACATGGGGGTACATATATTCTTCCTGATTGGTGTTTCAGGCTTCTTAGGGTATATTCCCAGCAGTGGAATCACTGGGTCAAATGGAAGTTCAATTTTTAATTTTTTGAGGTAGCACCATATTGTTTTCCATAGCGGCTGCACCAGTCTGCATTCCCACCAGCAGTGTACTAAAGTCCCCTTTTCTCCACACCCTCGCCAACACTTGTTTGATGATTTGTTGATGGAGGCCATTCTGACAGGTGTGAGGTGATACCTCATAGTTGTTTTAATTTGCATCTCTCTGATGATTAGTGATGTTGAGCATTTCTTCATATGTCTCTTGGCCATTTGTATGTCCTGTTTGGAGAGGTGTCTATTCAGCTCCTCTGCCCATTTTTTAATTGGGTTCTTTGTCTTCCTTTTGTGGAGTTGTAGGAGCACTCTATATATATTGGAAATTAACCCCTTATCTGATACATCATTGGCAATGATGTTCTCCCATACAGTGGGTTGCCTTTCCATTTTGATGATTGTTTCTTTTGCTGTGCAGAAGCTTTTTAGTTTGATGTAGTCCCATGTGTTCATTTTCTCCTTTATTTCTGTTGCCTTAGGTGATGTATCAGTGAAAATTCTGCTCCGTATGATGTCCGAAATTTTGTTGCCTACATTTTCTTCTAGAATTTTTATGGATTCACGGGTCACATTTAAGTCTTTTATCCATTTTGAGTTTATTTTTGTGTATGGTGTAAGTTGATGGTCTAGTTTCATTTTTTTGCATGTAGCTGTCCAATTTTCCCAACACCATTTATTAAAGAGGCTGTCTTTACTCCACTGTATGCTCTTTCCACCTTTGTCAAATATTAATTGAGCGTATTGCCCTGGGTCCATTTCTGGGTTTTCAGTTCTGTTCCACTGGTCTATATGCCTGTTCTTGTGCCAGTACCAGGCTGTTTTGGTTACAGTCGCTTTGTAGTATAACCTGATATCTGGTATTGTGATCTCACCTACTTTGTTCTTCTTTTTCAAGATTGCTGTGGCTATTCGGGGCCTTTTTTGGTTCCATATGAACTTTTGAAGTATTTGTTCTAGTTCTATGAAATATGTCGTTGGTATTTTGATGGGGATTGCATTAAATCTATAGATTGCTTTGGGTAGTATGGACATTTTAATTATGTTAATTCTTCCAATCCATGAACAGGGTATGTGCTTCCACTTTTTTATATCTTCCTCTATTTCCTTTTTCAATGACCTGTAGTTTTCTGCAAATAGGTCCTTTACTTCTTTGGTTAAGTTTATTCCTAGGTATCGTAATTTTTTTGGCGCGATGGTAAATGGGATTGTTTTTTCAGTTTCTCTTTCTGTGAGTTCATCATTGATGTACAAGAATGCCGTCGATTTCTTGACGTTAATTTTGTATCCTGCTACTTTGCCAAATTCATTTATTAAGTCTAATAGATTTTTGATGGAGTCTTTAGGGTTTTCTATGTACAATATCATGTCATCTGCAAATAATGACAGTTTCACTTCCTCCTTTCCAATTTGGATCCCTTTTATTTTTTCTTCATGTCTGATTGCTGTGGCTAAGACTTCCAGTACAATGTTAAATAAGAGTGGCGAGAGTGGACATCCCTGTCTTGTTCCTGTTCTTAATGGAAATGTTTTTAGTTTCTGTCCATTGAGTATGATGTTGGCTGTAGGTCTTTCATATATGGCCTTTATTATGTCGAGATATGATCCCTCTATTCCTACATTGCTGAGCGTTTTTATCAGAAATGGATGCTGGATTTTGTCGAATGCTTTTTCAGCATCTATTGATATGATCATGTGGTTTTTATTCTTCATTTTGTTGATGTGGTGTATCACGTTTATTGATTTGCGAATATTGTACCAGCCTTGCATCCCTGGAATGAATCCCACTTGGTCATGGTGAATAATTTTTTTGATGTATTTCTGGATCCGATTTGCTAATATTTTGTTCAGGATTTTGGCGTCTATGTTCATCAGGGATATTAGCCTGTAGTTTTCTTTCTTCGTAGTGTCTTTTTCTGGTTTGGGAATTAGAATTATGCTGGCCTCATAGAACATGTTTGGAAGTCTTCCTTCTTCTTGAATTTTTTGAAATAGTTTGAGGAGAATGGGTGTTAGTTCTTTTTTGAATGTTCGGTAAAACTCCCCCGTGAAGCCATCTGGGCCTGGGCTTTAGTTTGCTGGGAGAGTCTTGATTACCTCTTCAATTTCCTTAGTTGTTATTGGTCTGTTCAAGTTTTCTATCTCTTCCGGGAATAGTTTTGGGAGACTGTGTGTTTCTAGAAATTTGTCCATTTCGCTTAGATTGTCGAATTTGTTGCCATATAGTTGTTCATAGTAGTTGTTAACGATCTTTTGTATTTCTGTGGTGTTGGTTGTTACTTCTCCTCTTTCATTTCTGATTTTGTATATTTGGGTTCTCTCTCTTTGTTTCTTGGTGAGTCTAGCTAAGGGTCCATCAATCTTGTTTATCTTTTCGAAAAACCAGCTCTTTGTTTCATTGATCCTTTGAATTGTTTTTTTGGTCTCTATGTCATTTATTTCTGCTCTGATCTTTACTATTTCCTTCCTTCTACTTACTCTGGGGTTTTCTTTTTGCTTGCTTTCTAATTCTTTAAGTTGTGAGGTTAGACAGTCAATTAGAAATTTTTCTTGTTTTTTTGAGGTAGGCCTGTAGTGCTATGAACTTCCCTCTCAGAACTGCTTTCACTGCATCCCATAGATTTTGTGTTGTTGTGTGTTCATTTTCATTGGTTTCCAGGAAGTTTTTAATTTCTTCCTTGATCTCCTCGGTGACCCATTCATTGTTTAATAACATGCTATTTAGCCTCCATGTGTTGAAATGTCTTTGCATGTTCTTGTTGCAATTGATTTCTAGTTTCATGCCATTGTGATCTGAGAAGATGCTTGATATGATTTCAATCTTCTTGAACTTGTAGAGATTTAGTTTGTGTCCTATCATGTGGTCTATCTTTGAGAATATCCCATGTGCACTTGAGAAGAATGTGTATTCTGTAGTTTTGGGGTGTAATTCTCTGTAGATATCTATTAAATCCATTTGGTCTAGTGCTTCATTTAGAGTCTCTGTTTCCTTGCTAATTTTTTGCCTAGAGGATCTATCCAGTGCTGTCAACGGGGTGTTGAAGTCCCCTGCTATGATTGTATTGTTGTCGATTTCTCCTTGGAAGTCCTCCAGAAGATTTTTAATATATTTTGGTGCTCCTATATTGGGTGCATATATGTTTATCAAGGTTATATCTTCCTGTTGGATAGATCCTGTCAATATTATGTAGTGGCCGTCTTTGTCTCTAGTTATGGTCTTCATTTTGAAATCTATTTTATCAGATATGAGAATTGCTACCCCAGCTTTTTTTTGCTTGAAAAATTTTTTTCCATCCCTTCACTTTCAACCTATGTGAGTCTTTTGTTGAGAGGTGGGTCTCTTGTAAACAACATATAGATGGGTCATGCTTTCTTATCCAATCAGCTACTCTGTGTCTCTTTATGGGAGCATTCAATCCATTAACGTTTAAGGTGATTATTGATATGTACTTATTTATTGCCATTTTTGTTTAGTGTGGTTCTATTTTTCTTCCCATTTCTACTGCTAATTACAGCAGTCCTTTTAACATTTCTTGCAGTGCTGGTTTGGTGCTAATGTATTCCCTTAGCCTCTTTTTGTCTGGGAAGCTCTTTATTTGATCTTCTATTTTGAATGATAGCCTTGCTGGGTAGAGTAGTCTTGGATTCAGATTCTTGTTTTTCATGACTTTGATTACTTCATGCCATTCTCTTCTGGCCTGTAGTGTTTCTTGTGAGAAGTCAGCTGAGAGCCTTATGGGGTTCCCTTTGTAGGTAACCTGTTGCTTATCTCTTGCTGCTTTTAGGATTCTCTCTTTGTCCTTAATTTGTGGCATTTTAATTACTATGTGTGTTGGTGTGGGCCTGTTTGGGTTCTTCTTACTTGGGACTCTCTGTGCTTCTTGAACTTGAATGCCTTCTTCCTTCACCAAATTAGGGAAGTTTTCTCTCACTATTTTTTTGAATATATTCTCTATCCCTTGCTCATTTTCTTCTTCTTCGGGGACTCCTATGATGCGAATATTATTACTTTTCCAGTTGTCCCATAGTTCTCTTAAGCTGTCTTCCTGTTTTTTAATAGTTTTTTCCTTTTGTTTTTCTGATTGGTTGATTTTTTCTACCCTGTCTTCTAATTCACTGATCCGGTCCTCAGCTTCCCCTACTCTGCTTTTTAAACCTTCCAATGTGTTTTCATTTCTGATATGTTGTTTTTTATCTCTTCTTGTTGGTTTTTAATTTCCAATTGGCTTATTTTCAGTGTCTCTATGTCCTTACTCATGCTGTTCAGTTTCCTCAAGATCATGGCTCTGAATTCTAGCTCTGTTAACATGCCTAATTGCTCCGCATTGATCTCATCTTCGGTGGAGGTGTCTTGCTCTTTCATTTGGCTTCTGTTTCTGTTTTTCACCATTTTGGCTATCACTGTGGGCTTTGGAGCCTGTCAAGTTCTCCCTGTGGGTGTTGGTGTTCTGCTGTTTGTGGCTCCCTCTCCTGTGTTTAGATGAGCGAGGGAGGACCCATGTTGAACACCACTGTCAAGTCTTACTTTCCTGGTTAAAGTTGCCAGCCCAGGAAAGGTACTGTTATCCTCTAGCTTTTTGCCTGGAGGCTAGCAGTCTAGGTTACTTGATAAGTTTTGGGTTGTCAGTTGATTGAAAAACTCCCTCTGGTGCTCAGCCAAGGGGCTTTCATGAGGGTGGGGCAGATGCTGGTTGTTAGTGAACCTCAATTAACACTTCAATGGCCCACAGGTTGGGGTTGGATCTCCGAGGGAGGGGCTGCTGCCTCTCTCAGAGCCCTGGGAAGGAGCAATGTGGCCACCGTCCTGAGTGGCTGCACTCAGCCAAAGCTCTGAGCGCCCTCCAAACCCCAAGTGTCCCGACACAGCTCCAGTCCAGTCCGCCCTCCCTCCGCCGGAGCCCAAGGTGAGTGGCTGTGGCTGTTTCAGCCTCTGTCCCGGCTGCGCTGTGGGGCCGCCTGGGAGTGTGACCCGCGGGCGCCGCTCCCAGCTGAGGCCGCTGCCGAGCGGCCGACCGTGGGCTCCCAGCCCCGTCTCGCGCCCTCGCAAGCCTCCCGGGATGGAGTCAGTTCCCTCTTGTCTGGTCCTCGCAAGCTGCTTTTCTGTTGGTTTTTCCCGTCGATTTGTCTGTGTTATAGTTGTAATTCCAGTTTAGTTCTGGGAGACGGTCTGTGTAGCTCCGTTCACTCCGCTGCCATTTTTCGGTTCCCCCCATGAAAAATTTTTAAAATTTATATGAGAGCCTTGATTCGAATGAAAGCTTTGTCACATGTGAAACATTTGATATTATCATCAATGCTGTTAAATTCAGTTAAAAAGTTCAAGTCAAGCCCTGGCCAGTTTGGCTCAGTGGTTAGAGCGTCGGCCTGCGGTCCGGAGAGACCCGGGTTCGGTTCCCGCTAAGGGCACGTACTTCAGTTGCAGTTTGTCCCCGGCCCTGGTTGGTTGTGCGGGTGGCAGCCACTCGACGTGTCCCTTCACGCCGATGTTTCTCTCTCTCTCTCCCTTCCTCTCTCTCCCTCCCATTCTATCTGTACAAAAAATGGAAAAATATCCTCAGGTGAGGATAAAAAAAAAAAAAGTTCAAGTCAACAACTGTTATGGGTTGGATTTTGTCCCCCCTTGCCCTCAAAACAGTGAAGTCCTAGCTTCCTGTTCCAGCAGTTGTGACCTTAATTGGAAAAAGGGACTTTGTGGATGAGATCGTTAGGGTGGGTCTAAATTTAATGCAATTTGACTGGTGTTCTGGTAAGAAAAGACCACACAAATTGGAGAGCTCTGTGCAGACAAGGGCAGGCCCTGGAGTGATGCTGACCCCACAGGAGCATGAGGGGCTGTCAACATTAGGAAGAGACAAGGAAGAAAGAGGCTTCAGAGGGAGCGTGGTCTTGTGAACACCTTGACTTTAGACTTCAAGCCTTAAGACTGTGAGAGAATCCATTTCTGTTATTTTAAGCCACTTGGTTTGTGGTACTTTATGGAGCCTTGGGAAACTAATACAGCACATGTTCTTCCTGTCCCAACCCAATAATTACCTATAGCTCAGGTTTTCTTCAGTCATTCTTCATATTTCTAGACTTGTTATTGAGGTGACGCTGGTTAGCACAATTCTACAGGTTTCAGGTGCACAATTCTACAGCACATCACCTGGACACTGTACGGGTGTTCACCACCCCAAGTCAAGTTTCCATCCATCACCATTTTCCTATGCATTTGGAAGGAGCTTGATGGATTCTGGAATTATTCTGCTATTTTTATTAAGTCCAATAGGGGTGGGTCTAAAGTTACCCTTTAGTATGTGGGACTATTAATTACCTACTCCTCTCAGTATTAGGGCTACAGACAAAACTATAATTCAAGAGAAGTATTCACATTCAGCATTCTATTACACAGACATATATTGATGTTCAGTCAGTTTTTGTGTTCAGATATTCATGCAAAACTTGAGGAAGATTTGGATAAAATATAACTTGTAGTTGTTTGATTTATGCTTAGTGGAGAGTGCCTTCCATCTGTGGTCTGTTAGGGGGAAATTCTTTTAAAAAACTTGAATGCCAAGTACAAGGGCCAAAGAAACACTGACATACTCATCATTGCAACTGGGTCAGCATCTTGCATCCTTCACAAAGAACACTAGACACATACACAAATAAATAATTCAGAAATATGAATTTTCCTTCATACTACTAATTGCCTCAAAAGCACTTTCCTTATGAAGCTTGCCTTTGGTACTATCCACCAAAAGCGGGTACTTCCTTCTTCTCCAAGACTATTGTTGTGACACTGCAATAGCCTATTGCGCTGAACCCACAGTCTGTCTTCTGATGAACTTGTATGCTTCCCGAAGGAAGAGATGCATCTGATCCATTCCACCTGTTAGTAGCTGAGACACAGCACATCTGACATTGAAAAGATGTGATGGAAACAACCACCCCTTCCCCTTTCCAGCTCGCTGTCTTCATTCGAGAGTGTTGAAATAAAGGGTTTATAAATTCTCTCAAAAGCACTAGTATTGGATATTTCATGGCTCTTCTATTTTCAGGATCAAATGGTGTTCTATGTTCCTGCATATGTGATTGAATTTATATATATATTTTTTTTATTTTTTATTTTTTTTAATCCTCATCCGAGGACATTTTTCAATTTTTTGTACAGACAGAGTGGGAGGGAGAGAGAGGAAGAGAGAGAGAGGGAAACATCGATGTGAAAGGGACACATCGAGTGGCTGCCACCCGCACGACCAACCAGGGCCGGAGACAAACTGCAACCAAGGTACGTGCCCTTAGCGGGAACCGAACCCGGGCCTCTCCGGACCGCAGGCGGACGCTCTAACTGCTGAGCCAAACTGGCCAGGGCTGTGATTGAATTTATAGATTCTTCCTCCCTTTATATTAGAAGGGGATAAAACTTCTTAAAGTAATGTTTAAAAATGTTAATAAACATTTGCAAGAGGATTGACCTGAAATGATTCTGACTCCATTTAAAAATTTTTATAACACAAATAATGTGCACACACTTGATTCGCTTTCTTCATTTAAGTGTAAAGCTTTGGGTTGCCCTTTGGTTCGTGTCCCTTGAACCCCAAGTCAGATGGTGTTAAACACTTGAAAATTATAGTAAGATCGTATACTTTGCTGAATATATTTCAGAGGTCAGATTTCTGTTTGTGATTTCAAAGGCAAAATGTGAAAAATAAAAGATATCTGGAGACATACACATTTTATGCAGCATTTTTTACTTGTTTCCAGTTGTTCATTCATCTTTTTTTAAATGTTGCTTTTTGTTTTTTGGATGCTTATTAGCAACGAAAAATCCCTCTTGACTTTTTTTTTCTGTTTTATTGATTTTTGAAGTTAATTATCTTTAACCTAATCAAGAAAGGCCTTTTACAAGAGTTAAATTTTAAAAGAGAAAAAAATCATTCTTATAATTTGGAAGGTGCCTTTATTCTTGCAATAAAACTCCACTGGCTTTCAAGAAGACATAACAAATTCTGATATATTTCTATGTTAATTTTTAGGGAAATTGTGATTAAAATGAAAATGAGGATGAAGATGATGAAGATGAGGATGTGGAGGAGGAAGAGGAGGGCAACTGGGAAGCAGCAAAACACATCTCCACAGGACCTTGAGGTTAGAATGTTATATTATTTGGAAATAAATTAACAAAAAGAAACAAAAATATAGACAGCTGTTTTTAGGCTTTGTGTTTGCTTTATTAACTCAAAATTAATAAGAATTTTGTGTGTAATACTTTGTAAACCAAAGTAATTTAGAGGGGTAAAATATTCTTATTTTTATCACGGTTATTGGTAGCATTATGATTACACTTGTCCGAGTAATGAATATTCATATCAACATTTGTCATTATGTTTTCACATTTATGCATGTGAGCTGAATATTCTGATGAAATCATCTTGCCCAAGGCCAAGAGAGAGAATGAGTGATACCAGGATAAAGCGAGAATTTAGTTTCTGACTCAAATATCTGCACTTCCAGCTCATGACACATCACTCCCTTGTCACATGGCTCATGAGTGACTTTGATGTTGCCATTATCCTGTCAGAAACAATCATAGCAAAAGAGCATATCTGAAATTGGAATCATTTTGACAAACTAGGCTTCTGACTGCATACGATTCTCGCTTCTGTTGCGTACGTGCCTTTGTGGTGATTTCACTCAGTTGATACAGAAAGAAGAAGCAGAGAAAAGGTGTTTTGCCTTAAAAGGTTCTTAATAATCTGCAACATTCCTTGATGACTCATTTCCTATTTTTTAGTCTTCAGCAGGTAAAATTCAGAACACTCTGGAGTAAACTTCCCCAGTGGGTAGCTCCCAGGATAGTAAATCTCACCCACAGAATTCTGGGAAGTGTATTGTCCCCACCGCCAGCACACCTGTGTTCTCACAGAGCCACAGAGAGTGCAGCACATTCACAGATGGTGGGCATTATATAGCCTGCATAAAAGTCACAGTTTTCTGATTGTGTAGAGTCTTGTGCGCTCCAGTGGGTAGCTACCACTCATGTGTGATTATGTACATTTAGTTGAAATTTTATAAAATACAAATTCAAATTCCCAGTCACAGTGGCCACACTTCAAGTGCACATAGCCATCTGCAGATACAGAACACTTCCATCACCCCAGAAATTGCTGGGTGAACACTGACGTCATGTTTGGTCAGGAGCAGGGTCACAGCACTAACAAGAGACAGCAGGTGCGGGCTCCTTAGACAGATGGAATCTCAGCCCCCCATGGACCTCCTGAGGAAGAATCTACATTTCAATAAGAATCACTGTCAGGTGACTCAGGCATATTACATTTGAGAACTGTAGATCATCAAATAAGATAATGCAGTGTAGAATAGCAAGATTAATTTTGGTCTCAAATAATTCAATGAAGCTTATAATTTTGGTAGTTATGTGGCATGTATTTTTCTTGGTATAAAAATGTATTAAAAGTTTTTTCATACATCTGAAATTTTGTCTATTTTTTCTACCCAAAATGTTGTTATTCAGAAGAGAATTCCTTTAATATTCATTAAGGATAGTTGCTATAAATGATAGTGTAAGCTATATTAATAATTTATTTAATCATGAATTTAATCCAAATAGTTGACAATTAATTCAATTCTAATTGTTTATAGTCTGCATTCCACATAATGTGATAATAATACATAAAATTCCAGTCACTTTATTGTACTTTTTTTTAATGTGTGTGAGGTGTGTGCATTTAAAAATCCCATTTTCTTTTTTTTTTATGAATTTTTATTTATTTTTTTGTTACAGATATTTTACCTTTTTACCCCATTGGCACCCCCCACCCCACCCCACCCTCCACCCTGTCCCCGGCTTAGTTGTCCATGTCCATTGGTCATGCATACATGCATATAAGTTCTGTGGTTTATCTCTTCTCACCCCCCCACCCCCCATCCCCTCTTCTGAGGGATGTCAGTCTGTGCCCTACTTCCATGTGTCTGGGTCTACTGTATTCCTCAGACTGTTACGTTCATTATATTCCGTATATAAGTGAGATCATGTGGTATTTGTCTTTTTCTGCTTGTCTTCTTTCACTTAGGATAATACTTTCCAGGTCCCGCCATGTCGTCTCAAAGGATAAGAGATCTTTCTTTCTTACCGCTGCATAGTACTCCATTGTGTATATGTACCACAGCTTTTTGATCCATTCGTCTACTGGTGGACACTTGGGCTGTTTCCAGATCTTAGCTATTGTAAATAGTGCTGCTATGAACATGGGGGTACATATATTCTTCCTGATTAGTGTTTCAGGCTTCTTAGGGTATATTCCCAGCAGTGGGATCACTGGGTCAAATGGAAGTTCAATTTTTAATTTTTTGAGGTAGCACCATATTGTTTTCCATAGTGGCTGCACCAGTCTGCATTCCCACCAGCAGTGTATTAGAGTCCCCTTTTCTCCACACCCTCGCCAACACTTGTTGTTTGATGATTTGTTGATGGCGGCCATTCTGACAGGTGTGAGGTGATACCTCATTGTTGTTTTAATTTGCATCTGTCTGATGATTAGTGATGTTGAGCATTTCTTCATATGTCTCTTGGCCATTTGAATGTCCTGTTTGGAGAGGTGTCTATTCAGCTCCTCTGCCCATTTTTTAATTGGGTTTTTTGTCTTCCTTTTGTGGAGTTGTATGAGCACTCTATATATATTGGAAATTAACCCCTTATCTGATACATCATTGGCAATGATGTTCTCCCATACAGTGGGTTGCCTTTCCATTTTGATGATTGTTTCTTTTGCTGTGCAGAAGCTTTTTAGTTTGATGTAGTCCCATGTGTTCATTTTCTCCTTTATTTCTGTTGCCTTAGGTGATATATCAGTGAAAATTCTGCTCCGTATGATGTCCGAAATTTTGTTGCCTACATTTTCTTCTAGAATTTTTATGGATTCACGGGTCACATTTAAGTCTTTTATCCATTTTGAGTTTATTTTTGTGTATGGTGTAAGTTGATGGTCTAGTTTCATTTTTTTGCAAGTAGCTGTCCAATTTTCCCAACACCATTTATTAAAGAGGCTGTCTTTACTCCACTGTATGCTCTTGCCACCTTTGTCAAATATTAATTGAGCGTATTGCCTTGGGTCCATTTCTGGGTTCTCAGTTCTGTTCCACTGGTCTATATGCCTGTTCTTGTGCCAGTACCGGGCTGTTTTGGTTACAGTCGCTTTGTAGTATAACCTGATATCTGGTATTGTGATCCCACCTACTTTGTTCTTCTTTTTCAAGATTGCTGTGGCTATTCGGGGTCTTTTTTGGTTCCAAATGAACTTTTGAAGTATTTGTTCTAGTTCTATGAAATATGTCGTTGGTATTTTGATGGGGATTGCATTGAATCTATAGATTGCTTTGGGTAGTATGGACATTTTAATTATGTTAATTCTTCTAATCCATGAACAGGGTATGTGCTTCCACTTTTTTATATCTTCCTCTATTTCTTTTTTCAATGACCTGTAGTATTCTGCAAATAGGTCCTTTACTTCTTTGGTTAAGTTTATTCCTAGGTATCTTATTTTTTTGGCGCGATGGTAAATGGGATTGTTTTTTCAGTTTCTCTTTCTGTGAGTTCATCATTGATGTACAAGAATGCCGTCGATTTCTTGACGTTAATATTGTATCCTGCTACTTTGCCAAATTCATTTATTAAGTCTAATAGATTTTTCATGGAGTCCTTAGGGTTTTCTATGTACAATATCATGTCATCTGCAAATAATGACAGTTTCACTTCCTCCTTTCCAATTTGGATCCCTTTTATTTTTCCTTCATGTCTGATTGCTGTGGCTAAGACTTCCAGTACAATGTTAAATAAGAGTGGCGAAAGTGGACATCCCTGTCTTGTTCCTGTTCTTAATGGAAATGTTTTTAGTTTCTGTCCATTGAGTATGATGTTGGCTGTAGGTCTTTCATATATGGCCTTTATTATGTCGAGATATGATCCCTCTATTCCTACATTGCTGAGCGTTTTTATCAGAAATGGATGCTGGATTTTGTCGAATGCTTTTTCAGCATCTATTGATATGATCATGTGGTTTTTATTCTTCATTTTGTTGATGTGGTGTATCACGTTTACTGATTTGCGAATATTGTACCAGCCTTGCATCCCTGGAATGAATCCCACTTGGTCATGGTGAATAATTTTTTTGATGTATTTCTGGATCCGATTTGCTAATATTTTGTTCAGGATTTTGGCGTCTATGTTCATCAGGGATATTGGCCTGTAGTTTTCTTTCTTCGTAGTGTCTTTTTCTGGTTTTGGAATTAGAATTATGCTGGCCTCATTGAACGTGTTTGGAAGTCTTCCTTCTTCTTGAATTTTTTGAAATAGTTTGAGGAGAATGGGTGTTAGTTCTTTTTTGAATGTTCGGTAAAACTCCCCCGTGAAACCATCTGGGCCTGGGCTCTTGTTTGCTGGGAGAGTCTTGATTACCTCTTCAATTTCCTTAGTTGTTATTGGTCTGTTCAAGTTTTCTATCTCTTCTGGGAATAGTTTTGGGAGACTGTGTGTTTCTAGAAATTTGTCCATTTCGCTTAGATTGTCGAATTTGTTGCCATATAGTTGTTGATAGTAGTTGTTAACGATCTTTTGTATTTCCGTGGTGTTGGTTGTTACTTCTCCTCTTTCATTTCTGATTTTGTGTATTTGGGTTCTCTGTCTTTGTTTCTTGGTGAGTCTAGCTAAGGGTCCATCAATCTTGTTTATCTTTTCGAAAAACCAGCTCTTTGTTTCATTGATCCTTTGAATTGTTTTTTTGGTCTCTATGTCATTTATTTCTGCTCTGATCTTTACTATTTCCTTCCTTCTACTTGCTCTGGGGTTTTCTTTTTGTTTGCTTTCTAGTTCTTTAAGTTGTGAGGTTAGACAGTCAATTAGAAATTTTTCTTGATTTTTGAGGTAGGCCTGTAGTGCTATGAACTTCCCTCTCAGAACTGCTTTCGCTGCATCCCATAGATTTTGTGTTGTGTGTTCATTTTCATTGGTTTTCAGGAAGTTTTTAATTTCTTCCTTGATCTCCTCGGTGACCCATTCATTGTTTAACAACATGCCATTTAGCCTCCATGTGTTGAAATGTCTTTGCATGTTCTTGTTGCAATTGATTTCTAGTTTCATGCCATTGTGATCTGAGAAGATGCTTGATATGATTTCAATCTTCTTGAACTTGTAGAGATTTAGTTTGTGTCCTAACATGTGGTCTATCTTTGAGAATGTCCCATGTGCACTTGAGAAGAATGTGTATTCTGTAGTTTTGGGGTGTAATTCTCTGTAGATATCTATTAAATCCATTTGGTCTAGTGCTTCATTTAGAGTCTCTGTTTCCTTGCTAATTTTTTGCCTAGAGGATCTATCCAGTGCTGTCAACGGGGTGTTGAAGTCCCCTGCTATGATTGTATTGTTGTCGATTTCTCCTTGGAAGTCCTCCAGAAGATTTTTAATATATTTTGGTGCTCCTATATTGGGTGCATATATGTTTATCAAGGTTATATCTTCCTGTTGGATAGATCCTGTCAATATTATGTAGTGGCCGTCTTTGTCTCTAGTTATGGTCTTCATTTTGAAATCTATTTTATCAGATATGAGAATTGCTACCCCAGCTTTTTTTTGCTTGAAAAATTTTTTTCCATCCCTTCACTTTCAACCTATGTGAGTCTTTTGTTGAGAGGTGGGTCTCTTGTAAACAACATATAGATGAGTCATGCTTTCTTATCCAATCAGCTACTCTGTGTCTCTTTATGGGAGCATTCAATCCATTTACGTTTAAGGTGATTATTGATATGTACTTATTTATTGCCATTTTTGTTTAGTGTGGTTCTATTTTTCTTTCCATTTCTACTGCTAATTACAGCAGTCCTTTTAACATTTCTTGCAGTGCTGGTTTGGTGCTAATGTATTCCCTTAGCCTTTTTTTTGTCTGGGAAGCTCTTTATTTGATCTTCTATTTTGAATGATAGCCTTGCTGGGTAGAGTAGTCTTGGATTCAGATTCTTGTTTTTCATGACTTTGATTACTTCATGTCATTCTCTTCTGGCCTGTAGTGTTTCTTGTGAGAAGTCAGCTGAGAGCCTTATGGGGTTCCCTTTGTAGGTAACCTGTTGCTTATCTCTTGCTGCTTTTAGGACTCTCTCTTTGTCTTTAATTTGTGGCATTTTAATTACTATGTTTCTTGGTGTGGGCCTGTTTGGGTTCTTCTTACTTGGGACTCTCTGTGCTTCTTGAACTTGAATGCCTTCTTCCGTCACCAAATTAGGGAAGTTTTCTCTCACTATTTTTTTGAATATATTCTCTATCCCTTGCTCATTTTCTTCTTCTTCGGGGACTCCTATGATGCGAATATTATTACGTTTCCAGTTGTCCCATAGTTCTCTTAAGCTGTCTTCCTGTTTTTTAATAGTTTTTTCCTTTTGTTTTTCTGATTGGTTGATTTTTTCTACCCTGTCTTCTAATTCACTGATCCGGTCCTCAGTTTCCCCTACTCTGCTTTTTAAACCTTCCAATGTGTTTTTCATTTCTGATATGTCATTTTTTATCTCTTCTTGTTGGTTTTTAATTTCCAATTGGCTTATTTTCAGTGTCTCTATGTCCTTACTCATGCTGTTCAGCTTCCTCAAGATCATGGCTCTGAATTCTAGCTCTGTTAACATGCCTAATTGCTCCACATTGATCTCATCTTCGGTGGAGGTGTCTTGCTCTTTCATTTGGCTTCTGTTTCTGTGTTTCACCATTTTGGCTATCACTGTGGGCTTTGGAGCCTGTCAAGTTCTCCCTGTGGGTGTTGGTGTTCTGCTGTTTGTGGCTCCCTCTCCTGTGCTTAGATGAGCGAGGGAGGACCCACATTGAACACCACTGTCAAGTCTTACTTTCCTGGTTAAAGTTGCCAGCCCAGGAAAGTACTGTTATCCTCTAGCTTTTTGCCTGGAGGCTAGCAGTCTAGGTTACTTGATGAGTTTTGGGTTGTCAGTTGATTGAAAGACTCCCTCTGGTGCTCATCCAAGGGCTTTCACAAGGGTGGGGCAGATGCTGGTTGTTAGTGAGCCTCAATTAACACTTCAATGGCCCACAGGGTGGGGTTGGATCTCCGAGGGAGGGGCTGCTGCCTCTCCTCGGAGCCCTGGGAAGGAGCAATGTGGCCATGGTCCTGAATGGCTGCACTCAGCCAAAGCTCTGAGCGCCCTCCAAACCCCGAGTGTCCCAACACAGCTCCAGTCCAGTTCGCCTTCTCTCTGCCGGAGCCCAAGGTGAGTGGCTGTGGCTGTTTCAGCCTCTGTCCCGGCTGCGCTGTGGGGCCGCCTGGGAGTGTGACCCGAGGGCGCCGCTCCCAGCTGAGGCCGCTGCCGAGATGCCGACCGTGGGCTCCCAGCCCCCGTCTCGGCCTTTGCAGTCCTACCAGGATCGAGTCAGTGTCCCTCGTTGTCTGGTCCTCCAGGCTGCTTTTCTGTTGGTTTTTCCCGTCGATTTGTCTGTGTTATAGTTGTAATTCCAGTTTGGTTCTGGGAGACGGTCTGTGTAGCTCTGTTCACTCCGCCGCCATTTTTCGGTTCAAAAATCCTATTTTCTGTGTCCATTGGTTATGCACGTTATGCATATAAGTTCTTTGGTTTATCTCTTTCTGCCCTCCCACCCCCTTCCCTTTGAGGTTTGTCAGTCTAACAACCAATTTGTGTTCATTAATCCCTTTACCTTTTTCACCTATCCCCCCAAACCCCCAAAAAGTTCTTTGTATCTGTGAGTCTGTTTCTGTTCTGCTTGTTCATTTGGTCTGTAGATTCAATTATTGATAGATATGTATTTGTTGACATTTTGTTGTTCATATTTTTTATCTTTTTCAAGAAGATTCTTGAGCATTTCATATAATACTGGTTTGGTGGCGATGAACTCCTTTAGCTTTTTCTTGTCTGGGAAACTCTGTAGATGACCATCAGTCCTAAATGATAGTGTAATCTTGGTTGCAGGTCCTTGCTTTTCATCACTTTGCATATTTCTTGCCATTCTCTCCTGGCCTGCAAAGTTTCTTTTGGAAAATCGGCTGACAGTCTTATGGAAGCTCTCTTGTAGGTAACTATCTGCTTTTCTCTTGCTGCTTTTAAAATTCTCTCTTTGTCTTGACCTTTTACCTTTTGATTATGATGTGTCTTGTTGTGGGCCTCTTGGGGTTCATCTTGTTTGGGACTCTCTGTGCTTCCTAGACTTGTATGTCTGTTTCCTTCACCATGTTATGGAAGTTTTCTGTCATTATTTTTTTATATAGGTTTTCAATTTCTTCCTCTCTCTCTTCTTCTTCTGGGACCCCCATAATGTGAATCTTGGCATGTTTGAAGTTGTCTCAGAGGGTCCTTACACTATCCTCATTTGTTTTTTTTGGACTTTTTTTTTTCTTTTTACTGTTCTGATTGGGTGTTTTTTGCTTCCTTATATTACAAGTCGATGGTTTGCTTCTTGGCTTCACCTACTCTACTATTGAGTCCTTGTAAATTATTCTTTATTTCAATTAGTGCATCCTTCATTTCTGACTGGTTCTTTTTTATGTTGTTGATGTTCTCACTATGTTCACTAAGACGATAGTGTGAGAAAAGCAGGAGAGGGTGGGAGTGGGGAGGAGGGGGTCAATGGAGGCAAAAATGGAGGACATCTGTTAAACAGTCAACAATAAAGATAAGTTTAAAAAAACAAACATACTATTTTCTTTTTTATGGTCATATTATTTCATTGCATTTTTCAAAGTTATAATCTCTTTGTTTGTATAAGTATTTATAACTCATTATAATCCATTTTTATGAAAAGATTTCCCTCCTACAGACTTTCTAATAATATACAAAGAAATACCCTGGGTATCTCTGCTCTTGATAAACATTAGTCAATATGTTTACTTATTTAAGTTCTAAATCTCCCTTTTAACCCTGTATTGATCACTATTTATTTGCTAACCTGTACCATCACACACACACACACACACACACACACACACACACACATCTACCTACATTTAATTGTTTTGTAATGTTTTAATGTGGCTCTTTAAATACTTTTTAATGCCTAAGTCATAATAAAAATATGCCTCAACATCATAGTTCAAATAGGACATAGCAAATAGAACACTACAAAATGTCAAATTTTGGTCCTATGACAAAAATAAACTACCAGAGGATAGTGTTCATAGTTTCGCCTTTCTCCAGCTCCTCCCATCCTGCTTAGCATCCAGTTATTTGTAACCAAATTTCTCTACTTCTCTACATTCTGAGGGGAGAAATGTTCTCTTCTTGATTTCTCATTGTTTAGGAAGACAGATGTGCTGGCAAGACAAAAGGCGTTTGGCTGGGCTGGAGATGTTATTGGCCACAGCTTGTCCACTGAAATTTTATACTAAGAGCCTGGAGAATGGAAAGAAAATGTTTCCGTTTCAATTGTAAGAGGTTATCATCAACTGGTACTGAGTATGGAGAACCAGGCAGTTAAAAGTGTCCGTGTGGGTTCAGTTGGGTGCGGAGGAGTCTATGACTTAACTTTTTCTTATTTATGGTACTGAACTGTGGTACTTAAATGTACTCCACAAAGAGAAAGATCTATAGGACACCCTCGAATGTTAGCATTATCCATGTGTTTAAAATGGTTGCATGGTCTGCTATATCCTACCTTGGTATTAACTAGGCCAGGCTCAATGAAAAGACAAGATTTAATGAAAGTTAACTGGTAAATATTCAATGTCCTTAATAAAACAAAATTAATCACATCACGTGACCAAACAGTCAAGCGTGACTAACTATAGTTAGTCCTGGATGTAAGAATCATGACTCCTTTCATTCCATGTTCTGTAGCTTCGAAACCATTTTCATATTGAATTATAAATTTTATTTGTAATAAGACAATAAGTTATCACTAGAGACTCAAATTTCTATATCCCCCTTCTTGGTTTACTCTACTTTCCAGATTTATCCCCATATTGATTTACAATCAATATGTATTTCTTTATAATCCAAAAGTGTAATTAAAATGGCATACCAGTTTACCATTGCTACTGTTTCTAGCATTTTACTGATTCATCTTTATGCTCCAATGCCATGTTTTGGAAATCCCCCATGGAGATGGTTACCATGGATCATATCTTAGAGAAGCTGCTCTTCCAAGCACAGGTTCAATGACAGGAGATGGCTCTCTGCCTCCTCCGATACTACCCTGTGCCTTGCTTTCCAGCTCTGCCCTTCACCCAGGACTTGTTTAGACTCATTGACCAACGTAATTGAGTGTTTAAGGCAAAAACAAACAAACAAGTAAAAAACCTTCTTGTTCTTTAATTGACTGTGACTCCTGAAACTTATGAGGGTTAAACTTTCACACAAGTCACTCTAGATTACTTGATACCTTTCCCATTTATAGTAGAATTATTCCACAACAGAAGATAAAGCTGTTCAATAAATCAGACCACCTGAATGTGCTTAAGATATGTTTTCCACAAAATACCACACTTGGGCTTCCAGTAGGTCCTGCTCTGTGTGAGTCACCATGCCCTTCCCGTCCTTCTTTCTCATGCTACAGAGACCCATCAAGCAGCTACTCAGTCCCCCCCTAGCTGAGACACAGCCTTGGGTGCCTGTGTTTGGGAGCTCCTAGGAGCAGCAGGGCCAGTGGGTTGAAGGCAAAGGGCAGAATGAAGCCCTTGTGATGTTTTGGCTTCCTCCAGAAACCTGAAATATTCCTGATGCTCAAGGCATTTACTACTGCCATAATGCCTAGTTTCTTCTACGCAACAATGGCTTTATTATCAGCTGCCTTTGACTTCGTTAAGATTCCTTCGGTGGGACACGCTGCTACACCATGCAGATGAGTGGACTGAAGCGGGCGAACTCCCCACGCCAGCTTTTTCTTAACCCCGAGCCTCACCAGCATGCACGTGTGGGCTTACAAAGGGACTCGCTAAGTGGTTCTGGGCAAAGACGCTCACTCCTCCCCAAGTTGCAAAAGCCCTTTCTCTGCTGCTGTTTAACTTCACTTTGAAGAAGGCTTCAAGTATGATAGTATAGATTTCTCGGTGAAAAAAAAAGTCACACATTTTTTTTCCTGCGAATGACTCAGGGCAGAACACACTGACCTTTATAAAATAACTTCATGTTTATTTTTCTTCTTTATTACGCTGCACTCAGAGAAAAAAAACAACAACAAAAACTCGGAATGAAAAACAGATGACCACTTAAACTGGAGGTACAGTGAGCTCAATGAATCTGAGCATTTTAGGTGCTTGATTTGAAAAGCCCCCGTGAAAGTGATCAGAAACTTCTCATTTTGGTCCCACCAAAAATAACAGACGGAGCTTTTGTGTCGGGCTGTCTCATTGAACATGAAGACATTCAGAAGTGTTTTACTCCCTAAGTGTCAACAGTTGCCAAGTCCTGCAAGATCTAATAATAACAATTGTAACTAAGTCTGGCGTAGCGACATCTGTCACAGAAATCTCTTCATTTTCAGTGACGTTTCCAAATGCAGGCCGTAATGAACCATGTCATCTAAGAACGTTGGCAAGCCTCTCGGACACTGTTTCTTCGGCTGCAATGGGGAAAACATGGTCAGCCTGGTGGGGTCTTACACCCTGCTCAGTACCATAGCAGGTGTTGCTCTATGCAGTTTGCAAACGGTGAATCCAGGCGTCCTCACAATCATCCTATGGAGGAAATACTATTATTACAGCTGCACTTGGCAGATGAGAAAGCTGAGTCATGGAAAGTTACGTAACCTGCTCACAGTTCATGAGCTGGTGAAACCCAAGTAAAACCTGGTTAGTCTAGTTCTGCGTCTGCGCTTTAACCACAATACTTGGTGGGGATTTGAAAGAGACTTTGCAGCGCAGTCACCGTAGCGCGCGCTCAGTGTGCAATAACCATCGTTCCTCTCATCACAGCCATTGCAGCCCGTGAAACAAATCCCTTCTCCTCGGGTGCTGGCCAATCAAGATGAACGGAATCCTGCAGCGGGATTGTTATCATCCTTTTGTTGCTACTTACTTTGGATCAAATAAATCTTTGACGTTAAAGACTGTTTCGTTTTCTGAAAAAGCCATAGAAACATTTGAGATTTGACGTGCCGTGTA
Source organism: Molossus molossus (assembly GCF_014108415.1). Classification (NCBI taxonomy): domain Eukaryota; kingdom Metazoa; phylum Chordata; class Mammalia; order Chiroptera; family Molossidae; genus Molossus; species Molossus molossus. Next base: position 6,516,255 of record NW_023425366.1, on the reverse strand, counting down.
GACACTGGGGTGTGGATAGAATTCTGAATTCCTAAAAGTGGAAGGGTCATTTTATGTATTTCTGTGTACAGATGATAAGACAGTTGTTCAATAATTAGTGTGGAAATTTGAGGAGAGTAAACTGTCTCATCAAAGTTACTTTTCAGCCCGTCCACATGATTTTTATTTACTTGTTTGTTTTATTATTATTTTTAAATATGTCTTATATAGATTTTATAGAAGGAGGAAGGGAGAGGGAGAGAGAGAAACATCGACATGAGAAACATTGATTGGTTGCCTCCTGCACACCTGCAACCAGGGGTTGAACCCGAAACCAGGGCATGCGCCCTGATGGGGAATCGAGCTAGTGACCCTTCCGGTGGCACAGGGTGACCTTCAGCCAATGGAACCACACCAGCCAGGGCCCTGCACGTAACTTTTAGAATCAATCACCTTAAAGATCTGTGTGTCTTTCTACACACCTATTATATACTGTGCTGGTCGAACATTTTTTTATAATACAGTACAGGAATTTTCATTGTAATTGTAATACAGGGGTGTATAATGACTCAGACAACCGAGCGTGCGCTGTATCATTTTCACTGTCTCGATCGAATTGTTAATGAATATATTTGAAAGAACCGCCATAGAGAGAAGCCGCGGCCCAGGCGCAAGGTGGCGGGGACAACGGTGCAGGAAGTAACGTCAGGTGCCTGTGCAGGGTCCACACCTTCAGGTTTCTCCACGCGCAGCCCTTGAGCAGAAAAATGGCAGAAACCCCCGGTGCTGCGTGTCGCTGATGAAAGATGCGATCCTAAGGGTCTGCGTTAGGGCCATGCTGGACTTCGGTTGCCTCCCAGCCTGTGTTTTCCACAGGTCAAGTCAGGATGGAATTCCATCTCAAAGTACTAAGGAAAGAAGGAAGTTACACAGCATCTGCCCAAACCACGGCGGGCACGCGTTCTCTTTAGCAGGTTTCCACTCGCTTGGGTGCAGAGGAGGGTAAGCATCCTGCTGGCCCCTCTCCTCCCAGATGGCGCAGAGGAGGTAGGAACACACTTCGTATAGGCTTCTTTTCTCCTAAGACATTGTGATAAATGGAAGCAATTAATATTAGCTTAATTGTTGTGTTTTATGAGAGAACAAAGTTTAAGTAATACTGAAAGATTAAAATTATATTGTGGCCAGATCAATTCACAGAATTTATTTCTTTTCTGTGGTAGATTTTAAGTGAAAATTCCCAACCATATAGATCTGCATATTATGCCTTGCTTTTTTCTCATCATGCAATATAATCACAGCAATACGATTTGAAAAGCTGTCCCTGCATTGGCTGACGATAGTTTATTTTACTCACCCCATTGTGGAATGACTGCAGAGAGATGTTTAAGAAATTGCTCTTAACACTAGAAAGTAATTAAATTGGCTGTGAATTTGTTTCAATATTTTATGAGTGTACTTCACAGCACTGACCACTTTTTGTTTTTTTAATCCTTATCCGAGGACAATTTTCCACTGGTTTTTAGGGAGAGAGAGAGAACCATTGATGTGAGAGAGAAACATAGATCAGTTGTCCCTCGTATCGGCCCCAACTGGGGACTGAACCTGCAACCCAGGTATATGCCCTGAACTGGAATCAATCCTGCAACCTTTTGGTATACGGGACAAGGCTCCAACCTGCTGAGACACCTGGCCAGGCTGCACTGTCCACTTTTATAGCCAGTGGAAATAGAGTCCTTTCGTGGACTTGCAAGAAAAGCATTTCCGGGGACCCACGCATGGGAGGTGGAGGTTTTGGGTAAGATTTATGGGGGTTGAAATGGAAGACTGCCTCCAGGTTCGGAGTGTCTCATCTCACTGTAAAAAAAAGTCTAGCTTTGTCTTTATCAAGACTAGAATAGGCCAGTGCCCAGAGATGCTGGGCCGAGCCAAGGCTTAGTCTGGTCAGCCTCTGTTCCTGGCTCTGCTCCGGCTGATGCTGTGCCCAGGCTTGCGCTCAGAGCCTCGGTCCCTGTGCCTGTTATGGAGAGAAAACCCATCAAGGAATCTTGCAAGAGTGTGTCACCAGGCAAAAGAGCAGGAGAGAAAGCTTCCCTTTGTAGACTGATTGTTTTATCTCCGGCCCAGCTGACAGTTCCCTGGGGGACTGGGGAGCTGGTCCTTCCTCCCTACACCAGGCTGGGAGGGTGGGGGTGTTAATCCACTTGGCAGGACAGTTCACACTCTCCGGAGTGTGTGTGAAGCTGTAGCTTCCTGCACAGGAGGCTCCCTGATGTCTGATTCCCTTCGCCAACTTCCATTATTAATATCTAACTACCTGTGTTAACATTTCCCCTGGAAATATCACACTCGTTAATACTTGGTCATTGAAGTAGAAGAATGTGGTTTTACAAAAATGAATTGAAAAGAAACGCTCTTCTTAAGAAAAAGTCTGCAACACCACTCAGTTTCCAAAGACGACAAGAATCAATACGTCCCGTCTTTTTCCCTCAGCAAAAACAAACCCCAGGGTGACAGGAAGAGTAGCTTTGAGGGCGGAAAAGCAGAAGCAAAGTGAAAACACCATCTCATCACATGCCATGCGTTTTAGTCTTCCTGTTTTCCACGGACCATCAAAACGTGGCGAGACAAAAAAATAGAACAAAAAAATAACTTATCAATGTAATATTACAATGCCTATCACTTAACAGCTGTGGCATTCCATTTGTTGACGAGAAATCTCTGTCTTCACGAAGAACAACTGCATCAAAAATATATATTTTTTGGCTTGCATAATCTAAAATAGGATCACTGATGGGACTGAGGGAGGGCACCTGGGCGTAATCACAGGGTCTAGAAGGGAAGAGAAAGGCAGGAAGAGGGAAGAGCCAGGAGTATAACAGGAACATAGAAGCAGTTCAGAGCAAAGATGCCCCAGCAGATAGAAAAGGCAAATGGACACCAATCAGCCCTCTAATAGCAGAGAAACATGGAGCTGAAGATTGAAGAGCTATGAGCTCCATAAAGAGGGGGTAGGAAGCAACCAATAATTTAGTTATTGGTTGTTAGCCCTAAAATGTCAATGGTACTGTTTTGTGTAGTTTTTAAGTCTTGGGCTCTGGATTTAACTTGACTGAGTTGGATATGTCTCTACCACTCACTAGCTCGCGGTCTTTGAGTAAATTAAGCCATTATGTATCTGTCCGAGAGCCTGGGAACTGGCACCAGGCAAAATGCTCAGCCGTTACCTCGCTTACCCAACCTAAACTCCCTCCGTTTCAGGAACTGTTTGCCCCAAACTCACAGATCAACTCCTGTCCCATTCTCCTGTCCTAGTCCAGGAACTGTTTGCTCCAGGACAATAGACTCACATTCCAGGGGCCCCCATGCGTAGCCCCTCAGGACCTAACCCTAACAACAAGTTCCCGCTGCCACAGGCACAGATATAAAAATCACAAACCCCAGCATCGGGCGCGGCTTCTCGGACTCGACCCCCCGAGTCTGTGAACCCGCCCGGAGTGTACCCAATAAAGCCTGATTTCTGCTTATTCGGCTGTTTGGCTCTTCGGTTTCTTCCCACCTCCCACCAGCGGCGTCTGGCTACCTTACAGTATCCCTTTACCCATCACAGACAAAAACGCTGCCTGCAGGCTTACTTTCTGGTGCAGAAGTTCACAAACGTTTTCTGTAAGGGGCACATAGTATACACAGAGGTAGATGAGAACTCCGTGCCAACATGTGTTGAGTATAACAAGCAGCGACAATAATGTATAAATAATGAAGGCTGGCCACGTGAGCCCCTGGGAAGTTGTACCTCAGGCACTGTGCTGTTGGGACAGTCTTTTGAGTTAATACAGCTATTGTAATCATCGTAACAGAGAAAGACAAGTACCATTTGATTTCACTCACATTTGGTATCTAATGAACAAAATAAACAAAACAGAAACAGACTCCTCACCGAGAACAGGCTGACAGCAGTCAGAGGGGAGGGCGCTGTGGGGCTGGGTGAAAGGTGAAGGGATTAAGCAAAACCAAACACAACCTCATAGCCACAGACAGAAGTACGGTGATTACCAGAGGGAGGGGGTGAGGGTACAAGAGGGGACAGGGGAATGGATAAGTGGTGACGGAAGGAGACTTGACTTGGGATTGTGGACACAATACAATCTACAGGTGATGTATTTAAAATTATTTTTAAATATGTTTTTATTGATTTTTAGAAAGAGAGGAAGGGAGAGAGAGATAGGAACATCAATGTGAGGGAGAAACATCGATCGGCTGCCTCCTGCACGCCCCCACTGGGGATTGAGCCCGAAACCCGGGCATGTGCCCTGACAGGGAAGTAAACCGAGACCTCTCAGTCCATGGGATGACGCTCAGTCCACTGAGCCACATGGGCCAGGCCGGATGATGTACTATAGAATTGTATACCTGAAACCTATACAATTTTATTAATCAATCACTCCAATAAAGTCAATTAAAAATTATAACCTGCATGTCTTTTTTCCACCCCTGTATTTTAGGTTTTGTGGACCACACATGATTTCTGTTACATATCCTTATTTGTTGTTGTTTTTTTTAAACCTTTAAAGATGTAAACATTATTCAGCCCTTGCAGACCCTACAAAAGCAGGCCATTCAACAGGCCTTGGGCAGGACCTGGCCCTCGGGCCTTGGCTTGCAGACCTGTGTTCTAGGGCCTGTGTGCAGAGCACGGGGCGGGGCGGGGGCAGGGGGCGGGGCGCGGGGCGGGGGGCAGGGGGCGGGGCGGGGGCGGGGGCGGGGCGGGGGCCGGGTCGGGGCGCAGTGAAAGGCCAGGTCAAGTCCCACACACTCACTCCCTCTCGGTTCACCACTCCCCAAGCCAGCGTGGGTCTACTGGTCAAGCGCGTTGGGGGACGTGGTGCGGATGCGTGCGAACCGGGTGAGGCATTTTCAAGGCGGAGGAAACCCGACAGGCGAGCACTGTTGCACAAACTGACCGCTCCATCCAAGCCACGGTCAGGAACCCGGCTGAGCTGGGGAGAGAGCTGCAAGCAGCCGGCTTGGGCGATGATGGCAGCGCCCCCACCCAGCAGAGAGGCCTCAGATCACCTGCTACCACAGCCTGAGCACAAGCTAAACAAGGAGAACGTGCGCACTGACTCCTGTGCTCCTCATCAAACCCAGAACAAAAGGCCCCGAACAAAAGGCTCCTGCAGTTTCATGGGCCTGGAAGCCGTAGGGAGGGAGAGCAAGGAGGACAAGGAAGAAGGGAAAAGTACCGGGTGTTAGGTCAGCAGGGGGGCATTGTCTCCAAGTTTCCCTGAGGAGACTTTCAAACAGAGGCACCTGGCTAGCAATGCTGATGCTCAGAAGTACATGACCCGTGGCGGGGGGTTGGGAGGGATTGGGGGGCACGGGGGCAGCGGAGTGCTGACTGCAGATCCCTTCAGAGACCGAGATGCCTTGTCTGTGCACCAGTCTGGGGACGGCAGGTGCCCCTGGACACCAGCCAGGCGGAAGAATCCTTGTAACTGTTTATGGTTAGGCCTGAAACATCACCCAGGGGTTGTGGCCGGGGCCCTGACTCTGCAGTCACTCTAGAGTACATAAGCCCTTAGTCTGATGAAGTGAACTAACTATTTAAAATTTTTTGTTTGTTTATTTCTTTAGTGATTTTAGAGAGAAGAAGGGAGAGGGAGAGAGAGAAACATCAATGAGAGAGAACATCGACTGGCTGCCTCCTGCATGCCCCCCACTGGGGATCGGGCCCACAACCTGGGCATGTGCCCTGACCGGGAATTGAACTGGTGACCTCTTGGTGCCTGGGGCTCCACCACTGATCCACACGGCCGGGCACAGTGAACTTCCTGAGTACCTGCTGTGCGCCCATCCTGGGCTCAGCATTCATGCTCCTCTGTGGCTCAAGGCAGAAATGTGGAAGGTAGACTGGGATGCAGGAGTCGATTCAGTTCTGAAATATCCCAGGAAATTGGGCGTTAGATAGTTCAATATAATCCTATTATGCTAAAAAATGTATTACTTTTAAAAACGACTTACTTTAAAATGTTTCTGGGCATGGTCTAACTCATGGTTTCTAAATGCCAGCAGATATCTTGGCAAAGCTCAAATTATCCACAAATTAAGAAATTAGTTCTTTATACATATTGATGATTTGGGTTCTCTCACAATGGGCCAGTTTGTTACTAAAATAATATTGATCTCGTCCTGGCCGGTTTGGCTCAGTGGTTAGAGAGTTGGCCCGCGGACCAGGGAGTTCCGAGTTCGGTTTCCTCTAAGGGCACACACCTCGGTTGCAGTTTGTCCCCGGCCCCGGTTGGGGTCATGTGAATGGCAACCACTTGTGTCTCTTTCACATCGATGTTTCTCTCTCTTTCCTTACCCCTCTCTCCCTCCTGCTCTATATGAAGGTAAATGCAAAAATGTCCTTGGGTGAGGATAAAAAACAGTAATTTAAAAAATAATAATAATACAATAATGTTGATCTCGAACACTGAGTACCAAGACTGGGGGGAACTGCCCCAAGAAACTTTCTTAACTATTTGTGTTTTTGATAAAGATGTTTTCTTTGTTTTTAAACAAAAACTCAATTCAGTATAAGAATATTGTGCATATGACTCTAAGCTCAGTCTTAAAAAATGTCAGTAAATACATGTTCGTAGACGTGTGTGTGTGTGTGAGAGAGAGAGAAAGAGAGAGAGAGAGAGAGAGAGAGAGAGAGACGATCCTTGTGTCCTTCAGTAGTTATTCATCATTATTTTAACCCTGAAGACCAGAATACTCTTTGGCATCAAATGTCACATGGCAGCTGTCCTCCTCAACCCCAGACATAGGATTTCACTCTTCCCTTCTCAACCAAGATACACATTACAATGTCTTTTAAATGTTGGGTTCTATCCCATGTCAAACATCAAGGAGAAACTGAAAGTCAATGGTCACTTGAAGTCTGTCCACCCAGGTATCATCCTTTTCTTCTGGTGATGAATGTGTTGGAGTTTAGAGAAATCACCAAGGAGATGAAAACTTCAACAGTCAATCAAAACTATACTTTGCAGAAAGTCAAGATACAAACCTCTAGAGAGTACCCAGCTGTGTTTCAGTATTGTAGTTTAAAGGGGCAGGGGGATGATGAAAAAGCAAAAGAAACTGGCATGACGTTGTGATCCTACATAAAGTTACTTCATGGAGCTTGGATCCACTCTCCACAATGTCTAAAACCATGGCCAGATCTCTAACACATGATTCAAATCGTTTCAATATCCCTTGTTAAAGCTAGAACTAAGTGGTTAAAAATAGCCATTCTGTCCCTATTTCCAGACAGACAAAGAGAGCTTATGTGAAGAAATACATTTTGTTATCAGAATGTGTATCTTGACTATCTCAGCAAGAAATACTGCTGAAAACGAAAGATATGTTCTTATGATTAATCATTCTTAGCACTGCCTAATAAATTGTCAGTCACAAGCCATTTATTATAGACATATGCATATATATGCACACATACATATATCTGCATATATACACACATATGTACACATATACATATACTTACATGTACCTGTAAAGTGCTCTGAAGGAGAAAATGTTAAGGGAGAGGTAGTCATGGACTGAAACAGACATGGGCACAGTCTGTTTATGTCACCATTTAGCTGTGTCACCTCAGACATGTTACTTGACTTTATTAAACCAAAATTCTCCACTATAAAATAAGACTTATAATGATGCTTTCTTATAATAATTCTTCTGGAGACAAATAAGATAACGCACGCGAATGCTCATCTTCATTTGTGGCACAGGTGCACAACTACAAGCAGGTGAGGTGTGATGATTATTGTGCCGTTTTTGTAGTTTTTAATATATAAACAGATGCCATTAACATGTGTTTTCTTACAGCAATCAGTTGTGACCACTGACTGTGATGTGAGTGACTTTGAATCATACGGACAGGATGGGGGAACCGAAGCTGTAAGAGGTACCCAAATGTCGCAGTCTATGTTGGGCACGCAGTATGCCCTGGGAGTGGACCGAAATTTGGTATCAAACAACAGGAAATATATACCCCACTGTAGCTACAAACTAGACACCTGGGAGGGCTTCCTCCTGTCTTGCCCAGCTGCCTGGCAGGCCCTAAATAAGAGACTCAGAAAATGTTACATTTTACCAGAACTATACATCTTGAAAAAGAATTCCCTTCATTCTTCTCCCAATTTGAAGATCTCAACAGAATCACCATTAGTTCCCAGACACGTTCCTTTATGTATTTATTTATTTATTTATTTGTTCTTTTTTTTGTTTATTTATTTATTTTTTGGTACGTGTCCCTAGCGGAACCGAACCTGGGACTCTCTCGTCCAACCGCACAGCCAAACCGGCCAGGGCCATTTTCCTATATTTATGATTTTCATAACGGTATGACCAATTTGAAATTAGGACAAAGGTCGAGTTGCTAAACCTTGGAAGGTATCATGGGCTTTATTTACTAATTTAGCTTCTGCAAGTGAAAGTCAGAGTATCTTAAAATAGTATGACTAAAAGAAACAGCAGCAGAAATAGTCGTTACGTGTTTGGTTATTTTAGACTCGGAGGAACGGGATTCACAGTAGTCCTTTAATCTAAAATTCCAAGGTGAGATGGTGTCAGGAACCGAGAAGGATCGGGGCTTGGTTTCACGCTCCTTAGAAGCTAAGAAGTTCGCCTGTTACTATTTCGGAGGCGCTGGTGAAAGACGCACTCTCCAGGGTCAGTGACGAAGGCCTGGATGACGACGGCACTGCCAGCAGCGTGGGCACCTGACGCCAGGTTTTCTAGCTGTAAATTTCTCCAGGGCTGCGCAGTGAGCCCCGAGGGGCGGGGAGCCTGCGCACCGGGGGCCTTAGCTGAGGACACTGAGCTTGGAGACCCTCTGCCGCTTGTTGAGAGCCGGGAACAAGCCTACCTGTTTTCTGAGGCAGGAGGTGGTAGCAACCCCATCTCAAGTTTACTGGTTGCATTTAAAAACCTAGAGAAATGGCCCTGGCTGGTTGGGCTCAGCGGTTAGAGCACTGGCCCTCGGACCAAAGAGTCTCGGGTTTGATTCCGGTCAAGGGAACGTACCTTGGTTGTGGTTGGTCCCTGGCCCTGGTCGGGTAGTTGGGGAGGCAACTAGTCGATGTGTCTCTCTCACATTGATTCTCTTTCTCTCCCCTTCCCTCCCACTCTGTCTGAAGATAAATGGAAAAGTATCCCCAGGTGAGGATTAAAAAAAAAAAAAAAATCCTGAGAAATGGCCCAGAAAATAAAGCAATCAGAGCCCTGCAGTCTTGGGCTGCCCAGAAAGACATGTCGGATGGAAGGAACATCAATATCTTTATAGATCATGGTACTGAAAAGTGTTACATGGAACATATTCAGAAAAATACAGCCTTATCTAAATGATTCCTCTCTATGGTTGTTGTGGTGTGGATAGCAGTTGTGTCTTACTGTATTTAATATACTGTGACTTTTCAATTAAATTAAAAATTGCGTAAGGTGGAAACACTGTAGCATGGTCCCAATGATTCTCACTTCTTGGTATTCATGCCACCGTGTTGTCCACTCCGATGAATGTGGGTGGGACCTTTGACTTGTTTCTAACTACAAGAATATGATAAAGATGGTGTGTTGTGTTAAGTGAGTTTGCCAGAAGGCTGATTGTAGAGACTCTTCGCTGGCTTGTTGATGGGGGAGCCAGATTATCTAAGGGTGCTGCCCCATTTTACTTCCTTGCTAGTAGTGTAGAAAGGTTTCCCCCAACTTGACCAACACTTGTGACTATCTGGCTGTTCATTGCAGGCATCCTCCTTGGTGTGAAGGGGAATGTCATTGAGTTTCCATGCTCATGTCCCTGCATCCTGGTGATGCTGAGAATCTGTCTGTGTGCTTGACATTGCACTTAGACCACGTGCTCCCATTCAGAAATAGCTACATGTTTGGGGAGGGAAGACTCAGTATATGTATACTTCGTGTTGTCATTGGCATTGACTGTGTGCTCAGAAAGTCCTCATCCATGCGATATTATCTCTGCTGGTATAGTGATTTGTATTTCAGAAAGACACTCAGAGAGTTAAGGGACAACAAAGGAAATAGACTAAAATCATAGAAAAAACAAGGTTAACTTCAGGAAAGTAAAAAGTCAAAGTCAGAGAAACATGATAAAAATTCAAGGTGAAACAAAATGGGTACTTTTTAAAAAATGTTTTTATTGATTTTTTTTTTTTGGAAAGAGAGATAAAAACATCCATGTGGGCTCCTGCACGCCCCCAACTGGGGATGGAGCCCAAACCCTGTGCACATGCCCTGACCCGGAATCAAATGCGGATTTCTCTGTCCATGGGACAACTCTCAATCCATTGAACTACGCTGGCCGGGCAAAATGGGTGTTTTTTTGTTTTGTTTTGTTTTTAACACAGCTGCAGCACCCCTTGCCACCAGTCCCTCTGTGACTATTAGTGTCTTAGAGAATTGGAGATTTGAGCTGATTTATAGGTACAGTCAATGAGAACAGTTACATGTTTATTCTCAAGTCTCCGTTTTTACCTTGCATGAGGTACGCTAGGGCTACAGAACATCCCCCTCTCTTCTAAAAGAATTAAAAAAAAAAACAACCAGAAGCAGGCTCACTGATTATATTCCGTCTGTACCTACCAGAGCTGATGTCAGCAGACAACAGACAGGTCTGATACGGGAACTAGCAGATAGAAAAGATGGAGCAGTTGTGATGCCTGACCAATAGGGCTTAGGTTGTTGTCAATGTGCCGTTCAGGTGAAGAGACATCACTAGCTTGCTGAGTCAAGACAGAAATCCAAGTCTAAGTAAGGACAATGGGAAGTGCAAGCACCAAACAAAACACACAAGGAACAAGACGTAGGGAGAAGCCAATCCAAAGTATTTACATTTAAAAGTTAAAGATCCTGATCACACATCAATTTTTGTCTCTTTAAAGAGGCCTCTACCTCAGCACAGCCACACAACAATGACACAATCCCACCCCTCATTTTCTGGATGAGAAACTAAGGATCGGGGACATTAAGGGGATTTGTCTAATTCAGCTAATAGCGGCTACATTAATAGACACGAGAACAGAACTGAGATCTCCTGAACAGCAAGCGAGGTCTGGTTCTTTATGATGAAAGTGAAGGGGATATTTGATAAGAATATGATTAACTTAGGTTTAACAAAATCTGTCATTCACTTTCTCTTCCACGACTTCCCAGAGTTGCTCTCTGACTATCCTGTACAAAATGATGCCGCTCAGATGTAAATGCTTAGCTGTTCTCTACCCTTCACTAAACATAGTAGAAGGCCTAGACTCCACTTGTCTACAGTGAATAGAACACTATACCAAAAGTCTTAAGTAACTAATCTGTAACAATGATTGATCCTCTGACACAGCGGTTCTCAACCTGTGGGTCATGACCTCTTTGCGGGTCGAATGGCCCTTTCACAGGGGTTGCCTAAGACTTAACAGTAGCAAAATTAAAGTTATGAAGTAGCAATGAAAATAATTTTATGGCTGGGGGTCACCACCACATGAGGACCTGTATTAAAGGTCGCAGCATTAGGAAGGTGGAGAACCACTGCTCTAACAGAATCCTTCGATTTTATTATTAAAACACACAAAATTACATGTGGACTTGATAATTTAACAGTCTAAGCTGTTAAATTTGTTTACTGTAGAATTAAATAATATAAAGCAAAGTCAACCAAAACCAAACAAAGAAAATACATTGTCTTGAAAAGTTTAATATAAACAACATATTGACATTGAATAAAGCTTGTTAATTAAATTCTAAATTTAGAAAAGTTGCTACCTTCTAACAGTTTTTTCATTAGAAAACAAGAGCATGCATCCCACTACATACGTGCCTGAAATAGTTCTGGCCCACTTGGAGTGCTTTCTGAATCAACAATAACTTCTCTCTGTTTCTGAGATGTTTACAAATCTTCCCTCCTTGTTAGGATCTTCTGGGAGTTTAGACTGCCAAGAAACTAAAGAGTCTTATACAAAGCCTTCAAACATCACAGACTTAGTGAGTATTTGTTAATAATGAGGTTGATGATACATTGTCACTTATTTGTTATGTCTCAGGGTTGTCTATCTGCACTGGGATGTTTCTGGTTAAAAACAATGTGTCCTCTCCACCCACGCTGGGTTGGTAGCGCCCATTGATGAGCGTCCAGAGCCCCACGTGGGGGGTCATCACCCTGTCCTCCGTGTCCCAATGGCAATCACAGAGAATCTGTAGAGCTTGAAGGAATTTTCTTTAAGCATCTGCTTAAAGGGATTTTCAGCATTTGTCAACTTACAAAAGCTATTTGGGCAAACCAAAACTTTGCAAATGTAAGTTTTAAAAAGACCACGAAGATATGTTCACAAAACCCAGATTTTACAGTTGTAATTTGGAATGGACTTAGCCAGCATCTCTCCTAGAGACTGAACTGGCTTTGCTGGGGACACGGCTTGAATGGCCCTCGTGTGAGAAGAGGTGGGCCCGGGGGAGGTTCCGAGAGGAGCGGATACGGTGCGAGGGGCTGGACTCCTCTGTGCGAGAGAGCCGTCTCGCGATGTGGAAGCGTAGCTATGTCTGATGTGCACCTTGTCTTGTGCGCAACTGCAAGTACGAGCCTCTCATCTTCCAGTACAGTCTTCTGGAAACACCTGTTTCCGGAATGAGTGTTTCTGGTGAAAAGAAATTGGTAGAGTATTGCCATGTGAAAGTGGGGTACACACGCAAGGTGGTGGCACTACACAAAACTTTAGTTCAGTTGAAGCATGAATTCAGAGCCAGGGTTGAGTGGAAAAGCTGCCCCCCCTTTTTAAATTAAATTTATTGGGTGACATTGGTTAATAAAATGTATAGGTTTCAAGTGTGTACTTCTATGATTCATCATCTGTATATCGCATATGTGCCCACCACCCAAGTAAAATCTTCCATCACCGCACACTGGACCCCTTTGACTCTGCCAGCCGCACCCCTTTCCACCTTTCCCTTCTGAGCACTTCCCCTTCACCTCCACCCGAGTCACTGGAGACCTGGGGAGGAACAGAGGTGGTCATCCGCTGTGGAATGGTTGGAGATACCGCCTCTGAATGTTACATCTACAGCATTGGATCATAGCATTGCCACTTTATATCTCACGACCACATTGCTTTAGCATTCTTTATTGTTATTTTTTTAATTAATTTATTTATTTTAATTAATTAATTTTTGCTACAGATGTTTCTCCTTTACCCCCCCACTGATTCCCCCTCCTCACCCTCCCTGCCCTGTCCCCAGCTTTGTTGCCCATGTCCATTGTTCATGCACCCATAGCATTCTTTATTTTTTAAAAAATCAATTTATGTTAGACCTGTCATAAGAATACTATTTAGTATAATCATCTTAATATTTTTTACCACTACCATTTATTTAATATTTAGCAATTCTTCAGCATGGTGATAATGGCTCAGGGGATTTAAAGGAAAAGAAAAAAAAAGAGAGATATGGTCTCCTTTCTCAAGAAATGTACTTTTGCGTTGACATCAATATGAACATATAAATTACTCATTTTTACTATGTATTTGTAAATCTGACTCCCTCCCTAGACTGTGGGCAGGACCAGACTTTACTCATCTTGCTTCTTCATTGCCTAGAATAGTTCCTGGGATATTCGTGGTATTCATTAAATGTGTATTGATTAAAGAACATGAAGAGCTAGGGAACTACGTGAATACGCACTTGACCTTTGTGCTGTCGAATCAGCAGTAAGAGCATGGAGGAGTGGGTGAGGAGGGCTGGAGGAACATGAAAAGCAGCCAGGGAAGCGGATGCCTTGGTACTTGCTGAATAATCAAACGCTGTGGATCGCGTGTCACAGCCACGAGCGAACCGGGTAACGAACGGGTCCTGGCCGCCTGGCACTACCCGAGCCAATCAAGCTGAGCCCAGGTTAAACGTACGTGAGCGTTTATTCCAGCGTAGCCGGCAGTATGGGGAGCAGGGGTCACCCATGAAGTCTGCTCTGCCCCCCTTCTCTTGCCGGCTGCTAAGGGCAGAGAAACAACCACAGCGAGGGGGAGGAATGGGGCTGGGGGCCGCAGGGACTGGTCGCCAGTGGGTCAGTCACGGGTCCAGGGGCCAGCGTTCAGATAGATAATCGGGTTGTTCATCTTTCCACGAGGTCAGCTCGTCCCCCTTATCATCAAATTAGGAGAATGGACAGAATTCCCGAGATGAGCTCCTGAGGCACTGCCCTCCCAGCCGGGTCACAGTGGGCTTTTCCTTCATCAGAACAAAGCGACCATGGCTAACCTTTCTTGTAACTGTGGCTAGTGCCCCACTATGGTTAGTTCTCTATTCCGTTGTTCTCTCCCGTCCCTTTCACAGTCATCATCATCCTGTGATCACAGTCCTTGATGACTTCAGGTTGCGAATTCCCTTCCTCTTCCCTATGGGCTCTGGCTTCAAGTGTCATGCTTCAAACGTTTTATTTTTAACCTCTAATCCCGATCCTTAGTTTGGGCAACTAAAATTATGGTTGTTTAGACATCACCTAAAAATAAAAATGTTCATTATACTAAACAACCACAATAGCGTTGGTTACCTTTGTGATTCAAGGCAGGTGTGTGGGAGGAGGGCGAAGTGCACAGGAAGGGATTAGCTTCTCAATGTTTCTGAACTGCTGGGAGCTTAACTGCAGAATATTGTGTGTTTCAGGAAAGCAGAAGGGGAAAAAATGTCAAAAATCATTTTCAAATAACTCATCTGTAGGCTGCAGAGATTTGCCAAGAAATCACACACGCACCAGCCCCATGGCAAAACAGGGCCACTGATAATGAGTTCAGCATAATGAGTTCTAAGAACAATATTTCATCCACTTCATTGTGACATTACAATAGCAACAGTACCCTCAGAGTCTCTGATAAAACACACACACAATCACCCCTACACCACACACACTGTACTCACTCTTTGTGTGTTGACATTTTTATTTGTGGAGTTAACAGAAAAAGAAAAAATAGGAAAACAACACGTGTGCTATTTTCTGGAGTTTACTTCTTTCTATACGGGGAAAAAAATGTAAAAAAAAAAAAAGTAAGAACACAGAAGTTAAAAGACAAATACAAAAACAACAATAACAAACGTCTCCCATATTCCTGGTGGTTGTGCATGTGTCATGGTACAGTGCTGTGCATTCCTCTGTCATTGCATAGCTTTGAGACCTGCGCTGCACCGAATGTCTTCCATTCACTTTGGAGTGGGCTCGGACTCTTTGGTCCATTTTTTCTTTCATTCATTCATTCAGTTATCAATTCATCCAGCACACATCTTACTGAGCTCACCATGTCCCAGCAAGGATTAGGTTATTGAGAGAGAAAGAGATGGATAAAACCTAGTCCTTACCTTTAAGGAACTTACAATCTAGTGGGGAAATAGACAGTTCTTGTGGTCAGATAGGAAATGCAATAAGATGTATATATAAGGTATATTAAAAAGTCATAAAGAGCCCGGCCAGAGTGGCTCACTAGTTGAGCATCAACCTATGCACCAAGAGGTCACCGATTTGATTCCTGGTCAGGGCACATGCCCAGGTTGTGGGCCGAATCCCCAGTGTGGGGCATGCAGAAGGCGGCCAATCGATGTTCTCTCTCATCGATGTTTCCATCTCTCTCTTCCTCTCCCTTCCTCTCTCTCTAAACAATAAAGAAAAAAATCATGAAGAAAAATCACTTCTTAAAAAGGTGAAGAAAATCTTCCAGGAGCAGGGGATTCTAGGGTCGAACTTCCAAGTGTGGACAGCAGTTGGGTGCAATGAGCCCTGTCTAGTCAGCAGCACGGACCATGGAAGGAAGCGATGACTTCACAGAGGTGGGGAGAATAACAATGTGCTAGAACACGGAGGAGAAAGGCCCCCTGCTCTGACTGCATTGCGTCCCCCGAAATTCATATGTCGAAGCCCTAACCCTGGTGTGATGGCCTTTGGAAGGCACTTAGGTGTAGATGGGGACAGGAAGGCGGGACCTTCGCGATGGGGTCAGTGCTGTCATACTAGCAGTGCCTGCCTGCTCCTTCTTCTCTGCGAGGACACAGGGACCAGGTGGCTTCTGTACACCAGGAACGGACCTCTCACCAGAAGTCAGACCCTCTGGACCTCGATTTTGGTCTTTCCAACCTCCAGAACTGTGAGAAAAAAATGCCTGTTGTTTGAGCCGCCCATTCAGTGGTATTTTGCTCTGAAAGCCCGAGCGCATTAAAGGTGATGGAGCGTGAGAAGTGGACTGAGGGTGAACGGGGCCCAGACTGGCAGGGCCTCGCGGCTGGCGCCCGGTGCTGCTCCTGCAGAGCGAGTTTCCCGGGTCTTTCCCCAGGTCTTCATGCCGCCCCTGGCTCCCATCCTTCACCCAGGGGTGCTCCAGTCCTACCCGAAACCTCCCTGCCCTCCAACAACGAAATCTGGAAAGTGAGCCAAGGAGACTAGTGGACGTACTAGTGTCTCCTTCTAAACCAGAAGCAAACTGAACAGCGACGCGTGATCCATTCACAAGGGCACGTGGAGGCGACATGACCCCGCGGCGTTACTGTTTCCTTACTGGGCACTTTTCTGAGATTCGTAGGCAGTGGAAGTGGGGGGCAGCTGCAGGGGATCATGGAAATAGTGTCAATTATTATGCCTTTAAAAGTCTTATATCTACGGCCGATTACTTCTAAATGTTTAGAAATACTAATTTTTGACGTAATTCTTTTCTTCCAGTGGTTACACAAAGGGGAAGAGTGACATTAATAAAACGAGCCAATGCCACTCTTAAACAAAAGGTTTGATTCAGTGACTCTTGGCTGGCAATTCTTATTCCTTAATAAAAGCCTCCCTTTTGAGGGTATATATTCATAGCATCAGCAATTGCAAAATAGTCTTAAAGCCCCAAAGTGCCTGTATATACTAATATTGGTAAAATCATCTGTATCTACAAAGATTATCTATTTCATTTGATTGTCATTATATAAAATTAAAATCAATGTTTCGGTTCATTTTACTACAAAACACAAAGTTGTAAGATAACTCTTGAGTAACACTACACTATAGTCATCCTCTTTTCTGAAACACCTCGAGCATCCGTAACACAATGAAACAATTGCTAATACCATTATAGTCCCCAAGGAACTTACATATTATCTAGCTTGATCCTCAGCCGGGCTCTCTGAAATAGGAATTATTATTATTTATTATTTTTATTTTTCTCAATCCTCACCCAAGAATATTTTTCCATTGATTTTTAGACAGAGTGGAAGGGAGGGAAAGAGGGGAGAGAGAGAAGGAGAGGAACATCAATGTGAGAGAGACACATTGATTGGTTGCCTCCTGCACACATCCTGACTGGGGCTAGGGCTCGAACTCGCAACCTAAGTACATGCCCTTGACCAGGAATCAAACCTGAGGCCCTTTGGTGCACAGGCTGATGCTCTAACCACTTAGCACACCAGCCAGGGTGAAATAGGCATTATTATTAACAGCACATATTTATAGACCAAGAAACTCTACTTGACTTGGGCCCATTCTCTTTGGAAGAGAACACTTGCCTCTGGCTCTCCCCAGAGCAGGAGAGTTGGGGAATCACGGAGCTGAGTCGCTGCTTAATGGGAGCTATTAGCCCCGAATCTGCTACATCACATTTATCCCAAATGAATCAACAGTGTAGTGGGGGAATTAGAAGGTAAGGATGTAAGATATTTGGTGCCATGTGCTTCTTTTTACATATTTCTCCAGTTCTTTATTTTTAGTTCCTGGTCTTGAATGTTGAGTTGATTGACATAGGGGAGTGGTCTAGATAGAATGAAGCTGATTTTTTTTTTCTTTATTAATATTACAGAGAGAGAGGAAGGAAGGGGGAGGGAGAGAGAGAAACATCAATGAGAGAGAACATCAATTGTCTACTTCCTACATGCCCCTCTGGGGATTGGGCCTACAACCCCGACATGTGCCCTGACCAGGAATCTAACCGGCAACCTCTTGGTGCGTGGGTAGATGCTCAACCACTGAGCCACAATGGCTGGGCAATGAAGCTGATTTTAATTACTGATGATAGTCCACAAGCCATTTAGTAATGGAATAGGAAGGTGTTTCCTTGATTCACTTCAAATAGAGATATTTAGGTAACAAGACTAATAATTTGCAGTTGTGGCCACATAATTGAGTCCGTGCAAACCAAGTGACTTGGGTTTTGTCTTCTTTGGTGCTTGTTTGAGCTTCTGCTGGCCACGATTTAAAATTTAAGCATTGCTTAGTTCTTTTAGGGATACACATTCACAAAAGTCTTAAAGGGATTTTTGAGTCCCCAACGAGAGGAATAAAGCTGAAGGCACACATAAAATGTAAATTGTACTGTCATTCATCAATGACTTATTAGGGCAGAAACTCGTACTCAGTCAAATAATTTGTTTTCACAACAGAGAGGTAAACAAAACTATAAATTATTATGAGATAAGTGTTCTTCCCTACCGAGACAAGGTAGTTAACACATTCTTTAGCTGTGAAACACAGATGTTATAAAACTGAGAGCATCCCGTGAATACATTGGGAAAAAGCAATGCAGAGTGTCTGAAACCTGTGCTCCGGGGCTCGGGGTGTGTGCGGGCTGCAGCCTGGTTTTTTAGTCTGCGTCGTCGTCATTCCCCTTCTTGGAGATACAGGAAATCAAGACGAGAATCAAATGCTCTTCACTGACAGGGGACAGTAAGTACACTTAAGGAACCCTTATATTTGACAGTATTTCCCACTGGAAGTTCTTACGACAATGTCAGCTTTTTCTCATCCGTTTATTTACATGAATATCTTGTCACTTAAGTGCATAGGTTTAAAAGAGTCTCATGTCTAGTATTAGAAAGGAGGGTTTCTTCGACTTTGGGCTCCAAAATTAGTGCGTTTTGAGAACGAGATCTTGTGTTCATCAGCCAAGGCTGCCATCACAAAAGACCACAGACCAGGTAAAAACTTCAAAGAACGTTGTGGTGATTCCTTCTGTACATGGTAAGGGAAAGAGAGACAGGCGGTGGGCCTGGAATATATTCATGGTTCCCTGGCACCTGGTTTTGTGTAAGATGAACCTAAAAAAGTGATTTCATGTAATCATTATAACCCTGTTGTACTTCATTATCTGTGTTAACAAGTTAGATAATTATGGCTCAGAATAATTATGAACTTATTGAAAAACAGACAATTAGTAAGTGGGAGACAAGGTATTTAGCTTAGGTCTATCTGACCCAAAACTTGTCTTTTTTCCAATAACACATTCCTCTTAATTCCTTCCTAAATAACCTGTAACAATGAGAACAATCCTCATGGGATAAATCTATTTTGTAAGTTTATGAATTATATGGGAAGTGACTGAGGAATATTAGATCAAGTGGAAACCGTAAATATCACCTAGAAAACATTTCATTTCGCATAAAAGGGAATGGACTCAAAGTGATAAAACATCAACTCATGGCCCTACAGCCTGTTATTGGAAAAGGTAATACAAAAACTCTTATTATCGATTTCAATTGCACTTCATTCAATTGTTTTAAAAATATCTAATGTGCGACTCACATCCTCTGTGTTACTTACACGTGCGTTGCTGATCTCAGCCACGGGGAATTAGGGTCTCGCGTGAGCTCAGCACTGTGTGGGCTGCCCTAGTGGGAGAAGGCAGAGTTGCAGAAGCTTGGGGGCTCCGAGGCTGTTCTCCTATTGGGAATCCCTGCCAGGCAGGTGCTCATTGTTTGGAGATTACTCCTTGACCAGGAGGTCTTTAGTCCCCCTGTGAAGGCTCAGGGGAAGCTCTTATACTCTTGAAAAGAACTACAGTTTTAGATAAATTACTAATTAGCATTTGGGGAAGGATCCAAATGGATGCGCAGTCCTCCGGACCTGACTTCCGCAAGGACAGTGCATGGGACAGAGGCATCCTCAGAGTCAGTAGGTTCTGGGTTTGATTAGGAGCACAGGAGTCTCAGAAGAGGGGCGGTGGTCGGGGGAGGCGGGACCAGGCAGTGTAGCTGATTGACGGGCTTCCAAGCGCTCCATGACTCAAAGCAGGATAGAGTTTAAAGCTGGGAGACTAAACATGAATACATAAATACTCTCCCCTGAGGGTCCATTCAGCTTTGGTATTGCACTGAAGGGTAAGACTTTTGAACTGAAAAATATCACGAAGCCATGATAGATGACCTTGACACAAGAATACGCCGTTTGACCTGTGACCACTTTTTCCCATGAATCTTTTGTTGTTGTTGTTGTTGTTAATGAGAAAGAGTTGCAAAGTTATTTTTAATTGGAAGTTGTATTTTATGAGGGTGTGGAAGTTGATGGGGCTAGGGAACATAATGGACGAACTCTCAGGCATTGAAAAATTATCTGTGTTCAGGGCTTAAAAAATCCCAACACATTAATACAGCTTGGTAGTGTTATTAGATTGTTGTCATGGAACATAAATAAAGCAATTTAAGTACTGAGCAGAGAATCTGACATAATCAGATCAACAAGAAAAGAAAATTTGAAAAATTTGCATCCCTGGTATAAATTAATAATATTTGAATATAGTTACTCAAAGTAATAACTTCCTACAGAATAATACAAATGACTGGAAGAAGCACTCTTAATTATGAAATTTGGTTGTATAGTCAAAGCATTAGAGATGAGATGTTTATTGTAAAGTTATAGCCCGAATTTACTCAATTTTATCTGGTCACTATTAAGATATTAATATGTAATATAATTATTAAATATGTAATATTACTATTCAAATGTAATATTTACTTCACCTGTTAAGTGTAAACAGAGGTAAAAAAATATTTTTTAAACCCTCAGAGATTTAATGTACAATTGAGAAGCTGAACTATGGAGATAGAAAAAAATGATCAGATTTTAAACATTGGAATGTTGTAAGACTGTCAGCAGGGGAGAGAAGAAAGTAGCAAAGAAAAAGACTCCAAAGATCGAGGCAATTAAGTTTCCACAGTAACAGGAAAAAAATATGAGTAAGAAGTTGGATGGTGGAGAAAAAGACCTTCTTTGCTGAGGTGGAATTTTTAATCTGACTTTTGGGGAGGGATATTATATGGAAAAATATGTAGAATATAAAATATATTTTAAACTCTTTTTCTGATAATAGTACTGTGTTCCACTTATATAATTGATATCAAAAAAAGGAAGAAAAAATTACCATAAAATTGATCAATAATTCTAAGACTCAGAGGTAGCTACTAGAACAATTGCAAATATTTCCTTTCAGTTTTCTATGCATTTTTAGATTAATGGTGTAATAAAATTTACAATTTTATAGCTTAAAAATCATACAGTATTTTAAGCTACATATTGATTGCTGAAAATAAAGTTGAAGATGAAGCTGAAGTCATGTAAAAATGTACACACAAGCGAGCTGAACAAAGGGTACACGAAGCAGATGAATGTATGTGAGAAACAGTAATGTAAGAAACACCCAACATGTTCACTACTGTTCTGATATCTCTCAGTTCCACTGTCATTCAAAATGATGCTATTTATTAAATTGTATTCTGTTGTCAGATGATTTCAAAAGTTCTGGCTGGCAGAAAAGACTAATTCCCTTTGGTCTTTGATCACAAATAATTCTTTGATGGAAGCTACATGTTGGCTCATGGCAAGACGCCTCCGGTCATGAATGCCGCTTGAAAGAGTGTAACGTCTGCAGAAAATCCCCAGCTGGCTACGCAAACACACCTGTTTTCGCTTCCCCTTAGAAAGAGAAAGCCCCCAAGGATGTTGCTCTCATGTTTTTAATGAGCAAATGTCAAATAATCACCCAAAGCATCAGTTTTCTTGAGCTCAGAAAAAAGCTGAGGTTATAAGGCAACCAAGGACACTCTACTTTAGAGTAGGCAGAGTGTCCAAAAAATAGGGTCAGTCCTATGAAAAGTACAAAATAAAATCACAATGAGACAGCACTACACAACTACCAAAATGGTTACAATTTTAACAAACATATGCACAGACATAAACACACCAAATATCTGATAATATTTGTGGCCAGGGTACAGAGAAATGGAAAATTAGCACATGGCTGGTGAGAGTCGTAGTTGGTACCTTTATTTTGAAAACAGGCAGTATCTACTCAAGCTGAACCTGTATGTTCATATGGCCTAGCCTTTCACGTCTCTGCAGGCCAAAGGAGGAGGGGAAGGTGTTTGAAAACACGTATGGAGGTTCCCCAACAAAAATGCTTCTTGTTCACCCTTGGCCTCTATCAGTTAAGATAAAGGTCAGACTGGTTTGCTTCCCAGAATTTGATTATCTATCATTCTGTCTTGTGATAAAAGCTGGGAGATGAATTTTGACAATGAGAAAAATGATGTGGTAGCTATAAGGTCAGATGGTCCAGACACTAAGCAAGACTTTAGTGCTATTTGCAAAGTCAGATAATTTTGATGTTTATTTTTCTTGATTTATAAATATATTTATTTTTTATTGAGGGTCCAAATTTTGTGGGGTTTTTTGTTTGTCTGTTTTTGAATGAAGGTGGCGCTAATTTTATCGTCAGCTGGTCTTAGAGGTGGCCTGATGTTGACAGAAATAAAGTGAATGTGTTTCTTCCAACAATATATTTATTTGTATTTAAGAAATGCTTTCTTTTTCTATCTTTGTCATTAAAATGCAAAAAACCTTTTCCTGAATCTGTAGTGAATGTGGAGACATGTCATCTGAATTTGTATTTTTGTCCACCCAACCTCACTTCCAAGTCTGTTGCTTTTGACCTTGGGGAGGAGGACCGGAAGCTGATAGTAACCACGTCTCTGTGATGTCCCAGGCTGGCACAGGTACCCCTGCCAGTAGCCTTCCTGCACCCCACGCAGAGGAGCTGCCTCGAATGAACAGCTATGAGGCCGAGAAAGCATTAGAATATTAATGAATTAACATTAATTCATTGATTAATGAATTAATCAATCACGTATAGTCATCTTCCAAGTGCCCAGAAAGCTGATGGGAAGACCAGAGGAGTCCAGATTGTTTCGTGTGTTGGTGTAGGTGTTAAGGACCCCTGACTCTGTGCACATGTGTTTGACTTACTTTACCGTGGGCGTTTTCATCAAGGCTTATGTTTTTACTTGTCTGGGAATGGCAAGAGCATGGATGTACGGTGAAAAGTTCAAGGAATGAAAAGACTGGATTCCAGTTTAGGGAGACTATAAATAAAGCTGCTATAGACTTCTGTGCATGAGATGTCGTGTGAAAACGTGCTTGGACAAACACCGAGAAGTAAGATGATTACTTTTTGGCTTTTATAAGAAACTGCCAACCTATTCCCAAGTGGCTTACATTTTCCATCCCCACCAGCAAGGAAGCGGAGCTCCTCCTCCCACCTCCCCACATCTGACACTGTCAGCTGGTTGACTGCTGCAGCTCCGATAGGTGTAGCGTGCTCCCTATTGTGGCTTCTCTCGGCCTTTCCATGTGACAGATGATGTGGAGTGTTTTTGTGTGTATTTTTCACATGCTCACTTGCCATTCACATACCTTTTTTGTTGAAGTGTCTGCTCAGATCTTTTGCCCATTTTTAAAAAAAAATAAAGTTATTTGTTTTAACACTGCTGAATTTAAAATGTCTTTATGTATTTTGGGTATGTCTCATAGCACAGACATAATTTGTAAATATTTCTCCCTATTCTCTGCCTTACATTTTCAATCTTTAGCAGCATTTTTTTTTTCACAGAACAAAACTATTTTTTATTATTTTATTTCTTATTTAATTTGTTTTTGCTGTTGTTACAGATATTTCTCCTTTTACCCCCATTGACCCTCCTCCCGATCCCCACCCCACCCCCAGCTTTGTTGTCTGTGTCCATGGTTAGGCATAGGTGCATGTAAGTTCTGTGGTTTAGCTCTTCCCTCCTGCCCGGCCGCCTCTTCTGAGCTTTGTCAGTCTGTACCCTACTTCTATGTCTCTGGGTCTACTCTGTTCATCAGCTTGTTTTGTTCATTATATTCCACAAATAAGTGAGATCATGTGATATTTGACAAAACTCTTTAATTCTGATAAAGTCTAATTTATCGTTTTCCCCTCTTACGGATCGGCCCTTTAGTGTATGTCATAACTCAGCCAACTCAGGAGCCACACACTTTTCTTGCTCAGGACCCAGATCTGGGTGTCTCCATACCTGTGCAGGCTTTGGGCCACGGGGCCATCTCTGAGCTGTCCCGAGGACCACATTGCTATGTGCTAGCCACCAGGTCAGAGTCACCAACTCTGCTGGCATTCTTAATGAAAGGGAAAGAATTTTCCAACAGCATTCCTTTCACAAATTTAGACCTGACATTCCAATTGTTGATTTAAATACATCTGTCACGTTTCCATTGCTTTTAGAGATACTCTACAGCAACTTAAAAGAGAGTGTTGATCATGTAGGGAATAATTCGTAGAGCTGTGCAGAACTTGATATGTTTATTTTTTAGAATGTTACTAAGACTTTTTGTTTCCAATACTTAGTATATTTAGTAGTAGCACCAAAGTTTTGCTTAGTTACGTTCACAGGGTTGAATCTGTATTTATTAACTTTTTCCAGTTACTGTTACCCTCGGAGAGACTTTATTTGCAAGTATGATATTTATGGTCAGTTCCCTCTATGTAATCTTGAACTTAATCTTGAATATGTATTTGAAAGGCTTTGGGGGATGTAATTTGCCAGTGACTGTTTTTTTTTGTTTTTTGTTTTTCCAAATAAGAATCATCTTGGGATTGGTGTATAGGTCTGAGATAATCATGTATCTACATCTTCCATGAGCTCTCTGAAGTCATGTCTTTCATTAACATATTAAGAGAACATCTCACATAGAGTGAGCTTTACAAACATTTGTTAGGTTTTAGTTCGGCCTTCGTTGAAGGTAACAAGGTGTCTGATACATGCTATCAGGATTATTTATTTTTAATATATTTTTTTTACATGCTCTCAGGATTATGTTACAGACAGCTGTGATGTGGACTAGAAGCACTCCACAGAGAAAAGAAGCATTTTGGATATTGCTTTTGTATTCTTTTAGCCTCTTTAATCAAATATGGCTAAAAATTTGATAGTTCTTAGTAATCAGAGTTTGATTAGGAGATTTTATTTAAGTGATTGAGATCTAAAAATAGCAGTTTTATCATTATGTCTAAATTTATACATACATAGAATAAATTATATCCACATGGCATAATTATAAATGTTAATTGTGGGCCTATGACACTATTAATGAATTACCAACTTAATTAGATGATCACTAAAATTCTAACATAAATGCATCGTGTCCTTGTATTAAAGCATGCATATATAGATATAGATATATAGATGTGTGTGTGTGTGTGTGTGTACACTTTTTAATCAAGTTATCCAGTGAATGGTATTTTAAGATATTAAGTCATTTATATCTTACTGCTCATGAGGATACGAGTCTGGGCTTTGATGGAGGAAAAAGCACTTGAGAAGAGTTGTTATCTCAGTGACGGGAGAGGAACAACAGTTGGATGCAGAGCACAGAGGCAAGGATTAAGGAAACAAACTTTTCCCTCCTTATAAATAATATTTGAAGCCATCCTGTTGAGATTTTGATGATAAAAATTCAATTTTAGTTTTATTTTCTTAAGCACAGACAAACAACACAAGTCTCTTTACATTGTTCTCTCTCCAATCCCAGCAGAACTCTTGGAAGTTTATAGGTATTTATTAAATAGTGATTACACGTTTAAATGGCCAAAAGCATGCCTAGCTGGTGTGGCTCAGTGGATTGAGCATGCCCCATACACCAAGAGGTTCCGGTTCGATTCCCAGTCAGGGCACATGCCTGGGTTGTGGGCCCAATCCCCAGTGGGGGGTGTGCAGGAGGCAGCTGATCAATGTATCTCTCTCACATTGATGTTTCTATCTCTCTCTCCGTATTCTTGCTCTCTCTAAAAAAAGAAATCAATAAAAATATATTAAAAGTAAATAACTAAATACACTAAAGCATAATATATAGAAATGGTATGGACTGGGACTTAGACAAACCTCTGCTCTGATTACAATATTACCACGTATACATTGTGTGACTGCAGAAAACTTACTCCACCTCATTTCCATTGTTTTAATTATAAAAATATGAATAACGGTATCTTTGTTATTGGACAATCATAAGGATAACAGGAGGTAATACATACAGGACACAGTAGGTGCTAAAATTATGTTGGGTCTCTTTCTCTTCCCTTTAGTTTGAGACTCTAAAAATAAAATATTATAAGGATATTACCTACTCCTCATATTGATTAAGTAATTCAACAAATCCCCTAGAGTTATTAGCAAGAAGTCACGGGCCAGTAGAATACATGTGCGGCTGTGTATTCCGAGAAAGAGTTCGCTGGGAGATTATACACCCATTTCCTGGTTCAGGGCTCCTAAACCCTCGTAATTTTCTAAGTACTAAGAGCCCTAGGAGCATATGTTATTCTAATATTTGATTCCAGTTCTTGACACAGAGCTCCTAAATCCCTTAGCATTTCTTGGGGTCCAGCAGTGGCTTTTGTTCCAATGAGGTGACTCTCGGTAGGCTTCTAGTGGGAATGGACACCAAAAAACCAAGCCAAGATTAGAAGCTTGAAAGTTTTAGCCCTACCCCTGGTTTCCAGAAATGGAAGAGGGGCTGGAAAAGGAGTTAATAGTTGATCATATCTACCTGATGAAGCGTCTATAAAAATTCTAAAAGTAGGGTTGTTCAGAGATCTTCCAGGTCGGTGGACACAGGCACTCAACTCACCAGGAGGGTGACACATCCCAACTCCACAGGGACAGGAGATCCGGTGTTCGGATCCCTCCCAGACTTCACCCTGTGTGTCTCTTCATCTGGCTCCTCATCTGTGTCCTTTAAAAAACTGGTAAAGGTAAGTAGGCATTTCCTTGTGTTCTGTGAGCCACTGTAACAAATTAATCAACCTGAGGAGGAGGTCATGGGAACTTTCGATTCGTAGCCAAGTCAGAAGTTGTGGGTGGCCTGGGGACCTCTCACTGGTGACTGGCATCTGAAGTGGGGAGGGGCAGTCTCCTTGGCCTGAGCCCCTCACCTGTGGTGGCTGATGTTATTTCCAGGTAGATAGGGTCAGAACCGATTTAAGTTGTTGGTCATCCAGCTGATGTCACAGAATCGTTTGCTGGGGAAATGCCCCCCAGTGTGGTGTCAGAAGGGTTGAGTGTAACAGTCGTATGTGAGTAAAGCAGAAACCGGAAGAAAACTGACTCAGTGGCTGAATGTTATTACTTAGATTAATCATTACAAGAGCAAAGTCAAGAATTGATGGACAACATATCCTGGTCTGAAGGGTACATCAGAGATTAACTTCAGGTGATTCGGGCCCTATGCTGTTCAGTAAGTGAGTAGACACACCACTAGCGTCACACACGAAAAGGCAGCTGTTGGGACGATGGTGCTGTAGTCAGAATCATTTGTTCATCGGGGGCATTTGAAGTGACTCTGGAGGTAGAATTTTATGAACCACACCTAAAAATAATGGCAAATATTATACTCAGCTCTGTGTATGTCAGAAATCTTGAAAAGTTAGTATCTTTAGGCTTCTAGGGATAACTTTAGGAAACAGATTTCTCTCCTCTACAGAATTGCTTTTGGCTTAAAACTTGAATCTCTTTCCATATCCGAGTTAAAATGCCCAGAGGCTACTATAAAGTGGATGCTTGTAAATAACCAGACTATTGAAATCTTAATTAAATGAAAAGAACACATTTGTAGAAACTAGTGGAAATTTAATCAAAGTGTTGGAATGCTGCAAAATAAATCAGTGGAGAATAGTCATCGCGTATTGAAAATTCAGAAATAACCACTATCCATCAAACCAACCTCGCTGAACAAAGACAAACAAGTGGAGAAAAACAGAGCCAGAATTTCTGAAAACAATGCTCCCCAATCCTGCTCATCAGAAATAGCATTTTTCATGCACAATCTTTGGGATTTATCTGAAATTCTGGACTAGTAGAATGATCATTTTAAAAATTGTTTTTCTCTAGGCTTATACATAAATGAGTTGACAATTTTGCCTAAAGATGGATTGAACGATGCAGGTTGAACTCAGGCGTTCTCAATCCAGGTTACTGTTTCTGTTTCTCCCGACACAGATTCTCGGCCAGAACGTAGGCATCATCTTCATCCAACTCTTCCCCTCCTCCGACCCTGCATCCATCCATCAGGGATGCTGTCCCTCTCACCTTCAAAATCCGTCTCCAGTTAGCATCTTTATCGCCACTTTCACTCTCTCACTCTGTCGAGCCCCGGGCCAGCACCACCTGCCACGTGATTTCCAGCAATCTCCTTGGTCCCAACCGGCCCCTCGGATTCCGTTGTCAGCCCCTCACCATCTCTCCACCATGCAGCAGACAGTGGTCCCTTACAAATTAAATCCTGTCTCTGTCTGGCACAGAATCTCCGACAGCTTCTTCCTACACTTACAATAAAACGCAGCATCCTTACTGTGACTTAAAGAGGTCCGCTTGGCCTGGCCCCTCCTCGTGCGTATCACTGCTCCCCGACCCCTGTTCGCTTCATGCTGCTGCAGGCCCTTGGCATGTGCCCTGCGCCTGAAAGAAGCCAAAGGGACCCTGTCAGCATCCTCTGCGCTGCCTGGGTGCTCTCGCACCTCCTACCCTTGCTGTTTTACTTCTTTTAAAGCCTTTATTACTCTATGAATTACACTGCTTATGTATTGTGTGCTTGCTCAGTGCGTGTCTCTGTTAATAGAAAACGAACCTCTCCGTGTGGTGTTGGAACTGCTACATTTTTGTTTTGCTCCTTGTTGCACCCCGCTTTCTAAAGCACTTAGTGATATCCGTTAAATAAATGCGTGCAGAATGAATGAATTCCTGTGACAAATCTCGGTGGAAGGGAAGGATCCCTGGTCCAGAGAATAATCCTAATGTGGCCAATCCAAGAATCAAACACATTCTAGAGTACAGGGTTGAAATTTTTAAAAAAAGCTAAAAATAGTCAAAACTGAGCTGGAGTGCAAACCAACACTTTCCCGAAGAGTCTATCATATGGAGAGAAGTGGAAATAACAGTCGCTTTAATCACTTTTGTTAACCAGCTGTGATGTTTTGGTTTAAAATTTGTTTCAGTACAATAGAAAGTGTGTGTGTGTGTGTGTGTGTGTGTGTGTGTGTAATTTGGTCAGAAATGATCAGCTACAGATGTGGAGATGTGACTTAGTACCATGACCCAGGACCAGCCCTTCAGACGCCTCTGGAATTTATATGTGAACACAAAGAAATTGAAGCCCTCACCTTCCTCTTATGTTCTTCCCAACTTAGATGAGGGAAGCCTCAAGCTGTCAATGGCCAAGTTCTCTGCTCAGAGAAAATGTAATTATACCAAGAGAAACGGAAGCCAACGTACAAGGAAGTAGAGAGGAGACTGGGTGGAAGGGGGAGGGGAAGAGAACCAGATGGTACCATTTGTGTCCTAATACCTAGCCCTGCCTGAGGCCAGATCCTCCTTGGTTCTTCCTAAGTCAGGGAATCAATTCATTTTTATTATTTTAAAACACAATTTGAGTTCGTTTTCTGCCATTTGCAACAAAGAGTCCTGAGTAATTAATTTAGAGAAGAATCATGCTCCTGGTTAGATGCTGCCAACATTCTCTTGTAATAGACAATATATGATGATGGATATTATGATAATAAACATGTTATCTTTTGGTAATAGGGCTCCCTAGAGTATATCTGGTCCAGGGTAGCTAATGCTATTTATAAATCTAATCTTACCCAAAGGCCTGTATGTAAACAAATAAAAAAGGTGTGTCTGGGTGGGTGTTCTAGATTCCTCCACAGAGAGGGCTTTGGAAGGGCTCTGTGAAAAGGCATACCTCCTTAGGACATGTTTTGAGAATCAACTCATTGTAAACATCAAAATAAAGAGCTTAAATAACTTTCCCTAGGCCTATCATTAGTTGATTAGCTCACTGACCCGGAGAAAGGAATGGATAAAGACGATAAACACTAATCTATGTATATGACCCTTAATTTACAATAATTTCATACCATTGGACTTCTTAAAGTCATTCTAAGTCTGAGAATATCTTAAATTTTCAAACTAAAGCTTCAAGTCTTTAGCCTAGTATACAAGCCTCTTGATGATCTAACTCTGCTTCCTTCTCCAACCTAATTCCACCATATACTCTTGTCGATCTGTAAAAATTCTCGGAAAACACGGTTCTTTGGCATCCCTTGTACTTACACACGCATTTGTCTCTGCCCATATGTTCTACTGGACTTTGCATATCCTGTGCTTCTAACAGTCCCTGGCATGTTGAGAATTAGCTTATTAAACTCATAAATTACCGCTCATTTAGAAAATGGAATGCTTAAAGAGAGTTGTGTAATATTTCGATTGTGTAAAGCTGAAAAGGTTTGGGATCATGGAACAGCATGCACTGTCACCTCGCACACATCCTCCGGGAAGCCTGACACCCCAAAGACGTAATTGTGTCCATAACAAAAGAGTAACTGCAATTTCCAGTCTTATCTTTTTACTATCATAGAGACAAATAATCAGACACATATTGATGACTGTTTTTACTTTGAACAAATATATTATGGCTAGATCATTTAATTGGATAAAATCCATTATTTTTAAATCAACCTTTGATAGAGTAAATACATTATGGATTTATAGACAGGTCGTATGTTTTCTTGAGACTCAAGTATTTATTTTAAATACTGAACAATGAGAAAAACCACTAGATTTATTTTTCTGCTAGTTTGGGAAGCTATTCATACCTTTTTGTATTTTTAATGGACTTTGTCTTCTTTCTATGAGTGAATTTTATTGAACAAGAAGAACATATTTTCTGAGTGAAACTTGGTGTTTCTTTAACTTTGGTGTATATGTTGGCATTTCTCTAGGGCTTTATATAATGGATATTCTTGGATTTGACCACAATATGGAGCCTTGAAACATTTGTCTTAATTCTAACAAGTGATCTGATATGGCTGATTTAAGAAACCTGCTTTGGAGGGAGAGAGAAAAAGAGAATATTTTCCAATAATATGCAAAGAAACAGTGAAATGGGCGCAGAAGATTTTTTCATCAGAAGTCTAAGTAGTTCAAGTAACCAGTGAAAAGGGTGGTAGGAATACAAGTAAAATGGGAAAAAGTCCATCCTGTTCATTATTGGTTATATATTGAGAAAATAGCCTAATTAGGGACATTTTTTGGCTTTTAAATCAGAAAATTTGGGGTTTAAATTTAATTGCATCCTCCATAGCTATGCTGAATCTCTGGGGCTGAGTTTTTTTATATACAAAATGGAAATAATGTCCCTTACTCACAAAGCTGATGTCAAGTGGGCACCAAGGTGTGTGCAATCATTTTATCTTTCTTCTAACTCGTTGGAAGGGTTTGGTTCATTTATTCATTCTGAAAACATTAATTGGAACATTAGTTGAGTAAGTCAGGCACTGAAGGCAAATGTGCTAAAGCTTGAAAAAAATTTTAATTTCATAACAAGGAAGAATATTTATATAGATCATGTTTTAAGAAACCTTTCCTCACCAAAGCCACGCTGAAGGCCTGCTGTCTGCGACCTTGCCAGTCACTCATCCCTCCGCCCCCAGCACTTCCCCGGCTAAGCGCTGCGTGGGTCTTTTCAGATCTTTTTTTCTGTTGTTGTTATTTTATCATTAGTCTACCAAATCCAAGTGTTATAACTTTCTTTTTTTTATGGGAATAATTTTGGCTTCAGGAACAAAGTTAAAGAGACCTGTTTATCTTCTCACACATCAGGTCCAGAGACTGGGCAGGGACTCCAACGTAAACCCAGGAGTGAAATGACACCAGCAAGGACGCTGCTCCCTTCGCTTCGCCGTTCCCATCCTCCGCTGAGCAGCCCTCCCCTCGCCAGGGGTTACAAATGGGCTCAAGCTCCTGCATATCAGGTTTCCATTCGTGTTGAAAGGCAGAAACTGAAACTTCTCAAACCTATCTCCTTATAAAGCATTTCCCAGGAGCCCACAGAAGACTTCCCCTGACTCCTCACTGACCAGATCCCAGTTCATGACGTGCCCAAACAAGTCAATTGCAAGAAGAATAAAATTACTAAAAGGGGATAGACAACTGACCTTCATCCTCATATTCCCTGCAAATATGGGGAGGATGAACGTGAGCAAATCCAAGTCTCTGAAGTAAGAAAGGATGTGGGTAAAGATGGGTGTTGGGTTGGTAACCTTTAGGGTCTCCCAGAAACATACATTATATGGAAACTGTGTTTCATAATAACAACACATACATTGTCACAAAAAATAGTCAAAATCACTATTTTTAGTCATCCTTCAAATCTTAGCTCACCTTTTGCTTCCTCTAGCAGGTATTTTTTTGACTTCCCAAACTAGGTCAGGTGGTCTCTTTTGTATTATCAGAGAACCACTAGCAATTCAGAGCTGGCTAGCAGAAACACCTATGTGGGATTATTTGATTCATGTATGACTTGTTGACTAAACTATACAATCTATCAGAACAAAAACTAGGGTTATTTTACTCACCTTTCTTTAAAAAATTTGTTTTTATTGATTTTATATAGAGGGGAAGGGAGAGGGAGAGAGAGAGAGAAACATCAATGAGAGAGAACATTGATTGGCCACCTCCTACATGCCCCCAACTGGGGATCAGGCCCACAACCTGGACATGTGCCCAACCGGGAATCAAACCTGTGACCTCTCGGTGCATGGGTCCATGCTCAACCACTGAGCCACACTGACTGGTACTCACCTTTCTTTACAGCCTTCATGCTCAGTACAGTGCTTTGCACATCATAGGTGCATAAAACATTTATGTAGAATAAATTTATGAAAGCTTGAAAAGAAAGGTCATTTTCACTGTTGCTGAATTAATCCAATACAGTGAAAAGATAAAAATGTATCATAGAAAAATTAAATGTAGGGCAAGCAAATCTTAATACTTGACGTGTGCAAAACCTGCCTAGACCTTAAGAATTTAAACATGCTATCTGTAGGACAGGAGATAGTGTGCTGAATTTCTTAGTCTTGTTCTTAAAAGACTTGTGAATTAGACACTGGTTCTCTAACATGAATATTTCAACAGCTAGAGGCCCCTCTGTTGGCCTTAATCTAACACTGCTCCTTATGTTTAAGTGAGAGACACTGTTACTCTCATATAGAATTGTTTTATATATATTTAGAAAATCAAGTACTTACCGAGTGGTTCCCCCAAAGGTTCAAGTACCCACCTGACAGCATACGTAGCTATCACGATGTTGACTATGTTTCCTATGTTGTAATCTACATCTGTGACTATTCTGTAACTACCAACTTGTACGTCCTAATATCTTCACCTTTTCACCAGCCCCCCAATTTCTAACCACTTTGCTGTATATCTGAAACTAATAAAGAATAATATCAAATGTAAATTCTAATTGGAAAAAAATTTAAATGTGAAAAAGGAAAGAGAGAAAACATATACGGGAAATGAAAGGTAAATTAGAGACGAAGCCACAGGGAAGTAGTGTTCTCCTTGGTAGAAGCTAGACACAGACGGTGGGAAGCAGCAGCCTGAAGTCGGGGTGGGGGTGGGGAGCAAGCGGGGGGAGGGGAGGATTTCTGTGCTATTTTATTTAAAGATTCCGAAGAGGCAGGGACTTTTCAAAAGGATGGGCACAGTCCATCTGTTTGGTCTTCGAAGGTGTCTCTGAGCGACGTCACGCTGGCCCTCACCCTGCTCCTGGCCATCCTGGTTGTGAGAGATGGATGTCAGAGAAACAGAGCGATAGGAAATCAAGAGCGGGACAGCCCTATCAGTCTCTCTAGACAGGTGCTTCTGAAACACAGCGGCCTCGAAAGGCCGTGATGTATGAACTAATCTTCTTGGGATCTTGCTGCCATAAGGAAAGTCCATGAGCTCTTCTAGCTAAAGAATGATAAAATCCGAATACCTCAGTGTTCTGAGACTTGGTTGTAATTCATAGACTCGACTTCTGGTTCTTGTACTTTTTCTGTGTATCCCTACGTAGTTGATTTTGTTCCCTTGTAAATGGCAAAATATCAATCTTTCCCCCAAGGTCACCCCTAGAGATAGGATGGTATGTGCTCAACAGATATATGTATATATTATATTATTCATAAATCTGTGACGTGGTGAAATGAATAAAGCAAAGAGCATTAGTAATATTATTCCAACTATACTCACCATCCTCTTTTCTGAAGTCACCAATGTATTTTAAAACATCAGTTGGTTGTTGGTGCCAAAATACTTACCAGTGAAGATTGAAGTGTGTTGACTATTTTTAGCTTATTTCCAATGGAAGGAAGGGAGATACCTTCTTACTGGTAAGCAACATTCTTTCTCGACCTTCACTAAATCTTGGTATTGTTCTAGTTCTTCAATAAGTTCAGAACTTGTTGGCTACCGAACTTGACAATATAAAAATAGTCCTTTTTTGACTGAGCGCAGCAATGCTCCTGTCATTGGTGAAGAGGGTCAAAGTCAGAGGAACCTAGGGCTCTCAAAGCTGATGTGATTCATGTTCCAATGCTGAGGGACATATTTTTTGAAATTGCTGAGTTTCTTGTGGATTGATACAGTTATAGGGTTTCATGAAAAATACTCTTGATTCCTTTAGAAACTTCTTTCTAACTTTACCAAATGGGAATGATTTTTATCTAGAAATCAGTATCCAGAGGGCCTCTCTCATCAATTTTCCTTGCGGAACATTCTCTCAGTTTCTATTTATTTTTTCCTGTTCAGTGTATGTGAACACAAGTGGAAACCACTGCTAGTAAATCCAGAACACTCTGGGTATGAAGCAGCAAAACCCCCAAACTGCAATTGTAGCTGAGGCTGTTGCAATGTGAACTCACCCTCTTTCTTATTTGTTTATTTTGATGTTGGCAAAAACACATAAGATCAACTATTATTACATAACAAGTGAGAACACTTAAAAGTATATCACAAGATACTAGGTCTTAAAATAGTTTGATTTAAAATATGTACGAGGTGTTTTATTCTTACTAAATTTGTTGATGATAGATGACATAAAGTGTTGGATTAAAAATTAAACACGCTATAAAATGTAAACAGTAGAGGTTATGTAAATGATAGAACTCATGTGAATATGTGTTTTATTTCTGCCTTGATCAAATTGACACAGTCAAGCAAAAGTTCCACCAAATTAGATTTCAGTCTTTTAAAGGAAGTCGTTCAACTGAAACAAATTTGCTCACCTTTTGCCTCCTCTGCGTGCTGTCCGATTAATTTATAGTCAAAACTAAGGGGTGCAAATACATTGCTCTGTTATTTGTTTCTCCAAGGGGTTACTTGCTTCCTTTTGGGGGGAATCTATTTCAATTGCATTGTCGATGTAGAGAAATGATGTGAAATCACTGAAGTTGGGCCTCAATCAAACTTCCATAAAATAAAAACATATAATTGGATGTCAGTGAATAACAATTCAGGAAGATGTTCCATACAGTTAAGAAACAATAATACAAAGAAAAGAGCACCAACATTATCAGAAAAAAAGATGCAAAGTAATTTTATTCTGATCAAGACAGTTTAAGTGTGTGACTATTTTGTGTCTTGGGTAATTAATCATTTCCTGTCTGAGTTGCATGTTCTCTCTTCTGTCTCTTTACTATATCACACTGCTGATTCTACTCAAGTACTTAGAATTTTCTTTTTGATAACATAGAAGAAAGAAAACAAGTACAAACTGGTATCCAAAGTGGCCATACAAGGTTGGTAAACAGAAAAATATATATATTTTTTCTTAATAAAGTCTTGAAAAATATATCCAAAATGTGTACATGAAGCAAGAAAGACTGAACTACATATAATTAAATAAAAAGAAATATAAAAAAATGAGCAAAATATTAGCATGCTGAAGATGCTGGGTTCTCCTTATATTTAGCAATTAACAGTCTGTACCAGGGCTTGTCAAGTTATAGCTTTATGGGTCATCCGTGTGTTTTTATAGATAAAGTTTTATTGGAACATATCTATAGAATTAATATATTTGTATCTGTGTTGTCTAGTATACTTTTGTGTTATAAGAACAAAGTTGATTAGTTGTGAAAGACTCACAAAATGTAAATGTCTCTGGTTTATCTCTTTCATACCAAAGAACTGATAGGCATACATGCATAGCCAGTGGACACAGACAGCAGTGCCCTGAAGGTGGGGCGGGGCAGGGAGGGGGGCATCAGTGGGGAAAAAAGGAAGGACATCTGTAATATTTTCAACCATAAAGATACATTTTTAAAAATATAAATTATCGCCCTGGCCGGTTTGGCTCAGCGGTTAGAGCATTGGCCTGCGGTCTACAGAGACCCGGGTTCGGTTCCCGTTAAGGGCATGTACTTCGGCTGCAGTTTGTCCCCGGCCCTGGTCAGGTCGTGCGGGTGGCGGCCACTCGATGTGTCCCTTTCACGTCGATGTTTCTCTCTCTCTCTCTCCCTCCCACTCTATCTGAACAAAATATCGAAAAATGTCCTTGGGTGAGGATAAAAAAATATATATATATATATATATATAAATTATCAACTATATAATTCTTAACAGAAAAAAAAATGTTCCAACCCTGGCTTATACAAATGAAAATAATAAAATTTAAGCTATTTAATTTTTTTTTCTTTTTATTTTAGAGAGAGAAGAAAGGAGAAGAGAAGAGAGAGAGAAGCGTCGATGAGAGAGAACATCAATTGGCCGCCTCCTGTACGCCCCCCACTGGGGATCGGGCCCACAACCTGACGAGAATCGAACCAGCGACCTCTTGGTGCATGAGTCAATGCTCAACCACTGAGCCACACCAGCTGGGCAAAATTTAGGCAATTTTAAGGTAACATAATCAAAACCACTTTACTAATGAAAAAATGAAGATGAGCGATAGAAGTCTGAAATAAGCAACTGCGTGTTGCGAAGTTTATCTTTCTAAAATTGTCCATTTCCTAGAAAAAGAAGTTGTACTCCAAGAACACAAACGAGTACAAACATTACCTATGATTTAAAAGGGAAAAAACAGCATTTTAAAACCTATCAGTTAGTGGGGCTAACGGCCACCCCAAACAGCCCTAAAGCCCCAGCGACCAGGCGCACCGGGGCGTTCTCATCGTCATGAGCTCACCACGCACACTATTGGAAAGGAGCGATCCTCTTTAGAAGGCTCTTCTGGGCTGTTGTTCTCTGCCGAAATCTGCTTGGCCCCTCATGTTTTGTGGTAGCATTTTCTCCTATGTCTTTAGAGTTTTCTTCATTTGATTTTCTTTTTCCTTTTTTTTAAATTTTTGGGGTAAAATTGCAGTCTTCACTGGACATTCCTGATTCTCTTTTTCCTGCCGCCTTACCCTCTTCTAACTTCCCTGACACCACCCCCGCTTCCCTCCGCCGATCACCATACATTTGTCCGTGACCTTGACAATCACCAGGAGAACTGGTTAAAAGTATGGATTCCAGGTTCTCACAGAGAATCCGATTCAATAGGTCAGTGTGGGGTCTAAGAATCTACATTTTAGCAGATATCCTTATTCTTACGTGGGAGATCAGGAGTCCATTGACAAGGGTTCTATAGAATCTCTGAGGCCCCCTCCACCACCAATTTATAGTTTCTAAGATCTCTCAGGACCAGCAGTTTTAATGTCTTCAGCTCAGAGTGTTCATTATAGCATACCATTTTGTGGAAAATTTGGTTAATAGAGCACATTGCATTTCAAATTTTTGGAGACTTTGAACAAAGCCAAGGCAAGGTAGAGTTGATTGGGGCCATCTTTACTCCAATTCACACTTGTTCTCTGCCGAATGAAGGGACAGATGGCTAGGAGGCACCTTCACAGTGTCCCTCAGAAAAACACTCTATTGCCAGATAGGAAAAAAGCTTATCCATTTTGAGCATCACAGTAAGCTATGAATTTCAGAAAACAAATTAAATTCTTATGTAATAGATCTCAGCTTTTCAAAAATGCTTCTCACATTTTAAATCATTAACAACATAAGGTTTATTTTTACTGTTTTATTATCCTTCTCTGTTCTGAATTTCCCCTAAATCTTCAAGCTTTTATTCTTTCCTATAGACTGCCAGATGTCTCATTTTGTCTGATACTGTACTTATTTGAATACAAATGACTGCTAAGTAGAAAATTCAACATCTCTGTATATACAAATGATTGATATATATGAAAAACTTTTCTGAAATATTTAAAAATATCAGGACCTTCAAAATGTTATATGTATAATAGCAGCCTCTTCTGCTTTTGAAATAAATGACAGTTTTTCATTATTTTCCAGTTTAAAAATACTGATTGTATTCACTCATATCTGTGAATCATTTTTATATAAAATCAGGAAGACCAAGGACATCTTAGAGTTTACATCTTTTCTTTATAGGAACTAAAGGACAGAGAAAAATACATTTTTCTCTAAGGATGCTTCATTTGTTGACACGAATCTAATTTTATCCTCTCCATGATCAATCATGGCCCAACATATATCTCCAAGCTATTTTATTTCCAGAGATGTGCACTTTTAAGTGAGGTATGAAAAGTCTTTAGCTCTATCAGAAAAGAATTTGAGCAATATATATTGTCAAATTTGTTTGTGTTGCTCAAGACTTCTGTGAAATTTCTTGCTAACTTTGAAAGAAAAATGGTTTATCTTTCATTTATTCCCTCAAC
The DNA here is from genome assembly GCF_014108415.1 of Molossus molossus. NCBI lineage: Eukaryota > Metazoa > Chordata > Mammalia > Chiroptera > Molossidae > Molossus > Molossus molossus. The sequence goes on along the minus strand of NW_023425366.1, from coordinate 6,477,607 downwards.
TTACTTAAAATTTAAAGGTGGGTTTTAAAAAAAATTTTAATCCCAGTAATTTATTATATCAAGTTTTTCTGTGTAAATTGAGAACATTCTAGATACAACAGAGTGCCAACATATTACTAAGACTCCATTGAACCTTAATAAATGATCCATACTTCCATGAAGAGTGAAGTTGTGTTTGTATGCATATTATTTCATTTATTTCTTCCATAAAACCTATAAATTATCATTATTATTATTATTATTATTATTATTCCAACTTTGCAGATTGAGAATCTTGGACATAATGTATCATAGCTTCTAAGTGTTAAATTAGGGATTAGCCAAAGAACATGTAAGCAAAACTCATAGACACAGACAACCGTGTGGTGATGGCCAGAGGAAAGGGGTCTTGGTAGAGGTGGGCAGCTAGGGGCTGAAAGAGGCCACCTGTAACAGTGTCAACAATAAAAATAAAGTTTAAAAAAAAGAACTCAAGAAAAAAACAAAATGTATAAACCTCATACTTTAACTCTAGGTCTGGAGTTCTTTCTATTACATGTGGTGAGTATAGGAGTAAAGGCAAAAACAGAATGTATTCAATGTCAATAAACTTTATTTATATGACTTACTTTAATTTCTCCCATTATGTAACACATGTAATGTTCCAGATGGTTTTCATAAAATTCCACAAATTTTGTGTTTGAACAGTGATGTGGAGAAAATAAGGCTGTTAAAGATTATAAAGAATAGAGCCAAACTAATCATTATTTTCTTTTTTAAAAATACATGATACATTACTTATTCTTAGATCCCCATATAGTCATCTATTCTACCTGAAAGATATTTAATGTTATATTGTTCTGCCGTCACATGCTGAATGCTGAAAATTGGTATAATTTAGTTATGTAGAAAGCTATTGAAACCATTAGAATAAGAAACTTTTTTAAGTGATAATTCTTTCTGTAATATTAAAAATATCGATTGTTCTACAGTCTGACAAGTCAGAATTAAATGATAGTTAATAACATGCTTTTAATCTAGAAAAGACACAAAGTACTGTACAATCTTTTGTAAGTTACCTTTTCATGTTAGCAGGAAGAATTTCCCAGCTCCTTTCAGGCTCCACCCACCAAAAACAAAAAGAATAAAAATCAGATATAAAACCCAACAATATTTATTATGCTATAACTGGATTATAGGGAATGGTATTACAGAGACATATTTTATATGTTGAAATATAAATTATATACAGACAGTAATGATGGTTCAGTTACTGAGCTTTATTGATATATGGATGTTGCAGTCTTACATAACTAGCCTTTCTTCTGTCTCTTTTTATTAAATAGTCTAAAGTTGAATAAATTAATGAAGATTGCTATTAAATAGTGATGACTGAAGAGTTGACAGTGGGAGGTTAGGTCAAGATTAACATGAGCAATAGCCTAATTTTGCTTTCTCTTTTATTTTTTGCGTTGTCTCCAACTTGATTACAGACCTTGCTCTCTGTACTCTGGACACAAGGTGTTTGAACCTGCTTTTTGTCTCTTCCAGGCAATGTCTCCCCATCCCTCGCTTGCCTTACACATTTTCACTTTTCCCTCCAAGAGACCATTTGTAACCTCTCTGATCACTTCTCTTGGTTCTATCTTTTACAGAAATTTTAGAATAATTTATCAAGGTTTAACTTTCTTTCTAATTGTGTGACTACTTACTTTGTCTCTCTTTTCTGGACTAACTGTACACAGGCCGTGATGAGAGCAGGGATGCTGTCTGTCTGCACAGCCGCTGCTTCTCCCATAGCCGTTGAAATGCCTGCAAAACCCTAGGTTGAGATGGTACCTCTTTATTGCCCTATAGCCCATAGTATTTTTTTTTAGTTGATAATTTATTCTTTCATTTTGTTGCAGCCAAAAGTAGTCTTTGCATTGTACCCATACTTCTAGCACAATTTGATTATAAAAGTTTTGATTAAAAGGATCTAGTTCTATGTTCTGGCATTTGATGATTTTAGGAGATTTCACTGCAAAGTTTAAAGACACAGATTCAGACATTGCCAGAAATAACTAAATAAGAATACACAAATCCAATAAGATGTTTCCTCATATTGTTTTATTATGAAATGTATTGCTTTATTATGAAGAATTATTAAATAACTTAACTTATAAAAATGACATTGAACTGAATAAAACAACCTTTTAAAAACCCAACACCCACGTTATATAATAAAAAATATGATTTTGTCATTGCAGCTGATACCCTCTACTAAATTTCCAAGATCACCTTTCTCACCAAGGCCCAAGTAGTAACTATCCTCAATTTGTTTAGTATTTTACAGTTTTGTTTAATGTACTTGCGTACATATGTAAGCTGGCTGACGGCCAAGTACGGATCTGGATGTGGAGAAAGACTAAATCCACTGAACGGTTCATGGGAACGGAAGGGGTGCACCTGCTTTGCAGAGCAACTCAACATGCCCAGTGCCGTCCAACATTCCACAGACATGGGTCCCAGGCATTCAGCCACTAGGTGGAGAGTCTAGGGAAACTGACAGAGACACAAAAACACCTTCACAAGAACACTATAGACCACTGTATTCGATATTAAAAGCTGTAGCCCTGGCCGGTTTGGCTCAGCCGTTGGAGCGTCAGCCCACAGACCAATTTTAACTGAGAAACCTACATGGTGCCTTTCTAAGAGACACCTGCACACAAATGATCGTGAACTCATTAATAATTAAAACCGTGCTGGGTGGAAGGCTGATTTTACAGCCAAGGAAAATCACTTAGTGCTAGTAAGTTATGTAATTATTTTATGTTAACTATTCTTGTGCCAAAAAAGGAGTTGCCAAATAAAAAAAGAACTAAATGTAAATCCAAGGTCTTCATTAAGAGTGTATGTTTGGCTAAATGGTTTGAGAAAAATCATATGTCCTATGTATTTAACATATCATTGGAATGCAGTGTTCATTGGAATGCAGTTTTATCATTGGAATGCAGTTTTTATCATTCAAAAGAAAAAGGGGTCCTTGAATTAGTTACACTAAGGGAATTTTGGATACAAATGTTCTTTAGCAAAACCAGACTGTCCCAGCTAATAGATGCCTGTTTGGGAAACAAGGAATACAACTTATGACAGCTTTAATCTAATTATAACTCAGAAATCTGTCCCTTGCTCTTTGAAGTGGTAGAAGAAGAAACCAGTGCTGTAGAGTTTGCGGGGTTGGGAGCTATTCCTTGTTAGCACATCCCAAAGCCCAGGGGCACTCTGGACCCGAAGACCCTCTGCCTGCTGGGTGTCTGAGAAGCCCCTGGCAGCTTTCACGTGTCAGACGGAGGGGTAGTTTTCATCCCTCTCTGGAAACGAAACCAGCAGCGAAAGGAACTCAGAGTACAGGCGTGTATGACTCTTTGAAATGCAGTGGTGTGAGAGCAGCAATTCAAACAATCCATAAGCTCTCACTTATCTTTCCATTTCTTCCATGTCATAAAGAATGATTATGTGATTAGCATGGTGGAACAGCATGTCAGGAATTGTGTTAGGTGATATATATATATATATATATATATATATATATATATACACACACACACACACACACACACATTTATATGATGAGGGGATATACATATATAAACATATATATACACACACATATGTATACACACACACACACACACACATATATATACCAACAAGTTTGGTATATACCAACATATATATTTCCAGGGTCACAAGGCAAGGCAGCATGCTCCATCAGAGCTACGCCCAGGTCCCAGTTCCCCTCTGATCACCTCGATATGTTCTAGAGACCCGTCTTTGAGAATCTGAAGATACAGAAATAAGCAAATATCCCTCTTATTTGGGGTAATAACAGTGGGGTGAAACAGACAATGAGCAAATAAAACCAATGGAAAAGATTTTAAAATGCCAGGTAACAAAAAGCACTATGAAGGAAATAAGCCATCCGAAGTGGGCAGCGAGGGGCAGGAGCTACTTTGTGGGTATGGACATGACAAGTGTTTTCCCTGCATCTACAGAGATGGCACATGGCTTCCATCTCTCATCCTGTTAATACGGTAGGCATATCACATCGATTGGTTTCGTTATGTTCAACCAACCTTGCAGACGGGGATAAATCCCACTTGGTCATTTGTACAGCGTTTTGATGTTGTTAAATCAGTTTATTAGTATTTTATTGAGAATTTTGTATCTATGGTCATCAGAAAAATTGGCCTTTAGTTTTCTTATGGCATTTTTTTTTTTTTTGTCTGGATGTGATATCAGTGATTCTGGCCTCGTGACATGTTTGGAAGTGTTTCCTCAACTCTATTTTTTAGAAGATTAAAAAAGATTGGTATTAATGCTTCAATATTTGGTAGAATTCAATCTTGGAGACAACTGATGCTGGGCTTTGCTTCATTGGGAGGTTTTTAATCCAATTTATTTATAGTATTAATCTGCCTAGACCTTATTTTTTCTTGACTCATGTTGGTAAGTTGTATGCTTTTAAGTAGTTATCCATTTCTTCTATGTTATCAAACTTGTTGGTATAAATTGTTCACCACAGTCCCTTATAATCTTTTTAAAATTTTATTTCTGAGGCATTTGCTGTAATGCCTCCTCTTTCATTTCTGATTTTTTTTTTATTTGAGTCTTCTCAGTAGTGAACCTAGTTTGTCTAGCTAATTAGCTAATTAGCTGTTCTGTTTTTTCAAAAAATCAACTCTTAGTTTTGTTAATTTTTTGTTGTTGTTTTCTATTCTCTATTTGATTTATTTCTGCCTTGATCATTATTATTTCCTTCCTTCTGCTTACAATGAGTTTAATGTTTTTTTCTAGTTCTTTGAGGTGCGGTTAAATTATTTTCTGAGATCTTTCTTCTTTTTTAACATAAGTGTTCAGCGCTGCAAGCTTCCTGCTGCTAAGTGTGGTGGAAGAACATGGAAGGGTTTGAGCAGATCTCAGAGGCTGATGCTGGTACTCTGGGATACAGACAATAAGCTGGGAAGAAAACAGGCACGGCCAGCAAAGGGTGCTGTTCATCAAAGGCTCATGTTGCTGGCATGACACTGAGATCTTCCAGAAACAGAGATTTTGATCGGTATTAGCCGCTTGGTGTTTATCTGCGGTACTTCCCAACCCTCTTTTTCTGGTCACTTTTTGGATAGAAACAGAACACTTCCCTCCTCCCGCAGTAGGCCCCCACACAAGCGTCTTTTCTAATAACTATGAAAAGGAAGATGTGCAGGTTGATGAGATATTTCTTTTGCTGGGTCTTTAGAATGGGGTTTTTCATCACAGGAATACTGACATTTGCGGTGGGATAATTCTTTGTTGTGAGGGACTACCCTTCGCTGGTTAGGGTCTTTAGCAGCATCCCTGGCCTCCACCTACCAGATGCCAGAGCACCCCTTAAATGACGACTAACTTGTTCCAATATTGCCAAATAGGCCTGGGGGCAAAAACCTCATCAGCCGAGAACTACTGGTTTGTATGTGTCACAAAGAAAGTCAGTTTTATTCATACATATGTTAACCAAAATGTTGGTTAATATTTGACATTAATGATTTAAGTGCAAAGTGAAACCTGTTTTCCTTTTTTCCAGGGGCCTAATAATTTCTGACGCATCACGTGACTTATACCTATGCCTTCACGCAACCTGTTTCACAATCTCCCCAGCCTGCGTCTTCCGCAGGGGATGGAGGACACAGCCTCCCCCGGGCACACGCTTATGTAACAGCAGCTCCTCCGCGGGTGTTATAACCCTCTCCTGATGAGATGGTTATGTTTCTATGGAATGTTTTTTTGAATAAATGAAAGAAAACAAGATTTTGTTTTTATTTTTGGTTACTCTTACTTCCCTTCTTTTTTCAACTCTTAGGAACATTTCTGTGCAACTTGTTAAGGGTATTTAATGCATTTTTCTAATACGTTTTTGAGTATAAAATGCCTACACTCTTATCTGAATTTCCATTGATTTTAAAGTAGATTCTACAAATTAGGCAAAATAAATCAGTATCATTTATTGAGCAGTCAGATGAAGGCTCAGTGGTCATGTCTGACATACCATATTCTGGAAGTACAGTGATGCTCATTCTCTGACCTAGGACCAATGTTTCGGTGTGGATTCTGTCACCCGAAGGTGTCAGCATGACTGGGGTACAGAAGAGGAACTGTCATCAGCTCTCGCCTTTAGTAAGCGTACACAGAAACCCGAAGTCTACCAAACAGCATAGAAACAAAGCTCCTACAACCTGTGTCCTAAAACTATCGCTGAAAGTCGGCGTTGTCTGTCTTTCAGGGGAAGGCAAACCCACTGTGTTCTAGGCTGGTGCCAGGAATCATGGGAAAGCTAAGAAGGACTTGAGCTGAACTTTGCAGGGTGAGTAGGGAGTGCGGGAAGACGAGAGGAAAATTACGGCAGGGGGAGGAACAAAGGCAAAGTTCCTTTATGAACAGTCGAGTCTCCTTGGAGGTGGGAATCAGAACGCCCGTCCCCGGTAGTGCTGTGTGTGGGTGGCGCTTTTTTGGTGAAGTGGGATAACCATTGAAAGGTTTGATGGAACACAAATTAAGGATTCCAATAGGAAAGAAACTATTTTTTGATATCACTATCCCCGGCCTGAAGAAGGTAGGATGCATATGTTAACTCAGCTATTAGCATCGTGATCCCACTGGGCTGGAGTCGTCTGTCCTGTTCCTTTGGATGGAGACGGAGTCTGGGAACCCTTGATGGCTGGGTGGGTGCGTTCCCCATAGAGCACGGAGTGGGCAGGAGGGCACACAGCCACAAGGTCGATTCCTGAAGCCCTGATCAGGGGGAAAGCAAAACAAGAACCCTTGGCAACTAGAGGGCAGAGCCGTCACCGAAGGGGCTGGAGAGCGAAGTATGCACAAGCAGTGCCGTCCGCTTTTCGTGAAGAGAGAGCTTCGAGACAGGTAAAGTATTTCTGTAATAAATGCTGTTCCAGGAATGAAAAGGCAGAGTGAGTTCCTATTATAAATGATCTCCGTTTCCAACCTGGACCCCACTTCCTGAGGTATTGAGAAATGGAAAATAATGGCAGGTGCCGAGTTGCAAAAGCAGCCTCCTTATCAATCATATTCAAATCGGTCCCGCAACTGATTCACGAGAAATGCCTAAGCTTGTTAAATGGCCTGCAATTCCATTAACGCTGTTCGGTGTTTATGGAGATGATGAATGTTATGATTGTGGGTACTGACGTTAAAACCTGAGACATATTGGTCCTGCCCTGGCTGGTTTAGCTCGGCAGTTAGATCATCGGCCAATGGACTAAAGGGTTGCAGGTTTGATTTCTCATCAAGGGTGTGGTCAAGGGTACATACCTCAATTTTGGGTTCAGTCCCCTACCCCAGTTGGGGTTGTGTGGGAGGCAACCAATCAATGTGTATCTCTCACATCAATGATTTTTTTTTTTCTTTCTCTCTCTCTCTTCCTCCCACCTGCCCACTCTAGCTAAAAAAAAAAAAAAACAATGAAAAAAAAAATTCTTGGGTAAGGATTAAAAAAAGGAAAAAAAGAAAGAAATATTGGGCCAATTGTATGATTTTTTTTTTCATTTTTAATATACTTTTAATTTTGACTGATTAAAATTTTTTTTCTTTATTGATTTTTGGAGAGAGAGGAAGGGAGAGGGAGAGAGAGGTAGAAACATCGATGAGAGAGAACATTGGTTGGCCACCTCCTGCATGTTCCCCACTGGGAATTGAACCCACAACCTGGGTACATGCCCTGACCGGGAATCAAACCGGTGACCTCTCGGTGCATGGGCCAATGGCCAACCACTGAACCACACCAGCCAAGCAGTTTTGACTAATTTTAAACCAGTGTATCAGGAGCTTATGTATTATTCATTAATCCCAAGAATCTTCAAGTTATAGTTATTTTTTATTCATTTTAAGAGGATTAAAATGTTATTTTAGTCAACTTTCAGAATTATATTGAGTTAAAAACATTTTGAATACTAAATTTTATCAGCTAAATAGAGAACTCCTTTATAAAGAAATCAATTTAGATAAATGTGGCTCAACGGGATACATTTATATAATCAAAGTATCTTGACAAAGAGCTATTGATCATTCAAATCTAGCATTGGTCAAGCATAGCAATGATAAATATTATTTGTGTGCAATTGTTTGTGCTTGCCATTAATTTCACTAATTTGTTGATTAATGTTTAGTAGGATTGACTTTCAAAAAAGACTTGCAGTCACAAATTGTCCTGAATGAATATAATATAAATCGAGTCTGCCAGCCTCTTTTGAGATTAATTATTCTAATATAAATGAGAAATGAGTCTGTCTAAACTGTTAACTAAGCCTTTTCTAATTGATGACCAGTGTGGAGTTAATTGGCAGTAAAATGCACTATGCATCGGACAAAATTTTTCAATGGCTAATGCTGAACATGAAATTTTTGTCCCATTTTATATTTAAATAGGAGGTTGCTACTTCAATAAGTCATATTTAATATCAAACTTCTTAAGCTTCTTGCATTATCTTAAATTTAACAAAAGATGCAGTTGGTCAAAGGTCATTCTTTGCAGAGCAATACAACTAAGGGCGTTGCTAGCAATCCACTCCAGTATTTTATTTAACTCTTCTCTTTCTATATTGATTAGCTAAATTTACAAAGCATCACTTTGATTGTTTTTCAGCATTTACCTAAAACACAGAGGACCAGAGCTAGAGTTTGGCAATGTGGGCATCTGGCCAAGTCCAGGATTGAGAGGCCAATAGGAGGTTGGCCTCCTCTCTTGCGTTCCATTCTCAAGGGAATAAAGATTCAGTGACATGAACTCTCAACCTGTTCATCGTCAGAGTTCCCTTTAAAATGCAAATCCAACCACCAAGAAAAAAGCTTGTTCCTTACTATCCAGGGACACTTAAGCATGTACTAGTTTGTCACCATCGCATAGAGAGAGCAAACACGCAAGGAGAGGAACACAAAGTGGGAACACCTTATAGTAGAATGGACACAGGAAAGAGTTCAGTCTTACGACGAGGGATACTGGTCAGCCAAGGAACAGCATGGAGGTCTGAGTGGAGAAAGACACCCCAAGGGCAAACCTCATTAATTCCATATTTTGTTTAAGGTAAGCCTGGAATACTTTGACTAGAGAGAATCTGCAAGAAGTGTGCTGACCCGATTATTTTTTCTGAAAGTCAAGTATGCAATGACTATTTAGCATTCTGGTGGCTTAACTCTTGGTTAATTGAAGTTTGTGGGTCTTCTTCCTTGTCGGGATAGTTGGTCAAAGTGATTTTCCCCTGAAGATCCCTGGTGACTATTCAATTCTCTGTTTCAATTTGTTAGTATTTTGTTTGTACAACCCTCTCTTGTTTGTTAAATATAATCTCTCCTGCCATGACTTTAGCTCTAAATATGGTCATGATCAGATATTTCTTCAATTGAAATTTCACACCAGTTGGTAACTGATTAATAACAGATTGTAAGAGACAGAGCCTTTAAATACCTCAGGACAAGCGATAACCTCCCTCTGTACCTTCTGCTATCTTACTATATTAATAACATTCAATCAGATGATGCCTTTCAGTATAGAGACAAAGAAGACCCAAAAAGTCTGTAAGTAGTAATTTTCTAAGTATTCCTTTTTTTAGAAGTATGACATCTAACTAGCCGCTACTTTATTGAAAAGACAAGCTATAAATATATGAGCAAAAACTTCTAAAGACTATTAAGAGCAAATATAGTTTTAGAACATTCCAGTTCTTTTTTATAATTATATTGAATTTTACAGAGAAAAAGAGGGAGAGGGAGAGAGAGGAAGTGGGGGAGAGAGAGGAAGTGGAGTGGGGAGAGAGAGGAAAGCATCGGTGTGAGAGAGAAACATTGGTCACTCGCCACACAGGTATGTGCCCTGCCTGGGAGCCTGCCACCGTTTGGTGTGTGGGACAGTGCTCCAACCAGCTGAGCCACACCGGCCAAGGGCCACCGTTTGGTGTATGGGACAGTGCTCCAACCAGCTGAGCCACACCGGCCAAGGGCCACCGTTTGGTGTGTGGGACAGTGCTCCAACCAGCTGAGCCACACCGGCCAAGGCTAGAATGTTTCAGTTCTGGCATAAACCTTAGGGGCTGTGGCCACATATGAGGAAAATATAGATGCTTTACAAAAATTCTAACGTCTGGGCCTTCCCCTACAAATCAAATGAGACTCTACAGAGGTGAAGGTTGATCATCTCTATGTTTACAAAGTTCCCAGGAGCTTGTTTTGCCCAGAAGGGGCTTGAGAATCACTGCAACAGAAAGACAGGGAACGGGCGTGTGATACATTCTTTCAACGTGTCTTTAATTGTAACGGGCTGATTTCAAACACCTCCAAATTACACTCAGGTTAGTCAAAGGACGATTGGCATCCCATCTGTGGGGACACCCATCAGTTTTCTTTTGGGGAAAACAATATTTTTTGGTTCATCTTAAATCCAGAGAATCATAGCAGTGTTCTGTGATTAAGAGTCAGGAATTGTTAAACAGACTCTAAAACACAACCTTGACCCTGTTAAATGTTCTCTCAAGTATAAAATTAAGAAAGAAATATTCTTCGCAGTGGTTGCCAACTACCAGGAACTCTAACTGCATCATTTTTTCTTAAATTCAGATAGGTTTGAACCTTGAACTTGAAAATAACTTAATGATTAAAGTATCTAAGATTTGTGGGTAAAAAATGAATACTTTGGTGCAAAGCATGAACTCAATTATTATGCTTAAAATTTTAAAAGTTGGAAAATGTTCCAAGAAATAAATTTGACACTTAATAAAATAGACATTTTGGAGAAGATTTCTCAACTTGGATTTCAGAAGGCAATTTGTTCTCATTAATTGATATTTTAAACTGCTGGCTTGATTTTCTCTTATCTCTTTGAAATGCTGCTCCAACTCCTTGGTGTCCATTTGGATCATTATTTTTTTCCTTCCACTTGCCTGTCATTTCTTCTTACCTAAGAGTTTATTTCATTCTTAAATGGGAAAGTCATACTTGAAACTGATATTGTAGTGGGTCATAGCATAAAAGACATTTGAATGCAAAATACAATTAAATTAATCAAATGAAAAAATTACATTATAAGCCCTTTACTAGGGTCCAAGAATTCCAATGGGCCAAAGAGTTCAGAAGGTACCAGGGAACAGAGATACAGCTCTGCCTCATCTCTCTCTCCCTCTCTTTCTCTCACACACACACAGCTTTTTTACATAAAAGTCAATGAAAATTTTACCATGTGGTTGGATTAGTATATTATTTCGGGGAGTGGGAAGTAAGAGAAGAAATCCCAACAGAGAGACCATCCAACGCCATGGCGAGCATTTATCTGGAACGAGCAATGGAACATGGAGGGAATAGGGACCGCGGCAGAGGAGAGGCTGAGCAGGTGGAGTTTTCCCCTCGTTCCCTCTATCCATACTTTGCTCCCTCCCTTCATTCCCTCTCTCCTCTCTTTCTTTCAACATGATCATTTGCTGTGGAATATTCCACCACATGCACTGTGGCAGAAGTGTTTGGAGAGTGGGGTAGAGTATCAGTCTGTTCTTTAAGGGCGGTGATTTTATATTTGAAGGATCCTAGTCAAGATGCTACTCTGTGGAGATATTCAAACAGAAGTATCGAAATCAATATCGAGGGGTTGATTAGCTAGCATTAGGTATATTAGGAAACAGTTTTTCTTTGATGAAAACGAGTGGTGTTTACGACGTGCGGTGGGCTAGCCAGAGTGTGCGGATGCTGCCCCTGCAGAGACAGGCTCAGGAGGCAGGCAGATCTGGGGCTCACGGGGGACCCGTCGGACTCAGGTGAAAACCATGCAACTACAGAACATTTGTGCCCCTGCCTCAGTGAGCGTCGGAGGCAGGTGCGTATCTGAGGACGACGTGGAGTTTTCCAGACCTTCCTGGAGCAGATTCTGTCATTTGCACTTGATTTTTCATGCTCGTTAATACGTTTTAGTGATTCAACAATATTTGCTCTAACTCTTGCTTACATTGCCTCCTAGTCCTTGGTGAGCGTTTTCTGGATGAGGGTTGTATGTGGCCAGGTGACCTAGGACCCTCCTTACCAAAGAGCTTGTTCCGTGCTGACTGTCCGGTGTGGCTCGGGGCGGTCACCACGATCCTTTCTCCCTTCCTACTGTTTCCGTTCCGTTCCTTCCTCCCTCTCCCTCCACTGTTCATTATTATTGAGGGCTGCTCTCTTCCCAGCACCGTGAGAGCATTCGGCAACACTTCATCGTGTGTACTTCACCCAGCACACAGAGCAGAGGATTCTTCGCCCGGCCCAGCGTCAGCCATCGGTAAGGAAATCGTGCCTCTGGACGTTTGGCTGATCAGTACTAGGCCTGGAACTCTCCTGGCAACTCTTCTGAATCTTGAACCTGACACTAGCTTTCTGTCATTTTGGTTGTGACCTGTGCATGATGCAGTTATTAATATACACATCCTTTGGTGTGAGAGCCTGACCTGTGACTGTCCATCCGGAGTGCACACACTGAGCTTTCCTCAGCAGCAGCACAGCCTGGGAAGGCAGGCTTGGGAGTGACGCTGATCTGGACTGAGGCAGCAAGGGCCATGGTCCAGGCACGGCAGGCGGGCAGCGGTCCGGAGAAGGGGAAAGAGCAGACTCCAAGCGACCCACGCTCGGAAATATGTGAGGTGACCATGATGGGACAAGTCCAAGTCAAGATTCTAGTTCATTGGAAACTGAGCCCTCCTCCTGGGGCTGGGGCTCAGCCCTGAGCCCTTGAGCCAAGTGCCGAGTGGAAGACACGCGCCTCTGAACGGGAAACTCCGCATCTACTTTCTGTTCACAGGTGGCGATGGCCGGCTTGCGCTGTAACTATAAAGGCAGAAATTGTGTCTTCATTGTTTTTCAATGAACCCCAAAGTACAGTATTCAAATGTATTTATTCAGCACTCCTGGATAATGGTGACAGAGTCCCCATTTTTAAGTCAGAGATATCCTATTTGGGGGTGTTATTATTTTTAGCAATTTTATATTTCTTACTGCTATGGGCTTTGTAAGAATGTTAGGCCACCGTAGGAAGAATTCCTTCAATGACCCGATTAGGAACTTCATGCTCCGTTTGTGTGACAGTGTTTGTATGTTGCCTTAGGAATTCATATTCTTATTTCATTGAATTGGCCCGCTGAGCTCTCTAGGAAAGTCATGGGGGGATGGGGAGAAACAGAATGAAACAAGGCGGGATTTTGTACCAGTATTGAAAAGCCAGAGTCTGCCCCAGTCTGTGGGCACCTCGCATTCTCACTAACTGCACGGCACCTGCTGTCCCCTCCTCTGCCCATGTTTGCTGTGGCTTAGAGCTACTGAAACGCTCCTCTCATCCATGTTTGAGGGCTTTTTCATGCAAAATATCCTTAAAAATAAGTCCAAGTAGACCCCATTGATCATAAAATTATTATTATTTAAAAAATATTTTTTCTGTATTGATTTTAGAGCAGGAGGAAGGGAGAGGAAGAGAGAGAAATACCGATGAGAGAGAACATGATGGGCCGCCTCCTGCACGCCCCCCACTGGGAATCGGGCCCACGACCTGGGCATGTGCCCTGACCGGGAATCGAACTGCTGACCTCTTGGTGCAGGGCCGGTGCTCAACCACTGAGCCAGGTGATCGTGAAATTATCTTATATCTCATGTCAGAGGTTGCCATGTACAACCACGTGACCGACATGCTCAGCGAATTGCCATGGTACCTGTTTGACTCCTTGTGCAAAAGTATTAAATATATACGCCAGCAGTTGAGAATGTAATTGGACTTTTACTCTCAAGAGTCTAAGCACCTGTTTTGGATCAAACTTTCTAGCATAGATGTCAACATTCTTGCCCAGGGTGTTTTCAGTGGCAATCATTTTAGTGTCTGTTCTTGGAAAAAACTGTCTTTATGAGCTGAACTCGTCACCCAGGAGACGCTCATTAAATGTAACCATGACCTTAAACCCTTCTGCACTTCAGTTAAGGGCTATAGAAGGACCAGACTGAAAAGACATTAGCTGCCTTAGAAGAATGTTTCGGGGGAGAAGTCAGCAAGAAGAGTGATTATAATTAGTGTATAATGAGAAACTGCTGGGAGGTTATTGGGAAGCAATGCAGTGTATTTTGAGTGTTTATTGAATAGTTCTGCCTGCGAACACTCTGAATGGCAGCCCCCCTTCCTCAAATTTTAAAGGTGTAATTTAAAATGAAATAAACTTGAGAATGATTCTTACCAGAACAACACTAACATACAAAAACTGACTTTAAAAATCATTAAACGTTGCCCTGGCCAGTTTGGCTCAGTGGTTGGAGCATTGGCCTGCGGACCAGAGAGTCCTCGGGTTTGGTTCCCGCTAAGGGCACGCACCAAAAAAAAAAAAAAAAAAAATCATTAGAAGTAGCATATTCTCCCCAGAATTTTGGAAGGGCTACCTCAAAATAAAGATAAAAATATCTTAAATAAACTCAAGGTTTGTTAAGGCCAGCTTTACATTTGATGTGGTTTTCTTTTCAAAGAAGAAAAATCCTTTCTGCCTGGCCCCTGTGGCTCAGTTGGTTGTCATGTCTCATGCACCAGGAGGTCACCCGTTTGATTCCTGGTCAGGGCACCTGCCCATGTTGAAGGCTTGATCCCCAGTAGGGGGCTATCTCTTGCTCCCTCTCCCCTCTCCCTTCCTTTGCCTCTAAAATCAGTTTAAAAATATATTTTTAAAGAAGAAAAATCTTTTCTAATATAATCACATTGACAGGAACGTCAGTCAGACTGAAATCAAGCCAATTATGTATTTCTTCATGATGACTCCTTTTGATTCTATTTAGCTAGCTACACATGTTCTGAAATTATTCAACTTTTTATCTGCCACTTTAATAGTAGGGTTTGAAGATGAAGTTCAATCAGCAAATATACCAAATGTATTTTAACTAAATATAAAATTAATTTCTGATTTCTGTAACTTTGAGACTTCTTCAATGTTATGAATAATCATAAAATAAAACTAGTTATTTAATTCAATGGTTACCTACAATCATTTAGAACTGTTGAAGGTCATGAATTGAATATCCTACCCTTGTGAAATAAAAGCCCCAAACCTGAGAAGTTAACTCAGCATATTTTGGTGAGACTTGTCTGCAGGCTATATATACTATTAGAATGGAGTGTTCAGATCTCTGTATTAAGGATGTCAGCATTTCCATTAAAAATAGCCTAGGTAAGGAGTTTAACTAGGGTTCATCATTATACTGCTTCAGTCAGAGTTCCTCAGGCTTAAACACAAAATTCAAACATACCGATTCTGATTATTTGATTGCTTCTCTTAATGAACCTATTTAAATACAGGATTGTATTTCTTCTGCTACATGCAGGTCTCCCTCATTTGTCCTTTGGCCTCTCTTTACTGAAATAGCCGTATTGTTATCCATCGTAGAAGAACTGTGCGTATGTGCATTTTGAAGTGGTGTAACGTGAAGGAGCGTTTGAACAAAGCTTAGTTGCTTCCAACTTTGAAATCCCTTGGTAGAACAACTATTTAAAAAAATAAAAAATAAATGAAAACATAGAGGAGATTCAACACTAGGGGGCACTAAAGCCTCTTCTAAACTCTTCTGCCCCTTCCAGTTCAAGCAGCCTCAGGGTTATCATCATCCCCACTTTCGTATTTCTCATTTTTAAGGGACAGTATCCTCCTGTATATTTGGTTATTAGATTCGTCTGTCAAAAGCCCCAATGTCGAATGGGGAGAGGGTAAATCCACTTCATTTTCAGGACTGGACACCCCATACTGCAGGAGGGGCTTTGCATCCAGCGTGTGGGGACAGCTCTGTCTCTCTCATTAGATTTCTAGTAAAAGGCGTGATCCTTAAATGAGATACCCCCAGATATGGCCAAGGTAGTCCACCAATGGCAAGTTTAAATGGCCACTTTCTGTTTCTAATATGTGTAAAAGTGGCTTGGGCTCAGGACTACCTTTCACAAAGATGGTTTTACTCCACGGCCGCCCGGTGACGAGAAGGGCTGGGACAGACGTAGCGCTTGGTTTGTACTCATCCCAGAGTCCAGTCCCTGCCTTCGATAGGAGTTTCTCTTTTAATTTTTTACAACAGTCCCATGATAATACATCAGTTACTTCCTCTACATATAGATGAGGAAAATGACACACTGGAAGATTAAGTAATTTGCACCAAGATAAAATAGTTAATAGGGGTGAGAAAAAGCCCAGAAGCCAACGCCCTGTGGCACCCAAGCTTACTTAATTCTGATTTATTGTACATGGGACATTTGGCCCATATCCATTCCCTTCCCATTTAAATAGCCTCTCTCTTCTACACAGCAGACATATGTCCTGCTTTTGTGAAAAAATATGGTTGCCATTGTTAGAATCTACAGAGCTAGAAAATATCATGTTCAAGTAATATATTTTGTAATTCTATCATTGGAATGAAAATGTGTTACTTCAAAAAGCCTTAGTGTGCATGAAAAATGTTTGTGGCATACAAATTATGTATTTGTATTTCTTGTCTAATCAATCACCAAATCTGATAAGCACGATGGTAGGTCAAACACAATGAGGGATATAATAACATAGACTGTCACTTCCAATGTCTTCAAGACATAATCAGTTAGAAATATACATGCTACACACACACACACACACACACACACACACACGTACACACACACACACACGCAGGGTGGGGCAAAAGTAGGCTTACAGTTGTATGTATGCAAAACAGAGTTTATTCTTGTATTATTATTTATTAACTATTATATTATTTTCCATACAAACAACTGGTTGACCAAAGGGTTGACGCATAGTAACTTCATTTGAAACATCCCCTTCCTCATTCTTTGAGACCTAATCCAACCTAACCCATTGCTTTTTGATTCTGTCTGTGGTCACACAGACCATAGACATGTGCCCTCCTACTGAAATCACCATGTTGCCAAGTGGTAAGAGTCCCTTACATATTCTGAGCACTAGGACTTTCTCAGATACATTAATTAAAGATATTGTCTCCCATTTTGGGGCTTTTAAAAGAAGTCATTTTATTGATAGTGTCCTTTCATGTATAGGTTTTTCATTTAATGAAATCTAATTTACATAGTTTTTTGTCCCTGTGATTTTAGTGTCATTTTTTTTTTAAATTGCCTAATTCAAGGTCATGAAGATTTTAGCCTATATTTTCCTCTAACACTTTAAGAGTTTTAGCCCTTTTATTTACAGCCATGGTCCACTTTGTCACTTTATGCACATGGCGTGAAGTAGAACTCCTCTTCATTCGCTTGCAAGTGGATATCCAGTCATCCCAGCAGCCCTCCGGTGGAATGTTCTCGTCACTCCTGTGGACAATCAGTTTACTGTAAATGTAAGAGCTTATTTCTGGCTTTCAGTTTTGCATTAATCAACAATGTGTATCTTTATGACAAAACGATTCTGTCTAGATGACTGTAGTTTTGTAGTAAATTTCAAAGTTGGAAATTATGAATCTTCCAGATTTGTTCTTCCTTTTCAAGACTGCTTTTGCCATTTTGGTCCCTCGTCATTCAATATACATTTTTGGATCAGCTTGTCAATTTCTGCTTATGGCGTCTGGGGTTTTGACAAGGACTGTGCTGCATCTATAGCTCAGTTGGAAGAGTATTGCCATCTTAACAATATTAAGTTTCCCAATGCACCAACAGGATTTATTTAAGACTTCATTGATTTTTTTCAATGATATTTTGTAGTTTTGTAGGGTACAAGGGCTGTCTGTACTTTGTTTAAAATCAACCCTAAATATACTTGGATGTTTTTAAAAGAAATTGTTTCCTCAATTTTATTTCCAGATTAGTCATCGCTAGTGTAAAAAATACAATGGATTTTTGTTTACATTTTTGTATACTGATATTATATTCTTCAACTTGGCTGAATTGATTTACAGTTACTTTTTTTTCTAGTTTCCTATGTACAAGATCATGACATCTTCAAAGAGAGATGATTTCTCTCACTCTTCTCTAATCGGGGTGGCTTTTATTGATCTACAAAAAAGCTTTCAATCTTCTACCGTTAAGTGTGACATTAACTACAGGTTCGTCATAGACGGTCTTACCAGGCTGGGAGGTTCTCTTCTAGTCCTGGTTTACCAGGTGCTTTATCATGAAAATGTGAGGAATTGTGTCAAATGCTTTCTCTGCATCTATTCAGAAGATTGTTTTTCATCTTTTATTCTATTAATTTACATTAATTGATTTTTAAATCAATCAAACTGACCTTCCATTCCTAGAATAAATCCCACTTGGTCGTGGTGTATGGTGCTTTTTATGCAGTGAGACGGATTTGATGATATTTTGTTAAGAATTTTTGCATCTATATTCATAAGGAACATTGGTCTATGGTTTTCTCTTCTTATGATGTCTTTGCCTGGTTCTAGTGTCAAAGTAATACTAGTATCATTGAATTACTGGGGTAGTATTTTCTCCCATTCTATATTTTGGAAGAGTTTGTAAAACATTGGTGTTAACTTCATTAAGTGATTGATAGTGTCAAACTCCATGTTACCGCAGCATATCAATTTGACTCCTTTTTGCCCTTACTGAAGAGCCTCAGTAAGCTGTAACACTCAGTAAGCTGTGATACCTGGTGTTACACACAGACCGTGTGAGTGAGAACGCCTGGGGTGCTCAGCTACTCTAATTGGTGCCATCAGGCTGAGACCTGGTGAGCTCCCAGGCAGGTCACTGTGCTCTCGCCATTAGCTGCAGAAGGAACATTGTGGGTGGTCACCACTGGTTTTGTTTCCCAAATTCACTAAGTGTCAAAGGTATACCATTTGTCTTTAAAGGATTCTTGAGGCCCAAGGAGCCTTAGTCCACAGACTGAGAGGTCCTAGTTTGATTCCTGGTCAGGGCACATACCCGGGTTGTGGGCTCCATTCCCAGTAGGGGGCGTGCAGGAGGCAGCTGATCGATGTTTCTCACATTGATGTTTCTACCTCTCTCTTCCTTCAATCTCTCTAAAAAAAAAAAGAAAGAAAAATTAATGAAAACATATTAAAGTAAAATAAAAAAATTTTCTTGTTGGGTTCTCAAGCAGACCATAGAATTTCCATAAGGAGTATAGATGTTATTTTTTCAATCATGAATAAGGATTTGGAAAAGAGTATGAGAAGAAGGGGAGTAAACATGCAGGAGTGGGAGGAGAGGGTCAGGCTTGGGGTGAAAGGAGAGAAGGGAAATTGAGCGCAGGAAGAGACACAAGAAGGTAGCAACCAGCGCAAGCATAATAATAAAGCAGAGATGGGAAGCTTAGGAAAAAAATTAAAACTAAGGATGAATTTAGCAGTAGCAGGTTTTGCAAGTCTAGAGAAAACATCTACGGAGGACAGAGGAACTAACATTTACATCATGTACTGAGACCGAAGAAATGATTAGAATGAACTGTGCCAGATTCCGTCACACTGCTAAACCCTTAGGTCCACTATTAAGAATATATTGTGCCCCTGCACCTCCATCCTCTCCTTTTACAGATCAAAAGACGGAAGTTCAGGAACGTTAGTAACTTCCCCTAAGCTACACTGTCCCAAAGTCAGAGAAGACATTAAGCCCATGTCTGCACAACACCCAAGTCCGTGGTGTTCAGAATTTTGCCAGCGGTTCTCCACAGGGTTACTGTCACCCCATAGAGAGTAGTTTGCGAATTTTCAAGGGCTTAGTTTTTATCACCATGATGGGAAGGCACTGTTGATATTCAGGGCAGAAAATCACAGTACAGCTCTGCCGGTGTGGCTCAGTGGACTGAGCATCGTCCCATGGACTGAGAGGTCCGGGTTCAATTCCCAGTCAGGGCACATGCCTAGGTTGCGGGCCTGATCCCCAGTAGGGGGCGTGCAGGAGGCAGCCGACTGATGTTTCTATCTCTCTTCCTCTCTCTGTAAAAATATAATTAAGTACATTTTACAAAAGGAAACCACAATGCAGATGTTTCTGTGGCATCACCAATTCACCACACCTCTAGTAGTTTTTGATCACAGTCCCCAACTAATGACGATCCAGTTGAAAGAATATGACTATTTTATTATGTTTTCTAGAGCAGTATCTCAGTCAACTAGAGCTACCATAACAAATAAGACTTGGTGGCTTAAACAACAGAAATTTATTTTTGCGCATTTCCAGAGGCTAGATAGAAGTCCAAGGTCAAGGTCCCAGCGTGGTCAGTTTCTGGTGAGGACGTCTTTCCTACCTTGTAAGTGGTCACCTTCTCACTGTGTCCTCACGCAGTGGGGAGAGAGCAATCTCTCTCTCTCCTCTTTTTAGACATCCATCAATCTTCCCAGAATAGGACCCAACTTTTATGACCTCATTTAAACTCAGGTACCTTCTAAAGGCCATATCTTCAAATATAGTCACGTTGGAGGTTAGGGCTTCAACATACAAATTTGAAGAGGATACAATTCAGTGCATAGCAGATAGTCATCGTTGAGCATCTAGATATTAAAATGCATGCTTTATAATACAGTTCTTTTTTCTTTACTTCTCTTTTGTATTATTGTTAGATGTCTTGTATTATTTTTAAGTGTGTGTGTGTGTATAGATACATTTCTTTTCAAGATAATAAAGGCTAAATTTAACATCATTGTTATAAAAAGGAACATATGGGCATGATCAGTCTGTTACAAAGTGATGCCTAACTAAGTCCTGAGTGTTTTGTATCTATGATCATCATTTATTTTCATTAAAATCCTGGTAAGGTGGGTGCTATTTTCTTTATTTTATAAGCGAGAATTGAGAGTCTTCAGATTTGGCACGTACTCAAGAACAGAGATCTACTGTGTGGCATAATCACCATCCAGCCCAGGTCTGTATGGTCCCTCAGCCTGCACTTGTTCTACAATGTGGATCTGCCTCAGTTCTTACTGAATGGAAGGCAGTCAGAGACACAGGCTTGGCGATGTCTGCGGTCACCCTCTGTGGGAGGAGCCACTGATGTTTCAAACACAACTCTCATAAGGCCTGACCCATGTGGCTCAGTGGGAGGAGCATTATCCTATGTACCAAGAGTTCGCCAGTTCTATTCCCGTCAGGGTGCATGCCTGGGTTTCAGGCTCAACCCCCAGTAGGGGGTGTGCAGGAGGCAGTCCATTGATGCTTCTCTCTCAGTGATGTTTCTATATCTCTCTCCCTCTCCCTTCATCTCTCTCTAAAAAATCAATAGAAACATTTTTTGAAATCTCTCACAAGAATAAACTGTTTATGGGTTTTGATTCTAAGTAGCTATGACTGTTTCATATAAGTTTTTAGTAAACTTTAGTTACAGTCTTAAGCACTAAGTACTATATTACTAAGTTATTATTCCCAATAACTTTTTTTTAGGAATTTGTACTGTGGACTGAACAATGGGAAATACCCATTGGCATGACACATTTAAGCAAATTAGACATGGGTCGTATTTTTAAATGTTCTTAAATTCTACTTTTGTGACCTGCAAAAGTTAGTATCCTAAGGTACAAAAGTGAGTCTGTTTCAGAACTACAGTGACAACCTAATAAGTTATTCAACATAAAGTAAGTATTGGGCGACATAGGATCTACACTCCGCTCATGAGTTGTAAAATTCTTCGTGCTCAGAAAATTAGTGGACTGTCTTCTCTCACCTCTACTGATTTTCAGTCAGCGTAATTGATGAGCAGCTGCTATATAATTATTTTAAAGCTATGATTCACAGGCCAGCACAGAAATAGAATTCAAAAATCATTGATTGAATATTTTCTATCATAAGCAGACCAATCAATGTCGCTCTGACCATTTTAGCGTCTACCTCAGGAAGTCACTTCTGTGCCGTTTTTCTCTTTAAAAAAATCTAGATTGCTTTGCACCCTCCCCTCAAAGTGCAAGGGTTTAGTTACATTTTTCTGCCTTTGGCATGTGGACATCCACACATTTCAATATCAAATACACACTGAGCGGATCATTTCTTTCTGCAT
Source organism: Molossus molossus (assembly GCF_014108415.1). Taxonomy (NCBI): domain Eukaryota; kingdom Metazoa; phylum Chordata; class Mammalia; order Chiroptera; family Molossidae; genus Molossus; species Molossus molossus. The sequence goes on along the minus strand of NW_023425366.1, from coordinate 6,455,651 downwards.
CATTGAAAAAGCATGAAACTTTTGTGACTTGAGGCAGTGACACTGTAGACACAAACACGGATGGTGCTCTCCACTCGGCCACGGAGAAGGAGAGCCTGGCTCAGAGATGCTTCTTCACAGACACTCGTGGGAGGGGAGATGGGGTCAGGTGGTTTCCGGGTGACCTTTGACCGAATTCGTATAAGCTCATTTTAGAGGCCGGTATTTTCTGTTACGGGTTCTTTCACGAGGAAAGAGACTATAGTGTTGTTTCCGTAACGGGTTCACATGTCAGTATGCAATTCTTCACACTATCAGGTATCTTTAGCATAAACCATGGATGCTGGTATTGGTTGAAACCCTTTGAAGGTGGACAATGAGAGATGTTTGAAAATCCTAACGAGGGAGAAAGTTGAAATTGTGTAAATAATGACCTCTAAGCGTGTACAAATATGTTACCAAAAGGATATAACAAAGAAGGAAACCAAGTTCAAAAGTAAACTACAGATAGTTGTTAGGAACAAAAAGAAATCTTATAAAATGTTATTTTATACAGGGCCAAATGTATGGAAATCTGCTTAAATAGAAATAAATGCAGTGAAATGTGATCTTACATGGAGATGAACTGGATTTTTTGCATCATTGGCTTAGAACGATTTAGTTAGAAATTGATTTAGATGTAGTTACACATTTCTATTCCTAACCAGGCTCCTTACTCAGCTGTACTGACTGTATCTTAAAGGCCCACTTCTCTGTTCTCCATGGGTACTTCCTTTGTGTGGCACATGGCCAGCTCGTGTTCCTCAGGAGGAGATTATTACACAAATATTGCAAAATATCCTCCCCACGTAAAGTTTAAACAGTAACATGAACACATATATCAATCACATGCACACATTGAAGAGATTTTTTTTAAAAATCCCTCCCCTTAGGTCAAAAATAATGTCAGAGAATTTTCAAAAACAAAACCTGGAATGCCTCAGCTAAAATTTTCCAAGATAATAAGAAAATAGATGTTACAGTTAAAACAAACTTCTTGCTTTATTGGCTGAATTAGGTTCATTTCCAGTAGGTATTGCTAACTCTTATTTTGGAGGCCGAGGAAGACTAAGCAGTTTCTGGACAGCAAAGCCTGGGGAGGCTTCGGTTTCACGGGGGGGGGGGGGGGGGGGGATGAATGGCTGGGAGTCGCTCTGTGCTCTGGAGTTGGAGCCGTGACTCCCTGTGCAGCAGCGGGAACGCGCTGCATTAGGAAGTCAGTTATGCTGTTAGCACAGGCACCGAGCTGCCCAAATACCGGGGGGAAGACCAGGGTGTCCCCACCAGGGCAGGGACCAGAATCACCGCAAAGCACCACGAACTCTTCAGTGCGCTCCAGAGTCGCGTCGCTGTGCTAATGAGCTGGCTGCAATTTTTAAGAGCGTCTGGTTTGGGAGGCAGTTTCATAAACTCTGTTCTAATGGGGTCATCTATTAATTTGCCTGAAGATCATTTCTCATGACAAGACCGTAACACATTTCATCGAATGCGTCTTTAAGCAACAGCGTCTGGAAGTGTGTTATTTTTTAATTTCCCAAATGTTTCCTTTGTGCATTGCGCCAAATTGGTTCCCGTTAATCATTTTCTCTTTGGGTTCCGATGACTAGAACTGTAACTTCAAGGAGGTTTTCGGTCACTATTGTTTTGGTCACTGAGAATGTGGGGCTGTTATGTCTACTGCTTTCAGTTTTTCCATTTTTGCATCCGTGTTCCGATCCTACGGTCCATGGAAGCTTTGCTTGGTCGCCTCATTTGGAAGGCTCCCGTCTCTAAGCGTATTACTATCTTTTTCTTTCACTTTTCTTTGATGCACTTATTACGGTATTTATTTATTTATTCCTCACCTGAGGACATTTTTCCATCCATTTTCAGAGAGAGTGGGAGGGAGGGAGGGAGAGAGATATATCAGTTGGTTGCCTCCTGCACCACCCGACCAAGGCTGGGGACGACGGAACCACAACTGAGGCATGTGCCCTTGACCAGAATCGAACCAGTGACCCTTTGGTCCAAGGGCTGATGTTCTAATCGCTGAGCCAAACCGGCCAGGGCTTACCTTATTTGTTTTTAATTTTTTTTCCTCTCAGTGGTGATTAAGCTTAATAAGGACAAGGACTTGGTTAGGGTTGTTTCTCTGGAGTCGAGACTAGTGTTTGGCATACCGCAGGTGCTCAATAAATATTTGTTGGGAAATGAATGAAATGATAAGAGCTGAACACATCACATTCACTGCAATGCACCTGCTCACTCTTCAGGACCTCGCCGTCCCCAGCACCGTCACCGTGGGTCCGCATCTGTCTTGTGAGTTATCCTCATGGCTGTGTTCTGCAATTAACAGTGTCCCAGTCCAGGTGTTTACTGCTATCACACAGCCTCTTCAACACTTCTTCATGATTCTCTTTGGCTCCACTCGGTCTTCATTTTAGTTTGTCTCTTCAATACTGCTGGTCATCTTTCAAAAGTGAATAATGAACCATGTCACTACTCCAAGCTCACCTGTCACTAGCCCCACACCCTCAAAATGGTGCATATGACTTCCACGTGGGCCAATGCCTGGACACGGAGATGATGGTTAGAACTCCTATTATTATTTTGGAAATACTAAATGATACCCATTAAAATGTAAACCAGGATTATACCTTGTCTCATCAATACATTTCTTTGAGGATCATTCTGATTAAAGTGAAAATACGAGTGCTGTACAGGTGTTGATACACCAGACTGACTGCCTTGCTCCTCACTGCAACAGGTTGAAGACATCTGCCTGTCAATGCCCATCAACAGGTACAGTACTACCAATCAGACGCCAGCATCACAAAGAATGTGGTAGACAATTATGTACTAAACAGAAGCACTATTTATCCATACACAGTTAACTGGCAGGAAAAATTAAGTTCCAGAGTAACATCTTTAATAAAATCTCATTTTGTTAAGGAGAGAGACATGGGGGTGAGAGGGGGTGCATGCTATAAAGGTATATTTGAGCTTTAAACATCACTTCCTAGTTAAATAATAAAAATAGTGAAATGTTTGTATGTGACCAGTGTCTCTTAAGTTAAACCTATAACTTCTTGCTCTATATGCATATATATATATATATATATATATATATATATATATATATATGCTTTAAAAATACAGGAAGTGTAGAATTTGAGATGTTGAAAGGACTTCATAGTATATGCTTTTTTCCTTTGTATTGGTGAGAGAACTGAGGTTGTAGAGAAATTAAGTCACTTAATAAAAGTCACAGAATATGTTAAGGGTGGAATTCAGGACAGATTTCCACCACATGACACTTCTGAGACTGAAATCTTTCCAGTGAGACCGACTGCCTCGCAAGGAGGAAATCTACTTCTTATCTGGGCTTGATTTTGCTGAACTGTTGTTGATCACCATGGCATTTGTACGCAGAACCAGAGAATACTTTACTTTGTCAAGAATAAAAGTAGGACCAAAAAGGCCAAAATGATTAGATTTATATTGATTTAATTTGAAGAAGGAATTACACTTTTTTATTCAAGTGTAATATAAAAAAATTACAATTAGATAAGATAAAACATTTTAATAAACTTGAACACATGATCACACAGAAACATTTCAAAGTTAAACACTAAGTTCATAATGTAAAAAAAAAAAAAAAAAAGTGCCTAAACTGATGTTTTAAATGAGACAGGATATTTTTATGACTGTCCGGGCAGGTAAGTCAATAAGCCTCTGATATTTCTGATTGATTATCACCCGGTAGTAAAGCTGAGATTTCTGGTTCACCTATAATGCATACTGTCTAGACACTAGCTCAACTTACAGTGTCAGAAATGCCTTTTTGTTTTTATTTTTGTACATGGGACACATGTGGACCTGGACAAAACACAGGCTGGATGAACTGTTTCAGTCGTTATATGTTCTCCTGGACTCCTCCGCCAGCATTAACAGCTAGATTTCGAATAGTTCCTGACTTATTTAGAGCTTTGCAACTGCATTTTTTATCAGGAAAAATATATGACTTCTCACATGGTAGGAGGTTTTGATGACAGAATATTGAAAAACAAAGCCATCACTGTTGCCTTGGTAAAAAGTAAGGATGGGCAAAGGCAAGCCAAACATTTCGGCTGAGCCGCGGTGCCGACCGGTGTTGCTCGACATGTCCTCTCCAGAGCACCTGTTGTTCAGAATCAGTAACCGTGCTCATCAGAAAACCGGTCAGGAGGACATTGTTTAGTCCAATGTTAGGGACAGCCAGATTTCCCCAGGCATTTAGATCGCAGAGTCTGACCAAATAGCTTATCCAATTACTGCTAATCTTATGCCATGTTTGAATTGCATTGTTTCTTTATTAGAAAATCCCTCAAGACTAGTGTGAGTTGAGCATTGGAAAGTGCTGATATATTCGGTGTACTACATGCAATTTAGGGGTCTGGCCAATAGGCAATAGTGAAAAGCGATAGTCAGGGGAAGCACTGGAGGAGGCGCAAGCCACAGACTTGGTGCCCTAATTACTTAAGTCCTTGGGGACTGCCCAAGCGAGGTCAACTCTCCACACACAAATGCCACAGATACCAGCCATAAGTAGATTACAGTCTAGCAAGGAATATACATAAAGTGCATTCCATGATAAACAAACTTGAGTTTAGGGTTATGTTTAAAACAGATTAGCTTTTATAATCATGAAGAAAAGAGATATTATAGAATAACTGAACTAAGTTGAATAGAATGCATATCATTAAATGAGTGAATATTGGTAAAGTACTTTGACCAGTGTCAGGCACATAGAAAGTGCCGTACAAATGGTTGTGAAAATAACGTGATGGGAGGAAGGACGAGAGATCAAAATAGCTTTTAAATACATACACAGAGATGTATTGTGAAATCCAAATTGTATATATATTAAATTATTTACTTATCTTTTCTCTCATTTGAGGTTTTAAGTAATTTATTATTTCCACTATGATTTGTTTTCTCCTATAATTGAAAATATGATATTCAAATACTCATCTCAGACCTTCTTTATTTTTGAATAAATAATAGAGCTGAGATAAATGCTTGTAAACTCACAATATTTTGAGCACCCTGGTTGCTTGGTGACAGAGTAGTTAGTTCATATTTTGTGAAAACTTACTGCTATAATTAATTTATTAAATAAATGTACAGATACATCTTTATATAAGTGTTTAGTAGATATCTACACAGAACCTACTTTTGTCTTGCTCTGAACCCACTAAGTTGACCACAAAATACAGAGCTTCTTCTCATAAGATTAGTGAAACAAACTCTGGTATAGTAAGAAAAAAATATTGACCTTTAACTTTCTAAATTGTAGTTAAAATATTTTTTGGTACCAAATTTCTACAAGTTTGTGTATTCTCATTCACTATTTTGACGTATTCTACAACTGAAGCATTGATTAAGTGTTAAATAATGCATTAAATTAGGTTCTAAGAATCTCAGCATCTATTCACTCACTTTTCTATGTCTATATCTGATTATTCCAAAGGAATAAATGTTTCTATGGTCTTAAAAGTATGAACTACAGTTAGCTAGTTGTCGAACTAGCTTATGTTTACCCTAATAGTCACAGACACTGATGTGAAATATTAAGTATAGTCTGGTCTCAATTCAAAAGAAACATTCTAAAAAATTAAATGTAAAAAGAATGTTAAGAATTATCATTTAAAATCTCCCATGACTAGATCAATTTATGGGTACTATATTAAGAATTTTGATATTGAATTTAGTCCTTTTTGATTGGTCACTTTGTTGCAAGGATATATAACTTCTGGAGTAGAGTATTTTACATTATCAATACCTTTTGAAGATGTAGAGTTAATTTGCTCCCAGAATGCATGATCATTAACACAAGAGAATCTTTAATTAGAAATTGAAGACCAGCATTGTTTTCTAAAGAAAAGGTCACTTTTCACACTTGAATATAAAGTAACTCAGCTCTCCTAATGAAACCTGGGAGTATAAACAGTGTCCAATTAACTTACAATCTAAAACAGGATAATTGTTCTCAGCATCTTCAGCTGTTGAGATGTGATTCTGCTCTTAACTCAGCACACACCTCTCCACACCCATAATCTTCCTGTAAGAGCCAGATTCTTCTTACTGCCTTGGGTGGTAAGGATCTCTGCTTAATTAATGGACCCCTCTGGCCTCCGGGTTTTTGGTTTTGACCTATTTCTCCAACTAGCTTATTGTGTTCATTTCTCATTTTCCCTTTCCCAGCTTCTTATATGTATACATCACATATACATGCATTATATTCATTATGTCTGGATTTTTTTAAATCTGTGAAAAAAGTATCTTAAAAGGTCTGTTTGTAATTACTTCTTCATCGTATTTGGCATGACATTTTTCAGAGATTATAATTCTACCCAGTTGAAGAAGGTGTTTTAGAATGGTTTCCGGAAGGATGACACTCTCAGAAAGATTGCAATCTACAGTTAATGGCCACCAAACGAGGAAAGGCATCAGTCCCAGAGGAGATGACACAATATCACTGAGGATCAGAAAAACTTGGACAACACAGCAGTAAGAGACTGGGCAAGAAACACATTTGTCTTGGCCAACTTGTTTAGATTCTCTCTGGTGTCTAAGGGGAAATGGGAGTTTATGTCGGAGCACACTGTACGTTCCTTGTTCAGTGTGTATGTTCACGGGTAAATTCATGTGTAGTAAAAGAATTACAGAATGTTGGCTCCGTCATCCTCGCTTAACAGAGATCAGGTTTCAGCCCAGTTATGAGATACATGCTCAAGGGACTCAAGGGATGTCCAACCTCACTTTTATTACCTCATAGTTCTGGTGACTAAAGCAAATAAAACTCAGAACAGCAGAATAAAAGTATTGATATTAGTTGGGGTGTGCTGCATATTGTCCTTAGCAATATGTGACCCAGTTTGTGGGTAAGTGTGCCAGCAGAATTAAATTAAAGATAAATTTGTTGTTAGAGCACAACTATATCCTCCAAGGTTAAAAAAAGTGGTGGTGATATTGTGGTGGAAAATAATGGATTTTCTTATTTGTAAATGGCTTTTACCCAGGAAATCAATACCTTTGAAACCACAATCATTCTTCATGGGAATGATGCATCCTCAATAGTGATTATCTGAGTAATATTATTTTCAAATCCCCATTTGGCCAAATAAAAATAAATATCTAGATTGTAATATAGTTTGTTTTATGTAATTTCTTAGAATGAAGCAATTTATATTTGATAATATATAAACCAAATGAAAATAGTCCCCAATAAATTCTAGTTTATCATCTTTGGATTCTTCTGAATCTCAGTTTTGAGTAGGGAATTTTTATAAATGTAATAATAATTTTGATTATAACATTAAATATATAAGTAGATGATAATTACGTATCTATATCATAATGTGTCATAGCAGTTAAAAGCACTTTATCTAGGACAAGTAGAAGATACAAAATAAATAGATGTTACAATTAATTTTTACAACTTGATAATAGAAACTCATTTATTTGAAAATGCAGAGTTGTAAGAATATTCAACTCTCATGGAAAACTCCAAGTGTATTTGTTCACAGATCAGAGGATAGGTCATTCCAAAGGGAATTCCCGAGTGTGTGACAAGGTCATCATTTCCTGAAGTTCCACAGAATATTAGTCTGTCTATCATCTATCTATCTATCTATCTATCTATCTATCTATCTATCTATCTATCTATCTACCATCGTGTGTGTGTGTGTGTGTGTGTGTGTGTTAGCCTTTAACAGCCTAATCTACATTGTGAATTTCAGAGAATGAAATGCTATGGACAGAATTTCTCTGATTTATTTGACTTTTAGGATTCAGGGACATGCTCCCCTTGCTTTTTTTAAAAAAAAATTTTTTTATCAGGGCTTTCCATGGGACTTGTGTTTATTGAAACCATAAATACTGAGAGAGATCTTAACAACTAAGACCTTGAGAGAGGTGATTGATTCCCCTTGTAGTGCGCGAGAAATGGCTCACACTGCCCGCTGACGAAACCAAGAGTCCCGTTTGATTTAGTGACACGGAGAGAGGACAGCCTCAATTTGTGTGATGAATTTTCAACTGTAACCAGATAAAAAATACAATGGGGAGAATGTTGGCAGATTATACACATTTTTGTTGTCTTTTGAATGCATTGGGTGGCCCAGCCACCTCCTTCCCTTCCAACCTTATATAAATTACGAAATTGCATCTCTAGAAATTTGCAAGGCCACGTGCTGGAAGGTTACCTCAGGTCGGCCACATGGCACCACCTCCTGGCTTCATGACCCACTTTGGTGCTTACACCACGAAAATACAGCTGGAGGGAATACCTTGAAAAGAGGAGACACAGAAAAATACATATTTTTTGTCAAAGCCCTAAAATGTACATTAATTCTCTAAAACTGGTGACTACTCTAAATATATGAGAAGGAATGAAAAATAAGGAACCAAATCAAAATAAAAGAATTTGCAAAGGTGTCTAAGAGAGATGACGATGATGATTATAACATTGTCTTTTTAAATTTTTATAAGACTTTAATTCTTGCAAAATAGATCTTTAATGAAAATAATGTACCTTATGGAATAAATCTTGTGGCATTTTATACGATCATAAACATTGCTAAATATCTTTCAATAATAGTATATGACGTGGATTTCCTGACAGATTAAATAAGGTTCTTTTTAGGAAACAAAACCCACAAGGGTAAAAAAGTAATATAATTCTTTGTTTTAGATTTTAAATTTTAAAACGTGTTATCAAACAGACTGTATATTTTTGCAGAAGTAATAGTTCGGTGTTCTCCACCCAGATAAGGTAAATGTAATCTCAAAAAGTGGTGTCTATCCTGGCCTGAGAGAAACGTCGGTCATCTCCCGTGGGGACGCAGGAGGAATCCAGCTCAGTGCTGTGTTCATTGCCAATTTCTCCTCAGGTGCGAAAATAACGACAAAGGAAGCATTCACGATTCTAGCTCCTAAATCTTGGCTATTATTAATTTGCTTTCTTTATCTTTTTATTTTTTTGTTGGACTGGATTGAAGAAATACTGCTTGGTAAATGAATGACTTAACATTAATATTATCTAGAATACTCTGAGTAGTTTTCTATGGAAGGCAAAATGATTAGACGTCACTGCCAATAAGTAATTCCAGAAGTTAAAAGATGTTAATCATATGTGTGCCCAAGTCTGCATTTATTTAAGCCAATGCTTGTCTGGGGCACAGACTTTATCCATGTCTAATGAAGAATGTAAGTCCTCAGAGGGTGGGTAGAAAGCTGGATATATAGATGAGTGCTATATTAACAGTATATTTTGAAGTCACAAACACAAAAATAAAACTTTATAATTGAACATAAAAAGACTGCTGTTAAGTGACTTAAAATGAACCCATGTTTTAAGCTCTATGCATTGTATAGGGAATACTTTGTTAGGATATTTGTTCTTACTGACTTTTTTAAAATTTTTGAGAAAGACTTGAATGGTTCCTTTTTTCCCCTCTGAATACTTCAAAACAGCACACCCTCCACCCTCCTTGTCCCCCAGGGGCTCTTTGGGGACATTCTTCTATGGGGAGGCCTCACACTGACAGGTACTATGGTTGTTACCTTCCCCAGATGCTGTCACTTTAACCTTCTGACTTGACTATTTCTGCCTGATTGGGTCACAGATTTTTAAATGCAGGGGAAATGTGTCTATAAATGCAGGAATAACCTACAGACCAAGGATTTCTGGTAATGCGTAATGTACTGTGCCCATTGCGCTGCTGGGATCGTAGGGCAGAATGGGGATCATAGTGCTGATCGGGGATCATAGTGCTGATCGGGGATCCTAGGGCAGATCGGGGATCCTAGGCAGATCGGAAATCCTAGCGCATAACGGGGATCCTAGGGCAGAGCGGGGATCAGAGGGCAGATCGGGGATCCTAGGGGGCAGATCGGGGATCCTAGGGCAGATAGGAAATCCTAGCGCATAACAGGGATCCTAGGGCAGAGCGGGGATCAGAGGGCAGATCGGGGATCCTAGGGGGCAGAGCGGGGATCAGAGGGCAGAGCGGGGGTCCTAGGGCAGAGCAGGGATCAGAGGGCAGAACATATCACTGAGCCCGCACCACTGCCCCCCCCCCCCCCGCAGACATTCTGTATTAGCTCACCTAATAGCAAGACACTTTAGAACACTCTCAAATATCCATGTTTCTCTTACAAATTACATATAGTTACCATTTATGACTAATGGGTTATTTCCTTAAAAACCATATCTAGGAATATCCATTAAAAAGATATAATGAATATAAATTAAACAATAGTTTAAAGTTTTCTTAATTGTAGTTATTCATCAGAGATATACAGTAATCACAGTATGATTACAATCACATTACTTTTTTGAATTTTTGGTTTAATACTTTGTGGTAGGGTGATTACAAATCCTGATTCTCAGCTCTGTGTATTTCTGCGCTTTGTGCTCATAGCTGACATACCTGTGGAACTTACTTCTGTGTGATGTGCAGACTTGGCTGCACACCATGGACAGGGTTTGGTAAAGCAGGGCACCCATTTTTTCCTATTTTAAAATCTTATTTTAAAAATTTTGGCTCTAAGTTTTTAAATTTTCTGCTCTCAGTTTTTCTTACAGTTTTTTTGGTTTTTTTTTTTTTTTTTTTTGTCATCTTGATGTTTTAAATATTTCTGCAGATGTTTTTAAAACCCACTGTAACTCTTCATTTCAAAGGTTTAAATATTCCATTTTTAGGTCCTTTAATAAAGTAGATTTGAGTAATTTAGAAATGGCTCCTGTAAGGCTAAAGACAAAGGGAACTGCTGGCAAACACTGTCCAGTACGTGGTTCATATCTTCCCACTGAACATGTGTTAGTGGGTCCGATAGTACTTCACACATAGACTGAAGTTGAACGAATAAATACATAAAATGTAGACAAGGGTAGCCAAGCTTCTCACTATCGGAGAAAGATGTTATACATAAACAATGGGGTATTAGAATAAACCCTGTGATGCTAGACTGGAGTCAGAGGTAACACTATAAACTCGGGTTTATGTAATATGTGTGTATGGGCACTAGACACAGAAATACAGACGTGTGTGTGCATAGGAGAGCTCCTGCCTGTATTTCCCAGCTCGCTCCACCAAGAGCTCCTACACGCAGTAACAATTCGCGTGCCTGATTCCTGGGTCTTATCTTGCCCATATCATTCTCCAACAGTGCAAACTAGTGCTCTCTGCAGAAATAGCTGATTTAAGAGTTAGGGCAGGAAAATACCAGATGAGAGCTGGAGACACCTAAATGACACAGGAGCTGATCTGAAAGGGATGTCCAAAGATGGAACAATTTGACCAACAAAATAAACAATGATGTAGGCTTAAAATCCAAGAAAGATAATAACCTTTCATAAATCAACATTGATAGGAATGAATGAATGAATGAATGAATAAATAAATAAATAAATAAATAAATAAATAAATAAAAGACTGGGGAGAAGGGACATTCCAGAAGAATGCTAGATGATGAATGTGGGAGAAATGAAGGAAGTAGAAAATCCCCTTCGAACAGTATAGTGATACTTGGTGCTAGCAAAATCCACAGATGAATGCAAAATTAGTGCAAAGCCTTGAAGGAGAAGGAGAATCTTTGTCTGACCACAAAGCATCTTACCTGAAATATTTATTAAGTAGCATGTTAGTTTCTATGCTTTGATACTCTTCTCTCCAGGGGTGGGGCTTAATTCCCTTTCTTGATTCTTGACTGGACCCAGTGACTCACTTCTAACAAATACAGTGAAGGAAATGGAAAAACAGTAACTTTGTAATAAAAAAAACCTGACAGACATCATTTGAAGCAAGTGATCAAGGTTAACATCATAGTAATGTCATGTTGATATCAGGTACCCTCTGTTATAATGTGATGAGAAGGGTTCTTCAACAAAATCCATAACCCCAGGATAATTATGAGAAAATATCAGACAAACCCAAATGGAAGGGCATTCTACAGATAACTAGACTAGGACTTTTCAAAAGTATCAAGATCAGGAAGAACAATGAAAGCTGAGAAGCTGTCACAGAGTAGATCAGAGAAGACAAAGCAGACATCGTGGCTAAATGTAACGTGTTAACCGTGTGGCTAAGAGGGTGTTGTTAACCATTAGGCTATATTGCCCCCCAAAAGTCTGCTTTTACAAGGTATCCCAGGCACAAGTCTGAGGACTTCAGACTAAGTTGTGGCCCTTCAGTCACACGAAGTGGTGCTACACATTTCCACGTGTCCTGGCTGGTATTTTACAAGCTCTCGTTCACTCCTGTTCAGCTCAAAGCCAAGGACATGCTCCTTGCGTGTCACCAGGAAATAGTGGTTGACTTGGTCTGACTCTCCCTTAGCCTGAGGGAGAATTCCTTGGACTCAGTTTACCCGGGAGGCATCCCTAGCTAAGTCCGCAGGGTGGGCAGACTCTCGGCAGGAGTGTTTCCCGGCCTCCCTTGCTCTCACTCCTGACAATAAACACTTGTACAATGTAACAATGAATGGAAATACTTACCATGAATTATTTGAGTCTTTTACTCTAAAGAATAAAAACTGCTCAAGAACATAATCTTAAAAGTTGCCTAAAGGCGTTTATTTAGATGCTCTGAAAAGGTAACTGAGAAACCGGGTGACATCACAGGCATATACTTTGAAGCAGAGAGAAGATAGCACAATGGATCAATCATCCCTTTTCATTTCGTCCAAAAGACCTTAACTGCCAAATACTGGAAATAGGATTTAAAAAATCTGTGGTGTCAGGTGGAGACTGCAAATAAGAGGTTGATAGATTCCTAGCCCATTTAAACACTTTTCTTGGCTGAAAATATCAGGGAGTGGGAATAGGGGTGAGCTACCTGTGCACTTACTGCCGAAATTGGCCACGTTGACCAGCACTTTCCTGAATGCTCCTTCTTGATGAATAGCATCAGGTGCTACACTGCGTTTGAGGATTCATGGATGACTGAGCTAAATGTATCTTTAAGCTTTCCAATTGTTTTCAAATAAAATAATAATCAACTTGAACCCAGTTAGTGTTTATTCCTCTAGTAGCATAAAGCCACCTCACTATCTATAAAAATAAATGCAAATAGCCGTATATATGATAGTTGAGGTAGTATCTCTGTTTTTAGGCACCAAGGACTTAGTCACTTCATCAGTTCCAAGTGGAGCAATGTCGACTAAAGCTCTTGAAGTAACATAAGTTGCATGACTTGGTCACCTTGCACAGGCCAGTTCTTGGATTTTGACCACATTCTTCCCACAGTATCCTCATGGGAAACAGAAACTGTACTGACCTGTGAGGACCATGCTCTACAGACAAGCTTTCCCAGGTAGAATGCATCTTTCCTCCAAACTTTTCTTATGGCTTATTTTAACTCGTGTCACAAATGCTATAGCTTTCTTTGCATGACAGCTGTCTACATAATTATGTCCCTTTGTACTTTTAGGATGGAGTGCACTTTTATTAAAACAATAATAACTAGAATTTTTACAACAGATTCATTAGAATTAAAGTAGTAATTTTGCATTATGGATAAACACGTTTTAAGTATCTGTGCATTCTGAAGCTCTGACCCTGTGAAGTGCCTACTAAGAATCTGTTGAATAAGTGAATTGAGGAACTTGTAACCCTTAATTAATAAACTTTATCCTAAAATGATAAAAGAGTAATGCACTGCTTCAAACCAACAGAACTGAGAGGTTTTCTTTATGATGCTGAACCAACCCACTTATTTCTTCGGCCTGCAAATTCAATATAAAAGGCAGTCAACGCTTGGCCAGTGTGGCTCAGTGGTTGAGCATCGACCCAGGCACCAAGAGGTCCCTGGTTCAGTTCCCTGCCAGGGCACATGCCCAGGTTGTGGGCCAAATCCCCAGTGGGGGACATGCAGGAGGCGGCCAATTGATGTTCTCTCACATTGATGTCTCTCTTTCTCTCCCTCTCTAAAATCAATAAAGAAAAATAAAATTAAATTAAATGCAGTTAAAGAAGTGGAAAATAGAGTTTGGTGTGGACGAACATGACATTTTTTAAATGGGCTCTTAGAAAACTTACCACTAATGAATACTGCAAAGCAGAACTGTGCCACATTCACCATGGCAGCTGCAAAATTTAATTGTACAAATAATTCATGCTGCATGTTCTGTGTTATCTTTATTCATGTTCTATAAATCAAGAAAAATATCCATCTTGGCTACTTATCAGACAGAATATCCAAATGATATAACCACAGCATAAATTTAGTAGCTTTTCATTTCATTTCAGCAAAATTCTGGAGAGCATGCTGCTCCAGTGTTAAAAATTTATGACAATAACAGTCTTTTCTTTTTGGAAAAGAATAGAATCACCTTGGGAGAGGTCAGCAAAACTGCCCAGCGTGCTCGTCGTTTATTGGCTTTACGTACTTGAAGGTCGAGATGATCAGACATCGAAGACTGCATAAAAGTAGAGTTCAAGCTTCACGGCCAAGACACACTTTCCATTCAAAACCTTTCTTCTTTTTATTTTAAAATGCTCCATTGATTTATTGGTGAGTCTGGGAGCATTCAAAACAACCAGGAATGTGAGAGGCCTGTGAACGGAAAGAAATATTATAAGGCAAGAAAGAAGACTGGACAGATAACCTACAATACAGACATAGATCAAATACCGCCTAGACAGAAGCTCAGCGTTCAAAGGGGAAGGCAACTGAAAGAACATTCCTTTGTAATGGTACCTTTCATAGTACACAGTGGCCACCATAAAATGAAATAACAATGTCCAGTTTGAACCGTTGTGTCTAATTTATTCTACAGTAGCAGCAGCTGTGGTAATAATAGTACTAGCTGTGGAAGGAGTAGGTGGAGAAGTAGTACAGGAGCCTTAGTAGCAACCGCAAAGGTAGGACCTGGCAGTAAAGGTAAAAAGTTTGACCATGCAGCAGGTCCTATGCTAACGTACTGAGCACTGGACGTGCATTAGGTTAATGTTAAGTAGGTTTTGTTTTTAGCATTAGGAGGAAGTTTTATGGTATCAAGAAGTTTGTTTGGAGCCCCCAATTTATAGTGTTTATCTTACCTGCCACAGTCCCGAGCCAACTGAGAAATAAGACAGGTGGAAGCCAAACATTTTTTATTTATGTTATTGATAAAGGTGGCCCTTGTATCTATAAGCAAGTGAGCTCTAATTCTACAGGTTGGCCTCCCCTGGAGGGGCAGTGTGTGCTCCTGAAACAGCACCTCCCAGGGGAAGAGATCGTGAGAGCCTGCACCATGCGGGCCAGGCTTCTCCAGAATCCACTCCCCAGTCGAGCCGGGGATCCCACTCTCTCGGGGCAGAGAGCATGTGGGGCTGGAGACAGAGCAGGCGTGAAACACTGATGAATTTCCGGAATGGGAAAGAAATGTGCTGCGTGACCCTCAGAGTTTTGAGATTTGTTGTGTTTTTGTTGTTGCTTGCTTAACCAAAGGACTGCGCCGTTTTGTCAATGATCAAGATGTGTGGAAAGCTTCCTCACGGATGAGGCTAACAACTCAAGGAGTCTTGCTCCCCTTCCAGTGCAGTATTCTCTCCCTGCACAGCTCCAAAGTTGGGAGTATGACAATGCAGTCACTGGTTGACAGTAGAGATTGTGACCCCAGAAAGCTTTCTTTTAATAAGTTTGGGTCCATTCTTAGATTAGGTACTATACCACATGATGCATATATTTCTTTAAAGTTTATTTCATTATCTTGTATTATTATAATACTGTGTCCCTCCTAGGAGGCAGGACTCATATAAGATTTTCCATTAGGCCTTGCATCCTAGTCTATTTTAATCCATCACTCCAGATTTCTAGAGCAAATCTCCCAGTGAATACTGGGGAAGTATTAACCCAGTAATGAGAGGAGAGAATATCTTTTCAGGATAAGAGAGAATCAGCCCTGAAGAGGTGGAGGGTGTGTGAGAGATAAATGGGTAAGAAATACCTGAAACTGGTGTTGGCAGTAGTAGATGTTTTTGTATGAAATAGTGAATAGAAGAACTGGCCAGACCAAATGTGTCATCATTTCCATAGTCTAATGAATCGTTTTAAAGGACAAGATCAGTTTCATTACAGTGTTAAATGGTTTGAAAACTATTGCACTTTTGATTTTTTATTGTTGTTGTTGATTAAGAGAGAGAGAGAAACATTGATTTGTTGGTCCACTTATTTATGCATTCATTGGTTGCTTCTTGTATGTACAACAATCAGGGATCAAACCCACAACCTTGGTGTACCAGGGCAATGCTCTAACCAACTAAGCTACCTGGCTAGGGCTGTTCCTTTATTTTGGAGAGTCACAATTTGGTCCCCTTTTAAGACCACATTTTGTTTGTGTACCTTGTTCAAGATGTATAGCAAGCAACATGCCATGCAAATCAGATTTAGTTTAATTTCAACTTTGCTTCCTTAATTAAAATAAAGAGAAGATGAATTCTTTTGCATTGCCTATAAATACATCTTTCATAAATACAGCATTTATAAAGAGAGTGCTGAGTATGTTACAAGTGATGAAGTCTATTGAAAATTGAAGTTAGATGTTTATTCATTGACTCATCTGTGACACTATATTCGATGTCTATTAATAGCAAGCTGTTCTTATGGAACAATCTTATAATGGGTTTGATTTCCCCCAGAAAGATATACAAAATTATTTTCAGAGTATGAAGGGTAGATCTTCCTTTTACCCCAACTCTTCAATGTCTTCCTTACTTATTCCAAAGAAATTATTTGTGGTTCTATGAATGGGTCATTTCATACTCAGTAATCAAGAAAACATATCCCAAAGTATTAATTTTAAATTTATTTTCTTTTCTTCTTTTGGGGCAGAATATGAAGCATTTGACCTTCTCTTGACACTAAAACATTTTAAGAAAGGTAGATTAGTTTCTTAAAATAGTATTTACCAGTTTTTAACTATGTGTCTGAGACCATGCTAAAAGTTGAGGATATACTAAGGAACATAACTCAGTTTCCAGGATAGTAGAGTCTAGTTGTATTACATGACTTAAATTGTATTTCAGGCAGATAATACAGGAAAAATTAGGAAAGATTATATGTAGACAAGAAAGAATTAGGAATCAGGGAGTCTAAATAGTTAACCATCAAATGCACTGATGTTGGAGTGTAGTTACTCATACAGGTTGTTTGAATCACACTTCCTTTATTAAATGAGTAAAAAAAAAAAAACACACACACAAAACAACAAGAGTAAGATCTTGGGTGATGAGGTCAATATATTGAGTTTATTTCCAGACATACTTTGTAATGCTCCTTTAACATCATTGTGGAAATTGCAAGGGAGCAGTTGAAAATCTGAATCCTGTGCTCAGTAAAGAGGATAGACTAGAAAGACAGATTTGAAGTACATACTTTTTTTATGATATTTGAAGAATAACTAGTGGGTCACCACACCCATTGATGGTATATCAGCTATAGAGAAAGTAAGACACGATGGTAAGCATGCACATTGGTAAAATGAGAAAGATTTTAGAAGCAACAATGTTTGAGGAATTCCAAAGAGAGAGATCAGAGTATCTACAGGGATAACCTTCAATCTATAGACTACATGTCATATCAGACATAGTCCTGTTAGTGTTCATACTAAACTAGACAAAGTTTTATATTATTAGTCTGTAGACCTAAGGAGATAAGCAACATCTACTTGGAAATGGATCCATTTTGTTGGGTATTGATTGTAATCCAGGCTATGGGTAATATCTCAGAAGTCAAGGTTCCTAATACCAGTACTCATATATTCATTCTTCTGTCTTAGGCAGGTTACATTTGGGAGGCTTTGATTAACTATTATTAACCAACAGGATGATTCAAATAGCTTTCTATGAGTCAGTGGTCCCCATCTATTGGTAGTTTTACCTCTTGTCCATAGGTGTAAATTATTTTATCCACAAGAGTCATAATGACTCACTCTGTTTCTTTCCGGTCTCCTATTCACTTTCAACCATCAATCTATTTCTGAAGTCCCAACTGACAACTAGGTCAGCACTGGACAAACTTGGGTACTGTGAATTTAGAGTGAGTTAACCATTTGTCTACTCATTAGAAGAGGTGGCGGCTCAGTTCCAATGTTGTAACAGATGGTTCTCAGGGAATAAAATGTCTAATTTCACACATCAAATATGTTTACCTGCCTTTAAACAAACAAAATAACCAAGGTGATTACCCAACTCTTGTGAATCTACCTACTCTGGATTTGAAGTTAAATTTTGTGACACCATAAAAAAGATTATTATTTTTTTCTTTCCAAATGTGTGTGGAAATTTTTATCTGGTTAAAACAGAGGTAAAGTTATGTTACAGAATTCAAAACTTTGGAGAAAGAAGTTATATGTTGAGTGTTCATGTGTGCATTTGAGCCAATGTATTTGTATGAATACATCTTATTTAACCACGTTTAATATAGTCAAGAGTGCTAACATCCTTATTACTGAGGAAAAAAAAAATAATATTTCACATTACATACTAGGAAACTGAGGGTTGATGAGTTTTAGTAAACTCTAATCACAGAGTAGCTCCTTAAGTAGTTTGATTTTGTATTGCACTCAACAGAGTCCTTCACCCCCACATCAACAAGCCCATCAGGAAGTTTGCTGTGACTAAATGATTGACCATATGAATCATCACACTGTATGAATCACCATGAGTTCCAAAACAAGAATTGAACTCAAGTTATCTAGCACCATTTTTTTTTTTTTTAGCGCACAGTAAAGAAAATAAAAGCATACTTATTTTACCTGAAGAATATAAATCTCAATCCCTGCATTTTTGTGAATCATTGTTCTACATGGATCATCACAACCTGAACTGTAAAGATCAATGAGGATGCTAAACTCTATTTTTCACCATTTATTGTATCTAGAACAAAATGCAAGTGAGTCGGTTAAATGACTAATGTCTTCTTCATTTACATTGAAATTAAGCATCTGGACTATTCAGTTTGATTATGTTGGCATAAGCTTGATTGACTAAATTGAAAATTAAAAAATTGAATACGTGCCATTATTACAAAGAAGACAGCTATGTACTGTAGAGTTACACAATGCCCATTCATGTTTCATGACCTGAACGCTAACTCTTGTGCTGTTATAAAACATTGATTCTGGTATAGTATTGCTGCTCTGACATCATTGTCTGCACAGGCTTTAATGGTGGAGTCAATCAATGATCTAGATTTGAAAGCGTCCTCAGAAAAACTAGAGCAGCTCAAGAATGTCTTCTGGGTCTTTTTCGGATTTCAGTGCTTCCAAAAATGCCCTTTGTACATTAGTTGTTCTGGCATTTAATAGAGCCATGCATTTTTATTCTGACAATGCAAAATGTCCCAAACTTCCATTAATGCCATTTTTTAAAAGCTTAATAATGTAATTATTATCTAATATGTTCCTACAAGGAAAGATGAGGAAACATTCATATACAAAATTTTATCTCAAGAGCTAGATCTCTTAGATATGTAATCAAGTCCACACATTTTCATCCTCACTTGAAAATAGGCTTTGAGACTATTTTGTTGCCGTTTTAAGAGATGTGAATTATCATATGGTCGACCCTTTCAACTGGTTGAGAAAATACAGGAGGTGATAATTCAGCTACAAAATCCAATAGTACAACATACTAGTTTGTTAAAGAAAATGGCTGTATCCCTGAATTTCTGGCCTCATGCACGTTCACAAACAGGTTACTTTTTTAGTGGCACAATGGATTTGCCTAAACTCCTCTGTGCTTTCAGCAAAATAAATGTTCTCAAAAACCTATTGTTCATTGATCCACAACAAGAAAAATTGTTCAGTTCCTGATTTTATTCCGAGAACAGAATGCACTTTTATCCTTTGCCTGTCCACGGTATACTTTGGTATTTTGACAACAAAAGAAAATGAACTGCTTTATATTGTGACCAACCTCTTATCCTTTTAGCATAATATGTATTTTTCCTCTAGAATATAAAAAGCTTTCCATGACGTAAGTGTATGGTCGGAACTAATTTAGAGTTACTGAGGCAATGGCTGGAGATCAACAATGATCTCTGTAGACATAGCCGGAAAAGTCCAGTGCTACATTTTCTAGTACTAACCAATGAGTACAGTAACTCTTAGGTGTGTTTATTTATTTTGAACCTCTTCTCATATTTTTCTGCTTCTCAGACTCTCAGAGGCAGATGGAAATATGACATGTATATTTCAAACAGTCAAAGGAACTTGTCAGATCTCCAGGGATCTCTCATTTGAATCAATTATTTGCATAAAAAACTAGTTTGATATTAAATCAAAATGGCAATTTTAGGTAGAAGAATTCAAATATCACATAATTTTTTTAAAGATAATGGAGGAATCTTGCAAAGAAATTCTGCTGCTGCCTGCTCAGACTCATTTCTGCTAATCCCCTAACAGGTACCCATACTCCAGTCCTACCAGAGAATGACTCATGATCTAAATACACCTTCTTTCTCATAAATCCAAGTCTTCACCATGGGACTGCTTAGCACTGAATATCATTCTTCTGTATCTTTTTCTGCCAACTTATAGTCCTATAAGGTTCACTACCAGCCTGATCTCTTCTCAAAAACTTCCCCTGACCTGCCAGATGGAGCCAAAACTACACTCCGGGTTACTACAGCTTCCTATACATGTTTCTTTTAAAGCTTTTCTTATATTCTATTGTGTTTTTTAAAATCTTATACTGTACCCTTTACTTACTAGCCTACATGCTTCTAGAGGGAAAAGTTAATGTTTTATTTTTGCATGGCTAGTTTTTTTGTTTGTTTTTTGTTTTTTTAATATTTTTCATTGGTTATTTTAGAGAGAGAGGATGGGAAAGAGATAGAAACATCTATATGAGAGAGATACATCAATCAGCCGCCTCCTGCGTGCCCCCCACCGGCGATCAAGCCCACAGCCTGGGCATGTGCCTTGGCCGGGAATCAAACCAGGACCTCTCAGTCTGTGGGACAATGCTCAACCCTCTGAGCCACACCAGGTTGGCTACATGGCCAGTTTTCAAAGGATTTAGTCTCTTCCGTGTCTCTGCGGTCCTTAGGAAAATATGTTATACTCGGTAAATCCTCAGCACATGCTACCTGGTGACGTCTGATTTCTTGAAATCACTATCATAAAATCTTGTATATGTTAAATATTAAAATACTCACCATATATGTTGCACCTGTCTTCTAAAATTATGAGGCAGCTTTAAAATATACCTAAGAAAATATATATCATGAACCCAAGACTAGGTAACCAAATAGAATTGTATGACTCTCGTCAGCTGCCCTCTAGGTGATGATCTTTGAATATGTAAATTTATAAATTGGACATTAAATATTAATGCAAAATTTTTAAAGTTAGCGTCTATTTTAAATTAGAGGTAAGAGAGAATGTGTTAACAATGTGTTAGAATTTAGTATTGCAGTGTCACGGACATGTTTGGGGGCCAGTGGAATAACATTACATCATTCTAGGAAATAATTCTCGTCAAAAGTATTTCCAGAGGTGATTCTTGATTTAGTTATTTTGCCAGATGGCTGTGTCGGGTTTCATATAAATGAATATTGGTTCCCCTATGGAGGGATGAAGTAGCAAGTAAATCAGGTATGAAGAATTCGTAAGAGAGACTTTAAAGCTACAAAATCTTATAAATGTGACTCATTTGTATTTGCTTCTACATAAAAGAATATGGCTTGGATGCTGATTTATTATGAAGAGGTCACCATATATTATGCTTCATTACAAGTAATTCTATAATAATTTCAGAGAGAAAAATTGAAGTTAAATGTAATACATGAAGATTAATTACAGTAAGATAATAGTGAACTAAACGAGAAAAACACAAACCATGAATTTGATGCTTCGCCCCTAGCCGAGAACAATCTCCATTTACCCCAAACCAGAGGAAAGCATTGCAGCCTTTTCAGATAGCACACCGTGTGCGACTGCATGTGTGACACAGACAATGTGAAGTTTTGATACTATCCAATTTGTATAATAGCTAACGTGCTCACGGTGCTATTTAAGAATTGTTTCTGGGTAACACTTTCTATATAATTAACACAAAATGTTGGTTATTACAACCACAGTAACATTTTCCCTCTGGTGGCCCATTTCAACTATTCATATCTACACCATACACAGTGCCTTTGCCATCAGTTCTCGTATTTCTTTCTTTCTCCTCTGTCTGCACAACAACACAGCCACGGTTACAGGGACACTCCTCACTCCTCCAGCTGGGCCAAAGGCCAGAACCATTTCCCTGCCTCCTCCGCCAGTCGTTCTAGGTTCTTGCCAGCCTTGGGCAACACCTCTGAGGGTCTAGATTGCTTCTGGAATGAGTGCATCCCCGAGGAGTCTGGGAACCTGGTCAAGTGGTAGTTGCTCACATTGTCTTTCATGGCTAAGGAGGTGAGGAAACCCCAAAGCTGTCCTGGGCACTTCCCTGAATCGTACACATGCTCCTCATCACCACTCTGCTTCTGGAAAGCAGGATCAATCACCACCTCCCGTGAAGGATTTCCCATTTAACTCAAGATCTACTGGCAAAAAGGACCATCAGTGACTAAGCGACACCTGCGGCATTTGGTTAGGGGGACCCCTCACTGTACCACCTAGTAGAAGGTTCCCCCACTGGGAACCAGGATCTTTAACCTGGTAGATGCTAAAGCTGAGCTGTTAAGGAACATGAATTCCCCAAGTGTTGAACTGGGAGTGAGGATGAAAGGGTGTGGCAGGGGCAATCGGTGTCCTACCCATACCCTCGAACACCCCAGTGTTTAACCTGACTTCCGACTGCCAGCATCTTCAAGTCTTTTCCTGAATGCCAGGGGATTGATCAAAGCCTCAAGGAGCAGTCCTCCGCAAGTTATTGACTGGAGTTATCAGTGGGGATGCCATATCCCTCATTTCTTGATGATATATCTCCGAACCATCGGTCTTATGAGAGGTCACAGTTACTTCATGAGATGCAAGGCTAATGTTCATAGTGAACACCTCATGATAAAGCAGCATTTATTGGCTCCCTGCCTTCCCCACTCACTTCCTCACACCCTACCAGTGTACCCTTTGTCTCCCCAATAAATTACTAGTCTTGGGATCCTTACCCCAGATTCACTATCTGGAGAAATCCACATGAAGTCAAAGAGGTCACTTGTATTTCTAGCCCTTGGTTATTGGATTCACATATTATAGCTGTTAGGATCTTGGCATAACTATTACTCATCCGAAATACGTATCACATATTGAAAGACAGTGTCCTGAACTTATGGTGTCATTATTCCCAGTCTGGTACTTATAGGTGTACCTTCAAGCCGGTCAACATTCCGCCTCGCCAGTTTCTTCTGGATGACGCAGCGTACGCAGAGAACAATCGATCGGGGCCAGGTGCTCCCTGCTGCACACTCTTCACTGTAAAACGGAATTCTTGATCAAGGCAATATCACGTGGCGTCCGACAAGTGTCCGACACTCTGTGGGCACTTCCACAGCAATGCTGAGCAAGGGACCAGGGACAGGGATGGAAAACTCTCACATGAAATATTGTCAGTCTCAGTAAGGATGGATTGCCGCCTCCCTCCCCACTGAGACAGAGAGTTTCATTTAAAAATACCGGTAGCTAAATTAGCCTTGGTTAGAAGTACTCCTTGCAGTTGGCCCATGCACGGTCTTAATCTCTCTCTCTTTTTTTTTTCCTTTTTATCCCCAGCCGAGGGTATTCTTTTGCATTTATCTTCAGATAGAGCAGGAGGGCGAAAGGAAGGGAGAGAGAGAGAGAAACATCGACATGAGAGAGACACATCAATTGGTTGCCACCCGCACAACCCCAACTGGGGCCGGGGACAAACTGCAACCGCAGCACGTGCCCTTAGTGGGAATCAAACCCGGGACTTCCTGGTCAGCTCTAACCACTGAGCAATAGGCCAGGGCCTTAATCTCTTTTTCCATGCCCCTTAGAGAGTCTACACAACTTTCCTACACATTTCAGTATTTTTATTCCAATTGCTTTTACTAAAACCAGCACCATTGAGAGTTCCACAATAACAAATTTCCCTCGATGAATTCCTATATTTGGTCTCCGAACAGTGACCAGAGTATTGATCATAGCGGGGCCTCAGTTCTTCCCAGAATATGTTATTTAGATAGCATGAAGACATTAAGAAATGTAATAAGAACTATCAGAGCTTCCAATAAATCTCCAGGAAACAGAACAAAAGCCATCATATTTCCTGCTCAAGCTGAAGGAAATTACTTTCTGGTCACAAATTAGAAAGAAAGAAAAAATAATAACGTCAAAGTCATTCTTGTAGAAAAAGAACGAGTATCAACAAGTTAGCTGCAGGCTAATTCTCGCCCAGACACACGCTGGAAAACGGTAATTGGGTGTTAGCCTGCCCTGCGGAAGGCAGGGTGAGCACAGCTGTTTCCCATGGCATTTCATTCTTTCTTTCAACGGCTGTTTACGGCCAGGCCGTGAGGACGGAGGGGAATCCTCCTGTCCAAAACAGGAGGCCCATGGAAGGCTGGAAGCACACTGGACAGCCCACCCCTGGAGCCTCACGCTGCGAGGAAACGTGCTGTCCCTCCTGCCCCTGGTGTCTGTTGATTTGGTGGCAGGTGAGAGGCAGGGGCAGGTCTCAGAAGGAGGAAGGGCACAGCTTGCTACTTCAGTTCGGGAAATGTAATTTCCGTGGGAAGAGCTATGTAACCACTTGCTCAGCCTGTGTGCGGCGGCAGTTCAAGGAAATAGTCCCAGGAAAACATCTTTCCATCTGTGGGGTTCTTTTTCAATATAATAAAAATCAAGATAGCTTAAATTTTTCAATTTCTGTTTCGGATGCCCTCAACATCCTCCCCTCAAATTCAAATTCTCTCTCTCTTTCTGTCTCTCTCTCTCTCTCTCTCTCTCTCTTTTGTCATTTTCAACTTCCTAACAAGAATTCCAAGACATCTTACCTCTGTCCTTCTAGATTCTCGATCCCTGCCCTTTCTCCCTCACCTTCTTGGTGCTCTTACTTTTTCTCCTGTGAATAATTCCTCTTGTTTAAAAAAATAATAATTCTTGCTTTTGTTACATGTTAATATTTGTCTTCATGGGCCTGCGAGACGTTCATGTTTGCCCTCAAATACTGCCTAAAGCAGGATGGGAACTCCTTGGCTGCCCCTCGGCAGTTAATATGATTATAGATAAAGAATATGTATCAGCCCTGGCCGGTTTGGCTCAGCGGTTAGAGCATCGGCCTGTGGTTCAGAGAGACTCGGGTTCGGTTCCCGCTAAGGGCACGTACCTCGGTTGCAGTTTGTCCCCGGCCCTGGTTGGTCGTGCAGGTGGCAGCCACTCGATGTGTCCCTTTCACATCAATGTTTCTCTCTCTCCTTCTCCCACTCTATCTGAACAAAAAATGGAAAAATGTCCCCGGGTGAGGATAAAAAAAAAAATATGTATCAGCAAGTGCTAATGTTCATATATATTCAAATATAGCTATAAATATAGTAGTATAATAAGTAAATGCTAATACATATGAGAGAAATGTAAGTACTAGTGATAATGATTTATGTAAGTCATATAATAAAATAACTCGAAAGAAGAGCCCTGGGATCAGCCCCCGTGAAGAAAGACAGGCTCGGTTAATTCATGCACACGAACCCACGTGCACCCGGGCGGAGGGGCAGCGGGGCTGTGCAGCCGGGGGTGGGGGTGGGGGTGGGGCCGAGAGTCCGGCCCTTCGTCACAGTCCGCACTGCGCGCAGAAGAGCTTGGAGGGTCTTGGATGCTGGAACCCGGGGCAGAGGTGGGCCCCCCGGGAAGGGCTGGGCGCCAGCCGCCGAAGCCTGTGATGAGGTGGTGGTGGGGGAGGCTTTAGTTAGCAAATTGCGTTTGTGCTTCAATTGCCAAGAATATGCATACTGGTTTTCATTTATGTTTTGTAACAGCCCCCTCCCCAATTATTGGTACTCAGCCTGTGCCCTGGGAAGTTGTTGG
Organism: Molossus molossus; assembly: GCF_014108415.1. Classification (NCBI taxonomy): domain Eukaryota; kingdom Metazoa; phylum Chordata; class Mammalia; order Chiroptera; family Molossidae; genus Molossus; species Molossus molossus. The sequence goes on along the minus strand of NW_023425366.1, from coordinate 6,429,647 downwards.
CCAATAATGTCCCTTGCAGAGTGATTGCTTCCGGTCTGTGGGAGGATGAGGTACTTGAAAGGTCAAGGTGTTACGGTCACTAAATCAACTTGGAATCTGCGTTTATGAAAGAAGAGTACAGTATTTCATTGCCATTCTTAAAATACCTTGCCCCATAAAGGTTATCTTATGAATTAAGCATGAATTGATTTTTGTTTTTCATTGCATATGTAATGTATGTTCCTTAGAAAAAAGTTCAGGAAATAGGCAAAATGGAAATGCAGACATTAACATAATACATTTTATTCTCTTCCTTTTCTATGCACAAATTATGAAAGTCAATTTATTTCATACCATATGCCATATCCTTCTTTCTTTATTAAATATACAATAAACATATCACCATATCAATAAACTAAATTCTGCCTCATAAAATAACATCTACACACTATTTTATTCTATTATCTTAATGGAAATATTTATTGAGCATCTACTGCATTGATAGACTACCATTAGGTATTGGTGATACAATTACCAATAATTATAAGAAAGGTCCCTGTCCTCACGGAGTTTTCAGTCTCGAGTGACGGGCTCCCATCAGTAACCAGTGAGGAGATCAGGTAGTAAGCAGAAGAGTGAAATGCAGGTAATTTAGAAAGACTAGCTAAGGGGTCGGGGGGGGGGGGGGTTCTGCTTTCATTAGTCTGCTAAGAGGAAGCTTCAGGAAGAAGATGGTATTTCAGCAAAGGCCTGACTCGGGTAATCTTAGGCAGTGGGTGTTTGTGCCACAGTTACAGTCATAAACAATGAAACTCAGGCATAAACAATGAAACTCTCTTTGATTTCTGCAGAGCTGTCTATTCTCTCAGGCAAAGAAGAAAAAAACCAACAAAATTACTATAATTCAGAAAAGAGCGTGTTACAGATTCTTGATGTACTTTGTTAAATTGTCTTCCTGAATATTTTACATCCTCACCAACATTTCCCCATCACCTCATCAAATCTTGATACTCTCTTTTTAAACTTTGTTATTAATCAGAGAATTGTTTTTCTTCCTTTTATCTAATAAGAGATTATTATCCATTTGAAGCATTTTACATTTAATTAATATTATTGAACATTCATCATGTCTTTAAAATTCATGTTCTTGGAAATATTTTTTAAAGAGCTTCATATTTTAAGAACTCAGATAGTACCAAAAGGCCAAATAATATGTTCCTGCAAGGACTCTCCCTCATTCATCCTTCATCTGCCCTTGGAGCAAACACCTTCAACCTGTTTGGCTTTTTATTCCTTCTAGTTCTTCTGGCTGTTCTAATAATTAAATTGACATGAGATAGATTAATAGGACCAAGTGTGTTATGTATGTACCTACAGGGGTTCCATCAGAATATGGAAGCAGAGAGCAACCTGGACAGGTGGGGGCTTATATGCTATTGTGACCTAAGGAGAAAGAGGGGTACTGGTTTGAACTTACAAGGCAAAGTGGGTGATTTTCAGGTAGGTTAAAAGGAGCAAACCTTTGGTAAGCAACTTCTTGCTACATCACTCAGAAACAAAGGGACACTGAGAAGAGTCTAATCAACTTTACTTGGTTCTTCCCTGCCTGCCACACGTAGTTCATATTGCAGCAGAGTCACCTGTGATGACAGTGCCCTTCCCGAACAGGTTTCTCAGTCTCAGATCCTTGGGCAGGTGAGGGGAAGGTCAAGGCTCCTCTTGAGTCTTTAGTTCCTTAAAAATAATCAGCTTAAAATAATCAACACCCACAAAAGGTATGTTTTTTGAATACTTCATATATCATTGTCGTGGAAGTGTCGATTTTAGATATTAATTGTTTTGCAAATAAAGATTTAGCCCACTTACCCTATTCTCCCATCTAATTCTCCCCTCTTAACCCTGAAAATTACATAATTCATATTCAGTGTTACAATTTTCACTCAACAAAGTGTTATTCACAGCTGGGGATTGTGATGTATATGATCATGTGTCCTCTGCTACTTTTATTGGGATAAAACAAAACAAACCAAACAAGACCTCTCTACTATTTTCTACAAAGTCAATCATGCAAGGTGACTCACTAGTTTCCTTTTCCTTTTCTTAGAGATATCGGTGTTGCAGACCTTTTGTCAGGCTAACTGCACTGAACATGTGGCCCTGTGGTCTCCCTTCACCAGTATCCTGTCTTCACCAGCATCGGGGCTTCTGCTCTCTGTACCCAAAGCCTTGCTCCTTGAGGATGTGCCCTGTTGCTTTGGTGGAGAGCATTCTCCAGTAGCTTCCCAAGAAAAGGTTTATGGGAGGTAAATATCCTGAGATCCTTCTGTGTTCCCTTCTACCCATCCTTGATTAATAGTTTGGCTACATGTAGAATTCCAGGTGAGAAAGCCATCCTTCAGGATTTGGGAGGCATCACCCCAACAGAGGTCAAACAGCACCCTGATTCTTCATTCTTCTCATGTCGGTTGAGCTCTTTCCCCACCACCCTCTGGAAGCTTGCAGAGTACAGTCATTACCTCGGTGATTTAAAGTTTCAAAGTCATGGGCCTTAAGCCAGCTGTGAGTGTCTAGCCTCTCTCGCGTCCCTCAGTGTGGAAACCTGTGGCGTTCAGTTATGGGAAATTGTTTTGAATTATTTCACTGATGACGTCCTTGTTTGCATTTTCAATGTAATTGAAGAGGAGCTACAACACACTACATGTGTATGAGGGTCACTTGATACTCTAAGTATGCTAAGGGTCACCATCAGGGAACTTATGTTCCCGTGTTAACTTGCAAGTGAACTTGATAAAGTGTGGCCCCAGGCTCTCAGAAAGCACCACAGCCCCTTGGTTTTTGGAAGATAATTTCCCTAGCAACAGTCTAGATTTTTGCTTGACTTTTGTGTCGGAGGTTTTTTAAGGCACTAACACTTCACCTGCACGTCCTGAGCTATGACCAAGTTGAAAGGGGGCAAATCAAATGAATATAACACGTTGCTCCCTACAACACCAGGGTTCTGATGGAGCTGGGTTCACATGTGACATTGTCTCCCCCTCTCGCTGGGCACTTGCATATGAAGGCAAGGCCCTGCCTCAGATGGATGTGGGAGGAGGAACAGAAACAATGGTTCTGCTTGAGATGGTCCCAGTTAAAGAGACAGGAAAAGGAGAGAGACACTTCCATGCTTATTTCCTGTTTTCCTGCCTTTGTCAATAGATTCTAGGGATATTAGACTTGCCCCGTGTCATCATCAGAGAAGGCACACTTCCTCCAGTAGCAGGAGAAAGTAAGGGTCATGGAGCTTTCTATGTGCTTATTCCAACTTTTGTCAAGTGGGAAGGGAAGTAGAAATTATTTCTTTACTGATCTTGGCAGGAACGTGGGAATAGTAAGAGGTACCTCTCAGTGTCTACATCTGTGATTCTCAAAATTGAGTGTGGATAAATACAGCCTGGAAAGTTAATTAAAATGCTATTGTATGAATTTTACCTCAGAGTTACTCATTTAATGTGTAAATTGACACATTGAAGTACAGAAATATATATTTCAATGAGCTCCTCTGCTGATTATTTTTCATAAGCCACGGATTCCACTTTGAGAAACACTCAATGTAATGTCAAGTACTTGTCTACAGAGTTTGTAATCCAAACAAATAATAAACTCAGAAATAACTGCATGAGTCTATAGAGCTTTGTTTTGTTTTCAATAGGATGTGAGAAGTAGGAACATGATCCAAACCTTGATTTGTTTTGTTTTAGGTTCACAGGTTGATGGTCTCTCACACATAGTCATCTTACTAATGTGAGTTCCAAAAAAGCAGGTAACATATTTTCTTTATTACTCTTTCGCTACTTCTCCAACGTGCCAAGATTCTCCACGGACGACCTGCTCACCGCTGCCTAGAACATCCTCTCCTCTTCCCTTCCACCCTCACTTCTCATTGACCTTCATAACCCCTGGTAACAGCTCAGATCTTATCTCAAGAGTCATTCACTCTCAGAGCTCTTTCTGGGCAGCAAGCCTGAGTCACATCTTCCTGTCATTGATTTAGAGAGCCTTGCACATTTCCAGATGGCCATTTCCACAATTATGGGTACAGAGCTGCTTGTCCAGATATTTACCCATGCCTGTCTCAGCCATCAGACTGTACTCTCCACCGGAACATACTAGTCTTTTCAGCCTTCACTGAAAAACCCCTCCTAAGTATCATCAGTGTTTAGTAGAGTCCCTGCTTCATTACAGCTCACAACTTAATGAGCAAAGTAGATGACATTGATGGTGATCATGATGAAAATATCATTGTATATGTTTATGGTTCTTGTATTTATTGTGAAGTTTTTTTTTTTTTCTTTATTGACTTTAGAGAGAGAGGGAGAGAGAGATAGAAACACCAATGAGAGAGAACATTGACTGGCCACCTCTTGCATGCCCCCCACTGGGGATCAGGCCCACAACCTGGGCACATGCCCTGACCAGGAATTGAACCAGCGACCTCCTGGTACATGGGTCGAAGCTCAACCACTGAGCCACACAGGCAGGACTATTGTAAAGTCTTAAATCTTTACTTTAGTGATCATAATAACCCAATAATTTCAGCTTAAAAACAGTGTTCCATGTAATAGTGTTCCATGTAATAGTGTTACCATGGTTTCACTCTCTAGGTCAAACCCATCGATAATAAATATTCTCCCCCACAATGTAGCTTTGACTTACCTCTTCAGATCCTTTCTCACTGTTTTCATGACAAAAAAAATCTTAATTATTCTAAACTAATTATTGCTTAATACAAAGAAATTGTCCAAACTATGGCCTTTTAAATTCTGTTTTCTTTACTCAAACTTATATTCCATTCATGACTTTCTCAAATAGTATTGCTACTCTCTAATTAAACTTATCATATTATATTGTAATAATTCACTTAGTCCAATTTCAACGAATGTGGGTATTTCCAGTCAGCAGGGTATCCTTGTGTTCCAAATGACTACAATAGTGCTTGGCAATGAGCATACGATGTACATGGACATGTGCAGTCTGATACATGTGTACATGATAAAACAATAAGTGGACTTATTCAGGTGACATAAATACTAACATGTCAAAATTTGCCATAATTGTGTAATTTTTTGATGGCAGTGACCGCATTTTATATAGGCAAATATTTATTCTATTTCTTAGAATCACTAGAAAACCTTACTGAGTAGGATTCTCATTACTAGGTACGATAAACCTGTGTCATAAAATAAAATCAGAAATGTTAGTAAACCTGTTTGGGGGGAGATTTAGTATTATATGCAAAATATAAATAATATGTTTTCTAACTTTACTTTTGTCTTCTCATTACATCAATGGCACACATTTTGTCATTTTCCCTCCATTCCCAGAATCATTAAATAATCTCTGTTTACTAACAAGAATAGTAAAATTAGTTTCATCATTTCATTTTATTATTACAACAGTTCTGTGAAGCAGGTAATGAAATTATTAGATTATTGATATTGGTTACAATTTTACATATACTTAATTATTTTTAGATCTTATTTTATTTAAAATATTTTGAAAAGTAAACACTTTAATTGTGGTATTTATATAAAACACAAAGTTTAGAGATTACTACTTGAGTTTTATCATTGCAACTAAGATTTATTATTATAATTCTGGCAATAGAAACACTACATTTCTTTTTCATTGAATTTATTGTGGTGACATTGATTCACAAAACCACACAGGTTTCAAGTGTTCAACCAAATAAAACATCATCTGCACACTGCGTTGTGTGCCCATCACCCAACCGAAGTGTCTTTTCATCCCGTTTCCCCCCTTTGCCGACCCCCCCTTTCCCCCCCTTGCCTCTGCTATCACTGCACTGTTGTCTGTTTCTACGTTTATAGAATTCTTTGTTCCTATAATAAGAACTTACTTTGCCTTCCTGTTAAATGCTGAGGGACGTCATTAGAATTATATTTATAAAAGTTCTCTTTATAGCCCAGGCCAGTTTGGCTCAGAGGTTAGAGCGTCAGCCTGCAGTCCAAAGAGTCTCGGGTTTGATTCTGGTCAAGGGCACGTACCTTGGTTGCAGTTTGTGTCCGACCCTGGTCGGGGTCATGTGGGTGGCAACCAGTCCACGTGTCTCTCTCACGTGGATGTTTCTCTCTCTCTCTCTCTCTCACTCTGAAAACGGATTAAAAAAATATCCTTGGATGAATATTTAAAAATAACCTGAAAAATAAAAAGCTATCTTCATATTATTAACTACAGATTTTATTATATTGCTGGTAAGGGGTTTGACAAAGTAAATAAAAATGTCTTCTATTTTTTTTTTTTTTTTTTATCCTCATCTGAGGAAATGTTTCCATTGATCTTCAGAGTGAAAGGGGAGAGCGAGAGAGGGAGAGAAACATCAATGGGAGAGAGACACATCGACTGGCTGCCTTCCACATGACCCCAACCAGAGCTGGGGACCAAGCCACAACTGACGTACGTGCCCCTGACCAGTATCGAACACATAACTCTTCAGTCTGTGGGCTGACACTCTAACCACTTAGCAAACCGGCCAGGGCTCTCTTCTATTTTTAATATGAGTAAATAATTAACTGATTTCTAGAAAAAAGATGAATATCTCATTTATGTATAATTTATTTCAAATCAAGTTTACCATAAAACAAATTCAATACTTTCTAATTATATATACATGAGAAAAATAATTTTAAAGAACCTACCAATTTCAATTTCATCTTTAACGAGGCCTTTGTTGTTAATTTAGCTCTGAGGGATAAAATAAAACGAAGAATGAGAAAACAGGTCTAAATGAAAGATGTCAATTAACCAAATTTTGAAATTTAAAAAAAAAATCAAATTCAGCCTTGAAAAACGTTGTTTGCTTGCAGTAACTACATTATGTAACAACTTCATTCTAAATGATGTTTACATATTTCCAAAGTAACTTGTTTTTTTCTCAAGGCGTCTCCTGGAAGCTAGGGCTCCTAAGAGCTCTTTAAAATGACCAGGCAGAATTTAGGAATGTGTTAAGATGATGAATTAAAGGATGAGTGGAGTCCGGCTGGTGTGGCTCAGTGGTTGAGCGTTGACCCTCGCACCAAGAGGTCACCGGTTCGATTCCTGGTCAGGGCACACGTCCAGGTTGTAGCTCGATTCCCTGTGGGGGCATGCAGGAAGCGGCCAATCGATGTTCTCTCTCATCGATGTTTCTATCTCTCTCTCCCTCTCCCTTCCTCTCTCTGTAAAATCAATCAATAAAAAAAAAAATTTAAAAAAAAAAAAGTTTGAGTGGGGGGAGGTTGAAGGCAGAGGAGGGGAAGGGAAAGACTTGATGAAGTATCTTCCTTGAAGGGGTGGCAAGTCAGAGTTCAGATCCTAGGGGAAGGAAAAAGCACTTTTGGAGAAATAATATTAATCAAAATGTTAAACAGATGTGACACTTAAATATAAAAATATTTTTAGTGTCGTGGAGAGAGCACAGACTTTCTTGTGGGGGAAATCTAGTTTGCATGCTGGACCCGATCACATATTTGCTTTTGTAAATTTACTCAGTTTTGAATTTCAAAGTCCTGATTTCTGTGGGTTTGGTAATAATATCATAATACTTATCCTTTATGATTATTAGGCAACACATTGGTAGAATGTATATAATGTTCCTAGAACAAAGATGCAGGTCTCCTCGAAATGCCCTTCTCCTCCTACATGCTACTATGCTGAACAGATCAGAATAAGCAATCTGCCACCCGGGTACTTTCTGTACCTGTTTTCTAAGGAGTCCGGCCTCCAGACCAGGGTGGCAATTTGCCTCATTATCCTCCTAGTTCTTTGTAAATTAGCCCTTTCTTTCCCAAAGTAACCGAGTGACCCTGAAAGTGCCCTTGGCCCTGGGCTTGCGTGTCTCCCTCTGTGAAGAGAGAGAGGTGCTCTGCCGACGTTTCCAAGTGTTAAGTCAGGGAGCAGCCGCCCCCAGGAGCCTGAGCAGGTGGATACAAACCCAGATCCCTCCGTCCTCACACAGAGCTCTCCACACACACTGGCTCCGGTGTGGTCCTGTCTGCAACCACTTTCCGTAGCTCCTCTGACACCGCAGGATCGGGCCCCTCTTCCGACGTCCTTTCGGTTCTAAAACCCAAATGCCCCTTCTCCTCGCCTCCTGCTCCCTCAACAGCTACCCAAGTCATGCGGTCCATTTAGAGATTGTCAGACAAAGTGAACATTAAGAGGTCTGAAGAAATACAGAAAAGAACATTGCTTGTATGATCCCTTCAAATGAAAGGGAACCGATCAGGCAGAACTAATTTCACTCATATTTAACTTTTCACCTGAGATGACCCCTACTGAGATGATCTCTTATTGTCAGGTATATAAAATGTGCACTAGCTCATTTTTATACATCTGTGTGGATGCGTACCTGAGTATTTTCTCCCCCGTGTCTAAAATGGGTCTTTGACAGGAGAATGTGAAACAGAAGATGATGAGAACGGAAACTGATATGTAAGTGATGGGGTTATGAGCAAGTTCCCGCCAGCAAGTTGCACCTTTGTGTGCTCCACAGCACAGAGTCCGCGCGTCCGTTTCTACGATCTCTGTTCTTCGTGATGCATAGTTTGCACGGCATGTTGCAGACATCAATCTAATTTTATTAAAATGGTTGGTGTTGGAGCAGTAGGTAGATATAATAAAGTGTCTTTGGCTAGTCCTAGAAGCCATCATGTTGGAAAACCAAACATGAAGTTGAAAACCATTTGAAGTCCTAAGGCCGAGATTAACTCTTTAACGCTATAGAGAGAATGGGGGGCTGAGCTTGTTTCAAATTGTTTTTCTTTATTGTTTAGAGAGAGAGAAAGGGAGAGGGAGAGAGAAATGGAAACATTGAGGAGAGAGAACATTGATTGGCCGCCCCACACGGGAGATCAGGCCCACAGCCTGGGCATGTGCCCTGACCGGGAATCAAACCGGCGACCTCTTGGTGCAGGATCGACGCTCGGCCACTGAGCCACACCGGCCGGGCAGGCTGAGCATGTTTTAAATATAAAGTGATACAAGTGTAGAAGTGAACATTTCAATGACTTAGTAAATCTTTAGGTGGAATAATATTCGCAGGTTGGAGGCACAACGCAGATCCGTTGAGCAGAAGTTGGAAAGGGCCCCAAGGCAATGCGGTAACGGAAGGGAATTAGTTCCCAGATGGAAATCCGATGACTTCGGGACTGATTGTAAAGAAAGTAGCTGAGCCCTTCATGGCCTCACACCTCGGACTCTGTCATAAATTGATGGGTGGTTTGATGGTACAAATTAAATGGCAGGAATATAGGGTGGAAAGCAGAATTCAGAGGGAGTTTGTTTGGGGACATGCAGAGTGAAGCTGGGGAAATTGTAAATTGTGCGAAAGTGACACCTTTTTAGGTCTTGCTGTCCATTGACCTCCTGTGACCCAGCACCTAATAGATACAAAATAAAGAAATGTTTAAAATAATAAAAAATAAACTATTCATAAATAAATTGTGTTGAATAAACACAGGAGTGGCCAGATGACCGTCCGGGGTGAGACTCTCCGGGGCAGTTGGAACGGGAATTGAGGGCTAGAGCTACGTGGGAAGAGGCCTGTCGGAGAAGGAACGATTGCTGAGTAAGCGTGGGAGCAGGGTCGACATGGGGCACATCCCACGAATGCAGAGTGGAAGGAAGTGTGATCATCAAGTCCACGGGTATGAAAGGTCGGAACTAGAAAGGGAGCACATTATGTAGTAACACTGCTTCATCTGATCCACACACACACACACACACACACACACACACACACACTCATTTCACAGCTGAGCAAACAAGTCCAAGTGCTAAGTGCCTTGCCCATTAGCACCAGGTGGCTGACTCAAAACTCTTGCTCTCTGTTCAGGGATCGAGCACAAACATAGTGCCTGTTTATTTAAAGGTCTTTTAAATTTCTTTTTCCTCAAAGTTGCTACTGACTAGCAGCAACAGAAAATGGGCTAAGTGTTACAAGAGCAACAGTGTACTTTTTGCATTTTATTATTTTCAGATAATTATTGTTCGGGGGCTATTGGTGGTTTTTTTTTTTGTTTTTTTTTGGTAAAGTTTGTATTGGCACCATAAAAAGATGGCATTCAGCCTGGCGGTGTGGCTCAGTGGTTGAACATCAACCCTGCACCAAGAGATCGCCAGTTTGACTCCCGGTCAGTACGCATGCCCAAGCTGTGGGCCTGATCCCCAGTGGGAGGCATGCAGGAGGCGACCAATCGATGTTCTCTCTCATCGATGTTTCTTTCTCTCTCGTCCTCTCTCTCTAAACTCAATAAAGAAAAATTTTTAAGAGAAAAAAATATGGCATTCATATTTATGAAAATACCTCTTTTTGTTTTGAATATAAATGTCTATGTTTTCACATAAAATATAAATTATGTGGATAATATGAAAATGGGAGGAAATATGGCAATATTAGTGAATTCTGTTAGGTTTAAAAGAGAGAGTCATTCAGGTCTTTCCAAAGAGAAGCTACTGACTGCAACCTGAGTGGTGACTATCTTCCTGTGTAAGTCTTAAAATTACGACAACTTCCCAGGATTGAGAACAGTATTTACGGTTTGAGATCGTGGTGCGTCACAATTTCATACGGCTATTCTGCATAAAAAGTAGTAGCTCCTTTCTCAGAACTTAGGTAAAAAGGATTTTTCTCTCTTCTGATCATTTTCAAGATACGAAACTTGGCCTTAATTTATCAGATGACCTTATTCTGTAAAGTAAAACGGCTTAATCTACTGCTTATCTAACCCTTACATATAAATTTAAAAGCATGGCACAAACACATCAATATCATTTCAGGTACTAATTAAAATGAATAGTGCCTACCTTTCTCGATAGATAACTTGATAAGCATTCTGACAATCAGGGACACTACTAACAATCAGGGTTACTATGTCACATAATAACTGTAACAGAATAGCTCCAGATCTCCTCCCCGCATTGCCACGGGCAGCAGTGGGTACTGGGGAGCTGGAGAGGGATCCCCTTCTCTCTGCTCCCCACGCCTTGTGCACTCAGCGTGGTCAGCAGGGGCGCGGGGGAGGGGCCACAGCCGTGTGAACCCCGACTGACTGCCCGGAGAGCCCATGACTCATTCGACAGCCCCCGCAAAGGGGACTATAAGCCACTGTCCATGAAGCTTCCAGTTTAAACTCAATCATTACACACATTGTACTTTAGTGTTGAAATGTGTGGAGACACAGAGTTACGGAATCTTACAATACTCGGAGGCAGAGTGCACTTCGGCACTGAGCTCTAATCTGCCCCCCGGAGGGTTTGTGGCAGTGCCCAGGGTCTGCAAGGCCTGTAGAGGTCGGCTCTGCTCAACTCAACGGAAGCCCGTGAGTTCCTGCGACGTGGACTTTGTGTGACAGGCGACAGCGGAGTGAGAGCCGGTCAGCGTGAGAGCCAGACAGCGAGGCAGCTCACAGGAAGTTTTATTTTAACTTGGACATCCAAGTCTCTAGTTATTGCGATTTGAAATTCTACCAACTGTCAGCGTTGAACAACAGCAAAACCCACTTACCATGGAATCTCTGTCTGAAGAGGGAGAAAGAATAACTTGCAATTTGAATTGGAAAGCATTAGTGTGAGTGAATTTCATCAGAGAAAAATCAGATAAACTTATGAAAAAGGTAGTATGTGTTCTAGGTTTAACTGCTTTTTTGTTTCCTAATATACAACAATTAGAATAAAAAAAAAAAAATAGTGGCACCATGACGTCAGAGACAAGACCGAGTTGAATACTACCACCATTATTATCTAATATTTTTCTGGAAGTGCTACTTAATAGAATTGAGAAGAAAAATACATAAGAGGTATATAGATTAGAGACAAAAATCATCACTGTTTTCAGATGATCACTATACTTAGAAAGACAGAGAAAAGTAACTGAAAATACTAGCAACTATAGGACAATTCAATAATGTTTTAAACTCAATTAAAAATAACCAGTTAGAAAATATTAGAAAATAAAATATTGGATTTAAAATTGACGAAAAAGCCCTGGCCGGGTAACTCGGTTGGTTGGAGGTTAGATCCCTGGTCAGAGCCAATCTATCAATGTTTTTCTCACATAAATCTTTCTCTCTCTTTCCTCTCTCTCTCTAAAATTAATAAGAACATATCCTCAGGTGAGCATTAAAAAAAAAGATCTACAAAAGATTAAACACTCAGAAATCAATTAATCTGTAGTATTCAGGAGCTGTAAATAGAGAAACATAGAATTATCATAATCTATTGGTTAAGGTCATTTACTCTGAAACCAAAAGACACTTATTTGAAATATGGCTCTATTCTTTTTGGATATATAGCTTTAAAAATCATGATAATTATAGTGATAATTTCACTATAATCTATACAAGTATCTGTCAATGAGAGAGTTCATCAGCCCAGCGATGCGTTTTCAACACCTTTGAAAAGAACCAGATCTGCCCACGAACAGCTCCTGTGCCTCTGAAACCGTCAACAGGAACATATTTACTCGCAGGGCAATGTTGTGCGAAGGGTAGTGCATACATTGCTTTAAGTCTGAGCCCTTCCAGAACATTCTGGCAACTTCATTTTCAGGATTTGCCTCTAAACTGACACCAAAGAAGGGACCCAATCATTAAATCTGTGCTTGGGCCCGGCCAGTGTGGCTCGGTGGTTGAGCGTCCACCCACGCGCTAAAAGATCACCGGTTCGATTCCCGGTCAGGGCACATGCTGGATCCCAAGTAGGGGGCGTGCAGGAGGCGGCCATTAGATGTTCTCTCCCATGGATGTTTCTGTCTCTCTCTCCCTCTCCCTAAAGTCAATAAAGAAAAAAAATTGTGTTTGGAAGCAAGATGTGGAGAGTGCGTGTCTGTGGGTTAGGCATGACTAGATACTCTTTGGGTCTTTGCTCCTGACAGCTAAAACCTCTATAAGATCATCAGATAGTGAGTTTTGAGTGGGCTGGGCAGGGGAGGACGCACCATTAATCTCTTCAAAGGGAGAAAGCGCAGAAATACGAGGTTTGGACTTCATGGTGCCAAGTACTTATAATATTACATACAGATACATTTGGAGGCAAGAATTCATTATTTACAAAGAATCAATTTTTGTTTGGATAAGAAACAACTTATCAATGTCTGAAGATCAATATAGCATCTATTATTGAGGCAATGTTATAACCAAATAAATATAGCCGCTAGATTTTGTCCAGTAATTCTTTCATGAAGTAATCAAGAAGAAGCAAAACATTCTAGAAACATCTTAACTTTTTTTCTGTGTATTAAATATTCATTCGGAACTAGCATTATGATCCAAAGAGCACATAACTGGAAGTCAGGGGCTTCTCCGATCTGACTAGAAGCATTCTTTCAGGGAGGAACAATTTGAAGGAGCAGAAACCGTTATAGCTCAGCTATCAGTTGAATTTATAGCAACCAATTAATGACTTAAGGTAGTTTTCATTTATGCGTTGCCAAGTTCTTTCCTCACAGAATATTTTTTATTCTTAGACTTTTATTTTATTTTTGTAATCCTCACCTGAGATGTATGTCTGGGTGATGCTCTAACCAACTGAGCACCCAGCCAGGGCTTTAGTTGTTTTTTCTCTTCATTGATTTTAGAGAAAGAGGAAGGGAGAGGGAAAGAGAGATAGAAATATCAATGAGAACATCGATTGGCCGCCTCCTGCATGCCCCCCACAGAGGATCAGGTCCACAACCTGGGCATGTGCCCTGACCAGGAATCAGACCAGTGACCTCCTGGTGCGTGGGTCAGCGCTCAGCCACTGAGCCACACTGGCCAGGCCAGGGCCTTAGGTTTTTACTTCGAAGTTTAATTACATATACATTTAAATCATTTTGCTGAGAATTGCTTAGGGGGAAAGAAAAAGACGAATCCCACCACATTTTATACGACTTGAGAAAGAGCAGGACCCTCACAGAGGGAAATCAGAATGTTCTTCCAATCTCGTTCGGCTTTTCCTAAACCGAATTGCCGGGTCCTTTAACCACTGGAAACAGTTAGAGCTCCAGGGTTTGTAGTCCGCTCATTTTGTTTTCTTACAAATAATCTTAGTCCTGCCCCAGTATTTCTAGGAATCTATTAAATAATATATTTAACAAACACTTGTTAAATTATTACATCCAGATACTCAGAGAGTATTGCAGAAATTCAAAAGACAGTGTCTTTCACAAGAGTTTCAAATTGAGAGGTGGGAAAGACATGCATTTTAATAGCCAGTTTAAGGTAGTATCTGATCATAATCCTAAAAAATATACCTGAGGGAGGAAAATGGAAGAAAAGATCGCTGTAATTGAGAGAATCAGATAGCATTGCATGAAGAAAAGTGTTTAAACCACACTGAGACTACAGGGGGAGACGTTGGGGAAGGAGTTGCGGATGCTGTGAGGATTGGGACAGATGCAAACGTCAGAACGAAAGGGGATGAGGCTGAGAAAGATGTTTTTCTGGACCACAAAGTGCACAGGGCAGAGTAGAAAATGAGGCTGGTTTTACTTCAGCTTTAGCTTATGTTGATGTGATTAGACTCTAATCAAAGTAATCATTGTAGAGCTAGGGCATGACCTGTAGGGACCAGCCATTAGGTGTGGGCTGCCTCCTGGGGAGCGTGGCCTCCACCCGCTCAGGCGTTTCCAGAGCTGACGTGGGCTGGGGGTCCCTGCTGATTGCATCCCCACAGCTGGCAGCACATCCTTTCTTTTGGGGACTCTGGGAGCGTACCTCCTGTCCACTGCCATCCACTCCTGCCTCTCATGTCCTCTTTGCTCAGACATGTTATGGGAGTACTTCTTCTAGAATTCTCTCAGGTCTGTCTTCCTGTAGAAAATGCAGAAGAGGAAGGTCGCTGAGATGCACGACGGCCCCTCCGCAGCTGGCCTCAGGGCCAGTGCTGATCAGCTCCGGGTAGCAGCACCCACTCCGGGTCACACACACCCTCTGCTGGTGTGCCTGCTGGTCTTGGCAGTGTAGCTGGCAAGGTGACGTCGGTCTTCATCATGAAGATGGATGGCCTGGTCTATATGCCCACCTCAGGCCAAGTTTGCTGCACTTCTCCATTTGCCATCTGGATTGGCACATAAATACAGAAAGATACCCAAATGGATGGTCTTAGCACTGGGCATAGCATCCTGGTCCAGCAATACTGGATGGGATGGGCAAGTACAGACTGAACAGAATAGCAATTCAACTCATCATGACTCATGAGAAGACCCCTCTACAGAGCTTCAATTTACCTTCCATGTCGCCTGGGTATATACAACTTGGTTGCCTTGGTTTGAAAATCCTAAAAAGACTTGAAACTCTTTTTTTTGTAAGCAAAAACCACCATGCTGCCCCTAAATTCAATGCTTAAGCATGGACACATAAAAATGTGAACATTGCAGAAACCTCTCTGTGCATACAGAATATGGCCCATGCTGTCTCTGATTTAGAGCAAACGATCATATTGCGGAAGTCCAAGTTTATGGAATATTGATTTTTTTTTTAAAGTAAAAGCAACAACTCATTATTCTGAACTTGGTCTCGGGAGACATGATAGAGTAACACAAATGTAAATTTTTCTAAGCTACATTCATGAAGTTCTTCTCATGATCTCTTTACAAAGCAACACTTGAATTGCAATAAAGTTCCTACAGAAGTGATGAAAATTGATGTCATGACAATTAATATAATCATTAGGATAGAACGCTAATTAGCAAACTATCTTAATAGTTTGGTATCACATTTCCCATTCTTCAGGAGGAAAAATCACCAACAGTATTTCTAATTAGAAAAGAGTAAGTATCAAAGTCTTCATATGTGTATGGACACAGGTATATATATTTATAAACTCTGCTCATTTCAATAAGTCACTCCTGGCAGACCCATTGAGATATAATGGCAGGAGAATCTAGGTTTTTTGTTTTTTGGTTTTTTTTTTTAATCCTCACCCGAGGACATTTTTCCATTTTTTGCACAGATAGAGTGAGAGGGAGAGAGAGGAAGAGAGAGAGAGAGAGAAACATCGATGTGAAGGGACACATCGAGTGGCTGCCACCCGCACAACCAACCAGGGCCGGGAACAAACTGCAACCGAAGTACGTGCCCTTAGCGGGAACCGAACCCGGGTCTCTCCGGACCGCAGGCCGACGCTCTAACTGCTGAGCCAAACCGGCCAGGGCAGAATCTAGGTTTTTAGTTGACTGACTTCATTTGAAAATCTTCTGTGCCACCTTATGGTCGTGTAGGAAAGCCACCGGAACTGCCTCTGCCCAGTTTACAACACGGCTGAGAAGAGCAGAGCGTCACGTAGCAAGGGCCCCTGACATGGTGGTCACATGGAGGGTGTTCCGAAACAGCCGATTCTGTCTGTCGGAGAAACACGCCAGACTGGCTTATTTCTGACCAGTGTTGGTTGTTTTTTCTGCACCTCAGTAGTTCTAGTGCAAATAAGTATGATCAACATTAAGAGGGGCTAGAAAGCAAGAAACTGATTGAACCCTCAGGGAGGGTAGGTCTGAAAATGCAGTGGAGTAGAAATGGGTCAAGTTCAGGTTTTCACTTCTAACACAATATTTACGGAGTTTATTAGGTTGTGCGACATCATATGTTTTTTATATATGGTGTAAGCTGTGGTTGTTCTTCATGTGTTTTGTTGTTGGTTTGGTTTTGGTTTTTCCTTTGGGGAACTTAGGAATACCGACTGGGTTTTCAGGAAGTCAGCCTAGAATCTTGAAGTTTGCAGAACGTAAGTCAAGCTACGTCTAAGTTAGCAAGACTTCCATGCTTCTCCCTCCATCCCGCACTTCTCCCATCTTCTCCCTCCTTGGCCCGCTCCTTCCCCCAGGGATCACGAGAGCCACACCAGGTGGAAAGGGATGTCTTCGGTTTTGTTTAGCGGCCACACCACTCACCCCGGGCTTCTCTCCTTCTCCAAGGCTCCTTTTCAGGACGCTGGGCCATTTTATATTTAAGATTCTGCCATGTCTTTCAGTAGAAGTGTGCCTAGTTTGAGAGATGGACGGACAGGAAAACTGAGATCTTTATTCTCCTCAAGTCCTTGATTGGGAACAGGAAAGACGGTATATTCACGAAGAGATGCTCTTTTGAATGTTGGGTCTGCCTTGCATTGGTCAGTGTGATAGAATAGAACGAACCCTAGTCTCAGACTAGTTTCTGGTCCCCAGTCTGCCGTTCAGCCATGATGACTTAATAAAAATGACACTTAAGTTCTGTGAGTTTAGTTTTTTCACAAGTCAAATGCCGAGTAAGATGGAAGCTTCCCTGAGGGTTGCAGCTTGAAGTTTGTGTCACCCTGTCTCAGCTGGCTCCAGATTGCTCCTGCCCACCTCGCTGGGCGCTTTTCCTGCCGATTAAACACAGTCGTGTCGAGTGAACGAGAGTGATCACGTTCCTAAGGCTCCCTGCTCTCGCTCTGCAAAACTCTGACTGGAAGTCTCGGTTCAGCTCTTTGAAAAGCACGGCGCAAAAGTATCTCTACAATCCTTTGCCAGTCAAAGGTTCTAAGAGCTTATGTTACAAACGTTTTAATTGAGGCTCTGAAATACCGAGGAGAGAAGCACCTCTGTCCAGTTCTCCGCAGTCTTCGTCCTCACTGAGCAGCCGTGTCCGGCTCCGCACACGCCCCTCCCGACGAGGGCACGTGTGAGCGGCGGGGGGCCACGTCCCAGGGCGTTTCATTTACCTTCTCAGCTCCCCAGCCCTCGTTTCTGTGTGTGTCTCAGGAAGGAGGAAGCGCGGAGAATTTCACAAGATGGGCGTGTCAGGGAAGATTTCGAAAAGGGATGGGTGTTGACTGAAGAGTCAATACTACTAGTTTTAGTCCAACGGCGCTTATCACAAGGTTGCTTTCCACTCCTGCGTTCACCAGTGAGGAGTGGTCTGGTGGTAACGTTTCAGTACAGAACAGGGTTTCTGATCAGTAGCCCCAGAAACAGTGTTACTACTTATAGATTTACAGGCCGCTTGTTTTCCCGAGGGATTAGTAATTCTTCAAGGGTTATTTCACTTTTTACCTGGATAACAATAGCCTGGGTATAATTTGGGGCACAGGTATCAAGTGACTAGATTAAATAAAGACAGCAGGGGTCTTCCTCCCACCAGGCTTCCTCCTGTCTTCTAGAAAAGGTAGAGCTAATATGCCCTGGACAGTGTGACTCAGTTGGGTATGGCTTTGTTGGCTGGGCATCATCCCATGCACCGGGAGGTCGTTGTTTTGATTCCCAGGCAAGGGCACATGCCCGGGCTACGGGCTCGATCCCCAGGGGGGACATGCAGGAGGTACCTGACCCATGTTTCTCTCTCCCTTTCTCTCTAAAAAATATCAATAAAGTTAAAAAAATAAATAAAAAGGTAGATGGAATATACCTTGCTTCTGAGATTTCTTTTAAACATTTGGGGTGCCTTCCATTATGTTATAGGGATGTTAGTTTGTTTCTCTATGTCTCTATGCCACTCTTCACTTACTGACACGCGTGTCTATTCCTAACGCCAATATCGCTAAGGATAGCTGCAGCGGTCATGCTAACAACTATCAGATATTCAATACTTTATAGTGCCAGGCACTGAGCTGATTTACATGGCTTATATCTTTAATCCTCCAATAACCCATCAAGGCTCCGTGAACATCCACATCTTACAGACAAGAAAACCGCAGCTTTGAGAACCTAAGTGCTTTGTCCGAAGTCATGGTGGGAGGAGAGGTGGGCATTGATCCCAGAAGTCTAACTTTAAATTTTTTTTTTTATTGATTTTTAGTGAGAGGAAGGGAGAGGTAGAGAGAGATAGAAACATCGATGAGAGAGAACATCAATTGGCAGCCTCCTGCCTGCTCCCCACTGGGGATTTGGCCCACAACCTGGGCATGTGCCCTGACCGGGAATTGAACCGGCGACCTCTTGGTGCAGGGTCGATGCTCCACCACTGAGCCACACAGGAAGGCCAGGAAATCTAACTTTAGAGCTCCAGAACGCAAATCTTTATTACCCACTGCGTATCTCCAATTAAGTGTTTGGCATGTAGTTGAAAAGTCAACATATCCAAACAGGAACATTACATTCCTTTAATCCCTGCCTATCAAACAATAATTATTTTCAAAGTCACAGGGAACTGGCTTTCTCTCTTCTGTTTTCTCTTTCAGATAAGGTCCTCACCATCTCCCAAACTTCCTTGAAAAGAATATTTCATGTCAACTTGAATGCTTTTTTTCTTACCCTCTCTTTATGTTCAGTTTGTCATTCCTATCGACTTAGAGTTTAAATATGATTTTTCTTAACATTCTACCTGTGATTTGTTTTGTTCCCTCTATTGCTTGCTAGAATTATGGGAAAGTGTCCTAACTGGTTGTTACAGACTGAACGGTTTCCTCCTCAATTCATATGTTCCAGGCCTTGCTTGCAATAGATCAAAATGTTACCGTATTTGTAGATGAAATTTTTACAGAGCTACTCAAAGTAAAATCCCATCATGAGAGTGGGCCTAGGTCCAGTATGACTGGCGTCCTTATAGGAAGGGGACACCTGAACACAGACACACACACAGAGGATGCCAGGCGACTTGAAGGCAGAGATCGGCGTGATGTGTCTACAAACCAGAAGCACCAAGGGGCCCAGCAAACCACCAGCAGGCAGAGAGGCCTGGGCAGACTCTCCCTCGCAGCTCTCGGGAGGAGCCATCCCTGGCGACACCTGGATCTCAGACTGTGGCTTTCAGAACTGGGAGACGAGAAATCCCTGTTGTGGAAGCCACTGTGTTCGCCCGCCTTGTCAGGGCAGCCCTCGCAAGCCAGCGCACGGTTCCGCGATGCCCACGCTGTCGTCAGAGTGAAGACATGAGCTCGGGTCACTCGCGCCCTTGACCCAACCATCCTTCTTGTCCTCTGTCCCGAGCACGGCCTTTCCCAAGTCCATTGTCTCTTTTCCTGGCAAACGTGTGCGTATCTTTAAATTTCCAGTTTAAACAACATGTCTTTCTTTAAATCTCTCCAATTCTCGACTCCCCCACTTACGAAGCGGTTTCAGCTGCCTGAACAACCCTGCGTTGAGTCTGCGTTGAGTCTGCGTTGAGGAGTCTGGTGTTGAGTCTCATTTAAAATGTTTGTAACAATAAGCTCTTAGAATCTTTGCCTGACAAAGGATTGTAAAGTTAATTTTGCTCAGTGCTTTTCCAAGATCTAGACCGGACACCGAGACCCCCGTGTGTGGGCTGAAACCATGGGGGAGGACCATTTTGGCCAAACAGATTCAATCGGTATCAGCCACTGCGTGTGGTTCGATGTGACATTTTAAGCAGTAAATTTAGACAGAACGACGTCTGATGCAAAGGCTGGGAGTTAAACAAAGGCTGGTGAGTGGAGCCGGATCGAGCACAGTTAAGGAACTGCTCGGACCCTGGCTGGAGGGCGGCCGGGGAGGCCTCCTGGTGCACCCGGAGCCCTGCAGGTCTGTACGGCACATGCCGCGCCCGCAGGGGGCTCAGAAGCCTCCGGCGACTCCTCCAAAACAGACAGGGACAGAAACACTGCAACTCATCCCCTCATCCTGTTCTCCAGACTCCTGCCGCGCCTGCCACTGGGCACACGTCATCAGAGCCAGAGGACAGTGGGGTCTGGGCGTCTATTTTACAACACAGAGTGGAGTCGGCGGGTGGGGAGGAGATGGGAAGTAAACAGCTGAATAAAGAGGGTGTTAGCGGTTCCCTGCTGTCTGGCTTCAGATGCTTCAGCACCTCCCGCGTGAGGCCTGATACTCCCAGGAGCGCGTTGCTCCGACAGCTGAGCCGACCCTGTCCCAGCTCTCTGCACGCCCGGACTTAGTCCACACGGACACGGAGGACAGTGGGACCTGCCCGAGTTCTCACATCCAGCTTCGGGGTGCATTCCCATCAAAGGACAAAGCGCAGGCCCCTGACAATGAGGTCCTGCTGAGCTACCAGTCTCGTGGCCTCAAAGCAACTCTGCTTCCCAGGGAGCGAGATCAGAGCGGGGACCAGGGAGTGCACCCCTGCCTGCGGTGTCCGTGCAGACGGAATCGGGGGAGCGGAGCGAAGGCTGCGGGACAGCGCAGACCTGAGTTACCACAGCGCCTGCGCGGCTCGGGGCTGGGGTGGCTTTCTCAGCCCACTGGCCTTGCAGGACTCCTGGGGTCTGTGTTACCGGAGCCTTACCAGCTGCGTAATTGGTTTAATTTTTAGAGAGAAGTGCCTGTACCGAACTGAGGATGAAAGAGTATCATCAGGATTTCCCCACTGGGATCTCATACAGCTGGAAATGCTTCTTTGACTGAGGACGTTGCATCCAGACACGCAATGGTGGGCAAAGCCGTGCTCACGCTCTGCACTGAACTAGGCCAAGACCCCTGAAGAGTTAACCAGCGTTGTCGGAATCGAATCCGACTGTGGTTCTCACTCCCGGATCCGCTTAGCACTGTACGACATTACAATGAAACAGCGAACCTCAAATAGCACTGAACGTCTGCCTCGACGGTCTATTTAGGGTGCTGAGGGTGGAGTTTACAGAAATAGTTCCAGCTTTCTAGAATATTTTGGGTCTTTCTTCTCGCTCGTGAATTCTGCTTGTCCTTGCTACTTCTTACATCAGTGTTCCTCTCGTTTCTTTCCTCCCTTCTCTCTGTTTTTGCAGCTTCTCTGGACCGCGGTGCCCTTTCTCCCGAAGATCCTGCTGCTTCCTCATCTACGGTCCACTCAGTCCACCTATGGCTGCTCAAGGAAGCAGGGCTCACAGGATCCAGGTTTCTCTGAAGGCTGAAAAGGAGGGAATTCTAAACACACACGTTTTATTCTTGTGTTTCTGTTCCACATAGGAACTACACAAAGTATGCAGACTACTCTGGTATTAACTTTCCACTTGTCCTCATTAAAGGAAAGCAAATTAATTGGCTACAGGAGGCGGAGGGAAAGACCTCTGCGATGTCTGCCTGGATCCTCTCCTTGATGTCACCCTGCACCTTTGTCTGGTCTCACCACGCCAGCCCAAGAACATGAGAAAGCACAGCTGTTCTCAGGTCTCATGGACCCTCCCCTCAAAATCTAAAGGGAGCCTCTAAATCAAGAACAGTCCATTAGAAGATAAAGAAGGAGTAATTGACCAGATGGCTCTTTCTGGTTTCCCATCGCTCATTGGTCAAAGCTCACTCCATGGGGCCTTGACTCTCCGACAGTGTCTGGGCCTCCAGGCAGCCAATGCAGAAACAAGAGCTTCTGCGGGTCGAGCTGGTTTGGATTTAAAAGATGAAATTTCTGTGTCACTCAGTGACTGAAACAAAGGCGTTTTAAAGCCCCACCCTCATTCCCAGAGGCTGAGACAGTCAGTGGCGTTAGGAGCAAGGGACAGTGTCTGGCCAGGGATGGTGGGATACACCAAGAAGCCACCAAAAGGACACGCAGGTTGAAGCAGAAGGAGCAGCACACGGGCAGGGGAGGATGAGCTTCTCTAAAATTTGCTTGAACACGTTTTTGTACAAATTCCATAGAGAGGCATATACAGTACTCTCTCTTTCTCATGTGAGCTCTATAGAGAATTATCAGAGTCATTATTTGTCTTGGTCATTGAAATTAAAAAATATTAAATACAAAATAAAGCAAATTCAACCTACAACCCTTTGGTCAGTGTCAAGCTAAGGGACCCTGTTGTCCATCAGCAGGAGAAGACGTGTGAACCCTTCCACCAGCTGAATCTTGATGTCGGCATCTTCAAGGAAAACAATGCAGTCAAGTGCCGGGTGAAACACCTTTCGCCCAAGGACAGGAAACAGCAAGGTCACCTTGAATTGCCAGCGTCTGCCCCTTGTGACAAGCTGGACCCTCCTGGTGGCCCACACAGGGCAACTGACCTATATATACCCCTCTTGTGATGCAACAGAAAGTGGTCCACCTTCTCCCCACAAAAGACAGACATAGTGGTGGGGTTGACCAGATGTTCTATGATGCATGTGCTCAAGCAGGACAAGGGAGTGCACATGGAGTTTGAAACAGGGATAGATATTCCCACAGGAGGCAGAACGTCCGGCACCTGCGCTGTGGGCCCTTTACCTCCTGATCAGGAATAATCCAGGCCCAAGGCTCATTCTTATGCTGCAAAGCCGGGGACAGGAAGCTGCAGGAACAAGTTGCCTGTCCCAAAGGCAGCATGTACACACATATTTTTAGTCTGAGTTGTCTAGATAATTAACTTATACCACATTGCACTGCTGGACATAACAACATTAGGAATAAAATCTACCTCTTGTCAAGCAACCCCTATCCCCATGTTGCATTTGCTTGATAAATATTGATGTAAAAATAGCCTTTAGCTTTGGGAGAGGAGTATGCTTAATCCATCCAATGAAAATGTCCAGAGACCACTACAGAGGCGCGTGTTTTGCTGATGGTGATTTGGTCCTAATGGAATGTTACCTTATGCTCAGTGACTCTCTTGGAAACAGCTCCCACTCATAACTATGGATTGGTCTCCACAGGACAACAAGAAATGGGCTGTCTTAGACCCACTGCCGGGAAGACAAGCTGCCCAAATAGCATGAATCACAGCAAGAAGGGAGGGCGCTCTGCAGTGATGCCAAGGATTGAGATGAGAGCATGAAAACAGGATTTTTTTTAAGTACAGAGGTCACAAGCTTAGCAGTCAGGTGGAGTGTGCTAAGAGACAAAAACAAAATTAAAGTACTTGGGATAAAAAAATGCCAGTGGTGACTCTTTCCTGTTTTCTTTCTATTCTTCTCACCATTCTTCATTCTCCGTCCTTCTCTGGTGGTTCTCTAAAGCTGGTTTTCCCATAGTTCAGATCTCTATCCTTTTCACCTCTTTCTCTTCATATTTTAATTTTTGACACTACATTTACCAGGTCCTCCCTCAACATTTGCAAGGCCTAGTTCAAAAGTGCAAATGGAGACAATATATTGCCCAACTATTTTAAAATTACACCTTCATTCCTCCATGGCCTGCACCATGTTTCCACCAGGGAACCCACAGCCTACTTTCCAGACATCAACCCAGAGACCTCAAGGATGAAGACTCTCCCTGGCCAGTTTGGCTCAGCAGTTAGAGCGTCAGCCTGCGGACCAGAGAGTGCCGGGTTTGGTTTCTCCCGGGCATGTGCCTCAGTTGCATTTTGTCCCTGGCCCCAGTTGGGGGCATGTGGGTGGCAACCAGTCCATGTGTCTCTCTCACATCGATGTTTCTCTCTCTCTTCCTTCCTCTCTCCCTCCCGCTCTATCTGAAGATAAATGCAAAAATGTCCTCGGGTGAGGATAAAAAAAAACAATGAAGACTCTTTGGTGGTTTTACCTGTGGAAGCCCTTCTGCTTAGTAGCTTGACTGCTAACAGAGCTTGGCTGGAACAGAACATGGCAAAGGCTGGGCCAGGTCCAAGATGCCTGGGCAGTGACTGGACCATTCTAAACTCAGCGTGGGGACTGGCTTTGTCGTGCCCTCTAGAGTGGGGGACTCGGGCTGCTTAGTTGCCCCATCTGGGTGATTCAGGGTGGAACATCTTGTGAAGCCCAGCCTCCCTGCCTCTGGTCTCCTAGGGCAGAAGCTGTCCTTTCCTCCTCCTCTCCACGTGTGCACACGGGCAGACTCGCACCCTTTGCCGAGAGCCTCTGTTCAGCCCACAAGCTCCTTTCCCACAATCTCTCTTTACTAGTCAATTACCAAACTTTAAAAAAGCTATCTAATGAGCATGAAAAGATGTTTTCAGGATCTGGAGGTTTCCAAAACTTAGCACCTAGGGAAATGACCTATATTGCCCAGATCTAAGTAAGCACTGAGTTGTCATCTATTCGCATCTTTTCAACTACCACCCAATGGGCTGATGACTCCTAAATTCACCTCTCTATTGAGACACATGCCTATAAGTCAATGACAATAATAGAACACAAACTAGAATGCTTTTTCCAGCTTCCCTTGCAGCTACATGTGGCCACATGACTTAATTCCAGCCAATAGAATGTGAGTGGAAGTGGTGTGCACTAATTGATTGCTACCTCCAGGCAGAGGCCATGCAAACCTCCCAAGCTGATCCTCCACTTTTCCCTTGATGCAGATGAAGCTAGTGACTTGAGTGGCCGTGGGTTAAAATAATAGAACAAGCCTGATTTCTTCCATTACTGCTTGCAGGGGCTGCCCACGGATCAGGGATGCCTATTTTGAAATTCACATCAGGAAGACAAACTTCTAATGTGATAAGCCACTAAAATTATCAACCACCATTTGGCTTTGTCCTACTGGAATTGTCATGAGCACATTTCAGTCTAAAATAAAACGAATTCATTATTGTCTACCCCAACTCTTCTCTTTCTTTTCCGGAGATGTGCTGTTTCAGTAATGGTGCCATTGTCTTCCCAATCACCCAAGCTAGAAACTCAGCTGTACTATTGACTTCACTCCTTTCCTTGAGTAAAAAATTAAAGACCAAACCCCCGAGCATCACCTACAGAATGTCACTTAGAGCAGTTCTTTCCTGTTCACAGTTGTTAACCTCCTGAATTTATATTGTGTCTCTCACACGCATATTTCTTCAGCTGCTAAAATCTAACTGTGTCCTGCCTCTAGAGTAACCTGTCCCTGAAGCTGCCATTGAAGTGATATGGATGAAACACAAATCTCATCACCCATAAAATATTATTTGTGGACTCTCAGACAAAAGTCTAAAATCCTTTAGTCCTGCATTTAAGGTCATTTACATTCTTGATTCAACAAATCGTATCCCCCTCTTCTCTCACACGTCTTCCCAAACAATATCTCGAGGTCTTTTGAGGCTCTGGGCCTTCTCAGGCGTTACCGTTTCCCTTGGAATCACCTTGCCCGGAGCTTTGCAGTGTGGACACCCTCGGAGTATAAAGACCTTGTGGTGGGGAGTCAAACCGAGCACATTCCAATGGAGACCTGGGGTCTTAGAGCTGAAGGCTCCAGAAAAAATCCTGACCTTTCTGACCCCGCGGAAACCTCAGTTCCTACCTTGTGCTCTTCTTCTGACTTTGCAGTGACGCAAAGCATTTGGTTTTGTGGTTTCTGATGCCCTCTCCGAACTCCTCCATATTCTGAACTTCCCCAGTGCTGAGTGAAGCAGATCAGTATAAAACTGAAGCAGTGTTGATATTATAAAAACAAACCAAAAGTAGGAGCAGACTAGTAAGCAAAGGCAACCCCTCCAGACACTGCGATCAGACTACCGTCTCCTCCCCCAAAGGAATCATCAGAATCACTATTTTGGCTCCCACTTAAGTCTATCAATGAAAGAACTAACCTTGAATTTCCAATTATTTCTTCTTCTCTGAGATTAAAAAGAAAATTAGGAATTTCTGTTTAATACCTGGGTGTGATTAAAAGGACAAGATGGTGTTATGCATGGATTTGATTAGCTTCGCTGTGTTAATACCACTTATCTGGATCTTTTCAAAGTGCAAGTAGTTCCCAGTTGGTAACTTGGAAGTAAGTACTGTATCAGAGTATCGGTTCTGAACACACTGCGAGTCTGACATACTTCAAGAGTCTAAGGAATATTTTAGATTTAATGGCTGAACTACACTTACATTTTCTTTGGTTGACCACCCCCACACTGTGACTCAACATAAGAATTCTAAGGAAGTCTTTTGTAAAAAAATCACAATGTACTCATTAGCATGCAATTCTTTTAACAGTTTAATGTATATTTTAAATATGGGAAAGCATAGGCTAAAATCATTTCAGATCATTGCCCTGTTAATACTTCGGAAATTACTTTGGGTGAATGCAGATTAATGGTGAAGCCATATGCATTCTCAATGGTCAATCTTGTTTATGGCTGAGAGCAGAAGAAAAAGCTTTAAAGCAATATTGCAGTCAGATGACATCATTCTTCCAGAATTCATAATATATTTGTATAATGCATTGAAACAGGTCAGGTATATAATGGCTACAAGAACAGGAAGCTATGTCATTTACCTTCAACTTTCATAACTATGAACCTATGTAGCCTTTTAGTCCAGTCACATATTGGTGTTTATCTATTATGATCACCATGATGATGCCCCAAAAGACCCGACTTGGGGGGCCCCTTGTGAACGTTGGGAGGGCTACAGCCTCCTTGTGATGGTAAAGGCTTTGCTGACAATGTGAAGCCTCTACTCTGGCAAAATTTTGGAAACTATACAAACAGAGCACTTCTAGTGCTTGGCAACACATCAAGTTTTACTCTGTTCTATGTTGCCATGCATTAGAGTTAATGACTCAGCTGAAATATCTGAAATAAATGTCTTCGACTCTCATGATTGATCACATTCATCAGCACCGTGTCTTTAAGTGGTATTATCAAAAATCAATTCAGCCTATGAGGCTCTTACTGAGTACCCACAAGTTCATTCTCATTCTCAAGGATAAGTCTTAAAAGACCTTCAAACAGATTTTTCACATTTCTGAAGGCCTCTATTAAAACAATCTCAAATAGAGAATTTGGCAAACTTTTCATCTCTTTAAATAAAACGAATCTTTTGATCAACACCTGTCAGCCACCATAATGAATATAGCTGAAAAACTAGGTCTTTGGCCAAGCTCCTGGGATGCCAGAGGGTTGGAGGAGAGCACTCTCAATACATTGCTGAAAGGTTCCCATGTTGGAGCACTTCCCACTTGGGTGGGAATCCAAAGTTATAGTCTTTCCATCCCCCGACAGATAAGAATCTTCAGCCGTATGGAAAATAAATCTCTTCCCTATTATTTCCATTGAGAGATCAACATAAAAATGTACATTTTAAATTCAAATCTGTACCAGTGAGTTCAGGCTTCCGTAAGGGAACGCTGCAGGCTGGTAGCTGACAGGATGTAGATTTCCTTTCTCACAGGCTTCAACGCTGGAAGTCCAAAACCCAGCTGCCGGCAGGGGTGGTTGCTGGTGAGGACTCTCCTCCTGGTTTCAGGTGACCACCCTCTCACTGTGTCCTCACCTGGTCTTTCCACTGTGCCACACCCTCCTGGTGTCTCTTCCTCTTCTGATAAGTCCACCTGTCCTATCAGTTTAGGGCTTTACCCGTACTGATTTAACCTTAATTACTTCCTTTAAGGCTTTATTTCCAGACACGTCCTAGGAGGGACTAGGCTCCCATCTATGAATTCTGGGGGGACACAGTTCAGTCCATAATACTATCTTTTTTTAAAAAAATTTTTCTTTATTAATTTTTAGAGAGAGAAGAAGGAAGAGATAGAGATAGAAACATCGATGAGAGAGAACATCGACTGGCTGCCTCCTACATGCCCCCCACTGGGGATCGGGCCCACAACCTAGGCATGTGCCCTGACCAGGAATTGAACTGATGACCTCTTGGTGCAGGGTCAACACTCAACCACTGAGCCACACCAGCTGGGCCATAATACTATCTTACTTACAAACTTGCTCAATGATGCACACATTCTCAAGATGATCCTATTGTTACATATCCCTTGAATTCTTTTTGAGGAGTGCTCAAGAATTACGGTATTCTTTGACACAGTCTCCGTGTCCATGGCAACTAGTTCCTTTGGTTATATACACTTGTTATATACGCTTTCAGCTCATGGTGCAACAGAAAAGCGAACAAATGATCAGATAGCAAAACAACGAAACACTGTCCAGGCAAAGGCCATTGTACAATTATAATTTTATTTTATTTTATTATTTTTTATTTATTTATTTTTTTATCCTCACCCAAGGATATTTTTCCATTTTTTGTACAGCTAGAGTGGGAGGGAGAGAGAGAGGAAGGGAGAGAGAGAGAGAAACATCGACGTGAAGGGACACATCGAGTGGCTGCCACCCGCACGACCAACCAGGGCCGGGGACAAACTGCAACCGAGGTACGTGCCCTTAGCGGGAACCGAATCCGGGTCTCTCCGGACCGCAGGCTGACGCTCTAACCGCTGAGCCAAACTGGCCAGGGCTATAATTTTATTTTTTATTATAGAAGATTTCTTTACAGCAAAACTAATAAGATTTATATTTTGTAAGTGACTTAAATTTGCATTGAAACAAAAGGAAAGAAGAAAATCAAACTCATAGAAACACAGTAGAATGGTATTTCAGTGGCTGAGGGGGGTGGACTGAGGGATGTTGCTATGACCTTGGGGGAGGATTGGTATAAACAAGATGAATAAGTTCTGGGCTCAGTGTACAAAATGGTGACGTTGGTTAACAATTCTGTATTGTACACTTGAAATTTGCTTACAAAATAAAGTTTAGATGTTCTCACCACCCCCATTAAAAGGTACCCGTGTGAGTTAATGCATGCAATAACTAAGTTTATTGTGGTAATCATCTCAAAATATGTAAGTCTGCCCTATCCCCATCTCATACATCTTGAATTAGCACAATTTATAATTTGTTCATCTATCTCAATAAAGCTGGAACGATGAGATATTGCTTCGGAGAGGTGATTTTTACATTCAGTCGCGATACTGCTGGGATCCAACCAACCAACTGCACGCCCGCGCGATGTATTCGTGGTCATCACCTAGTAAGGGCTGCTGCAAGCTCTGTTCTTATGTGCAGTCTGACGGAACAGCAGTTCCCTTCCTTCCCGAACCACACGGACATACTTTCACTTGTTCTCATTAGCACATAACCTTGCGGCAACAGGACTCAAAAGCCTTCTCATTAGTAATCAAAGAAAACTCTCCGGTTTATTCAGAGCTGTGCCATTCTAGACATTGAAGTGGATTTCTCAGGTTTACCTTTCGAGAACTGTGCTTCTCTCCGGGGGACACTCACATCTCTCGAACGCGATCACAATCTTATCTTCTCCTCCTCGATTATCTAATTTCAAGAGTCTAGAATCACAGTCATCAAAGAAATCAGATATACAGGTTTGATCACCGTTCATAGGATTTCACAGTCATTGAACTGTTTTTTGCGCCTTGAGCATTTTCAGACATACAAAAGTAATTTAGTCGGGTAACACAGTTCTTCTTTTTATATTTATTAAATAGTTCAGACACAGAAACAAGCATAGAAAACAAATGTATAATAAAACACATGCAACTACCACCTAGTTTAAGAAAGAAAAATTGCTAAGCATTTTTTCTTCCTGATTTAGAGAAAAGATAATAAACTTATTTACTGCATGTCAAATACAAATGCAGGTTCAAAAATGGAAGCTATTATTTGCTTTACAAAGCACATGCTCACAAAGCACAAATTCTTAGCCTCAGCTGTACACATCAACAGTCTCATGAATTTCAACTTTATTTTGATAGCCCACCGGTTTTCACATGTGGGCTATAATATACACTGGTTCTTCTGCAGTCATATCGTCTCATATTTTATTCTTTCAAGAGACAAGAAGGAAGCTCTTTACATGGTAAACTTACTAAACTGCATTCATCCCAAGTCTTCAGTAAACAGAAACACAAATAAAAGGGAAAAAAAAAATGAGAAAAGTGATTGGGGGAAAGGATACTAAGAGGGTGACTGGAAAGGAAAGAAAAAATAAAAGGCAAAAACCTTTAAAAAAGCAGATATTGCAGACAAGTGTAAGATAGTGTTCAATAAATACAACCAAAGCATGTCTAAAAGAATTCAACCTAGCCCTGGCCGGTTTGGCTCAGCGGTTTGTGTTATGTCCCTGGCCCCTGTTGGGGTTGGGTTGGTGGCAGCCAGTCCATGTGTCTCTCTCATATAGATATTTCTCTTTCTCTTCCTCCCTCTATCCTTCCCGCTCTATCTGAAGATAAATACAAAAATGTCCTCAGATGAGGATAAAAAGAAAGAAAGAATTCAACCTAAATTAAGTAAAAATAAAAGATTTTCTTGAAAAATTCATTTTACCAAGCTATATAGTAATCCAATCTCTAGCTAAATCCTATGATCAATTAAAATGAACGCATTGCTTTGCTCATGCATGAGTTTGTACAAATTAAATTGGGGATATTACTTAACAGAGTTTATAATCTACTACTTATTTTACTTCTGTTTTGTAGGGACCTTCAGAACAGTGAACTAAATGTGGTGGAAGCCACCAACACTGCATATTTATGCCTTTCCAATGAACATGCGCCCAGCCAGTGTGGCTCAGTGGTTGAGCGTTGACCCATGCACCAAGATTCCAGTTCAGGGCACATGCCCAGGTTGTGGGCCCAATCCCCAGTGGGGGGCATGCAGGAGGTGGCCAATCGATGTTCTCTCTCATCGTTGTTTCTCTCCCTCTCCCTTCCTCTCTTTCTAAAATCAATAAAGAAAAAAAATTGATTTTTAAATAAAAATAAAATGGACATGAATCCCTACTAGTTCATCTGGGATAGATTTCTTTTAATTTAACTTTTATGTTTCTTGGCTAAGTAGTGTAGGCAGGGGGTCAATGTCAAAGATTTTTTGTCGCCTTTCACCATCAGTGAGGAGCTCTTCACCAAAGGCCAAAGAAATAATGTGGTGGTTTTGCCAACCCTCAAACGTGTCCATTTCAATGATATATTCAAGGGCTACAAAGTGAGGGGACCAGTCTGTGGAGCTCTCCCGAGCTGGACCTGACCCAGGACTCCAATTCCTCTCTGGTCCCACTCTAGGTTCCTAGGTGTTGATATTGTCAAGGGTCCTGTGCCCACAGGTGCCTGAGGATGGCCAGGACTCCTTTGGAGAAGGTCTCAAAGAATCATGGTCACATATACTTGCCATGATTTCCACCTGCCATGGACCTCCGCTGGGACCCAGGCTCTCCTGCACGGATTTTCAGAGCTGACAACTGGCTCAGTGTGGAAACCTGGTAAAGTCTCTGACACTGAAGTGGCCTCCCACCTGTCTGTCTTGACGACCCTTGATTGTATACATTAGGCGGTGCCCTTACTGCTGCCCTCCCCACACTCTCTGTTGGTTTCCTCGCCCTCCATCCCTGTGGGTTGAAGCTGCCTGTGTTTTGAAGTTCCTTCTGAAGCCTGCACCCTCACTCCCTTAGAAGTTTTGTCTCCAAGAACAGATGCTCATAAATCCCCTGCATACAAATCTTCAACTCATAGCCAGTTTACTGGGAAAACAAGACAAAGCACAATAAATGGAAAAGATTGAGTTCTGGCCTCTCTAAGGCAACAGCCCAACTGTAAGAGACAACTCTTTGCTAGTCTAACTCTCAGTGAAGGAGAAACAGAATCATTGTTTATTTAAGTCCGTCGATTTTTGAAGTAGACTCAAAACAAACAAAAACATATGGTATGGCAAAAACATTTACTCCTCATAATTGTAATACAAAAATAAAGTACTTTCACTTCATCGATTTCAGCAAAGATCTTTGAAAATAACAACTCTGTTTAAAGATGCAATTAGCTGAAGATTATAAAATAATAAATTCTCACCTTTAAAATTTGAGAAAATATGTGTGACTTCTATGATTTCCCCAAATGTTTGGAAGCAGAGGTGATGTCTGAAGAAAGAAATGTTGATGGAATCATTCGTTCTTATGAAAAATTAAGAGAGTCCACAGTAGCTTTGCATAAAAATGGAATTGTTTAATTCTGGTCCTTCGATATATCTGTCTTTATGTACTCCGATATATGTGTGTGTGTGCGGTCAACTTTGTAAAAACAATGAATTTTGTATGGCCCAAACATGCATTATATTTGGATTACCTATAAATAATGAAAATTTCAGTATTGAATGCAAGATGCATTTTATTTCTTTCTCACACAAAGTCTTAAAAAGAAAGAGAGCTTTAAAATATTTTTTCTTTTCTTTAATTCATTTTAGAGAGAGAGGAAGGGAGAGGGAGAGCAAGATAGAAACATCGATGAGAGAGAACATCAACTGGTTGCCTCCTGTATGCCCCCCACTGGGGATCGGGCCCATAACCTGGGTTTGTGGCGACCTCTTGGTGCATGGGTTGGTGTTCAACCACTGAGCCACAGTGGCCGGACATTAGAGATATTTTTAAAATGACATTCTAAGATTTTTTTATGTTCTCCACCTAAATCGAGCATGTTATTGTGGATCTACCGCCATGGCCGTGTGTTTACACAGGACATGGTGTAGAATGAGAAAGACGCGTAGGGTAGCAAATGTGGTGTAGGAGTCGTCCTTGCTCCCCGCCATGCCCGGTGTGCTCCTGGGAAACTGACTCTAAAGGGTCATCTGGGTCCATTGTTGACAACATGCAGCCCTGTGTGATTTGTCTTTTGTTGTTTTTTGTGATACACCCTCATTTTGATGTACAGGATTCTAATTTAAGGTGTTTTTTACCTTTCTGAAAATACAAAAAGCCAGTGAACTAATTCCAAAAAACACAATGCTGTGCCTGGTTTTCTGTATCCCAGTTTCAGAACCGGTTTCTATCAAATTTGGGCATCAGTCTGCTCCCATTAAAATCAACAAGCATGCGTTGGACCTAAGAGAACAGGTAGCATATAAATACCACTCAGCTTCCAAAGGCTCCTTTAGCTGAGTCCATGGACGTGGTCCCTGGCACTCTGCTGGGTGGGAGGGCCGACTTCACTGAGCCCCACAGACACTGATCCTATCATAGTGGGGCTTACAGGTCCTCCAAATAAGTCATTGCAGATGGCAAGAAGGATCCTAAAGGACATGATATTTCAGGGGAGATCTGAGGTCAAGTAAGAAACTAAATACAGAGGGAAAAGCTTTTAAGCAGAGAGAAGCATACACGGGATGACTCAGAATGGAGAAGACACCGTGCTAAGGAACCGTACCTGCCCTTTCACACAAGGGCCTCCTTTTGCCGAGCAAGTAAACATGATGTAGCAATAATCCTCCTAGATACTTACACAACTGATCGGAAGACTCATTCACACAAGAACCGGAACACACATATTTATAGTAGCATTAGTCAAATGGCAAAAACTGGGCGCAACCCAAATGCCCTTTGATTGATGAAGGGATAACAGACTGTTGTGCAGCCCATAGAATGGCTTTCACTTCAGTGACCAAGACATGAGCCACTGGTTCGCACATTGTTAAGTGAGAGAACCAGTCAGCAAAGGCTGCGTGCTGTGTGACCCCGTTTGCATGGGGTTCTGAAAAAGACCCGACTGTAGACCTAGGCACCAGGTCGGTGGTTGCCAGGGCTTTTGGAGGAAGGATTGTTGACTATGAAAAGTACAAAGGATATTTGGAGTAATGATATATTATAAAATAATATAATACTATAATGATGGATACATGACACTATCCATTTGCCAAAAACCCATAGACTTTTACAGAACAAAAGTAAAACCTGGAATATATCACCTGAAGATAAAATGATTTAAAAGTGTGGAGATCCTAAAACAGAGTGTAGATGATGACCACAGGATCTGTATTACACGTGTATAAGATCCCTTACCTGCAGGCAGGTGAGGCGAACGTGCTGCTTTGGGGGACTGAAAATGCGTAGGATTACGAAACTAACGACAAGGTGTCTTATTCCAGGTGGTAAATTATGTCCCACGGGAATGAAGAATAAGAATTCTGAAGTCACCGTCCATGGACACTGGAACTGAACAATAAGTAAATAGCAAGTCACTGTTCTCCCCGTCAGAGCATTACCCACGAGCCAGGGGACAGGTGCACAAGGTAACACCTCACAGGGGGAGACATCAGGCTGAACTCATCCAGAGCCCAAAAACCTTCAAAGGAATGCCTAGAGAAATATTCAGATACATATAAACATGGGCTAGTATGTATACATATAGTTTTTGCTCTACCCTCTGAGGGGTTCTAGAAACAATAATAACTTCAGTAGTAACGAGCACATCTAGCTTTCAAAATTTCTCTTTTCTAATATTCTCCAAAAGAAGAAGCCAAGGCTCCTGGGGTAAATTCCTGCTTCTAGAGCTGGAGCGGTAATGTACAAGACGAGCCTGGAGCATTACGTAGAGCTGAGAAAACCGCAGTGTGTGTGTGGGGGGGGGCTGCCAAGGGGACACAGGAGCCCACGGAAAGAGCTCACGTTGGCCAAAGGTGAAATACTCTGAGAAATAGAATAAATATGGTAGTAGTAAATGACAGCCCAGAGGACAATATAAGCATGTGTCCAGACTCACTTAAATGCATGCTTGAACAAAGCAACAAATTGGGAGAATAAATGGAACTCCCATGCAGAAAAAAGTCCAAATACTTTTGTAGATGCTTTGTTCTCCTGGGGGTGGAGCATAATTACCTACCCCTTAGGTGTGGGCGACACACCGTGACTTCCTTCCAGAGCCAGAGGACAGGAAGGGAGAAAGGGACAGTGCGGAAACTGGATCAGCACCACCTCAGCCACGGGATCAAAGTTAACATCAACAGTGGTAAGTCATGGGAATACCGTGCACCCTCAGTGTGGCATGATGAGAACAACACTTCATCTCTGCAGTGATCACACGAGATCATGTAACTCCTTCTAGTTGTGGGAAAGCATGAGGGAAATTCCAGTTACAAGACATTCTATAAAATACCTGACCAGCACTTCAAACTGTCAGGTTCACCAAACAACAAAAATAACCTTAGAAACTGTCATGGTAGAGAAGAGCCTGTCCTGGCCAAGTGGCTCAGCTGGTTGGAGAATCATCTCGTACACCAAAAGGTTGTAGGTTTCAATCCCTGGTTCGGGGTTTGTGCAGGAGGCAACCTACTGATGTTTCTCTCTCATTGACGTCTCTCTCTCTCTCTCTCTCTCTCTGTTCCTGGGTGAGGATTTAAAAATAAATAAATGAGCCTAAGGATACAGGATGATATCCTGAATGATATCCTAAATAGGAAAAAGTTATTAAGTAAAAAATAAGGAACTTTAACTAAAACATGGCTTTTAGTTAATAATATTGTATCGCCATCATTTCATTAGTTGTGACCAATATGTTACAGTAATATACAATTCTTATAATAAGGGAAACTGAATTTGAGTTCTAAAGATGTCTCTGTACATCACTGTAACTTTTCTGTAGCCCTAAAACTATCGTTAAATTTTAAAAATGTATTAATAAATACAACCGTGGTCAATTGTGCCTCAGTAAAGCTGTTTTTTTTTTTAAAGCACAAAATAAAAGTCTAGAAGTACTAAAATAGAGTTACCATTTCCAATCCACTGACTATCCAGGAATTTATGAAAAAATATTTGATATTAAAAAACAGTAACACCTGCTATCCATAACAAAGTCAATTATTTTTGAGGTCATAGAATGTATTGAAAATCTCCACAGAGAATCATAATTTTTTCAGGATTACTAAATAAATAATGCCATTTCCATATCTCTAGTCATGCATA
The DNA here is from genome assembly GCF_014108415.1 of Molossus molossus. Lineage (NCBI taxonomy): Eukaryota > Metazoa > Chordata > Mammalia > Chiroptera > Molossidae > Molossus > Molossus molossus. The sequence continues at coordinate 6,393,478 of NW_023425366.1, read as the reverse complement.
TTTATAATTATTTCTTCACTAACCTGTGAGAGTAAAATTGAAATGCTAATGCCATGACTTTCTGATTAAAGCAAGCAGAGTTCATGCTCTTCACTCATCAAATAAGTGCATCTATCTCTGGATAAGTGCTAAGCATGTTGTATTAAATTATCTTTAGACGTTCAAAATGGTGACTCCAGGGAGCAGTTAATTAGTAAAAAACCCTCCAATCCACTCAATGAAATATGTTCCCACCAGATGTGAAGGGAAAACGCTCACTTGTCCTTTACCTGGGAAAATAAACTGAGATGCAGAGGTTGATACACAATAATTCAGTTTTCATCCACTCTCCTACCTGCGTTGACAGGGTTGAAGAGGCCAAATTCCTTGTCACATCACAATGGCCCCGTTGGGATTTCATCTAATGAAGGGTGAAGTCCTCTCAGATTTCTGAGCAACTCCAAAATGTCAGTGAGAAGGCTGACATTTTATTCCGTGGTTTGTTTTAGAACCTTCTCTAAAGCATGTCTGCCTGAAGGGTCCCCTCTCAGTCCACCTTCTTCACTGATTTCTAAGTAAATTTTTGATTGTTTAAATATTTAAAGACGTAAATATTTAGAACAGGTCCTCATTGAACTGCAACTAACCTGTGAGTTGAGAAGTCACTTACGAGATAGGTTCTTCCCTGTTTGCAGCCAAATCCAATTACTTCAATAAATATTCACCAGCCGCCTTCTAATGCAAGGTCCTTTGGTAGGCAAGAACCGTGCATTTCATGGACTGAGAAAACAATAAAGAAGACATAAAGACGGCAAACGAGCACATGAAAAGATGCTTCACATTACATTGTCATCAGGAAAATGCAAATTAAAGCAATGAGACACCATGACATGCCTATTAGAATGGCCAAAATCCAGGACACTGTCAACAAAAGTGGTGAGAACAGAGAGCAACAGCAAATGTGATTCATTACCGAGGGGAATGCAAAATGGTGCAACCACTTTGGATGACGGTTGGGCAGTTTCTTACAAAATTGAACATACTCTTACTATACAGCCATCATGCTCTTTGTTATTTATCCAGAGAGTTGAAATCTTATGTTCACAGAAACACCTGCACACAGATGTTTGTAGCAGCTTTATTTGTCATGTCAAAACCAGGAAGCAACCATGCTGTCCTTCAGTAGGCGAAGCAAACTAGTATATATAGGCAACGGAAGATGATTCAGTGCTAAGAACATGAGTCATCAAACCATAAACAGACATGGATAAAATTTAAATGCATATTACTCGGTGAAAGAACTCAATCTAAAAAGTTTACATAATGTGTGTTTCCAACTATAGGGCATTCTGGAAAAGGCAAAAGCTATGCCGACAGTGGCAAGTCCAGTGGTTGCCAGGGGTTGTGGGGAAGGAGGGGTGAACAGGTGGGGCACAGAGGATTTTAGGGCATTGAAACTACTCTGTGTGATAGACTGCACAACATCAAGGGTGAACCCCGATGTCAACCATGGATTGTGGATGATTATGATGTATCTGTGTAGGCTCACCAACTGTAGCAATTGTACCACTCTGGTGAGGGACGTTGGGATTGGAGGAGGCAGGAACTACATGGGAAATCCCTGTACCTTTTAGTCAATTTTGCTGTAAACCTAAAACTCTCTTTAAAAATAAAGTCTATGAAAAAGAAAAACAAGCTCATATCACTCATTTGTGGTGTGGGTATTTGTGGTAATTGACTCATCAGCATGGACAAGTCATAAACTACTGATATCCGCACCCCTCTTTTCATTAGATGGGGTCCACAATGTTTTTTTTTTTTCTTTATTGATTTTTAGAGAGAAAGGAAGAGAGAGGGAGAGAGAGAAACATCGATGAGAGAGAACACTTATTGGCCGCCTCCTGCATGCCTCTCACTGGGATCGGGCCCACAACCTGGGCATGTGCCCTGACCAGGAATCAACCAGCAACCTCTTGGTGCAGGGTCGACACTCAATCACTGAGCCACACTGGCCGGGCCATAATCATCTTTGATGCATGAATACGTTCAAGCCTCTATGGAGCTATGAACTCTCTCAGAACATTTTTCACAGGCATACAGTAAAAGAAGAAACACATTGTGTTGAGATAGTCATCAAAATATATATTTTAAAAATGTTTTACAGTATTATCCAGGGTGGGGCCATAGTGGGTGTATTGTTCATGTGAAAAAATAATAGAATAATTAATAAATAATAATACAAGAATAAACTGTTTTGCATATTCACAACTGTAAACCTACTTTTGCCCCACCCTGTATATGCTATTTTATTAAAACATTAAATAAAAATACTTAGCCACGCATAATAGTTTCTATCCTTTGAGGTAATAATGAGCATATATATTATTTGAATATATCTGCAAGAACTATAATTTAATATAAAAGCATACAAGATTTATAATAACAAAATAGCAGGTATTTCAGATACTAGGTTGTTTAACTTTTCCTTTCTTTTCACGGAGGAAGATGGTAGATTTTCGCTGCACTGCCCTTTCATCGCCGGCGGTGGCGCAAGCTCCCTCCTGACAAGCTTGCCCTCACCGCTCCTGCTGCCTGGGATGCTTTTCTCTAAAAGCGGAAGCAATGATGCCCGAGTGGCCTTCAGTCCTGAGATTCAGTTTGTCTCCCCCTGAAAAGCTGCCCTTGACCTTCACGCCAAAGCAGCCAATCGATTACTCCCTGGGCAGGGCCCCCCTGAGCCTGGGCTTCACACCTGCTCCTTCAGCTCTCAGGGGTTGGGCCCTCTCTTTCCCGTCTGTTTCCAGTACTGGAACGTTCCTGCCCCCTCATAGGTGTTCAGTGCATGTTTGGCAAGTGGGTAACTGGATGGCGTCTCCCACGTGTGCGCTGTAGCTCGTGCGTGTGCTAAACTCACAGTGTGATCACGCAGGAAGGCTCCCGCAGAGTGGGAGGGGAGATGAGGGTCACCCACTGCCATCATTCTCCTGAGTGGGGAGCACCCTGTTGCACAAGTGTGTTCCCAATCTTTCCTCTATTACTCCACCCTAAGTCCACACAATTATATACTAAATATGCAAACACAGTGGAATCCACATATATCTTTATGTGCGTGTTTTATCTTTATTTTGGGATTTTCTTAAGGGTTTAAAAATGCACCCTTATGTCCATAGCAGCACTATTTACAATAGCTAAAATCTGGAAACAGCCCAAGTGTCCACCAGTAGACGAATGAATAAAAAAGCAGTGGTACATGTACACAATGGAGTACTACGCAGCTGTAAGAAAGAAAGATCTCTTATCCTTTGAGACGACATGGAGGGACCTGGAGAGTATTATGCTGAGTAAAATAAGCCAGTCAGGGACAAGTACCACATGATCACACTTATTTGTGGAACATCATGAACAAAATAAGCTGTCGAGCAAAGGAGATCCGGAATCATGGAAGTAGGGAACAGACTGACAAACCTCAGAGGGATGGGGGTGGGAGGGGTGGTAAGAGATAAACCAAAGAACTTCTCTGCATGTACGCACAAGCAGTCAACAGACATCGGGCTGGGAAAGCAGAGGGGAGTGGGAACGGGAAGGGGGGGTCAGTGGGGAAAAAAGGAGGACACCTGTAATACTTTCAACAACACAAATAAAATATAACAAAATAAAAATAACCCAGAAAGAAATATAAAAACCTTCAAACACTTTGACACCATGGGTCCTGTTTTTTTGTTTTTTAAAATAAAACTAGAGAAATAATGCTTAATATAAAGACTTACTGTATGTACATGATCATGGCAGTGTTGTTGATACCAGGAAAAAAAAGAGAAAATGAATCTAGATAGCAATATGCAAATAGTTAAATAATTAAGGAATGTGTACATGGCAGAAGAGGAGGTAGCCAGTAAAATTATTTCTTACAGGATTTTCAATAAATCATTTTTTAAAAATTTTGAATGAAAGAAGTATATCAGTTTTTATGTGTAGGATAATGGCATTATCTATTTCTGCATATCAATCTATTTTTTATGTGTTTATTATTCTACCAGACTACTCGAAGTAATAAACATATATAATACAAAGAAATAACACCAGAATTTTAATTATCTTTGATTGGTAGACATACAGATGCTTTGATCTTCTACTTGCTCCTTTCCGGAATCTTTTGAATATTCTGAGTCTGTATCATTTTATAATGTGGGAATATACTGAGTCAGAGGCAGTACCACAGTGTGTATGGGCCACAGTCTTTCCTGCTGTTTTATTTCTGCATCTCGTTCTGGGTTGGTGCAGCCTGAAAGAGGTAAGGGGAGACTTGATCTTTCATACTACTCTACACTGGACTGGGCAGATGGAGCCGCTGAGGCAGAGAGCCAGCGGTCGGTGGCCCCTAGTGGCCAACGCTGACGTCTAAGCAGCTGCTCCACCAGGCAGTCAATCCAAGGTGTGCCCAGAGGGTCCAGGACCAAGGTGACCCGTGCACGTATCTCTCAGAGTTCTTAAAGAGGGCGTGCCCCCCTTACTCTTTAAGACACCAGTTTCTGACATGCTAGAAATATTCCTTCCCCTTAGTCTGTGCGTTTCAATGACAGAACGAAACTTCTCAGAAGTGAAGTTGCTCAGGCCTGTCTTGTCACGTCTGGGTCTTCTCTTGAGCTCGTCTTCAGGCGTGACACCAGCGCCTGGAGCTCAGAGACATCTCTTTGGAGGATATGCTGTGTTCAAGGTGGGGGTTCTGGGTCTGCCAGGGGGCTTAGGCCTGGCATCGCAGTGAGGGATTGTCACTGGACCAGCCTCAGTCTCCTGTTCCTCCATCCTGCAATCCTTTTTGCTGTTGCTGCTGACAACAACAACAACAACCAACAACAAAGAAAACATGCCTAGTTTTCTGCAGAGACAGCACGTTCTCTTGGCCATCTCTATCACGCTACGTGGATTAAGCAAGGGCCACGCTGTCTCTTCAGCTATTCTGTCCATAGCAGAAATTGCTTGGCAGGTAAGTGGCCCTTCTTTGCCTCTGTTACTTCAGGGCCTCATCATCGCCGTGGATATCAATGAACCCAACTCCATAACTGCTCCCTGTACCATCACCTCTATCCTGCAGAGAGACACCCCGAACTTCTCAGTGATGCTGCTACCCCTCTTACCGGAAGACTTCAGACAGATTTGGTAAGTACTGTGTCCCCTGAGTCCCTCCATGGTACACGATCCTCTGGGGAATTTTCTTAATTTATGGAATATATCCATCCCAGCATGCCCACTTCCCTCAATCCATTTTATTCTTTTTTCTACCACCTTCCAGAACAGCTCAGCCATTCTACTTTGCTCAGCATTGGCCGAGTCCTTCTTCCAGGGGTGAGGAATCTTGGATATTTATAACATTATTTGCGGGCCATACAAAAGTATCAACTTAAAAATTCGCCTGTGATATCTGGTCAGGACAATTTGGTGGGACGTGTAATGTGAGCTGGTACTGATTTTTCAGGCCTCATATGGCCCGCAGGCCAGACGTCCCCACCCCTGCAAATTAGCCCATAGGAGCCATCCTAGCCACGACTTTGCCACATTCCCAAAGGTTCTTGCCAGCATTTCAAGTATTGAATCCCAAGAACATGCCCCCAAGACAATGAGTTATTACTTATCTAGTCTAATATTTTGCCCCTTTCATACCAATGCATTCCTAGGGGTGTTCTCCTAGCCTGTGTTAAGCAAGAACAGTCTATTGCAATAGTTATATAGTTATATAGGGTTCGAATCCTAGTTCCACTGACTAGCTGTGTGACCTTGGGCAAGTTGTTTCCTGTGTCTCAGTTTTCTCACATGCAAAACAAGGATGATAGCCTGGCTGGTGTGGCTCAGTGGTAGAGCATCGACTCTGCACGAAGAGGTCGCCGGTTCAGTTCCCAGCCAGGGCACATACCCAGGTTGTGGGTCCAATCCCCAGTGGGGGGCGTGCAGGAGGAGGCCAATCAATGTTTTCTCTCATCGATGTTTCTATCTCTCTCTCTCTCACTTTCTCTCTCTAAAATCAATGAAGAGAAAAAGAAAAAAGAAAACGAGGATGATAATATTGCTACCTATCTTGAAGAGTAATTATGTATTAAATGCAGCACCACATGCAAAATGCTTGGTACTATGCCTGCACACAGTAAATACTCAAGAAGTATCAGATCCTGGCGGTGTTGCGCACTTAATGTTGGAGATGGGCTTGGCCGCCCGCTCTCTTTGGGCTACCTTAAATGAGGTCATGTGATTTGAAGTGTCCCTGGGTGGTTCAACCACTAATCTAAAATACCAGACTTCAAAATAAGCTATGAGTGGTCCCACTCTAAGGACCCTGATGGTTATAGGAAAACGAACGCTCATATTTGTAATTTGTAATTTGTAATTTGCATCTACTTTTCAAAACATTGCAGAACCACCCTGTCACAGTGGTATCTCTTAACTTCTCACCTTTGGTAGTCAACTCTCATGATGGTGGAGCGTGAAGCCTCTGGGAAGCTCTGTCATCCTTCCTGGGGAATCTGATGTTTCACTCGGCTCTAAGGCTATGGACCATGAGCTGTCTGTCCCTTTTCGCTCACCTTGAGCTGACCTTTCCCACGCAACGGGGCTTCTGGTGGTGTGCCCTGGAAGATTAGACTGGGAACTTGGGCAGATGTTTCTGTCAGGAGAAGGGTACTGATTGCAGGTGCACTGTCAGAGCCCAGAGCAGAGAAGGTCAGGGGAAAATTATGTACCTCCTCAGCACCAGAGGAGGGCATAGATATAAAACGAATTTAACTAAGTATTGTGAATTGAACTGCCAGGCAGGTGAGCACAGGAGACACACAGACGTCCACCAAAGCACCCAGAGCCAGTCCATGGGGCCTCTCGGGGCTGGACACAATGCCACCAGCCACGCTGGACTGGATGCAGTCATCAGAGCAGAGGCATTTCCGGGAGAGGACGGGCTGGCTGGCAACGGAAACACCAGTAAGATGAACTGCTGGTGTTTACAGAATTGTTTTGGAAGGCATGTGACCTTGTTGGCCACACTAAGCCCCAGCAGCTCTACACTCAGCAGGTAAACAACGTCAATGACTGTTCATTTAGCAGCTACTGCCGCCTGTGACACACTCTATGGTTGACAGTATCTGGTGACACTTCCCTGCTTTCGAGTCTCAACTCCACTATTTCCTAGTGACGTAACTTCTCTGTGATTCTGCTCCTTCGCCTATACTGTAGGTTCCTATAGGTCCTATAGGAATACAACCCTTCTTCATAGAACTGTGGCAAAGACTAACTGACCTCATGTATGTAAAGTATCTAACATTGTACTCGGCACACAATAAACTCTCAATAACATGCAGTAATTTATTTCACTATGATTGTTTCTTCTCTACAGAGCTCTGAATAAAACATGGCCTACGGCAGCTGGGGGCTTGTAATCCATCAGAACTAATACCTAACCGGGCAGTGGGTGGTCCGGGAGGACGGAACTCTTCAGGGCTTCCTCAGCCACGGTAATCGGATGGCTCGGTGGATCGGCTTTATGAACAAGAACAAACATGAGAAAAAAAGAAGTAATGGCAAGATTTGGGAAAATGAAAGAAGTTGACATGTTTTCCTTCTTGTAAAGGAAGATTATTGTTAGGGACTATGCACAGAAAGTTGTCAAAAATTGGAAGGTCTGTCTTTTAAAGAGGTTCATGGAAAGACTGAGCTTTGCAAAGATATAAAATGCTTTGCTGTTTTTTAAATCAGCACTTTGAAATGTGGTTTTCTTATTAAAAAAATTAATGTTGCATTATTGCAGGTGCCTCTCTTTCCCCCCTCCCTTTGCCCATGTCCACCCACCCCTTCCTCTCCCTCCCTCGGACTTCACCAAACTTGTCTGTGCCTAGGGGTTATGATATATGCTCTTTAGCTCATTCCTTCACCTTCTTTATCCACCCCCCCACACACACACACCCCCAGCACCCGCCAGTCTGTTCCATGTGTCCATCCTTCTGGTTCCATTTGTTTATCCGTTTATTTTGTCCCTTGGATTCCACATCTTGGTGAGATCACATGGCATTTGTCTTTCTCCGACTGGCTTATTTCGCTTACATGGTATTATCAGGTGTGGGGAATCTTTCCCCACTGCACTGGCTGTAATTCAGGAGCTGAGAAATGGCGCTAGAGAAACCCTGTACTGACGCTAGAGACACATGAAGCCAGCCTCAAAGCGTCTCCCGACCCAGCCTGGCCACAGTCAGGGGCTCCTGATGGCAGAGAGAGGCTGACACTTCTGCCCGGGCTCCGGGCCAGGCTGCTGAGAAGCCTGCGCTTACGCATGCGCGAGGTCGGGAGCCTCTGGGGAGCTGGAGGCCGCGCGGTGCACCCGGTCCTCGAGGTACGGACGGCGGATCCGTCGTCCCGGGACCATCGCGCCCAGATGATGCACAGCAAGCCTGAGAGTCTGGGGACCAACCCCGTCTTCCAGAGGCAGGTGGAGTCCATGTGCATTAATGACCTCTAGCTGCTGCAGCCGCTCAGGCCTGTCCCGCCGCGGTCGCAGGTCGTCAGAGGAGACAGTTGTCATAAAGTGTATCCTGAGGGGGAGGCACTATGGCGGGCCTGCTGCTCCCTTCTGCTGTGCCTTTCATGGGGGTTCCCACCACCTCTGTCCAAAAAGGTATAAACTGTGTCTCTGGTGAAATGAGGAGCAAATTGAAGTCTTTTTTATCTCTTTTATTAAATTTCAACTTATTTATCACCCTGTGGGTCACACTGGCCTTATATTTGGACACGTGGGTGTTCTCATCATCTCCCCATCAGCGGGGGGGGGGGTGGGGGGGCTTTCCCAGAGCATCCAGCAGTTACGTAAGACAGACAGGAAGGTGGGGTCGTTCGCTCATTTCTTCTTTTACTCCTGGGTTTCTTTTCAGTGGTCTACTTAAAAAAAACAACAATCTTTTGACTGATGGTCAAATGCATGCTTTCATTAATTCGTTTAGTAATGAATGAAATTGCTCGGCTGGTGTGGCTCAGTGGACTGAGCACCCACCCACGGGCTGGGAGGTCCTGGTTGGATTCGGGTGGGGCACATGCCCGGCTTGTGGGCTGGATCCCCAGCAGGGGGCGTGCAGGGGGCACTGATGAAGGCGCTTCCCTCACATCATGTTTCTCTCTCCGTCCCTTAAAAAATCAATAAAAACATATTTTTTAAAAAAAGAGTGAATGAAATCAATCAGCGAACAGATATTTAATGAGTGCAGATCCTGTGTCATAGGCTAGGATGCTGCTCTAGTTTTCTGTACATGTCTGTGTGCTGACGCTGGGGGCACAACAAGCAAGTCTTATGATACAGCAAACCATCATAGTGCTTAGCTATTTCTACAGCCCGTCTGGCCAGCAAGGCTATTTATCATTTACTCAACAAACACCACTGAACACCCCTGACGTTGCCGGCACTGTGTTTGGCACTGGGTGACAGTAACAGGCAGAAGCAAAGTCCTCGTTCTCACGGTGCTTACCTTCCGCAGGAGACAGACAACCGCTGGATAATACAATACAGTCATAATAGGACAGACGCTGAAAGTAATAAGAAGAAAATTAAAGAGGATAGGGGGTCGAGGATGGCCGAGTGGGGAGGGTGACATGGATCAGAGCACCAAAATCCCTGAGCTCCTTCCCCACCTCCAGGACTGTTCCTGAGGCTGGTCAGCAAGGTCACGCGTGGCTTAGCTACACTCCCGTCTGGGTGTTCAGAGAATTCATACGAGCAATGGATCCAGATGCTACTGGAGCAATATTGGGCACAAGGGTAAGCTCCTCTGCCTGGAGAGTGAAGGTCAACTCGGGAGAAGCAAGGAACTGGCCAGAGGAGAGGGGCCCTGGGCAGCCCGGAGGGCCAGAGGGGGGCAGCGCACCACTGTGCAGGCTCCCGGTCGGCGTTCCTGGGAATTTCTCGTCTCTTCCAGACACAGCCCGAACTCCTGTATTATCTCAGCCTCCTGAATCGAAGCTGTGAGAAGGGAACATGTCAAGATAGCAAAGGAGCAAGATAATGGGTGTAAAAGGACAAAAAACAGAAAAGCTCCTCCTGAATGATCCCAAGTACTGTCACCAGGACGCGGGCCTGTCAAGCAGGAAACGGCAAGGACGGTTCAGCTAAAAGGAAGAAAAGCCTTTTAGCTTTGCCCGCCCGCGGGTCCTGGTGACTTCCTGGCAGGAGCCACGCTCACTTAACAAGTGAGGGCCACTGGGGTGCACACCGGGAGCTGAAGCAAACAGGGTTTGAGTGACAGTTTAGTTGATGATTAGTTGGGAGGCGCCTCTGCTTACATAATCATAATCTTTATTTTAAACTGGGAGAAAATAGCCACTTAACAACAGAGTATCAGTGTTCTGTCATAAATGACAAAGCATTTTATACAGAGTTATTGACTGCTCTTAAGAGAACACAGAATTATAGTTTTAATTTCTTAGCAACAGTGAGGGACGGTAATCACCAAGCATGTGATGCTCAGGAACAAAATAATTCTCACCCCCACAACGCAGACCCACCCTGGTAGGACAGGATGCTGAGGGTAGTCACACCTCCTATGGGACTTCTCAGATGCTCCTGTCATTTTTGTTCAGTTTCTTGATTGCTTGAATACACCTTCTGGAATTCAATGAGAAAACTGACTATCAGAACTATATAATTTGAGGAGTCTCTAACGGTGAAATAAAGTATAATAAATAACTTTTATTCAGCTGTTTCCAGGGGACAAAGGTTTTTACATCCTTGCAATACTTTTCCTTTCCATTTCTCTTGATTTTTCAAACTTTCTGTGCATATCTGTTGATTTAATTATTTAAAAACTTTACATTAAGCCCTGGCCGGTCTGGCTGAATGGTTAGAGTGTTGGCCCGCGGACCAAAGGGTCACGGGTTTGATTCCGGTCAAGGGCTCGCTCCTCTGCCACACTGGTTGGGGTCCTGTAGGAGGGAACCAATCGATGTGTCTCTCTCACATCGATGTTTCTCTTTCTCTCCCTCCTTCCCTCCCATTCAGTCTGCAAATAAATGGAAAAAAATATCTTACCGTGAGGAAAAAAAAAAATTTACATTAAAAAACAATGAAATTATTTCGCATAATGATTCAAATCTATTTTTAATTTACTTTTTATTGAAGTGAAGTTGACACACAACAGTATATTAGTTTCAGGCCTACAACATAATGATTCGATATTTTTACGCATGGCAAAATGATCACCACATTAAGCCCAGTTAACATCCAATTCAAGTCTGTTTTCAACTCCATTTTGTTCTGCTGGTTTAGGTTTAAACTCTTAGATCTACAGTTAATTCTTTTCTAATTAACAGCTAAGACAAAAATGTTGGAAGGTATTTTTTTTCCAGTTTCCTGTCTTCTCTTCTCGAGTCTCAGCTTTTCGTTCCCTTGTAGGATGAGTCCTGCTACATTGAAGCCCTTCTTCAACTTGGTCATTCTCCTTTGAGTGACAAATAGCTTATCCGTGTACTCAAACCTCAGTGAACAGCCACAGCACTGCTTACTTAGAAGGGGGAAATCCATGCATGTAGCCTATAATAGTGATTTTTAATACCTGAAACTTGATGATATAACGAGTCACAATTTCCTTTATACAAGTAAAGAAAAAATATAAAAGGGTGTATTTAATATATATCCCTTGGGCCATCAGTCTTGAGTATATTGGGGTCCCCCCAAATTCCCAGCAATAAAACCATGTTTCTCCTGCCATCACCATTCTGTAGAACTGCCAACAGTTGAGCTGTGTCCAGGTCTTGACTCTGCCCTGTGGAAATAAGAAGAGAGAGGAAGGATCCGAAGGGTGTCACCCAGCAACTGGTTAGTTTTGATCCCCCAGGACACTGGGTTTCTGGCTTCCAGGCCTGCACATTCTACCCTCTGACCAGAGTTCACAGCATTGTCTGAACACTGCTCCCCTTGCCCGCTGTTGGCACAATCTCTGTGGGGAACAGCAGGCGGGGCTGGCTGGAGCGCTCACTCTCCCCTCTCATCCAGAAGCTTCTAACCCCTCCCCCTCGCCGCCACAGCTCCAGAGGCTCTGGGTTCCCCCGTGAGGGTGGCGAGTTCCATGTGGCTCCTAGCAGTCCTTGGGCGTGTTTATCTCCTTGACTACGAATATGCCTGTTGCCTGTACGGATGTGGAAGCTCCTGTCTCCTCTTCCTGTCACTGTGCGGCGGACCGAGCCTCCGGAAGACTCCTCATTAACTCAGGTTCTTATGTCCTTTCAAGGGATTTAATTAGAAAATTCATCCACGTGTTGTTTTTTTTCTCTTTGGGGAGCTTGTGCCATATTCAAAACAGTAAACAAATATAAAAATGCACTCCTAAAACAAAGATGATTTCATCAATATCTTTGTGTAGATCAGTATTCTGAGAAGCAAATATTTAATGCTAACATGGGACTTTGAAATGCACGAAAAATGTCCTTTATTCGGGTCTCACTTGATTTTCTGTTTCTTGGAGACATTCATTCAAACAAAGGCGTGGGAACAAACAAACCAGGGTCGTTATGTTTATGCCTCGTTTCTGTGCCAATTAGTCCGTGTGATGGGAAGAGACTCTTGTTCCACGAGCAGTGTGTTATTTCACCATTCCTGATTAAACTAATGACTTCTGTTAAAGTTCACAAATAATTCATTTTCCTTTTTATCAACCTCCCCTAATGGGATTGTCTATTTTCCCAAATATGAGACTTTTCTTCTCTTAGCAGACAAATATTACAATGAGCATTCTCCTAGTTTGTGTGTGTGAGTGTGCGCGTGCGCACGCATGTTTTAAGGCACAAGAAGACACATTTAGTAATAAGAAATTAAAAACAAAAAGTGTCAAATTAAATGCGTTCACTTCTGCAAACAATTTTCCCACACTGAAAAGTCATATAATTTGTCGTAAGGAGAAAGAAAGAAAAGTTGGAACTACTGAACCACAGTACAAGTTAACTTGGAAATATTATATTATTAAACCAGTGACATAGTTCCCACCTTTCTCGCCATAGAGGGAAGAAAGGATTATGTTTGGTTCTAACTTTAAATAGGTTCCATTTCTTAATATATGTTAAATCTATTAGCACATTTTCTTTGTAACAGATCATCTTATCTCAGACTTTCTTTGCGTTTCGGAGATAAAGGAGAAGCATCACAGCGTCTGTATAACTGTTCTCCCCTCCCCCACCTCTTTTTATACAATGTACAATAATAAAAACGTATGAGTTTGGGAGAGGACCTAAAACACGATTTTCAGTTTGGCTCTAAAGGAGAGAGCCCTGGAGCTATTGGAAGCCTGGGCATCTCCGGTTAAGGAAAAGAGAGCATGTTGATGGGATTCGAAACTGGAAGTGGGAGTGATCTATGAAGCCGCACTCACTGAGCGCCTCCGCCGTTCCTGTTTCCCAGTGGATGTCGAGGGACGTGTGGTGGGGTCCCAGGTGCTCTGGACGTTACTGAATGCTTCTGCAACATCAAGTCCATTTGCACCCCATTGAATAGCAGCTTGTGTTTGGCCGGATTGACCCCATCACAAGCTCTAATGATAAATATTTTCAAAAGGCCTAAAGCAACAGCCGCCTGAATGGCCTGGCTCCATCATGCGATTCAAGGTGGAAACGTCGTCTCCGTAGGCCCAGGGTGAGGCCAGGTCTGCGGCTGCGCTGGGCGTGTTCGGGATGCTCCCTCCCCCACGGGTGAGCGGTCCAGGGCTCGGTGAACAGTGAGTCATGTTTGCGGCCGGGAGGCATCTTGCAAGCATCCTGGTAAAAATCTGATGTTGCTGACAGGAGGAAATCCAGTTTTTGGTGACAAAGTGAATTCCATTGGATCAAGTCTTTCCCTAAAATGGAAACCCCTGACTTACGTTATTTGAGCCCCCCACATTCGCTGTTTTGTTGAATGTGGTTTGTGCTGTGTGTTCAGTTACTTGCAGATGGACGCACCCTTTTGCTGAGAACGAACTGCTGAGCCCCCCTGGAGCACACTGATCCGGAGCCGAGGTCGTCTGGTTCTGTTTCCATCTGTTTGGGGGGGGGGTCACCATCCTACAAACGTGCTCTTTACTTAAGTACCCCTTTCACTGAGAGAGATTCAAAATCTGGTAACAGGTAATATGATGCATCATAATTTTATTTAATGGTTTTAGCTAGCATGCTTTTCAGACTATTTTAGTAATTTGTAGAGGCATATATAGAACATAAAAATATATAATGTGCATATGTAATTATTATAAAATATACAATGTGGTATGTATTATATAAAACATAAGGCATAGTATATAATATCTGTATATTCTTTCTATCTCTGTCCCTGTCTCTGCCTGTGTGTGTGCTATGACATTTGAAATCAGTTTTATTACCAAATATTATTCAAGCAATGCTGCTGTTTCATCACTCATCTCTCAGAATCCGCAAGCTGAATACTGAGATTACGGCCCACGACCTTCTGGGAACTTACTTTCTGTCCTGCCAGTACCCTGAATTTAGAACATTGGTTCATTCATGGAAGTGCCACCTTCCCAAGCCAAGACTTCCATTAGGTCAAGATTAATGTAACTAATGAGCATTCTGTGCCTGCGTTTAAACCACCACCACCCCAGCTCGTCATCTGTACCCCCCTTGTGATCTGTCATTAGGACACAGTCACCTTTGAGATAATGGATGTTGAGCCACGTTTAGAAATCCTGTCACAAGCTCGATTCTCCTTCCTCTCCTCCATCTCACCCCTGAGCCCCCACCCTCCGGAGAGCATTATGCCTGTGGCTTTTGATTAAATTAACAAGTGCTCCTTTAATAGTGTCTCAGGAAAAGATATGACATTTATTTAAAAGTTGCAAGCATTGACTTAATTCACCTTAACTGACCTGGTTATTCTCAAATTCTTCCTGTTTTATAGTTGGACACACTAATGAGAAGAACACTTATTACTTCCTCCCCAAATAAGTCTGACTAATAGGGAATTTTACAAGATTAATTACAAGGAGTTTTTCAGAAAGTGCTTGTCCAAGAAACAATCAACAATTTGGTAATATACATGCACTATTTTGAATTATAATTCAGTGAGACCTTCAAACTACTTTGTCATCCACTTCTGTTTTAGTATCTGCGGGTATAACATTCTTTTTAGAAAACAGTAAATTAGCTGTTGCATGTTGTTGAACTAATTATTTGACCTGGTTTGATACAGTTAGAGTGAGCACTTTTTGCAAATGGCATGTAGAAGTATGGAAATGCATAAGCAAAGTCATACCAACTAGCTTGAGAACCTATCACAATCTGCCTGAAAATAAATAAGCAACCTAAGACCTCTTACTACTTTTTTCCTCAGTTTTAGTCAACATATCCCTCACTTATTTAGGTGTTAAAAGGTTAACATAGATATTGTGTCTGCTGCACTCAAAATGGAAGAATCCAGAGTAGGAAACCGACCCTCGCAGAATCCTCCTGGTTTCTGGGTCTGGTTATTCCTCCTGAAGAACTCGGAGCAGAGACGATGGGAGAGGAGGGCCCGGAGAACGAAGTGGGAGGCATGTCGACCACCGCGCATTCTCCCCGCTTCTCACTTGCTCTTCCTCCCTCGGTCAAAGCTCCTGGGGCTGGCGCTCACCTGAGAGGCTGAACTGCGGCAAGTTCAGAGCGAACTGGAAGAAAGTCAATGTTTAGCATGAAGCGTGGTATTCTAGTAAGTATTTACTCCCGCAGGTCCTTACTGTGTTACTAATCCCCATCCCTTCCTCTGTTCTTCTTCTCTCAAGTCCCGGCATGAACTGAGATACGGTGTAAGATACCTTCAGTGGATACCATCCTGTGTAGTTGCCTAACTAGTTAAATCCTGGTTAACCGTATCGCTGCTCCCTTTCCGCGACGGTCCTTGAGAGGAGGCTATACGGGCCCTGGTGCTGACCTGGTATAAATAATTAATAGATGCACGTGTTTAATTGATTGAGTGAACAATACTGAAGCTCCAACAGACCTGACAAAGTGAAAGATATATTTCCAATTTTTTCATCTCTGGTCCTTATAAGTCTCACTTTGTCTTTATGAAGTAAGAAGTTACAGCAGGAAGTCACAGTGCACAATCAGAAGAAACCAGAACTCGGCGGTTTGTGCAGAATTGATCATGAAAACAGCAGAAGGGTGGGAGGGGGGAAACAGGCAGGCGGGGGACGTAAATCAAGTTGTCCCCGCATCTCTTTGTGTTACGCAGTGTCTCCGATGGTGTCACTTATATATTATATAATTTCGTATGCATTATGTATATTACATATCACACGTTATATGTCACACCTGTTCCTTTCATGGTCACTCTGACTTTCAGAGTGGAAGCCAGTGAAATGAAGACGCACTCATTTGAAAGGTTCCCTTAGTCTGCTAGCGGTGGAAACTCAGCCCAGAGTCCAGGACGTCAGCACTATGAGCCCCTCCCTGGCAACCTGAATACGCACATTCGAGTTTCATCAAACCACCTGTTAGGCCTCTGACCGGACGTTGTTAATATCATCCATTTGCAGATCAATCAAATGAACTGCTCCGAAGACCTAAAGAACACACAGCAGCCCTGTAATGAACACCCAAGGAAAAATATCTCCTAAAACCACTGTTTTCAGACATTAACCCATCAGTAAGTACTGTAATCTTAGGTCTTCGTTTCAAGCTAAAACTGCCAGGAAATCAGCTCCACGGAGGATGTATATCTTCCTTCGGGAAGTGAAAGGCTGCAACCATTAAAAAATAACCATCCGTCTTTTATTGTTGAGCACTGCTTATATTTCAGTGTAGACTTTCACCGGTCCCCGTGTGCATAATTTCACACTGGGTTTATTTTCTCTAGAAAATGTTTTGGTGCCAAGCTGCTTGCATGGATGTGGAAATGTATATTGTTTCTGATAAAAGATTGATGATGCCCTCCAAGCCGCCTGCCTACTTGGAGCAGGAACCCCCAGCTTTACACTCCTAGTAGCTCACTGGGCTCACAGGGTTGCCTTATGAGATTAGCCTAACATACTTCCTAATATTTCAAAGGGCAAATTTGCTGTCAACCCAAGAATGAGAATCTAAAATGCATTTTGATTTTTCTACGACCCTATGAAATGCTGGACCGCACAAAGCACCGGAGTTCTACACTCAATCTGAAACTCCACTATTCCAATTAAGAAGCATTTCTGGCCCTGGCCGGTTTGGCTCAGCGGTTAGAGCGTTGGCCTGTGGTCCAGAGAGACACGGGTTCGGTTCCTGCTGAGAGCACGTACCTCGGTTGCAGTTTGTCTGCGGCCCTGGTTGGTTGTGGGGGTGACAGCCACTCGATGTGTCCCTTTCATGTCAATGTTTCTCTCTCTCTCTCTCTTCCTCTCTCTCCCTCCCACTCTATCTGAACAAAAAAATGGAAAAATGTCCTCGGGTGAGGATAAAAAAAAAAAGCATTTCTGTCATTCCCTCATTCTATCCTTTAGGTGTCCGCCCCCCCTAAATTCCCTCACTCAGTGGGAAACTATTGGCATGAATACATTTAATGTTGAGTTTCTCAATGTTATAGCTCAGCCTCAGGAAACCACTCCACAGCCCAAGACCTTCATGGGTATGGATATACCATATATTGTCACAGGTAATTGAATTCCTACTTGTAAAGATTTTCTGATTTGGGGCATTTGTTCTGATTTTTTGAGTCCTAGAGGCGGATTCTTCATGTCTGGATCATTCGCCAGGCGGTGAGAATGGCAGCACTCGGAGAGGGGACACCTGGGTGTCTCGTTTACCCTCCATCCCAGACCTCCTTCCCTCCCGGTACACTCCAGTTCAACAGTCTCCAAACTGAGCTGGTTGTCAGGACAACTGATAAGGTTTCAAAACGTACATTTCTCAGCTCTTCCCCTGGAATTTCTGGTTCAATGCACTTGAAATGATGCTGAACATTATCTTTTTAAGAAATAATCCTGACCTGAGCACTAAAACTGTCTTAGCATAGTGGTTCTTCAATAAATAGTCAAAATAGTTAGTTATAAAAAAATTACTCAACAGTTTTTATATATGCTATTTTTTTTTCAGTGACTGAAAAATTGAGTGGAGTACAGAAAGAAATGTGGCCCGTCTCCTGACCTGAAGGGGCTATCTCATGAAAAGCTGAAGCCCCAGCTAGAGGCAACTCTTGACTGTTCTCAAAGCGCTGAGTGAAAGTGCTGTGCTTGCTCAAAATATAAGACAATCAGGATGAAAAGGGTACACTCGTTCATTAGCACCTACTATTTGTGAGGCTAGTTCTGGGGACTCAGACATGAATAAGACAGTCTCTGAACACTAGAAATTCTTAGGCTAGTATAAGATAAACACTTAAAGTAATTAATAATGCTCTGACATCAACGAGCTTCTGTGGGAACTCAGAAAAGGGACCCATTACTTGTGCCTGTGCTGGTCGTGAATGTATTCGAGGGAGGATGCATGGAAGAGACAAAGCTGGAGGTGACTCATGGGAGCTGTAGGCACAGGTCCCTGTGTTTCAGGGCGGCTGGGACCTACTGGGCACCTTTGCAAACAACCTTCCCCTACTCTGACGTTTGGGGGTCTCAAAAAGAGTTAGAAGGTCGCTTAAGCATGATTCCTACCTTGATAGGTTTAGAAACGTCAGGTGTAAGGACCCAATAGTCCAAACCCTTATACGTAAGTAGGTTATTGCATCACCTCTAAAAACCACTTGAAATACAGCTTCAAATCCATTGTAAACCAGACCATTCTATTTTGAAAGGAATTCACGATGCTAAGGTTAAGGTCGCATGTTAGCATAGCCCCTTGCTAATTGAGAAAAGTCACCCATTATTCTGGTCCGTGAATTATGTAGCAATACATAATTATGAGGTGAAAACATGTATTCCAAGACAAGATCGCTATAACTATCTCAGCCTTAAAGAATTCGGGGAAGATAAATCTCTCTCCATAGGAAAGAGTCAGTCTTGCTGTGTTTAGTTGTTGTTATGGCATACCCTTGACAAATATTATTTTTAAAGCACCTACCCTATTATTCTAAAACTTTGATCACTAAAAACTGCTCAGTCAGCCTAACATCTCGTGCAGAGTGGGCTTCATATGACACAAGGAATAAGTATTTCGTGACAAGTGCCAACCAGTGACGCTGGTCAGGAGCTGGGACGAGGGGCGAGTGAGCACCATGCTCTCGCGGGGAAAGAAATGCGTTCAGAGCGGACTCTGTCAGAGCGGTGTCAGTACTGCATGCGTGGGGGAGGTTCTCTGTGGAATAGTAACCAGGCATTACTTGACTGAGAATTTAACAGGAATCATATGGACACGCAGAATCTTCTCTTTAAGACGGCTCGCCTTGCCTTGCATCGAAGCAGGGTACTGACTTAGACTATTTCAGCTATCTGGTCAAATAGCAGGAAAAAATTCAAGTGAGATAAAAATGGAAACATAGTTATCAAGGGAGGCTCGTTCATCGTATTGCTGAACATTTTAAGAATAAGACTGACCAGGGCGTAAGGAATGCGACAGGGAGCCAGCCAGGTAGTGTAGTTCAAGCGACATCAGGGGCCCCGAGTACGGCTGGAGGACTCGCTCTTCATTCTGTGGGTCTGTGGAGCCACACGCTGCTTCTGTTCAGGGACCGATACGGGTGAACCTCGGCTTTCGTTGTACTACTTTATTATGCTACTAATAACAATAAGAATCTTCTGTATTTTATCTAATTAACTAAAACAATAACATGAAAGAAATTGTCACAATTAAGTATTTAAGAAGCTCAATAACAGTCTTTTAAATATAGACTTACTGGTAGGATGGAAGACTTAAAGTTTTCATACAATATCTCTAACCCTGGAGAGGCCTATTAGTAAAAAGCATTTCTCAGATCATCAAAATATCCTAGAGTTCACTTTCTTTTTTCTTCTTTGTAAACGAACATTTCAGTGCAGTTTTAAACTAGGGCTTATTTTTCTTATAAACAAGACTCCAGTTTCTCAGGACAAGAATAGATGGAGGGAGTAACAGTAGCAGAGGAGTTAAATGAGGCTGAAAGCGTGGTAGTCTTTATTATTCAGTACCGATGCCTTGCTCTGCCATCCAGCATTTGTAATGAGCACACACCGATTTTTTGCCCCAAATATAGGCTATTTTTGATCCCATAAAATACAACATAGCAGGAATCAGAACTGTAAAAGCCATACCAGGGAAATGCAACGCAGACATGACAAGGCAGTCACGAGCTTCCCACACACACAAGGACGATTTCAGAACACACGGTACGAGGCTGCGGACAGAGGGCTGAATGTGTCCATCGCACGCTGGGATGATGGGAAATAACTAGGAACATTACTTTCATCTGCACAGAAATCAATGTGTGCTTGACTTGACAGAAAAACTGGAGTAGCACATTTGAAGCCAAGATTATTATCATTTTATTTTCAAGTTAAAACGGAAGGAGAAAATGCCCTCATATATTGTGGCAGCCTGAGCCATGTTTCGAACAGTGTGGCCGAGAGAGAACAGTTCTAGACTCACCCTGAAATGAAGAAATTATGTAAAAAGTCGACAGTGAACATGGTCTATAACGACTGTCCTTCCTTCAACAGATGTCTTCAGTTCCCTTGAGTCTGATGCTTTAGGGTGGATGGTTGTGTGTTGAGAAGAATGTCATTAAAACCTTCACTCAGGAGGTAAGGGAGGTGCCTGTTCTAACGGTCACTAGGGAGCAGGTCAAGGGTCCATTTCTACTCCTGAAACCGCCAAAGATGAGCAAAACCTCATAATCAGGACTGTTTCATCTCACTGGGAAGGGGCCAAGTGCCCTGGGCTGCGTGCCATGTCGCCTTTCCGCATGAATGCACAGAGGACAACGGTAGAACCTTCACATCGAGTCCTACCAGCTTCGGTGGATGGACAGCACAGGAGACGGCCCTGGGCCTGGCACCCAGTGTGATGTTGGGAGTTTCCAACAAGATGGTGCATGATACATCGACTTTAATCCCGTTAATTTGTTGGATGTGGTTTTTAATTTTTTTTATTATCATTTTTTATTATTTTATTTTATTTATTTATTTCTGTCTTTATTGATTTTAGAGAGAAAGGAAGGGAGAGGGAGAGAGAGATAGAAACATCCATGAGAGAGAACTTCAATTGGCTGCCTCTTGCATGCCCCCCACTGGGGATCGGGCCCACAACCTGGGCATGTGCCCTGACCGGGAATTGAATCGGTGACCTCTTGGTGCATGGGTCGATGCTCAACCACTGAGCCACACCGGCCAGGCCAGATACGTTTTTTTTAGAAAGAAATTATTAGGCATTTATCAATTATTAAAATATATCTGAGATATCAAATATACTAATTTTGTTACAAGTTATTCAATTGAGTATTTTCTTGTATAACAAAAATAGTACAATGTGTATCAACATTCAGTAACAGGAACAAGGTGATGGAAGTAAATATGTAAAGAAATTTTTTTAACTGTGATGCTTATTAAATGTCCTGACCTACTGAGAAATAGAACTCCACTTTTTTCCCCCTACAATACCAAAGCAAGCAAGCAAACAAAAACAAAAGCAATGGGTAAAAAGGAATCCACCAAATTAAAAAAGTCAAACAGAGAAGATAAACTGCCCTGAACCTCACCTGGTAAGGGTACCAGACACTTAACCCATCACAAGGTATTTTTCCAGCAATGCAGGACATTCACTGAAAAGGATGCTTCCAGCTCCCAAGAACATTATTTTGAGAGTTCAATTGAGTTCAACAAACACTATTATTGACGAAAACATTAGGTACACACCACTTTTCACTGACAGTATTGTTCTGTACTTTGCCTTCAACTATAAAATATAAAGTCATCTGTGGTAGCCTTTGCCAGAAAATTGTCATGGTCAAGAACAGAAATTGGAGGCAGACTCTTTGGGCTCAAAACCTTTTTCTGCCACTTAGAAGCTGGTACCTTAAGTCAGACTTAACCTTTTCAAGCTTCGGCTTTCTCATTCGTATAATAGGGAACATAGCACCTTCTTCATTGTGATGATGATTCAGTGAGTCAGGAAATGCAAAGGGCTTGGAACAGAGTTTGGACGATGATGAATGTTCAGAAGACGTCAACAATTACTCCTAAGTCCCACGTTACAGGAGTGAGGTAGGTGGGTCAGACTGTAAAGTTCTCAGTCTGGGACTTCAGGTCCATTGATATGATCCTATTTCTTCATCTCTTAAATTTGGATCAGAACTGTACTTTCCAACATAGTGGTCACTAGCCGTCCGAGGCCACCAAGCACTTGAAGCGTGACTAGTTTTAACTGAGATGTACTCGTGTACCTGATTTTGAAGACTTAGTTACCCACTCCTCAAAAGAGAACTTTGAATTATATATTTGGCTCCTTGTAAATTTCTATTGGCCTGCACTGGTTTAGATAATTTTAATCTTTCTATTTCTGATACATTAGAACTCTATGATTCTACTCTGAACTTGACAGGTTAAAAAAAAATAAGCCAGATAAATCAAGAAGGGTAATATAAATGTCAATCACAGTCATTCATAGCTCACATTTTTATTCTAAAATTTCAGGAAATTATGAGATTTTGAAATTGTCAGCTCATTCCTAAAGTAAGAAATGTCATATCGGGTCGAGTCTTAGGTTTCAATTGCAGAAATCCTCCAACTTCACATCTATAAGAGAGACCTTTGTAAACCATTTGATGAACTCAATCAGACACCTTTCTTTGGGTTTCAGTGCACTTCAAAATACCTTCACACTTGTCCTCTTTAATGAAACACTTTATCATTTATGTGAATTTCATGCACATTCTTAAATTTCATTAGGAAAATTCTATCCATACGGTTCTACTTAGCAAAGGTGCTGCTTTCAAACCCTGATCGCTCATCTCTCCAAACTGATTAAGATGTTTTACAGTATAGACCCTAATGTATTCTCATACACATCAAAATATGTTAGATATATTAGTGTGTATAAATTAGTATATATTAGAAGCTCAGTAAACACAGGGAGTCATTCTCCCAAGTGCTTAGCTAATTTGAAGGCTGACAGCCAAAGAGCCCTGGGATTCAAGCGAAGGAGGGGCCCCTGGTTAGCTCAGAGCCCATTCGGAAGGGGAGTGTGGGAGAGAATGATGGTCTCTTGCTCGGTGTGAAGACGCAATAACTCAACTCCGAGGTGAACCTTCAGCCTGCTAGAGAATTAAGCTGTGAACAGGCTGGAAATCAAGTGGAGGCTGCCGACCTCATCCTACACTGCTTTGAATGCCTTTCAACCGGGCACACTCCTCAGTAGTGCCCAGCACTTCCTTCCACCATTCACTCATTCACAGGTTATCCCTGGAGAAGCTACGACCAATCAGACCATCTCCCTCTCTCTCCCCGCCCTACGCCAGCATCTAGACCACCAGCCAGTCTTGTCGATTCTAAAGGTTCAATTCTTCCAAAACTCATCCTAACGATAAATTCTGGTAACCTCGACGCAATCAACATCATTTCACATCTCCGATCTAAGTTTTTACACTGCTTCCAATATTACTCTGCTACATGTTAACACTAGATGAACATGGCCTGAATTTGTGTTTCTAGTCCGACGTGTTTTCAAAATACCCTTTGGTTTCTAATTTTCTTAGTTTCTTCATCTTAAAAATGGAGGTGAGGTCATGTGCTAGTGTTGAGAGAATGAGTTGACAGAGTTGAAGTGTTTAGTAGAGTACCCACCATCAAATTTTGTTCTCTTCTTTGTTCACGATGAGTAGCATGGACGATGCATTAACCAAAGGGGCAATGTATTTCCATACAATTTGATTGACATGTAATTGTTTCGAAGTCCTGAAGTTGGGATTATAGTTGTGTTTTAATGATGAGTACTGACCAAGATATTTTTTTGAAAATTTCCATTCCCTATATTGTGTTTATTAATCATTTTTATTTGTATTCAGTTTTCCGGGTTTCTGCTTTCTCAGCAACCAGCTGTAATTCACTGCTTCTGTCTGGGTATCACTGGCGTCCTCGCATCAGCTGAGGCCTGTCTCACTTGACAGTGAATCAAAATACTTTCAATTAGGAAAAGATACCAAGGGAAGTGGTGAAAGCGTTTTCTGAATTTCGCTTCTAACAAAGATAAAGCAATGTTTTCAGTAATCGGAGGATGTACAGTCAAAACTTGTTCTAAAGGGGAAACCAAGTATATTTTATAAATATTTCTAAAGGTAAAGTCTGTTCTTGGTTTTTCGAATACGTGATACACTGTTTGCTTTGGCAAGTTTATGATTTTCATGGTTTAAGTAATGGAACATATACATTATCTGAAGCCTTCTGGACTAAGCCTTACTGCCAACTTAATCCATTTATAAACGTGAATGATGGATTTCTTAGGCACTGTGTCAATGCAGGAGTGGAAGCCCACAGGGCTGGATCAAGGAGGTGAGGGATGAGCTGAAGAACATGAAGCACACCCCATGGGCACAGACAATAGTTTGGTGAAGGCCAAGGGGAGGGGAGGCAGCAGGGGGTGGAGATGGGCAAAGGGTGGGGGGCGGAGGGAGACACCTGCAGTAATGTCAACATTACAATTTTTTTCAATAAAAAATAAAATAAAATAAATGCATTTATTCTGAAGCTGATTAAAACAAAAATAATTGTGGGAATAAAAATAAAAAGCATCTTTATCTGAGAGTTCTATATTTATCCTCCGCAAATAAAATTTAGAAAAATTTCTACATTAGTTTGCAAATTATTCGGCACACAAAACAGAAAGAGCTCCATACACATTTAGTTTTATCATTTTTCTCTCTAATATCCCAAATCTTATAGATAATATGGTGGTAAAAATAATTGTCCACCAAAAGCACGCAGTGTGCTGAATAGCCTATTTTACAAAGCCTAAATGTTGGCTCGACTCTCACTAGCTTCAGGACTCGGTCGATGTGTTCAGAGGTGCTGTCAGCTCTTTGGCCAGGGGCCACGAGGAGATCCATTAATTAGAGGTTCCTCCTCTTGAAATGGCAAGACTCCTTGTTATATTGGAGTTATCCACAGGCAAAACGTGTCTCCTTGGGAAACAAAAGCTCAACCCACATAGAGCAGTTCCAACACCTGGAACTAGAATGGAGTTACACATCGTTTTTAAAATATCTCCAGTATCAGAGCAAATGGGGCCCCAGAAGGTGCCAGGGGCTTGGGAGGGGCCTCACACACTGACGAGGAGAAAGACGGAGAGGGAGAGGGAGTGTGAAGTCGCTGAGGCCTGAGAACCTTCAGAGCTGAGGCGCCCTGGTTGGGATTAGCTGTACCGTGTGGACCTACAGCATGTGCAGGCCAGTTAGTTACAAAGTATTTCAAAGTAAGACCTAACTTCAGAATCCTGTTCTAAAACAGCAATTAATGAAGCGCTTCAGCTGGAAAAATCTGGTGCACTTCGATGTAAACGAGCAGTTTGACCAAGACACAGTGAAAAGTAGGTTTGCCCACAACGTGTTTCCTGAATCTGATGTAGTGGGTGACTGTGGCACGGGTAAAAGTTCTGCCTTACGCGGATACACAATGTCCTGTCGTTTTCAAAGGCGGAGCCTCTTCTGCACAGCCTCTCCCCCACTGCACACACTCAAGCAGTTCTACTGAATCGTGGCAAGAAGCACGCTCTGCCTACAGACCCCCATCGGCGCTGACTTTCCCCTTGCGCCCTGTATTGGAAAACGTTGTTCAAGGTCTTCTTCTCTGCACCGAATGAGCCCAGAAATGAACTCATCGTGTAGTTTCTGATAATAACTACACTGGGAGAAAGCCAGTCTGACACATGCAAATGCAAGTCTTGTTACTCCTTCGATTTTCCCGGGGTGCATCTGTACAGTCCACTCTGAGCAAGGCTGACATGCAAATTCCGCAAGCATCACTCTTTGAATCACCCCCAAGACCAGCCAAGTTGGTTTCTAGCGCACTATCATCCTAGACAATTCTACTTAATCACGTAGTCAAAGCAATGATAATTATTCACACTTGATGGAGGCTTTGGGAAAATAACATACATAATTTAAGAATGATCGTATTATACATACCGTATAATATATAAGTATTATTTTAAACAAACACCGTAAAACTATGTCTACTTTGCTTCAAGGACACGTTTCAACTTTAGACTCTTTTTATTTGCGGGAAATACTTTCAAGCCAGGCTGTGAAAGCCAGTGTGCTGTCTGTATGGAACTTGCTAATTTCACATGGGTTGATAACACTTGATGAGGTGGTCATCAGGACCACAGATGGCTATCTCCCCACATCATGACACATAACTGAGCTTAGTTTAACTCTACAGGAAATAAATGCCAGGGAAACCCATTCCCCAGGAGGGGCGGCAGGCAGGCAAACAATTCCTGTCCGTGATTTCTGAACTGCATGGTGTATCCAGTGGGCTGTGATCACGGTCTTTTTATGTTTAATCGTTTCATGTGGCACAGGAATACATGGATTCTACATTTTCACTTTGAAAGTCACACAGGGTGTACATCTCGGAGTGCACCGTGGGACAGAGTAATGCCCTGGCAACAGCAAAGCCCACCGAAGACTGGAGGGAATTCGTCTTCGCCCCGTGTCTCCGCCGCAGTTTGCATGGCTTCTAAGAGAAAAAACTGAAATACAGATGCTTTTCCTTATTTCATTGAGAATGTTAGCAAAGGGGGGAAATGCAGAGATTATGTATTATATAATGAAGCTCCTTAGATGTCTAAGAATCTTCTCTAAGGAAACTTTGAACAGGGACAATATCAATCACAAAAGATATGTAAGGTCATTTACACGATATAAGTATGTGCAGCTCAGTGTTAGCTATGGTGTCTACTAATGCTCCATTTGGTATAAAATCCGGTGGTGACATGGTATCTGAAGTGAACATATTTCTTTCTGCTGCCATATGACACCGGTGGTCTGTCCAAAGGAGGCACCAGACACAGTGTGCACATGTCACCTTCCATGGTCTGCTGTATGTGATTCCCTGCACAGATGGCTGACCTCTAACCCTACATTCTAGTTCCATTCCCACCCGTTCCTGGGGTATTTCACAAACCACAGAAACCCTGCCCTGCTTCCTGGCTCTGGGCACGCTGTCTCCAGTCCGAAGTCAGAGACTAAAAAGCAAAAATTAACAGCAATGCCAACTTCCAAAAGAACTAATCACCATCCTCCCTCCACCCCTCGGAAGGAAGGAAGGAAGGAAGGAAGGAAGGAAGGAAGGAAGGAAGGAAGGAAGGAAGGAAGGAAGGAAGGAAGGAAGGACATCGAGCATGTAATGAAGATAAGAAACCCAGGGAGCAAGAAGATAAACCGTGGAGTTACCAGGGAGCAGTTCGTCGTTCACAGTGGAGGCAGAGGAAAGGCACACAGAGCAGGCACGAGGTCTGTTCCCAGGATTACGTACCTGCAGGTTAACACATGCAGGCGCCTTCATCCTCCTGCACAAGGCCGAGGCAGAGTGGTCGTTCTAAGCGGGAAGTACCTTTCAGGAAAAAAGTCTCACGTCTCCTTAAATGTAGGAGCTAATTATTTTCATAATTCTTTGAAATGTAATCGTGACGATGACGGTTAATACTGATGCTGAGTGTTGTTTTATCCCGCTTAGAACTCGCGAAATGGTGGTCTGGGGCTTTCAGAGTTACCCGAGGAGCTAGTGACGCTCTTCTGAAGTGGGCACTGACTGGTGTGCTAATGGGGTGCGGCGGGTACTAGTCAGAGGACCGTCAGCTCCTGGGGAGCGCAGTGGATGCCTCCGTGCAGTGCAGGTAGGGGGACCGAATCCCATCCTGTAAGTCTAAGCTCTGGAGAGGCAATGATGCTCAGCAGATCCGATCACAGCTGCAGGAAGCAGCTTTCTACGCTTGCTTCATCCATCCTGTCTCTACAACGACAGCCAGGGCTCACGTGGGGCACCGCTTCCTTCTCCGCGAGCCTCGCTTCTCATACACTGTGCTAGTGCCGGTTCCTCGTGCTGCCTGGCAACCATGGACAACATATGGCATCTGTCTTTATATATATATATATATTATATATATATATATATATATAATATATATATATGTGTGTGTGTGTATGTGTATATATATATACACACACACAGAAGTTTTTGCACTTGACAGCAGTGAGACCAAGGCAGAAAAGGTTTCCTAGAAAAGATACAGCAATAAATCATGACGTTTCGGAAGACATGAACGAGGAGAAATATACGCCGAGAGGAAGTGAGACAAGTGATTTAGAGGTGGTCGCTGAGGTAGGAACAGCAGACAGAGACCCAGTTCCTGAGGCCCCTGGAAGCAGAGGTTGAGAGCAGAGACCTGCCGGCACGTGGATTCGGACAGAGGGCTCCATCCCTGTAGAACCTGGAAGAGGGCCAGACTCCTGACCCCTTTCTCCTCCCCGCTCCAGGGATGTGCTCTCTCCTCCCTCCTGTCACCATGGAGAGACCGCCACAGACTAAAACCTGTCTTTATCTAAGAATGTCGAGCGTGGACGTCGGACCGTAGACCATGCCATTGCATTACAGTGTTTCCATTGAATGAGCAGCCTACTGGCTCTCTTGGTCAGAGAAACTACTGGATCGCTCAAGAATTAAGAACCTACTGAGCGCCGAGAACAAATGCAGGTAAACGTCCCAGTGTTTGTCCCCGAGTGTGCAGGACAGATAAGGAAGCCGGTAGGCACAGGACAGCGCAGTAGGTAGAGGCTGTGGGGGCCGAGGGCAGACGCGCCGCAGGCAGGTAGCCCGACTGAAGAATGACGGAGCCTATCTGGAGGAAATGACGTCTAAACTGACCCTGAAATGACGTCGCCTGGTCACCCAGGTGAAGAAGGACAGTTTCTTTGGTAAATCACTCGTGCGATTTTTTCCACACAAAATTTTTTTTAGCTCAATGGGCCAAGCATATTGCTTAACGTTACCGAATTGCTGACCTCGAAGAACAACAACTAAAACACCACCTACATTCTATTCACCTTAATCCCTCTGTAATGGACCCTCTCATCCCCTCGTACAGACGAGAATCCACGAGGCCTGGAGATAATGCTGCATGTTCTGAAACGCTCCCTGTCCCTGAGCACCGGAGCTGAAGACACCAGGGTGCAGGCTCACACCCACAATCCCTCAGCTGCGATCGCACCCTAAGACCCCGACAAAGGTGTGTGCTCCTTACTGAAGAGAAGCACTTGCCTTGAATCGATGTCTTTCCTCACCTCTTTTATTGTACGTGTCCGTACATTTTATTTCAGATAGATTAGTATATTTGCTTAGGGGGCATCACCGTACCACTTGAGAGCTATGGCATATTAAATGCACATATACATAATACAGATTTAAAAATCTAAAATAGTCTGAATTCTGAAACACACCCAGCCCCAGACTTTCCGAATGTCCGACTAATTTGTGGATACAGGAAAGAGGGGTGTGCTCACTCACCCCGCCCAGCACGCACACGGGGTGGGGGCACCGCACATGCACACGCACAGAAGGGAGCCCAGGCGAGCACAGGCAGAGGTCAGTGTGGGCAGGACACGGTAGAAACCATCAGTAGCTGGAGGATGATGAGATGCAACTTTTCAAATCCTCTGGAACTCTTGTAAACAATGTTGCACTTGTGTGTGTCTGAGACCAGGACCAGTTATCTAAATATAAACGTACAGGAGTAAAAAATAAGATCCCTTGTTTGGGAGTCGGGAAACCTGAATTAAGCTGCGATTCTGCTACTGACTAGCTGTGCCATGTAGCAGCCCCCGTCCATCCTGAGTCGTCTTATTCTTGTCAACTTCGCTCCCTTTATTCACACCAAAACTAGTCACAAGTACAATAGTCTTCAGAATAAGAAAGAATTTGTGTCATATGAACTCCAGAGCTTTTTCTAGCTCTAGTATTCTTTGCATAGTTCTTAACATTTAATTTTAAAATAAATGCAGTTATCTGCTTGTCCATTCTTCTACCCATCCACCACGATGTCGTCCTCTGACTTTGTGGGGTGGGGCAGTCAGCGGGGAGTTCACACGGGTTGTATGGAGGCAAGTTACCCCACCGCCTCCTTTAAGGTACATAATTAGCTCCTTAAGGATAGTCAGTTAGGAAAAGTGCCATGGGACCCCTATCACAGCTCCTCTCCCAAGGACATCAGTAATCGAGGAGACTGTTGCTGCAGGGCAAGGGCAACTTATCTGAAGAACCTTTACGACGGGGAGAAAACAGAAAGACTCTCTCTCTCTCTCTCTCCTTCTCTCTCTCTCTCTATATATAAAATATGTTATGATACATTTACGTTATCTATATATTACCTATATATAAAATTATCCATGTATAATTAAAATTCTTTTCTTTCAGCAACAGTGCTTAAATGATGTCATGGCAACATAGTTTTACCTTTCAATTTGTGTGGGGTTTTTTTGCCGCGTTCCTTAGATTTGTTAACACGTTGTCTGAGTCAGTTCGGGCGTTGTAATGAAGTACCGCACACTGCATGCCTTTCCGACAACAGAAACTGATTTCCCGCTGGCTGGGGCCTGGGAAGTCAGGTCGGGCTGGAAGGGCTGGGACGCGGGGGGGGGGCTGGGACGCGGAGGGGCTGGGACGCGGCGGGGGGCTGGGACGCGGGGGGGCTGGGACGTGGGGGGGCTGGGACGCGGGGGGGGGGGCTGGGACGCGGGGGGGCTGGGACGCGGGGGGGCTGGGACGCGGGGGGGGCTGGGACGTGGGGGGGCTGGGACGTGGGGGGGCTGGGACGCGGCGGGGGGCTGGGACGCGGGGGGGCTGGGACGCGGGGGGGCTGGGACGCGGGGGGGCTGGGACGCGGGGGGGGCTGGGACGTGGGGAAGCTGCGTCAGGGGCCGGCTGCTGCCCTCCCACTGTGTCCTCACGTGGCGGAAAGACCACTAGAGCTCTCTGGGGTCTCAGAAAGGGCACATACAAATTCCATTCCAGAGAGCTCCACCCTCATGACCTAAACACCGCCCAAAGGCCCCACCTGCAAAGTGGGAATAACATATTAAATGCACAGAGTTAGGGATTCACCCTGTGAATTCTGGGGAGACATGAATTTTCCATCTAGAACACATACAGTGTTCAAATAGCAGCATCGGGGACGTGAGACCCAATTGTACAGTCACAGTTCACAGACTGTCCCGTCTACCGTCCACCACCTGCTCGGATGTGTCTCACGTCTATATTTAGCTCCGCAGAGGTTTCTCTAATAGCTTTGTAACTCCACATTAGCTAATCAATACCTGTTTGAGGTAGGCTCATTACCATCTCTACACTTGACAAAAGAAATGTAAAAAGGCTAAGTAGGGACATTGCTAAGGTCACCTCACTGGAGATTAGAAGAGAACATTTTATATTGTATTTGTTCCACTCCTGTGCTTTACAACCTCAGTTCTAATGACATCATCGACTTATGGGGAGAAGGTGGAATTCAGATTTTAAGCAGACTCTCTCAGCCTCTGACTCCTGCGGCCTCCATTGAAGAACGTGAGGAAACACAGACTTGCAGCCTACTCCGGAGGGCCCTACTGGAGGCTTTCAGAAGATTTAGGCCAGTGGACTGAGTGGGGGGGGGGGGGTACTGAACGTGTGTCCGCCCATCCTTTGAAAAATCTTGCTCTCCACTTTGGAGTCCCCGCAACTACGCGGTAGTTGGCGGATCCCATTTCTTTTATGCCTGAAAACAGCAGAGGTGGTTTCCCATCTGCAAGGTGGCTCAGGTTACGTGCAGGGAAGGTAGGGTTAGCATTCGAGAACATCCATTTCTAAAGGTTGCATTAGAAGTCAATAATGACATGAAGAGTGACCAGAGACTAATTTCTGGTCTCAGTGGTGGTGGCATTTGAAAGCATTTGCTCGGGGTGATGGGGTCACTGTTGTCCTGGCTGGAGAGTTGGCAGGTGGACGGGGCAGTGTACAGCGCCATGCAGGGACAGCGATGTCCCCCACAGGTGTCCTCGGGCACGATTTTGGCCAACGGACTGATCTTTAACTTTGGTTCCCTCTCATTTTCTGAACCTCTTTCTTTTTCCTTGCTCCTGCTATCGAGAGCTACTTGCCATATCCAATAAATCCACATTCATAATCAGCTTCCATCAGCCTGACAAAGTTTCCATTAATTCTGATGAAGAATTCCAGTCGATGTGGAAATTGGAATTAGTACTAGTTTCAGAAACAAATTTTCAGAAAAATACTGTGTATGAGATTTCTGTGGTTGCCATAATACATTGCTAAAAATTTAGCAGTTTAAAATAAAGGAGGCAGAAAGAACAATGGATAAAACTAAATATAAGATTATAAAATCTTCCATTTTCATTTTCTTGATAATATTGTTTAGCTCCTTGGAGAGCTCTAAACATTTACATATTTGTGTTCGTTTTGCCTGGCGGATCAAGGGATTCAAAGTGGTGGGTTGAATATAAATGCACAGCTCCGTCCGCCATTTACCAGTTACAGCTTCCTAAATGCCTTTCTCGGACCTGTAGGGTGACACAGGCAGACATCCCGTCCGTGATGGTGTCCCCAGTCTCCTTATTATCACCAGTTAGTTTTGTCAACACAAACCAAGGCAAAGGGGAAGTTCGGCTCTGGTGACATTATGTCTTATTGTGTACTTCCTGGTTTATTTTTTGTTTTCAGTCCTCACCCGAGGATATTGTGATTTTAGAGAGAGAGGAAGGGAGAGCGAGAGAGAGATGGAAACATCAATGCCCCCCACTGGGGATCAGGCCCAGATAGAATGTGGGGGCGGGGAGAAGAGAGAGAGCTCTTTGTTAGGCTTGGATTGATTATATTCCCTCTGGCTTCAGAAGGACCAGGGTAACAGGCATTTTTTTCAAAATAACCAATCAACCTCCCAATCTTCCACAGGCTTCTGGTGGGTCTTTTCTCTAACCAATCCATGTCCTAGGTGTTCTGGGGTTTTTGTTCCTTATCAATCCGACCCTTTCCCAGTTGTGACAGACAGGCTTCCTGGTCACCATCGGGGCTCCCACCACACGTACTTACCTTCCCCTTCACCCTCTTGGCTGCTGCGGGTCTGCGCCCACAGAGGCACTGCGGGGACCCTGGGAGAGCATCCTCCCTGCTGTGGGTCTGCGCCCACAGAGGCACTGCGGGGACCCTGGGAGAGCATCCTCCCTGCTGAGGGTCTGCGCCCACAGAGGCCCTGCGGGGACCCTGGGAGAGCATCCTCCCTGCTGTGGGTCTGCGCCCACAGAGGCACTGCGGGGACCCTGGGAGAGCATCCTCCCTGCTGAGGGTCTGCGCCCACAGAGGCCCTGCGGGGACCCTGGGAGAGCATCCTTCCCGCTGCGGGTCTGCGCCCACAGAGGCCCTACGGGGACCCTGGGAGAGCATCCTTCCTGCTGCAGGTCTGCGCCTACAGAGGCCCTGCGGGGACCCTGGGACAGCATCCTTCCCGCTGCGGGTCTGCGCCCACAGAGGCACTGGGGGACCCTGGGAGAGCATCCTTCCTGCTGCGGGTCTGCGCCCACAGAGGCACTGCGGGACCCTGGGAGAGCATCCTTCCTGCTGCGGGTCTGCGCCCACAGAGGCACTGGGGGACCCTGGGAGAGCATCCTTCCTGCTGCGGGTCTGCGCCTACAGAGGCACTGCGGGGACCCTGGAACAGCATCCTTCCCGCTGCGGGTCTGCGCCCACAGAGGCACTGGGGGACCCTGGGAGAGCATCCTTCCTGCTGCGGGTCTGCGCCCACAGAGGCACTGCGGGACCCTGGGAGAGCATCCTTCCTGCTGCGGGTCTGCGCCCACAGAGGCACTGGGGGACCCTGGGAGAGCATCCTTCCTGCTGCGGGTCTGCGCCCACAGAGGCACTGTGGGACCCTGGGAGAGCATCCTCCCTGCTGAGGGTCTGCGCCCACAGAGGCACTGCGGGACCCTGGGAGAGCATCCTTCCTGCTGCGGGTCTGCGCCCACAGAGGCACTGGGGGACCCTGGGAGAGCATCCTTCCTGCTGCGGGTCTGCGCCCACAGAGGCACTGCGGGACCCTGGGAGAGCATCCTCCCTGCTGCGGGTCTGCGCCCACAGAGGCACTGCGGGACCCTGGGAGAGCATCCTTCCTGCTGCGGGTCTGCGCCCACAGAGGCACTGCGGGGACCCTGCATCCTTCCTGCTGCGGGTCTGCGCCCACAGAGGCACTGGGGGACCCTGGGACAGCATCCTTCCTGCTGCGGGTCTGAGCCCACAGAGGCACTGCGGGACCCTGGGAGAGAATCCTTCCTGCTGCGGGTCTGCGCCCACAGAGGCCCTGTGGGACCCTGGGAGAGCATCCTTCCTGCTGCGGGTCTGCGCCCACAGAGGCACTGGGGGACCCTGGGAGAGCATCCTTCCTGCTGCGGGTCTGCGCCCACAGAGGCACTGCGGGACCCTGGGAGAGCATCCTTCCTGCTGCGGGTCTGTGCCCACAGAGGCCCTGCGGGACCCTGGGAGAGCATTCCTCCTGCTGGGGGTCTGCGCCCACAGAGGCACTGCGGGACCCTGGGAGAACACCCTCCCTGCTGCGGGTCTGTGCGGGTCTGCGCCCACAGAGGCACTGGGGGACCCTGGGAGAGCATCCTCCCTGCTGAGGGTCTGCGCCCACAGAGGCACTGCGGGACCCTGGGAGAGCATCCTTCCTGCTGCGGGTCTGCGCCCACAGAGGCACTGGGGGACCCTGGGAGAGCATCCTTCCTGCTGCGGGTCTGCGCCCACAGAGGCACTGCGGGACCCTGGGAGAGCATCCTCCCTGCTGAGGGTCTGCGCCCACAGAGGCACTGCGGGACCCTGGGAGAGCATCCTTCCTGCTGCGGGTCTGCGCCCACAGAGGCCCTGGGGGACCCTGGGAGAGCATCCTTCCTGCTGCGGGTCTGCGCCCACAGAGGCCCTGGGGGACCCTGGGAGAGCATCCTTCCTGCTGCGGGTCTGAGCCCACAGAGGCACTGCGGGACCCTGGGAGAGAATCCTTCCTGCTGCGGGTCTGCGCCCACAGAGGCCCTGTGGGACCCTGGGAGAGCATCCTTCCTGCTGCGGGTCTGCGCCCACAGAGGCACTGGGGGACCCTGGGAGAGCATCCTTCCTGCTGCGGGTCTGCGCCCACAGAGGCACTGGGGGACCCTGGGAGAGCATCCTTCCTGCTGCGGGTCTGTGCCCACAGAGGCCCTGCGGGACCCTGGGAGAGCATTCCTCCTGCTGGGGGTCTGTGCCCACAGAGGCACTGCGGGACCCTGGGAGAACACCCTCCCTGCTGCGGGTCTGTGCGGGTCTGCGCCCACAGAGGCACTGGGGGACCCTGGGAGAGCATCCTTCCTGCTGCGGGTCTGCGCCCACAGAGGCACTGCGGGACCCTGGGAGAGCATCCTTCCTGCTGCGGGTCTGCGCCCACAGAGGCCCTGGGGGACCCTGGGAGAGCATCCTTCCTGCTGCGGGTCTGCGCCCACAGAGGCCCTGGGGGACCCTGGGAGAGCATCCTTCCTGCTGCGGGTCTGAGCCCACAGAGGCACTGCGGGACCCTGGGAGAGCATCCTTCCTGCTGCGGGTCTGCGCCCACAGAGGCCCTGTGGGACCCTGGGAGAGCATCCCTCCTGCTGGGGGTCTGCGCCCACAGAGGCACTGCGGGACCCTGGGAGAGCATCCTTCCTGCTGCGGGTCTGCGCCCACAGAGGCACTGCGGGACCCTGGGAGAGCATCCTTCCTGCTGCGGGTCTGCGCCCACAGAGGCACTGGGGGACCCTGGGAGAGCATCCTTCCTGCTGCGGGTCTGCGCCCACAGAGGCACTGCGGGACCCTGGGAGAGCATCCTTCCTGCTGCGGGTCTGTGCCCACAGAGGCCCTGCGGGACCCTGGGAGAGCATCCCTCCTGCTGGGGGTCTGCGCCCACAGAGGCACTGCGGGACCCTGGGAGAACACCCTCCCTGCTGCGGGTCTGTGCGGGTCTCCGCCCACAGAGGCACTGCGGGTCCCTGGGAGAGCATCCTTCCTGCTGCGGGTCTGCGCCCACAGAGGCACTGCGGGACCCTGGGACAGCATCCTTCCTGCTGCGGGTCTGCACCCACAGAGGCACTGCTGGACCCTGGGAGAGCATCCCTCCTGCTGCGGGTCTGCGCCCACAGAGGCACTGCGGGACCCTGGGAGAACACCCTCCCTGCTGCGGGTCTGTGCGGGTCTGCGCCCACAGAGGCACTGCGGGTCCCTGGGAGAGCATCCTTCCTGCTGCGGGTCTGCGCCCACAGAGGCACTGCTGGACCCTGGGACAGCATCCTTCCTGCTGCGGGTCTGCACCCACAGAGGCACTGCTGGACCCTGGGAGAGCATCCTTCCTGCTGCGGGTCTGCGCCCACAGAGGCACTGCGGGGCCCTGGGACAGCATCCTTCCTGCCTGCTCTGGGGATTGGACCTGCCGGGAGGCCCCTGGGAGCCTGAATGCTGAGCGTCCTAGTGAGGCAGGCTCAGCGTCCTGGTCAGCTCCCCTTTGATCAGGCTTCTTAATGACCCATCCCCTGGCTGGCTTCCTTTATTAATGTGTAGCTACCTGTGCTAACAGAACCACACCAGTCTAATGGCCTCCTTGTTTAATTAATTTACAGAGCCACTGTAATCGCCTTAGAGAGTGGTAGAAAGGGTTAAAGATTATTTTCTTTTTTAAAAAAAATGTTGTTTCTGTATTGATTTTAGAGAGAGAGGAAGGGAGAGGGAGAGATGGAAACATCGATGCCCCCCACTGGGGCTCAGGCCCTGGGCAAGTGTCCTGACCGGGAATCGAACCGGCGACCTCCTGGTGCATGGGTAGAGGCTCAACCACTGGGCCACACCAGCCGGGCTAAAGATTATTTTCTTAAAAGCCAATCACAACGGTGGATAAAAGTAACAACAGTAACTATGTTCCTTTCACAAATCTTTTCTTTCCTCCCCACGTCTCCCTTGTCCGAGAAGGAGCACTGCCCTGACAGTCCTGCCGACCACTCCCTCCCTCGCACCCCTCACTGCACACTCCGACCCCTCCCTCCTGCACACCTCACTGCACACTCCATTCCCTCCCTCCCTCGCACCCCTCACTGCACACTCCGACCCCTCCCTCCCTCGTACACCTCACTGCACACTCCGACCCCTCCCTCCCTTGCACACCGCACTGCACACTCCGACCCCTCCCTCCCTCGCACACCTCACTGCACACTCCGACCCCTCCCTCCCTCGCACACCTCACTGCACACTCCGACCCCTCCCTCCCTCGCACCCCTCACTGCACACTCCGACCCCTCCCTCCCACGCGCACCTCACTGCACACTCCGACCCCTCCCTCCCTCGCACCCCTCACTGCACACTCCGACCCCTCCCTCCCTCGCACACCTCACTGCACACTCTGACCCCTCCCTCCCTTGCACACCGCACTGCACACTCCGATTCCCTCCAAGGCCCCCGCTCTCCACGCAGTGTCCAGCGCCCCTTGGTGACTGCCTCTGCACTCGGCTCACAGCGCCCGGCTAACTCAGGTCTGGGCCTCGGTTCACTGACCCACTTCCTCTTCCAGGTTCCCCGGCCGTACGCTCCTGCACCTGGATTAGCTTCTGCTCCACATGCTGACCGGGCCTCGTGGCAGACTCAGGAGTGAGCTCTCTGGCTCTTCGGAACGGAACACACGCATTTATAAGCATACATTTAGCAGGTTAAGGTGATCAGAGGTTGACTAAGGGAATCGCTTTTAATAAAAACAGAAGGTTGAAGTCTTCTCAACAGTTAGGACTGGAGGCGGGAGCCCTCGAAATGAAGGAAGTTAGAGAGAGGATGCAAGTGAGAAACATGGGAAGAGCATAGAGAGGAAATGGACGTGTCGCTTTAAGAGCACTCCCGAGCAGAGAGGAAACATTTGCAGATTCGAGAATAAAAAAGAAGAAGAAATTGTTAGAACTATGGCAAAATCAATATTTCTGCATGACTTTTGACTTCTTTCTTAAATGTCTAAATAAAGAAAACGTAACACGCAAGGTTTGTGGATTGATTCCCCAGGAAAAGGTGTTGCCAGGCATGATTGGAGGTGGGGATTGGAGAGACATATAGTACAGAAGCTATATACACAGGTTCTTATCTAAAGTTGAATGCTAGCCAGACAAAGTTTAAGAATTTGTGTGTTTGCCCAGAAATAAATCTTAAATAATGCGGAATTTTTGCCTATTACATTAAAGGATTTGCCTGGAAATAGCGATAGAACATTGTACTAGCTGTTCTGTGGAGCACAGTTAAGCCTAAAAACATTTAATACGCATGAAAATGCACAATTTTAGCGAGCCAGTGTGTAGAAACCAGCTCCATTTTCTTCTCTCATTAAGGTGTCGCTTCTCAGAGTAGTCGGCCGCCTACCTCCTACACCTTGAATATTTGTTAACAAAGTAGATCTCCAGGTTATACCTAGGGCTCACGGAACCACTCACCAAAAGCATGAGGGGGAAAAAAACTCCTCAATTAAGGCAGAAGTGCTTGATTTAATAAGAGGATGATGTGCAAAGAACCTGAAGACATCTGGCTATTGAAACACTCATGCTACACTTGCTTTAAGCTATTTTTAGTTTCTTAAATGAGCAAACCATCATAGCCTCGCCTTAATTATGCGAGCAGGTGTGCACCAGATCATTGGCTTGACGGAATAGCCATCATGCGTTCACAAGTGCTGTGTGAAAATAATGAGTCCAAGCTGCCCGCCTCGCTCTCGTGGGTCCGTGTAGATGTAGAGAACAGCGGTCAGTTAGAGCAGCATCTGTTGGGGGAAGACCCACTTACCTTCTCATTGTTCCTTGTAAGAGGGCAATTCATGGACATAAGGTAGGCGCCTACGTTGGGATGTAGTCACACAGCTTAGTGTAAAGATTCAGGTCCCTACTGTAAGAAAGATAAATAGATACTCTGAGTGACAGGACAACAGAAAGACAGAATTTTATAATTTTGCCCTCTTGAGCCAATGGAAGTAAATGTGTGCAGATACTTAGGAGCGGAAATCTCGCCACCGTTTGTCTAAATTTTCAAGTGAGACCGCCCCTGTTATGACAAGCCTTTCTAGTGCGATACGGTTTTCAGTTGTTCAACAGCTATTTATTGAGCATCTATGCTCTAGGTACTGGGGACACCGGTGAGCAAGAGGAGAAAAAAAAAGTCGTGCTCATTCAGCAGAGCTTATATTTAGTGCAACACAACATTTCCGGTCGTTTCCCTCTCTCACTGGGGTGAGGTAACAGTCTGCTGTTAGCATGGTCCTCATGCTGAACACACAGCTCTATCAATTAGATTGTTAGTAGCATTGGCAACCATACCTGCCTTCTGGTCCCTCTTCATCTACCTTATGGTGAAACGACACTTCTGGTTATTAATGTTAAAAAATTAGAGGATCACTGTGAGACAGGGAAGGCTCATGTAGTCTGAGTACTAGATTCTCCCAGAAGATCAATAAAAGCATTGAGGGAGTTGACCATCCTGAAAGAGATGATAGTCTACTCTGTTAAATGGTTTCCAAAGCATCTTAGTCAGGGGTCATTTGATTCTGAATAACAGAACCCATTTAATGCAGTTCAGGAGAATCTATTTAACAGAAGGAGCTATGTTTTTTGCACACAGATATTTAATTCTGTCTTCGCCACCATCACTGCATTACAAGAAGTCTTTTTCTTTATTTTACCTTCCTCTGCAACCATCTCCTCCTGGGACTAGCATGGTGTTAATTGATTGCCATCTTTATTAATGTATTTTAAAAATTATTTTTTATGGTCAGAATACAAACATGTACATATATATCATATATGTATAATCACGGAGTTAAAATTAGACTGTTGAAATAGCAGTGTGTATGGCTTTTAGAAAAATGTGAGGTCCATTGGCCTTCAGACACCAAAATCAATATTCAGCTCAGCTGCTAATCAATTAAAAAATACAAATATATCATAACAACAGCAATAGATGAAGAAATAAGTGACTGACTGCATCATCTCACACAATGATACCGGGGTTAAATGTTTCAAAACTGTTCTTGCTGAACATTCTTCTATTCTTCTCTCAGACACAGAAGAGAAAGGAACTCACTAGACAGGCAAAGTACATTTACATACATCTGCACAGTCTGAACTGTGTCAGAGGAATAGGACCTAGACCATTTCCTTTATTTCTTTGGGGCATATTTGCTCAAAGAAAAGAGACGTTATGCACCTGTTCCTTTGGGTGCATTTCCATTTATTCTCTAGTAAAAAGATAGATGGCGGATAAGAGAATGAAGAGAAGCACAATAAGATCTATTGATATGGCAGTATCTATAGATGGTATATGTGTGTATACATATTTGACCTATACTTTAATAAGACATTAATTTGTCACTCGACAAAAAAAGGAGAAACATCCATAATAAAAATAAAATAAAACACAGTATGTATAACAAAAGGGCATGAAGGGCAATGTCCTCAGAGAGAGAAAAATTACCTCACTCATAAAGGGCAGTCAAGCAATGGCTTTAACATATATCAAAGCATAGTTTAAGACATTTAAATTTCATAACTTAGAAATAAAGACCTTCTATCTAGACTCATTCACTCAGACAGAAAGAGATGGGCAAAATGGCACAGTATAATTAGAATAAATGTTCAATTTGCGGATTCCCTATATTTTTGGCTTTCCCGTTATTTTGGAATAATTAGTTACCAAAACCAAAAGAGTAGACTTGGAAAGATTGGCAGGGAGCCACGTCGGGAAAAGCAAGTATTTTTGAAAAACCCTGTTCTTTTTCTTATGGGAGAGGGAGTAAGAGAAATAGATGATACATAGATAGATAGATGATGGATAGATAGATAGAAGATAGATAGATAGATAGATAGATAGATAGATAGATAGATAGATAGATAGATGATAGATAAAATGTGAGTTTTTATAATCATCCCCACCCTTCCCTTCCCTCACCAACAGAATGATAGTCTTTGGTCGTCAAGGCATTTGCTATACAAATGGAAGACAGTGCATGATGAAGGAGGAAATCAAAGACTGGTCGTACTGATTTTAATTGGGCAAGAGCTTTTGTTCACTCAGGTTGTCTTCAAGTAGGGAAAGGGGTCCAAAAATATCAATAGATTAGAACTAGTAATCCTAGTGGAATTGGTGAAGGTATGAGGCCCAAGGAAGGGAAGTGTAGGTATAATTTTCAGATTCATGGTTTGGGCATAGGCTCTGGTGGTACTAAGACATAAAGCACAGGAGGAACAACAGGGCTGGAGGTAAACATACAGAGTTGAGTTTGGATGTGTCTGATAATCGGGAATACACAGATGAAGAAAGCAGTTAAGTGGATGTGTCTGGAATTCAGAGCAGAGACTTGAGAGTGTTCAGTATCATCACGACGAACACTTGAGTGGTCCTTGCTCTGTGCTTTGTCGTGTTGTAAGCATTTTCACATAGAGGTCAAGCCATTTTACACAGACACCTCCCAGGGAAGGGGCATCATTCTTATCATCATCTCCATTTTCCAACTCGCTAAAAACTCACCCGGCAAGAAGTGGCCGAGCCAGCACCCTAAGCAGGGTCCTCTGGCCCCACAGTCCCAGTTCCTCGCCTCTTCTCTGTGTTTCTTCACATGAAACAGGTAGCAGTACACTCAGTGAAGGAAGCAGGTCAGACAGAGACAAGTTCACAGGATCTCACTATTTGTGGGATCTGATGAACAAAATAGATCCAGAGACATGGAAGCAGAGAACAGACCGACAAGCCTCAGAGGGAAGGGGGTGGCGGGGTAGGATGGAATAGTCCAGGAATATTTAATTTTTTTTCTTTATTGATTTTAGAGAGAGAGGAAGGGAGAGGGAGAGACAGAGAGAAACATCAATGAGAAGAACACCGATTGGCCACCTCCTGCACGCCCCCCACTGCGGATCCGGCCCACAACATGGGCATGTGCCCTGACTGGGAATCGAACCAGCAACCTTGGTGCGTGGGTCACCGCTCAACCCCTGAGCCACACTGGCTGGACTAGTTCAGGAGTATTTAAAGAGGGAAAAAAGAAGCAGGTCCAGGACAGGACAACGAGACATCTGATTTAATGACTTCCTGTTCGGCCAGCACTTCCTTGTATTCTGACTGCTTACTCTGTGCTCGACATTGCGAAGCAGGTGTCTCGATGTTCCTGAGGTCTTTGGAACCTAGTGGGAGAGATGTTTACGTATATAAGTTCACCCATGACCAGTACAACCCAGTTCATCCCTATGTACTAAACACGCTGTGAAGATCCCAAACGCTACAGGCATTAAGAAATGGAATCAACACTACGAGGTGGAGTTACAGGAGACCACTGACGGAATAATGTTCTCTAAAACTGAAGCTTCGGAACTTGTCAGGAATGAAAGGCCTGTGGCCACGACCAACGAGCTCGCTGCTGGTGGCTTTCAAAGGCCTCCAAAGACGATTAAGATTTGGAAAAATTGGGGCAGTAAAAAAAAATGCAATGAGGCTGGTTTTAAAAAATGTTGTAGGGATCCATACACCAATATCCAAAGGGTTGTGGATTAGAGTCTTGGTCTGGGTTGTGGGTTCGTCCCCAGTTGGGGCATGGGTGGGAGGTGGCCAATTGATCTTTCTCTCTGGCATAGGTGTTTCTCTCTCTCTCTCTCTTTCTCTTTCTCTCTAAAATATCAATCGAAAAACATATCTTCAGGTGAGAATTAAAAAAAAAAATGTTGTAAGGATCATAATCAAAGAATGGAGTCAGTTTGTGGAGAGTGTTTTGGGGGGACAGAGAAGGAATAATAGGTTTATAGTTGGTATTTTAAAATAAACCTGAAGAGCAAAAAGATGAAAACATTAAAATGATTTGTAGTAAGCTTATCCTGAGACCTAAAGGGTTACCGTCAGCATCACAAGATCTGGTAAATTTAAAAGACATGGGAGTCCCTTTAAGAATTTAGACAATATGTTATTACAATATTATTGACTCTATTCCTTATGCTGTACTTTACATCCCTGAAACTATTTTGTAACTACCAATTTGTACTTCCTAATCCCTTTCCCCTTTCTACCCAGCCTCCCAACCCGCTCCCCTCAGGCAATTATCAGTCTGTTCTCTGTATCTATGTATGGTGTTGGGTGGGTACTGGAAATATGGGGAGAACACTTTGCAAA
The DNA here is from genome assembly GCF_014108415.1 of Molossus molossus. Classification (NCBI taxonomy): domain Eukaryota; kingdom Metazoa; phylum Chordata; class Mammalia; order Chiroptera; family Molossidae; genus Molossus; species Molossus molossus. The sequence goes on along the minus strand of NW_023425366.1, from coordinate 6,350,402 downwards.
GGACATGATTGTCTAACCACATGCTGTACACCTGAAACTAATACAAAATAATATTGAATGTAAACTGTAATTCAAAAATACATTTTAAATAAAGAAAGAATTTAGACAATGTGTTAAATTTGGATGTCTCTCTGGCCTTATCATTCCCTTCTCTCTCAGTGGTTCCCTGGAACTAGGTAATCCAGCCCCACCAACTCTTCTAGAACAGGGACTTTTCTCTGTTCGAAGATAATAAAATAGGGAAACACCAAGTATAAATCACTAACTTGGAATTAAGTTGACAATTCCAGGCTTTGGAGGCAGCCAGATCACTTTGAATTGAGTGAAATATTGAAGAATGTACTAAAGGGACAGCAAATCAAAGTTTGCCGTTCACATTTAGTCTAATGCGATTCCTCCTTTGGAACGTTACAAAAACACCACTTATCACTGTTAGAGATGGTTCACCTCCACATTGTCCTCACTAATTGGTCAATTAATCCACAAGCATTGTGAGATGTGTGCTCAGCTGGAGAAGCAAAAGTAGGGCAACCGGAAGTCATAGTTTACCGGAAAAATAGAAATCTATAGCCAACTTTTCCAAATTGGGAACACGTAAGAGCCATAGATAATGATTGTTTTCTTTGGTGCAAAGCTGAGAAGCAAATTTCTGTGTTAATTCAACAATTATTGTTACTGAGATGATCCGGTAACAGGAAGTTAGTGTTCTACACATAGCTATTTGTGAAAGCCTTACCCTCAGTTTTACCAGTTATTTCAGAATCAAACATTTTCTGGGAGCTAACTTGTGTTGTCGAAAAAGTTTAACAACGCATGATGTACTCTAGCTCCAAGAAGTTTGGCTTTATAGCTGCTATCCCCAATGGCAATATTTCCTCTTACTGTTTAAGAAAAGTAACAGCTCCCAATGGAGGCAACACATTTAGTTTCCACTTCTTCCATAGGGCATTTAGGAAAAGTATACTTTAGTCACTCATTTGTTCAATCATTGAGTATCTACTATGTTGCTGACACAATGCCTGTTTTTAAAACGTGTGTCTTGTACAGGTGACCTTAGCCTTTGCATGAACTACTAACCCTCTTCGGAGGTTCAGACTGCCGGCTGGACTTGATGCCAGGAGCTCCGCACTAATCTGGTGACCGTTCTGCACGATTCCAGCCCCGCCATCTAGTCCAGCCCACACGACAACATTCTTTCTAGAAGCACATTGTCTTGGTTTTCTACTCAAATACCATCAGTGACTTTTGTCTATCTGTTAAGGTTGATCATTTTTAGGGATATACTCAAGCTTTTCCTCAATCTAATATCTTCTCTGTAAAATCTCTTTTCTCCAGTAAATACACCTGGAAGGATTAAAGAGCTAATGAACACACACGAAGTTTTCAGCCGTATCAACCATATTCTGTATTATTTCTTTCTTTTACGATCTTTAATTTCTACTCCTGGTAAAAGAAATTAAAGATCGTAAAAGAAAGAAATAATACAGAAGAGAGTAGTTGAAGATCACTTGCTTTTATGAATTTACTTTTATCAAGTATAAATATGAAATATAAATCACAGGTTTTGGTTAGTTTGGTATGATGGGAAGAAACCTGTCACTGAAGTGAGAAATTTTCTAATAAAAAAAAAAAAAGACTCGCCCTGGCCAGTTTTGCTCAGCAGTTAGAGCATCGGCCTGCGGTCTAGAGAGACCCAGGTTCGGTTCCCGCTAAGGGGACGTACCTTGATTGCAGTTTGTCCCCGGCCCTGGTTGGTTGTGCGGGTGGCAGCCACTCAATGTGTCCCTTTCACGTCAATGTTTCTCTCTCTCTCTCTTCCTCTCTCTCCCTCCCACTCTATCTGTACAAAAAATGGAAAAATGTCATCAGGTGAGGATTAAAAAAAAAAAAATACTCAAGTGTCAATAAAATGTCAGAGTGGAGAAGAATCAGGTATGTTAACAGCATTGGAAACAGTTATGTTTTTATGTCATGCCCATTGTCAAAAATTTGTGTCAATAAATCTTAGTTTAACCTAAGCTGCTAAACTACACAATTACCTGGTTTTAAGACAAATATAGCTAAGAAAGGTCATACAGAACCAAGATTAGTATATGTATGTAGAAAATTATCTTCCTTAAAAATAACATTTCCTTTTCCTTGTTATATCACCTGTACAATGAAGTAACTAAGTTTCATGTTTAAAATAAAAGAAAATTTTAAAGTATATTTTTCTTATAAGTAAAATCATATGGTACTTGTCTTTCTCTGACTGGTTTCTTTCACTTAGCATAATACTCTGCAGGTCCCTCCAAGCTGTTCTGAAGGGTAAGACTTCATTCTTTATGGCCATGTAGTATTCTACTGTGTAAGTGAACCACTGCTTTTGGTCCACTCCCCTGCGGATGGAACAGACTCGGAGAGACAGCTGTCAGAGGGAGCAGTGTTCGGAGCTGGGTAGAAAAGGAAAAGGATTCATCAAAAACAGAAAAACACTCATATACAAACAGCATGGTGTATACTAAGGGCGGGGGGGAGGGGGAGGTAGAAGATGGTAAATGGAGATGAAAGGAGACTTGATTTGGGGTGGGGAGCACAACACAATATACAGGTGATGTATTATAGCATCGACTGTACCCCTGAAACCTATATAATTTTATTAAGCAGCGTTAACCCAATACACTTAGTTCAAATAAATAAATTAAATTTCTTTTTCTGTCATAACAGAGATCCATCCCTGCCCCCAAATCTGTTAAACCTTCCCCCGAATCAAAGTGAACAGTACGTGGAATAAACAGTTCTGGGCCAAGTATCTGATTAAACTCCTGGAAGCTTCAATTTTCAACTTCACAGCTCTTTGATTATTTTAGTCTTGTTCTTTATCACCTGCCTGCAGATCTCTAACAAGAATGCTCACCACAGGGGTACTACAGTCCTCTGACCGGAGGTGGGTGTTCTTTTCTGACATCCCCCCCCCCCCCGCCTATAAATCACAAAGTAATAGTGAGAAGTTTAAATATGAACTGCTGCTGGGAGCAAAGCTTTAAGAACTGAGTCTAGATTTTCTGTAGAACAGTAAATCCCCAAAGAATATTATGGTTTTGTAATAGAAAAGGTGATTTTCAAACATCAGTTCTGAAAAACGGTCCTGTGTATCCTCCCACGATCTTGCTGTCCAGCAAAGAGCCTGGAGGTAAAGAAAAAGGCAGGGCAGAAGGTCCAGTCATTAGGAACAGGATGCCTGCTTTATGCCGGGGGAGTTCAACGGCACTTAGATGCTTGCAGAGGTTGAGTTACACAGTCCCACTACTCTCAGAACATCAGTCACTGGGCGCTTCAATAGTTCTGTACGTCAAAGAGGAAACCGTGTGTGTGTGTGTGTGTGTGTGTGTGTGTGTGTGTGACAGAGACAGAGAGACAGAGAGAGAGATGTCCTTTGGAAAACTGCCTTTTCCTAAAAGTCATAAAAAACAAAGCTCTGTATGTGTGCTCACACCTGACTGTCTGCACAAGCAAATGTTAGTCATCATCAACTGTAGCTACATGGTGGCTGCTCCACTCTCGCAGATTCTTGTTTTTAAGGGGCCCGGCTAGAATAGTGTTTCTCACCAAGTGTGTCCTGCGTAATGTCTGACCTGGAGCTTGACCTCTCCTGCTCAAGCTTCAGGGTGGAATAGGCTCATGGACACGGAGGTACATTGAGATCGTGTGACTCCACCATGAGGACCTAGTGAATGATAGAGCCAGATTTTCAGCCAGGCTTTCTTTCTAAGTACTGCAGATAGATAGACATGTTCGATGGATAGAAGCTCATTTATAAAATACTGGCCAAATTCATTTATTTTTACAATGTCAATTTATTATTTTTAGCCTTACAAAAATATTACAAAAAGCCATACACTCACGGATTGATGTGAGAGTAAGGAGCATTCCTGGCTATGACATCAAGATTCATCCCCAGTGAGGAACTGGTAACACCTAACACATATTAATCCCTCCTCAGTTTTGAATTAGAAAGTGCCAGAAGACAGACTAAGAAAGGCAAAGTGATGGAAATTCAGTCTAGGGATGGTAGGGGTGGTGTGTCATCAGTTTCAAGTTCTTCAGGAGAACTTCAAAGTTCTCAGCATGAATGACTGCACAACGGCCCTCACTGAGAGGCTTGACCAGGAGAATCATGGAGGCCTGCAGGCCCGGGGTGAGGCTGAGTGTGCGAGAGGGTGAGCAAGCATGAGGGAGTGTGCGTGGGTGTGGGTGTGGGTGAGCATCTGCACCGCAGTGCAGAAACTTAGGGCAGACGGTTTCAGTGCTTTGGACGGGGGAGCAGCTGGCTACCTCACGGTGTGCTGCTTGGCAGGGCGCTTATCCTGCTGGAGGCTGGAAGGCCCCACCACTTCGAAAGATCCACTGGGTCCTCTCTGGGAGGAGGCAGTGGGGAGCGGCTAGGGTGAGTGATTCATGGCCCCCAGTGCGCCTTACACCAGCACTCAGCAGCCGCAGTGCCGAGCACCGTCCCTGACAACAGGAACAGTGGCTGTCATGAAGCAGATCCCCACCCCCAGCAGCAGCAAAGACTCAGGAGCTGAGAGCCACTTGGGTAACAGGAGTGGTGGATCAGAAGCTGAGTCCAGCCCTCAGCAGCAGCAGAGGCTTGGGAGCCGAGCACCACCCCACCCCCAGCAGCAACAGAGGCTCAGTAGTGGAGACCCATCCCCAGGAACAGCAGTAGTGGACTGGGAGCAGAGCCCCTCCCTCAGCAAAAGCTGAGGCTTGGGAGCCCAGACCCTCCCCCCAAGAGCAGCAGCAATGCCAGAGAGGAGAGATGCTGGTCCCAAGAGCCATGCACCACCATAGAGCCACTGACCCCATAGCCCCTGTAGCAGCTGGGAGCCACCTGCCCTGCCACTGCAGACACTGCTGACAGACACCAGCACCCCAGACTACCGGACTGGATCTGATATCCTGCTCCAACATGACCCGACTCCCCTGGACATACCAATCTGCCAGCACGAACCAGTGTGCCCCAAACTACCAGACAGTGAAAATGGTGAGACCAAGAAACAGCCCACAAACGAAATAAAGGGAGGAATTACCAGAAACGGAACTGAATGAAATGAAGGCAGTCAGATAGAGAATCCAAGTCATGGTAGTGAGGGTGTTCAGACAACTCAGTGAGAACTACAAGCAGCTTAATGGGAACTATAAAGGACTCAGTGGGTGGGTGAAAAACTAGGCAGAATCTATTAATACAAATCAAGCAGAAATAAAGAATGACATAGCTGAAATAAAGAACACCTGGGAAGTATTTAATAGTAGATTAGAAGAAGCTGAGGACCAAATCAATGAGATAGAAGACAAGGTAGAAAAAACTACTCAATTAGAGCAGAAAATAGAAAAAAAAAATTAAAAAGCAAGAGGAGAGTTTTTTTTAAATTTTTTTATTGACTTTAGAGAGAGGAAGGGAGAGGAAGAGAGATAAAAACATCCATAAAAGAGAACATCAGTTGGCTGCCTCCCGCATGCCCCCACTGGAGATTGGGCCCACAACCTGGGCATGTGCCCTGACCAGGAATCAAACCAGTGACCTCTTGGTGCAGGGTCATCGCTCAACCACTGAGCCACACCAGCCGGGCGCAAGAGGAGAGTTTAAGGGAGTTTGGGGACAACATGAAACATAACATTTGCATTGTAGGGGTAGCAGAAGCAGAAGAATCGAAGAAAGGGAGAGAGAACATATTTAAAGACATATGACAGAAAACTTCCCCAATCTGGAGAAAGGAATAGAGAACCTATTTGAAGAAATAGTGACAGAAAGCTTTCCCAACCTGGTGAAGGAAAAAGTCACACAAGTACAGGAAACACAGAGAGTCCCACTCAAGATGAACCCAAGAAAATCCACACCTAGACACATCATCATTAAAATGGCAAATGTTAAAAAAGACAAAGAAAGAATTTTAAAGGCAGCAAGAGAAAGACCAAAAGTTACCTACAAGGGAGTTCCCATTAGACTGTCAGCTGATTTCTCAATAGAAACACTGCAGCCTAGAAGAGAGTGTCATGAAATATATAAAATAATGAAAATCAAGGGACTGAATCCAAGACTATTCTGTCCAGCAAGGCTAGAAATTTAAAATTGAAGTTCACATTAAAAATGAACTTCACAGACAAAAAAGAAGCTAAAGGACTTTATTACCACCAAATCAACATTGCAAGAAATGCTAAAGGGATTGATAGAAGAAGAAGAAGAAGAAGAAGAAGAAGAAGAAGAAGAAGGAGGAGGAGGAGGAGGAGGAGGAGGAGGAGGAGGAGAAGGAGAAGAAAGAGAGAGAGAGGAACAGAGGCATAAAGAATTAAAATGGCAACAAATAGGTACCTATTAATAATAACTTTAAATGTAAATGGCTTATTGCTTCAATCAAAAGACATAGGGTAGCCCTGGCCAGTTTGGTTCAGCGGTTAGAGCGCCGGCCTGCGGTCTGGAGAGACCCGGGTTCGGTTCCTGCTAGGGGCATGTACCTCGGTTGCAGTTTGTCCCGGGCCCTGGTTGGGTCGTGTGAGTGGCAGCCACTCGATGTGTCCCTTTCACGTCGATGTTTCTCTCTCTCTCTGTTCCTCTCTCTCCCTCCCACTCTACCTGAACAACAACAAAAAAATGGAAAAATGTCCTCGGGTGAGGATAAAAAAAAAAAAAAAAAAAGACATAGGGTAGCTGATTGGGTAAGAAAACATGACCCATATATATGCTATCTACAAGAGAACCACGTCACACAGGATGAAAGTGAAGGGATGAAAAAAATTTTTACATGCACATGGAAATAGGAATACTCGTATCTGATAAAATAGACTTAAAAATGAAGGCCATAACAAGAGACAAAGAAGAACATTACATAATATTAAAGGAATCAGTCCAACAGGAGGATATAACCCTGGTAAACATATATGCACCCAATATAGAAGCACTAAAATATATTAAAAATCTGCTGGAGGACTTTAAGGGAGAAACTGACAGTAATACAATCATAGTAGAGGACTTTAACACCCCACTTAACATCACTAGATACATCTTCTAGACAAAGAGTCAACAAGGAGACAGAGACCCTAAACAACACATTACATCATCTCTTTGAAATGAAAACATCAAGAGACAGCTTCCCTGCCTCCCCCAGCCCTGTGAGAGGATAGGAGACTACCTTTGGTGGGTACCTTGTTCCAGTCTGCAAAACGACCTCCTGTCCTACAGCAGTGAAATTTGGTTTCTCCACCAACTAAGTGCCAATCAATATGTTCTACTCACACTGACCAAACACCTCGTACTTTTCTCTAGCACACTCCACCATGTAAAAGCCTCACACCTGCCCAGCCGGTGTGGCTCAGCGGTTGAGCATTAACCCCTGCACCAAGAGGTCCCGGTTTGATTCCTGGTCAGGGCACATGCCCAGGTGGTGGGCCAAATCACCAGTTGGGGGCATGCAAGAGGTGGCCAATGTTCTCCCTCATCGACGTTTCCATCTCTCTCTCCCTCTCCCTTCCTCTTTCTCTAAAATCAATAAAGAATAAATAAATAAATAATCAATCAATCAATCAATCAATCAATACCCTACAGATTTTCTCTTCCCTCAGTGGAGAGGAGCTGTGTGCACTCAGTCTCTCACCCCTTACTGGAGTCATGGGAATAAAATCTGTGTGATTGGCTGTCACAAGCATCCGCCTTTGTTTCTCTTTGACATTCGTGCTCCGATGCCCCAAATTGACATGGCACTCCAGAAATGTCCTTACCACCTGAAAGTTACCTAAAATGCCCCTAAAATTTTTTGACATCTCTCAGGACTTAACTAGCAACGTGCATATTTTTGAACAATGAATCTACATGTGAATTCCTCGGGTATCGTGTTAAAATGCACTATCGCCACCTCGTAGGCAGGGCTCAGGCTCCTGCACTTCCTGCTCCTGGAGGTGATGCCAGCCTGCAGAAGCCACGCCTACTTTCAGCAGCCAGGCTCAGGAGCGCAAGGCCTTGTGTTCATTGGCAGGCTTTTTGGTCACTGTTTAATTATCACCGTATTGAAACCCACCTGCTCCTGCTACTTAAAATAGCAAAAGCTCTCCAATTCTTACTCTTTCTTGAAATTCATTTTTACTGAAAGTATTACAGATGTTCTCCTTCCCCCCCACCCAAGGACACCCTGCTCCCAGCTCCTCCCCCCGTTCACCCCACCGTTGTCTGTGTCTGTCTCCATTCCCTATTCTTGACATTTTTCTCTCCATTGATTTCCTCCAAGGATGCTTTTTACTGTCTGCATCTTTTTATTAATTAATTTATTTATTCTGTATTTCTTCTAGGAAGATACAAGCTTCATGAAGGCATGTGTCTCCTTTGTTCACAGACACATTTCCATCAACTAGAACCTTTCTTTCCTCCCCACAGGTGCTCGAGGAATAAATTTAATGGATTAATGGGTCATCTACATTATATAAAGAATTAATGCCTTAGTTTGCTTGAACCTCCAAGGTAACATTCTTTAGACATCATCATCCAGATGACTCTTCTGGATGCTCAAAGGACCAGCTACGACTGGGCAGCCTGCAAGGCCAACTGGCTGATGAACTACTGCAAAATTAGCCCATATTCCTTCTATGTCTTTTTTCTTTTCTTTTCTTTATTTTTACTTTTTACCTTCACCTGAGGATATGTATACTGATTTTAGAGAGGGAGGAAGGTTCAGAAAGAGAGAAACGTGTGCGTGAGTGAGAAATAGTGACTGCTTCCCGTGCGCGCCTCAACTGGGGATGGAGACCACAGCCCAGGGCTGTGCCCGGAAATACAACCAGCCGTCTCTGTGGTGTGTGGGATGACACTCCGACCAACTGAGCCCCTGGCCAGGCCAACTCTTAGGTCATTTTTAGTGACCATAGTCTGCATTTTAAATTTTATTAAGCTGATGATAGGAAGAGTGTAGGAAATAGAGTCCAATTAACTAGTTTTGAAATAATGAGATAATATTTCTTGCTTCTGCCTCTTCTTATGTACTGATTCTCCCTAACTCTAAATACTTACTTTCTACTATAAACGTACTGTGATGTAACAATAAGAGTGTCTATTCAGCAGTATGGCTATGTCACAGCCGAAGGCCCTGTTCACATCAGCATTTAGGACAAGGGTTCTTGGCCCTTCCAATGCCCTCTTTTCATACCTAATATTTTATACTAGCCCCATTACTCTCCTGAAATGATGCTCATTGATAGAATAATTTTTTAAAATTTTGTATTTATTGATGAGAGAGAGAGAGAGAGAGAGAGAGAGAGAAAGAGAGAGAGGGAGGGAGGGAGAGACATCACTTGGTTGTTCCATTTATTTATGCATTCATTGTTTGCTTCTTGTTTGCGCCCTGGCCAGGGGTCAAACCCACACCTTTGGCAAGTGGAGACGATGCTCTAACCCAGTGAGCTACCTGGCCAGGGCCTGATAGAATAACATTTTTAAAAAATGAATACCTATAATAGCTTAAGTGTAATATGATTGAGACCTAACAAAGGGCATTTATTCTGAAATAATAATTTAAAAAAATGTATGAGTACCAGTACACAATGATATCCAATTTCTTAATTCTCATTTTCCCCTTAAGAACCCAGTTTGGAGAGATTGGCACCTGCTGGTTGACACTCTTTACGTAAAGAATTCTGCTTCTCCAAGTACATGAGAAGATGCATATCTCTGACCGTATGAATGTACATGGTGTTAGCTGAGTTCTGAAGCTTAAGTTCTGGGAAACATCGACAAGCGTTAGTGTTGAGGCTGCTCTGGGGTAGCAGAAGCCAGCCCCAGACCCGCCCTTAGCGCCCACACCCCCTCCTGCCGAGCCAGTCTTCGTCTGCTGGGGGGGGGGGGTGCTTCTCTTCGGCTTGAGAAGCTGCCTTTGCTGACGAGGCCACATTTCCTGACCTTCCATAACCTTAGTTCCATCCACACCGTCCCCTCTCCAAAGCAGTCACATTCTTTCTGAAGTGACGTGCCCAGGATTTGTATTGGTGCTATTGTTATTACCTCAGAGGTCAGAAAAGTAAGATTAGCTCTAAAAATGTAGGCATCCAACTGTCTCGACGTTTTCGAAAACCTTCCTCCTTTCCAATACATCCTATATTTCTAATACGTGGCAACTGAATTCTTATCACCTACACCTTCTCCCTGTACCTCCCCACTTCCATGGACGTTGAAGACGGACTAATTCCCCCTCATTTCTAACGTGGCTATTTATGAAGACGTGGCTTCACGTGGGATGCCCGTCTCTGCTTCGAGCACACGGTTCAGCCCCATCGTAGACAAAAGCCCAGGGTTATCTGACAGGATTGGCCGCCACAAAGAGATTACTAAGTACATTGTTCAGAGAGGTCCACCAGAAACATCTTTAAAGAGATGGAGGAATCTATGAAAACAAACCCGAAGGAAAGGAAGGAGAATGTGGTACTAAGACATGACAAAAATCAGCCCCTCTGTAATACACTGAATTCTACTTCACACATTCTAAATCCTCATACTCTTCAATGTCACATTCCCCTTGTTCTTTAGAAGTAACACTGTGACACTCTGCACTGTCAAAAAAATACCGAAAGCCCTTTCAGATATGTGTTTGATCTCCCTCAATGTCATTTCCCTCTTTACCTGCGCTGTTCTTGAGTTGTTTCTTCAATGCACATTGTCAGCAAAGAATGTTCCCTTGGGAGCCCCAGGCCTGTGGCCCTGTGAATGCTGAAGCCCCCCCTGGGGAAGTAGTCGGGTCAAAGTCTTGAACTGTGTTTAGCTATGAAAGATGAGATTAGCATCATTCAAGAACTGAGAAGTGAAGTGACTTTGCTTTGACTGGTGGTTAATCCCCCTAGTTTTTCTGACTCTCCGATACAAAATAAATGAATGAAGCCTCGCTTAGAAATGTCCAAGTCCCTGGTTTCCTTATGTAACCTAAGCCTGCCAAGCGTCATCATTTGGGGGGTATAACCCCTTCAGAACTGTCACAACTCATCTTGCAAGAAACCTTGTTTTTCTTTCCCCCATCAAAGAAACATGTGCTTTGAGAGATAAGTTGTGCTGAGACAGGGGCAGGAATCACTTTAGACCAGCTACCAGGACCATTTCTTCACAGAAATAAAGAATGTTATGTAAGCTAAATAATCATCCCTTTGAAGAGAACTATGCAAAAGAAGCCCCACTGAATGGATGTGATCATCATTCTTCTATAAGCGTTAAAAAAAAAAAAAAGTCAGGTTGGATGTAAAGCTATAGAGTTATTAGATCTTTATAGGCAAACATCGCAGATCTTTAGAATGTTAGGAGTTTGAGGTGGGAAGCTGTACATATCTAAGACTCTTACAACAAGTCTAGAAGACCTTCCTAGACAATCATGAGCCACGTATAAACACACCCACATTTGGTCTGTGATAACAAACAGCGATGCCAAACTAGATTATTTATGGTATCAAGAAAACAGGGCTTCCAACGAGTTTCGGTTAACTCCCAAAGGGGATTTATTGATAAACCAGAGTTGACAATATTCAGTTCACCTTGCTCCAGTCAGGCTCCGGAATCGGATGGTTCAACAGATGTTGATTTGTGCAAGGGTGTCGAGCATTAATGAGGCGATGACTGTTCAGAGAACATTCACTTGAATCTATCCATGTTTACAGGCCAGTCTAGTTAATACGTATTCGATTCTTGGTACGAAGATGTAGAGAGACTGGATTCTATAGCCTGTATTCAAACCTTTTACCTATTGAATAGTTCTCAAGGGAAATACTTCATTACACCAGATACCAGAATACCCTACTCTGATCAACTCGGAACTGCACCTTTTTAATAGAACTGAGAGTAGTCAAGAATGACAAGCAAACCAAGCATCATAAAAGCAATAGTACTCTCTTCTAAACAATGATAAGAAATGGTTCTTTTTCTGGCAACAAAAGTGTGACCCTGACGTTAATTCTCCAGGCTGGAAAAGCTCATGCGTGTTCAGCCCTGAAGCTCTGAAGGAAATGATGATGAACACAGGGACAAATACGAACGGGAAAGGAAGTTGCTCCCGGAGAAGGAAGGGACGTGGACTTTGGTCAAGAACTCCAGAACAGGTGGAGGAAGGGAACGGGTGCTCTGGCCCCTTGGCTCTGAGGATCGGGCAAGGTAACTTATTCTTTCTGTAGTTCCCACTTCAAAGCAGGAGTTCTCTTCTGACTGACTGCGTGGTTGTTCAGTTTATGAAATTTAGATGCCAGCTTTTAAATGAATCAAAATTGCTTAAGGACGTCACCGCTGTCGAGTGCCAATCACAGGGACACTTCACCTGAGCACCACAGCGAATCACCTGTGCCCCTCCCTATTTTCCCGGCACAGGACATACTGAATGGAGCTATAGAGCTGACGTAATGATGCGGGGCCTGTGGCCGGTCTCACTTGCTTACACTTCTTCCCATTTCATTCAGGGCTCAGACTAACTATTGATGCCCACATCGAAATTTCCTGAAAGGACCACAGTTCTTTTGTATTCAAGAGCATAAGTAATTTTTTAAATGAGTGGAGCATGCAGAAAATATTTGCCCGGAGTAGTGCGTGGGAACAAAACGCCCACGAGTGTGTTTTATGGCACACATTCTAGAAGGGAAAGGTGTAAGGGAGAAACCTGGTTCCAGCAGTTTGATGTTATACATGATGAATGTGAGGGTCCATAGAAACACAGCGGCATAGCAAAATTAACAAATATAAATACTTAAGTTGAAAAAGAAGACATGGAGACTTTAAAACTAAGTCTGAACGATAACAGAGATTGTTTGTACTTTGAAGAGCCAGTACTTCAGGAGTTGAAATAATACACCTGAAATTCAAACCAGATCCCATTGTTTAAACCCCCCAAGTCCTTTAGGAATTATTCTGGGAACCTGACTGTGTACTTGGTAGGGCCCTACATGTGTTGCGCTCATTTACGTCTGTAAATGGCAAATTAGCCACCATTTTAAGGTGAAGCAACAACTCATCAGGGAAACACGCACTTCCTGAGTGTTTGCCGACATCTGGGGACTGGCTGCGACCTGCTGAGTGCAGTGCATGGCCACTCCGGCCGTGTACCCCAGTTCCCAGGCTCCTTCACTCCCTGCAAAACTTCATCTCAGGCTTTTGGGTTTGTTTCGAAGCCCACTTGTGTAGGGAGGTAGTACCATCAGGCAAAGCCTTTAGAAGGCCCAAGGCTGTCATAAAATAGGTTTGCATCTGTAAATTAGAGGGTGATTATTTCTCATCCCATGTCCAGCGATACCACAGTCTTACACTGGAGACCCATAAGCTAAGGAATTACAGAGAATTCCTTAGAACTCAGTTCGCACTGTAAAGAAGTGGTCAGACACAGGCCTCGCGGGAAACCCATGTTCTACGTCAATTCCGTTCCTTCTACACTTACAGAGTATCTATAATTAATGTCGTGATTATCCAGTATTAGCTTCTTGAAAACCTTATGATGTGAATATGGAAAGACAGAGTCAAATCTTTACTCATGAATAAAACAAAATGGTTGATTGTATTGATAAAATAAAATATTCATGATTTTAGTTGATTTTTGTTGAATTTATTAATAATTTTATATATTTATATTTGTATGGCTTTGAGCAAAGACAAAAGAAGTACTCTAACTCGTCCCTGATCATACAGTTGTAAGAATCAGCTAGTCTAGTATTCTCTCAGCAGCAGAAAGACCGATCTTTTCAATAACACATTTCTTTCTGTACAGATTAAAACTCCATACTCATGGGCTTAACTATGTACAGAGAAAAGAGGTCACTTTTCAAATAGCAATTGACTTTCATATTACAGGAATGTGAGTCAATTTTTTCTTAACCTAAGTATATATATTCATACATCTATGTATATAGTTTACCCTGTACCACTTTGTTAGTTTAACATATAAACCTTAGCGTTTTGTCCATTCTGTTACAAAGGGAATAAAAATGTATGTTTGCACTGAAAGGCCATGCAATTCGATTCTGCTTGGTTCCCAATAGTCCTCGAAATAAAAAACCAAAAATTTATATATTATATAAAAATATTTCACTACCAAACCCATTAGTCCTATCAAATGTAAACCTTTAATAATTTAAAGGATCAATACATGATCTTAATAAGTTGAAGTTAAATCTCAATCTTTTAATAAAATAAAGGAGTTTTGTACTGATATGTAAATGGTCTTGCAGCTTCCCCGCAGGTCCTAGGTCGACGGAACAATCCCATCCTCACACCATTCCTGACATGCTACCTATGTCACCAGCATGTTAATGATAACATTACGTCGACTAGCATTGCTGATCCACAGAAGCTGGGATCGGTGAGAATTAAACATAACAACTCATTTTGGTATTATAGGTATTTTTTCCTTAAAAGGCAGAACAGGCAGCATGGATTCGTTTTTGAGTTTTTGTTTTGTTTTCTGTCCTCAAGTCTATCTGGAGGTCCTCCCCGTTTAACGTGCGATCTTGCTTACGTTCTTCTTAAAGGTCTCCACCAGCGTCAAAGGTATCAGAAACCTCCATTTGGGTCATTCTCTTAACGTGGGTTGTTTACAGAAGTCAGTTACCGGGAATCTTCCAATTGCGTTCCAGTCACCCACCACATCCGGGAGACACATTAGGCACAAGTCATCACTAAGGGACTTCGTTCGGAAGAAGATCACGGAAAGAGTTAAGGAAACAGACAAGTAAACAAACAAACAATGATCACATTCAGTTTGACCCTGCTTTCTGTTACCATGTCTAGATGCTTCTCAGCACATTCACAGCAACAAACGTCCTACCGAAGGGCTATGTTACCCCATATGCCCTTAGATTTCCTAGTCCTTGGCTACAATATACGTAGGGCAAAGTGTGTGCTCCCAGACATGATGCTCGAAGTATTTATTTCTTTAAATCAACACCACAGCAAACTGCCAACTACAGTGAAGACAGAACACACTGGCAACTCCAAATCAAGCTGTGGTTTACAAATCATTATTTAAATAATAACAAGAGCAGCAGCAATAATAATAGTAATAATATTAAAAGAAAGTGAAAACCTCACTTCTAGACTTAAGTTAGAGATCAAAGTCAGCCTTACAGGAATTTTACGATAGGCAATTAATAAAATTGTTATACTTTTCTAGAAATGAGAAATGCTGTAAGCCTTGTCCTATAATGACTGCTTTCAACCTTTTTTTTCCCCCCGAAAGCATGCAGGGACTGTTTTCAGATGCTGGATTATGGCAAGAAGGAAGAAAAGCAATGGTTTTTGGTGTAATACAAGCAATTTGTAGAATCGAGCACACAATTTTGCATAAAACATTGCAGGTCAAAATAACATTGTAGGTTTCAAGCCATTGCATTACAGTTGAATAATTGCCACAATTAGGTTTTGTAAAATTGAAAACTCTAAGTTTTGAAGTGAAGCAATAAAACTAAATTCTTAAACGATGACTTTGACTTTCATATAGCACAGAATAGCTATTTTTATTTGGGTTGAAAAAGTTATTTACAACTAACATTGATTGAGTCTTGGTAAAAGTCCAATAACACATGAAGAGAAATATCCCTCCGCTAATTGAGAGATCGATGGACATGTTTGAGGTTAGAGATATTCCTAAAAGTGGCTGCTAGTCTCCTACTGTGGCCAAGCATATATAATTGTTCTTTAACCTAATTCAAAATTGAAAGCACCAAAGTACAATTTAGATCGATAAAATGGGGGCTGCTATTGAATCCTCCATAACTAATGATTAACAATTGAGATGCAGAGACACAGCTAATGAAAGGGGTTTTGGTTGGTGCCTTTCAGGAGCTCACTTGAGTTGCCTTTTTAAAATCTGAGTTTTGTTTGCATTGAATCCAAGAACTCTTCGTAAAATGTAGAAATACATATATCAAAGGACTTAAGTAAAAGTAGGTTAAAAATAAATAATCTTACAACAACATTTTAAATCTTTTAATGATTTAAAGTAAGGAAGACATATGACACTGAATGCTAAACGAGTCTTTTGAACTTCTCTCGGGATTTTAGATATATATTTAATAGTATATGTATATATATATATATATATTTATTTTTACATTTTGCATGTAGCCAGAGCTTTCTAAAATACCTCTTCATAGTAGGCTATAGGGATGTACCAGGAGATAGAATAAAATAAGATCTGAGAATGTTCTCGGTTTATTCGAGTCTGCTTTGACAACTGGCAGGGATCATAAATTTGAAGAAAATCGTGGTTTTTCTGCATCTGGGTCTGTGTTTAAGACTGAGGAAGCCTCTCTCTGAAGAGGGGCCGCTGGTGGAGGGGGCGCGGGGGGGACACCTCGGGCGGGAGGAATGGCTCCCGATGACATCTGTCGGAACAGGGTGACTCTCTGGGGGACCGTGCCCCTGCCCCCCGGCGGCAGGCCCGCGCTGTGGACAGCCGCCGCGGGCTGCGGGAGGGAGGCCAGGGACTCGCCCACGGTGGGATGCGGTCTGGAGATCGGGGTGGAGGCCTCGTGGGGCAGCGAGGGCTGCGAGGCGGACAGGGGCCTGACGTCTCGGGTCAGGCTGGTGTTGTGCAGAGCCTGCGTGCTCTTGTGCACGTCGGCTTTCGGCGTGGAGCTGCTGGGCGGCGGCTGCGGGGGCTGCGCGGGCTGCGCGGGCTGCGTGGGCTGCGGCGGCTGGTGCACCAGGGACAGCTGCGACGCGGTGGGCGAGGCGTAGTGGAAAGTCCGGGCGGCCAGCGGGCTCTGCACCGGCGGGCTGCACACGGCCGTGGTGTAGGAGCAGGGCGACAGCACGGCGGGGGGCTGCGGGGTCTGGGTGCTGGGGCTGGGGGAGTGCAGGTTGCTATGGGACAGGCTGGTCGCTGTGTACACGGGCGGCGACTGTGTCCTCACGCGCGAGGTGGGGGTGGCGGTGGAAGAGGTGGAGTTCAGGGCTGCCGTCTGCGGAAAAGTGATCGGAACTATGGCCTGCACCATCTCCCGGTCGTGTTTCACGATCTGCTTCAGGATCTCGTTCTCCTGGTTGTTGAAAACACCAGTGTTAAGATCCTTCTGGAACTTTTGCAGAAGAATTGAATTTTTCTTTCCTGTGAGCGAAAGACAAATAAGCACTTAGAACGCCTACCCGTGGCCGCTGGCACTCCGGCGAGCGTGGCATCTGAACGCTCCCAGCGGGGTTCGGAGCGCAGGGTCCAAGCCCAGTACTCACCTTCAGAACCGAACGGAAACGGGGCTCCTGCCCTGGGCTCCCTGCTTTGTTCTGGAAGATCTACCCTTCCGTGCAAGGCAAGTGCAAAGGCCTGCGCGTGGCAGACGCCGTGTGACAGAGGAAAGGGAGGTGCCTGGCGTGAGGGCCACTTTGCAGAGTGGGGAGAAAGGGCACTGGGTCAGGATGGGCCCCGAACCAAGACTTAAGTGGAAAGCTTCTTTTTCAAGAAAGGACAGTGGAACCCCTACTGTGTGACAGGCGCCCTACAGGCTGCAGGTAGATTTATTTTAATGACCTCAACTCCTTGCGGTAGGTGCATCTGTAACCCATCGCTCTGGAAAGGAGCCAGAGCCCCAGGCAGGGTAAAGGACCGTGCGGGGAGAACATGGTTCCTGATCGAACATCAGCGCTGGGAAGGGGAAATAGTGACTCCAGATGTACCATCATCAAAGGACCAGCGGCATCTCTCACCTGGATGCTGGCTGGGATGCGGTCCGGTGGCCACACCCCTTGCTCCCCCAGGAGCTCCACTTTGCTGAACTCCCCAGGGGCTCCCGTGTGCGAGCTGGAGAAGCAGAGGACTTTGCCTTTGACCAGTGCCCTACACCAGTGATTCTCTACCCTCCCTGCATATTTTTCTCATCTCTGCAGCTTAAAAACACACTGATTTCCATCTGTCCTCCAGCACTTAGATCAGAATGTGCCAGGCATGGGGTCCAGATTTTGACACTGTAACCCCAGATTCCTCAGCAGATTCTCATGTGTCGCCAGACTGAGAACCACATTGTAATCTTCCCCTTCTGAAGGGCTGCGAGGATCCAATGTATGGCGGGCTCTTAGCTCACTGCAGAACCTCAATGACCATGACCCCCGTTCCTGACATTGTCTTCCTAGTGCTTTGAAATAAGTAGACATTCTCGGGCAGAACAACTAGTAGAATCAGTACTGGGTTGATGAAGGAGGGGAAAATCAGTGACTTTTGATGACATCATTGAGAAAATAATACCCAGGTGAATATGATAACTACAAATGAATCAATTTGCCAAATCACTAAATAAAATATAACATCTAAAGTAACAAGAAATATTTTTGAATGAAAATATGTGCTAAACTTTACTTGATGCTGGGAAAAGCAATTGTTTTATATTTTATTTTATTTATGTATAAGTGACATAAAAATCCCATTTGTTTTAGGTTGCAATTATTTTAAATGTCTGCCAGTACAGATAATTAATCTATCACTCCTTGAAAAATTATCCTAATTTCCCAAAGAACAAGACCTCTAGGTTAGTAATAAATACAAATGCTTATTTAGCAAGTTCCCTTAACTACCTATACATTTATAAGAAATGGCCACACAACTGAGAAGGATAATACTTCTTTGTGATCATGTGAACAATCAACATTGCATAATCTAAATATCTGTGACCCTGTAGAAAAATACTATACATTTTAATGCACTGTTAGAATTCTATAAGAATTGAAAATGCAAATGTTTGGTGCTTAGTAGCAATTTCATTGCCTGTATTATTGATTACAAATAATTTCATGCAAACTTTCTTATAAAAATTAACTGCAATTAATTAGGTGAAAATGAAGCTGTATCAGATAAAGAGAAATTTTCTATTGAAATATCTGGATTTTAATGCTTTCTCTAAAGATGTGGAGTTGGTTTAGGAAAACAATTCATATGCTCAGAAATTAATCTCTAGTTCAACATGAACATTCATGCACCACAACAAGGGAAGTGATTTTCAAGTTAAGCAAAGATGTTCTGAAGAGCACTGACTTCTTTTATGGGCACTTGTAGGGTTGGGGGTTCAGTGGATGAACAAATGTAACCTGGAGGTATGCATTCTCGAGACCTGGCCAGTCAAGGATCAAAGTATGTGTGTGAATAGATAAGGAATGCATGGATATGGGCTGGAATGCCACCCTGAGTGTAAAGTATACATGTGAATAGATAAAGTATGCATGAATTGGGTTTGGAAAGCCACCCTGAGAGCGACAATGGGCCATTTGCCCAAGTGTGAATGTGTTTGTTATGATGTATCTCTGCTGAAAACAGCGAGAGACAGGAAGTATGCTGGGCTTGGCTGTATGGTCCCCAGAGATGCAATCTCAAGGATTAATTACCTTGAGATCTGGAACATTCACTCCCTTGTGATGCTCCCCCTTACTCCAAGCAGTCTGCTTGGAGTTCATTACGTTGCAACGACCCCCAGCAGGCCGAGAGAGAGGACAGGCACTGTCTCCCAGGGCACTATATCATGTTAAATCTCTAAGTAGTCCATGAGAGTTTCTAATACACGTGTTAAGTCTAATGGTAATATCCCATACTACCTGATTCCTCCTCGCCTAATTTCAGATCTTTATGCAGTCTGGTATCCTGCTAGTACACATGGAAGGGAAGATGTGAAGTGCATCCGTCAGAAGTCCTTACCTTTAACAGGAGTGAAGCAGTCGAAATACCTCCTTGTTTACTTTCAAGTGATCCCAACCCCAGCTCCTTTGAGTTCATTGATTCTTTCATCCCTCCCTACCTCTCTTCAATAAAATGTACTGTGTACCAGGTACTGTGAATGTAATCATGAATTAGACATGATCTCTGCATTTACAAAGCTTGGCATCTCTAGCACAATCACAACAATAAAAGCAGCGCTGTGATGGAAGAGCTTCCCGGGGGGGTCGGGGGGCACATTCCACATCTGGGTGCTCTGCCTATCGAGATGGGATGTCTAAACTGGAATAGGGAGGCTAGTAGTTAAGTAGAGAAGAGAGGCAGAGGGGGTGGGCCGGAGAAGAGGATCTGGGTGTGGAAAAAGATGCACACTTCTGACATCCCAACGCCCAGCAGACCTGGGAAGTTAACTGCGAGCTAATCTGATCTAACTTTACTATGGCAGTTACTCAAAACTTAAACGAGTGTAACTAATAGGGCCTAATTCCTACATTTTTATTGGAGAGCAGAGAAGACTAAAATAACTGGTATTTGCAAAGTGAAGCATCTATGTAGGGCACTCTAGCAAGGCTTTTTCTGCTGGAGTCTGCATTACAAACATCAAGAAGTTTCTGGAGACAATTATTTGACCCAAGTTTTCAATTCTTAATATAAGGATAAAATGTAAAGTTGATCCTTAAAAATAATAATAATGATAAAAAAAATCCTTGTGATAACTCTGGTTTGTAATGTTGACTCATGCACTGGTATTTTTAGTTCTATTTTAATGCTAGAACTAGAATGTTTATCATTGCTTTTTACCTGAAGATTCAAATTGTTTTGGCATCACTGGGGAAATCAGATTGCGTAGCTAGTAAAAATAGAGATGAATAAATAAACCTAGAACACTGAGAAGAGAAAGTTAGATCCTCAGATCTTTCTAGAAAGAGGGCTATAGCTAATTGCTACTTCTATGCTAATTAGCATTCATTCTGTAATCTAGCATCTGGGACTGATGATTGCAAATATGTACCAGTCTACTAGATTCAAACTGAAGTGTGCACGAAGAAGACAAAACTGAAGAGTACCTATCCGATCTAGTCGGTCAATGGCAACTGTCTCAAAGGCTCGTCTCATCATTGGGTACTCCTCCAGGACCTCGTTGAAGTTGTCCACAGAAAGTGAGTACAGACGACAGTATGTATCAGCTCGAACACTGGCCGTACGGCGTCCCTTGGTCAGCAGGCAAATCTCTATAAAAACAAGAAAGAAAGATTTGTTTGGTAATTTTCTAAAAAAGCTATTAAGGCCTCCCAAAATTAAAAACAAAATCTCATGGTGAAAGAAATCAAAGGTTAGCAGCATTTTCTGTTTTATCAGCTAATTTCTTCTTATAATTAAAAGTACCCAATTGCCAATTCTCCATCTTAAAATAGTCTTATTTTTTTAAACAGCTGAAGCTTTGGTTCAAAGGGAAGGCTGAAACACACTTACTATCCTCAGGTCCTCATCCCACTCCCTTTGAAATAACAACAACAAAAAGAAGATGCAGAAAGGGAAATAATACATCCACAACGGAGTTGAAAACAGGAAGAAACCATGCTGAGACAGAAGTTTTCATGAATTCTGAAAGTGAGGCAGGATAGTGAGAATTAGCGAAATTCACTGGCAAGTGAACTGGGGAAACAGACAGACAGCAGAACAAACGGGCAGAGCAATTTATAGCCAGACAGATGGTCATGAGGATGGAAAGCCCTGGGTGCCCAGAAACGGGCAAAACTGAGAAAACAAGAACCTTACCCCCTCGGTGACCTTTCCTCACCCAGCATTTTGCTGGTCAGGGCGCTTAGACCCCTGACTTTTCTATCATTGGTCATATGGTTTGGACTTTCCCCTCTTCCCCTGGCACATTGCTAGTCATGCAGTCTCAGACCTCCCCCACCCTTAGAGGAGAAATCGAGGGGCCGAGAATAGCCTCACGAGACCCCCATACATCCCTTTCATGACCGCTCCCTTAAGCAGTAAGCTCTAGAGAGAACATCTAGGCCCGAGTTGTGTTTCAGCTCCAGACCCACAAAAGCAGCAAAGCCCGATGAAGTGAGGCAATGGCTGACATCACGACCAGCTGCAGTGACTAACGACCACCTACTTTGCAAACATCAGTTATTTTAGTAGAGACCACAACTCTGAAAGGACATACCTGGAAAAGCTAATAAACATACTATTGAGATCCTCCCCTGAGACCCCTAGATGAAAGCTCTCAAGACCAAGGACACAGCAGGCATCCTCCTTGGAGTAAACCCACTCAAATGTTTTTAGAGTGTATGTTTACTTTCTTTTCTCCTAAACTCTAAAGGTCCCAGTGAGACTTGCAATCAAGGGAGCAGGGGGCAGTGGCAGCTAGTCCTAGGCTAACCCCTGGAACCTGTCTCCACACCCCCCTTTTCTCTGACTTTTCAGTGAGCTGACAGCAGCCCTGTCCTGACTCACTTCTGTCATTGTGATTTTCACGTCTCAGTGAGTCCATGCAGCCCAGCATGGCTCACTTCTTTCCTATAACATTTCTAGAAGTCCAAAGCAGAGCACTGCCTAGGCTCCCTCTGTTGCTTCTTCTGTCCTAGACTTTTCAGTGAGCTGATAGCAGCCCTACCTTGGCTCACTTCTGCCACTTGGGCATTCAGTTCTCAGTGAATTCACACTGCTCAGTGTGGCTCACTTCCTTCCTGTAACTTTTCTGGAGAGCCAAAGAAGAAGCAATGCCTCAACCCTCTCCTGTTATTTCTTCTATCCTAACCCCTTCTTTGGTTTCACAGTTTCCAGGTTTAATAAATACACTCTCAAAATCACCTGGAATTCGCCCTGGCCAGTTTGGCTCAGCGGTAGAGCGTCGGCCTGCGGTCCAGAGAGACCAGGGTTCGGTTCCCGCTAAGGGCATGTACCTCGGTTGCAGTTTGTCCCCGGCCCTGGTTGGGTCGTGCGGGTGGCAGCCACTCGATGTGTCCCTTTCACGTCGATGTTTCTCTCTCTCTCTTCCTCTCTCTTTCTCTCTCTCTCCCTCCCCACTCTATCTGAACAAAAAATGTCCTCGGGTGAGGATTAAAAAAAAAAAAAAAAAAAAAAAAAAAAAAAAAATCACCTGGAATTGTTTGGTGAAATCTTTTCTGCACAAAGTCAACAACCCATATACAGATCCACTCTGAGCCTGGTCCCTTTCTGGTGACAGAAGGCATAAAGCAAATGGTATCATGTAGACAGAAATCAAAGTGAGCCCAAACACTGGCTTAGAAAGCCCCATGATGAAGCAAAACTGGATCAGATGACAGGCTTGCCTTATGTAGATAATATATTCCCAATAAGATCAGCATAAATTTTTTATTCTGTATGCACGTAGGCATTTTCTATTTAAACAACTGCATTGAAATGTAGCTTCCCAGTATATGGTAAATAAACATTTCTAAATTTGGATTTCCTTATTTGCTAGCTAACTAAATGATAAAAGCAATAATTTCATTTCCAAAACTTATTCCTTAAATTCCTATAGACTTTGATTTTAAAAAATTAGAAATGATTGAACATTTTAGCTTCAAAATAACCAATTTGAATGGAATCACTGAACCAAATAGCAACACATTCTACAAAGTGAGTTTCAATCACCTATGGAAAAACTAAGGGCTAAATAGAGGCTTACACTGACCAAGTGCTCTCAGAAGTTGGAAACGGCAGTGTTCATTACCAACATAGAGCTCTCCAGCCATTATCTCTCAGCATCTCCTCAACAATTCCTCAGTGAGGAGCAGAACAAACCAAGGTACATTACTGAGAACAGAAAGTCACTGGTCTGTGTGAAAAACACTTACAATAGTCCCTTCTTCTTTTAAAGGCTCCATAGTCTTTGTTTCCATCACAAATAACAGAATTAAGAAATTCCACATATTTGGAAATTAAAAAAAGTAAACCTTCTGATGATAAAAGAGTCTTAGATTTCATGAATTAAGTTTCTAGATTCCCTATGAATGAAGTCAGAGTTTCCCTGTGAATTTTCTCTTGATATTGTTATTTTGGAGATCCACTAACCAAGTGAAGAGAGTCTTGTGTTAGGTGTTACAGAGTGGGTGATTTTTTGTTATTTACTGTGTGTGTGTATGAGTTTGGGTAAAGGACAAAGCAAGATAAACCAACTTACTCATCTGTATTTTTTTTTAAAGATTTGTCATTAATTTTGAGAGAGAAGAAGGGAGGAGAAGAGAAACATCAATGTGATAGGAAAACATCAATTGGCTGCCTCCTGAATGCCCCCTACCGGGGATTGAGCCCACAACCCTGGGCACGTGCCCTGACTAGGAAGAATGGGCAGCCTTCAGGCACCAGATGATGCCCAACCAACTGAGCAACACCAGCCAGGGCTCATCTACACCTTATGCTATCCTTTAGGTTCCTTAGAAATTATATATATAGATTAGTTTGCCATTATTTTTATATTTTTGTACTAGATTTTCTAATTGTTTCCTAAACATTGACCTTGTCACCCTACTAGTTTAAGACATTTTAAAGACAGCAACCACATAGTAACATTATTGTACCCCTGCTACTTTGAGTTGTGAGCTCAGATTCAGTTATTCTGAAATGCTTATGAGTCCATCCATAACTCTGGACAAACCCAAGACCCATACTGAGTTCCAATCTCAAGTTTTAGATGGTACACTATTGGGTCCCCTGCTAAGTATCTCATCCTTGTAATAAAGATTCCCAGGGCTTTATGTACCTTCTCTAAGAAGACGACGTGTCTTTGAGATTCCTGTGCAATGACTGTGATGAAGAAAGTATCGGGAAGGTTGAGTACTGTTTTCTCTAACGTACATATGTCCATACTCACCAGGTAGAAAATTAATTCTTTTTTTGGTGTCCAGATGACCTCACAAGGAAGTAAAATAAGATGCAAAATAAAACTGAACTCCCAAAGAGCAAGCTGAACACAGCCTACAGATTGAAGCTTTTTAAAGCATCTGCTGGTATATTTTCTAGATCCTGCTTGTTGTTTCAAGATTTCTGCTTTTTTCTTGTTTGTTTACTCTCTGAGAACGCAACCAGGAATTTCCTGGTGGTGTAATCACTACTTTAAGATTCTTCATGCACATTTACTTTGAAAGAGGTCCCTTCGTGGGGATACAGATTTCTAAATTATAATCACATGAAAAGTAATGAAGACTCGGCATATTGATTTTAATTCTGTAGGATTCTCCTGTTTTTCTTTACAGGTTATTTTCTTTACAGGGGAAGTTATTTCACTTAACCAAGAGGAAACTAACAGCAACACAACACACCCGAGGCACGTTAGAAACCTGTCTCTAGTTTCAACATCCTGAGATGTGTGTCTGGCAGATTAAATTGGACCTAATACACTATATATATTCTCTCACTAATCCTTAGGCTATCAGATATATCAACTACCCAGTGCTATTTCAGCTGACACTAGTTATCCCTGATTATAAACATTTCATTCCTTCTGAGATTACTGTCACCTACATGAACAGTCATTTAATAAGGTGGGCAAATAACCTTAGGAATTTTGCAACAATATTTCCCAGACCTCTAAAATAGGGTGTGACACTTAGTAACACAGAGCTAATCATAACCTTATACCTGAAATTTGTAAGAGAATGTGTTTAACTTGAGTTTCTAGAATTTAAGAGAACATTTGTACTTGACTACTCATAGTAACCTAGGCAACAGCTGCTTCTTTCTTTTGTAACCGATGTCATGAAATAAAAGCACTTTTCTTTTGTACATCAACATACTGATTTCCTATATATTCCATTCTAAATAATTTGCAAGAAGAAATGCACTTTTTGTTTTTTATATTTGTATTTGTAATCTTTCCATATTTATAGCAGTGAACTAGTAAAATACTACTGCTTTATGGCATAGGAGTTGGTAACATTGGACTTAAATCAATTTGCATATCAAGCTTGGCGGGTAAAAGCATTTTAAGTGTCAAACGGGTTTGAATAAAGATCTAAAGAAATTAAAAGAATAAAAACATTGCCCTGGCCAGTTTGGCTCAGCGGTTAGAGCGTCGGCCTGCGGTCCGGAGATAACCGGGTTCGGTTCCCGCTAAGGTCATGTACTTCGGTTGCAGTTTGTCCCCCAGCCCTGGTTGGTCGTGCAGGTGGCAGCCACTCGATGTGTCCCTTCACGTCAATGTTTCTCTCTCTCTCTCCCTTCCTCTCTCTCCCTCCCACTCTATCTGTACAAAGGATGGAAAAATGTCCTCGGGTGAGGATAAAAAAATAAAAAAATAATAATAAAAAGAATAAAAACATTAAATACATATAAGTTTTGTAATATTTGATGCATTTCAAAATATTTTATATTTTTGCAATATTTTGAAGCAGAAGTTGGATATAACATTTTCAAATATAGATATAAAGAATTATGTATACATAGATTATATATCATGATACATAGTCTAATAAATGATACCAATTTTGCTTTTTTCCTAAAGATACAACTGATCATTTCAATTCTTTGTATTTGCACAATTATTAGTGTCCTTTACTACTGCCCATCCTGTTATTTAAGATTATTAAGATCATCTAAAGTTACTGCCTTGTCAAACACACCTTAACTCTCCACCTAGGTTTAGTTAGTTCATGTCTTAAAACAGAGGATTTGGGTTATCAGCTGGGTCTGAGTATGCCCACCAGTGGCCCCTCAGACAAGTTATGTATTGGCAAAGTTGTAATGAGGATGAACTAAAATAGTGCCTCTAAGGTGCCTAGGATGAGTCCAGAACAGTACGGGCACTCCTAAACCATGGGTCCCCTTCCTTCATCCCTTATGTTCATCCTCTCTGTATTCTTGTGATCTGGGCTCTACCTGCTACAATCACAAAAAAAGTAATGCTTCATATATCAAGTACTCTCCAAATTTGTGAAGTACATATCATCTCCCACACGCTCCACCCTCTGGTAAAAAATTTGTTTATAAAGTAGCCATACCAATTCCTTAGACTTGTCTCACATACGATGGTTTCACAACCATGGACACCCTTTCTTAAATACCCCAGGGAGAATTTATCTTTGTGCCTCCTCTCTACCTCGATCCTCTTGCATCTCAGCATCTTAGAGTACCTTATCGGACTTACTTATTTATATGATATTTCTCTACACTCAACTATAAGGTCTTTCACGAAAAGTACAACAATCACACTTGCAATGTCTACTTTTATCTACTTACCACAGATTTAATCCCATAATACCACTTGGTTCAGAGAATAAGGAATGAATGAGTCAATCAACAAATGAACAGCAGAATGACATACAAAATGGAAATATTCCTTGTAAAACAAGATGCTCACATCTGAACACAACATCCCAAACAGCCACATTGTTTTGAGGAGTTTGGTTTTCTCCACCCAAAGTTACATTGCTCTTATCTTTTATAGATTATACACATGTTTATGACATGACTGTTTTATATTGTTGGATATGTAAGTGGTTCCATTAAGGTCCATACTTTCCACTCCTTAACCTCTCATCCCTTCCCTTGCTTAGGATGTCTGTGTCTTCTGATTCCACTGTGATTTCTTCAATTGTCTCATGTCTGCTTGAAATCAGCTTTACACAACACTATTTCTAAACCAATATCCACTATGTATCTACACTGATTGTCCTTGGCAACTTAAGATACTTGATGGACTACCCCTGTAATTCTCGGAATATCTGTTGAGTAGGTGGGAAACCACCATCATCAGCCATGGCATAAACAGAAGATTAAAGGAGACCTGTTATGTAACTAGAACAGAAGTCACACAGAAACATCAAAGCTAAGAAGGGTAAGACCATGAGTTCCCTCCTTCTATCCATTGCCCAAAATCCGCCAGACCACTACAAACTTTTCCTTTTGATTTTAAATCTCCCCACACTCAAGTTGTAAAAGTTAGTCAAATGCCTTGAATTATAAATGCCTTTAAAAAGCAACCAGCTTTTAAAAAATTCATCAAATGATTTTAGTTCTTAGATACCTCAAGTGTGTGTTGTTTCTTTTTGAAGTAATATCTTGACAGCTTTTGTTGTCCTAGGTGGTTTAATATGCTCCCCTCCCCCCCCAAAAAAAGTATAGTAGAAATAATAACAGAACATATATTCACTAGGTATTTCTGAGGTGAGGCTACTGCAGGGGAAAAAAAAAGGTCTCCTAAATTTTCCTCGGGCTTTCTCTTATTTTTCATCCATGTACCTGTATGACATGAATAATAAAATAGAGATTTAAGTAGACATGTCCTTGGTTTATTTAATGTAAAAGTTAATGATAGTCGCTGATTTGGACTAGATTCTTTAGTGCAGTGTTTCCCGCACTACAATGTGCATAGGAATCACCTGCGCATCTTCCTAAAAAGACAGGTTGACATTGAGTTAGTCTGGGATGAGGCCTGAGACTGCCTTTCTAGCTACTTCTTAGGTGAGGCCAATGATAGGCTTTTTTTTTTTTTTTTTTTGTAAGTGAAGACTTGTAGCTGCCAGACCGACATTAAACCAGGTTCCTTGCATAAGAGAAACTAGAAAGGTGGCAGAAAGAAATGAGAATGAATTGACAATATGAATTTAAGTCAACCAATTATGTTCCTGCAACCAGCCCCCTAGAAGAAAACATGGGAATACGAAACTAATGAAAGACACAGACCCTGCCTCAAAGAGTTTGTAATTTATTGAAAATGCAAGCATTTCATATTAAAAAAAAAAAAGTTGAGAATAATTCCTAAGCTAAACTGTCTGCTAGCTATTGAAATGTTGATAAAAATCTTAAAACTCAACCTCTTTCTCTAGAAAGTAAACTTGTTCTTCAGATCTTTTGTTTGATGACACAAGAAGATCAATCTACCACTGGATTATAAAGTGAACTGACAGGGAGGTTCTCAGCAGTTAAAATACAAATTTGTAAAGAGGTTTTGGTAATACTGTTGGGTTGGAGGCGATGGAGAGTTGCCCGAGATAAAGCTTAGCACCCAGAACAGAACTGTTCTCTTCCAAGAATCCCTGTAAAATGAAGCTTCCGAAGAAATGGGAAGGTGATGAGACATCTACGATTGTGAACTCAGACATGAAGGAAAATCACCAGACGGTGTCTGTCTTATGACTGAAGATAAGATAAAAGGTTGTCAGGGAAAAAAGGTCAAGCAAGGCTTTGACATCCAGAGAAACTCTACTTCATCCAGCTCTTCCTGACATTAGCTAGGAGCCCCTTTCTAGAAAACTGGTTAGAAACAGTACACTTCTGTGCATTCAAGTTGGGAAGCTTTTATCACGTGACCAAATATCTGAGATAACTGGTCAACCAAGATTCATGCCGCAAAGATGGTCATCCGAAACCCGGCCAGCAGCTCATACCATGGCCTGGCTCACAGCTCCTCCCAAAGGGGTGCTTTGTATTGGATTGTGACTCGGAGGCTTAATTACACCTTCTTATGGGGAGACTGAAAGGAAGGATGAACACAGGAAACTCAGAGCAGTTACGGGAATGGTGTCTCTACAGTGGCTCTCGGGGCACTGGGATGGCTGTGGTTTCCAGAGGGGTGTTCTCGCTGGCCACGCTGGCCTTGACTCTCCTGAGGTGGTTTGCTGTGTGCGCCCTCACCTTTGAGTCCAGGACCTCAGCTCACCTGAGCGTGATTGTACCATTCAGGCGGAAGTCCTGACTCTTCCATGCCTCTTACTAGATGTTCGTTCCAGTCCGTTTTGTTAAAAGCCTCTACCTTTCCCTGTCTTGAGAGATGACAATGAATTCTTCAAGTTCTGTACACGAGGAGGCACAGAGCCCTTAAGTAGGTTAAAAAAACAAACAAAAACTAATATCCTGCCTACAGAGTTCTCGTTTTCTACTCCTGAGTAATCCAAAATATCAGTAGAGAGGTGAGCTGGAAATCTCTCTGTGCAAGATAACTGCTAAAATGTACCAGATAAACAAAGCAATCCCCCCACCAGGAAAACACGCGCATCCACACATTTTTCCTGACAGAGACAAATACCGTTGATCTTTCCTCACACCAAGAAACTTCTCTCTATATGACACCCAATGAGCAAGGTCCAGGCAGTGACCACAGTGGTAAACCCACCCCTGCGGTTAGTCAAGAAGTCTGGATACAGGCTCAAGTAGGTGTTGGTGAGGAAAACTAATCCCCATCAGTACTTGGTTTAGTTAGCAGGATGTTTTAGTTAACAGAGGTAAAATGTGTTAAGAGATAATAATGATAAGTAAAACGTCTTTTACAGAATGTTTTTGCTTGTGTTTTATTAAGAATGAGCTAAATTTGGAGAGAAGACGAATGTTGAAATAAGATTATATCAAGAGTCCTACAGCTGAATCCAACCCTCGTATTTTTTACTCCTTTTTATATGAAGTTATTCATGTTTTTCACATTTTCGGGGTTTCTAAAAAATAAAAATGAAAAGACATATGTGGTGGAGACCATATGTACTCCACAAGGCCTCAACTATTTTCTCTCTGGTCCTTTACAGAAAAAGATGAAGGGTTCAATGGATTTCCCCCTTCGACACAGACGCCCTTTATTATATCTTATTTCAGTCAAATAACAAACTCTGGAAAGAATAGAAATCAGTGGACTAAAGTCATATACGTCATTTTTCAGCTTGTGATACTTAAGCAGAAGGAGGGAAGGAAGAACTGGGTCAGACACCCCAACAGCGTGTCCACACCCTACGTGTCACAATCCCTCCCTGACCTACTGGGTCAGTGTGATAAACGAGCACCGGAAGGGGCTGGCTCTTGCCTCCAGGAAACACACCCTCTGTTCTTAAGCATAACTGAGCTGTGAACCCGCCCTTCCCAGACCACGTTCAACAGAAGCTTTACCCGGCCAGACACACAGTCAACCAGGGTTTTCTCTCCAGCCTGTGGAGACGGTAGGGTTTGGGGACATATTTAAAAAGATAAAAGTTACAAAAAAGCTCCTTTTTGCCTTATTTTTGATAATGTTTTTATTCTGGAAGTTTTTAAATATATTAAAAAAACAGAAAATATAATAGTACACAATCAGGGTCCCAGTAGAATGTGTAATATCATAGTCTAATAAACCTGGAGAATAGTGTGATATAATAGCAAAATATACCTGCAGGCCATCACGGCCCAGTTTAAACAGGTATCAACTCATAGGTAAGCTTGTTTCACTGATACCTTACATACAAACTTACAGTTGTGAGGAACGAAACACAGTTTATTTGTGTATTATTATTTAATTATTGTATTATTTTCCATATGAACAACTGTAAACCTACTTTTGCCCCACCCAGTATCTCTCCCTTCCTTTATTATTTTGAA
Source organism: Molossus molossus (assembly GCF_014108415.1). NCBI lineage: Eukaryota > Metazoa > Chordata > Mammalia > Chiroptera > Molossidae > Molossus > Molossus molossus. Next base: position 6,319,428 of record NW_023425366.1, on the reverse strand, counting down.
GTAAATTGCAACTATATTCATCAACTTCAAAATTTTAGTATTTATCACTAAAAGATGAATATCCTAAAATAAAAATCATAATATCATTATTGTACTTAAAAATTTATAATAATTTATAAATATGATCAAGCATCCAGTCAGTGTTCAAATTCCTAAATTGGAGCACATTTTGTAAAGAGGCAATTTCTAGATATGGCCCAATGTCCTCCTCCCCTACAAAGGATCCTAAACAAAATGTCCCCTAGAACCTGTGACATTTAAAATAATTATAAATAAGTTATTTTGTTTACAAAAATTTTTTTTTTCTTTATTAATTTGAGAGAGAGAGGAGGGGAGAGGGAGATAGAAACATCGATGAGAGAGAACATCGACTGGCCGCCTCCTGCACGCCCCCCAGTGGGGATAGGCCCACAACCTGGGCATGTGTCCTGAGTGGGAATCGAACCAGTGATCTCTTGGTGCAGGGTCGACGCTCAACCACTGAGCCACACCAGCCAGGCATAAATAAGTTTTAAGATATGAAAGATATAGAATCTCTTATTATACCGCAGCAAGACAAAAAAGTATACTCGTGTGTTCCAAAAAATACTACTCATCTAGTTTAAAAGAATAGCAGTGGAAAACAAGAAAAGGTTTGTTGTTGAACACCGGTAGCATCTAACTAAAATACCTCAGTCCTAGAAAACTGACGATCGCGATATTTTCTTCTGTACGATTTGCTCAGCGTCGTGACCAGAAATCCCTGAACAGAAAGATGACAGTTGAAACTTCAGAGGAAGTGAGCAGGGAGAGCTGAAAGGGTCTCAGGGGAAGAACAAATGCAACAGCATCATTCCATGTGCTTTCTGGTTTACAGTAATTACGGGATCTGTGTTCCAGTAAGGAAAACCTAATGAGACTCTCCAGACCAAGGTTTCTCAGCCTCGCGGGTGGACATTTGCAGCCGGGTGATTCTTTGGTGGCCGGTGCCCTGTCAAATGTGTCGCTGCACCTCTGGTCTCTGCCTGCTAGATCCCAGGGCAAACCCTCGCCCTCGGTGCCCCATGCTGATGGCCTGACAGGAGCACACCTGAGGACAGCTTTTCGGTCCCAACCTCCATAAACCCTGCTTTAAAAATCCAAGGTAGCAAACACACTCTCGCTTCGTGTCTCTGTACAACTTTTGTATCATCGTTACAACGAAAGCTTAAAATTATGATTTAAACGTGAAAGCTTCTGTAATTAAATTTGAGGGACATTTGCTGTGATTATGCAATTATTTTGGATCATCTTGGAACACTGTCACATGAATGCTAATCTCATCATTAACTAAGGAAAGCTACTTAAACACATTAGACGTGCTTCTGAAAGCTCCGCCCATTTCTCTTTCCCACTCAAGTGTCAGGTTCCTCCAGCTGGTTAACTCGTTTCATGTAAGAGAATGAAAAAGGTGTGCTAAAGGGTCCTTGCATTTAGATAGATGAGAAAATAAAATACAATGTATACTAGTGTACATAAATAGCAACCCGTGTGCAAATGGCGTAAGACAGCGTGTGATAACATGTGACCATGTGTTCAGACAAATAGCACCTGAGGGTGAGCGAGGACAGAACACGGAGAAGCTGTCCTCTTTGTTTGGGGCAACCTTAAAAGAGCCACATAAAGGTGTTTCTTAGGTGTTGAGATGTGTAATTAAATTTCATAGCATTTTCACTGATCCCAAAGCTGATTTTTATTTTTTCGTTAGAGAACAATGAATTAAATATGTCTGTCTAATAGTGTATATCACTGAAAAAGAATTTGCACTATAGAATGATAGGTATATAAATTTAATGGGCACTGGAGATTTCTTTAAGAACAACATGTAGCAGACATTCAAAGCTACTTAGTAGTGCATTCACACTATTGTTTTGTTTTCACTTCATTTGCAAATTAAACGGATTTTTAAAAATTACCTTCCCCATATCGACGTAAAGGAAAACAATTTGTTGCTAGTTTTTTTTATCTTGAATAGAATGATGCTACAAAACATCTTGAAAAAAATATCAGTTCTAATTAGGATTAGTGAGTGAACTCAATGGGCAGAATGTTTGAGCTCCACAACTATTCTTTCTTTAGTTCACTTATAGCTACATGGAGTTGTCAAGGTTTCATAGTCAAATTAGACAATCCTTTCCCAAACTTTACTACCTCACTAAAAATTCACATGTAGAATTTTGTCCGTGGAATACTGTCTGTGGAATATATAACAAATTCCTTAATCTGGCTTTCAAAACCTTTCATAATCTGGTCCCATTTCATGATTCCAACCAGAACTGCCTATAAATCCCAACCTCAGCATGTGCTCAGGTCCAACCATGTGCTTTGCACTGTGCTGTCTACGGGGAACACGGAGACAGATTAGACGTGGAGCTGTTCTCGTGGGTCTTAACAGTCATTGTTTCACCAACACAGCTGTTGTTCTTCTTCTCTTTATGTGTGTGCCCTTATTACTCATTCCTTCTAACAACATCCTAGAGTCCTGCACATCAAAAATCCACCTAGAGTCCTGCACATACCAAATTCCACCCAGACACCTGCACATAACAAATGCCACCTAGACTTCTTCACATACCAATTGCCACCTAGAGTCCTGCACCTATCAAATACTACCCAGACTCCTGCACATACCAAATACCACTTAAGAAGTGAAGCCTTCATCAAATGCTTTGAGGCCACAGACTCGGGGTCTCTTCACCCATACTTGTACTTCCGTGAAGGTGTGCATGGTATTTATATGTGTTAATGTCTTCTCTTCAGTAGCTCCTCCAAACTTGGGCATTTAGATGAAGAGATTGGCAAAAGTGTAAACCAGATCAATCAATATTCCAGTCTAAGATTTTGGAGTCTGACTTAAGCAACAACATTTTCAAAGGTATCTAGGTCCCTGAAGCGTAATTCTTAGAGAGCTGGTAAGTGTTCCGAACACAGTTCCATAGGGAATGTGCATTTACTGATTTAAATTAAAAGCTAGTGAAGTTGACACAGATATGTCTCTTTTTTCCATCATCCTATTTAACCCATAATTTTTAAAACTCTCGAGAATAAAGATAAACAAAAGCTAAGTAAAGGTAAACCCAAATTTGCACTGGACCCCCAACATCAGAACTCCGTCCAGGAAAAGGCAGTCCCTGGGCAGCTGTGACGTCATGACGCACATTGCACAGAACGGGCTGAAACTGTCCGTCGGAGGCATACGCAGGAGCGACTAGAGAACAGCGTGCAATCCACCGCTCCTGGCATTTAGGGGGAGCTCAGCTCATGTTTGCAGAATGAAATCTCATTCATTTCGATCAGGTTTTAAACAGTCCATTGAAGAACATAATGTTGAGATTCAGACAGAAAACAGAATATTCCTTTTCCCTCTTGGAGGCTTTGAATTCCTACTCAAAATCTCCTTCAAGGGACAGAAAATAACCTTTCACAAAGCCCCGATTCAATGGAACACATCTGTACGTTACTCAGTCAGTACGCTTTCTTATTTCAGGGCTGTGATTTTCCACCACAGGCACATCCCAGCCCACGGCCAGCTCTTTGCAGGTCGATTCAATAATCACGGCGGCGCTTTCACAACCAGATCACCTGCCTGGAAGCATCCAGCTGGGTGCTGGCCACGAGACCTGGCCGCGTGGCTGTGGAGAGTCCGAGCCGGTAGAGAGTCTCCATGGCTTCCGCAGCCCCTAGGATTAGTCTGTCACGCAGGAAATACGCTCGCAGTGAACAGAAGTTGGCAGCAACATTTTCAGGAGGAAAAAAAATAAAAGACTGTACATTGCAAATGTTTTCCAGGCTTGGAAATGATAATGCTAGGTTTTACCTCTGGTGATTCCAAAGTCTTTCACAGTGAATATAAATGTTTTACAAGTAGGGTCAAATATACTTGTTATCAAGACCTGCTTGGAAATGCTTATAGCATATAAACGTTTGTTTGGGTTTTCTCTCTGCCTCTCTGCCTGCCTGTCTGTCCATCTGTCCATCCACCCATCTACCTACCTAAAACAACTCATCAGCACTGGGGGTCACAGATGATAAAATACAAAGCAACGAAATGCAAACAACAGAGTAGTATCTCTCTACACGTGGTTGCATCATTCACAGTGCAAATCATACACCAGATACCTGTGTGCACTGGTATATTAGCACATTAACTACTACAACCTGCATCGGAACAAGCAAAAAGCCAAGATGAGATTTGATTGTGCAAAGGGTGGTAAGGGAGGCGATGTACTTCTCTAATGAATTTTAGAAATAATTACGGGAAAAAATGCAGGGAAAGAAATGGGCACTAAAAGTGTCTCTAGCCTTACTTTCCGATATCCTGAGGACACATTTTCTGCTACCAAAAGATGAAACAAAACCTTTTCTCAGGGTAATCTCTACTATTCCTTATACATACATATAAAAAGGACTTTCTCTCAGTGCCTTCTTGATAAGCAACTGGGTAATATAGTGAATGACATCCCCAACCACACGCTGACCGCCATGGTGATGACCAACTCCCCAGGCAGAAAAGTCACGGCTGGTGCGACGTCTGTGCAAGGAAGGCCCTTCCGCAGGAATGCGCCGTGGTCCCCAGTGCCTGCACAAGCACCTGCGGCTCGCTTAGGGTTACTTGGCGTCCACTGTCTGTCTCTGGCCCAGCACGGAAGCTGCGGGGACAGCGGCTCTCGGCCCGCCCGCTCTGGCTAACTCAGCGGCAACTGCACACTGCAGCTGCTCAGCACACACTTGTGGAAGAAAAAATCTGAATCAATAAGCAAATCAAGGAAGTGGGTATATTCAGTTATTATGGACCAGTAACATATTCAACTTTTTGTTTAATTAGGTCCAAGACATGGTCAGCGCATTTTTTCCAGAAGCGAACTCAAGTGAAAAGAAGATGAAAAAGAAGTCATCCCGCATCACCACCATTGCGTGAAAGGAAAAACCAAGCGACACATCGGAACGTAGAAATAGCAAGCATGATTTTAAAATAAAATAAAAAACATGGAATAAAGAACAGGCAGTTAAATAAAATCAAGTTTAAGGGTAACTTTCTTCGCGATTCTTGTATCAGTCTTTCCATCACAGACCAATGAAAAAGCCGACAGTCTGCACCAGTTTGACGACCAGACTTCAGACAGACAGCTGTTCAATTAGCTTCCGACAGTGATACATGGAGATGGTGTGAGTGACCGTTAATAACTGTCATTTTTATCATGGACTCATAGGTTTCTCTGGAGCCTTAGAAGAAACCTTAAATGTCAAATATACGTGGTAAACAGTGCTGGGTAATCAGTTTGCGGGTCGCGGCTTTCTCTTTGTTCTTCTTGCCAAAGTCCTTGCTGAGTAACTTTCTCTGAGGTCCAGTACGTCCTCTGAGCTCCCTTTGCACGGAGGTTGAACGCTGGAGTCACCTTCGCCCTGTCCGGGGTGGACTGTCCGTACCTCGGCAGCGACAGCTGGAGGTACTCTATCAGTAGTGTTTGTTTCCGAGCCTGATTGACAGTTAGGCTAGGAGAGACCATAACGGGACAGGACTGCTGTCGCCTCTCTACTATGTAAGATTTATACAACTTCAGAATTCAATATAAGAATTCTGTGTGTTATAAAGTTCAGGTACAGACTTGGCCTTTTTGAGACCAGAATCATCCAGTGACACATTACAGACAAGCAGAGGTGTCGTAAATGTGGAAATACCAGAAACTTGTGAGCAGTAGAAAGAAAACTGAGTAGGACCCCTAATGAGAGAATCATCAAAAGTCTCTTTGATTTCCCGCCTACTAGGTCAGAATCCTTTTCATGCACGTCAGCTGTGCTGATGTCAGGGGAGGAGGGAGGACTGTCCCAGCTCGGGCTCCTGATCTGAACCATTAAAATACAGAGAACCATTTCAGTGATTCTTTCCGAATTCCCCCGAGGCTGTTGCATCGGCTGTACCATTCTAGATGCATAGGTGCTATGTCAAATCTTTACTTGCAATATATACTTCAAGACCACAGGGCTCACTTCCCTCTAGGGTCTGGTTCAGAAGAGCTGGGAAACAGTGGACGGAACTGGGTGAGGTTTGGATAAGTGATGGGAACAGAGACGGATCTTACAATTCTGTGAGAATCGCTGCTTAGGAGGCCAGGGTATCATCTTTTCTGCTCTTGTGTTGGTGGTAGCTTCCAAAAGGAAAATTAATTTTCCTAACTGATTCTCATCTTCATTACATTATTGCAGGTCCCTGGTACTGCAGAGTGTCGACGCTCCTGGACATTTGCAGGCTGCCGGTTCCACAGGGACTCATTCATCAATTCAGCAGAGATACTGGATCACAGACACATGTGTTAAATAACCGCAAATGTGGCCGATGGTGGTGATATACTCGTAAACACGATGCGTGTAAGCCTTGCATTCTTAGAATGTAGAGTCTAGCAAGCCCAACACCCAAGTCCTTTCTTATTTCCTCTCACCTTTACCGTGGCATATGTGCCTTATCTGTGTTCTATCAAGGTAGATGGCATTGCCTTTGACAACAGAGCAGGCTCCCCCTTCTGTACTCTGCAGACATAGCTGGACTGTAAATTCCACTGATCCTTTTTCATTGCTGGGGAGTACATTACATCCTCATAATTTCTCATCTGGGTTATTATAAGACCCTCCTGCCTATTTGCTTCCACAGGTGCCCCCCTGTGAGAATACTCACTCCTGAACATGTGTTGGCTCATTCCATTCCACATTTTAAAATCCTTCCGTTTTTGCCCATTACCCCGCAGGATGAAATCCTAGTTTCTTGCAAAGACATAGACCTGGATTCGCTCCTCCCTGCTCCCGCCTGCCTCCCACTCCACATCCCACACCTTTCGAAAACGACGCCCATTTCCTCAAAGCGACATGCTTCCTCTGACCTCCGCCTTGACACCCAGTGCCCCTCCACCCGGAAGGCTCCTTCCGCAGGTCCCTTCTCCCACGCCTCCCCCGCGGCAGTCAGGACTAAGCCACTGTCGCTCCCTTCAGAGAGGGGGGCTTTTGACAGATCCCCACAGCTTATGGTTTCATCTCACGTCCTCATGCGTTGTCATGATCTGCGTCTACTTGACTTCCTACCAGTTCACTTTCCTGAAGACACGCTCATCACAGGATGTAGTGACTGGAGCATAAAGTCTCAGCGTAGCTTGTTGCATAATAAACATGAATCAAAGCATAGACTGTTAACATTTCGTTGATCGCTGTACTAGTTATAACATAATGTATAATGTTAATGACTGGTATTTAATCAGCTAAAATGATTTTATGTCAATAGATCAATTAGACAGATAGCAATATAAAATGGGGAAGCAAACAGCGAGTGAGAAACAGAACATTTTGATTATATGTGTGTATGTGTGTGTGTGGTTATTCTTACACACATGTGTGTGTGGTTATTCCGACACATGTGTGTGTATGACTATTCCAACACGTGTGTGTGTGGTTATTCTTACACACGTGTGTGTGGTTATTCCGACACATGTGTGTGTATGACTATTCTAACACGTGTGTGTGTGTGGTTATTCCGAATGTGTGTGCGCGTGTGTGGTTATTCCGACACATGTGTGTGCATGTGTGTGGTTATTCCAACATGTGTGTGTGTGGTTATTCCGACACATGTGTGTGTGTGGTTATTCTGACATGTGTGTGTGCGTGTGTGTGGTTATTCCACGTGTGTGTGTGTGGTTATTTCGACACATATTCTAGAAGGCCTACAAAGCCCTAAGCTAGGGGCTAGAATGACCAAGTTTAAAAAGAGAGTCCAGTAGGCAAGCACAGATGATTTCATTGTTATCTACTTAACAAACAGACAGAGCCAGACCAGGGAAGACACCAGGGAGAGGAGGGAGGACATGAGCGGGGTACGGCCTTGAGGCTCGGGGCGGGCTCGCGGGGAGAGTCCATTTGAAGACTAGTTCCAAGCAGCCAAGGTACGGAGAAGAGTGAAAAGCTTTTGTCCCGTGTGAAAATGTTACCAGCTATCAGCTTTGACCACGCAATCTATCCGGGAATTTCACTGGGAAGTGATATTGTTCGGAGTTCAGACCTGGAGAGCAGGGAAGACGCTGAAAGGCAGGCCAGTGGCTCTGAGCACACCGCCCTATGCAGACAGGTGCTCCGTGGCGACGTGGACACGTGTGAGCATGCTGGCAGACACCGCCCTATGCAGACAGGCGCTCCGTGGCGACGTGGACACGTGTGAGCATGCTGGCAGACACCGCCCTATGCAGACAGGTGCTCTGTGGCGACGTGGACACGTGTGAGCATGCTGGCAGACACCGCCCTATGCAGACAGGTGCTCCGTGGCGACGTGGACACGTGTGAGCATGCTGGCAGACACCGCCCTATTCAGACAGGCGCTCCGTGGCGACGTGGACACGTGTGAGCATGCTGGCAGACACCGCCCATGCAGACAGGTGCTCTGTGGCGACGTGGACACGTGTGAGCATGCTGGCAGACACCGCCCTATGCAGACAGGTGCCCCGTGGCGACGTGGACACGTGTGAGCATGCTGGCAGACACCGCCCTATGCAGACAGGTGCTCTGTGGCGACGTGGACACGTGTGAGCATGCTGGCAGACACCGCCCTATGCAGACAGGTGCTCCGTGGCGATGTGGACACGTGTGAGCATGCTGGCAGACACCGCCCTATGCAGACAGGTGCTCCGTGGCGACGTGGACACGTGTGAGCATGCTGGCAGACTCCGCCCTATGCAGACAGGTGCCCCGTGGCAACGTGGACACGTGTGAGCATGCTGGCAGAGACACGGCTGCTGCGCAAAGGGGTGCTCGGTCCTGTGTCTATGGCCACTTTTCCAAAGCAAATCTGGCATTAACACATCAACACACACAGCTGCATACATTGTCATTTGTTCCTTGCAACTGCCCTAAAAGTGAGCATCATTGTCTTTTTGTTTAGACTAGTGCACCTACTTAAAGCTAAAGAACTAGTTGGTAGTAGGGTCATCATTTGAGCCTTGGTCTGGGTGAGGTCATCCTTGTTCCACAGCCCCTCCCCCTTTCAGACACTGTGTCCGGCTGATGAAATGTTACTCATACAGAAAAGAGACTACTTTAATCCACTGTACGCCTCTTGTTTCCCAAGAAACATTTTTCAAACGCCTTAGAGGTAGAAGATGCCTTCAAATACATGCCGGTAGAGATGAAAATGAAAAGGACTGAAACAAAAATACAGTCAGTTGGTAGCGAAGCCATCCGAAGCCCAGCTCCCGAGACGTAGCATCTGTGCATGGAAACGCTTGTTTTCACAAGTCCCGCTGCATTTCCGACCCTGCCAGGCCTTCCCCTTGGCTCCTGCCGAATCCAGCGCACGGAATACATCAAGCAGCGGCCTCTTGCTGAGAGGGGCTGAGTGCTGCTCTAACTTCCCAGCCGGGAGCTGGTATTTCATCATGAACCAGGCAGAGCACATGGCTGTGCACATGAACGGCCTCAGTGTAGGCCATATGGCAGTTTCGTTCTGCAGCAGAGGCGAGACCTTCAAAGCGCACGGTTAAGTCTGTGAACCGTTCCATGGCACGGTCATTGGTTTGGAGAGATGGAGATTTCTTTCTCTCTCTTACGTGTCCTTCCTTTCTGTGCCTGATGAGAGCGATGGGTCCGTTTCACATGGAAACGACCAATCTAGGTCAACCTTCAATCTGTCACACTCTGAGTGGGCCTTCCCGAAGCTTTTATCCATGACAGAAGGGAAAATCCACTTTAAAAATCAGTTGTCCCAGCCCACACTTAGGGTCACGCTTTCCTTCAGGACAAGCTAGATTGCTTTCAGACCGTCGGCGAAGGCTTTCCTGAGGCGAAGGAGACAGAGTGGTTCCGCACCATTTCCTTCCTCCAGTTTGCCGTTCCCGTCTCAGCTTTTACTTGGCACACACTGTTCAGATTTTACAGCTCGCTCAGAAATCCATCCATCCATCCATCCATCCACCCACCCACCCATCCATCCACCCACCCATCCACCCATCCATCCATCCATCTATCCATCCACCCATCCATCCACCCATCCATCCATCTACCCATCCACCCACCCACCCATCCATCCATTATCATCCACCCACCCACCCATCCATCCACCCATCCACCCACCCAGCCACCCATCCATCCATCCATCCATCTATCTATCCACCACCATCCACCCATCCATCCATCCATCCACCATCCACCCATCCATCCACCATCCACCATCCATCCATCCATCCATCCATCCATCCATCCATTCATCCATCCACCCACCCTCCCACCCCCCACCCACCCATCCACCCATCCATCACCCATCCATCCACCCACCCATCCACCATCCATCCATCCACCCACCCATCCATCCATCCATCCATCCATCCATCCATTATCCATCTATCCACCCACCCATCCACCCACTCACCCACCCACCCACCTACCCACCCATCCACCCACTCACCCACCCACCCATCTACCCATCCACCCACCCATCCACCCACCCATCCACCCATCCATCCATCCACCCACCCACCCATCCATCCATCCATCCATCCATCCATCCATCCATTATCCATCTATCCACCCACCCATCCACCCACTCACCCACCCACCCACCTACCCACCCATCCACCCACTCACCCACCCACCCATCTACCCATCCACCCACCCATCCACCCATCCATCCATCCACCCATCCATCCATCCATCCATCCATCCATTATCCATCTATCCACCCATCCATCCATCCATCCATTATCCATCCATCCATCCATCCATCCACCCACCCATCCACCCACCCATCCATCCACCCATTTACCCATCCACCCACCTATCCATCCATCTACCCATCCACCCATTCATCCATTCATCTACCCATCCACCCACCTATCCATCCATCCATCCATTATCCATCCATCCATCCATCCATCCACCCACCCATCCACCCACCCATCCATCCACCCATTTACCCATCCACCCACCTATCCATCCATCTACCCATCCACCCATTCATCCATTCATCTACCCATCCACCCACCTATCCATCCATCCATCCATCCATTATCCATCCATCCAAGGAAGGTATCTTATGGTCTAATAGCTGTCAGTTGTCATTCTAGGTGCTTACTCTCATGGAAGTCGCATTCTGGGGAAGGGTAGAAAACCTTAACTAACTGAACTTGAATAATGACAAGTGGCGCAGGAAAATAAACCAAGGTGACATGTCACAGCGATACTGCATGGCCAGGAGATGACGATCACAGGATCACTGACATCTCAGGATTTTGATTGTTATTGGAATCCTTTTCTGTTTCTTTAACGATTAGATTTTTTTCTCCAAAGATTTTCTTCTCCTCAATTCAGAACACGCAGACATTCTGAAGCTCCAGCTCCAACGGCAAGTCCTTCCGGGACGTCCTCCCCAAGCGCAGCCGCTCCCCCGCACGGCTTTGCAACCAGCAGTCCGGCGCCTTGCAGTTTTGGCGACGCCCTGAGAGATCCTACCGCGGCCCTTTTGCGAGTAGGCATATGACTCCTTCAGACCCACCGGCAGAGTCAAACCTCGGACGGTCATCTTTTCCACGGAAGGGGCACGTCCGCTTTTCTGTGGAATCCCTCCCTCTCCCTCTCCCTGGCTGCCCAGGACCTTGGGCGTTCGGTTCAGGCACAAGAGGGCCAGTGGCACAGCAAATGTAAAGAACTGCACATGAATCCAAAACATCGTTCTAGACTGCTGTCCTCGGGGCTGGGAAGGAAATCTCAGGTCCCCGATGCCATTTGCACTCTTCGCATGTCATGATGGCCTTCTCACTCAGACGCCTGGGGGGTTATGTTTATTCTTAGGTGTTCCCAAAGTCCTGAAGACGTAGACATTTTAAAAACCATAAATTTCACTTGGAAGCACATTCCACACCAACATTGTTTACTGGCTCTTTTCAGCTTTTAGTTATTAGGGTATCTACATTTTGGCCTCTTATTCATTTCTGTGATCCCTGAGGAAAATCTCAAATTGTTATCTGGAAACGCAGCCAAGACCAATTATCACCTGTTTCTCCTCTCTTCACAGTTTTAGCGACGAAAAGGCTTGGTCCAAAGATGTTCCAACTACTCATGGCAGGGATGTTGACTTTTTTCCCCTAAAACATTAGGTCCCCTCCAGCAACCCTTCAAGGCACAGTCAACAGCCACACGAAAACATGGTGACGATGACAGATGAGTGACTCAGAGGGCCCTGTCCATCAGATCCGAGCTGGAACCCCTCCAGCATCACCACACATTTCTCTCATTCTCACGGAACCAGACACCAGCATCTAATCCTCTTACGTGAACTCGCTTGATTGCTTTGGGCAGACACACAAAAGGCAAACCTAAGGTTCTAAAAAACTCCATAGCTAAGGAACTTTATATCACCCAAGGTTTCAGACAACTACAAACGTTCACTGGATAAAGTTCAGATTTTAAGGGGAGGGGTTACAATTAAGTTTTTAAAATGTACTTTGCTGGGTGTTCAAGCAAGAATGCATTCTGTAATAAAAGCTCCAGATGCAAACCGACATTTTAAGAATGTATTTGCTCAAGTCTAGTCATTCCCGCCTAAGTTAGCTGGCCTGCCATTTTCCACGCCAGAGCGTCTGTCCGGAGCACAAGCACTGTGCAGTCCTGGAGTCCTATTGTGCCTCGCGGTGACATCCTCGTGTCCTTCCACAGCTAACCTTGTAACTCAAGGAAATCGAGCCTGGTAAGAAAACGAATCTCCACCCATCATATACTGTCTTGGTAATGCTGGGTCACACGGCACAAGGACGTGATCAGGCACCAGTGTGTTTAATTTAGCCCAAGAAATCCAACCAGAAAATTCAGACTCCAGGATGATCAAGTGATTAGTGGAAGTCCGTTCTTTCCCCTGAACTCTGCAGTTCCAACAGAACACGCTGGTACCAAAGGCCCGGGGGCCAAAAATAAAGCCTCCTCAGGTCCAAGATCTCAGAAACCAGAAACCGACTTTTGTCTAGACCACTTCCTTTCTGAGTAGAGAGGAAAAAGGGAGATGTACCGAAGACGAGATATGAACGTATTCTTTTGGGTTCCTCTCTCACTGAAAAATTTATAGCAATAATAATAATGATACCTTTACCTGTTTATATTGTTTCTCTATAAAGATAACCAATTAGACATCTCAAGACTAAATATTTAAGGTGCATCCTCTCTTCCAACTTATAACCATACATGCACAAACATGTATATGATGCATATGAAATGGTTTCAGTATTTAATAAGTATTGTTCCACTATTGCTAGTCTCTTGTTGAGGCAAGAAGCCTTGGGGACTATTCTATAGTTAGAAATATCTTATCAATCCAAGAAAATGAGAACTATTAAGGTGCTCATTTTAAGTCCTTACATCAAGAGAGTAAATATGTACTGAATCTGTAAGTGAACCACTGCACTATGCAATGAATTCAATTAAATTTTCAAATGCTATTTATTTAAGGAATCTGATATTTATTAGACTTTAATTAATGTTCTCATTCATGTCCAGTCTAACTGTAAGTGTGTGTCTGTTCACTGACTTCCTAGCGTCAAGAATATTTAGACACATCCAGGGAACCTTGGATTCCTTGGGCTCACATGTGCATCCCAGCAAAGGGGACCACTCACCGCACACCATTAAAATGTCACCGTGTTGTTAGTGGGCTGCTCTTGTGACATACAGTGTGCAGAACAAGGAAACTTTTAAAATACTTCTTGCACTTGAAATTCGCTGAGCATCTTCCAACATTTCCATACATTTATTTTACCCTGCAAAAATAGGTGATGAAATGCAATTTAAAGGGACTAAACTATTTCCACTCCGTTATCTTTTTGATAACTATTGTGACTGGCAATTTCACTCTTCCCTCCTAAGTAAATTAAACCAAGGGGAGAAATGTCTCCATGGGTAACAAGTCAGTCAAAACAGTCACACTCAATTGGAGCATTTGTAAATTCAGACTATTCAGCGATCGTTTGGAAACAATGTATGAGGGTTTGCATGTGTACCATGTGTTTCAGGATTCCATCTAAGAGGAAAGAATCCTTGTTTCCCGAAATGCCACAAAGTACTGCAGCGAGAGCAGCAGCCTGAGGGGTGGCCCGTCCTCGTCACCGCTGAGCTCGGTGGCCCGGCAGCCCTCAGGCCCCGCCTTTGTACGCCGACAGGAGATCATAGATTAGATCCCTCCTCACTCCACATTTGACAAACGTGTTTCTGAATAATTCAGTTCTTAAAAATGTATGTTTGCTCTCCCATTTCAATTCTAATGCATTTGGGAAATTGATATTGAAAATGGAGATTGCCCAGACGGTGTGGCTCAGTGGTTGAGCATCAACCCTGCACCAAGTGGTCGCCAGTTTGATTCCCGGTCAGGACACACGCCCAGGCTGTGGGCCTGATCCCCAGTGCGGGGCATCCAGGAGGCGGCCAGTCAATGTTCTCTCTCATCGATGTTTCTCTCTCTCTCTCCCTCTTCTTTCCTCTCCCTCTAAAATCAATGAAGAAAAAAAAAATTTAAAGAAAATGGTAAGGATCATATTTTTGTAGCTATTTTAATCTAATATGGAGCTGCATGACCCAAGTGAAATCATTTCGTACAACGTCTGGCACATTCAGCACTGGTTCTTTGGAGAGTTGGGAAAATCCGACGGGTCTATTCTTGGGTGTGTGAGCTTGAAATGAGCATTTTCAAGGCGAGGCGACCTTCAATTTACAAAAGCTTTCGAGGTGATTTATTCCACCCGCCCTCACCATTCGCATACGTTTCGACGACTCAGACTTACAGGGACTTGGGAGACGACCCAGGGGCAGAGTCTCCCGCCTGCGCACGGGAGCAGCGCATCGCGTCTCCCACGAGCACCTGCGGCTCCAGGCGCCCCGGGGCCTGCGCTACCGCCCGACACCCCAGCCAGGGCGCCACGCGCGATGCTCAGCCCTCCACCGACGCCAAGAGCGTGCCGCCCTCCGAGCAAGCCCAAGGATGCAGGCTTTTTACTCTGGTTTCAGATGTGGAGAGCAGGCGCTGGGGAAACATCAGCCGTCCTCAAGGCCCCAGAACATGTCTAACCCTGAAACCACACCTGCGAACTCTGCCCCCGCCGGTCCCGAGGGCCTCACAGCCGCCCCTGCCACCGTCTGCTGTGTTCTCTGCCCGCCAAGAAATGAGCTGTAGTGCATCGTTATCCACCAGGACATGGGTCATCACAGACATCACCTGCCCCCATTTCTCTGTGAAAATCTGGGGTCTGGTCCTACAAAACATCCTCAACAATAATGTTACAAACACAATGTACAGCCTTCCTTCAGAAAGAGTGTGGCCTCTAGAACAGGCAAGGGAGCATTTTAATGCTCATCAAGCTATTAAAGAAGCAAGCTAGCACAAAGGAGACGCCCCCGAGAGTCCCATTCCAACGGAATCACGGAGCTGGAAGGCGGTGAAGAGTTTCTATCCTAATCATCACTTCTAGATGATGCTCCCAAGACGTTAACCAAGCTGCCTGGGGACATGCAGTTGGGTCCTGTCGACAGAGATGGGACTAGGTCCATTCTGGCACGTCATGCTGCTTCCTCATCGTTCCTAGTTTTGCTCCTAAAGATAGAATCTGATCGTTTAATTCGCAACATTCTGAGCTGAGACCCGTCAAGCCACAACATATGCTGAGGCTCCTTGGGCAGAACCTGTTCTTTGGTTGCTGCTGTGCGCAGCTGAACAGGGAGATTTCCGCACAGTTGTACGGTTTCAGCAACGCGGACCTTCAGACTTAAAGGGAAGGGCGAAATTGAAGAGTAAGTAAAACCCGGGCCCAGAATAAAAAGCCTCCATTTTTAGCACCAGCGGAAGGAAGGCCACATGGAAAGGGAGCGAGCAAGAGGCAGAGTTAAAACGAGGACAGAGAGGAAGCAGCCATCTGTCCCCAGCAGTGACGCACATGGAGGAGGCAGGGACCCCACTGCGCCAATGAACCTGGGGGGCGTGCACTGCTCGGATCATCACGTCTGTGCCGGGGCAGGTCCCAGCGAGCCCTGGACCAGCTTTTCCGAGCGTGGCCACATGGGATAGAGAGCCAGCGGCTCCGAGCCATGTCTGCTAGCTCTTCCACAAGATACGGATGTGATTCTGAGGACGCCAAAAATCTGAATTTCTTCCACATGTACACTTAGTGCCCCAAGATAGCACATGACTGCACCTCACTCTGGGCTGAGGGTTAGGTCAGAGAGGTTAGACGGGGCTAGTGTTAAAGACCTGTACCCTTTGAGATGACCTGGACAGACCTGGAGAGCATTATACTGAGCGAAATAAGCCCATCAGAGAAAGAAGGTAGCACCTGACCTCCCTCATTTATGGAACCTCATGAACACAATCAGCTGGCAACTAAAATAGATCCAGAGACATGGAAGCAGAGAACAGACCCACAAACCTCAGAGGGAAAGGGCGGTGGGGAGGGAAGAGATAAACCAAAGAACTTCCATGCATATATGCACAGCCAATGGACACAGACAATAGTTTGGGGAAGGCAGGAGGGGGGGGGAGTGAGGAGGAGGGGGTCAACGGGGAAAAAGGAGGAACATCTGTAATACTTTCACCAATAAAAAATAAATACATAAAATAAAACCCTGCAATGACTAGATAAATTAAACCTCAACATAAATAAACACGGATAAGAATGCGAAGGCCAGCTTCTCCCCTGCAGTCCCACACTTGTGCACCTGGTTGAAGTGCGCTCACCCAGAAACACTTCTCCCTCGTTTCGGAACCCCTGTGGACACCATGAATACAGTGATATATGAGAATGGTCCTCAAAGAAAGCCTCCCAGCAGAATGACCGTTTGCACAACTTTCATCCAGAGAGCTCCGGGTGGTTAGCTCATGTCCCACTGGCTATGGTGGGGTGAGCGGGTCTGCAGGTGGGGCAGGGCCTTGGCCACGTGCAGAGGCTCTGAAAGCCACGTGCGGGGCTGGAGAGGAAAAGACAGGCGACAGGGGACAGGTGCTGTGGAAGGAGGAGCGGACAAGGAATCTTTTCAGCAACAAGTAAGGCTTCACCAAAATGCTAAGTCTAGCCCTGGCCGGTTTGGCTCAGCGGTTAGAGCGTCGGCCTGTGGTCCAGAGAGACCCGGGTTCGGTTCCTGCTAAGGGCATGTACCTCGGTTGCAGTTTGTCCCTGGCCCTGGTTAATCGTGCGGGTGGCAGCCACTTGATGTGTCCCTTTCACATCGATGTTTCTCTCTCTCTCTCTCTCTTCCTATCCCTCCCTCCTACTCTATCTGAACAAAAAATGGAAAAATGTCCTCGGGTGAGGATAAAAAAAAAAGCTAAGTCTAATCACTTGGTTCACATTTACAAATGTTTGTTAAGACTTTGAAGGAGAAACAAAAAGATTAGACGTTTTATGTTAGAAAATGAAAAAAAAGTATATATAAGTAGAGCTCATTTGTTAAATGGACTTAATGATATGAAATACTGTTAAATTAAAGACGACTCCAAAATTAGATTCAAGGCTACAAATATTTATTCAATAAAAACGATGTATCAGGGAATGGGCTAAGGGGGAGATACAAATGCAATCACACAATGATCTTTGAATGTTTTCAGCATAATCAGAACCTTTTAGTCCTGCGGTTTCTGTGTGTCTTTTTTTTCTTTTAATAAATGTTGTGAATAAAGCACAAAGAAAAATTCAAGATAAAGAGAAAATAAGGAAAGAGTGTAAATAATATAGAAAAGAAAAAATGATCTTAGAAGTACAGCCTTAACTGAGTTTAAGTAGGCCTACACTGAAACACAGACCATTCTTATCACACCAGTTAAGGACTACGATCAGTGTCCATCAGAACTCTTGCAAGGGTTTGTCCACACACTGATTCCAGTGTTTTTTTGTTTGTTTTTCTTTTTTCTTTATTAATTTTAAAGAGAGAGGAAGGGGAGGGAGAGAGAGATATAAACAGGGATGAGAGATAGCATCGTTTGGCCGCCTCCTGCATGCCCCCCACTGGGGATCTGGCCCACAGCCTGGGCATGTACTTTGACCGGGAATCGAACCAGTGACCTCTTGGTGCATGGGTCAATGCTCAACCACTAAGCCACACCGGCAGGGTGATTCCAGTGTTTTCTAACGAGCTCCCTATTATCTGTCATTTTCAAATTCTTATTTAACCACTATTTCAATGGCCATTCCTAGACTTCATGATCACCAACCAATAACTTACCGACCCTCACACCACCACTGCTTGTATTGCAGCTCAATTGATTCTACTGCTCCGACTCCAATAAGTTCCTTGCCCCTTCAGGTCTTCCAGGGCATTGGCCCTGCTGCTTTCTCACTGTTCACCACCTGCCCACATGAACCAAGTTAATGTCCTTGTCAATGACTGGGATCACCTGTCGGCACATCGTGGTCTACGTGTGGCCACTGGTCCTTGCACTGGACATCAGGCTGAGCTCAGCGCCTGTGACCCTGTGCTCTGTCCACACTGACCTTCTTTTGTCCCTAGACCCACCATGTCTGTTCGCACCTCAGAAACCTGGCTCTTGATCTTCCTCATGCTCTTCCCCCAGATATTTATGTGACTGGCTGCCCCTTTTTATCATGGCCGCTGCCCCAGTGGCCTTTCGTTCCCTGCTTTATGTCTTCATGGCATCCACACTGCGGAAAAGTGTTTCCTGCATTCAGCTAGCTTTTGTCTGTGCGTGTCTCCCCATAGCACGGGATATATCCACGAATGCTACAATTATGTCTTATCCATCGCTGTGCAGCAAACAGTCAGCATTTTGCCTGGAACACTGAAGGCTATAAATATCTACCTGAAGAAGAGAGCAAAGGAAGGAACAAAGGAAGGAAGATAAGAAGGAAAAAATATCATTGGCTTCATTTATGAGGTAAATTAATTTTGAGGGATATTTGGGACTTAGCTTTTCTTATTTTAGGGATTGAGAGAGAGCAAAAGAAGAGACAGAGAAAAAGGAAAATATTTTCCTCCATCATCCATCCATCCATTCATACATCCATCATCCATCTGTCCATCCATCCATCATCCATCCATTATCCATCCATTATCCATCCATCCATCCTCCATCCATCCATCCATCATCCATCCATTATCCATCCATCCATCCTCCATCCATCCATCCATCCATCCATCCATCCATCATCCATCCATCATCCATCCATCCATTCTTCATCCATCCATCATCCATCCATCCATCCATCCACCCATCCATCACCCATCCATTATCCATCCATCCATCCTTCATCCATCCATTCATTCATCCATCATCCATCCATCCATCCATCCATCACCCATCCATTATCCATCCATCCATCCTTCATCCATCCATCATCCATCCATCCATCCTTCATCCATCCATCCACTTCTCATACAGGTTCCCACTGAGAGTCTGTGATAGTTCAAGCATTGTGCTTTGGTGCTGAGGGTTTAAATGGGAAGAAATCATAGTGTCTAAGCTCAGAAAATTCATAATATAATATGGAAAACTGGCCAAATAAAAATGAACCATTCAATCATAGGTTTGAGTCAAAAGTACTACAAAAGCAGAAAGAAAAAGTCATCTGCCTAGGGGCAATTAAAAAATAACATTTGGGTGTTATTTTCAGAATAATGATAACCAAAGTGTTAGCCTGCAGAGAAAAATAAAAAAAAAATGTTTTTCTAACCAAGGGGGTCAATCTTTGCAAAAGCAAACTGCTTACTTAAGTAAAAACTCATAGTATTGGGGGCGTTGGTTTAAGGGTATCTGAAGGGAAAAATTTAAATTGAGATTAGAAAAATAGATTGAGCCAGATTGTACAAGATTTCAAAGATTTTGTGAAGGATTTGGATTGTGTTATTCTTTATACAGAGGGCCAGGGACACCATTCAGGTGAATCTGCTTGGAAGAGGGGCCTCTGCGGAGTGCTGGAGCGCCCCCTCCCCGAAGGCAGGCATGTGACGTCATGTGCTTCAGAGGATGGGCCCATTGCTGACTCACATGACCGACACAGACTGACCCTCAGGAGCAGCCTGAAGGACACATCGACCTGGGGACAGTTTTGTCTCAGACTAGTCTGAATGGTAATGTACAAGCCCCTTAACAAGTTCTCCTCCAGCTCTGCTGGGCAGAAACCCTGCCTCTTTCCACCCCTGAGCTGAGCATACGAAATGAAAACACCTTCCATCTGCTCTTCATTGCCAGACATTCCTTTAATTTGGTTTTTCTTTATCGATTAGAGAGAGAGGAAGGGAGAGGGAGAGATAGAAACATCGATGAGAGAGAACATCAATGGGCTGCCTCCTGCATGCCCCCCACTGGGGATCGGGCCCTCAGCCTGGGCATGTGCCCTGACCGGGAATCGAACCAGTGACCTCTTGGTGCCTGGGTCAACGCTCAGCCACTGAGCCACACCAGCCATAACAGACTCTCCTTTAATAGCACCGAAAAAGTTTATCATTACAAGTCAGCATTTGAATAACACAAGTAAAATGTAAATACCAAAGAGGATTGCAAAGCACAATTTAGCAATGTACGTTTTCAAAAGGAGAAAGAACGTTTAAAAATGTACTCAGTTTTATATTCTAAAGCGAATCGGCGCTCGATAGACTTACTTTAGCTGGACAGAAAACCCGTATCTGACACTCAAAGCATTTTTCCTAGTTTTTGATGGATACTGAGATTTCAGAACTAGGTAGTGGCACTTTAAAAAAAATTACACCCATGGATTAGAATTACGTGTGAAGATGAGGACATGTCCTCGCCTCGAGGGATTTTCTGTGATTAGGTTCAAAATCCGGCCGAGCCCCCAATTATAAAAAGCCCCAGAGGTGGTCCAGGTGAACTACAGGGACACAGGGGAACCAAGAATTGTAACAAGGACGTTTTCTTTGTTGCTTCCTTTTCTTTTCTCTTCCTCTTTATTTATTTATTTTATCAAAAAGAAAAGACATGATGGCTTCGAAATCTAATGTCTCCAGAATGTCCTCCCTGATTTCCCTAAGCGTTCCCAATGTTTGGATTTGCTCCTTTGTTCCACACTGATGCATTTATAGGTGACCTTACAGAACCCAGAATGGTGAGAGAGGCGTCAGGTGGGACCAACGTCTCTCCCACTCACAAGCCAGCTGAGCTTCAACCCGTGGCTGCACCTTAGCTGGGATTTCCAGGTGTCTAACACCTGCAGAAAGATCCGCCGGCGCTGACTTACTGGCATGGACACTAGTATTCCAGTAGCCTGTCCTAAGGGCAAAACAAATGAGGAAGAGAAAGAAAGCGAGAAAAATCTCAGACTCACTGTGATTCCCGGCTGCTGTCCCTCTCCCTGTAAACAGAATGGGGGCATTGAGCTAACCCAGCGAGGCATCCACAGATCCCTCATACCTTCTAGAAAAGCAGTATCAGCTTTCAGAAGCGCAGGGCCCACTAGGCGCAGGTGAACTGTAGGTAGAGATGGCGGAGGAGGGGCGTCTGGTCTCTTACAAAGAAAGAGCTGCCACCCTGGCAGGGTTTGCCCCTCTGGATTTTCAAATCTGCAGCTCTCAGCTCAAAAATGCAGGTGACCCTTACCTGGTCAAATGCACTTTGGACCGAAACACCCTCAGTATGCACGTTAGCTGTATAAAGTGCCTGCCAGTCTCCTGGAGGCTGGCAAAATAGTAGACACAACGGGTAAGCAGCATTTAATACCAAATGGTTTACCACAGCTACCGTGCGGGGAAGTGGGCCCCTGGTAAGCTTAGTCCACGTTACGGTACCTTCAGAAGAACTTATTTTGACAGAAGAACAGTTAGGAGACTGAATTAATTCAAACACTATGGTGTGGAAAGAAAGAGCCCACCAAGAGGTACTAACAACAAAGAAACACGTTCTATTAGAAAAACTGAAGCTTTTCTTTAAAATTTTGGACTACTGAAGACAAAAATGCATCATCTGACATTTTAATGAGGTCTCTTAATGGCAGTTTCTCTCAGCAGATAATACATTAATAATGTGATTAATGGGAGGGGTGGGCAGAACATACAGATAGATTGTAGAACAGGTGCACAAACGCATGATGAAAGGCCAGGGATGGCTCTGAGGGGAAACTGAGGCTCAGCTAATGTCTAATGTTTACACCCTCGGGGATCTCCACATCCTCACTTAGGAAGCAGTGGATACAGTGGGCAAAATACAGGTTGTGGGTTCGAGTTCACAGCTGAGTTCAAAACCTTTTCAGCTACAGAAGTTAAACCACATGGTTTAAGACAATGATAAACATTTTCTAATAAATATTTCTTAGCTATTACTGAAGAAAAATTCTTAAACTCAGATTATTATTATTAGAATTATTATTATTATATCACAAAATGCAATTCCTTCGTTGGGTCCCAACTCCTATGAATTTGATTTGAATACATTCTCTTTATCACTACTAATTTTTTTCATTGTTCACACTGTTACAGATGCCCCCCATTTCCCCCCACCTTCGCCCACCTCCACCCAGCCCCTGCCCCCTTCCCTCTGGCCATCACCTCACTGTTGGTTTAACTTCTCTCCGGCTCCTTTTCCTCATATGTAAAAAGAGGCTGGAGCATGTTCCTCATAGGAGGAGTCTAGGGACTCTTTCCTACACGAAGAACCTCCGTCGGTCAGCACAGACTCTCGGTGTCTCCATCACCTGGCCCGAGCCACGAGGGACTGGTCTCAGCAGACACTGATGCTCACTCCCCTTCACTCTTGGCCGGGAGCCTGGGGACCCACCGGCCTGAGCTCTACGCTCCACAGGGCCCTGCGGGGGAGGGGCATCCCTCACCCTTCTTCCCACATTAATTCTCCCTGAAGCATTTAGCACCATCTGAGAATGTGGTCCAAGATTTTGGCCATTTTTAGGTTGCTTTATTCTTCTTTCTAAAATATAAGTACTACTAAAAACGTAAACTGCACAATGGAAAATTCTGCCTGTTTTGCTCAATGCTGCACCCCCAGGCGCTCAGAATGGGCCTGCTACACCTCAGACACACTGTGCGCACAGGGCCCTGCGTCCCTCCTGGAACTGAACGGGGAACCCTAACGCCAGGGGCAGGAGCTGACCTCACACCTCCCCCATCACCTCCACACACAAAGACAGAAGACAACAACCAAAACCTGACGACAAAAACTGTATTCATCGAGAATTACAGTTCTATATTGTAGAAATAAGTCCAGTTAGGCTAAGAATACAAAACTCTGAATTTGATCTTTCTCTGTCATTTGGAGAGGTGTCTATTTAGCTCCTCTGCCCGTTTTTTAATTGGGTTCTTTGTCTTCCTTTTGTTGAGTTGTATGAGCACTCTATATATTTTGGAAATTAACCCCTTATCTGATGTATCATTGGCAATTATGCTCTCCCATATAGTGGGCTCCCTTCCCATTTTGATGGTTGTTTCTTTTGCTGTGCAGAAGATTTTGAGTTTGATGTAGTCCCATGTGTTCATTTTTTTCCTTTGTTTCTGTTGCCTTAGGTGATGTGTCAGTGAAAATTCTGCAGCGTATTATGTCTGAAATTTTGTTGCCTACAGTTTCTTCTAGGATTTCTATGGAATCACGAGTCACATTTAAGTCTTTTTTCCATTATGAGTTTATTCTTGTGTATGGTATAAGTTGGTGGTCTAGCTTCATTTTTTGTATGTATCTGTCCAACTTACCCAACACCATTTATTAAAGAGGCTGTCTTGACTCCACTGTATGCTCTTACCACCTTTGTCAAATATTAATTGAGCATGTTGTCTTGGGTCCATTTCTGGGTTCTCTGTTCTGTTCCGTTGATCTATGTGCTTGTTCTTGTGCCAGTACCAGGCTGTTTTGATTACAATGGCTTTGTAGTATAACCTGATGTCTGGTAATGTGATCCCTCCTACTTTGTTCTTCTTTTCTAAGATTGCTGTAGCTCTTCAGGGCCTTTTTTGGTTCCATATGAACTTTTGAAGTATTTGTTCTAGTTCTGTGAAGTATGTCGTTGGTATTTTGATGGGAATTGCATTGAATCTATAGATTGCTTTGGGTAGTATGGACATTTTAATGATGTTATTTCTTCCAATCCATGAACAAGGTATGTGCTTCCACTTTTTTATATCTTCTTCCATTTCTTTCTTCAATGACCTGTAGTTTTCTGCAAATAGGTCCTTTATTTCTTTGGTTAAGTTTATTCCGGTATCTTAATTTTTTTGCTGCGATTGTAATGGGATTGTTTTTTTATTTTCTCTTTCTGTGAGTTCATTGTTGGTATATAAGAATGCCATCAATTTCTTGATGTTACTTTTGTATCCTGCTACTTTACCAAATTCATTTATTAAGTCTAGTAGATTTTTGATGGAGTCTTTAGAGTTTTCTATGTACAATATCATGTCTTCTGCAAATAATGACAGTTTCACTTCCTCCATTCCAATTTGGATCCCTTTTATTTTTTCTTCATGTCTAATTGCTGTAGCTAAGACTTCCAGTAGTAGGTTAAATAAGAATGGCGAAAGTGGACATCCCTGTCTTGTTGTTGTTCTTAAGGGAAATGTTTTTAGTTTTTGCCCATTGAGTATGATGTTGGCTGTAGGTGTTTCATGTTGAGACATGATCCCTCTATTCCCACATTGCTGAGCGTTTTTATCAGAAATGGGTGCTGCATTTTGTCAAATGCTTTTTCAGCATCTATTGATATGATCATGTGGTTTTAGGATTATGCTGGTCTTGTAAAATGAGATAGGAAGTCTCCAGTCTTCTTAAATTTTCTGGAATAGTTGAGAAGAATGTGTATTAGATCTTTGATTGTTTGGTAAAACTCCCCCGTGAAGTCATCTGGGCCTGGGCTTTTGTTTGCTGGGAATTTCTTAATTACATCTTCAATTTCCTTTGTTGTTATTGGTCCGTTCAAGTTTTCTATCTCTTCTCAGTTCAGTTTGGGGAGACTGTGTGTTTCTAGAAATTTGTCCATTTCGCCTAGATTGTCCAATTTGTTGGTGTATAATTGTTCATAGTACGTTTCGATGATCCTTTGTATTTCTGTGGTGTCAGTTGTTAATTCTCCTCTTTTGTTTCTGATTTTGTTTATTTGGGTCCTCTCTTTTTGTTTCTTGGTGAGTCTGGCTAAAGATCCATTGATCTTGTGTATCTTTTCAAAGAACCAGCTCTTTGTTTCATTTATCTTTTGAACTGTTTTTTTCAGTCTCTATGTTGTTTATTTCTGTTCTGACCTTTTCTATTTCTTTCCTTCTACTTGCTCTGGGTTTTTCTTTTCTTTTTTTTTCCCCCTAGATCTTTAAGTTGTAGGGTTAGAGAGTCAATTGGGTATTTTCTTGTTTCTTGAGGTAGGCCTGTAGTGCTATAAACTTCCCTCTCAGAACTGCTTTCACTGCATCCCATAGATTTTGTGTTGTTGTGTGTTCATTTTTATTGGTTTCCAGGAAGTTTTTAATTTATTCCTTGATCTTTTTGGTAACCCATTCATTGTTTAATAACATGCTATTTAGCCTCCAAGTGTTTGAATGTTTTTGTGTGTTTTTATTATAATTGAGTTCTAGTTTCATGCCATTGTGGTCCTAGAAAATGCTTGATATAATGTCAATCTTTTTGAATTTGTAGAGACTTACTTTGAGTCCTAACATGTGGTCTATCTTTGAGAATGTCCCATGTGCATTTGAGAAGAATGTATATTCTGCAGCTTTGGGGTGAAATGTTCTATAACTATTAATTAAATCCGACTGATGTAGGTTGTCATTTAAGGACTCTATATCCTTGTTAAGTTTTTGTCTGGAAGATCAATCCAATGGTGTAAGTGGAGTGTTAAAATCACCCACTAAGATAGTATTGCTATTGATCTCTCCCTCAAATTCCTCCAGAAGTTTTTTAATGTACAGTGATACCTCGGTTCTCGAACGCCTCGGATTTCGACCAAATCGGTATTTTGGAGCTCCCATATTTGGTGTGCATATGTTTACAAAGGTTTGGTGGGTATATGTTTACCTCTTGTCAGATTGATCTTTTTAATATTATGTAGTGACCTTCTTTGTCTCTTATTAAGGCCCTCGTTTTGAAGTCTATCTTGTAAGATGAGTATTGCTACATCAGCTTTTTTTTTTCATTTCCATTTGCTTGGTAAATTTTTTTTATCCCTTCACTTTCATCCTGTGTGAGTCTTTTGTTGTGAGGTGAGTTTCTTGTAGACAGCATATATATGGGTCATGCTTTCTTATCCAATCAGCTACCCTATGTCTTTTGATTGGAGCATTAAAGCCACTTACATTTAAGGTTATTATTGATAGATAGTTATTAGTTGCCATTTTTATTTGATGCCTGTGTTCCTCTTTCTCTGTGTCTGTTTCTTCTTCTTTTTCTCCTTCTTCTTCTTTTCCTCCTCCTCCTCCTCCTTCTTCTTCTTTTTATTATTATTACAATAGTTCCTTCAGCATTTCTTGCAGTGATGGTTTGGTGGTGGTAAATTCCTTTAGCTTTTTTTTTTTTTTTTTTAATCAGTGCTCTTTATTTCTCCTTCAATTTTGAATGATCGCCTTGCTGGATGGAGTAGTCTTGGATTCAGACCCTTGCCTTGCATTACTTTGTACACTTGATGCCACTCCCTTCTCCCCTGCAGCGATTCTATTGAGAAATCAGCTAACAGTCTAATGGGAGCTCCTTTGTAGGTAACTTTCGGACTCTCTTGCTTCCTTTAAGATTCTTTCTTTGTCTTTAATGTTTGCCATTTTTATTATGATGTGACTAGCTGTGGGTCTTCTGGGGTTCATCTTGCTTGAGACTCTCTGTGTTTCCTGGACTTGTGTGACTTTTTCCTTCACCAGTTTAGGAAAGTTTTCTGCCATTATTTCTTTAAACAGGTTCTCTATTCCTTTCTCTGATTCTTCTCCTTCCGATACCCCTATAATGTGAATGTTGTTACATTTTGTATTATCCCACAGATCCCTTAAACTCTCCTCTTGCTGTTTAAACTTTTTTTCCATTTGCTGCTCTTTTTGGTTGTTTTTCTCTACCTTGTCATTTAAGTCACTGATTCAGTCTTCAACTTCTTCTAATCTACTATTGAACCATTCTAAGGTATTTTTCATATCAGCTATGTCATTCTTTATTTTCTCTTGATTTTTATGTATAACTTCTACCTCTTTATGCGTTGTTTCTACCTCTTTTTTTTTTTTAAGCTGAAGTAGTTCCCAGTGAGCTTTTTATAATTCTTACTAAGTTGCTTGTAGTTCTCACCAAATTGTTTGAGCACCCTTACAATCATTGCTTTGAATTCTTTGTCTGACAAGTTACTTTCTTCTAGTTCCTGTAGTTCCATTTCTGGTGATTCCTCTTTTTTTTTTTTTTTTCATTTGGGTGCTGTTTCTTTGTCTCACCATTTTAGCATGGTAGTTCTAAGCCTGGTGAAGGATGTTGGAATGTGTAGGCAGGTCAGTGTGTATCAATTACGGCTGCTGTGCCTCCCAGCCTGTTTTGGGATATGGCTTCTCTTGTCTGCTGTGAGTTCTGCAGGGTTGGCACCTGGCAGCTGGAATTGTCTGCCGTGCAGGTCTTGACTCCCCGAGACTGGCTGCTGCTTGGGCTGGGGCACCGCTCTTGATCAGATTCTGCTGATGCTGCCGGGGATGGGTCTTAGCTGCCAATATGTGCTGCTGCTGCCAGGGGGTGCGCAGGTCCGTCTGGTGCCCTTCTAGGGTGTGGGGGATCCACTGGTATGTTGCTGGGGTATGTGGGATTCCACTAGTACACTGTTAGGGTGTGTGGGTTCTACTGGCACACTGTTGGGATTTGTGGGTCTCTCTGGTATGCTGCTGACGTGTGTGGGTCCAGCTGGTGTCCTGCTGGGGTTCATGGGTTTTGTTGGTACTCTGCTGGGGTTCATGGGTTCCACTGGTGCACTTCTGGGTTTCGTGGGTCCCTTTGGTATGCTGCTGGGGTGCATGGGTCTTGCTGGTGTACTGCTGGGGGACCCTGCTGCCTGATCGGGCTCAGCTCCTGATCAGTCGCTGCTGGGGGCAAGTATCAGCTTCTGGTCCGCACTGTTGCTGCTGCTGCAGATGCTGTTGCTGCCAGGGGGTGCTCTCAGGTCCCAGTCCTTTACTGCTATTGGGGGCTGAGGATGCTCTGCACCTGGGATTTTGCTGCTGCTGCGGGGAGGGGCTCCACTCCAGCTCCACTGCTACAATTGTCAGGGGCAGGTCTCAGCTGCCCTAGCCCTGCTGCTTGGTCTGGGGCACCGATCTTGATCAGTCTTTGCTGATGCCACTGGGGATGGTTCAGCTGCCAGACTGAGCTGCTAATGCCTGTTGGAGGTGGGGCTCTACTCCAGCCTAGTCACTGTTGCTGTTGCGGGGAGCTGCCAGGCTCCCAAGCTGGTGCCATTGCCCTCCTGAGCCTGTGCTATTGCCTTGGGCCTGCGCTGTCACAGGCCTGGAGCCTGGGGCTGGGGCCTGGGGCCTGGGGCCTGGGGACTGGGCTAGCTGCACTCCGCCCCAGGCCTGGAGCCTGGAGCCTCCGGGCTGCAGAGCCGCTGCAGGCCTGGGCAAGCCTCCACTGCTGTTGGGGGCGGGGCTCTGGCTCCTGCCTGGTTTCAGCTACTGCTGCAGGCACCCACTGTGTGCTGACCATGCCAACACAGCTGCGTCCACTGGATGGATGGTGCAGGGTGCTCTAGTGGACTCGGGTCGCTGGGCCCCAGCTGCTCCCCGTTTCCTTCTTCCAGGGAAGACCCCAGAACAAAGTAGTCTTTCTCCCCAAAATGATCTTAAAACCACAAGGACATTCACTAATATAATTGACTTTACCAACAATTTAACCCCCACAAATAGAGGGAGACAGATGTCCCAGCTTTGCATGAAAATGCAATCATATTAGCAAACATAACTGCACAGTAATTAAAAGCTCCTTTGAATGCACAACACCTGTCAAATGTAGAAATACATTCTTCGTGTGTAAGAAAACTTCCAGAAATTTGTCTCTAAACTTTTCTTTTACATATTTATCACACTCCCTTTAATTGCTCCCCAAAATGTTTTACCTCCAAATCACTTCTACAAACAAGGCTCATATATTATACTTTTTTTCCTTACTCCACAGCTTTCCATTGCTCTCTCTCTTCTTTATTCAAACATGACTTGTCTGTGCTTTCTCAAGGAGACCTCTTTAGATTCTTAGCTTCTCCTTTTTCTTAGCACAATATTAAAAAAAAATTTTTTTTATTGATTTAGAGAGAGAGAGAGAAACATCGATGAGAGAGAACATCAACTGGCCACCTCCTGCATGCCCCACACTGGGGATCAGGCCCACAACCTGGGCATGTGCCCTGACTAGGAATCAAACAGGGGACCTCTTGGTGCATGGGTTGATGCTCAACCACTGAGCCGCACCAGCCGGGTTCTTAGTACAATCTTTACAAAAGGCTCAGGGACTGACGGGGCAACAGAGAGTCAAGACAAGAAGGAAGAGTGGAAAGACAGGATGGCACCTTCAAAACTGTCCTTAATGGGTGAGTGGAAATTCAAAGAAGCTAATTTTTTGAGTTGTATGTTTTACTCAGCAAAAGATTGATGAATAAGAACCTAATGGTTATTTTGATAAATTCCACAAGATCATTTAATACAACAATAAACATTTTCTAATAAATATTTCTTAGTTATTACTGAAGAAAAATTCTTAAACTCAGGTTATTATTATTATTATTAGAATTATTATATCACAAAATGCAATTCATTGGTTGGGTCCCAACTCCTATGAATTTGATTTGAATACATTCTCTTTATCACTACTAATTTTTTTTATTGTCAACCCTATTACAGATGTCCCTCATTTCCCCCCCTTCGCCCACCTCCACCCAGCCCCTGACCCTTCTCTCTGGCTTCACCTCAGTGTTGTCTGTGTCCATGGTTTATGCATATATGTTCTTTGGCTAATCTCTTCACCTTCTTTCATCCAGTCCCCCCACCCCTGTGACGTGAGATATACTGGTTGATTATTCTCTAATAAACAAACAAATAAGACTGTGTCTCTGGGCTGGACTTCCTGAGTCAGAACCTCTGAGGCCAGGGCCTGGGCATCTTTGACTGCTCAGAGCTTCTCCGATGCCACACCCATCTGCCATCGGGGGCCTGCAGGAAGCCGGGGAACTAGCGGTCACTAGCGGTCACTTTCAGCATCAGGGAGACCGAGACCAGGACTCTGCAATGAGAAGTGCTATGGAGACACAGAGCTGGGGTACAGGGATTCCGATGGGGGGGCCTCCGGGGAGACGGAACATTAGCGTCTATGGAGCGTGACTCCAAAGTGACAAGGACCACCTCCTAAGGAGCACATCCCGAGTACCTCACTGATGAGAAGAAAAGGAGAGTCACTCGAATTCTCTCCTTCAGGATAAACCTGCAGATATTTGAAGGCGGACTCCTTGCCTTTTTCTAAAGAAAACACTAGTGTTTTTTCGGTGTCGAGGAACATGTAAACATTGAGCTTGACAAGGCCTGATACCTGAAAACATACCATTGTAGACGCTTTGTATCGGATTTCACATACACATTTATAGTCAAAGCCAACAGGTCCACATTGCGACATCCCGAACTTCGAACGGAGACAACACCGGAGCGAACCCCGTCCTCTCGGCCCCTTTCCCGGCACCTACCTCCGAAGTAAGAGCCGTCGGTCAGCTTCATTTCCTTACTGGACTTGGTGATCACGCCGGCAACGCCGTGTTGAATGAAGTACATCTTTTTACCCACGGCTCCTTCTCGAATGATGTAATCTCCAGGCTGGAACACCTCGAATCTCAGCTTGCTCAGCATGGCGGTCACGAAGTTCGGGTCGGCGTTGGCGAACAGCGGCATCGTGGCCACCAGCTTCCGGCAGTTGAAGTTGACTATCTCCTGGAAGTAAACAGACACAGGAGAGATATGCTGCCCATCAGGGAGAACACGTACTAGCGTTTCACATAGATAGAGAGATAGATGATAGATAGATAGATCGATCGATCGATCGATCGATCGATAGATGACAGATGATAGATAGATGATAGATGATAGATAGATAGATAGATAGATGATAGATAGATAGATGATAGATAGATGATAGATGATAGATAGATGATAGATAGATAGATGATAGATAGATAGATGATAGATAGATGATAGATAGATAGATAGATAGATAGATAGATAGATGATAGATAGATAGATAGATAGATAGATAGATAGATAGATAGATAGATAGATAGGCAGATAGATAGATAGATAGATAGATAGATAGATAGATGGATAGCTGGATAGATAGATGATAGATTGATAGATAGAATAACATTGTAATTTTAATTCAGAACCTAAAACTACATAAATTCTAATAATCTACTTATCTCTTCAGGTAACGGCTCATTTTATTTTCGTGTTGGAATTTTGTAATCACAGCTCCCAGCATAGTACAGGCATATATTACACATCCAATATGCGTTAAGTAAATATAAACATGCGTGCACGGATGGATGAATGGAAGGGAGGAGGAAAGAAAGGAAGAAGACGGAGAGGACAGAAGGAAGTTGGTGTTTCATCAGTGGGAAGAAACTGGTCACCAAGCCTCGTTCCATTTCTGTTGTGAACGGTTACCGAACACTCTTAGAAGGCTTTCTCATGCAACTAACTTGAGAAAGAAGTATTAGGTGGATAAAGAAACACACTTTTTACTGTTAAAATACGCCTATAAAAACCGCATGAAGATAAGTTGTGAAATGCAGTTAAAGAAGACAAAGATTATGTCATGACAATGGCCGCACTGATGGTTTAAAAGGTACTGATTTCACATGGAAAATGACACAGGCTCTGTGGAGGAAACTGAAAACAAGTCAGACTGCAGAGAAAAATTAGAGTTTTCAAGCAAAAATAATAAAGAGATTCCTTTTACCTATGTTCCTTGAGTTGAATGATACAAATTTTTCTCTTTATTGTTCTCTCACCTTTTATAGTAAGAACTATTTGGAAGTCTATTTTACGAACACCCTGCTGTCTGTGAACAACTCTTCTGGGTGTGTTACGGATCGAGGGACACCTGGCAGAAATGCAGAGTATAACACTGCGGCACAACTTCACACTGTCGCGATTGCTCAAAGGAATCCATTCATTATCTCTCTGTGAAACTTTATAGCTGTCCCACAATCTAGCGACTCCTCTTCATGACATTTAGGCTCATAAAATAAGCCTGGCGTGTGCATGGCTTTCTCTTGAATATTACTGTATATTGGCGTTGCTAAGTGACCAGACGAGCATGTATTACTCTAGCAGACACTGCCAACTGTTCTCTAAAAGGACTGTATTCTTTTTCTTACATAGCAGCAACACATCAAGTTCCAATTGTCCCGCATCTGCGACAGAATTTGATGTTATCATAATTTTAGCGGTTAGTAGACATGCAGAGATATCTCATTATTTTTTTTCCTTTTTTTCATTGTGGTTTAATTGTATAGTTCCCCAATGATTAATATTGTTATGCTCATTATTGGTCAGGTGAGTATCCTCTTTGGTGACGTGCCCAGTCAAGAGTTTTCCTGGTTTTTCTATTGTAACAGTTCTTACGTGAGTTCTTGGTTAGTTGGGAGATGCACTGTACCTATCTCCTCCTCATTGTGGCCTGCTTTTCCATTCCTAGTGCTGTGTTTTACTGCTATTGTTTTATTGGTAATTTGTTCCCGGCTTGTTTAACTCGGTGACAACCAGGAAAAATGGGATTTGATATATTTAATTTGCTTCAAGAAGGATTATGCTAATGATGAAGTTGTGCTTTGGAACCATGTATACTCGGAGACATAGGGAAAAGTTGAGCAATATCGTTTGGTTAGAATGGAAAAGGATAGCAATATTTTAAGGCTCCTTTTGCACTACAATTCCTTATTGATAACTTAAGTATAATTACGGAAAGTTCCATTGTGTGAAACATTTAATTTTCCTCCATTCTACATTATTTTATTCTACACAGTATAGTTCTAAAAAGTTTTAAGCAGGGTAGTTCTAAATATAATTACCTTAATTACCTTCATTACAAGAATAAATCACTGAGTAATCTTTTTTTTTAATATGTTTTCATTGATTTTTTTTTTTTTTAGAGAGAGAGGAAGGGAGAGATAGCAACATTGATGTGAGTGAGAGAGAAACATCAATTGGCTGCCTCCCAAATGCCCCCTACTAGGGATCGAACCCACAACCCTGGCATGTGCCCTGACCAGGAATCAAAGCGGGACCTCTCAGTTCAAGGGATGACGCTCAACCCACTGAGCCATGCCAGGCGGGCTCACTGAGTAACCTTAACTCAACAGAGCTGCTGTTACATTTAATGACCTGCCAAAGGATGTTGGTAAATCCGTGGACATATTTATAGTATTTTTCTAAAATACAGTTTACTAGGCTTCGATCCAGATTCCGAGAATCCAAATATAATTGTGTAGGGGATGTGACTCAAAGTCTCTACTTGCAACAACACATTCCAAGTTACAAGAGGTGGTGTGGAACCACGGTTCCTAAAATACAGAAGGGTCTGAAAGTTTACACCTAGTTGAGGGAGAAAGATACATATGTATATATTCAGTGTAAGATAATTATAAAGCATGAGCATGGGCTAGTTTCTCGCTCTCTCTCTCTCTGCATATCTGGGCTCAGTCTCTGATTCCCAAATAACTTGCTCTGTACACATAAAAAGAAATGCAACTCTTGAAATCTTAACCTTCTCACCTGTAAAATAAGAGCGAACATTAGCAACTCTGTTGTAGATGACTGCTATGATTAAACGCCATGATTAAACAAAGTTCTCGGGATGTTATCTATTGCCAACCATTCTAACCATTATCAACAATACTGGTTTACAATACTGGTTTAAGAGCAGACAAAGGTAAAGTGTATATATATATATATATATATATATATATATATATATATGAATATATATATTCTATAAAATTTTAAGGAAATAAATATTTCAATCTAATCAGTTAAGAGGATATGGGTCTGATTGAAAAAAAAAATGTTGAGTTAGGGACTGGTTATTAAAGACAAAAGAGGAGATGGGGGCAGAGAGGTTCAGTAGAAGAAAATGACAAGATATTCTTAGGGCATAGTCACTAAAATCCCCTTTGGTCAGGCATAAAATACAGGATCCTTATGATAACACTGACCTGTTGATAACATAAATGTGAAAGGTGACTTGTAAATGACATACAAATTTCATTTTTTTAAATAAAAAGGACGCATACGGGGCAATTTGAAAATGAGATTTCCCTCCGCATTCCCAAAGGGGCTACATTTGTATGGTGGTTTGTCCTCTACACTGCAAGATGTTAACGGCATGTCTGAGAAAATCAGCCCACACCAGCAGATCTTACTGCTTATGAATGTTTCGAACACTTATCCACACGTTGACTTGCAAGTTAGGTACTACTTCGATTTCCTGAACTCAAAACATTTCCTTTGGTGTCTGGGTCCTCTCAGGGAGCACTCACAGTGAGCTATTGCTTTAGTTGTGAACACCTCGTCTTTTTCTTAGAGAAGTTTTACTACAACCCCTAAATAACTTGAATATCAAAAACCATGTAATGAACTTCAAAGGTAAGAAAAACTTCCCTTTAAACAAGGTGGGGAAAAAGTAGGTTTACAGCTGTTCATATGGAAAATAATACAATAACTAATAAATGATACAAGAATCAACTCTGTGTTTTGTATACTCACAACTGTAAACCTCATTTTGTTGCCCCACCCTGTATTTACGTTGGGAGAATGAAAGGCGTTAGCGATACAAAGGGAGATGATGATGATGAACACAGAGTGCCTCAATATTAGTTTATTATTTTTCCATGTCAGTAAAGTATTTTTACATTTGTAAAAAATTGTATTTTTAAAAATCTTTGAAAACAAAATTAATATACACACCTTTCTTAAAATATATTGTAAAAATCTCTGTATTCTCATCTCCTTCATGAAAGCCATTTAAGATGTTTATGTACGCCCTTAAGATAATCTCTATTCAGCTTAATACAGCTGTGATCACAACAGACATTCAATATTTGTTTCTTCTACCCCCTACTTTTACAATATAAAATAATTCTCATTATGAGAGCAGATGGCATTGCCAGTCATTTATCTTCAGACAGAGCAGGAGGGAGAGAGAGGGGAAGAGAGAGCGAGACACCCAGTGGCCGCCACCCACAGGACCCCAACTGGGGCCAGGGACACACTGCAACCGAGGTATGTGGCCTTAGCAGGAACCGAACCCGGGACTCTCTGGTCCACAGGCCAATGCTCTAACCACTGAGCCCAACCGGCCAGGGCTCATTGCCATTCTTTCTAATGGCCTCACAGTACTCCACCTGATGTCATTCATCGTTAATTAAGAAAAATTCCACAGCAATAAAGAGTACGCAGTAGATTCTTCGACACGGACAACCTTTAGCATTTTTACCATAATGCGTTTTGAAACCCAGCTTTATCATTAATTGCTAGATTAATAGTCTCCTTCAAATTATGAGTTAAGAGGTAATTAGCCTGAAATGTCTACGTATACAATGGCCTGTTGTGATTAAGAGGCTGGAATGAAATGGGCCTGCTTGTGAAAGAGATGAGATGGATGCTCGGATGCAGAGTGGGGGGCTCCTGTCTCCTGCAGGTAGGGCTTTCAGAGCGGCTAGCTGGGCTTTGGGGTGAGCTCCCATTTAAAGCTCAGGGCTGAATGCAGGGGCAGTTTCAAGTGGAGTCCGCCTCGGTCTAGGCCCACGGATTCGCCTGTCTAGAATTTAGGAGCATATTGCTCTGCTAGGGACCGTGCAGAATGACAGCCGGCGACACAGCATTCTCTTAGCATTCACTCAAAGCCGATCATAAAAGAAAGAGA
Source organism: Molossus molossus (assembly GCF_014108415.1). NCBI lineage: Eukaryota > Metazoa > Chordata > Mammalia > Chiroptera > Molossidae > Molossus > Molossus molossus. The sequence goes on along the minus strand of NW_023425366.1, from coordinate 6,283,565 downwards.
AAGGCAAACAAACTGAGTCAAAGAACCGCCTCTGGGCAATGGAAGTGCATCCGAGGCTGCACCCGAGCCCGCGGCGGCCCCAGGCCAATGCTCAGCAGGGGCCGGTGAAGACCCTCAGGAGGCAGCTCCAGACCCAGGAGGGTGTGAGGTGCAGAGGAGCTCAGCCCACCCGACCTGGTGAAAACACGTGGATGGACGGTCCAGTCCAGCAAACACGTCCATCAGGGGCTAAACTAGAGCATATGCTTAACTCAGGGCGGGCCGGGCAGTGGAGTGATGAAAAGATTTAATTCTTAGAGAAGGTAGTTTGGAGAATGTGACAAAAACCTGTCTATGGAGTTTTAGAACACAATCCACATAAGCTCATGTCCCCCAGTACCAGCGCGGGAAGAGAAACGGTCGGAGACAGCAGCGCAGGGGCACGTGCGTGGGCCTGCGGGAATCGCGGGTGTCCCGAGACGCGTGGCTCACTCGTCCGTGTCCCAGTGACGTCCCAGCGGAGCACCGCACGGGTGACGAGCGTTTGCACCCCCAGACCGCTAGGTGGACGCCCCAACTCCCAATACCGCAGACTGTGACTGCAGTCGGAGGAGGGAGGCCATTGGGGAGGTAATGCGGTCACAAGGAAGCGGTTAGGGAGGCCCCGCTCCACTCTGACTGGTGTCCTTGTGAGAGGAACTTGGGGCACTCACGGCGTCACCAAGGGTGTGGGGGCACAGAGCGGGGGCCCTGTGAGGGCTGCGGCAGCAGGAGGCCCCTGCAAGCAAAGCGGAGAGGCCCCGAGGATCTGATCTGCGAACATGCTCGGCTCCAACTTGCAGCCTCCCGACTGCGAGCAGGAACCGTCTGCAGGTCGCTCTGCACCCTGGGAGCCGGCGCCCCAGTGGGCACAGGTGGGGGGGGCAGCTGCCCTTCCGCCCCCCCGCGCCCCGCCCCCTCCAGCACCGGCTGAGCTCTTCCCTTGGGGAAGGAAACCCAAAGGGAGATTGAGTCATCTGAAGAAAGGATTTGCTGTGCCAAGACCTATGTCAAGAAGGTTCTTCCCCCCTGTCCCCCCGGCCAGTTTTGCTCAGCAGTTAGAGCGTTGGCCTGCGGTCCAGAGAGACCCGGGTTCGGTTCCCGCTAAGGGCATGTACCTCGGTTGCAGTGTGTCCCCGGCCCTGGTTGGGTTGTGTGGGTGGCAGCCACTTGATGTGTCCCTTTCACGTTGATGTTTCTCTCTCTCTCTTCCTCTCTCTCCCTCCTGATCTATCTGAATAAAAAATGGAAAAATGTCTTTGCATGAGGATAAAAAGAAGAAAAAAAGAAGGTTCTTCCCTATTTTTAAGTCTTTAATCTTTTATTATTATTATTATTAACTTTAGAGAGAGGAAGGGAGAAGAAGAGAGAGATAGAAACATCGATGAGAGAGAACATCAATTGGCTGCCTCCTGCATGTCCCCCACTGGGGATCAGGCCCACAACCTGGGTATGTGCCCTGACCGGGAATCGAACCAGAGACCTCTTCATGCATTAGCTGATGCTCAACCACTGAGCCACACCAGCCAGGCAAGTCTTAATCTTTTAAAAAACATTTTAATTGATTTTTAGAGAGAGAGGAAGGGAGAGGGAGAGAAAGAGAGAAACACTGATGTGAGAGCAAAATATTGATCGGCTGCCTTCTCCCCCGGACTGGGGATTGAGCCCACAACCGGGCCATGACCACTGGAATCGAACCAGCAACCTTTTAGTGCACAGGACGGCACCCAACCAACTGCACCACGCTGGCCAGGGCTCTTTAATCTGTTTTGAATTTTAGTATATAGTATCTGTTCTTCTCTGGCCATTAACCATATGTGACTTCCTACATGTCTTGTATTTTTAGTAATGCATTTTAATTTTTCTTCATATTTTTTTCTTGCATTCATACCTTGTTTCTACAAGCATAGAGTAAGGCCCTTGAGACTGGAAACCACATTTTACTATTTACCTTCCCCTCACACCTGGATCAATGTCCTACACACATGAAGGAATCAATAAATGTTTTTTATCTATTGGTCTTCTAGAATCTCGGGTGCTGGAGAAAAGCCCTAGGACAACAGAGAGAAGACCAATTTTCTTTGCTCAGAAATATGACCACAAAATGACCAGGCTACTTATCTAATTTTCCTGTCCTTTTGCTACTTTGACCATTATATGAGTATGTGATAATTTATAAGGTTTCTCTATAGCTTTACAGTACTATGATTCTAGCCCGTTTTAGTGCATTTTAGCTGAACACATTTTTAGAAGGCATTTAAAAAAAAATCGATAAGCATGTACTTTAAAAAAAATGATTTAGCTTTGCACTTAATAAATATGCATGCAAATTATGCTGTCTTCCCTAACAGTTTACTCGACAGATTAAAGGTCAGAAGTATTATACTCTCAACCCGACTCATGGTCTGTGGAAATGAAATATACTGACGCCTTATATTCTCCCGGGACACATGAGCTGTACCTATTTTCAGCCCATGGCTCTTCACACTCATTGTTTAAAAATAGACCAGTTCTGAACTTTGGAGCCAGGCTGGGAAGGGCAATAACCTCTTTCTCCACTGTTCAGTTTGCCATTTTGCTCTAATCGAATCAGTATAAATCGGATCATGCTAAAAATAGACTCTGTTCCTCTGTACACATTCCAACAGGTTCCCACCGTCACAGTTATACAGTTCACTGACTCTGCCTGATTAGTGTTCAGTTTTAACTATCCTGCAGGCTCTCATGAAAGCGTTCATGGTCTCAGGATCCTGATGTGTCAACGCCAAGTTTTAATACTAAGACACGTTTCCAGAAAGCTGGCTGTTAAGATGAAAGAAGAGTTTATTAGCAGATTGAATAAATCCCCAAAGAAATGAGATGTGAAGGGCTGGCTGGGGGCCCCTGTGTGGGTGACACGCTCTGGAGGACCTACCCCAGGACTGACAGCACCATGATACTCCTATACATTTCTCTCTCTCACCAAACTAGCCACCCCAAGGGCGGGGGCCTTCCTATTCTCCACCGGTCACAGAGATACCAAGAGTTACATTCACGTGTAATAGCTGTGCCAGGTAGCTGTGTAATAGCTTTATGCCTTTTTCTCATTTAACCTTTATAGCAACTCTAGGAGGCAGTTGCTGTGATGACCACTCGCAGCTGCAGAAGAGAAAGGTCCGTACACGCAGGTTATGAAGTCGTGGAAACGTACAGAGCAGGTTGTGGAGTCAGGGTGTTGGTTTCACCGCCTCCCCCCCGCCCCCCGCCAGTTCTCATTCATCATCAATTATGTGGTGGAAAGGATATGTATGACTATTAATGGCACCGAGAATATCACAAAAGGGATTTAAACCATTCAAAACATAAACCTTTGACTACTTCTGTGCAGTTGGGGGAAACTAGGAATATGTTATAGACATGGGGGAGGGCTCACCAGGGAGACCCAGGCCAGGTAACGACTGGGATCCCAATCTACTACCAACCTCCCCTTCTAGATGTCACTCAAGTCCAGCTTTGCAGACGCTGAAGTCTGATCAGGCTCAGCCAAAGAGCAACTAGACAGTGAAGATTATAGATTTTAGATAATACATCACAACGTGAGAGCTGTAATTTAAAATGCCAAGTTTCTGGTACTATCTTAAGAATTTTTCTCAGAAAATTATAGTTATTCTTCTACTTTCTTGGCCCATGTATTTTGGCTCCCAGTGAAATGAAGATGATTTTGTAAGATGGCTTTACAGTCACGGCTCAGATGGCTGCCCGTTCTCGTAGACCTCGTACAGAGGTCCCATGGTCTAGCCCCAAGACGAACACGCAGTTTTACCTGCCGCTCAGAATCCTCTACACCCCGAGGGGTTCCCCACCCACGTTTCAACACAAGAAAAAGAAGTATTTCCTTTCTATTCCATGGATTTGATTGGGTTCTAAAGATTGGACAGAATATTTATACATGTCCTACAGTGGTATGCTACTGAACTACCCCTCACTCCGCAAGCTGACTCTTCAATAAATCACTAAGGCAAAGAACTGAAGAAAGTTAAAAAATATATAAACCACCACATGCAAAATAGGGCCTCCTGCCCTACAGCACAGATATCCACACAATCGAAGACTGGAAGGAGGCCAGCATCTTTGTGTGACATGTTCGAAACAATGTTGCCCATAGTATGACCTAAAGTGACACCAAGACTGTTCTTGGCCAAGTACTTTGTAGCTGTGGGCGGCACTCTTCCTAGCCATCCAAGCTCCACTACTTGGCTGACAAAATGCTCTCTCCAAGCTCTAACGGTCAAAGATTCTTTGAGAAGATTTGCCAAGTGTAAGATCCTTATTTAATTTGCCTGTGTTTATTTATCCAGCAAGGAATGATTCAATATGTACTGTCTAGGGGCTGGGGTTATGGTGGAAGTCAGAACAAAGTCTTTGCCTTCTGGGGCCAGAGTTCACGTAACGGAATGAACAACTCAGAAATAACTTTGAAGGGACCACAAGACAACAGAGTGATGTGTGCACGAGAAAAAGGCTGATGTGATGAGAGCGCGGGCCAGGGAATTAGTTTAGATGACCTTCTCAGGGATGGCCTCTTTGAGGAGGCAACGTTTGTGTTGAGATTTGAGCATTAAGCATGAGCCAGGTATTTGTGAAGGGCATTTCAGCAATTTGTCTCCGTCATATGAAAAAGATAAAGCATCTAATTTCTGTCACAGAAATGGAAATAGAAGAATGCTTTCAATAAAGCAGTGCTTTTGAGATATCTATTAACTGAATTAATTTGCAAATGCACGATATAAGATTTTTGTAAGAGCTTCCAAAGGTCACACACATTCATAATTCTGTCTGCCATTTTATATGCTAAAACATTTCATATTTAAAAGTTTTCAAACACATTGAAAAAAAAGGCTGGGGAATAAAATGGATAAAATATAATGTGAATGTAACTGATTGTGAATATAGAATAACATTCACATTCCTAAACATCACATTCTACTTTTTTGTATTTTTAAGCAACAGTTTTGTTTTTTAATAAGGTTTGGAGAGTCTGAAGGTTTGACCTAAAATCCACTTTTATACATTGCTGAGTTCCCAGACTAGTATTAACAAAAATCGCTGCTCTTAAGTACACATTAGAATCTGAAATTATGTGAAATACTTTCATAAAAATGAGATAGTAAAAATAAAAAAGCATTTTAAGTTAAAGGACTTGTTACAACAGATGATGGATGGTTGTTGACTCAAAATTGTACATACATGATTAACAATTGTACGTGGTATGTACATGTGTATACAAAGCACATTGCATATTTTTACCTCTGTCACAAAATATGCGTCAGAGAACCCAGCTTTCCCTTTCTGAAGTCCTAGTTTCAGTGATGTGACATTTACTCATTGATCATTCAATGCCTTCTAGGGGCCATGGACTTCCCGACACCAGAGGCACAACAGTGACCACGATACACCTGTGTCTAGCTCGTGCCTCATCTTCCAAGTGGAAGGCAGCTTCTGAAAGGTGAATAACGTATTTCTGTATCTAAAATATATTTCTTGTGATTTACCACTATGACTTGAATAGAGCAGGTACATAATACTCCCATGTATTAGGGAGCAAGATATATTTCCCACTGGTTTTTTCTTCGGAAAACATGTGTGGCTTCTTTAGATTCAACCTTTGTTATGTTTCTGCCAAAGCTGTCCCCTTTTCCCTAGTCGACTCATCCAGCTTCCCTGTGAATGAGGCCCACGTTCAGTGTCACATTAAACGTGGGCTTCGGGGAGATTCCAGTGCCAGAAACAGCGAAGGCCGAAGAGCAAACAAATGGAGAACGCTGTTCTCACCTTTCGACGGTGTTGCGTGTTTGAGCATTTCTCGGTTCCATTTCTAGGATCTCTGCTTTTATCAAGTAGCCTTGATTATAACCTTGTTTTTCATTCTTCATTCTCTTAGAAGCATTCACTCAGTACATATTTAATGAGTTCCTACTGTAGATGGTCACTAGATGCAAATAGATTCAGACACAGCCTCTGCACTCAAGGAACTCATACTTTTGAAAGAGACGAACCAACTGACAATGATAAGTATAGTGACAGAGACAGAGTGGTCAGGGACAATGTAGGAAGCAGGCTGTGTCCCGTAAGAGTGTTTCATGGAAAGAAGGAGGTAAGCTGAGTAGGAAGGATTGAAGATAAAGAGGGTAGCATGAAGGAAGGCGAAGAGGCCATCCACAGCGTCCCTACTCCCCGAATTGTCAACCATTTTCTGTTGGAAGCACGGCAAAGAAATGAAGACAGGGTCGGGCCATGGAGCATCTCATGTGCCATGTCAAGAAGCTCAGATGTTTTCTTGCAGAGGATAAAAGACAATGAGCTGGATCAGAGGAGAGTAACCTCTTCGAACACAAGTGTTACATTAGTCAACGAGGTGACCATGAAATGCAATGCATTGGAGCCTGGTGAAATGTCAGGCGGGGGCAGAGCTGAGAACGCACCTTCAGCGCTGAGGTAGAGGCCAAGGCCCTGAACTATGACATGTGACAATATGAGGAAAACAGTTCGTCATAACTTCATGACAGACTAGTCACAGGAAATGAGGAAACTGGAGTGATGTCTGTGGATGACTTTATGGGGGAAAAACAGAAAGTGGAATATGTTCTACTGATGATCAGAGTGAATGAAAACATGGCAAGAGAAGGCAATTCATAAAACACACATGGTTAGGACATTTTTCTTGTTATCCTGATGTTACATATATTGAGAATTTCTAGCACAAAGGAATGCTTCACATTTAAGCAGGCAGATTCTTAGGGTTCATTTAAAAATGTATGAGATATGCCCTGGCCGGTTTAGCTCAGCGGTTAGAGCGTCGGCCTGCGGTCCTGAGAGACCCGAGTTCGGTTCCCGCTAAAAACATATGAGATAGGAGAGAGAGATAGAAACATCAATGGGAGAGAACACTGATTAGCCACCTCCTGCACGCCCCCCACTGGGGATCGGGCCCTCAGCCTGGGCATGTGCCCTGACCGGAAATAGAACCAGTGACCTCGTGGTGCAGGGGTCGACGCTCAGCCGCTGAGCCACACCAGCAGGGTTTAGGGTTCATTTTTATGCTCATTTTTTCTATAGTCCTTCTGCAGTCCGTCCATAACATTTGATTCTGCAATCCTTATTTTTCCTGCGTCTTTACAATAAATCTTTTTTATTGTTTTCTCCTGTGCTTTGATCTGTCTTAATCCCTGATACTGTCTCTTGGATTACCCATCTCTCCATGCTAGGGCCTGAACCCCCCCTCCTGGGAACCCTAAAAGACCTCTGACAACCCAATGTGGTTCCAGCGTCCTGAGGTTCTGCCCCTTAGTGAAAGGGACTTGGATTTCATACGAATCCAGTACTCCAACAGAGATAAAGCAAAGCACACAGACAGATTTAAAACAAAAACAAACAAACAATGTTACTGTTTTCAAATACAACAAGTTTAAATTATGTTTCCCAAAGCAAAAAGATTTATCCCTTCTTATTTGGTGGAGGACTTTGTAGGGAACATAAGCTAATCAGTTACATAGGAGATATCTAGCTCCTTTTATTGACCAAACTCTTAATTGATATCTTAATGCTTTTGAAATATAAACAAGCAAAAAATATAAATAACTTTTCTTGGATACAGAAAATTAAGAATGGTTCAAAATGGTAAGGCCATTAGTTGGAATGAAAAGATTTATTGGGTACTTAATATATAGTACATGTACTAGGAATTTCAAGAAAATGTTAAAGTAAATGGCCTTTGCCTTTAAGGAACCTCCAAGACAAAAGTGCAGAAAATAACTGTGAAAAAAATAGTGACAACATAGAATGGGTAAGTAGCTCCTCGGATTTATGGACTGACTGCTTGGGGAGTCAGAGGAAAGAGCACTCAGATCCAGTTTGGAAACCCAAGGAGGCATAAAGAAAGAAATCGTACTTAGGATTTTGCTAACACACGAGAGGCATTTCTGGGAAACGTCTGATGCAAGGGTGAGAAATCATAATGGATTTTTGCAGAACAGCAAGCGCACAGTTTGGCCCCGGGCTGCTTTGGAACACGCAGGACATCGGGAAAAGGACGCTGGAGATGCAGCTGCCCTGAGCACAGGAGGCGAGGTGAGGGGCCGAAGGTGGCTCCCCGTGATTTCATCTGTCATGCAGCCTGAACGTTTCAGAGCAGAGAAATGACCAGCTTGTACTCATGAAAGAAGATGACTCTGGCATGGATGAAACTTTAAATAGTACGGAAAACAGACCCAAGGCTGGAAAGCAACTGGCTACGGTATGGCTAGGCCCTGTGAGAGGAAGCTTAGGGTGCTGGCCAGGGTCTGGGAGGAAGAGGGGTTACCACCACTGATGGCATTTGGTGATCGACTGACTGTGCAGAGCAGAAAAAGTTTCAAAAACGAATAAAAGATTTATATGCCAAATGACTTGAGAGAAGGACTAAAACATTTACAGAGACATTTCAATAGATAAATGGTTTAGTGTTGAAGGGTTCCATTACTTTATGAAATAGCTTACCATACGCACGGGGCTGGGCGAGATCATGAAGCTTTAAGAAAATGGAGCTTATGGCAAGCACTTGGAGCTCAAATTCCAGAATCGAATTGTGAGATGAAATAAATACAGGAGAATAAATTCAGAAAGGCAGAATGTCAAGTCAATGGCTCAGTTATGGCTCAGTGTTAAAGTCGCTCCTGCCCCCAAAAGATTCAGAATGTGTGTTTTGTTAACAGTTTATATGTTACCAACAAGGGCTCAAAGACAAAGGTTTTGATGAATAACAGGTTATTGATAACTTTCAAGGGAACAATTTGGTTAAAAAAGTAGAGATCAACTCAATCAGTGATTACATTAGGAATCTTTTGACAAGGTTGGTAGTAAAAGGAAGGAAAAAGAGCAAAGCAATGCAAGAAATGTGAACAATGAAGACAATGTTCTTTCAGTCTGGGGGTGACAAGAACATTCTAGTGGGCAGAAGGGAGATTTCTGGGGAGGGATGGAAAGAAAACACAAAGCAAAAAAGTGTTGTAATGAGGTTATAAGAAATTAATTACTTGCAACAGGTTATTCGAGTCTGTGAGCAGAGTCCAGGGGATAAACAGGGAAGAAGAGTGGAAATCAGTAAAATAAAGACATAGTTATGGGCGGATGAGACAAGAGGATGGAATACTGGGAAGATGGACAGTCAGGACACATGAAGGGATTTTAATAACTACGGACATAGAAATAAACAGTTATGGGAATCATAATTAAAACAACTTTCCTGCGTTTTTTAATAATTAAAAGCATGTATATGGGAAAACATAAGAAAGAATAAGGGCAAAATGATGTCTTATCAGTTAGTTCTAATATTTATGTTGAGTATGTTATAGCATGGACCTGAGAATTTCCCAGCAGCAGAGCAAACACGGCTCAGGCACCAGGGAGACCAGGACTAGACATCTTACCTCTCTCAGAGGGTCATTGAGCTCGTTGAGAATATTTTCCTCATCGAAGATTTTGCCTTGGTATCTGTGCTCATAGTAATCATGGATCTTCTGACGCATGTCGGCCGGTAGCTTATGGAAGGACATGTACTGTTCCACCTGCTTATACTGTAAGGAAAGGAGAAAAGAAAATTAAAAACCATTGTTAGGCTGAATGCGAACCATCCTACTTTGTGCTGTATTCAATAACACTTGAATAACAATAACAGAAACAAATATCTCTTTAAGGGGAAAGAACTCATGTACTAGGTTTTAATGTCCCTAATCTGTATCACATGCTATAGAAGGTATTTATTTATGTAAATCTTTCCTGGAATAAGCTGAGTTGTGGAGAGGAGGCATGAAAGGAATTCACAGTGAACCGTAGGGGGTAGCCCCAGAAAAGCCAGTGATAAGGTTAAATTAAAAACAACAAACAAAAAAACAGTGATGCTATTTTTTTTTTTCCTTTTCATTTTTAGCTGAGTTCCAAAAGAAGCTTGGGTTTAATTTGGAAAAAGAATCTCGTAACTTTGGATGATACAAAAGGCTTTATCTTAGACCTTACAGGGAAAGAGCAGACCTAGTTGAATGGTGAACAGAGGCAGGGGCTTGGCATCTGTCTGCATGTCACAGGCTCAAGGAACAGACGTCTCGTGAAGTCTGAGGATGTGTCCTGCTTCAACCTAGGACCTAGGAGAACACGAAGGTGGGACTAGATTCCCCTAACGTCATAGTAGAATGTGAACTCGGACAGTTAGGTCATTTAACCAAGTAGTTCTTAAACTTAACTGTTTATACAGTTAGGTGAGGGGCTGCCCCTTGGGAATGCAGATTTTCAGGCTTAATTCCAGAGATCGATTCCCCTGACGTACGTGGCCCTGTGAATTTACACACACACTCACCACCCACACTCACATACACACACAGGGTCCCTATTATTATCATTTTTAAATAACATTCCTGCTAGTCAAACAAGAGCAGAGTAGCAGCAATGCTCGCTGGGAGCTTCTTAGGAGAAAATTTCAGGCTTCATCCCAGACCTGTGAAGTCAGAATCTACATCTTCAAAGGATCCCAGGTGACTTATCACATTTTAGTTTGAGAAATATGCCTTTACTGAGTAAAAAACAGGTGATCACGAGGCCACACTTTGAAAAAGAAATGAATTAAAGCCCTCAAAATTAGTTTCATTGTACAGATAATAAAAGTGAGTACAAAGAAAATACTAGCTAATAAAACCAGATAAAGGCGATGGATTACGATTCTTCCCTTAAACAAAACACATTTGAGGTATTATCATGGAAATTTTTTTTTTCTCACATCATCCTGACAGAGCTCTGTCTAGCATTTCTAGGTCTTCTGTCGCCTGCCCATGCTCAGTGTGATTATAACTGTCATCGTGACTGATAACAGACATAGCTAATGAGAAGCAGCACCCGGCTGAATCGTTTCTTCCCACACACTCTCCTTACATGTAACATTCACATTGTTTGGATGTTCCCTTTGAGAGATCAGTCCCCCCTAATGACATACAACTTTGTCATGAGATTTGATTTATTTGGTCACCAGATTATCCCCTGAATGTATTTAAAGCTGTAGGTCTCTATATATCCGAAGCCACTAGATTACAATCTCAGCATTTAGAATCCAGGTACGGATGCTGCCACGGTCCTTGTGTCCAAGTGGCTTCTAGCATGTGCTTGAGAAGTATTGGGCTGTTTCCCAAAGGGCTCCGAAGGCACGTGCCTTCCTATCAGCCTGCTCGCAGCTCATGTCTAGGAACCTGGATTCAGTCTGCTGGGTCTGCCCTCAGCTGGTCCATGGGAAAGCAACGTCCCTGGCTGTCTCTGCAGATCACTCTGCAGAACGAAGTTGATTTGCCGCTGGTCTGGAACAGCTCTATCTTTATTTCTAGAGACATTTCTGTACCTGCTTTTTACTCTTAGCCAAAGAGGGGGCAGTGGGATATTTCACGTACACACCGTGGGAGACTCCCGAGTTTTCTGCACTGATGAGTTACAAGTAGCCTGCTTGGCTTCATGAGTCTGGCTTGACTGGATAAAGAGCTAGGGAGAGCTTTGTGGGTGAGCTCTCCTCAAACCAAGACACCCCGCACAGATCCTGTGGGTGGAGCTAGAGAGACAGCTTCCCCAGGTGCTCGAAGCCCAGCCCCAGGGAGCACATGCTGGGAAAGGCGCTGGCCTGTGAGGCATGTCTGTGTCTCTCCCTACGCGGTTCCTTTGCCTTTAGAGAAAAGCCTCATGTGAGCAAGTCTGGTGTCGGGTGAGTCCCACCAAATACCCAAACTTGGGAAAATAATAAAACAGCTGTAGACCAAAGGGCCACGACAGTGGACGCTGACTACAACGGTGAAAGACCTTTCAGTTCTGGGCAAACCAAGATTCATTTCTTCTGCACCAGCAGGTGACAAGTCTTCTCTGCTTACATGTCTCAACAAACTTCTTGCCCAGACACTGCTGGGAGTGGGGAGGATTTCAATCTTCACCAGAGCATTGAACTCTGGTTTCTCAGCTCTTTGTGTGCATCTTAGGGGTAGGAAGACAGCATGAACTGCTAGCAGTGTGTTATTCATTTGGGGGAATCTATGTCCAGTGCAAAGGCCTACTCACCCAGATAAAACAATTCTCTGCTCTCTGTCTCTGGGGTTGGAAACTAATCCTTAATCAGCTGCATACAAATATTACATATGAAACTATTTTATTTTTGAGAAAAGTCAGGGTTGGTTGACTTACCACCCCAGGTCTTTTTCCTTACAAAATTCATTTCAACCCTTTGGACTTCCATTCCCTAATCTTCAACAGAAAGGTGTTAGGCCCAATGATCTCCCTTATTCCTTCAGAAAAACTTTCTATGCCTATGTCTTGCCATGTACTCCTACTGAGACAAGTTTGGCTTTTGAGCCTATATTGCACATTTTAACCATGCACTGACTCACGGGAATTGTTGATGTAACAAATACTAATTGAGTGCTGTGAGCTAATGGTTCTGGAGGTGCAGCTGCCAAACTCCGGCATCACCCACTGCGTTAGAGGCTGAATCCCAAACCCTAAGCAGTCTGTGTTTCCACAGGCTCTCTATACATGAAAGCATCAGAACCACTTCTATATGCCAAATTCTGTGCAATCTTAGAATATAAGGAAGCACTTTGAGTGAGTCAGGACAGAAAAGAAATTCAGTTTGACAGGGCAAGGTTAGGGTGCCCCAGGCACACACTGATGCCTATGTGGAGGTCAGGAGGTCAGGAGAGAAAGTGTGCACAGTCAGTGGCTCCGGGGCCACTGCAGGAGGATCTGTCAAACGAGAAAAGAAATAAAAAGTATAACATATTATTTTTTAATCCTCATCGGAGGATATTTTTCCATTTTCATTTTCAGATAGAGTGGGGGGGGGGGGGGTGGAAACATTGATGTGAGACAGAACATTTATTGGTTCCTCATTGCATGACCCTGAACAGGCTGGGGGACAACTGCAACCCAGTACGTACCCTCATCAGACGAAACACACTCTTGGTCAATGGGCGATGCTCTAACTGCTGAGCTAAACAGTGAGGGACAATCTATATTTAAACGCCAGTTCAGACTATTTGTGTTCTAAATGTGGTTTATCTTGAGAATGTACCATGTGATTGAGAAGAATGTATATTGTGTAAGCTTGTATGTAAAATGTTCTGTATACTACAATAAGCCAACTGATCTAGTTCATGATCTAAGAACTCTGTTTCCTTACTAATTTTTTGTCTAGAAGATCAATCCAGTGGTGTCAGTGAGGTGTTAAAGTCACCCCCTATGACTGTATTGCTATCGATCTCTCCCTTGAAGTCCTAAAGAAGTTTTTAAATATATTTTGGTGCCCCTATATTTGGTGCATATATGTTTACCAGGGTTATATCCTAGAAGACTGAAATCATATCAAGCATCTTCTCAGATCACCATGGAGTGAAACTAGAAATCAATTACAATAAAAACACTCAAAAACATTCAAATACACGGAGGCTAAAAAGCATGTTATTAAACAATGGATAAGTTACCAGTGAGATCAAGAAAGAAATAAAAAACTTCCTGGAAACTAATGAAAATGAACACACAATACAAAATCAATGGGACACAGCAAAAGCAGTTCTGAGAGGGAAATTCATAGCAATACAGGCCTACCTCAAGAAAAAAGAAACTTTTCTAATAAACTATCTAACCCAACAACTTAAAGATTTAGAAAGAGAACAAAAAGAAAAATCCAGAGTTAGTAGAAGGAAGGCAATAATAAAAATCACAGCAGAAATAAATAACATAGAGATGAAAAAGATAATACAAAAGATCAATGAAACCAAGAGCTGGTTCTTTTAAAAGATAAACAAGATTGATAGACCTTTAGCCAGACATACCAAGAAACAAAGAGAGAGAACCCAAATTAATAAAATCAGAAGCAAAAGAGATGAAGTAACAATGACACCACAGAAATACAAAGGATTATAAGAAAATACTATGAAAAATTACATGCCAACAAATTCGCCAACCTAGGTGAAATGTACAAATTCTTAGAATCACATACTATTCCAAAACTCAACTGGGAAGAGTCAGAAAACCTAAACTGACCAATAACAATTAAGAAAATAGAAGAAGTACATGTAATCAATAAAATTCCAGTAAACAAAAGTCCAGGTCTGGATGGCTGCACAGGGGAGTTTTACCAAGAATTCAAAGAAGAACTATTATCACCTATACTTTTCAAACTATTACAAAAAATTCAAGAGGAAGGAAGACTCCCAAGCTCTTCTTTTTTATTTATTTATTTATTTATTTATTTATTTATTTATTTATTTTTCTTTATTGATTTTACAGAGAGAGGAATGGAGAGGGAGAGGGAGAGAGAGATAGAAACATCAATGAGAAAGACATCGACTGGCTGCTTCCTATATGCCCCCCACTGGGGATCAGGCACACAAACTGGGCATGTGCCCTGACCGAGAATCAAACTGGTGACCTCTTGGTGCATGGGTCAATGCTCAACCACTGAGCCACACTGGCGGGGCCTCCCAAGCACTTTTTATGAGGCCAGAATAATCCTAATCCCAAAACCAGATAAAGACACTACAAAGAAAGAAAATTACAGGCCAATATCCCTGATGAACATAGATGCCAAAATTCTCAACAAAATCTTAGCAAATCAAATCCAGCAATATATTTAAAAAATTATACACCACAACCAAGTGGGATTTGTCCCAGGCATTCAAGGGGTACAACATTTGTAAGTCAATAAATGTGATAAACCACATAAACAAAATAAAAGATAAAAATTATGTGATTGCCCAGCCGGTATGGCTCAGTGGTTGAGCATCAACCCATGTACCAAGAGGTCACTGGTTCAATTCCCACTCAGGGCACATGCCCAGGTTGTGGGCTAAACCCCCCAGTGGGGGGCATGCAGGAGGCGGCCAATCGATGTTCTCTCTCATCGATGTTTCTCTCTCTCTCTCCCTCTACCTTCCTCTCTCTCTAAAAATAAATATTTTTTTTATAAATCATGTGATTATATCAATAAATGCTAAAAGACATTTGACAAAATCCAGCATCCACTTTTGATAAAAACTCTCAGTAAAGTGGGAATAGAAGGATCATATTTCAACATAATAAAGGCAATTTATGACAAACCTACAGCTAACATCATACTTAATGGGGAAAAACTAAACACATTTCCCTTAAGAACAGGAACAAAAAAGGGATGTTCACTTTCACCAGTCTTATTTAACATAGTACTAGCAACAGCAATCAGACAAGAAGAAAAAATAAAAGGGATCAAAATTGGAAAGGAGGAAGTGAATCTGTCATTATTTACAAATGACATGATATTGTACATAGAAAACCCTAAAGACTCTATCAAAAAGCTACTAGATTCAGTAAATGAATTCAGCAAAGTAGCAGGACACAATATCACCATCCAAAAATCATTGGCATTTTTATACACCAATAATGAACTCTAAAAAGAGAAACTGAGGCAAAAAAAACATTAACCATTGCAACAACAAAAAAATTTAGATACCTAGGAATAAACTTAACCAAAGAAGTAAAGGACCTGTTCACATAAAACTACACGACAAAGAAATAGAGGAAGATATAAAAAAGTGGAAGCATATACCTTGTTTATGGATTGGAAGAATTAACATCATTAAAATGTCCATACTACCCAAAGTAATATATAGGTTCAGTGCAATCCCCATTAAAATACCAACAGCATATTTCACAGAACTAGAACAAATATGTCAAAAGTTTATGTGGAACCAAAAAAGACCCTGAATAGCCACGGCAATCTTGAAAAAGAAGAACAAAGTAGGAGGGACTACAATACCGGATATCAGGTTATAGTACAAAGCCATTGTAATCAAAACAGTTTCGTAATGGCACAGGAACAGGCATATAGATCTATGGAACAGAACAAAAAACCCAAAAACTGACCCAAGACATTATGCTCCATCAATATTTGCAAAGGTGACAAGAGCATACAATGGAGTAAAGGCAGCCTTTTTAATAAATGGTGCTGGGAAAATTGGACAGCTACATGCAAAAAAATGAAACTAGACCAGGAACATACACCATACATATGAATTAACTTAAAATGGATAAAAGACTTAAATGTGATTTATGAATACATAAAAATCCTAGAAGAAAATGTAGGCAACAAAATTTCAGACATCACAAGCAGCAGAATTTCCACTAATACAATACCTAAGGCAAGAGAAATAAAGGAAAAATTGAACAAAAATAAATTAATAACAATAATTTTAAAAAGTAGTTTAGTTACTGAGGTTGAGCAAGGTAAGGGAACTGACATTTGCCAGAAAGATGTGAAAACAGAACCAGAAAAAAAATGATTTGCACAATCCAAAGAAAGTCACAGTTTCAAGGGGGAGCGCTCAAAGAGCATGTTCTAAGAAAAGGAGGATCGGACTGCGGCCAGAGAAATGAGGTAGTAATCCTCCTTAGAACGGACAGAATAGCCTTCTGGCTCCCAAGCATCACTGTATCCTCTGAAGATGACTGCAACATAGGAATTACAAGTTATACTTTGCATTTTATTACAATAGTAAATTATAAAACAATAAAAATTAGTAAGTTAAAGCAAATGGACCTCTCAGTTTTTTATTCTAACTCCAGTCTTCAAATCTATAAAACATTGCACATAAGAAGTTAACCTTTTAGTGAAGTCTGTCCCAGGAAGCACTGAATTACTGTACAATAATGTTTTCTGGACTCACAAGACATTGTTTACAATGCAACCCCATAACCTCAGGTTGTCTATGTGTAAATTAAGATGGTAACAATAACTGTCATTTCATCACTTTTTAAACTTTTTATGTAGGGAGGCTCCAAATGATTCCAGAAATAATTATTACAGATAATTGGCACCAAAACTCAGCCTCCTGGCTGTAGCGTAGCAAAGGCTTTGGAGACAACAGAGAATGTTCCCAGGTAACTGAAGACGGAATCTGAATTTCTAAATCTCATTTCAAGATCAATTTGTTTATGCATTAATTAAAATATTAAGCCATCATAATACCTTGATTAGTAAAAACTCTACTAGTTTTATGAAAAAAGGCTAAGAATATACTTTTCCTAGTTGGTATGAGCATATTAAAAATTGAATTCCTCAAGGTATTTATGTAGAATCTCATTGGATAACAAATATAGCTTTACTTTAGTAAAATGCCGAGTAAGTAGCAGTACTGCAAATAATGAATTTATTATGAATAATAATATACCTGTGGATATTGTATATATTTTTACTTACATCATTTATAATGTTTATTTAATTTTAATAAATAGGCAAAAAAAAAGAAAAAAATTACAGACTATTATACTAAATATAGACAATATTAGATAGCATTTAAAATTCTTACTGAATATTTCATACACTTAGTATTAAATATTTCCAGCACAAATCAAACATATTTTTTTAAAAATGAAAAAACAAACAAAAAGAAAAAAGCAAAGGTGCACTGATACACGATTTTTGTGCTGCCTACTGGGCCTTATTAATACCCCAGGCTCTGCGCGCCCTCATTTCCTGACATCCGCACAGGTTTGCGACAGAACTAGAGGCTATTATTCTGAGATCTTCTGTAAAAATTGCATACTTATTGTGATATTTTAAAGGTAAGGCCTGTAATTCTTATTTTAAAAACATTTTTGGAATAGTTTTATTTAAAAAAAAATACAAGAAGAAAACATCTTTGTAAATGGCATTCAATCAATAGAAGGCAATGAACAAAACAAATAAACAATACTTTTAATATAAACCATTGAATAACTTAGTCATGCTATTAAAGCATTATTCTACTTAGAGGTAATTATTGGGGAAAGCTTTAATAAATAGTTAAATACACAGTTTAATTAAAATATGTGTAATGCTCAATATAAATGAAACATTGAAAAATGGTGTTTGAAATGACATTTTTCTAACAATAATGAATGTGTGCAAATTTTATAATCAAATGCTATAAATTTTAAGCATAAGTAGAAAAGATAATATAAATAAAATATTTACAATTGCACTTCAAAGAGCAATAATCAATTATTAATTACTTTTTCCTAATGTACTTTTTCATGTTTAAAACCAATCATCATTGGATTTATGATTAAACTATCTTATATTTTACAAAGATATTTTTTAATATTGCCATTTATTTACATGGTAACTGAAGCCATGGTTTCTACTTTGATTTTACATTTAAAAATAAACTAGTCAACACATTTCTATATTATATTTCTATATTATCAATAATATATAATATATTACATTATAAAGATTAATATTGAATTAATAATATAGTATTAGATATGTTACATGCAAATGAATTTATCAA
This sequence comes from Molossus molossus, assembly GCF_014108415.1. Taxonomy (NCBI): domain Eukaryota; kingdom Metazoa; phylum Chordata; class Mammalia; order Chiroptera; family Molossidae; genus Molossus; species Molossus molossus. The sequence goes on along the minus strand of NW_023425366.1, from coordinate 6,265,209 downwards.
GTATTATTTCTAAAAATTTTATAGCAGGATTGAATCATCCATTTATACTTACTGAGGGAAACTTTTCTGTGGGCAAAAATAGATTCCTGGTAATTTCTAAAAGTTCTTTTAAGTAGAGTATCCCAATATACTTAAATTTGATTTCCAATATATCAAGAGGAAAAAATTAGGAGGAAATCACACATGAAGAGAAGCAGATGCTTGTAATGTTCTTTTTTCCGCAGGTTTGAGCGAGTTACCTCCACTGTACCTTCACTCTCCAGTTGTGTGCGTGGGGCAGCAGGGCCATGGAGAACGGGCTCTCTGTACGAGAGGGAATTTCTTGCCCTGGCCAGTTTGGCTCAGCAGTTAGAGCGTCAGCCTGCGGTCCAGAGAGACCCGGGTTCGGTTCCCACTAAGAGCACGTACCTCGGTTGCAGTTTGTCCCCGGCCCTGGTGGGTCGTGTGGGTGGCAGCCACTCGATGTGTCCCTTCACGTCGATGTTTCTCTCTCTCTCTCCCTCCCACTCTGTCTGAACAAAAAATAGAAAAAAATGTCCTCAGGTGAGGATTAAAAAAAGAGAAAGAGAGAGGGAATTCCTCAGCTTTCAAGATATGAGGAAAGCTTTTGGTGGTTGTGAATATTTACTGGGCCTATAAAACTTTCAAAATTATAGCCTAACAGATGACTAAAGTCCTAGAGAAAACAGTAACAAATAAAAACTGTTCTTCTCGCCCTGGCCAGTTTGGCTCAGTGGTTGAGCATCGGCCTGCGGACCAGAGAGTCCCGGGTTCAGCTCCCGCTAGGGGCACGTACCAAAAAACAAAACAAATAAAAACTGTTCTTCTCTCCAGAATGATCACTTTCATTATAAACAGACATTCTCTTATTTATGGAAACGCGAATTATTCACTCAGATAGTTTAAAATGTATTCTATTTTCATATATTTATTTTTTTTATTAATTATTTTTCTTTATTGATTTTAGAGAGAGAAGAAGGGAGAGGGAGAGAAAGAGATAGAAACATCGATGAAAGAGAACATCGACTGGCTGCCTCCTGCACGCCCCCCACTGGGGATCTGGCCCACAACCTGGGCATGTGCCCTGGTTGGGAATCAAACCGGCGACCTCTTGGTGCCTGGGTCGGTGCTCAACCATTGAGCCAAACTGGCTGGGTTATTTTCATGTATTTAAAAATAAAATCAAGATTCACCAAAATTTGAGAAGTTTTTTGAATCCTCACCCCAGAACATTTTTTCCCAGTGATTTTTCGAGGGAGGAGAAGGAGGAGCAGAAGCATCCACATGAGCGAGAGCAAGGATCTGGGCCTAGAGACCAAACCACACGTAGGCACATGCCCTGACCAGGAATGGAACCCGAGACCAGTCAGTGCTGGGGCGCTGCACAACCAGCTGAGCCACACCAGCCAGGGAAAACTGAGAATTGTTTACACTATATAGTTATTTCCTTCTTTTTATTATTTTAGTTTGGCTTGAAAATGGCAAGATTCCAAAAAGTTTTCCAAAAGTCAATGTAGCTCTGTTTCAGACTTAACTGAGCAAGTAATTGAAAAAAATAATAATGAAAGGTCAGTGTATTTAGGAATTAGAAGAAAACAGAATTACCAAGTAAATAAATTGTCCCTATAAAACATTCTTAAAAAGTTAATGTTTTAGTAATTATGGAATAAAAGTCAAGGGTACAGATGATTGCTAGAAATTGAAAAGTCATAATCATTATAATAAAGTTTAAATCTGTGTTTGAATATTTAAAAAATCTTTAGTGTTTTATTGCTCTAATGGCTTTTATCTTTATTACTGCACTTTGTCCGTGTGCGCGCACGCACGCATCTGTGTAGGAAAATGATTTTGATCCATGGTAACCTAATCAGGTTCTCATTTTCCTATAGGACCATTTAAAACATTCTTGCTACTTAAATATTCTTTCTTTAAAATTAAATTTATTGGGGTGATGTTGGTTAATAGGATCATATAGGTTTCAAGATAGCCATCCATACCTGTTAGCATGGCTACTGTCAACAAGGCAGTACTGACAAGTGCCGGAGAAGTTGTGGAGAAAAGGGAACCCTCACCCACCCACTGGGAATCCACTGCCTTGGTACAGCCACTGTGGAGAACAGTCTGGAGGGTCCTCTAAGCACACTCACTTCCCTCCCCCGATAATGTCTTTCACCCACAGAGGACGACCTCCTGAAAATTTCAAAAATAAATAGAAGCCTTCACATAAGAACACCTATTAACTCACATAGAAAGACACCTACTTTTTATTCTTCTAGCTCTTGTAACAACAAAAGAAGTGTCTTTTCTCATTTGAAGTTAATCTTTGAACTGTTTTTGAATTTGTCCTCCTCAACTCTCCTCAGGAACATTACCTGATATGCTGTAGTATCTATTTTATAACTTCAACTATCTCTCTATGTATTGGTTCTAGCCAAATAGCTTTCAAATATACTCACCTTTTATTTAAAATGATTAATAATAATAACAACAATAATAATAGTCCTATCTAATCCTTGAATATTACAAACTATTTCCCAGGTACGCAACTAAACAGTTTACTCATATTTTCTCATTTAATCCTCATGAGAATCTTATGAGGTTGCTACCATTATCTTTACTTTACAGATGTTGAAACTGAGGCACAGATAATTTAAATAACTTGGATAAAGTCACATAGTCTATTAGAGTTGAAGTCAGGACTTGAACCTGGGCCATCTGGATCCACTTGGTGTTCTTCACACCAGTTGGTGTTCCTGTCTTTAAAAAGGGGGCTCTCAACTGAGCACAGACAGCCCTCCATCTACTCCCCATTTTTTTCCTTCCCTTGGTCAATCAATTTCTTGAAAGAGTGTTCTATACTCATTATCTCACTGTTGACCACTCATTAAATCTTAAAACATCGAATTATAGCTTCTATTCCTTCTACTCTAGTAATAATACTCTTACATTTCAATGATTTGCCAATAATTAACATGATAATTAGATACTTTGCAAGATACTCTTATTTGGTATCTAAACAGCACTGTACACTAGTAGCTGACCCTGCTGATGCCCATGCAACACCCCCGACCTTGGCAGCTGGCCCACCTCTGACCTCAATTATATCGATGTTGGATAGTCCATCTCAGGGTCTCTGCGTACGGGCTTTCTGAGAAGCTCAGAAAACTTGCTCAGCTCAAGACAGAGTTTCATGGAAGTTTGGGGATGGGGGAGAGTGTGGGTAATACTACCTATGGTAACCTTCAACCCATGAAGGACTTGAGTCTCCAGATTTATGTCACAGCCTCCCCTCCTTCAAAGAGACAATTCGAGGGTGCATTCTACATCTTCCCACAAGAGTATCAGTGAGACCAAGGCCACTTGTCCATATTGGAAAACAACTCAAATACACTTCCTTCACTTTCCCTTTACCCCCTCTTTCTTTTCCTATTCTCACTCTGCTTCTTGGAATTACTCTCCACTAAATTACCTATACCCAAATCCTTTTCTTAGGCTCTTGTGGGAGAACCCACATTAAGACAACATCATTATTATTACCCCTTCCTCCAAAGGCACCTTAGCCCCTGGCTTCTCCCTCTGTATACTTTTCCTGTTTCCTCTTTCCGCTCTGGCTGCTTTTTTCCAGTCTTATTTGTGGATGTCTCTTTATATGTTGGTGTTTCCAAGGATGATACCTAAAGACTTTTTAAAAATTTTCACTTCACATATTTTTCTTGTGCAATTCTTCCCTAGCCTGACTTTACTTACTATCAATACACTACATTGCCAATCAATAATTCCAGCAGAGAATTAACTCCCGATCTCCAGACTCATATGTCCACCCTCCCCTTGAGTATCTACCTTTACAACATGTCTCAAAGTACATCAAACACAACATTCCCCCACCTGACATGCTCTCCTTCTCCCCCATACCTTCTCTCTCCAGCCAACAGCCTAAGCTGTAGGTCTGGTTTAAAGGACAATCATCTCTCTGTTTCCAATACATTTTACCTTTATTCTCTGTAAATTAACCACATTGCCACTAGGGAGTCCATTTTTAATGATACTCCTCTGAGTATGTTTCAAACTTGGCTCAAACTTGAATGTACATTCAAATAACACGGGGATCTTACTGACATGAAGATTCACATTCAGGAGGGGTGGCGTCGCATCTGAGACTTGGTATTTCTAACTAAGATGATGATGATACTGGTTATCAGACATTCCTAATAGAAAAATCTAGATTAGATTAGGTCGGCCGTTTATGGCCCCACCACACCGGGCCCATACCTTTCTGCACACTATCATAATTGCTTATTAATTTTTTATATTCACAACTAAACCATAAGCATCTTGAGGTGTATTTTCACTGTTGTATCTCTATTTTCTAACAGTGACTCACATACAGTAGTTGTTCAGTATTTTCTGGATTAGTTGTATATGTTCTAAAATATTCCTTTTGTAAACTATACTGTTTTGTCTTGATTGGGAACCCGATTTGAATTACATTTTGAAGTATTACCAAAAATTACATCAGATGGTTTTGACTAGGCCAAATATATGTAAAACATTTAAACTTTTTCACTTCTTCTTTAAAAAAATTTAATTATACACTGGAGAGAAAAATCAAACACCTATTAATTGTGAAAAAGCGCCTAGTCTTTTTAATTTTGTTCCGAGGAGGAGAATATGCCTTATTTGAAGCAGCTGACAGATCCATAACTTACTTCATTAACTTTATAGGATTTGTCATTTAATTTAAAAAAATTAGATGATGAAAATTGTTCTTGTGCCAGGACCAGGCTGTTTTGATTACAGTGGCTTTGTAGTATAACCTGATATCTGGTAATGTGATCCTTCCTACTTTGTTCTTCTTTCTCAAGATTGCTGTGGCTATTTGGACTAAGATCTGGAAACAGTCCAAGTACACATCAGTAGATGAGTGGATAAAAATGCTGTGGTACATGTACACAATGGCATACTATGCAGCGGTAAGAAAGAAATATCTCTTATCCTTTGAACCAACATGGAGGGACCTGGAAAGTATTATCCTAAGTGAAACAAGCCAAACAGAGAAAGACAAATATCACATGATCTCAGTTATTTCTGGAATATAATAAACTAAACAAACTGATGAACAAAATAAACCGAGAGTCACAGAAGTAGGGTACAGACTGACAATCCTCAGAAGGGGGGGTATAAACCACAGAACTTATATGCATGTACACATAACAGATGGACATAGGCAACAAAACTGGGGACCGGGTGGGAGGGGATAGGGAGGAGGGAGTAAATGGGGGAAAAAAGAAAAAACATCTGTAACAAAATAATACTAATACTACTACAACAAATAATAATAATCATATAAAAATAAAAACATTTCCACAAAAAGAAAAAGAAAAGTGAAAAAAAAAAATTAGATGATGAAGGACAAAGTGTTTCCTAGACTACGATGAAGTCTGTTAGTCTTAAATCTAGAGGTAACATTTCACCAAGGTTAAAATCGTATAGGTTACCCATGATTGCCGCTTTTAGACTAGTAATTTAGGTTAGTGTAATTAAAATAACGTAAAAATTTAAAAAATTGGGTGCGTGAAATGTTGCCACATTATGTCACATGCGTGTGTGTGAACTTCTTCAATGAAAAGTACAAGTTTAGTTGTCAACCCTTCATTGGGAAGATATATTGAACTCTCTGTGATGGAGCTGAACACTTCTTTTATTCCCCCACTCCTTTTTTTTTTTTTTTCCCAATTTTTATTAATTTATTTTTGTTACAGATGTTTCTCCTTTTTCCCCCCAGACACCCTCCTCCCCATCCTGCCCCACCCCAGCACTGTTGTCTATGTCCACTGGTTATGCATCCATGCATATAAGTTCTTTGGTTCATTTCATCCATCCCTCCCGCCCCCCTACTCTGAGGTTTGTCAGTCTGAACCATACTCCTTTCTGTGTCTCTGGGTTGAATACTTCTTTTAATAGTGTATTATCAATAACCTCTTTCTACTACCCTCAACCAATTTTTTAAGCTTTTAGTGATGAGTGGTAAATTATTTATATAAGCCCTATATAAGTGCCTTAGAAAGACTAATAGCTTGAAACTAATGATGTCATTAAAAATATCACTGCTATTCTTCATTATTTTTGGTGGAAATATTTCTTAGCAATAGCAACAGCTTGATTTACTTTTGAAAGTCTCTCTCATTTGTTTTTAATAATACCGTTTCTATTTTACTGCCTGTAGCTTTCCAAATTTAAAGCAACTGAATCTTTGAGGCTACACAATTACTAAGAGTAAATATCATCTGGAGAATAATTAAAAGAAGACAATAAATTAATGACTCATCAGCAAATTACATGGAGAAACAACATATTCGATGAAGAAATGAGCTTTCACAACCCTTAAAATGTGCACTCCTTTGGATAATTTGTTTTTCAAAAGTGAGTAATTCTAACAAAGATTAATTCCATCTGTAAAAATTAACAGTATAATTTTCGTTAAGGGCATAATATAGAACAAGACCGAAAGGGGTGATCATAGCACTTATCACGTTGACAGGATGTGCTATGAAGAAGCAACAGAGCAGCACAGATATGCATTATACACAACCAGTCAAAACCCACGTTTCAGACCTGAGTACTGGTCAGCTGTTATTCACCATGGTGCAATTTAAAAACCTGTGTCACTCCACTGGGGATGCTACAATATATAATTACTATAATAAGCTTTGGGAAACATCTACCGGAGAGTAAGGGAAGGCTATTAGAAGAAAATGCTAAGTACAGCCCTGCAGAATGAGAACAACCATAGAGGTCTAGTTTAGGCAAGGCTCAAACGTCAACAATAAGTGACTATTGGTTTGATTTCTTTTTTTTATTCTTTATTGTTGATAGTATTACAGATGTCCTCTTTTTCTCCCCCACTGCCCCTCAACTTGGTTTCCACCCCACCCCAGTCCTTCATCACCCTATTGTCTGTGTCCATGGGCAATGCACATATACGTATAAATTCTTTAATTAATCTCTTCTCCCCACCCCACTTCCCTCTGAGATTGTCAGTCTGTTCCATGTTTTTATGCCTCTGGTTCTATTTTATTCATCAGGTTATTTTGTTCATTAGATTCCACATATAAGTGAGATCAGGTGATATTTGTCTTTCTCTGACTGGCTTATTTCGTTTAGCATAATACTCTCCAGGTCTCTCCATGCTGTTTCTTTATCACAGGTGCACAGTAGTCCATTGTGTACATGTACCACAGCTTTTTATTATAGCCCAATGCCCATCAACAGATGAGTGGATAAAAAAGCTGTGGTGGTTGATTTCAAAAGAAAATAAATACAAATATACATATGTCCATTTGAATTTTGTGTATATACATATCAACATATAGAAATATGCATTCCTGAATATCAGTTTGCAAATGTAATGCAAATTGAACTGGCAATGATTTATTAATATCTATTGTTCTTCGTGCCAGCATCACAAGCATCGTGGTTAATAACACTAAGGGAAGGAGATACTTTCAGAAAATCAGTCATGGAATTTATAAAAGAAAAGGATCTGAACTTGATCAACTCAAACACTACAAAACGAATAGTCATTGGTTAATATAAAAGGTGACATCGTAAGTTCCAAGATGTGTGTCCTGAGGTGGTAAGAGAACACCTAGCCTTCCAATCTAACTAGCATAAATTCAAAAGCGCCTTGTTGAAGTTAACAGCATTCAGAAAGACAGTACAACACAAGCCAGCCAGAGGAACTCCTCAGGCAGGTGAGGGCGGCTGCTTCCTACAACACTGGGCACCTCTGCAAGGCCCGGGTGCAACCCAGTATGAAGATGCGCCAAGACCCATGTGTTCTCAGGCAGGTACTGGACTGGCTGTTATTCCCAAGCAAAGTGAGGAAGTGGGTCCAAGAAATGGACAATGAGGTCACCGGTTTCCACAATCAAAGCCAGGTGAGCAGAGACAGCAAAGTGAATGAGTTTCGAACCCTGTTCCAGCCCATCACAAGGGGGCCAGGGGGCTACATTGCTTCTAATAATCAGCGAGACATTTTTTTTGTTAATTTATTTTGATAGGAGAAGTGCAGATTCTGTTTCTATCTATGGCCTTCAGTTAGAATTTCTCAAACTGAGCTAAGATTTCAAGATGGTATCACTGGTTTACTGTTTTTCTTCTTTTCCCCTTGGTGCTGAAGGACCTTAAGGGCGCATGCCCAGTCAGTAGTCATCCTACGGAGCATCTCTGCAGCTAGGAGTTCAGCCTGCATTTTCCCACAGGTTAGCTGGGAAGTAGGGGTGGGCTACAGACATTTAAATAGAAGTGATAAGTGATAGAGGCATTCGAGATTATTCTAGTTCCCCTTTCTCTTCATAAGTAACCTTCATTGGCAGAGAATGCTGTTAGCTTCTAGGTCCTGCTGTAAATGATAGTGTGTATTCGCTGAGAAGTCCTACAAGGATCTGCAGACTAGACTTCTTTCCATCAGAATTTTATGTCCAGGTGCCTGGTTGGCTTCCCACTAGGATGTGCAGTAGGAGCTCACAGTTGACACACCCAAAGCCGAATTCCTCCCGCAAGGCTCACCGACCACAGACTAGCTCGTGGCTGCGTATCACATAAAGATGACTTCCTGCCCACAGCCAAGATAAAAACATTGCAATGGTTTTGCCATGTTTCTTTCTCCTATCCACTACTTGGGTCAGTACATTTTATTCTATGCACTTATTTTTTTTATTTCCAGCTTTGCTGAAGCCTCATTTACACAGCATAAAATTCTCACTTTAAGGGTACATATCAGGGGCCATCACCACCATGCCTGAGTCTCAGAACATTTCCATCAATCCCCAAAGTCCCCTCATTCTCTTGGTCATTATTCCACTTTCCCAGCACTGGTCCCAGGAAACGACTGATCCGTTTTCTGTCACTTGCTCTACTTTTTCTAGAATCGTAAATAAATGGAATAATACTATACGCAACCTTTTACATCTAGCTTTTTTCCTACTTAGCATGATGTTTCCAAGACACATCCATGAGGTTGCACATATTAGCATATATCTTTTTAAATGCTCTTATTGCTGGGTAATATTTCTGAATCTTTCATAATATATTTACCTATTCATCTCTACTCCTGCAAACTTGGTTCAAGTCATCATCATCTTGTGCATGGATGACTTCAAAAGCCTTCTAACTGGTCCTTCTGCTTCTCCTTTTGACTGCTCATAATTTATTCTCAGCCCAGTAGCCAACGCTACCCATCCAAAATAGAAGCCTGACCATGCCATGCCTGTGTTGGAACCCTCCAAGCATGCTGATCCCAGAGGGCAAGCTGCACTCTTCCGATCACCTACAGCCACAAGGGAACTGGCCTCCTACTATCCTGCTTGCTCCCTGAGCTCCAGTCTGACTGCTGTCCTTCACCTGGAAATGCAGAACATCAAGAGCAGCAGGAAGTGCGAGAGTCTCAGAGAAGACAAGGAATAAATACATCACATCTTCCTGCATCACCAGTTTCCCTCGGTGGCCAGGGATGCAAAGCCTTGCAACAGTTTCCCTCGGTGGTGAGAGATGCAAAGCCTTGCAACATTACAATGAAATAAACTGTAGAACACAGTGTAAAAGATGAGCCTTTGAATCAATTTTCTTGTTGAGACAAGTAGCTTTAGTCGACGCCCCGGAACGGTCCAGTGCATGTGTTTACATTTCTCTGCATTTTGGTTGTATGCGGCAAAGAAGTGTGAACATCATTCTGGATCATGAACGTAACAGATTTTAATTACGGCTTCAGCTGAGCTGAGACTGAAGTAGGACAGCCCCTAGTAGTGGATAATTTCAGCTCCCTATTCTGTTAAATCAAGTTTTCCACTTTGTAACAACAAGAAGGATGGCAGCTAACTACACTGTGCTCCAGGTCTGACTAGAATTTTCCTTTCACTGGGTGAATTCAAACAGACTCCGGCTAATTTTCACCTGGAAAGAAATGAAAATGGCATGAGAAGGATGTTTCTCGTACACGTACAGCAGTCGCTCGTTTCAGTGCTTGCGGACTATACGAACACCCCACTGTGTGAACAGCACAAGACTGTTTTGTTCTTCAAACAAGTAAAACTTTGATCGAACAACCAACTAGTCATACATTTGAAAAATGACAAATATATTTCTCTAATACTTTCAAATAAATTTAAAAAAAAAACAGATAGGAATAAAACCCTTGAAAATGAAAATAAACTTGGGATTAGCAAACTACCATAAAGTAAAGATTTTCACAACACTGACACACCTGTCTCCCGATTTTCCACCTTTAAAAACATTCCAGCCCTGGCCGGTTTGGCTCAGTGGTTAGAGCGTCGGCCTGTGGTCCCGAGAGACCCGGGTTCGATTCCCGCTAAGAGCATGTACCTCGGTTGCAGTTTCTCCCCGGCCCTGGTTGGGTCATGCAGGTGGCAACCACTCGATGTGTCCCTTTCACGTCGATGTTTCTCTCTCTCTCCCTCCTACTCTATCTGAACAAAACATGGAAAAATGTTCTTGGGTGAGAATTAAAAAAAAAACACGAAAAAAACATTCCAGCACTTTCATGTTTCCCCATACTAAGGTAGATGTTTTTAGTGCTTCAGCAAACAGTGAGGACCTTTGCAACATAGTAGTATAGCTCCAATTAGAAAAATTATTGATAAATTGTTTTACATCTTTTCTGCACCTTGGCATCAAGGTTTTGAAGAAGAAAGAGATAATTAGGAGGTTATAAATAAATAAAACTATAGCCCTGGACTGTGTGGCTCGGTGGTTAGAGCGTCGGCCTACACACCAAAGGGTTGTGGGTTTGATTCCTGGTCAAGGGCATGTGCCTGGGTTGCAGGTTCGATCCCCGGCCCTGGTCAGGTCACATGTGGGAGGCAACCAATCCATGTGTCTGTCTCGCATCCCTGTTTTTCTTTCTTTCTCCCCCCCATTTTCCGTCTACTCTAGGAAGTTAATGAAAAAAATATCTTTGGATGAGGATTAAATAATAATAATAATAAAATAATAATATAAATCAAATGTTTAAAAAGTAGCACCTACAGCCCTGACCAGTTTGGCTCAGTGGTTGGGGCATCGGCCCGGGAACCAGAGTGACCCGGGTTCGGTTCCTGCTAAGGGCATGTACCTGGGTTGCAGTTTGTCCCTGGCCCCATGGCAACCAGTTGATGTGTCTCTCTCACTTCGATGTTTCTCTCTCTCCCTCCCCCCTCTCTCCCTCCTGCTCAATCTGAAGATCAATGCAAAAATGTCCTCGGGTGAGGATTAAAAAAAAAAAAAAGTAGCACCTGCATGTGTTTTTCTTGGTATTTGAAGGTTTTATCATTATACATTGTCTTTTTCCTGTAGCTGTCCAATATTTACTATTCAGTATAGCCACAAGTCTCTTCATTCTTCTCCAAGTAGTTTCTCTTAGCTGTTTGGTCACAGAAGAGAGCGACACAGCAAAGCCGAGACAACTGTCTCTCGGCTGCAGAATGGTGCTAACTCACGAGAAAACACAGACGTGCTGAACAGAACTCCCGCCTCCTATGTACTCAGGATCAAAGGAACCACGGGTAGCAGCGTGGTGACCGCGTAGTAACTTGAATTCTCCTTTGATTGATGCTCCATCAAGGTGTTTATCGGTTGAGCAGTTCTCTTAATATTACTGACATAAACAATGAAGAGGAAAGGAATACCCCAAGGCTAGAAACGTAAGAAAAGGCTACAGAAGTTAGGGAACACATGGCATTCGCTGCTATGTGGACGCTAAACGTGATGAGAGGCGATTACTTCTGAAAAGATGTCACAGGCGATGACAGTAGTAATGATGACATATCCATGATGATTAGCAGTTTCCAAAGAACATTTGTTCTTCCCAGTGGCCACAGAGGCAGGGAGGGCCGACGTGCTACTTGGTATCTTCAAGAGCGACTGAGACTCGGAGGAGGGAAAAAACGTGCCTGAGGCCAAGCGGTCCCCTCAGTGTGGAGCTGGGACGTGACTCAAGTTCCTCACATGGCGGACACGTGCCGTGTTTCCTGTGAATGCTGCAGCACCGGTCGTTGATGAGCAGTGAGCCTCTGCCAGGGGACTCGGCCCAGGTGGAGAGCTGCTGATTTGAAATGCGAGGAACGCAAGCAGCAGTTCATCAAGAGGAACATGCGTCACATGAGAAGTGACCGAGGAGAGCAGGGATGCCACCCCAGGAAAGCAAAACTGAGAGTGGGTGTGACCTCGTGTGCTCGGTCATCCAGCCAGAACCAGGGACCGTGGGTGCGCCCAGAGAGATGCCACAGTAATCATAGAAGGCTTGGTGTTCACAAAACCAAAACATTTTCAAATAAATGTGCACTCAGAGAAGCTGTCACCTCCCTGCCAAGGAGAGGAAAGAAGCAAAAGTGGACAATTACTAATGGAGAGATGGTGGAAATCAATAATGACTAAATTAAGAAAGAGATGAGATCAGTAAGATTTTGAGATAGTTTTATCCTTTTTCATGTGTCTTGAACCTGATTTCCATTCTTCGGTTTGGGATGACTTGAAATGTTGTGCTTTTGTTACTTATTAGTAATTTTTAAAAAGTTCTCATTTAAAAAAAAAACTAAAATTGTCTTGTAATATCAAGGACGCTATGTGTGTCCATGGACCAAGCTGTTTCCATAGTGCCGATGCTCACGTTCCCCTTTAAGGTTATTTTAGGAGGGAGACAGCATATGTTGGAAAGAACTTTTCCTTCTGGAGACGGATCTGAATTCAACTTTCAGCTCTGCTGTTTTTGGGCTCCATGGCCTTGAACTAGTAACTAGACGCCGAAGCAGAAATTACAGAAACTAACTCTGAGAACTAAATAACGGGCGCTAAATAAATTTCAGTTTGCTAAAGGATGTCCGACTTCACTAGTGACAATTTCCTGCACTGTCACAAATAGAGAGCTTTGTGAAATATGGCCACAGAAGTTCCAGTACAAAGGGAATAAGATGAAAGTACTTGCATAAATTTATCAAAATGTAAATAAAAAGGAACATAGACTTCTTTCGTTGTCTCCCCAGAGATCTCGAATTTGGAGATCTCTGCACTGCAGAACCCAAGCAGCGTTTGGACCCTGTGATTCCAGATTGTTCTAGTCCACAGCCAGGGTGTGCTGAACACAGTCCTCAGCGTGCTCCGAACAGAGCGTACTGCGGACAGTCGAGATTGTGCTCGATGACTCAGGGTAATCATTATGAATAACACCTCCCATCCTGTACACAGTTCAGCAGCTACTGCCTGGGTTTTTCCATGTTCCTGGATGGCTTTTTCCAAAGACTTCTGCTTCACTCATTTCTCATTTCAGTGGCTCAAGGTGTGTCGCTTGTTGTCTTTCCACTGAATTGTCTCTGATTACTGCTGCTGGTGTTGCTCTAGCTCCTTTCTTCGTGATCTGGTTTCCTTTTTAACTGGAACTTTCCAAATGCTCAGGGGTCTGCTTTGCACACAGTCAGACTTCCTGTTCAAACTACCCTAGGACAAAATCAATGGCTCCTGGTAAAACCAGTTAAAGGGATGTTAAGTATTTGAGAAGGCAATAAATGCAGCCACTTCTTATACCTGTATGTTGACACCTCTGTGCCCCAGATTCGGGGAGATTTTAGCTTAATGATTTTCTGCTTTGCAATCGAACTGCTCGAGACTGTTAGAAGTACGGTAGCTGTCTGACTGGGTATTACTATACTCCCCAAACTAGTGCAAGACAGTTCCCCCAAGGGGCTATTATAAAGAGAGTATTTAATGTAAAAAGTAATTGTTTGCATACACCCTGAAAGTCATGTATCCAGAACAGAAGAAGTCCTATAATTCTAAAGAAGGAGATCTCCTTACCCTCTATCCGATCCCATATTACACACTCATGAGTATGTTCACGAGGATGACCCAGAAGACATTCCAATTGCCTTTTTGTGTCCTCCACGGGAGCTGAACATTGTTCGGTGCAGAAGGAGAATCGGAGCTGCGGGGGACCATGGAGACAGCTGTGTCCGTCCCCTCCCGCCCCAGATGAGGAGAGGGGCCAGGACGGCAGGTGCACGTCACGTTCACCCCTCGCCGGTAAACGCAGGAATAAAACCAGGGCCCTGATTCTTCACGTGGTGCCCCATTCTGCATGTTTTATTATTATTCGATACTTCGAGAAAGGTTAATTATTGGGTTAAATTATTACAACTCTGCTATAGTTTGAATGTTTGTGTCCCCCTAAATTTCATATTTTGAGACCTAAGTCCCAAGGTGATAGAGAGGGTTTGGAGGTGGAGCTTTTGGGAGATGATTTGGTCATAAGGGACAGAATCCTCCTGAATAAATGGAATTAATCCCCCGATTAAAGTGCCCGAAGAAAGCTCTCTTGTCCCTTTGACCACGTGAGATTACACCTAACAACGTTTAATCGGTGAGCCAGAAAGTGGCCCCTAGGAAGACATCCAATCTGCCTGTGCCTTGACCTTGGACTTCCTAGCTTCCAGAACTGTGACAAGTTCATTTCTGTTCTTTCTAAGCCACCCCGCGAGGGTATTTGGCTACAGTGGGTCAAACAGACGAAGAACACCCCGTGAACTCTAACAGCTAGTAAACTAGAACACCAGGGTCCTCACAGCAGCACACGGGACACTCGGAAACGTTCCTGCGGAAGAACTGCTCCGTCCTGGAGCAACAGCAGGTGTTTCTCTGGTCACTAGCATTTGTTTTTCTCTCATGCGCTGTCTTCTTTGCTACGCTCCTTTGAATCTGCAACACGATTTAAGAAAACATTCGCTGAACGTGGTCTCTGAACTGGATTTCCGAGAAGCGTATTTTTTTCTGAAAGTAATGATTATAATGCTTTTAATTTTCATGTGTTTGAAACCACAGAAAAGAAATATTTCTATTTTACTATTTGAAGTTTTTTTTTCCAAATATAAGTTAAATTTATCAAAGCAGTTTAGAAGCTACTAGCCAACAGAGTCTACCTTAATACTTCAAAGTCATCTTTGAATGAAATCTTCACTGTAGTAGTAAAATGTAGCTTTCATTTATATTATTTTGTGAAAATGTTAGGAAAAATAATTCATACATATAAAATAAAAGAAAAATGATTTAACAATAAGACTAATATTAGGCAATAATTAGTTTAAACTTTTAAGAGAGACTCACTTGAAAAGGGATAAATCAACGTTGACTACAGTTTAAATAGAAAAGAGTCTCTAAATTCATAACCTCAGTGGCCAAAGACAAATTACCTGGCTATCTGCTCAGCTTTCACTCATTCCCTGTAACAGGAGGGCTGAGATCTGAGCATGCTCAGTGCCGTGCCGACTCGGGTTCGAGGGACTAACCAGAACACAAAGCCACCGCTTCCGGCCCCAGAGAAACTTTTAGCATCAAAAATACCGTGAAGGCATGAAATCACTGTGAGAAATAAAGGGCTAATTCCAGTTCAGTTCAAAACACTACTATTTTAGGTATAATATTATAATTATTTGAAATCATCTTAAATTTAGAAATGTTCCCTTTAGAAACATTTCTTAATATGGCTCTCGTATCTTAATTGAATTCATTCTCTAATATACAAATAATAATATATTGCCAACAAATAACTGTCCAAAATAGATAAAAAATAAAATTTTGTTTCATATCGATAATTAATTTCAAACAACCGGTGAGACCACAGTCCAAGATGGATTAATCAAAGGAGCCTTACATTTTGGTTTGGAAATGAAAGGGAAGACCTAGGGTAAAGGCTAACATGAGATCTAACGAAAAGAAACAAACTTTTCTCTTTATAATTAATCGCAAATAGCAAGGTAGTTATCGATTGCCGTGAATGTCTTATGCAAGGTTCTGTATTTTCATTTGCTTTCTCAAGGGACAAATGTAAATAAGAAAGCACGATTAGCATGAATCTGCATGTGACCTGTGAGGAAGGCTCGCCCTAGCCGAACTTCCCTGGGGAGCACTCCAGGAGACCGTGGCCACCTGAGGCCGATGGAAAACAATCCGACTGTTACTGACATATCTGCTAACTTATTTATTAATACCTGACAGCAGCAGGATAACTGCAGCTGAAAATTTTCTCAACTATGTTTTTATCGATTTGAGAATGAGAGGAAGGGAGAAGGAGGGAGGGAGGGAGGGAGAGAGAGAGAAACATCAATGTGAGAGAGAAACACTGACCGGCTGCTTCCTGCCTGCATCCTGACCGTGGGCCGGACCCCTACCCGGGCACGTGCCCTGACCGGGAACGGACTGCGGACCTTTCAGTGCCCGGGTGATGCTCAGCCAACTGAGCCGCAGTGGCCCGGATGACTGCGTCTAAAATCTAGCAGTAGCAACAAATAGGAAGGACAGAAGTTACTGTTTAACGGGTACAGAGCTTCCGTTTGGGATCATGAATAAGTGTAGAAACAGATAGTGGTAACGGTTGTACATGATAATTTTTTTTAAAAAGGAGTGAGGTAGATTTACAAGAAACTTCTATAACTTGGTAGTAAAAAAACAAACAACCCCCCCCCCCCAAAGAATTACACAAAAATGGGATTAAAGACTTGAATAGACATTTCCCCAAAGAAGAAATATAAATGGCCACCGGGTATAGGAGAAAATTCTGCGTCACTGATCATGCAGGAAATGCAAATGAAAACCTCAGTGAGATACCACTTCCCAAGTGCTAGGATGGCAAACCAGTGGAGGTGAGGATGTGAATAAATGGGAACCCTTGGTCCCTGTGGGTGGAAATGCAAAAGGGCGCAGCCACTATGGGAAACAGTGTGGAATTCCCTCAAGAAACAAAATACAGAACTACTCCATGACCCCACATCTGGTTATTTATTCAAAAGAACTGAAATCAAGATCTCAGAGAGATATTAGCACTCCTATATTCCTGCTGCACTCTTCACAACGGCCAGTGCGTGGAAACAGCCTACATGCCCATCAACACATGAACAGATAAAGGGATGTGGTCTGTACATAGGACAGAACACGGTTCATCCTTATAGAAGAAGGAAGTCCTGCAATATGTAAGGACATGGAGACACCTCTTGGGCATTATGCTAAGTGAAAGAAGCCAGGATTCCAGTTACATGAGGAATCTTAAATAGTCAAGTTCATAGAATCAATGAAGGGAATGGCAGGCACCAGGGGCCGGAGGGAGGAGAGGAGTCACTAATTAACAGGCATGATGATTCAGCCAAGCAGGAGGAACAGGCTCTAGACATCTGCTGTACACATGGCATTTACAGTCAACAATAACGTACACTCCAACATTTCAGATGGTAGATCTCACGGTGTGTTTCCACGACAATAAAATAAAGTTAACAAAAGAAAAAATATGGAAATACTTTTTCTTTAATTTAATTGGTTTGAGAGAGAGCGAGAGAGAACATCATCTTGCCACTCCACTATTTACATGTTCATTGCTCGTTTCTAGTGTGTGCCCTGACCGGGCATCAAACCCATCACCTTGGATATTAGGATGACGCTCTAACCAACTGAGCCAGCTGGCCAGGGCTGGAAATATTTCTAAGATACTTTAAGTGAACATGTAAGAACTTGGAGAAAAGTGCATGATTTTCTGTATACAGGGGTGGGCACAAGGGGGTTTACAGCTGTGAGCACCAGAAATTGTTTATTCTTGCATTATTATTTATTACTTTGTATTCTTCCATAAAAGCAGCTGTAAAGCTACTTTTGTCCCGTCCTGCACGCTATGGACAGCGAGTGCACACTGAGAAGACATTTTCAAAGAATTCAAGTTATATTGGGGGTGACGTTATCAGGATGTCAGTGTCCTAAATGGCAGCCTTCTAGGTTATTAAATGCATTTATAATGTGTACCAAAAAAGTAGCAGAAACAGTACATTTTATGTTATGTCTATTTTACCACCGAAAATATAGAAAAAAAATGAAAGAGCATAATATCTCATGACCCTAACACACCCATGAATTAATTCCTTGTACGCTGTGTGCTCTTCTTCGACTTGTTCCTCCTTTTACAGATTTTAAATAACTATAGATATAGTAGTATTATATTTTGATGTCAGAGGATCATGAGAAGTTTTTTTTTTTTTTTGGTCACTTACATCACAGGCAACTCTGGGGAGTAAGAGATTACGATATTCTGCCATTTTTTTCAAAATGAGGTTAATTCCCTTACTTTCTGTAAAACTCAAAATTATAAAATGTTACTTCCAAAGTAACATTTCCAAAGTAGACGGCAGTCACTCAGTGTGCGGGTAGCACAGTGATTTGGAGCAGCTGTCGTCAGCCACACTGCATCGTACCGTGCTTCCCACTGGAAGATGCTGTTTCCATATCTAAAGCTCTTTGCAAGGGAACGAAGCTGGATCTCTTACATCATTTCTTACGATTAATTTATAGAAGAGTTTTCATAAGTGTAAGATTAGCAAGTGCAGAAATGAAGAACGTGGCTTATTCATAAGAATGTTCTCATAGAACCTTCTGCCTTTGAAGATACTTTAGTGTTTCTGAAAAATCTTAGAGAAATTCTCTGCACACACAGAATCCAAGCAACACTATGAGAATTTCAGGTAAGTGTCTACAGGAAACAGTAGATCCTCAGGTGCCCATCCAACATTGTGGAAACATCACGACCAACTTGATCACTCCAGTATCCTGGTGATTTTTATGGAGTGCTGAGCAATAATTAATTTTGCATGTGTAATGCCACCACTTCTTCTTAATTGAAAGTATTGCAACTTTTTATACTAATTTTCATGAAAAAAACAGTTATAACTTTACAACATGAGCCATGATTTAAAAATCTACAGTAGGTTTCAAATCCATGAAGAACCAATAAAACCATTAACTTTTATTCATTTAAATTAATGAAGTATTCTCGAGATCCACCAATTTTGGCACCAATGACCATATTTCATCTTTCCTGATGGTTGAGTGGTATTCCGTTTTATGAATGTACCACATTTCTCTATCCAATCCCCTGCTGAAGGACACTGGCTGTTTCCCTGTCTTGGCCTCCATGGATCGTGCTGTGGTGAACACAGGGGTGCATGTATCTTTATGAACAAATATTTTCAAAATTTTCGGGCAGATACCCAGAACAGGGATGGTTGAGTCATATGGCAACTTTATTGTTAGTTTTTTCAGGAACCTCCATACTGTTTTCCATAGTGACTGCACCAGTTTATATTCCCACCAGCAGTGAATGAGGGTTCCTTTTTTCCCACAACCTCTCCAACACTTGTTATATCCTGCCTTGATGGAGCTTGAGAATAGCATGCTAAGCAAAATAAGTCTGACAGAAAGAGTCAAGAACCATGGGATGTCACTCCTATGGGGGCTATAAAACTGAAAGCAACAAATGAACAAACCAAAGAGACAAAGAAAGACTCAGACACAGACAACAGGACAGTGGTTAGCAGAGGGAAGGAGGGTAGGGGTGGGAGGTATTAAAGGGTAAAGGGGGTCAATATATGGTGATGGAAAGAGATCTGACTTTGGGTGGTGGCACACAATGCGATATAAAGATGATATATCACAGAATTTTACACCTGAAATCTACAGAATTGTATTAACCAATGTCACTCCAATAAACTTAACTAAAAAATTAAAACAGTAACGGGGTATATCAAGATAATGTCAAAAATACTAATTAATGTCAGCAACAGTTTAATATTAAAATATAAAAAAGGAAAATTCCAACCAAAGTAGTACTTCCATAGACTTCTACTTCGGAAAAAAAAAAGTGAATTTACAGAACATTTGAGAAACATGTACGAGCCTGCTAGCAAAACCCCAGAATGGAAACGTATTTACATCTTAAAACAGTGAAATGCTCTGTGTCGGGAGATAAATTTCATAATTCATTTATACCAGTTTCTCCGACTATTAAATAAGAAAAATCACTTCTTTCCAGGGTGTTGGGAGATCCCAGTGATAAATGCCAAGGGGCCACATTTTGCCCCGTGGTGCCCCGACGTCCCAGGCAGTGCTGGAGACTGAGGAGGATGTGTGCAGTGAATACTGCATTTACTTTCAGATGAATGCAAGGCCTCTGTACACGTCTGACTGACAGATGTAATAAAATATTAATAATTCTCTCAGATATCTGAATGATGTCTGCATCAAATATAGCCAAAGAGAAACTTTGGAACAACACAAAATCTGTGGGATGCTATTTTATTCCATCAGTACAACTTGTCAAAAATGACTTTTTAAACTGTATATTCAGAGTTTATAAAGCCAACGGCCCCAAACCTGCACTGACAAAATAATTTTTTTATTAATTTATTTTTGTTACAGATGTTTCTCCTTTTCCCTCCCATTGACACCCTCCTCCCAATCTCCTCAAACCCCGTTCCCCAGCTTTGTTGGCTATGCCTATCGGTTATGCATACATGCATGTAAGTTCTGTGGTTTATCCCCCCCCCCCCCATCCTTCTGAGGATTGTCAGTCTGTACCCTACTTCTATGACTCTGGGTCTATTTTGTTCATCAGTTTGTTTAGTTCATTATATTTCAGAAATAAGTGAGATCATGTGATATTTGTCTTTCTCTGTTTGGCTTGTTTCACTGAGGATAATACTTTCCAGGTCCCTCCATGTCGTCTCAAAGGATAAGAGATCTTTCTTTCTTACAGCTGCGTAGTACTCCATTGTGTACATGTACCACAGCTTTTTATCCACTTGTGTACTGATGGATACTTGCGGAGTTTCCAGATCTTAGCTATTGTAAATAGTGCTGTTATGAATATAACAGTACATAATTCTTTCCGATTGGTGTTTCAGGCTTCTTAGGATAAATTCATAGAAGTGGGATCACTGGGTCAAATGGCAGTTCAATTTTTCATTTTTTGAGGTAACACCATATTGTTTTCCATAGTGGCTGCACCAGTCTGCATTCCCACCAGCAGTGCACTAGAGTCCCCTTTTCTCCACACCCTCACCAACACTTGTTGTTTGATGATTTGTTGATGGAGGCCATTCTGACAGGTGTGAGGTGATACCTCATTGTTGTTTTAATTTGCATCTCTCTGATGATTAGTGATGTTGAGCATTTTTTCATATGTCTCTTGGGCATTTGTATGTCCTGTTTGGAGAGGTGTCTCTTTAGGTCCTCTGTCCATTTTTTAATTGGGTTCTTTGTCTTCCTTTTGTTGAGTCGTGTGAGTACTCTATATATTTTAGAGTACTGACAAAATAATTTTTAAGTGAAAAGTTATTTATATTTGGAAACAATACCCACTTCATTCTAGTTCACTAAAAGTGCTCAACCAACGAACAATGTAATTAATCTGCTCATCCAGTTTTGACCTGCGCTTCACTGCGTTTTTCAAAGAATGTCATTTCTACCAATGCCACAATCTTGGAATAGCAATTTCAGCTCACAGCAGGGTCTTCTTTCAATGGTATGGGCTATTTTTGGAGGTTGGAAGGAAAATGCGAAGGCTGATCTGCAAAGTATTTCTGAACATTTTACCCTCTTTAGCTACCTCTCTCCCAAGCACACTGAGCTGGAAAAGAAGGAAGGTGTTTTGTATCTCTGCCATTCTAGTTAGTAAAGGTGGAATATGATTTATTCTCTCTGGATATTAGGCCTCCTACTAAAAAATGTGAATTAATTGAGAGTAAAATCCTAATAAGGATATCTAAACAGAAAAGCTTTCCCCCTTTCCAGTCCTGGGAACAGCAACACAATGTAGCCAACAGCTTTTAGGCTAAGAACATATTTGTGCTCGTGTTGTCGACACAGCATGAACTGTCTATGGTCATCTGGCCATTTAAAATGCAGATCCGTTCTACTGCTGGAGAGAGCCACGGACTCTCATTCTCAGAAGACGGACTCTTTCCTTTGTAATGATTCATTAGACTCGTGTAGATTCAGCTTCTGTTTCCTCGCATCTAAAACAAATGTGATTTTACAACAGTTTAATAAAGTCTGGAGCCTTCTCTACGCTAGAAGGTGCAGATGCCGACGGAAGGGATTCTGGCAATGACCGCCGAAAGAGTGCGTTATTAATTTTGTAAGTGTAGAGTATCATCCCCTGAGTCATCTATGAAAAACAGAAAGAACTGATTCGTAAATCGAATTTCTTCCATTTTGTGATTTCTCCAACACATGGCTTCCGAGAGCTGGAGGAGGCTGATGTTACTGCCAAGAAGTCAGGGTGCGTGAGTCACCAATCAGACAGCCGGGTTCCAAAACAGAAAACTTCCAGACCATTAAGGCTTTTACCCTCCCACCCTTGACAAACATTTGAATATATTTCAAAACAACCCTTTCTTACATCAACGATAAATTTCCCTGATATTGTCAGTAATGTTCTCAACGTTTCTAAAGGTGTCGTTTGGTGTGTCACAGGATTTCTGTGTTTGCTTGGAAGCACTAAAACGTTTGGGTGAAACATGTGGAGGAACTAAATGGCAAAGGTCATTAAAAATTATTTTTCAAGTAAGTTTAGCCAATCTGGAAACAAAAGTGCACAGTCACCAGCCGCCAGGGTGGTGGAGCGAGATGCTCCCTTCCCTTCTGGGCACCGTGTCCTGTGATTCGGGACGCCCTCACCCCCTACTCCGAGATCACATCACCCCCAATTCTCACTGTAGGAGCAGCTCAGCTTTATAATCTACCTGCCAGATGACTCCCAAACAGGAGGAACTCTTGTTGAAGAGTTGAAAAATACGTCTCATCAGCTGGTCCGACTTTGGTGCAGCCCAGAGGCGGGACGGGAATCGGCCAGCACAGCTGACCCAAAGCGGCCCACACAGGCAGAGGAGACCCCACACTGCTCTGTGCACGTGGCAGGCGTTTGGTTGATGAAGGTGGTTTTTATCCTTCTCCTGTGTCTGCTCTTGCTTGGAGAAACGCGTTTATCCTTCCTGTCTCTGCACCTCCCTTTAGCAACTCTGCCCCTGCTTCTAACATACTGCTTCTCTGCTAAATTCAGGGGGTGGAGCTTCATCCAGGAAGACATTATTACTAGCAATCTGAGCTCCAAGTGAGACACTTCTGTCAAAACCCCCAAAATAATTAAGTGCTCTCATGATCAGCCCACTACTGGGAAATGAAAAAAAAAAAAAATCACAACATTCAAATGAAATCAGTATTTTATGTTCTCATTGGGGAAAAAGTTAAAATAATCTGTTTGCCTCATTTAATAGACGTCTTGGATCTTCTCTAAACATCACTTAACAAAACCGTAATCCTGAAGTTGAAGATCATTGTTCATTCAATGTATTAATGCTAAGTGTTTGAATAACGGCTATTCCCCAATTGCTAAAATAACTTTCAAAAATTTAGTTCATTAACTTTAATAATAAGTTGGTGAAGTAGCACAGCAAGAAATCTTTTGACATGAATATACTAATCTCGCGCAATTCGACTTGGCCAAGCCGACGCGGTGAATGTGGAATATAACCATCTATCTTATATCATCATCTGAATATACGTTTGTGCCCTTTAAGTAAAATATCGGTGTAGTCAGAAGAAAAAGATACAAATATTTTACCTCAGAGAAAGACAAATACCAAATGATTTCACGTGTTGGTGGAATCTAAGGAACAAAATAAGTGAAGAAACAAAACTGAAACAGACTCCCAGACCCTGAGAATAGACTGGTGGTTGCCAGATGGGAGGGGGGCTGGGGGCTGGTGGAAAGCTGAAGGGAATGAGCACAGACTGGTAGTTACAGGACACTCGTGGGGGTGACAACTGCAGCATAGCAAACAGTCCATAGCGTGGAAACTATGTTGCCAGGTGGGTACTGGAAATATCAGGGCGAACACTTCGTAAGTCCGTGACTGTCTAACCACTATGCTGTACACCTGAAACTGGTACAAAATAACACTGAATGTAAACTGAACCTGAAAACTAAATTAAATGGTTTATACTTGCTTTGGTTGTATATCAAATAGTATTTCAAGTTCACACTGTCAACTACTTAGTTAAAAATTCATGATTTATTTCAGTTCATCCATTCTTCAGAGGGAAAAAGAAGTCTGACTTCACTAACGTTTATTTAAAGACACGTTGTGCCCTGGTAGGTAAGACAGTGCGGAAGAAGGTTCTCGATGATGCATTCCAAGTTTACCAGCAGACAGTTTAATGGAAGACATCTGTTCTCCCTCCGTTTTATTTTTCCATCACCTTTTGCTCCATATATCTGCCTGTTCTCTAACATCTATCTTCTTATAGTCAAGCCTTATAATTCAAAGCCCCAAAGACTCTCCATTGCTTTACCAAACCCAATGCAAATGCTTTGAGGTACTCCGTGACCCATCCAGAGTGTATCAGTCTACTAGAAAACCCCACATATGTTTCTGCCTCCTTTGCTTTGTTCTAGTATCTCTGGCAGAGGCCACTGGCTTCACACCTAAAACTGCCCTCTGCCTCCTCCATTGGTAGAGAGCTACCTGGTCTGAGCGCTGCCCAGCTGGGCTGAATTTCTCAGCCTCCTTGAGTAGCAACATTGATTGATTAAGCTCCCAATGAATGTACGTAGAAGTGATATGTGTGTCTCCCCAGATTCCCTTCCTCTGGTTATGAGCTAGAAGACAGATATTTCCACGACACAGCCTCAGACTTGCAGATAAGAACAATACTCAAAGGCAGTGGTTCTCAAATAATGGTCTCTAGACCAGTAGCAGCAAAAGCGCCTGAGATCTTGGAAATGAAGATTTTTTTCAGCCCCAGCCCCCCAGAACTAATGAATCAGAAACTCTGAAGGGGGGCTCCAGAATCTCTTTGAGCCAGCTCTCCCAGTGACTCGGATGCATATTAAAATGTGGGAAGCTCCGTCCTAGGGACAGTGGAGGAACAACGTGGAAGAACCTGTTCGGAAAATGACCATCAGGAGCAATGCCCCTCCAGTGACCTGGCATTATCTGTGAAATCACAAGGTTCTCTAAGTAACTGACTTGTTGAATCTCCTCCTTCAACAGCTCTGCATTTGCCCTACGAAATATTTGTTCATTCTGGAATGGCTTGCTTAATATTTCCACCTGCTACAATTACAATCCCACCTGGTCTATGCAAGTTAGCACCAGCTCATTTGCCCAGTGCCAAAGAACATGAGGCCATTTTTGCTTTCCTTCAATCTGCCATACACGTTGTTGAACAACCTCTTTTACAAATGCCAGTCTATGCTCTGGCTGGTTTGCTCAGCGGTTGGAGCGGTTTAGAATCTTCTAAAAATTAGGGTTCTTTCCTGGGCCACTTCTCCCATGGTGACCATCTCTGCCTGTTGATTTCTTCTGTGTTCTTCAAGGCCCATTTCAAGTGGGTCCCAGCAATGTGACTGAGCAAATCCAGGTTTCTTGCACTGAATGTGGGTTCTCATCAGAATCTTGGTCCCTGACGACCAGCGTCTGCCCTGGGCATGTGCCTAGCAGAGTGTCTACGTCTTACCCCATAGGGGGCGACAATGCAGCAAAAACTTGAAACACAACTGCAGGGAGTACATTCAAATGAAAATGCAAACATTTCTAAAAAATTAAATCTATATATTAATCAGTTAAAAAAAAAAACGGTAGAAAATGCAACCCTACCTGACAGCCATTCCAAGAAGCTGTCAGATGTTGCATGAACAGTAGGTGTGAACACCAACATACTAACTGAGGCTTGGTGAGGACAAGTCTCTAGCACCCTGCACACATCTGAAACCACAGACACCTACAAAGATGCAGGAAATGTCAACGTGTAACACAGAGCACTGGTACAGAAAGTATCACTGGGTGAAAGGGGTTACTGGAGCTCCGCGTGGATACATGGAAACACAAAGGCAGAAAATCAGTGGTACGAGATACAATTAGCAAAATTTTGTTTTTCTCCTCAGTGAAATTAACAGCCTCAGATTCCTTCTCTTTCCTTGTGCCTCTCTTTATAACCGTATACTTGATGTAAAAATCATCTCCCAGCTGACCATGTAAAGTGTCATCCTTCTGCCAGGAGCCTAATTTCTGAGCAGCTCAAGTGGCCACGGGGCAGGAAGTCAAGGGCTACGGCTGCTTCCCTGGGAGAAAATCGCACAGAGAGTCCCTGTCCCGGGATCCTCCTGGCTTGAGAACAGGGGGTGCTCCTAGCTAGCACTCCGAGCGCCGCACACCAGCCCCAGGAAGAAAGGGGATATGGTAGAGCGGATTCGGAAATCTTTCCAACTAATTAGGGAACCGTGTGGGAGCTGTGCTCAAGGCATCCTCATTTGTAAAGGAAGGAAGAAAGCTTTTGCAAATAACAAAGAAAAGCCAGTGAAACATTTTGCTGAATGCATATGGGTTTAGGGCTGCGTCTTCTCCCTAACAATGTTGCCAATGAAAATGAGGGTATGAAGCTATTTTTCATTTCAGCACTGGGTCCACACGATTCTCAAAAGGTCAAGATCAGCAGAACACCAAAGTCCCTTGGCTCTCTGAAGACAAACACTATCGTAGCCTATACAATCAATAAGCCAAATTAGCAACTCAGTGCTCTGAATTTCTTAATATAATGCAGACAGGTTGCAAAGCAGGAGGTAACTGTTGCTGTTTTTCCTTACACTGAATAATAGAATTATTTAAAAACAATTGTGGTCATCATTCCAGATGTTTCTCCTGCTCTCTCATTACTCTGGTCCAAGAGATTTTTCAGTTACATGACAGCAGAGACCTGTTCTCCCAATCACCTTTCTGAGACAGTGGGTCCATCATGCCCAGAAGCAGAACACACTCCCGATCAACCCCGCAACAAAGAAATCCCTCCAACTCTGGTGAACGGCACTTAGATAACACTGCCCCTCTCACGCACAGGGAAACAAGGTCAGGATTCCAGAAGGAAAGCCCACTGAGCATTTTGTTTCTGCAAAGTGATCTGTGTTTAAGCTCAACTCATACAGACAGACAGACAGACAGACACATGCCATCAGTTGCTATAAAACCCAAGGCAACTTGTTTGCAATTATGTTGTAAACAACATGATACATTTTTCAAAAGATGCTTTTGTGTATACTCAAGTGATGACATTCAGAAAAGTTCAAATTATGGCCTATTCTTCCTACTGTTGGAATAAAGGATGGACACCCGGAACATTCTCATTCCCCATTGTCCCGTCAGAGTGCTGGTGTATCCATTCTCAGCATCGCAGTACTGAGGTTACCATGTATGGGGTTGAAATTCACATTAGCAGAGGCACAGATGTGCCCATCATGGTGCTTGTCCCCTGGACAGATAGAATATACATAATAAACACATTGTTGTAGGTTGGAATGACCAGCCTTCCAAAGAGAAGTGCAGAACTGTAACCACACAGAAACTTCATTTTTTTCAATATGCCTGGTTCTCCTTTCTTTCCTTTGGATTCAAACTGGCCTCATCCAGCCCCTGCCTCACCCAACTCTTTCTCCCTTGCACATCCACTCCCTTAATCATTCAGTCCTCGGGACAATGAGGTGTTGGTTGGCACCAAAAAATTCTTAGAAACAAAGCCCCGGATCTGTGTACCACGGAGACAGAGTTGTGGTCAAACTAGAGATAACATCTAGGTCTCAGTGGTGTTTCAGCTCCTGGCCCAGAACATCAGGAAAAACAGAGGAAGCAACGCCAGGGCTGAGGTCAGGACCAGAAGCACTGATCCACCACCCCTGCCTAGTGCTGACCGATCAGTGGAGATCACGGCCCTACTCCCGTAGTCCCCATGGTCAACCATCCCCCATCCAATCCACCCCCTGGAAGCAATCTGTGGCCTGGTCTCTGAGCACTAGCTCGCTTGTATCTGGGCCTGAGTCACTCCCTCAACTAACAGACCCTTACTTCTGTGCTGCAAACTTTCATTCATGTCTTATTGGGCTTCGATGTCTGCAGGCAAATGGCCCCCTTTAGTCTGGAAACAAACTATGTCGACGGTGAAAGGGGCGAAAGTACTAAGGAGGGGGACGAAGGGCGTGGCAGGTGAGGAGCGCCTGACTTGCGGGGAGAACAAGAACTGCCTGGCTGCAAACCAGAGAGTTTAAAATCGATCTGGCATGACTCCATCTCCACCCAAATTCTTCCTGAAGGGCATAGTACCAGGAAAACATGGATATGAACCCTAATCACTTTTTCTCAATGACCTGAAATGTGCTTTATTGCAAATGAGCGGATTGAAAAGGAGAGCAGGGCTTGGAGCCAGCCTTGACTCGGGTTATCCCTACACATGTTCGGAAGATTGGACTCATTGAAGAGGAAAAAAATGATTTCTATGGAATAAGAAATGTACGTGGTAGTCCTGATTCTAGTCCTTCATTTATAAGGAAAGAATAAGGCTCTATGGATTACTCATTTAAACCAGGAAAAAACATTTGCCTGAACTGACTAGATTTAGGGTATTACATTTTTGGTATGATGACATTCAATTGTATAATTCAATATGGTTTTACATAAGATTACATATAACAAACTTGTATGGGGGGGAGACTACTTACATGAAATGATACCTTCTTACCCCACAGGGACTTTAATAGGCATCATATTAAGCCTTACAGAGATGAACAAAACTTTATCATTTTATCCTTTTGGATAATTTTAGCATTTTCATTTTTATCATTATTAAACTGAGAGTAATTAAAAAATTTGTATACAACATAATCAACATCTGAAGCACCAGCTCTCTGTCTTATGTTCTTACCACTGGAAAAAAAGGCTTTTTAAACAAACCATTCCTGCACCTGCCTTGGATTTACATACTCGGCTTCCTGGCTTCAGGAGGCTATGCAGAGTAAAAAGGTATTTCAATTTGATAGTTTCTTCATATAATTAAAGTGATTCTTTGGTTCTGTTCAAATTTCACATTAGGAATCTTTCATGTACCTCAAGTATAACCAAGGTGAGTTGAAAATCTCTTACTCTAAATTCATACTGTCATGTGTTAAAATTCTTATATTTTACAGAGGGAAAATTACATACCTAAAAGCTGCTATTACTGCAGTTATTTGACAGGAAGAAGAGTGACAGGTCTGGAAATAATAGTAGGCTTCCCAGAGGTATCCAGGGTAAGAACTGAGATTGTCATTGTATAAAGACACTTGATGATCAAGCGCAGTTTCATTTCATCAAGACTCAATGAACTGCAGAAACATCTAGAAAAGAGAGTAATTACCCAAGCTCAATTTGAAAAGAGGGGGAAAAAAAGGTGTGGTTATGGTGGGGATGTTGTCTAGATAGGGATTTTCCAAAGTGCCCATTAATCACTTAAAATACCTGGGGGTTTACAAGGAGGGCAAAGACAATGTGGTAAATGTTTAGGGTACACACATTTAGGCCTCCCAGAAAACCCACTTCACTATATTCACTATATTGTTTCAATCAATATTTCCAAACTTATATGTATCTATATCTATATCTATATCTATATCTATATCTATATCTATATCTATATCATCTATCTATATCTATCTAAACAATAAGTCACACACACACACATATATATACACACATACATATGAATGTATGACTAATTGTTTACATATAAACTATATACACATGTGTGTGTGTGTGTGTGTGTATACTTGTTGGAATTATCTGTAGAGGAGGTTTGGAGAAAAGTTGGTGAAAGGGCTGCAAGATTGGAATATTTTCTTTCTCAGTCTTCACTGAGCTGCTCATCTGAGAGAGATCAGAATACTGGATGTATAAGAGGGTCTCTCACAGAAGGGTTTACAATTGTAAATGGTGATCCAAGAATCACGACACTAAAAGTCTCAATTTCATCCAAGCTCCACTGAGGTCAGAGGGCAGAATGAGAATTTTGTGATGGGATTAGTGAGCAGATTTCTTTGGAGACAGTTATTGCTGTGCTGTGAGTCCCTTTTCTAAAACCTTTGGGATAGGGGTTGGGGGGGGGCATCTTCTAACACTTGAGCTGTGGGAAGAGCTTCAAGAAAACCCCTTGCAGATCTTTGAAATACTTTCACATCACTGGGAGACATGAGTCTGGTTCTGAATCCCATGTGAGAGCACGTAATAGCCTGTGGACCCTGGGGTCTGACTCATGCCAAGAACTGGAGACAGTTAGACACTGGCTCTCATTGCTTTGGTGGAGAAGGTGGCCAACTCCTGAGAGATAGGCTAAGAGAGGAAGGCAGTAGAGCTTTTCCCTGTGGACCAGATCTGAGCCATACAGGAGGCCAGCATTACGTCAATCGGTCCCATCCAAGAGTGCCACCTGGCAGAGCAAGGAGCCCTCAGCAGAAAATGGTGGAGAAAAGTAGCAGGTTCTCAGGCTTCCTCCAGGGACTTGCACAGGAGGGACTGACTCAACAGGACTTATCCAAAGAGGCCCAAAGAAGTGCCAGCTTTAACTGTCTGCCAGACCCACCAAGTTAAATACTGGGGAATTGTAACCACCCCACCATTCTTTTGACTTTGTTTCTATAAATGCTGACTCTGACAGCATATTTGTATAAGTATCCTGGTAACAAACTTCAGAAGATGCAGACTCAGACCTCTGGTCCTCCCAGTTCCAGGACATTTGCTGACCTTCATCTTAGAACCAGGATGACACAGATTCAGGACGGCAAAGATCAAGAGGACACACACCAGACCATAGTTTTACCAGTTTTGGGATCCTTATCAGAATGCACTGTGCTGGCCTGCATGAAGTGAACTTTTCAACTCCTTTCCCTTGATCTCTTTTTTCTGCTTTCCTGCTCTCTTATAAAATCCTTTGCCTGCATTGATGTGGGGAGATGGGCTTTGGACACGAGTTCCCATCTTCTCAGGTGACCAGTACTTGAATAAACCTCTTTTCTTTTTCACCGCCACCTGTCTCACAAGTTTGGCTTTCATGGCAACAGGCAGCTGAAGCTTGGTATCGGTTATAGGACACTAGCTTAACACATCCAGCCGGCACATTCAAACTACCTCTTCCCTTCCTGTTCCTTCCTTCATCTGTCTTTTACCCAGATGACAAAACAGAGCTCCTACTAGTCTTATTACAGGAGAGAGAAGAGTCTACAAAGCAAGCCAGCCTTCCTCACTTTTGGTCTTCAGCCCCCTAAAACCCTGGGTGGAGTTGGGGAAAGATTAACTGGCTCAGAAAAGATGATCCTTGATAAATAAAGTTAAAGGAGAGAAAAATTACAAAAAAATTACAATTGTTTTGGTTATTTCTGAAGTTGATCTTTTTTTTTTTTTTTTTGTGGTACATGCCCCTAGCGGGAACTGAACCCGGGACTCTCTGGTCCACAGGCCGATGCTCAACCACTGAGCCAAACTGTCCAGGACTGAAGTTGAGTTTGATCAATATGCCAGTTATAGGAACTGTGCAGTTTGCTGGTAATCCAGCGCAGAGCAACAGGAGAAGAACATTTTAAATATCACCTATTTCACACCATAAAGCCTCTTATATTTCAGTGGAGAAGATAATATATCTGTCTGAAATATAATAAAATATAAAACATGATAGTCCATGAAATCAGCAGCATACATTGTGATCCAAGTCAAAGTTTAATCTGCAATGTTACAGTGTGAAGACCATCATATATGTTTTTGTTCAAAAGAGAAAACAACAGTGATGACGATGAAACTGTAGCCCTGTGAGATTATGAGCATTGGAATATTGTGTAGATAAGGATGTCATAATCAGAGGATGTTATGTTGCTGCTTGGGATGATAGACCTACTTGAGTTTGGGAGCTCCAGATAAAACAGATGTTCCCTAGAAGGAAGAATTAAATGACTTTGAGCTTCCCAACTTACACAGTGGGCTGGATGACTTCCATAGAGTAGATATTCTCAATATGGGCACTTGAGACAATCAGTATTATGATATTGGAGAAACAGTGGAGAGGTGGAGGAACACACCTAGGAGTTAATTCTGGAGCCAGAATCACCCTTAGGTTGGGTGAATACCAGTGCCTTCTGAATGGCTACTATAAAAGGTATTAGTTAGACCTTGTTTCTTTTATATCAAAAATATGTTACCAATGGGTATATGGCAGTGAAAATAATATCAATATTAATTCCTCAGGCATCCATGAAAGACGGTTCTAATACACCTAAAGATAAAATAAGAGGGTCCTCGAAAAGTTAAACTTAGAATTATGACATGACCCTGAATTCTGAGCTCAACTGGGTTTATACAGTATATCTAAACACACAGACATGGTGAGTTCACTTAAAATTCAATACAACACGAAAAAATGCAACCCTGGAAATCGGAGACTTGTGTTTGAGAAAATATGGAGGAATGTAATGATGTGGACCTAAAGGAGGTTGGAAAAGAGCCTTTTTATGAAAAGCAGTATCAGCTAAAAGAGAAAAAGAAGTTTAATGGAAACATACACTGTGTTGTAGTCTTTTCTTAAATCTCTGTAAATTTGGCCCAAATTCCTTTGAGTTACAATTTTCAGTCAAAGTCACCATTCTGTTACTCCCCTTTTCCCGCAAGTATGGGCTTTGTTCTTTACAATTTAACTGGATGCTTTATCTCAAAATGAACCTCAGAGCAATTGTGAGGGTTCACCTTTTCGTTGCTTTCGTAATAAAATACCAACTTGCACTTGTAATAGTGGCTGGCCATGTAATTCCCTTCAAAGTTAATAAAGTGTCTGTGTTCCCTTTCTCCTGTTGTGTGAGAAGAGTGACGAAAACGTTTGGAAATAAAACTGAGACGATCTTTGGCTGTTTTGTAAGGAATTATACATCTAAGCCACGATCACTCACCAGAAGTGTTCTAGAACCATTTTAACTGTTATTTTCAGAAATGCTCTTTGGCAAGGTGGATACGATGCCCCCTCAGTTTCAACTCCTAGAGTAAATTATTCCTTCAGTGATAAAATATTCTTATTTATCTGTTGGAAAGTTACTGATGTTTGGTTAGTAATATAAGAACTGACTGATGCTCCAAGGTCTAGCTATTTCATTTCCATGCAGAATATGAAAAAAAAAAAAAAAATCCAAGAATAAATCATTGCATTATCTACCTTTACTCTCTCTTTGAGCAGTTTCGCGTAGCAATCGTTTTAATTAGTAGATGGCGTATAAGAATGCATGACAGCAGTTGTTTTATGCATTTTTAATACTGGAGGGTGTGGTGACTTACCTAGACACAAGGACAACATATGCTGAGCTAAGCATATGGATTGTAATAAAAATTATGACCATAGCACGCAGAGAGAGGCACAGAGGGACACAGTCAATGCATGCCTGTCCCCATGTAATCAGCTCACATCTTTCTAACATGCACTAGAGAGGACTTTATATGATTTTAGCTGAGGAAATAGGGTAGAACATGAACCATGATAATACTTCAATCAGCTTCATCCATTTTGAAACATGCAAGTATTTTTCTTGTGAATGCAAATTCAGAGGTGGTTTTTTGTTGTTGTTTTTTTTTTAAATTATGATTCAAGAGAGAAATTGGAAGTAAATACAAGCTATGAGGACCAGCTTGAAGAAAACTCAAAATATCAAAACAGATTGTGTTTTCCTGCTTTAAACATTTGATCTCATTCCATGTTTGCTAGAGGAGATAGTTCAGTTACCAGAACTCTATTGATTCAGTGAACAAAACAGCTGGTAAGGTACCTTCTCCTGATACTGCCGCCGGGAGGAGTCCAGGGACTGGATCAGAGCCGTGGCGTGGCCCACGAACATGGCGTAGCAGGTGGCCCCGACGATCATGCTCAGCATGGTGATCCAGAGGTCCGACATGCTGACCGGGGCCTGGGCCCCGTACCCGATGCACAGCATGTGGCTCATGGCTTTGAAGAGGGCGTACGAATACTGCTTTCCCCAAGAATCGTTCTGGAACGGAGGAGAAAGAAAACAGGCTGAGCCACGGGGGCAGCAGAGGGAAGGGAGAATGACCGGCACCGAGGTGTCCGGGATTGCTAAGCACGGAGACGTCCCTGTGACATGGCATTTACACCGGGGCCTCTCCGACCTGCGCCTCGGTGACGTCGTGTTTCCCAAAGCCTGCCTGGCACTATGAAACAGAAAGAGAATAGCCCCCTGTGAGGACATGCCTTTCACCCTGGCCTGTTTGGGCCTGTGGATGGAAGTGCCATGGGTTCGGTTCTGGTGAAGGGCTCTTTTGAAAAATCAATGGAAACCTGACCAGTGTGGCTCAGTGGTTGAGCATCCACCCAGGCACCAAGAGGTCACCGGTTCAGTTCCCGGTCAGCACACATGCCCAGGCTGTGGGCCGATCCCCAGTGGGGGGCATGCAGGAGGCATGTTCTCTCTCATCGATGTTTCTCTCTCTCTCTCTCTCTCCCTCTCCCTTCCTCTCTCTCTAAAATAGCAATAAAGAAAAAAATTTAAATAAAAATCAATAGAAAATTATCCTCAGCTGAGGAGTAACAAAAACAAAATAAAAAAAGAGATATGCCTTCCTACTCAGTTTTAGGTGTGTTTTTTTTAATATTAAAATTACTTTTTGGACAATGGTGTGAATTATCACATCAAAACGCCAGGGATGAATGCGGACAGCTCAAGTCAGTCTCCAGGGATCTGCTCTCCAGAAACGGATTTGCGGGCCGAGATGGGTGTGGGGCTGATGAGCCTAAACATAGCCATTTCTATCACAACTATGATGCTTAGATTCCTAAAATCCAAATCGATGTTTGTGTAGTCCTTATCCTAGACTTCTTAAATAAAGAATATAAACATACTTTGAAATATGGTTGATAAATGGAAAGACTTCCCTGAGTCCTTCTCTCAGAGTCATGAATATTCAAATTCAAATGTCAGGTTAACAGTGAATGAGTCTTGATGGCTTTTGAAAAAATGCTAAAATAAGCAAAAACAAAAAAAAAAATCTTGGCAAAACCTCTGGGGAAAAAAAGGTGATTTCTGAGTCAATTATTAGATGAAATTCTGATGTCATTTCACAACTTTACCCCAAGCTCAGTTCTGCAAAAATAAGCCATTCAATATATCTTTTCTACCCTTGGATGAAATTTTTAAAAACTTGTTTGCCCAGGACTTACGTAATTTTTGAGGCCCAGTGCAAACGGAAAGTTTGGGGCTTTTAGTTCAGAACTCAGAAAAAAGAAAGCATTGTTAAAGATAACACTATATAAATATTTTTCCTTTAAGAGTATGTTACTACTTACAAAACTTCATGGGGTACAGTGACAGATGGACAGCAACAGAAATGTACAAATTTCAAAACATAATATTGTGGTATGATTATTATAATACAATAAATGATAATACTGTGATATTGCAATATCTTGACTGATCACACATGTTTTTCTGGCTTAATTTTCTGCAAATTTACTTCTTAGGTAATCAAAATTTATACAATTAGCAATTTCATTTTTAATGATAAATCAAAAATGACATAGCTTTTGGCTAACAAGATCACAAATGATGCTCGATACTTTTTAATTTCAAGAAAGATCTTTCCACCCTACCGGTGTGGCTCAGTGGATTGAGCATCTTCCCATGGACTAAGTCCTGGTTGGATTCCTGGTCAGGGCACATGCCGGGTTGTGGACTTGATCCCCAGTAGGGGGCGTGCAGGAGGCAGCTGATCCACGTCTCTCTCTCACATTGATGTTTCTCTTTCTCTCTCCCTTCCCCTCTCTCTAAAAAATCAATAACAACATATTAAAAAAAAAAGAAATATCTTTCTGTTGATGCAACTATTACTAAAGCTATTAAGAGTATTTTGTAGTCTGTGACAAGATTGGGATAAATTTCTAATAGTTATTTTAATATATAAATAGTATATCTGGAGTTATTCTCATAGAAACATTTTGCTATAAAGATATAACTCTTCATATAAATCAGTTTTATGTACATATAAATGTGATTTTTAAAATTAAACTTTTTCTTTAAAGATAATTATAGGTTTAAAATGCAAATTATAAGAATAGAGAGATATGTACCCTTCACCCAGTTTCCCCCAATGGTTACATCTTGCAAAACTACAACACAATGTCACAGCCAGGAAATTGACATGGATAAAATCCAGTGATCTCATTCCCATTTCAATATTTTACATGTACTCATTTGTGTGAGTATTTAGTGTTATGCAATTTTATTGCCCGTGTAGGTCCATATATTTTTCAACAGTCAAGATACAAAACAACTGCATCATGACAAAGATCCCTTCTACTGACTTTATACTGATTTCGATGTAAATGTCTGCAATGAATTTTAACATTTCCTCTGACATCCCTGTAACTTGCTGAGGTCATACAAGAAGCCAGAAGAAGTTTCATGATGTTGTATACAATCCAAAATTCCTGTTTATAGAGTCTATTCTCTTATTTTCAATTACAAGAATAATTTAATTTTTAAAAAGCGTCTTCCTTGTTAGTTCATTTACAGCTTCACATAAAAATAGTATTACGTCCCATCAAATGTGATGCTCTTTGAATTTAATTTGTATTTCTCGGCTGGTGATGTTTGCTTTGCAATGTGGCAGCAGTTTTCCAAACGGGATACTGAACTGCAGAGAAGTCTAATCACTTCCTGATACGCTTTACTGCTATGTCATATGTATTCTCGATTCTGTAATGATTTATTGACAACATTTGCTGCCTGAGCTCCGCAGGCCCTGCCAGGGAACTTGGGCAGGGATTTAACCTGCGTGGAGCTACTGTAGGAAGAGGCTCCTGGGAAGGACAGGCAGCTGGCCTATCACCGTGGGTGCTGTCCCTGTCCGTCAGGGGGGAGCAGCTCCGGTCTCCATGGTGGCCACTGACACTGTGGCCGTGGTCATTGCCACTGCTGGTCTGGGGAGATGTGCCTTGGCCACGCTGGGGACACAGCCCCCCAGACGGCTGAGGCGTGCCTGCGTGTGCCCGCTGCCTCGCCACCGCTTGGCACTGTGGGCCTCCTGGGCCTGCGGGCCTGACCCTGTGTGCCCTCAGCTGCCCCCTGCAGCCCCTGCTCACTCACGTCCCTGCCCCGCTGTCCCAGGGGACTCAATCACAATGCATAAAATCAAAAAGAAAACTACTAAGAATTTCCAGATAGCAGCATCAGCACACTACACCGAGCACAGGGTCCTTCTGAAAGCTGCCTCCAGCGACAGGAAGGTGGCTCCCCTCCCGCCGGGAGGCCGTCCTGCTGCCAATACTCCCGCACGGTTCGGAACGTTTCAAGTCATTTTTAAAATACATTAAGTATATGTGAATATTTTGTTCATGTTTTAAAGGGGTTTTCCAAAATGACTTTGGGTGGTGGGTACACAGAGCAACATGCAGATCATGTACCGTAGACACATACACCTGAAACCTACATAATCCTATCAGTCAATGTCCCTCCAATGATTCTAATAAAATAAGTGACATTGACTTGTCTAATATGTCGTAGATGTTCATTTCCGAGTGTGCCCTGGTGTTAATATATGAGCTCCTCTAAGAACCAAGCTGATGCTTCATTCTTCTCTGTATCTTTACCCACTGGAGGGTTCATTTAAAGATTGCTAATTAGAAACTTAATAAACAAAATGATAAGGCACAGAAGTGTCCTTCCCTGGATGATGGCATGAGATGTGCTACAGGTGTACAGTGGACGCCGCTCGGGCACAAGAGACGACGGAATACTGCCATTAGCGACAGCACAGATGGACCTTGAGAATATTATGCCAAGCGACATAAGTCAGACAGAAAATGTTGAGAAACATGTCATTTTCCTCATATGTGAAGCATCAAACTGTAAGCAACAAATAAACAAACAATAAAACAAACAAACAAAAACTCATAGACACAAACACCAGTATGGTGGTTACCAGAGGGGGGCGGCGGGGCTGGAAAGGGTAAAGAGGATCAAAAACATACGGTGACAAAATACGGTGGCGGGTCCAGAGTGCAATCTATATGATGCACCATAGAAATGTACACTTAAGACCTATATAATTTCATTAACCAATGTCAGCCCAATACATTTATTTTGAAAAAATACTGAGCATGATAAGGCTTAAAAGCCTAACCCTATAAACTTTGGACATGCAAGTGACTCCTGACAATAAAAAATATTGAGTCCCATTTGATTGAAAGAGTTGCTCCTTAAAGTGAAATTCATTGTTATTGACTTATAAAATGAGATCAGGCTGCCATCTATCTATCTATCTATCTATCTATCTATCGTCTATCTATCAATCTATCTATCTATCTATTGTTTATCTATCTATCTATCTATCTATCTATCCATCCATCCATCTATCCATCCATCCATCTATCCATGCATCCATCCATCCATCCATCTGAGATCAGCCAGTCTAAGTTTTTGAGAACATTTGTAACAGAATAAGGACTACACCAGGAAACAGAGTGGTGGCCAACCAGAGGGTAAGGACATTTGGAATGATAGCATCTGAATTGTACTTTAGGGAGATTGATCAGGAAGAACTGTTGAGCAGCGGTTCTCCGCTGAGGATGGTTTTGGGGAGACAGAGAACACAGTGACTTGCCCAAGGTTACCAAGGTTACCCGTGTGTACAATGAACATTCAGTGGTTCGAACCCAGGCACTGCGCCTCGAGAGACCATGCTACTAACCACCACATGATCCTGCTCTTGAGTTTATAAACGTACCATATTTAAAATTTCAAATGAAACATTGAGGCTGAAAAGCTCACTAATCAGCCCAAATCTTACATTTAAACTCTTATTCAACATAGTAATTTAAGTTAAGGCAGAGAGGAGACCTGAAGGAGGAAGAGCTGGGATCTGAGAGGGTTTTATGAAAGTCTGGGAATGTTTCTACTCCCAACATCATATTTCTTTTACTACGTGACTGTTCTCTTTCCGTTTTCAAAAAACGAGACTATTAAATACCTGAATTAATTCTTCTTTATTATTTGAAAGCAAATATGAGTACGGATATGTTAAGTAGGTAAAATCTTAGCAAAACACAAACTGTGGAACTTAGCAACTCAGCACTTACGCATCGACTGCTAACTAGGATGGAATCAGGGAGGACGTAGTCATGGAACGGGAAAGCCAGGCAGAGAAGGAGCTCGGCTCAGCTAGGTGACCACGTCGAGATCACGCTGGTCTATTTACTTCAGCCACTGAATCAGTCACCTCTGTCCATTTCAGCAATGCCAAGCAGAGAGAAGGTTGCATTAAGAAGTTCTCCAGAAAAGGAATAGAGCAGAGCAGAATCTGCCTGAAGACACAGGAGAGCACAACAGGTTGCTAGTCCCCAAATTACAGTTTATTGAATACGCCATGCCTTTATCTGTACAAGAGAACAGTCAGGCCCAGTCGATATGGCTCAGTGGTTGAACATCGACCCATGCACCAAGAGGTCGCCAGTTCAATTCCTGGTCAGAGCACATACCCAGGTTGTGGGCCCTATCCCCAGTGGGGGGCATGCAGGAGGCGGCCAATCGATGTTCTCTCTCATCCATGTTTCTCTCTCTCCCTCTCCCTTCCTCTCTCTGTAAAATCAATGGAGGAATAAAAAAATAAGAGAACAGTCAGGGTGGTCACAGTCACCCATCAATTCCACCGGGCAGAGGAATTATACCCAAGAATAGACTTTGGGAGCAATCTGCATACTGAATAGTAATTGAAATAGAATTACCACTGTTGTTAAGCATTAATTTGAGATTTTTTTTCTTCTTTGATATATATCCTCTAGATTTATTGGATTCATATATTTATAAAAAATATTTTAAAAACATCCTTGAGAAGATTTCTATCTTAGTCGAATGAAACACTATTTGTCCCATTTTGTTACACATCATTTAAGTGAAAATGTCAATGGGAAGAAAAGTGGAGACGGATCAGCGTGATCACGTAAAACTGAGTTACTCCACAGGAACATTCCTATTCAGTAGTATACATGGCTAAGTGTCCCGTAGTATCGGAAATGCAGAATTAGCATTAACTCCAAAGTACGCTGGAAGAAAGTGAGCCAACCATTACCACACTTTTTTTTTATTTCATGACCTGTCAACCTTGTTACATAACATGAGCACGACATTTGAAAACGTATTAGGAAGTCCTGAATGACTTCCTTCAATTCACATAATAGAAGTTCTTCGATTCTTGGAATGCATACTTGTATTCTT
The DNA here is from genome assembly GCF_014108415.1 of Molossus molossus. Taxonomy (NCBI): domain Eukaryota; kingdom Metazoa; phylum Chordata; class Mammalia; order Chiroptera; family Molossidae; genus Molossus; species Molossus molossus. Next base: position 6,225,254 of record NW_023425366.1, on the reverse strand, counting down.
GATAGCAACATCTCCAAATAATTTAAACGCCATGATTTCTAGCAATCACACTTTTTTTTCTTAGATATTTTCCCATTGATTTTTAGATAGAATGGAAGGGAAAGAGGAAGGGAACGAGAGAGAGAAACATCAATGTGAGAGAGACACATTGATTGGCTGCCCCCCACACAACCCCATCAGGGGCCAGGGATTGAACCTGCAACCGAGGAACATGCCCTTGACCCGGAGTCAAACTCAAGATCCTCTGGTTCCTTGGCTTACATTCTAACTGCTGAGCTAAACCAGTCAGGGCAAGCAATAATAATTTTTTAAAAAAATTAGATATACAATTACATATTTTTTTTCAGTTGGAGAAATTTATATTTCTTATTTGCAGTGTTAGGATCTGCTTAGAAACATCTGTACCGGAGACACCCACCCCGCTGCATTACAGGAGGGTTCAAATAGTTTCTAGGAGTTAAATATAAAGTCGGTGCAAAACTAAACTCATGTTGCCACAGAAAGAATGACGTCTGGTCTGGTCGTTCAGAGCTTTGTCTAGACTTGTTTTCTGGTCAATTAATCCCTCAAGTTCTAAGCGTACTTTTTCCTGCTTCAGTAATGATGATCAAATGCAAAATTTGCATTAAGTAGATCTGTAAATTAAAATTTAATGATGCTTGCTATCATGGATATTTTCCCCCGTATTTCTCTTAATGTTGGTACATTATCTTAAAATAAAAATAAAACAGATTAATAAATTATTTTTTAATTTAGTGTATTTTAATCCATTTTTTTATACCGAGACTTCATTAATACTTTATAGAAAGGCTCCAAATCAGACACTATTTCAGGATTTTAAGTTGATTTTTCAATTATAATTAGCATTTCGAGCAAAATAATTTCATTGGTATCTCTTTTCTTGTTTGTACAAGTAAATGTAAGCATATATATTTTACATATTTTTGCACATATAAGTATTAGTAAACATATTTTACATAATGTATAAATAGAAAGGAATGATGGATGATATTAACATTGGCCAAACACTTAACTCCCTGCAAAATACATTACATCATCTCATCGCCTCATAACATTCTTGAAACCCGACACTGTTGTTTAAGGGAAGAAATACAAAGCTTTAAAAAATTAAAAAATTGCCTGCCATAAAAGCATATACCTAGTTCATCGATTGGAAGAATTAAAATCATTAAAATGTCCAATCTATAGATTCAACGCAATCCCCATTAAAATACCAATGACATACTTCACAGAACTAGAACAAATACGTCAAAAGTTTATACAGAACCAAAAGAGACCCCAAATAGCCACAGTAATCCTGAAAGACAAGAACAAAGTAGGTGGGATCACAATACCAGATTTCAGGTTATACTACAAACCCACTGTAATCAAAACAGCCTGGTACTGGCACAAGAACAGGCATATAGATCAATGAAACAGAACAGAGAACCCGGAAATTGACCCAAAACATTATGCTCAATTAATATTTGACAAAGGAGGCAAGAGCATACAATGGAGTCAAGACAGCCTCTTCAATAAATGGTGTTGGGAAAATTGGACAGCTACATGCAAAAAAATGAAACTAGACCACCAACTTACACCACACACAAGAAAAAATTCATAATGGATAGAATACTCAAATATGACTTGTGAATTCATAAAATTCATAGAAGAAAATGTAGGCAACAAAATTTCAGACATTACATGCAGCAGAATTTTCACTGATACAATGCCTAAGGTAAGAGAAACAAAGGAAAAAATGAACACATGGGACTACATCAAACTCAAAAGCTTCTGCACAGCAAAGGAAACAAGCATCAAAATGGAAAGGGAACCCTCTCTATGAGAGAGCATAATTGCCAACAATACATTAGATAAGGGATTAATTTCCAAAATATATAGAGTACTCACACAACACAAAAAAAGAAAGACAACGAATCCAATTAAAAAATGGGCAGAGGACCTAAATAGACATCTCTCCGTATAGGACATACAAATGGCCAAGAGACATGAAAAAATACTCAAAGTCACTATCATCAGAGAGATGCAGATTAAAACAACAACGAGGTATCACCTCACACCTGTCAGAATGGCTGCCATCAACAAATCATCAAATAAGTGTTGGCGAGGGTGTGGAGAAAAGGGGACTCTAGTACACTGCTGGTGGGAATGCAGACCAGTGCAGTCGTTATGGAAAACAATATGATGTTTCCTCAAAAAATGAAAAATTGAACTGCCATTTGACCCAGTGATCCCACTTCTTGGAATATATCTTAAGAAGCCCGAAACACCAATGAGAAAGAATTGATGCACTTCTATGTTTATAGCAGCACTATTTACAATTGCTAAGATCTGGAAACAGCCCAATGCAAAAAAATGAAACTAGACCACCAACGTACACCACACGAATAAAATAATTATCCATCAATAGATGAGTGGATAAAAAAGCTGTGGTACATTTACACCATGAAGTACTATGCAGCTGTAAGAAAGAAAAATCTCTTACCCTTTGAGAGGACATGGAGGGACCTGAAGAGTCATAATAAACCAGCCAGAGAAAGACAAGTATCACATGATCTCACTTATGTGTGGAATATAATGAGCAGAATAAGCTGATGAACAAAATAGACCCAGAGACATAGAAGTAGGATTCAGACTGACAGACCTCAAGGAGCAGGGTGGAGGGGGCGGGGGGAGGAAGAGATGAATCAAAGAACTTATGCATATAAGCATAACCAATGGACATTGACAACAATGCTGTATGTTGGGGGGAGGGGTGGGAATCGGAGGAGGGTGTCAGTGGGGAAAAAACGAGAAACATCTGTAACAAAAATAAATTAATTTAAAAATTAAATGAAGTAATTAACAACAACAACAAAATTTCCTGGCTGGTGTGGCTCACTGGTTGAGTGCTGACCCATGCACCGAGGTCGCCAGTGTGATTCCTGGTCAGGGCACATGCCCAGGTTGTGGGCCCGATCCCCAGTGGGGGGCATGCAGGAGGCAGCCAATTGATGTTCTCTCTCATCCATGTTTCTATCTCTCTCTCCTTCTCCCTTCCTCTCTCTCTAATATCAATAAAGAAAAAAAATTTTTTTTAATTAAAAAATGTATTGAAAGGCACACACTCTTGTGGGTGCTAGAATTCAGTCCTGGTTTGTGGGAACCACAGTATAAACACTCTCCATTCCGTGTATCATAGCCATGTAGTTCATAACCATTTATATGAGTAAAATTTCTGATCATCACAATGCAGTATTTCCATAGCACATACATTCTCTGATATATGTGTTTTCATTTTAAGCAGCAGAAGGGAACCTCTAATACACCTTTAGGGAATTTAGAGAAAAAATTAGCTCAGCTTTTCATCAGCGAAAATCTCTGAGGGGAAATTCTCTGGAGAGTTTGAGGTCCATTACATGATTTGGTCACACAGCTGTATTTCATGGGTACATTTTCCTATTGGCCAAGAGCTCTCATGGGGTTCTCCTCCCCTCCAATCCCCAAAGCCTGGGATGGAGCCACCTATCCTGTTATTTATTTATTTTCTTGAGATGATCTCATGTGTCCTCTATTCCCCCCCTTTCCCCCCTGCCCCTGGCTACCGCTCTACCCCAGGCCTTCACCCACTACTGCCCGCGTCCATGGGCCATGCATATACACATCCAGTCTTTGGTTAACCTCCTCCTGCCCCCTCTCCCCTCTTCCCTCTGAGATCTGCCAGTCTCTCCTGTTATTTCATCACAACAGTGTTCTGGAAGGAAGTGCTGGCCTGAGGTTCCATCCTCCAGGGACTCTCGACGGTGCCTGGACACAGGGAGGCAGGTCCCACCTGAAGGGCTGAGGGTGCTGTGTGTTTTCACTCAACACTTGGCCAAAATTAACTGAGCCGGGACGCCAGAGCTCCTCGGTGCTATGTTTCTATATGCACTTTCAAATGAATTTTGTGGGTTTTAGTACAACAGCTCTGCAGTAATGAGCTACAAATTAGTGGATCATCTCTTTTGATAGCATTCTCTGCTCACTGAATGGAAGGGTTTTAGCATATTGGCAGTGTTAAAAACTGCTGAAATTAAAAGGAAAACAAAGAACCATAATCTTTGCTAGGCTCAAACGTCAGCTCTTAGCAAAGAAGGTAGCACCAGAGACAGGAAAGAAACAGGAGACTTAAGAACATCTTTTCAGCCTGGCCGGTGTGGCTCACTGGTTGAGCATCACTGAGTGGTCACTGGTTCGATTCCCAGTCAGGGCACATGCGCAGGTTGAGGGACCAATCCCCAGTGAGGGGCATGCAGGAGGTGATCAATCAATGTCCTCTCTCATCGATGTTTCTCTCTCTCTCTCTAAAATCAATAAAGAAAATATATTTAAAATAACAACAATAACAACATCTTTTCAGCCCAATTGGAACCATTGGGTCGTTATTTTTAATTCCTATTTCTACAAATACTTGTTACCATATAAAAGGGTGAGGCTGCCCTGGCTGGTTTGGCTCAGCGGTTAGAATGTTGACCTGTGGTCCAGAGAGACCCGGGTTCGGTTCCCACTAAGGACATGTACCTCGGTTGCAGTTTGTCCCTGGCCCTGGTTGGGTTATGCGGCTGGCAGCCACTAGATGTGTCCCTTTCACGTTGATGTTTCTCTCTCTTTCTCTCTTTCCCTCCCACTCTGTCTGAACAAAAAAAGGAAAAATGTCCTCGGGTGAGGATAAAAAAAAAAAAATTAAAAGGGTGAGGCATTAGATATTTTTCTAGATAATTTGTGTATGTCAATTGGTATGACAGATGGTGTCATTTGGAGAGAATCTGTACTTTATGAAGATAAAATGAGAGGCGTATATAACAGGTTGACATAGAGGAGCCAGTAAATTTAATGTGTGTACATGGTTGCCACCTAAAATCATTCTGTAAATGAGGGTCTACCTTTTCATGAACAGTGTGTGTGGTGTGTATGTGTCTTAATTTAACCAACATGTTCATAGCATGTTCTACTGACAGGTACAATTCTAATCTCTGCAAATATGTAAATCTTGAAGAATTTTATTAACATCCAAATGTTCAGAGTTAGTCATAATTAAAATACAGAAACATTGAAACCACAGAGAAAAGAAATGTGTAAGCTGACAAGAAGCTTACTCAGTATCTGGTTATTTATGTTGAGATTAGGAAGAGCTTTGCCGTTATCCGAAAAGTCAAGCTGTCGCCTGTTACAGATTCTGCAGTTCGACCTTTTAATGGTAGAATTTGCCCTTAACTTTGAACGTATTCATGTAAGTTTGATGTTATGGGAAATAACTTATCGTCTTTTTCTTTTTCTCTTTGGATTTGCCCGTGTGCCTGGGTTTCCATGACCAGAGGTAAGAGGGGACAGTGAAGAGTCAACCCACTAAACGTTCGTTTTCCTACAGCTGACTTTTCTGCACTCATAGAAATTTGGAACTCTATGAGATCATAGCAAAAGTTTATTTTACCCTTTTTATGAGGAAGCTGGGCCTCAGAATCTCTATGATCATAAGACAAAGATAGATACATAAGTAAATAAGTACATACATACATACATACATTTGAAGTACTCAAGGTTTACTTTTATCTAATAAGCAAAGAACAATACACAAACCTCATCTGATTTGTCTAAGAATTGAAAAACAAAGAGAAACCCTTGGATTTCTACATGCCTGAAAGTATACCTTTCACTGCATTTGCATAATCACAATAATACACAGAATCCCACCGCCCACAAAAGCACTGAGTTCGGTTTCCATGGATCTCTTCCAATAAGCATCTAACTGGACTGGGTGATTATCTCAGCACATCCTGGTAGCAGGAACAGCCTTCATTATGTTCATGTGCCGACAACGATGACGTTCTAGGTTCCTTCACTTGCCTGTGGCCTCGTGCTGAGAAGCAGCATCTCTCCTTGTCCCATGGCCCGGGCAGTGTGCTTTTAGCTGCCCCCTAGTCATTGCTATCCATACTCTGTGCACACATGGCATTTAAGAGGAAAAATCAACCGCGGTCTGGTTAAACCACCTCCATCCTGAAGAGCGAGTGCAAGTCAAGTTACTGCAGCATCTGATGCAGACATCCGCGGTGATCTCTGTGTTGCTCGACACGGGCACAGAAAGATCTATTTCAGGAAAGTGTACTCTTACTAGATCAGTGGCTAATTAAATATATAAAAAACATTCCCATAGGCCAGCAGTTTTCAACCTTTTTCATCTCACAGTACACATAAACTAATTGCTAAATTCTGTGGCACACCAAAAAATATATCGTAATTGTTGCCAATCTGACAGAACAGAGGTATCGTTTTGATTCATTCACATGGGACAACTATTACTGTGTTGGCTAGTGTCATCTTTTTTTTTTTTTTTTTTTTTAATCTACGGGAAAAGAGGTCAGTGCCCTGAGTAAGTCATCAGGTATTTCATGTTTTAAAAATCTTCCAGCACACTGGTTGAGAAATCACTGCCCGAGGCTAACGTTACTCCAATCACTAGTTTAAAAGATAAACGACATCACTAAAAATTACTGTGCTCCCTCAGAAAACGCTTTTGAAATTCTTCTTCTTCTTTAGGGTGAAGTAGTAACTACGCAAATCAGCTACAGGACGGGCTGCTTACTTCTGAAGGCGTGAGCTTACACTCCGGACAGACACATGGGCCTTCGGTACCTGCTAGGACCCGGGCACTGACTGGGCAAGCTAACGAGATAGCCAGGAAGCCCTCCACGTGGGAGGCTGTGGAAGAGCAGAAGCTATTGAGCACTTACAGTTATTTTTAGAAACCTAACCCCAACTTAAAGCTCTTATCCTAAATGGTATTCAGTCCAGCAGTACATAAGGCTCTGTGCAGAGGGACTGCTCTCTCGGGGTATTTCCCTCGGGCTGCTAGATCCACATAAGCCTCCGACAAACATACGTTGTACAAGGTGTGTACTCCCTGAACTCAGGCGCAACTTCAAAGAAAATTCAAATACCAAAGAGTGGTACTAAAGAGAGGAAAAATGCAACATCTTGATCAGCAGAATCAAACTAAATGCCCTTCTTACTAGAACTTAGAAAGGTTGAATCCCTGGAGGCTCAGTAGTCTCTGAGAAATCAATTCTCCACTCACATTACGTTTGAGTGTGTGTGTGTCAGAGACAAAGAGAGATTTCTTTTCAAGATGCAGGCTGTCTTCTTTCAGCCATACCCTGGATTCAAATACAGTCTGATTTGGATATTAATAAGCACACAAACTATAACACAGAAAGAAAAGGATTAAAGACAATCTGTTTTCTTTTCTCTCTTTTTTCCCTTTCTTCCAGCTTTTGATTCCACCAACTAAGCAGAAGATTGGAGCAATGGTGGTTCGGATATTTCCATTTCTGATTAACTCCTTCCACTTCCTTAAAATTAAAACAAAAACTCATGGACAACAGTCCCGTATTCGATTTTAACCTTACCATCCAAAGAAAATATTGATGTGAAGCTGGTTCCCTTTTATTTTTAATCCTCTCCTGAAGATATGTGTCCATTGATTTCCAGAGAGAAAGGGGAGGGGCAGAGAGGGGGAGGAGAGAGAGACAGAGAGAGAGAGATTGATGTACGAGAAACATCGATTGGTTGCCTCCCAAATGCTCCCTGACTGGGGATTAAACCTGCACCGTAAGCGTGTGCCGACCAGAATCACACGCACAGCCTTTGGGTGTACAGGACGCTGCTCCAACCAACCAAGCCTCCTGGTCAGGGCGAAGCAGGTTCCCTTTGAACTTAAGTGGATTCAATTTGAAATCACGCTAATGAGGATATTCTAGCTATTTTCTTCCTTTTTTTTTTTTTTTATCCTCACCCGAGGATATTTTTCCATTTTTTGTACAGATAGAGTGGGAGGGAGAGAGAGGAAGGGAGAGAGAGAGAAAAACATCGACATGAAGGGACACATCGAGTGGCTGCCACCCGCACGACCAACCAGGGCCGGGGACAAACTGCAACCAAAGTACGTGCCCTTAGCGGGAACCGAACCTGGGTCTCTCCGGTCCGCAGGTCGATGCTCTAACCGCTGAGCCAAACCGGCCAGGGCTAGCTATTTTCTTATGTCATAGAAAAGAAAACTAAGGTGATTTTACTTTCAGGAGAGAAGCAGTTTTTACTCTATTTCTGCATGAAAAAACATATCAGAATAATAAGGCAAATGCTACCAGAAGGGCAGTATCCCTTAGTCCTTTGGCAGACTTCTCATTTGTGCGCAGTTCTAACATCACCTAAAGCCAGCCCCCCAGTTCTGACCCCGTGGGTGTGAGGCATGATACTCGGTGTTTTCTGGGGGGAGTGCCCTGCTTAGTGCCATTCCTGGAAGAGACTGATCCGTGGCATCTTGGGCAGAATGCCACGTTTGCCACACACTGGCAGGCTGACCTTCAGGGGCACATCCAGACCGGTCACAGACGTGTCGTCCTTAACCTCCTTTGGCGTGGAAGGAAACGACAGTGGGACTTACTGGCGAAGCTAGAGAAAGCTTACCAACCAGCAGCACGCATTTCTCAGCCCACAGGGGCTGGTCAGGAATGAGAAGCAAACTGAAGCATTTCTCTTGTGCACCATTTCCCAGACTCACGCCAGGTTTTCCCAAGCTAGTTCCAAAACGATGGGCCTGCTCCAGTGAGTCAACAGCCTGCCCTCTCCACGCTTCTCTAGGCACTAGGGACTAGGTTCACGAATCCTGTGTGCGCAGATGCGGGCGGATGTGCATGTCCGGCCAGGCCTGCCCGGGAGAGGTGCCGCATCGGGGTCTCGCTCTGCACCCCCAGCGCACTGTCGCTGGTGGCAGTGACACACCTCACTCCCTGGGCAGTGGAGACTGAGGCAGCAGGAGACAGTATGACTTCAATCAACTCCAGATGAAGACTCGGAAGAGAGTAACCAACTCGCCAATAAGAGTATCAAGAAAGCCCTGGCCGGCTTGGCTCAGTGGTTAGAGCGTCGGCCCACAGACCAGAGAGTCACAGGTTCGGTTCCCTCTAAGGGCACGTACCGTGGTTGCGGTTTGTCCCCGGCCCTGGTTGAGGTCACATTGGTGGCAACCACTGGATGTGTCTCTCTCACATTGATGTTTCTCTCTCTCTCTTCCTCCTTCTCTCGCTCCCACTCTGTCTGAAAATAAATGCAAAAATGTCCTCGGGTAAGGATAAAAAAAAATAATAATAAATTTTTTTTAAAAAGTATCAAGATAAAGATGGGCCTACTCCCAATCTCTCCCACATCTTCTCCTAAGTGGCTGGAGATCCCCTTGAGTCTCTCTGTTTTATATAAGAAAGTAAAGAAAATGACATTTTCTCTGAAAGGCCATCATTGAGATGCCTGTGCAATACCTATAAGTGAGTACCAGTTATGCTCCTGCCGTGATTGTAGGTTCCTGGGCTGCCCCAGCAGGGTTGAGGGTTGACTCCCAAGACTCTGGAACTGGATGAGCACAGGTTCACTCAGGGTGGGGAGAGCATGGGGCGCGTCCCCAAATTCTTTAGGGAAAGACAAGGCTTGAATGCCTTACATTTGAAGGGAAATATCAGAGGCAGGACCTTCCAACTGGAAGGGGACAAGACTGGAGTCGATGTGTATCAGGCACACAAGAGGGCCGCAGGCAGTTGCTGTGCTTCGGTAAGTCCATGGCTTGCCTTTGGCTATCACCGCAAATGTAGCATGCGGTTCAAATGGAATAGTTCAAAAGATTCTTTCCCATCCTCTATTCTAGTGGCATGATGGGTTGGTAGGGAGTTACCCCAAAAGGTTGGCACAGGATGAAAAATCAGATACATCTATTGTCATATGAGGAACAGGAGAGCTTCCAGAAACTTAGAGGAGAATATAAATAACACACAAGAGAGTAAGTCCCAGCGCATTGATCATTCATGATGAAGGTAAAATCTGAGCAAGGGAATAGAAAGAAGAATCAAAAGAGCTCAGGAAGAAAAAATTTAAATCTTTCAATGTAGTTATTTCCATAAATTGACCTGATATAAATACTGTTGAAGCCTAGAGCAGATTTACCAGAAGAGGTGAAGTGCATCGCCGCTCGTTCTAAGGGAGGGGCCGTGGAAGAACACACGACAGCATCGCTGTTGTTATATCAGCAGCACTACACCGTTGCCCGCCAGTCTGTGATCCCAAACGCTGTTCCAACAGAACCCGTTTGGCAGATCCCAATTATACTGCCAATTTGGAGATATTTGTATTTGATTCTGGTTATGTATCTTCTCCATAGTTTGTTAGCTACCCCACACACGAACAAATTGCATAAGTAAGATGATCTGGTATTTTGAAATAGTTAAATAGAGAACTTTCAGAGGTAGATAAACAGGAGAGTATTCAGTATTTGGAATGGTAATATAATCATAGGACAAGAAGGGGCAGGGAATTTGGGTCAGAGTAGTGATCTTGATAACAGTCCTACAGGAAAATAAATTATTGTAGAAGACATTTCTAAAGACCAATTTGATAGTGAACTAAGGCATTTTGAGAGGCAATAACCTATTAATTGGATTTAATCTTCATAAAATGAATTCATGGCAAAGTATCTCTTTAAGTAAGCTAAATGGTAAAAATCCCTGTGAGTATAGACTACAAGGCATTAAACATAAGCTAAAGCCCGGGCCGGTTTGGCTCAGCGGTTGGAGCGTCGGCCTGCGGTCCAGAGAGACCTGGGTTCGGTTCCCGCTAAGGGCACGTACCTCGGTTGCAGTTTGTCCCCAGCCCTGGTTGGTCGTGCGGTGGCAGCCACTCGATGTGTACCTTCACATCGATGTTTCTCTCTCTCTCTCTTCCTCTCTCTCCCTCCCGCTCTATCTGAACAAAAAGTGGAAAAATGTCCTCGGGTGAGGAAAAAAAACAATAACATAAGCTAAAAGCAGAATGCATATATCTCAAAGCCCAATAAGTTGTCCTCCAAATTTAAGAAAACCACTGAGCCTTGTTGTACCCTCTGGTACAACAAGATTAACAAATTAGACCATTTGAAAGAGAAAAGAGTTCCAGAAAACAAACCCTTATGTCCAATTGACCACAATTATACTATCAAAAAATACATCTGAAGACATCACTGGGGTTCTAATGCTATTCACTAGACTAAGCAGATATTCCTTAGATATTCTTATTCACCACTGAGTGAACTATGACAAGTCTCATTCCAATTGAGAATTTAGTTGTTAATCCGTCTCCTTCTTCCATGTTCCCCTTCCCATAAAACCAGCAACCAATCCCCAACAAACCTGGTTTCATGTCAATTACTTGGTGAACGGAGTAGGATGCAATTCCTCACAAGACAGAACACTCTCCGGACCTGTAGTCTTGACTATTTACCTGGATGTTCTCTACCTGCCTTTAAAAAGATCCCAAACTCTGTTCAAACAGAACTCATCCCACCTGAGCCTTTCATCAGTGAAGTCTATGTCTCTTGACAGCATGAGGCAGTTACAAGACGATAGAGACTTTGTTCATTTATCTTTGTAAGATTATAAGGTTTAAGTTCTCTAAAGGGGGGAATAATACCATTGTAACGAGCTAGTTATTAATAATAGAAAAGGAGCAAAGGAAAGGTCAGACCTTACAGGCATGTCATTTTGGCAGTTTCACCAAGAAGTTGCCATTTCACAGTCCCCAGGGGCCACTGGCACATCCCCCACAGATCACTGGGGGAAGGGATCCAACAAAGGGGAGATAGATGCATGTGTAGTGAAGCTGGGGTGACTAGGGAAGGTGCCTGTCAGTCATACCTGGGAAGAAAGATCATTGGCCAGAATGGGTGGGGCCTCTGCAAGCCTGTGAAAATTTAGGAATACATAATCCCCTAAATAAAGGAGCTCATGCTCCTGACTTTTGGTTCTCTCTTGGCTCTCTTGCATGTGCTTGTGTGGCCCATGGCCATGTGAACCCCACATACAATAGACTATTGGACTGCAATTGGGAATACAAATTAAGCAAGCCTGATGCTAGACTGGACACTACTCCAACATGGAGTGAAAACTCTGGACACTGGCTCTGATTCTAGCCCAGCTGAAGCCACAGTTACATTTCTTCCTTAAGGGTACCAAGGAAAATTAGACACTGGAAACTCAGGGGGTTGATTCTACAGAAACAAAGCATTCTACAATATTTTATCCTCCTGTGCATGTCTCCGAAAATTGTTTTTCTTGGGGTATTGCAAGACACCCACTCCCACGAGCAACATGTGGGGATGTGGGGAGTTCTCCACTAGATAGATCCCACCTCTCCTTCCCTTCCCTTCACATGGTAGAGACTCAGAGAGCAGACTAATGAGCGGGCTCTGCTTCCCTGTCCCCCTTTCCCACCCAAACAGGTGCCAGTCTCTTCATGGCCTTAGGAGCAACTCCATCTACCAAGGGAATTGCAGAGAGCTCCTCATCAAATAGCCCCTGCCTCTCTGTTGAGCAACAATACTCCCTAACTCTCCAACCCCTGTAACAAAACCAGACGGTGTTCCTGCCACCCTGAACTACACGCAGTTCCCCGGATAAGCCGATGCCCTCTTCTCCGTGCCTTTATGAAGGTATTTTCCTCTGACTCCTTGCGTGTGCTGGACTCTTTCCATTGTGTTCGGCCACTTCTGCTAGTCTTTCAAGACACCGTCCATTTGGTAACATTGTTCCTCCAACTCAGCCTTCTCATCGATGTGGCCCGACCACCTGCGCTTCGTTTATCTCGTGACTGCGCTGCACCAACTACTTATTTGTTGCCTTCACCAGCATGACCAAAGCGACCCTGAGAGCAGGGACCGTCTCTAACCATCTTTATATCACAAACACCCAACAGTGATTGTCATGAATAAAATCTTGGTTACATGCAGACAGGGTGGGGCAAAAGGAGGGGTATAGCTGTGAGTACACCAGACACAGAGTTTATTCTTGTATTATTATCGATCAATTATTGCGTTATTTTCCGTACAAACTGTAAACCTACTTTTGCCCCACCCTGTAAATGACTTAATGACACTATCTGAGTCTTTTTCTGTTCCGCCATGTTACCATAGCTACCTTGAACTGTGTTCGAAGTTGAAAAGCCAGGTGTCTTCACCTGAACCCCACAGGAAACCAGAATTTCTCATTAAGATTCAGGATATGGCCCTGGCGGTTTGGCTCAGCGGTTGGAGTGTCGGCCTGCGGTACAGAGAGACCCGGGTTCGGTTCCCACTAAGGGCATGTGCTTCGGTTGCAGTTTGTCCCCAGCCCTGGTTGGTCGTGCGGGTGGCAGCCACTCGATGTGTCGCTTCATGTCGATATTTCTCTCTCTCTCTTCCTCTCTCTCCCTCCCGCTCTATCTGAACAAAAAATGGAAAAATGTCCTCGGGTGAGGATAAAAAAAAAAAAAGATTCAGGATATGTCCACTGTGATTGTGATATGAACTTTAAATTAAATTAAATCCAACAGATGCCCTTGGCAGTTTGATCAACTTTTCTCCCAACTGCTATCTGGATAGCAGATGGCATAAACAACTCAGCGTATATTTAAAAACGGATACCAAAATGGAAATCGTACAAAATATTTCAAATGTATTGGGTATTCTTTCCTTCACGGGTGCCTCTTCTGCGGACTGGCATCCTTGGCTAACTTCCAGACATGCTTTCTATACGTCTCTCCTGGATGGTTCTGTCCCGGGGGAGGGGGGGGCCTTTCACGGGCATCGTTTCCGAGGCTCGACGCGTCAAGGGTTAAACTCGAAACAGCGCTCTCGTAAGGCAAACGTCATCTTTCCCGTGTTTCCTTCGGGAAGCACTGAAACACGTTATCAGTGTACAGAGACAGGCAAGTGATGTACGGGAAGTCGCTCCGGCACCCTTACATGACAGTGGAGGGAGGCGTGCGACCCACTATCCCAGCGTGGAAGCGGGCCTCGCCTAGTGAAAACACTTCCTACAGAGCTCGTGAGGTAAGCCAGGGCGCAGCTCTTTACACAGGTAGTGCGGTTTATACGGCATTAGTGAGCTTATGATGATTCTTCTGCAAGTCAAAAATAAAACATGAGAAAACACGATTCTTGCTACCCAAAACATAATTAATCAGATATGATTGTTTTCAATACACTGCAATCTTCTCGTAAGGGTAAGGGTAGATAATAACAGTGGTAGAGGCTTCTCCATATAAAAATAAGCCATGAGCCCAACCAGTGTGGCTCAGTGGTTGAGAGCCGACCCAGGCACCAAGAGGTTGCTGGTTTGATTCCCAGTCAGGGCACATGCCCAGGTTGTGGGCCCGATCCCCGGGGTGGGGCATGCAGGAGGCAGCCGATCGATGTTCTCTCTCACTGATGTTTCTATCTCTCTCTCCCTCTCCCTTCCTCTGGCTCTAAAATCAATAAAGAAAAAAAAATGTTTAAAAACAAATAAACCATGAGACTTTGATGGATGGGGCACTCCGAACTATTTCTCTTCCTCACTACCCCAACAAATTAAAAAGGGACAAAGGCAATGTCAATACTGTGTTGCCTAATCTCAGAATTTCCTGGGCTTCCCAGAATCATTCTTCCACGTGTGGGATAAACAACAGAGAACACATTTAAACATGCTAAAGTTTGGATGTATTTTGCCAACAACCCTGCACTAGTTTGACCTTGAGTAGACCTCGAAACTGAGAAAGTAATGAGATCATTCATGGGTTGTCCCTTGTCACGCTGGCGGACACCTAGAGTGCAGCCACGAAATATTCGTGTGCTGACTTCTTGATGGATGGCCTGAGGTGTGAACACTAATAATTTAGTATTAGACGACTTACTAATAATTTACTTTTCTGCCTGCTATGTTAACGTAATGTGTCTGTAATATATTATTGCCTGGAAACCCCCCCAGCAATTATCAGGGGAGACTATTGAATCTGTATTTGGTACTAAATTAGGTTAAGGTCAGAGTTAGGGGTGGGATCTATATACTTTGGGCTTATGTGGCATTTACTTTTAAACTGCTGTTTCTTAACACCATACCTCTTGCAGAGCAGGTGATCCTGTCCTATCCCGTTTCACTGCGAACATAAATCAAGGTCATTGCCTTCATCAGGTGACTGAACGGAATACAGTGTAATCTTAATTGTGACACCCAGAACCAAACTAAGAATTTCCTCAAGGCTTTCTGCACGCATTCAAAAATGTAAATACGTAGAACAACAGGTTACTCATTGTCAGCCCTGATCAATTCAATTTGGCCAAGCAGACAGAAACAGCTTTCTTAAGTAGGAGCTATCCAGGGTCTCATTAGTGCAGAGGATAAAAAATGAAGGTCGTTCTAAGGTGGATGACTTCATGGTGGAAAATTTTAATCCTCCAAACACCTCCCAGAAAAGAAACCGAAAGCAAGAGGAACAATAACTGCCAGATATATTTCCAAATCTCGTTTAGACCACTGGACAAACGCTAAGACAGAAAAGAGTAGAGACTCTAAATATACCCGATGTATATTTATACAAAGTCAGGCTGACAAGGTTGGAGGCAGGCATGGATGTCTCTTATCAGAATGGCATATGGAATTATCCTCACACGTATCTGAATAAGGAGAAGTGGGCACCTCAGTATTCTAATGTGGCAGTTTCATGTGAATTTCATCTTAAAAAAGAAAAAAGAAAGAAAAAGCCACGTCAGGTCTGTAAATTGATTTTGTAAACTGGTAAAAATGCATTTTTCTATTTATTTTTTAATCCTGTCTTGTCCCACTTAAAATGATAGCATAAAAGTGATGATAACGTACGTACTCTGTTAAAATGCAAGCAAAGAAGGTGAGAAAACACAGTCAATAAACTATATTGTTTGGATAATATACACAAACATGAAACGTGCTTGCCTACTAGACGCGTTTTTGTTGATTTAAATATATAGTTAAATCCATAGTATGTATGCATCTATGAAATGAGGGCAATGACCGAGCCTAGCACTCATCTGAGCTGAAAAAGTAACGCTGGCGGCATAGATGCAGTCTGTTCTCTTTAACATTGGTTTGCACGCAGCTTTTACAAACAAGCAATTTGATCTTTAACAGGTGAAGCTACGGTAGGAAAAAGGTCATGTGTTTAGGCCAGCAAGACCATGAGGGAAAATAATAGTAAGATTCCAGTTAGACTCTGATGCTGATAAATCCACAGAACTGTCAACAGCTGGGTCCCGGGATTAACACAGATGTGGGAAGAGAAATGCAATCGGGCCGATGGAAGCACACACTGGGCTTAAGGACCTCAGCCAGCTGGGAGGTGCTTCTCGGGGCGGAAGGGACACCAGTTCGCAGGTACGGAGTTCTGATTCCTGTCTGCAGAGGCACTGCGTTTTCATCTGGAGCCTGCCCGCCAGTTCTACAGGCTCTTGCGGGATCTGGCCCACCTGGAACGCCAGAGCACGGCGGGCTCCTGTACGCTGGGGGCGCTCCCTCCCTCTCAGGACATTGGGGGGAAAGCAGGGCCGTCTCGGGGCTCCTGTGGTACCCACGTCCCGCTCGGTCAAGAACCAGGAATGCTGACCTTCTGCGTCTGCTGGTGTATCTTGGACACTTGGAGGGATTTAGGACGAACAGCATATTGAGGCGGTCTGGGCTTCCCTAAATGGATCGGACATCCTGTGCCTCATTTCGGGGAGCCCAGGGTGCCGTACTCTAGGCCACTACACGGGTCCGGTGTTGAACAGCCCTGTAGGACGGTGTGTTACCGGTACCATCGCACACCCTGGGAGAAGCTGGGCACAGTCCCCAGGAAGGAGGGCCTCACAGAGACCCTGCAGCAGTTTACTACGCGGCTGGTTACCTCGGCTCGCCAGCAGCCCCTGGGACATGCTGCAGATTCAGGAAGGCAGCATTCTGTGGGAGAGGTGACGCGAAGAGGAGCATGCTACCCAGAGCCCGAAGGAGTGCTGAGGACCAGGATGTTGGAGCAATCAAGGGCCAGAAGTCCCCCAAGACACTGGAGTGAGCGTTCCTGTTGGAAACAGACCAGAATCCACTGCAGCAACAGGTCCCCTTATGTCTGATGTCAGCTGGTTTCGGACGATGGGGGACCCTGACAGTGATCAGAGCGAAGAGGGAGGATGTGGTCAGTATTCTGGGCTCCACTTGGGAGCGTGGGCGTGGCTGGGTTTTCCATCCCCTTGTCAGTGCATCCTCATCTGTCGACAAGCCCCCTTTCCTGGGTTCTAGTGCTGCTGATAGTTCTGTGATTACCCTCCCCGGTACCCTGCTGTCCCTCGTGGTCCCCAACATCCCACTCACAATTTGCTAAATAGTCCGTTTTTAAACCTTCCTCAACTTTGTAAGTAGAGAAGCCATCTGTCCTCTGCAGGGTCCCTGCCTGAGTGGGGAGCCTGAGTGCTGGGGCAGAGTGGGGGGCAACCCGCGTGGGAGGCGGAAATAAACAGCCAGAGGCAGGAAACGTTCTCAGGAGATCCGTCACCAATGACTCGAAGAGCTCCAAGTCCTTTGCCTTCCTTCGGCATCTGTTCATTTGTAACAAGCGAAGACATGCTTCCGGAATCTAAGGTTTGTTTTGGCCTCCAAAGTTTTATATTTGCATTATTCTAAACACAGAAGCAGCTGGTTGACAGCGGTGTCACTCACGGATTCCTTCGGGTACTGGGCAGCCTCTTTGGTGTTGCCGAGATGTTCATGGAAGAAACAGGCTCGGGGGGCCCAGGCATGGCTACTGCACGCGGTTCCAGGGTAAGAGGTGGGAAATCCGGCCCTGAATTAATTCTCTAGCTTCTAACCCCCCCTGCCCCCAGCCCAGCGCCCAGGGCCCCGCCGTGGGCCCCCCGACTTTTCCTACGTTCCGGTCACACGCCTGCCCACAAACTGTCCCCTCTGTGCAGCTGCTCATCACTGTCCGCTGGGACTGAGGAGTTCCCGGTGCCTGAACCCCAAAACACCCTCCACCAACTCCTGGCGCTTCTGGGAACTGTATTTCTATTTTCCTCATGTCTTCCCAAAGTTCTTTGAGGGAGAGAACAGTGTCTATCACATACTTACATACTTACTTTCTCTGACCTTGCCAAGTTCATTGCTTATCAGAAGTACTTTAAGATGATTAAAAAAAAAAAAACATTAAAATTGTGATTAAAAAAATTTAAATTGTGATTAAAAATTACCTCAACGTATTCATTGTTTCACTTTTTAAACTATACCAAGAAACCAAATGCGAATGACTTTCATAGAAGTGAGGACATTGATATTTACCTTCTGAGGAAGGTCACCTAAAAGCTAGGGGGAGGAAAAAAACCTTTTCACAAACAAATTTGCCAAAATGTCCCCAAATTTTGAGAAAAACTTTACTTTCACTAGTTACATGGCATTGAATGTTACTGTTAAATTAAAATATTGTTAAATTATTTTCCAAACTGCATTTGGAGATCTGTTGTCTTTAATAAACCCTAACATAACCTCAGTATACACATTTCACTTTGTTTATTGCTGATACTTTTGAAAATCTATCTGAAATACAGAAGTTTAGATTCAGCATTTTACATCTTAATTAATAAATTAATTCATTTAGATTAAGTAAATAACTCAAAAGAGGAATAAATTCTATCGCGACTTTCTCTTCCAGGAAGCAGTCATTCTTTCCCGGGTGTGCTTTGGCACACCAGCATTTTCCGAGTTGACTCCTCACAGCAAGCTGACACTGGTCAGTTCTATTTTTCCTAAAGTGTTCTTTTCCTAAGTTACTTTGTACAGCTATTTGTTTCCAAGATGCCAAGAGCTGAATACATTGCAATTTTCTACCTTGAAATGTTGAACAAGAAAACACACACACACACACACACACACACACACACACACACACCCCTACTGTCTGTCCCCAGAATGTCCTTCACTGGTACAAACTCACACACCTGCTGGCTGTCCCCAGAATGTCATTCACTGGCATATCTTTACAAATTTTTTTGCGACCAATATTCTCAAACCCAGCTTTTAGTTTATGAAAAGAATAATATAAAAAACAAAACAAACAAACAAAAATACCTTTCACAATTTTCTGTGTTCAGGGTTAACATTTAAGTCTTATAACTGCTCTGCTGAGAGACATCCTTTTGTCTCTTCCGAAGGTGTCTGAATATTTCTGTGTTCTCTAAAATTGATTCAGCCTTTCATTTGAAATAGTCCTATTTTCTCTTGCAAATTAGCTTGCAAACACCAGCTATCTGGTGAGATGGGACCAAGTTATGGTTTTTGGTGACATCACTTGTAAACAAAATTTACTGTCTTATCATTGCATTCATTCAATTATCAGTGTTGCAAAACTAAGATATTTCTAAGATATGGATCTGTATATCTAATGTATGAGTCCATTAAATTGCTTTTATTTTTTATGTGTGCATATTGTCTGCAAGTTATTTTTAAAATCTTTACAATTAAAACAAAGCGTAAAATGCTTATAAAGAGGATAGGTCATCTGAAGGTCAGATATATAAACTAGAAAACACCATTGATACCACTGTAATTAGCTAGTTATTAATAATAGCAAAGAAGCAAAGGGAAGGCCAGACACTGCAGGCATGTCATTTGGCAGCTTCACCAGCAAGCTGCAATTTCACACTCCCCAGGGAACACCGTCGCATTCCCTGCAAATCACTGGGGGAAGGGGTCCAACAAAGGGGAGACAGCTGCATGCTCAGTGAAGTTGGGGCAACATCAAGAAGGTGCTTGCTTGTCAGTCAAACCTGAGGATAGAGATGGCTGGCCAGAATGGACAGAGCCACTACAAGCCCACGAAAATTTGGGAACATAATCCCCTAAACAAAAGAATTCTCTCTCTTGTTGCTCTTGTGCTCTGGGCTTGCTCTTGGCTTCCATGAAATCGCCCACATTTCCTCCTTCCCCATGTGGACCTGGGGACCCTACATGCAATGGACTGATGGACTACAGCGGGAAACACTACCCTGATGCTGTATGGGTCTGTGCAGACATGGAAAGTAAATTCTGGGCCCTGGCTCTGCTTTTAGCTCTGCTACAGGCAAAATGGAACATCTTCCTTGGCAGGACTGAGGGAAATGAAGCCTCGGAAACTCAGGGGTTTGATCCCACAGAAATAAAGCTTTCTACAATATCACGTCCTCCCGGGAAAGTCTCAGAAAATTATTTTTCTTGGGATATCACAAGAAATCCACTCCCAGATCAACTGGGGGAGTTGAGGACCACTCTTATCCCATAACACTATCAAGTTAATAATTAATCCCTAAAATGTTTTATTGGTTACCATGGATGAAACCACTTGATTGAAATTATGGTACAATATGTGATGACATTGTTTCTAAATCATTTAAAGTACAAAAAAGTATTTCTGTTCTTGCTCCACGAATCCTTGGCTCTGGGAACAAATCCTACTTTCCTAAGATTGTATGGAGGTAGTACTTGATTACTTTCCATTTTCAAAATTTCAGGCCATCATCTGAAGGAGAACATTGTGTCTTTGTCCTGTCAAGTCTAAATTATGGTGGGAAGAACACACTCTTTGAAGCGAGATGGTTCTTAAGTAAAATTCTTGCTTGGCTTCTCACTAGCTGCTTTACACTGGGGAGGACTTTTCATGTCTGTGAGCCTGTGCTGTCCTTTGTCAAACTGGGTAAAACGTGCAGAATCTCTGCAAGGAGGGGAAGAGCTGGCTACAACACGCAAAGCTCCCGGCACGCAGCAGAAACACACCTGGTGGATGCTGCAAACAGCGAGAAGACTGCCTGCTCCCACTGTGTACAAGTGCAGTAACACGGTCACATTTGACTCTAGAAATGCTTTTAGTCTGCTTCAAATTCTCTGCTATGGGTTCATTTCTGCTGTTAGTGCTAATGCATTTTGGATTTCCTCTCATTTAAAACTTTTATTATTCCTGTCAGGAGTCATATAGGTCATTGGTTTCCTTCTGGGTCTGTTTTTTGATCATTTTAGTGCTAACTTAAAGCAATGAAAAAACATTCATTTTTTTTTTGTATGTGCCCCTAGAGGGAACTGAACCTGGGACTCTCTGGTCCACAGGCTGACACTCTAACTGTTGAGCCAAACCGGCCAGGGCAAGAAACATTCATTTTTAAAAAATATTCAGGTCACTCTAATTGACCCTGTACTCCTTATGAATTCATAGAAATGTAGTCTATCAGCAAACTTAGTATAATGAGTGGTTAACAGCTGATTTGTATAAGATTTAATTATTAATTTTGATTTACTAGTAATAAAGGCAAGTGCACATTTTTATATTAAACATTGTGTGTGATTTGTAACAATTTAATATCTTTCATGTATTATTAAGTTCATGCATTATTACCACTCCGCAGCTTTTGAAAATCAAATTTTGCCTGGGGATGAAACAGGAGAAAGAAATAAAGGCAGGAATGAGTAAGATAGTACATTAAAATGAAAGAGAAAAAGCTGAATTTGCAACAAAAAGATAAGAGAGAAAAAAAAAAATTTTCAATACATTATTGTATATAGATATACATTATATAATATATTTTAATACTTTATAGATAGGGTGGACAAAAGTAGGTTTACAGTTGTGAGTACATGAAACATTTATTCTTGTATCATTATTTATTAGGGTATTATTTATTTTTATTGCAACTATAAACCTACTTTTGCCAATCCCTGTGTAATCTGAAAAGAGGAGAGAGAAAGGAATAGAGGTTTGAGAGAAAATGAAAACGTGAGATGTTATACCCAGGGGGGAAATACTTGTTATGTAAAATAACAATAGCCAGAAAGTAACAAGAAATTATTATGGGCCAAGTAACTATTCCAAAACCTTTAAGTGCATTATCTCATTTAACTTTGAAAATAACCTTAACAGGTAGGGATTATAATGATCTTTTTTACAGATGGTAAAACTGATGTTTTAACTGGCACCCCCAAGGATCACAACGTTTATAAGAAAGGATGATAATTACATTATCTACGTTATTATGTAGCAAGGCGTTCTAAAATGTATTGACTGCAACCATCATGTGTTTTTCTCGGCAATCTGGAAGTGGGCGGGGTTGGCAGGACGGCTCACCTCCCAGCTCTGCAGGTGTGCTTGGGGATCTGCAACCCCGGGGCTCACCTCCCAGCTCTGCAGCTGTGCTTGGGGTTCTGAACCCCGGGGCTCACCTCCCAGCTCTGCAGCTGTGCTTGGGGTTCTGAACCCCGGGGCTCACCTCCCAGCTCTGCAGCTGTGCTTGGGGTTCTGAACCCCAGGGCTCACCTCCCAGCTCTGCAGGTGTGCTTGGGGTTCTGAACCCCGGGGCTCACCTCCCAGCTCTGCAGCTGTGCTTGGGGTTCTGCAACCCCGGGGCTCACCTCCCAGCTCTGCAGCTGTGCTTGGGGTTCTGCAACCCCGGGGCTCACCTCCCAGCTCTGCAGCTGTGCTTGGGGTTCTGCAACCCCGGGGCTCACCTCCCAGCTCTGCAGCTGTGCTTGGGGTTCTGAACCCCGGGGCTCACCTCCCAGCTCTGCAGCTGTGCTTGGGGTTCTGCAACCCCGGGGCTCACCTCCCAGCTCTGCAGCTGTGCTTGGGGTTCTGCAACCCCGCTGCTCACCTCCCAGCTCTGCAGCTGTGCTTGGGGTTCTGAACCCCGGGGCTCACCTCCCAGCTCTGCAGCTGTGCTTGGGGTTCTGAACCCCGGGGCTCACCTCCCAGCTCTGCAGCTGTGCTTGGGGTTCTGCAACCCCGCTGCTCACCTCCCAGCTCTGCAGCTGTGCTTGGGGTTCTGCAACCCCGCTGCTCACCTCCCTGCTCCGCAGCTATGCTTGGGGTTCTGAACCCCGGGGCTCACCTCCCAGCTCTGCAGCTGTGCTTGGGCTTCTGCAACCCCGCTGCTCACCTCCCAGCTCTGCAGCTGTGCTTGGGGATCTGCAACCCCGCTGCTCATCCGCTGAGGCCCTGTCCCCTGCAGAGCCATCCGGTTGGTGCTGTTATCTACTGGCGCTTGGAGGGGTGCTGATGGCTGAGAGCACTTGAAAGATGAGGAAAATGAGGCACAATGAGCTGCTCGAAGGTCCCAGCGGGCTGCGAACATTGTTGGGATTGGGAAGCGCAGGAACAGAGGGAGGGAGGGAGCTGGGAAGCACTGGAGAGGTGGCTGGAGACAGGACGGTGGAGGAGATTCCGGAGCAGGTGTCGGCTGGTAGTGGAAGTGTCTGTGTGAAGACTAGCTGCAGCTGAGTGGGGAGCAGAGGACTGATTTCCAGGTCCTGGGAGAGTACCTCCCAATGTGACACTGAAACCCGCAAGAAAACGGAGCAGTGGTGGGCACATGCCAGCGAGCATGAACCCCAGACCTTCAGGGGACACAGAATGCAAATTGCGTGGGAGGAGAGGCAGTGGTGGACTGCAGTGAGGAGCGTAACGGCACCGTTGAGGCATCAAAGCTGGATATTGTAAGAAGGGCAAGCCCTGGCCAGGGTGGTTCAGTGGGTTGGGCATTGTCTTCTGCAGTGAAAGGCCACTGGTTCGGTTCCCGGTCAGGGCACATGCCCAGCTTGCAAGCTAGATCCCCAGTGGGGTGGGGGGAGGTGCAGGAGGCAGCCAACTGATGTTGCTCTCGCATTGATGTTTTTCTCTCCTTTTCTCTCTATCAATAAACAATATTTATTTTTAAAAAAGAACAAGAGAATAGACAGCAATATGAACATGAATTGAGTCAATTACAAGTCCAAAGTGTACCTTTTAACCTTTAGATATAAACACACCACACACGCATGCACATACACACACACACACAAATCACCAAATCTTTCTTGTTTCTTATAAATCCCTGGATAATTAAGCGAGTACAGTAGAACAGAACTCTAATGTTTATCAAATTCTCTGTTTTACAGTTAGGGAAACTTTAATTCAGAAAAGCCCAGGTACCAAGGACCCCTCCAGTGCTATCATTTGGGTACAAGGGTTTGCTGAGGAGACCGGGTTTCGGTCACTGTACTCTTTGCGGGCGCTAAGGCATCGCTGCCTATGCTTCTTTCGCTTCCTACCGCCTCTGCCGTGGCCAGCGTGGTAAAATGTGCAATTTCTAGGTGCTTTCCTGAAGGTTAAAATGCTCAGGAAACACACACTTTTCAAACTATTTGGTTTCCTAACTCGAAGGGAGGCTAAAATGGAAAACATGTCTTTCCTGTCTTCGTGGTTCGTCATGCCTGGTACCTAGCAGGTGCTCAGTTAACGGCTGTTCAATGTCTGAACTCAAATGGAAACAAAGTATCACACAGAGGAAAATTACAAACGCCATGAGTTTACCCTCAAGCCTAACCAGCCTAGTGAGGGGAGGGTTAAGCCCGCGAGGTGCATTAGCTAGCCCGTCAGCACAGTTTCCATGTCGGGAGCAGGAAGGTGGAGAACCTCCTTCCTAGGAGGTGGATTCAGCCGAGTTGATTTAAGAGCAGAAATCAGGTTTCAGCTCAGAATGCCTTTGGCTTCTCTGGAGAGACTACAAAAATAAACTTTAAGTTGCTTAAGAGAGATCACAGACTTCATAGTTGAGCCTTGTGACATAGAGTAATGATTTATGGAGACAGTGGTAACATTTTTATTTTTCTAAAGGTGTACACGTTCACGGTCTCTCGCTAACATTCCTGGAGAGACGCTGGAGTCGGCCCCGCACGACACCCGCCCCAGAACTTTCAACTCAAAGGCTCACACGGTCCTGGAGCCAACACCCCAGGCAGCCGCCGCAGCTGAAACACAGGCGATTATCTTTGTACATCAGACCAAACTAGTAGGAATCCAGGGGGGAATGAAACTGAAGACTTCAGACAACAGAAAACAGACGTTAGGTGCATGTGAGCAGGAGGCAGAGGCCGACGTGTTCCTGGGAGCCAGCGAAACGAGAGCACCCTCAGGATCCGGAGGCGGAGGACAGGTAGCTGGCCCGGGTCTGAAGCTCGGCCACATGCTGCCCCAGCGCACCACTGAGTCCATGCGAATCCTTCTGAGGGCTGGCTGTACGCCAGAGGGGCTCATTCCTGACAGGGTTTACAAGCCAGTGCACTGGGTATCACTGAGTTCTTGAAACGTTGAAAAGGAAAATAATGAAGTTTTAGCTTCATGATATACAGTATCCTTGGTTCGCAGAGCAGAGTGTTCCGAGACCCTCTGTGGATGCTGGAAGCCAAAGATGCTACCAACCTACATACCCTGTGCTTCTTCCTAGACCTACATCCCTACGATGGACTTTAGTTCCCAAACTGCACAGGAAGAGATGAACAACAAAACTAATAATAAAGGGGGACAATTACAGCGACCCACTGTAACAACAGCTAGGTGAGTGGGACATTATTAAGTAAAAGGAGGGCTCCTTGGCAGGTGCTGTGACGCCAGGACAGTGGACAGGGTGGACGCCGGCGCGGCGGACGGGGCGGATGCTGGGGCAGCGGACGGGGTGGATGCTGGGGCGGCGGACGGGGTGGATGCTGGGGCGGCGGACGGGGCGGATTCTAGGGCAGCGGACAGGGTGGACGCCGGCGCGGCGGACGGGGCGGATGCTGGGGCAGCGGACGGGGTGGATGCCAGGTGATGCGGTAAGTGACTACCTGGTGGGTGGTGAATACAGCTGGGTCTGCTGGGCATACTGCACCCTGGGTGGGGCACAGCAGGACAGCTGGAGATGTCACAGGGCTGTACAGAAATAGTGTGCAGTGCAAAACTTAAGAATTGTTCCTTTCTGCAATTGGGCGCCTTGAGCTTGGACTTCGCAGCCTTCAAAACTGTGATGGAGGGAGGTGAAGGAGGGAGGCAAGTGAGGGAGAGGGATGATGGAGGGAGGTGATGGAGGGAGATGATGGAGGGAGGCCAGTGAGCAAGGGGGTGATGGAGGCAGGTGATGGAGGAGAGAGGTGATGGAGGGAGGTGATGGAGGAGGGAGGTGATGGAGGAGGGAGGTGATGGAGGGAGTTGATGGAGGGAGGTGATGGAGGAGGGAGGTGATGGAGGGAGGTGATGGAGGGAGGTGATGGAGGGAGGTGATGGAGGGAGGTGATGGAGGAGGGAGGTGATGGAGGGAGGTGATGGAGGGAGGTGATGGAGGAGGGAGGTGATGGAGGGAGGTGATGGAGGAGGGAGGTGATGGAGGGAGGTGATGGAGGGAGGTGATGGAGGGAGGTGATGGAGGAGGTGATGGAGGGAGGTGATGGAGGGAGGTGATGGAGGGAGGTGATGGAGGGAGGTGATGGAGGAGGTGATGGAGGGAGGTGATGGAGGAGGGAGGTGATGGAGGAGGTGATGGAGGGAGGTGATGGAGGAGGGAGGTGATGGAGGAGGTGATGGAGGGAGGTGATGGAGGAGGGAGGTGATGGAGGGAGGTGATGGAGGAGAGAGGTGATAGAGGAGGGAGGTTATGGAGGAGGGAGGTTATGGAGGGAGGAGACCAACACAAAATGGAGCCCTGAGTGTAACTTTCCCCCTTACACTGAGTTACATACTCAGAAAAATATCTCTCTCTCTCTCTCTCTCTCTCTCTCTCTCTCTCTCCCTCTCTCCCTCTATCTCTCTCTTCCCCATACATAGAGAGAGGCTACAGTGCACATTTGGTCAAATCAAATCTCAGATAAGAAAAATATCTCGTAGCCAGGGAAATGTAATGGGCCAAATGCACCTTAGTCTTCACATGAAATACAATGATTTAGCATTTTTAGTAAGTTTTCTCTCCTATCAAAAGAAAAATAAAGGAGTATGATAAGTTAAAATAGAAAGTAGTGCAAATGTTCTCTGGTCTTATCAGAGGGAACTGCGTCAAACTGACGCCCCCTCACACGAGAGCTCTGTTTTGCTTCCACGAGTGGTTCCAGGGATCCCGGCCTTGGCGCGTCAGTCCAGCGAGACACAGAAGGTGAGTCCCGGGGACATGCACAGTCCTCTCCAGCTACAGAGGGAGGCCAGGAAACCGACGGGATGTGACCGCGATAATGCAGCATTTTAGAACGGACTTCTGATTATCCCATGTGCAGAAATGCAAGTACACAGATTCTCCAATGGGACCTCCAGGGGGTGGGAATAGGAAAGGCGATTGAAAGACAGGTAAAAAGAAAAATCAAACACTAACATCTGATATCATTATATGTTGACAAAGAATCAGCTTCATTTCAGAATACACATTGAGACTCAAATAATGACGCAAGAAACATAGACCGGCTCGACTGGGGTGGCTCAGTGGCGAAGCGTCGACCCTGCACCAAGAGGTCATCAGTTCGATTCCCCCGTCAGGGCACGTGCCCAGGTTGTGGGCCCGATCCCCAGTGGGGGGCATGCAGGAGGCAGACAATCATTCTCTCTCATCAATGTTTCTATCTCTCTCCCTCTTCCTTCCTCTCTCTCTCTAAAAAAAAAAAATTAATCAAGGAAAAAAAAGAAAGAAAGAAACATAGACTGAAGAGCTCAAACATCGCCGGCAGTCCAGACTGCCAGACCAAACATTTGTTTTGGTTTCTCTTCACTAAACATGATACTCGAGCAAATCGAGCTTACCCTCAATTATTCCTGTTCTAGTACCAAGTTCAATAAGAATGCAGGCCTCCCAGGGCAGAATAATGGACCCACAAGAGGGCTTGGTACAGAGCAGGCATCCAGAACTAATGTGACTGCCAAACATAATAAAATAATGAATCTACCTAAATTATGTCTCCCTAGAATAACAGGAGGTCTGCTTAATGTTTATATTTAAATTAAATCCTTAGCTGCTCCCACCTTCATGACCAAAGAAACTCAGGCCTCTCTTCTACCCACAGTGCCAGGGAACATGTTACATGTTTCCCAATCAGCCTGACTCGTGCAGGCCACGTGCTTCTTGGCCCTCCTGGGGGCGCTGGCTGCTGCCCCCTTGCTAGACCTCCCGAGTTCAGGTCGAGCTCACGGGGCTCTGGACTCTGTTGCTCTGTCCCAACCACTTGCTTGGTGCCGACGTACGTGGACATCTGCTCCCACACTTGCACGTTGTGCCTGGTGCTCAGCCTTTCGGTGAAACGAGATCATCGGGTTCCCTCCTGTGGGTTCTGCCAGGCCTGGAACTCAGACAACTGGGTCTCCTTTAGCGCTCCATTTACAGAACGTAGCCCCCAGATGTCCCGCGGTTTATCTGGGCCTGTGATCTGGCTGGCCCCCGGGTGTTTTCCCAGCACCCTCGTGTCCCCTCCCTCCCTCCAGCCTCCGGGCAGCTTTGCACAGGCTGCCCCCGCCTGCTGGCCTTGTCGCCTTCCCAGAGCCTGCATAACGCATCGCTTCACGTCTGAGTGCCCGGCTCAGACGCCACCTTCTCCGAGATGGCATCTAAACACCACTCTGCTTCAACGGAGCTGTTTGACCCAGGTCACTGTGTTCTGTTCGCTTGCTTTGGATACATTAATCGGATTTGTGCTGTCCGGAATGGTATTTTATAGCTCTTTATTTTGTTTATTTCCTCTTTTCCTGAGAAAAAGAGACAACTAGGAGCGCGAGACATTGTTTCATTATTAATCTATTTTCCCCCTACATCAGCAGCTATAAAAATAGTCACTCATAAAGTAATAAATAAAAGGGTAGGTAGCTAGCTAGCTAGATGATACATAAGTTCTCCTAGTACATCCCAAGTTAATGCAAATAAATGGATTCAAATTAATCCTGCGGAGGAGGGTGAGGGAGTATTATACCTAATTGCATATACAATACATTTCCAAATCTCTTTCAATCCAGCCTGAACACTACCTACTTGCAACTGAAGAACATTTTTCTTATGATACATTTAAGACGCTGGATAGAGTTTTGTTTTAGCACTGACGTAAGAGGGATGCTACATAACCAATAATTAACAAAGCTCTCCTTTACCTGGAACATTCAGAATCCAGAGCTTGGATTGCAGGTCCCCTGAGTCACGTAACTATCTCTATAGCTGCAGGGAAGTTCTAGCTCTTAATTTATTAATTAATGGAGTGCTCATCAGGTGTTTCTCAGTAGCAGGCAACAGGAGAGGTAAAGAAGACCGTGACTCTTCATTTTGAGAAACCCTTCACGAGTCTACATGGTCCATTTTTACTGTTTTTCATAGCTGCACACGCATTGTTTGTTCCCTTGTAACCACAAAGAATTCTCCTGAACAGGGTCGAATTAGCAACAGTTCTGCCTTTTAAACTTTTATTTATATATTTTGTCTAGGCCAGTGTTTTTTCAAATCACAGCCGTTTGATAATTGTTCATATTATGTGGACAAATTGCCAAACCAGTTAAATTCATATAAAAGAAACCCCAATAATGTAAGCAGTGTGGTAAGTCCAGACCGAGCCACTGATGTGGACAAATTCTCGTTCACTTTCCCTGGGTGCCTCTCATTAGTTGGGTTTTCAGCCTTTGTAAATGGGGGCGAAAGGGCCTGAGTTAGGGCCTGAGTCTGAAGGAAGAGACCAGGACGGGCAGTGACAAAGCCTGTGTTCCTGGTCCCCACCCTCTGACGTCACTGATTACTTTCAGAAGCTGGAAACTGATGGCCTGCAGGATGTCTGGGCGCCACTGGGCACTGACTCCCACCGGACAACCACCAGCTGAATGTGAGGAGCAGCTGTGTCCCTTGTTCACCAGGGACAAACAGCTGCTTTTTGTCTTGCGCCTGGTCCAATTCACACATGATATCACCAGCGGGGCTCCTGGAGGCCCCTGAGTTTGCCCCCCATTTTGGCATCGGTTTCATTATGTCAGACAACTGTGGGTAATACCCTTCGATCAAACTGACTTCACTTAAACAAAATACTTTTCCAAAGCGAATTTCATCTGATCGTCTCACGCTGTTGTGTGCTTTTGAGCACGTTTTCTATGCGCAGTCAGATTTATATTTGAAGTAGTATTTTTAGAGCGAAGTGTCCCGATCATTCTGATTAACTTAGTCGATCCTGATAGTGACAGGGATTTCTTTGGTTTTAAAAGGGGATGGCAGATTTTTCTCTCCTGCCATGGTAAACGGAACATTAGGAACTATATTAAATAGCGACTGGACACTTAGGATTTGTTCGGATCGCCGTTGTACATTCAACCGCTGCGGAGAAGCAGAGCTGAGGGCACTGCATTGTCTAAACCCGCTTTCGCCCTAGAGCAGAATTAATTTTTAGAATAAATCTCAGGCACCTTCCCCATTTCTCTGGCCACTGAACTCTTCTGCACCAAGCTGTTGGGAAATAAGTGGAGGTAAAAAAATCTTTAAGGCTTTGATTAGCTGTGTTTTATTAATGTTCATGAGATGAAGCGCGGTTGTTTGTTTAGTTGGTCGTTTATTTCATGTAGATTTAACACCCTTCTCACTAAGGTTCACTCTGCATCCTCTGAAGAATGCAATTTCCCAAATTGAAATTCATAGAGAGTGAGTTAACTTATTTATCATCTCCCTCACCTCTAAATAAAGTCATAAGCATTTTTAGGAAGCTGTAGGTTCAACTTTGCATAACTGGATTGCAGTGAAAATAATGGGCAGTTTGTCCAGCAGATGCACCGCAGTATTAGGCATTATCTTGGGTGAAGTCCATTGTGAAATATGCAACTGCTTACTTCCTGCGAGTTAAACAGGAAGTCCCTCTTCGTCTCTGCTGCGGCTCCAACTGGAGGCTGGCAAATGATTAATGTAATCTAGAATAATGTGTTTATCATAATTTTAAAGATTTTTCTTATTACTAATAATAAATAAAAATAAAATAAATATTTGTAAGATGATGTTAATGGTTTGTTGAAAAAGATCCACGTCCAAGTTTCTCAAAGGATATGTCATAGTGATCTGTCATAATAAGTGACATATTTGGTTTTATGAACTAAATTCTGCTACATTGTGAGAGATATACTGCAAAGAAAAACACACTGCAAAGCAGTGAGCCTCTATTTCCTGTTTATGCAAATAAAAAGATTATGTGTAAAAAAATAATGACACCTCTTTTGCTCATTCTGGCACGATTCCATTCTTTCTGGATTTTTACAATACATAGGTACACTTTGACACTTCCTCAACACTTAAATACTCTGTCAAATAATCAAGTGAGTTCTTTTTGAGAAGAGTGGTTAATGAAAAACAAGTTAATTATTGATATGTCACAGTGTCCTCAATTTATCTTACATATAAATAAATTTATAAATGTATCTAAATTAGTTTAAAAACCATCATTTCAGGAATAAAAGTAGATAACCAGGGAGCATCTACATTTCAAAGAGATAATTAGGTATCTTTTGGTCAGCTAATAATTGCCTGTAGAATTAAAAGTTCTTGTAACTGGATGCCTCAAATTAAACTAAATATTTTTTCTTGTAAGAATATTGTTGGTTAGAATTTCTTACTTAGTTAACATGGGCAGTATCTTAGTTATTGATATACATTGAAATTACAGTCACTAATTGCAAATAGTGCTGCTATGAACATGGGGGTACATATATTCTTTGTGATTGGTGTTTCAGGCTTCTTAGGGTATATTCCTAGAAGTGGGATCACTGGGTCAAATGGCAGTTCCATTTTTAATTTTTTGAGGAAACACCATATCGTTTTCCACCATGGCTGCACCAGTCTGCATTCCCACCAGCAGTGTACTAGAGTCCCCTTTTCTCCACACCCTCACCAACACTTGTTGTTTAATGATTTGTTGATGGTGGCCATTCTGACAGGTGTGAGGTGATACCTTGTAGTTGTTTTAATTTGCATTTCTCTGATGATTAGTGACCTTGAACATGTTTTCATATGTCTCTTGGCCATTCGTATGTCCTGTTTGGAGAGGTATCTATTTAGGTCCTCTGCCCATTTTTTAATTAGGTTCTTTGTCTTCTTTTGTTGAGTTGTATGAGTGCTCTATATATTTTGGAAATTAACCCCTTACCTGATGTATCATTGGCAATGATGCTCTTCATAAGATCTGGAAACAGCCCAAGTGTCCATCAGTAGATGAGTGGATAAAAAGGCTGTGGTACATGTACACAATGGAATACTATGCAGTTGCTTGACCTTTTCTTAATTATTATTATGTTATTTATTTATTTATTATTTTATTTTTGAAATTTTAAAATTGTCATTTATTGAACAGCAGCAACCCCTTACACACCTGCATTTAACAGGTAGTCGGATACTAACAGCAATGACAGTTGGCAGGGTTGGGCAACAGGTGATTTCTATTTGACTTTAATGTTTTTAAAACTTTTTTTTTTTTTTTTGCCTTTATTGATTTTAGAGAGAGAGGAAGGGAGAGGGAGAGAGAGATAGAAACATCGATGAGAGAGAACATCGACTGGCCGCCTCCTGCATGCCCCCTACTGGGGATGGGCCCACAACCTGAGCAAGTGTCCTGACTGGGAATCTAACCGGCACCTCTTGGTGCCTGGGTCAACACTCAACCACTGAGCCACACCAGCCGGACTGACTTTAATGTTTTTAATACTTAACTTATTAACTTTTTTTTTTTATTGCAGATGCCCCTCCTTTATTCCCCCTCTGCTTCACCTTTGACAAATACTTTTAATAGCCCTTCTTAATTCATAATGTATTCGTTAGTATTTGTAAATAAAAGGACTTTTAAAAGGTAAAGAACCACTGTAAAAGACACTGTAATTAATCAGTTCTTTATTCATCACTTAATATAGACAACTTGCTGAGCATGGCTGTCAATGGATGCCTCAAAAATGTCAGATGCATAAAGAACCAAATAATAATAATACCTGATTGGATACACTAAACATCAGGTAGCTGCTAGAAATTGTAACTGTTTCAGGAATTACTGTAATAGGTTATCATTAAAAAGCTGGCAGAAACACACCCACAGACTTAACTGTTTACCTACTAGATGAGAAATAAAGATCTCAATGAGGATAATCCTCAGCAAACACAATGGTATTCAGGTCTTGAACAATAGCTGGTTATAATACAGGGTCTTCTTTCCTTTCCAAAGTGGCCTCAGTGACACCTGGTGACAACACTGCGTGGCCTCAATGGCGTGAACAGACTTGACAGTCATCGCTATTGGGTGACCTCCCAGCTCTATTTTTTATTTCATTATCCTTTTTGTTTCTCTTTCACATGTTTTTGGTGACTTAATTCCTAGAGAACACTAAGCCACCGATAAATAGTCTGTCCACACGGTGCCTTAGGAAACCAGTGCGGCGACAGAGACAGTCATTAGACACTAATGTCATCCTCATCCACAGCCTGCATCTACTCCGCCACCTGTAAGGTCTCCATGTTCGCATGTTTCCTTGTGTCAAAATCTGTATGCTTTTTAAATCCCCTTTGCATCCCTTTCTAAAGAGCTACTTTGAAAAAGTATTCCTTTCTTGGTAAAATAACTTTTTAAAAAATTATAAATAAATAATAGCATTGGTGAATAAAATGGAATGTAACCTTCAGGAGATTTCCTTAACAAAATCTTTAAATGTGAAGATTAATAAAACCTATAATTTAATTTGCCAAATATTTACTGATTGCTGATCTGTGCCAAATATTTTTTTTTCTCTCTTTCTCTTTCTTTAAGAATTGAAGGGGATATCTGTAATACTTTCAACAATAAAGATAAGTTTTTAAAAACAATTTAAAAAAAACTGATAAACTGGCTGAGAGCAGAGTTACAAAAGCGCTGGACAGAATGTGACTGTCATGTACTGGAGACTGATTCCTTGGTTTCAGCTTGGGAGCCCTGGGGAACCGCTAATGGGAACCACCAGAAATGCTATTTCCTCAAGCATCTTATGATCCCATATAACTAAATACAGTTACAAAACAATAGCCGAACTTGGAACACAATAATTTTAAAATTATCTAAAGGACAAAAATATAGTTCATTGCAACTTGACATCATCAACCTGAATGATGCCCTCATCTGAATACAATTTAAATGAAGATTTTTCTACCAGAAGTCCTTCCCTACGCTGCAGGCAGGCATAGGGGTCTTAGATGACCATGTTGATCCCGAATGGCAAACGCTAACACAGGTGTTCTGTATAGTTACAATTACTTTGGCGGACATTACAATCAATAAAATTTTGTTTACCTTATAATATACCCTAGAAAATGCTATTGGAATACAGAGAATATACAGTGTTTCATTTTTATCTATCTTTTGATGAATTACAAAGACATGATGGTTAATTCTCAAATTTTCTTATGTAATTTTTCATCATTACCTAGCTTATACAATTAAAATAAATGGTCACACCCCACAGATGGGTGTACTCATGACTCTCTACACCGAGTATGAGACAGCAAGTTGTACAGCAGAGACAGGGTTAATGAAGTCTTGCTGAGGTGGAGCCCTGTTTCTGAGGCACCTGGATGCTAATATTAGAGGAGTATTTAGCCTGGCCGGTGTGGCTCAGAGGCTGAGTGTCGACCCTGCACCAAGAGGGTGTCAGTTCGATT
Organism: Molossus molossus; assembly: GCF_014108415.1. NCBI lineage: Eukaryota > Metazoa > Chordata > Mammalia > Chiroptera > Molossidae > Molossus > Molossus molossus. Next base: position 6,190,960 of record NW_023425366.1, on the reverse strand, counting down.
CCCGGTCAGGGCACGTGCCCAGGTTGTGGGCCTCACCCTCCGTGGGGGCATGCAGGAGACAGCCAATGGATGTTCTCCCTCATCCATGTTTCTATCTCTCTCTCCCTCTCCCTTCCTCTCTCACTAAAAGCAATAAACAAAAAAAAATATTGTAAAAAGAAGAGTATTTAAATGTTGGTCACACTGAACCCATCTTTATACCCTCAAAGCATAGAGAAGACCAGTTAATGATGCTGGTACATATTCTTAAGGTCTTCGCTGATACATTGTCTATGCTAGTTGGCACGAAAGGTGTTTCTTCCAGCCATTTATTCCTTAAAGTCGAAGCGCCAGTCTATACACAACAAACATGTTTGGAACTTACACACGGGTCTTGGTCCTGGTAAGATAACTTCATGTAGTCATAGCCAAAATGTGATTTAGGTAATATCTTTTATCTTTCTTTATATGGAAGTATAATTCACGCTACAGCTTTTTGGAAATGTACATTGTATTGGAAACCAGAGACCAGATTAGAACTTATTTCCATACATTTGTTCCCATAACTGAGTCCAAGTCGAAGAGGGAAGGACACAGAATGAGAATCGTTGCCTTGCGAGGAGGTTGTGCGTCTGTGTACAGACCAGTCAGCAGTCTCCAGGCTGGTTTTCCCATTAGGCAGACGCTGGAGGCAGAGGGGAAGGGCAGGGCTCGGCAGGCTGCCGCCTACTCTTACTGTCACTCACCGGACCTGTGAATGCTTTTCTTTTTTTAAGTAAAGCTACATAGTGACAGTGCAAATTAGTTACCATTTGTCAGGACTTTTAAAAATGTCTGTGGTAATACACTCTATTTAGAAAAAAAAAATCAATAACATAATAGCACAATTTCTCATTTATAGAAACATTGATCTCACGCACATTGCTGCCCCTCAGGAGAGGACATATACATTTTCAATCAAGATATTTTAGATTCATTTTTCAGTTCTATGATCTCAGTTATATTATTTCAATCGATCGTTATCTAAGTAGTTAATTGGGCTTTGTAAAAGAAAAAGTGAATTTTAATTTTGTCTTCATACATTGGCTAGAATATCAGCAGATAATATAACCACCTTTGTTTGCAGTGTTCTGCTTGTGTATGGAAACTTGCAAATGAGTGACATATATTCCTGTTTTTCAAATCATTCACTTAAAGTAGCTTTCAACAGCTCTTTCTCTGACTGGAGCTGGTCCCCTGTCAGAGGTCTCTGGGCTGCGTGTACAATTCAGAGGCCTCCATTCAAATCCCCGTGAACGGCTTCTGCACATAATTTCCTTTTGCCTTGGTTTATAGACTCCTTCAGAGCGGAGTCTACGTTTTGCCAGTCTCTCGGTTTTTGGCACTTAGAAAGAGGTGGTCCGAATGCAATCTTACAGACTGTGAGCACCGCGTGCAGGGCCTCCGCCTCCTTCTCTAGTGCACCTTCAGGGCTACGGTAACCCCTGGCAAAGGCTGGTACTAATGACACGGCCGAAACGAAAGAGGAAGAAATGCACACGTTTCAGAGCTGAAGTACAGGTAGCTTAAGTGATTTGCCTAAAATCACCGACATTTTGGGGGTGGAGGCCATTCTGGAATGCATGTCCCTAAATTCAATTCTGCCAGCTTCTCCCTCTGCTAGTCGGCTGTCTGGGTGAGTTAGGATGGATAAACTATGCCCTTTGGTGGGTGACAAATGAGAACACATGCCTCTGGAGGGGAACTGGAGGGTCACACACCAGCGCTTTAATGCTCAGGCTTACAAGTGAAAGATGACACAGCCCTTCAGAGACACTTGACCACAACTCTCACCGGGCCCTTCTGAACTGGAAGAGGGCTGGGAAATTTGCATAGTGTGGTGATTTGGTTACTAGTCAGCATCCCTGCCACATGGTCTCAAATGAAAATAAATTGGGTAGTTATTTAGATTTTCCAATTGAATCTTTTATTTCCTCTACATAGATTTTTTTTTTTTTTATCCTCACCTGAGGATATTTTTCCATTTTTTGTACAGATAGAGTGGGAGGGAGAGAGAGGAAGGAGACAGAGAGAGAAACATCGACGTGAAGGGACACATCAAGTGGCTGCCACCCGCACGGCCAACCAGGGCCGGGGACAAACTGCAACCGAAGTACGTGCCCTTAGCGGGGACCGAACCCGGGTCTCTCCGGACCGCAGGCCGACGCTCTAACCGCCTAGCCAAACTGGCCAGGGCTCCTCTACATAGATTTTAGTAATTAAACCCTCTGGACATTTTATATCTCTTTTTCTCTAATATTCATTATAGTAGGTTTCATACATCTTATTTTCTTTCTGGAATGCATTGTTATCTTATTTATATAGAACTGAAGAGCATTAGAAGATCATTAATTTGGACTTTATGCATTTTTGTGTATATTGTCCATGAGTTGGTCAAGTGATTACTTGTTTTTGAAGATATAATTTGATGTACAAATTATTAAAGCAAAAACCATCCAAAAAAGAGCAATTAAAATGAATATTATAACTCCTTTACAAATAATTTTCAAATACTGTTGATCATTGCTTATTTAATTATAAACAATTGATATTCATATTATTATCAACATAGACAAGGTTGGCATAGGATCTCTGTGATATGTGAAAACATACAAGGTGATATGTGAAATCACCTGACCTCTAGAATGGCATCTCTCAGGGTGAAATAATGCACAGAGTCCTTCAAGTCACAACAAAATAAAACATATGGCCCTTGAGTTGGCTTAAAATATTTGCATTATGTTACTCAAATAAATAAAAGTATAAAACTAGAAATAAGTTTCTTGTCCTTATAGGCCTTGTACACTTCAAACAAAGACAGTTTTACAAGGAAAAGTAAAGAAATACCAAATAAACATATCTTAGTGTAAATTTATGGTGCTGGGTGTTGTTTTGCTGACATCTAATAGTTGCACACAATGTGAACACAGTGCTGTTACGGCACTGGTTACTGTCGAGTGTGCTTTAACACAACACAACCCCGTGCTATGTAACTGTGATTACGTTTTCCAAACCATTTCTCCTTTGGACTCCGGCGAAAATTTTGTACCCCATTTAATATCCCATTTAGCTTTCTTTTGGTATAAATGTTTACTGATTAGCCCACAAGCCAGAATTATTTTAAATAACACCTCGTGACACAAACACTTCAACTACAAAAACAAATCCAGACTCTGTGGTTAGGGAATTCATCTGGCCCTCGATGCACAATTTGCCATGTTGAAACCTTTCTAACTGTGGCCAGTCTTTACAAAACTGCTGGGGGGACGTGTAGACTCCCTGCGAGCAAACTTGAAGACTTCAGAGAGAAACGTGGCGCTGGGAACGTATTATTTAGCTGCAAACCCTTCCTTATTTATTCTGTAAAGTCATTCCCTAAATTACATCAGAATTAATATGCAAGTTCCCATGTGTCGTAGCTTCATTTTCTTAGGTTCTTAACATAAATATTTTGTGATATTTGTAATTTAAACCAAAAAGCATTACATCTAATTCCTTTAATAATGAACTAAGGTGATTTTAGTGTGATAACACTTGAATCATAGTCACAAATATCATGGGAATGACAAGATTTGCAAAATTAATTATATTAGACATTATCTGACTAATCTGAGATTTTTATTCAGCTAGAATTCTACAATTCAAACATTTTTTGAATGGAACAAAAGCAAACATTATAAATTCAGACCAAGAGTAATCCCATATCAAGTAGCATTTTGCAAGTCATATTTCCTACCTCACCAGTTCAAGTAACCCACCATGGTATTGATTGACTTTTAAAAAAATAACATTTAAAGAATTCTTTTAGTGAGGAATTTATAAAGACTGCAAAGGAAATTGCTGAGAGGTACTGAACCTACTTCTATGAAATAAAATGTAGATTACAAACAGTTAATATAAAAATAAATATATCAAACAAATTACCTGTTAAAGATATAATATAGTTATAACATGGATTCTGAGTTTCTCAACATAGGCCATATATGGATAACTAGCTAGTGATATATTGGAATAGATTACAATACAAATATAAATATAAATGTAATTAAAGAGGATTTAAAGTATATAGAGATAAGGATATAGATAAAATGGAAATATGGTTAAGATTTAAAATAATCTGTAAGAATATAAATCATTTAAAATACAAGATATGGAAAAGGAGGAAGACACAAGGGATTCACTCAACTTTATCATAAGTAATCTAGTATCAATGTCAAAATGACATCGCATAATTTTTAATCCAATAACCAAGAATAACTAGTATCATCAGCAGTGAACCTCTGGCTTCTCAGTGTTTGCCTTCTCAATTTGATTATTTTTTTCTTCAAATATTTTAGGGCAAAGTTTAAAGGCTACCTCCTCTTGTCATTAAGTTTTCCCTAGAAAGAATACTATCTGAAACATCATTGCACGTTATATCCACCCGAAGCACATGCCTTTGTATGTTTAATAATGCCTACAATTGCAGGTCTTGAATATAGAAAATGCTAAAACCACGTTAAACAAAGAAGTTATTCTAAGCAGTCGGGATTTTGAAAAGGACTCTGTACTCTGATTATATGTGTGCATGATTGTACGTGTACCTTTGAAATACAATGTCTCAATAGCCACAGAGTAAGATTTCTAAAAGGAGATGCTGTACCGCGTACGTCCCCAGGAACACTGCCGGTATATGGAATTTTGTTTTAGAAAAGAAACGTAACATCCGATTTTAGATCCATGGAAGCAAAGTGCAGTTCACTCCAACACCTACGGAGAGACAGTGAGACCCTCCTGCCCGAGCCTGAGAACTGCGGGAAAGTGGGGCGCCCGCGGAGGCCGCGTACTCACCACCATCTCGTTGAGCGACACCCAGCAGTCGGGGGGGAAGTCCTGCAGGAGCGGCACCAGGAACTGCAGGCAGCCGTCCCAGTGGCACAGCAGCAGCATCATGCCGATGAGGTTGAAGATTCTCACCACCGCGCTGGCCAGGTCATACGTCATGTGGAAGATCTGTGGGCCAAATATGCAGTCAATTCTCAGAATCCAATTTTTAAGCGATCAATATCACCAATGTCAGTAGTCACTGACACCATGTACTGTAAGAACCGATTTAATACAAAGATGAGGCCCAGCAGGTGTGGCTCAGTGGTTGAGCGTCAGCCCAGGCACCAAGAGGTCATTGGTTCGATTCCCGGTCAGGGCACATGCCCAGGTGGTGGGCCAAATCCCTGGTGGGGGGCGTGCAGGAGGTGGCCAATCGATGTTCTCTCTCATCGATGTTTCTCTCTCTCTCTCCCTCTCCCTTCCTTTCACTCTAAAATCAATAAAAAATCAATAAAATAAAACAAAAAGATGAGAAGGACTATTATAAAGGGAAACAGAATTACATTTCTTTATCTTTACAGGGAAGCCTGGCACGCTCCTGTATGAGAATTACAACCACCTGTGGGTTCTACACCAAGAACAGACATAACGCGGATACATTAAATGTATGGGTCGTGTTTTAAAAACACTGCTTGTGCCAGTAGTTTTCATTTACTGTTTTTTGGGGCTGTTTTAAAACAAGGTAGCAAATTTGATAAAGTGCTAGCCACCCTCATCTGTTTCTCATTCCTTGTTAAGCTGATGGACTCACTGAAGGAGCAAATAATAATAATAATAATAATAATAAGCAGCTAAGGACTAAAAACCATTAACAAGGGGAGTTTAATTGAAAAAATAAAGATTGAGAATCAGTTGCAGTTAACTTTTAGCTATATGAGAGGAGTAACTTCCTGAATGGTGTATGTTGAACAAAATAGTGACCTTTGAGATAGCAGCTCCCTGGATTGGATTAAAAAAACAGTTGTGCAATATTTAAGAAAAGTAAAATGGTTATTTCCACATATACTATTTGTATAGCACAGGCTACCCTTTCCTATGAACTTTCTTATTGATATTTTTTAGAAATTAATAAATATGGCTAAGTATGCAAAGACACACCACCTTGAGATATTTAGAATCACATTTTATATAATTCACCAAAAAGTAGTCTAATTTTGAAGTAAGGGCAACAGGTATCACAAAATTATCTGAGAAACTGAAAAAAGCCCTGAAAAATTTATATTTTGATTTAGAAACCATATCTTTGTAAGGAAACTTCTATAATTCTTAAGAGATGTCTATTGAGGTAAGCAGAGGTAAAGGGACAGGACCGTTAGTTTTACTGTTATAAAATCACAGATTGTTTCTTTAAACAATCTTCCTTTTATTTATTTTGAAAAAAATTTCTTTCCTTTAATGATTTTAGTGAGAGAGGAAGTGAGAGGGAGAGAGAGATAGAACCATCAATGAGAGAGATAGAACCATCAATGAGAGAGAACATCGACTGGCTGCCTCCTGCATGCCCCCCACTGGGGATCAGGCCCACAACCTGGGCATGTGTTCTGACTGGGAATCGAACCAGTGACCTCTTGGTACATGGGTCGATGCTCAACCACTGAGGCATACTGGCTGGACTAAACAATTTTTCTTTTTGACACAGTGAGCAAAAAATAAATCTTGCTTTGTGGAAATGTACACACTGGTCGGAATTCTTTCTAAAAGTAAATTTGAGGTCCTAGATTTAAAGGTGACAGCTCATGTACTTTGATATTCAGACAGCTATACACATAATTTATTAAGGCACTGTGAATATTATTTTCTTCTAAGTTATTTTTAAATTTGTTTTTGTATTTGACAAACCCATTGAAAAGTCCTTTTGATGTTATTTCCTGTGATATTTCTTGGCCACTGGATTTGTAAATAGAAATTGCATCAACATTTTCATCAATAATTTCTCATTAAAAGTAATACAGTAAAACATAATAAAAAAAAGGTTTCTACTATTAAAGTAGAAAAAAATCACCATGGATGTAAACATTTTTGTTTAGTAATAGAAGTCTATATTTATGCCCAAGTATTTTCTGTCAAAAAAGTTCAATATGTATTTTGGGTAAGTGTCGCACTGTGGAAAAAATAGGGTAAAGTTACAGAACATAAACTCCTGGATCCAACAAGAAACTAATTGCCTTTCAAGTTGATTCTTTGCAGCAAACACAAACTATCTGAAACGCTGCCAAATCTGTCCATTATAAGGCGACAGGCAGCAATCCCCAGTCAGCAGACTGTGGAGGGGGACTTGGGATGACAATAACAATAATAAGCTATATTATTACAGAGAACTAGTGGCATTCTTAGTAGAGTTGACTTTTATGAATTTTCTAGATTGTTTTTATTGAATTAGATTTTCTTTGTGAAATCTTAAGGGATTACTTAGTGAATTAAGGATAACATATGCTTTTAGTAATTACTTCAGGTAAACCCTATTACTTCTGAAATGTTTTCCAGAGAAATATATATATAACCACTATTTAAAAAAAAAAAAATGTCTTTTTATTGATTTCAGAAAGAGGAAGAGAAAGGGAGAGAGAGAAATATTGATGAGAGAAACATCAATTGGCTGCCTCCTACACGGGATCAAGCCTGAAACCTGGGTGTGTGCCCTGACCAGGAATCGAACCAGGGCCCTTCCAGTGCATGGGAGATGCTCAACCAACTGAGCACACTGACTGAGCCATAACCACTACTTTTATAAAGGAAGTTACTGGGGAAATAAGGGTTTTCATAGCAACATAAAGCCTTTCTAACAATGTATTAGAAATACATTGTTTCCTTTCACTTGTCTTTTTTTTTTTTTTTTTTTTTTTGGTGCCTCCATGTGATTACCAAACTCCTATTGTAACAGGACAATCCCTAGAAATAAGTCTGTCCTCCATCCCATTTCCATTCCCAACCTCACAATGCTAGCTACAATACTAGTCTGAGATTTATATAAACTAAGTCTACTACAGAGAGTGCTTAGTCATAGTTCACACAATTAATTTCATAAACGGTCTCCCCTTTTGGCCCTTAACATTATGTGTTCAAATGTGATCCCATTTTTTGGAGCTGTCTAACTTTGGATATTTTGACAGTGGTCAATATCAGAGGCTAATTTCAAATGGTCACATCCAGGCATCTCCACGCTGATTTATCTCTGACAGGAGAACGTAACGACGTAGTGCTGATTTTGATGCCGTTCTGGGGCCCAGCCTGACTGTCTCCGGAGCTCTTATAATTCACACACTCTGGCAGGCAGCGTCATCGATCCCGTGGGACTAGTTCTTTAGAATATTAATGGTCCTGTTAAAACTCTGCCCATGGAAGACTGGGTCGAGAAGACCTGTTCATCTGGAGCTCATACATCTGTAGGTAGTCACGCTAACCCAAGCAGGAAACGTCTCACCTAATCTACGCCTTGCCACGATTCTGAGTGTCCGAGGGCGGCTCCTCCCTGAATCTATGTGCAACAGTGCCGAACTTCCTGCTCAAGCAAACCACGCCGTTAACCGATTAATATTTTCTGTTTGGTTTTTTCCATCTACAAGGTAAGCACCCTTGAGTAATGAATTCCTGTCTAAACCGATTATCCTAATACTGCTTCCTGCAAAGTTGACTTTGCACAAAAACACCACCACAGATGACGCTCGGTAGGTTGTTGCACGAATGAATGAAAATGTTGCAGGTTGTTGGAAATAATCGCATCAGTAACCACTGATGATCTGAAGAGTGTGACGCTTTTGCTTCTGTGGTTTAAACTAGGGAATTAAAATTTTAATTATTTTCTATTTTTCTATTGATCTGACTCAAAACCTAATTGGAGTGCTCAGGGTGTGAAAGACACAAAGACAGGCCATTCTGACCACTAGCAGTATACATTCAAGTGGTACTTATAAGAGTTAACTGGAAAAAAAAATTAAAATAAGTTTTAAAGGCATTTCTTTAATTTTTTTTTCATCAAAAACTAGACTACAAAACATGTCAGCAGAAGGCTCTTCTTTATGTGAGTCCAGCTCAGAACCTTGTGTTGCTCATATGACCTAGTGAAAGAATAGATCTGGTCACAATCCCCCTCCAATTATTCTTATAACAGTAGAATTCCAGAACTCTGCCCAGTAGGAGTCCAATGACTTCAGATGAGACAGCTAATCAACTTTCCAAAATTAAGAATGCTCTGATTAAGCTAATTTAATTCAGAACCCCCAGTCCTGCCCTAACACTTGCGGAATTGTCACCGTATGGACGATTTTTGCAAGTTTCCCCAGAGGCGGTGTGTATCCCATTCTGTTTCTAAAAGGCCCAGTCCCAATCTGTTGTACAGCAGAGATTCGTGAGTCAGCTGAGTTAGTTTCCGATGCTTCCACATCCTTTCCTGATACACTGATTTCAGTGTCTCTCCCTCTAATTACCCAACTCTGAAATCAGTGGGCCATAATCAGTTCTTAATTATTTGATCTGCTATGTTTTACCTGACCACAAAAAGTGTCAAGAGCACTTTAACACTTTTTTTTTCTTTATTGATTTTTTAGAGAGAGAAGAAAGGAGAAGGAGGGAGAGAGAGAAACATCAAAGAAAGAGACCGTTGATTGGCGGCCTCCTGCATGCCCCCCACTGGGGATGGAGCCCACAGCCTGGGCATGTGCTCTGACCGGGAATCGAACCAGTGACCTCTTGGTGTAGGGGGCATCGCTAAGCCACACCAGCTGGGTGCAATTTAACACTTTTCACAGCGTTCAGTGATCTGTCCTCAGTCTTCAACTTCACAGATAGGGGCTACTTATAGGCCAGACTGCTTCTATAACCTCAATATTCATTCACAGCTTCCAAGATACCTTCAGAATTCTAATCAAAGCAACGTTAAGGAAATCAAATGGGCCAGAAATGACAAAGACTATTGTCATTTTCAAGGTGTAAAACAAGGGTGGCTTCTTTGGTTACTTTATAAATCTGCACCTGCATCACTTGGCATACCTTTGTGATAGAGCATCTATGCCCTACGTTGACAACAGAATACAAGCATTTAGATGCTCAGTCTGTTCACACCTCACCCATGTCTAGGATTTACTGTGTACTCATCCTAATCAATGGTAAAATCAATATTGTAAGAGTCCTACTGTGCCTTTGGCCATCCTTACCTTAAATATGCCCCACGATATCTTATCAGGTTTTAGGTACAGAGTGTGGATAACACCTTATTGGAGGTTTTACTTGGTTTATGAAAGAAGAACACTCTTCACAGTCTCTCTTTGAACATTAATTTTATTAGTCCCCTACTCTATCCGGGATCTCCTTAGCCATGGCCAGAGCATGCCTTCAGAAATATCAACCACCTGGGCCTCTCAGCTCTAGAAGCCTCTGTAGACACCCAGACACAATGGTCCACTCTCCCATCTCACGCACGCATTGTCGCGGCTTCGTGATGCTGGGTGCTTTTACCCGGGGTTCCTCTTTCCATGGTCCCTTCCAAAACTCGCCCTACATGATCTCTTCACTCGTACTTCCCCCAGCCTCGGCATGAAATCCTTCCTCTCCTGCCTGCTCCTCCCGAGACTTAGGAGTCCCCAGCACTGTCTGCCCAAAGATCCGCCTCCAGCAGCTTTCTCCAGTGCAGTTGGTTCGGTTCTTTCCTATCCCTTGGGCCTTAGATTCCGATGGCACCGCCCTCATTCCCCACCCCCTTTGCCACTTTCAGGCAGTTATTTGTCGAGCTGGATAAAAAAATTTCTTTTTTCTTTGGTGATCATTCTATTAGGCTATCCTGCCCATACATTAACCTCACTTCTGGCATTGAACCACCCCTGAATCTCTCTACCACAAATCTCCCTTCACTAAGAACGTGTGTGTTTCCATTGCCTTTTCCCTACAAAATGTTCGTTCTGATCAGTCAAAACAGTCTCTTTCTACACCTGAGAGAAAACGGAAGATTGTGGCCACTAACATTTTTCAAGGATAGCAGCCCTATTGGAGGCCGTGGCTATACCTAACCCCACTGATCCTATGTGTATTCTCTCTCTCTCCATTTCTCCCCAAACCCATGACTATTCTGCTCAATTTCAGCTTCAAGTTTTCGTTTCCTAGAGGAAAGTGACATTCTGTGTTTAAATATCCTCGACTCTGCCCCCCCCCAAACATACATCGGCAGCTTTTCTTACTATTTTTTTCCTAGTCTCAAAACATCTTCTATTCAAAACAAATCCCTACCAAATGTTGACAGTAACCTGATCTTCTCCTGCAAGAATCCAAACAATTACTCCGAGCTCCTCCGCATGGTGAAAGCCAGCTCTCCCTCTCTGTGTGGACAGACGGACACTTTTGTAAAATACAGTACAAACGAATTAATATAAAAATCAAATCATGAAATAAACAAGATTTAATTCTAGCCTCCTGATTATGCTCATGGTTGTGGTGGCAAGAGCAAACTGCTATAACTACTTGATTAACTTTTTGTCCGAATCATTAACTTCTACACTAGTTTAACGCTAAACACACTTTATTTCAGGATAAGGTCAGCACTAAACTATTAGTTTAATAAATATAATTATTTTTATCTGAAACTCTTCTTGGGCAAATCTTATCTTCAAACTCAAATAAGAAATTTAAAAATGTTTAAATATAACTTTAATAATCTCTCTCCTTGTCTAGTACACAGTAGAAAATAAGAAAACAGTCAGAAGTGGCTACATACGTGTGTGTCACTGTGTGTGTGTGAAGAGGATAAAAAGGCAAATGACCACATTAGTAATAGTTTATGAATTCTGCGTAGCTCTTCCAAATGAATTTCCAAAACATTGTGTTTTTTTGTTGAGGATTAGGAAACAATTCATTTTAGACATAATAGATGGCTAATAGTCTCATTTGTATTTTTATAGTTTCATGTACATCTTTTGCTCACTCTCTTTTTTATAACTGCTGTCTTATCAGGGTTGTAATGTTACCTGCTCCAAGACGTACAAATTTAGTTATCTTTGCATTTTGAGCTACAAATAGTATAATTATTCTGGTTTCTGTTACTAGTTCATTTCCTCAGCATACAAAACCAATCACAGAAACGCGTGCTTTTTGAAGGGCAAAATTACACCGTACAGTGGAATGCAGAACTGTTCCTAAACCTGGTAAGAACAGATGTTTTGGAGACTTCCCCTCACGATGAATATTCTGAAGTCAGAGGGAGTTCAGTCTCTGGGCGCTGGCGGCAGCTATCAAAGTACACAGAGCCGAGAATGTCCGATCTCCTTCTGGCCACGCTATAAATCGTTTCCTGTGGACAGGATCTTCCAGACACATAGTAAGTATCTGTTAAACTTCTTGAAGTTACCAAGTAAGAATATGCCATATTTTTCCATTCCGTTCAGATGTAATTCAGAAAGAATTTGTGCACCAATCCTCAGTTAACCAAATTCTATCACACTGTCTCCAAGACACATCTAAAATGCATGATATAGATTGGTGGTCTCTTACTAGCATATTTTTTAAGTATATCCTAAATATGATGTCTTCTATTTTACATACATTCTGTGAGAAAAAATCCACTCCGATGTTTTGGGTGTCATGTTCATAAACTTTGTTGAAAACCACAAGTGAGGATAAATGTTTGGCATCTCAATTAACGTTTTTGACCTAAAATATTGAAAAGAGTAGTGTTTGTAGGGTGGTAAACATGTTTACATTTAGTCATATATATTTATTTATTTTTATTTTATTTTTTTAAATCCTCACCCAAGGATATTTCTTCCATTTATCTTCAGAAAGAGTGGGAGGGAGGAAGAGAGAGAGAGAGAAACATGGATGCAAGAGAGACACATTGACTGGCTACCTCCCGCACGACCCCAACCAGGGCCAGGGACAGAACTGCAACCGAGGTCCATGCCCTTGACCAGAATCGAACCTTTGACCCTTTGGTCCACAGGCCGACGCTCCAACCACTGAGCCAAACTGGCCAGGGCTGGGTCTAATCATATATATTTAAATTAGACATTACATTGCTACCTACATAGTGTATCTTTAAAAATTTTTTAATATTAGAGATTAATATAGTTAACATGCAATAAAAAGACACTAAACAAAACATTTTCGCCACATAAGGACTTAAACGTTGTCTATTAGGGAAACATAATGGGATGAATGGAATTCTAGTCCCAACTCCGCATTCATCTGTTTCCAAGACTGTCCCTTCGCTTCCCAGCGAACAGAAACGACGCAGCGAAGGCCCTCAGAAATGTCTTTGCTTCCGCAGTCAAGTTCCTTACACCCCCTGCTGCCTGAAGCAAGTGCAGTTCCAGACAGTGAAGGCAGGGGGCCCGCGCACCCAGAACTGGAAAGACAAACCAGAGGGGGACACTGTTCTATGGAGCTCATCTCCCTCAGCCTCTGTTAACAAAACAAATCGAATAAAATGCAACGATCAAGCTATCACCATACAAATACGTGGTAGAACGAAATGTAGCTGAACCATGCTATTTGGACACATTGCACAATGTCCTGCTCAACATCAACAGTCTAGAAAGGTCGTGTGTACCATCTGCCCGGAGGGGGGCAGCCAGCTTCTGAAACCTGTGGGAGAACAGGCTTCCTCCTGACCTTGCGGTGGTGGCCAGCAGTGACATCACTGTCATGCCATCTTGCTGCTCTGTCCACAGGAGCCAGTGAAGTCAGAAACACTATTTATCCGAGTGGATGTGTGTTGGAGATGCACTGTCTTGGCCAATGCCTTCTGGAAGGAACCACTAAGGACGCTTTGGGGTAGGAAGCCAGTAAACTAGAACTATGATTCTTAGTGAATCAGCCACATTTCAACATTTGATAAAACTCAGTAAGTGAAAAAACAAAATGAAACATTATTATTGCAACCCCCTGAAAAGAACACCAAAACTTCAAAAATAAACAACTTTTGACAAAGTTGCAATGCATCCCTGCCCCATTATTTGAGTTATCAGCCCTATTATAAGACTCTACAACTCCAGAGCACAACTGCAGGTTCTTTCTGGACTCACTGATTTGTTCTAATGAGCTGCTGGTCAACGCAAGTCATTGCTTGAATCCGTTTCCAACCTCTAAGGTACTCTCCTCCAAATAATTTTTCCTGTAAATAGTTTATATTTCAAAGTAAACTTTTATATTTAAAGATTTGTATTTCAAAATGAATCCAGAATCACTTTGTCGAGTTGCTCTCCCACTCACGAAATTCTGCGGGCTTCTGATGTAACCAATTTACTTCAGAAACGAATTTGTGCCCATCATTACTTTTTCAACATTATTAACTACTCACATCTCGACCTCCAGTCTCACTTTCCTTGAAAATGTAGTCCAGGTGGCATCCCAAGTTATCCTCTATGATTCAAACTTGACCGTGTAAATTCCCTGCTTAAACTCTTAGGGATGCAGAGAATCTTGGTGATGGCCAATTCTTTGGCCTTAATGATGTGAAAAGGCCCTCTGTGATCTGCCCTCTCCCTACATGCTCACCGTTGTCTGTCACCCCTCCCCTCTAGGGACCGCATGCTTGGGGCAGACCAAACTGTCATGGTGCCTGTCATGCAACATGACTGATCAGGGTCTGTACCTCTTCTTCTCCCTGGTATGATGCCGTCTATCCTGTCCCTTCACTGTCTGATGACTGGGAAACTTGGCTCAAACGCTGCTTCCTCAGGGAAGATTCTTTGACCTCTCCAGGGAGGAAGGAAGAGCTTCCCCCATCGGACCTCGGCCATAACTTTATAAATGGGTTTAACACTTGGCTATAACTATGTGTTTGTTTATCTGTGTCCTAGCTGGACTCTGAGCCCCTAAAGGTCAAAGACTGTATTGACAAAGCAGATACTTAACACGTTTGTACAACAAAAGTGAACAAGAGAAGAGGAAGGAAGAATAAAAGGAAGGGAGGGAATGGAAGGGAGGAAGGGAGGAAGGGAGGAAGGAAGGAAGGAAGGAAGGAAGGAAGGAAGGAAGGAAGGAAGGAAGGAAGGAAATGAAGCTCCTAGTTTAGAAAGAAGTGGTACATTTTCCTAAATGGAAACCTGTGAGATTATTATACATTTTTTTCCAAACACTCTTTGTGATAACAGAATGGACACTCTGACCTGGAAAGAATTCCAATCTTGTGCTTGCAATGAAATCAATTTATGTACAAGTTTTGTTTATGATTTTGATATCCATTAATTCCAAAGTATCTGTCATCCTTTGTCATACCCTGGTTACATGACCAATGTGTATATAGACATGTTCATCAGTGTAGTTTATATTTATTCAAGCTTTTTATCACCAAACCTTACTTCTCTGATCACATTGTTTTTTGTCTAGTTTATATCTTTCAGCGTCTTAGTTTCACTAAACTGTTTTTTGGTTTGAGATGGCTAGTCTTTGAAAAGGCCTATTTTCTTCCATTCTTTTTTCTCTGCTCATCATCACTTCCTTGTCCAGCGACACAAAAATCCATTATTTCAACCAATGTCTAATTAAAATTGTCATTTCTCTTCTCTGTTGCATTCTCATGGGAAAAGTCTATCCCAAGATGAACTGTCCAGTCTCTCCCCTGTCTCTGAGCATCTGCATATTGCTAGAGGGCACCCCACAACTGCACGACTAGATTTCCAGCGCTGTCCAGTGGGGCTGACCTGTTCCCAGGAAGCACGCATCCGATTCTCCCGGGAAGCTAGTTCAGACTCCCCACGTCTCCCAGAGTGCAGCCTGCTCGCCTCAATCATGACAACGTGTGTAACTGTGTAACTTGCAATTTTACTGGGAAAAAATATTTTCACTTACAAACATGGACGCCCATCCTTTCTCCTTCTTACTTTGGACCATAACATGTCTTTCTGTCTCTCACACCCCTGTTTTTTCCTCTGCCTTATCTCGCTATAACCTGAGTGCTCTTGAATCATCAATTACCCCCCGTCTTCCTCAGACTCTTCTTTACTATGGTTTTCCTCTTCAGCATTTAAACATACTTAAATCTCTCCTATATTAAATAAAAGAGGACATTGAACACACATTCCCCTCCATTCACTTCAATGACATCTACTTCTCGTTTTACATACATTAAATGTTTACACAGTCTACACTCTCGCCCTCTGACTTCTGAACACCTTGCACTCTGGGGTGGCCCACCGTCAACTGCACACATCCACACTGGAACTGACAGTGAGCTCCACGCCGCACCCAGTAAGCAGTCCCCACACCTCATCTGCTCCGTCCTCCGCACACAGCCTGAGGCGGCGCGACTCCCCTGCACACCCCGTTTCCCGTCTCCCCGACATGCAGTTCCTTGAGAGGTGCACTCTCTGCTCCCTCAGGTTCCACTCTGCACAGTCCCCTGGAGGGCTCCTCCATATCCGTGCCTTCAACGACTTACCGTAAGGGGACTCCATTACCTTACCTCTACTAAAGACAACCCTCCTAGTTTTGAAACCCACAATCAAGTCACTCTGGGGATGTCCCAGACCCTTAGACACCCTACCCTCTACATCCCGCTGAATTCTGTACAGAAACGAATACCTGTGAAGTCTCAAAGCAACCTCTCATGGGGGTGCTGACTCCACACTTCCTCTGTTCCCTCCCCTCCACACTCAGTTAGTAAGTGCACTCTATAACTCTCCCTTTGTAAAAGTTCTTGGATGGCAAAGTCCTTCAGTTGGCAATATTCTTTTTTTCACATGGGTTATTTCAAAACTTCCCAAATGTTCCCATATCTCTGGATGTGTCCTCCTCCACCCTGCAAGAACAATTTTCTTTCTAAACACAGATACGGTGATGCTACTTTCCTGGTTAAAAGTCTTCAACTCCATTAAATGGGAGATCAAGGCCAACATCCCAAGTATAAGACACGTGGCCTGTATAATCTGGCCACTGCTTATTTCTCAAGCCTTCTCTGCATCCCTTCCCCATAGCTGCCACATTATTTACTTATGAGTCTCTCTTCCTCCTGTCTCCATTACAATATAAACAACACTGGGGCGGGTCACATCTGTCTTAATTTCTGAAGGTCTTTGGAACAGGGTTAATTGTGACAAACATGTTGAATAATTGGATCACAGATGTGTGAAATCAACCACTTGTTAATATTAATTCCATTTCATATTTATGCAACATAAATAGCATGCAAAAATTGCCATTCAGGTATCATGTGATAAAAAATAACAAAGCGATCCTGAGAAAAAATAAAGTAGCTGTAGGTATCACACAAGCTGACTTCAAATTATACTGCAGAGTAATGATAATCAAAGCAGCACTCGCTGTATGGGCAGAAAAACAGACACACAGACCAATGGAACGGAACTGAGAGCCCAGACATAAAAACATATGTATACGGGCAAATGACTTTTGACAAAGGAACCAAAAACATACCGTGAAGAAAAGAAAGCCAGTTCAATAAATGGTGCTGGAAAAATTATAAAGCCACATGCAAAAGAATGAAACTAGATTACAGTATTTCCCCATGTACAGAAACTAATTCAAAATGTAAATGATCTCCACTACATACAGCCTGCGGAAACTAATTAAATCTGTTTCTTTGTTGTTTGAGTATCAACAATGTTATAGTGGCTTGTGTAATAAGTACATAAAATAAACTAGTGATTAATTAAATTTTGATCACACATAATGAGTGTATAAAAACGGTTTTAATTATGTTTATGGTTATTGTCACATGCTCTGTTACCGTAAAATTGTTATTAAATAGATTTGGCTTCTACGTTCTGAGTGCATGCTACAATTGCAGAATTTTAAAACTATTGCAGGATTGGCAATCTTCTTTTTGATGGTGCAAGCTATTTTGAGACTATTTTAAATTAATCAAAATGTTGGTCTCCTCTGCTATGGAATCTGTTATCAGAAACCCTACTGTGTTTTAACTGTATTTTCCAGATCCCTTATGAATTTCAGCTAACAGGCTGACCCTGTGACCGACACCAAGCCTGAGCCAAAACCTGGAGATCTGGACGTATTCCTATCGAACTGTTTGAGTTCAACTCAATAGAATTCAGTACTTCTGACAAGCCCTAAATGGAGGAGTCCAAAGGTTACTATCATTATTATCTGGGTTTTCACCCAGAATTCAGTCTCACAAATCACTGTCCTGCTTTCTGCTACATTCAGCACTGCTTCTGGCCCCACGTTAGTTCATTCTTTGGTATATTTATGTACATAGAGTTAATAGAAGAGAATACTTCTGTACTATGCTTAGTAGTTTATTTAGAGAAACATGCAATTTTATTTCAGACCAACAAG
This sequence comes from Molossus molossus, assembly GCF_014108415.1. Classification (NCBI taxonomy): domain Eukaryota; kingdom Metazoa; phylum Chordata; class Mammalia; order Chiroptera; family Molossidae; genus Molossus; species Molossus molossus. Next base: position 6,172,840 of record NW_023425366.1, on the reverse strand, counting down.
GGTAAAAAGTTTTTTTGTTTGTTTTTTTATTATTATTTTTTCCCTTTACTGATTTTAGAAAGAGAGAAAGTGAGAGGGAGAGAGAGAGAGAAACATTGATGAGAGAGAACATCGACTGGCTGCCTCCTGCACGCCCCCCACTGGGGGTCTGGCCCACAACCTGGGCATGTGTCCTGACCAGGAATCGAACTGGTGACTTCTTGGTGCAGGGGTCGAAGCTCAACCACTGAGCCACACTGGCTGGGCAAGACTGAACCGTTTTATATCTACCTCTATAATTATATTTCTCTATCCCCTTTCTTTCTAACTCTCTTCAAAAAGAATCAGCATTTCCTAAAGGGGAAAGAAAGTGTATTCCAGGGCCCAATGTCTGGGTGACATATACAGAATGAGAGGGAATCTAAAAATTGTAGTGTTACATTTTACATAAAAATATTTACAAAGCATTTTATAAGTACAGCAGATGAAAAAAGCTTCAGGACAGCAGTTTTACCTGAAGGGATGAAAACATTCTCAAGATTCCTACAGATGTAGTCGGTGCCGCCAAGTTCTTCCAAGGATTTACAGTCCTTAGTATTAGCCATGAGTCAGTTTCGTAGATGACCATCATGTAAAAGGGAATGCATGGGTTAGTGCATCCCCCCACGACTCCGGTTCACACTCTGCCCCTTAAGGTGACGCTATCTGGAGATGGAGCTTTTGGGAGGTGATGAGGTCCTGAGCACAGAGTCCTCCTGAAGGGATTAGTGTTCTGACAGCAACAGGCTAAAGAATTTGCTTTCTCTTTCCGCCATGTGAGGATGTAGCGAGAACATGGTCACCTGCAAACAGACGGCAAATGCGCCAGCTCTTGGATCTTGAACTTCCCGGCCTCCTCCACGGTGAGAAACAAATGTCTTATTTAAGCCTCTCCGCCTGTGGTATGTGTTGCAGCACCCAGAGCTGATTAGAACGGGGAGGTAATCATTGTACTGCTCATTTTCAAATGAGAATAGGCATATCGATGAGCAAATCTGAATAAACCACATACAGGAAAACAAATCATGCCTCTTTACATATTTAACTACCATGTTGTCAAGAGACTTTACAGTGAAACCACTACGGAGTGGCATGTCATAAAACCAATATAAAGTGAATACTATGCATTAGTGTGAAATAAGCATGTTTTAAAATATATATATATTAAATATATTTATTAAATATATATATTAAGTATATATAATATATATATATATATATATATATAAAATTATTTGAATTTATGGTCAAATCAATGTGTCTCCCTGGGCATGTCAAAACATGGAGAGCAAGTTCAGGTCCAAAATCTGCACAAGGTGACTCAGCAGCCAAGTCAGCTGGGACTGCAGGTCAGAAAGGAAACAGTGAGACCACCGCTCCCGGAATACTGGACAGAGAAGTGATCAATAGATGAGCAGTAGGTAAGTTTCAAAGTACAGTCAATACCAAAACATCAGTGGGAAGAGAAACTGGCTTTGACGGGGGACACAGGGCCCAAACTCTTTCAGGAGCAGCTGGACCACTGACCAGCTTGCTAGACTTGGGAGTCACTGTTTTGGTACAACTGGTCAGACCCAGAGGTGCTCAGAGAGTCCCATTCATTCAATTAGTCGGCGCCTACTGTTTTATTTAGATGTCTTCGCTTTGCCCATTATTTCGGATTCATCTGTATTCTGGACCTAGACCAATCCTTGCCAGGGTCAGTGGAAGTGCCCTCCGAGTGTCTCCCTGTCTCCGGGCTGGCTTTCTCTCGGCGAATTCTTCTTGATGGCAACATGCAGGGTTCTCGACCCCAAGCTCTCTTCCCTACAATCCAGCTCACCCCTTCGGGCTGTGTGACCGCTGGAGGCTGCCCAAGCCAAGCACCAGTTAAGGGGCGGGGGGAGCTAAAGGACCATTTAATCACATATAACGTTCCACTCCACGTTCCCCTTTCATTTTAATACATTGCGCATCTTAGGCTATAAAGACCTATTACATCTCGATCATCCTTTGAAAAATGAAAATATAAAGAGAAACAAACAAACAAAAAAATTAGAAATGACTTCTTTCATTGGCTTCCCCATCTAGATATTATTTCTTTTCTTTAAATAAAACTAGGAAGCCCTGGCTGGTTTGGCTCAGCAGGTAGAGCATTGGCCTGTAGACCAGAGAGTTCTGGGTTCGGTTCCCACTATGGGCACGTACCTCGGTTGCAGTTTGTCCCTGGCCCTGGTTGGGGTCGTGTGGGTGGCAGCCACTCGATGTGTCTCTCTCATGTCAATATTTTTCTCTCTCTCTTCCTCCCTCTCTCCCTCCTGCTCTATCTGAAGATGAATGCAAACATGTCCTCGAGTGAGGAATAAATTAATTAATTGATTAATTTTTTTAAATGATGGAAAATGTTGCTTATATTGACCACGCACACTTTCTCATTTTCCACACCTGCCTTAGTCCAGTCCCGTTCATTTATTCACCTCCTCTTCTTCCCAAAGTTCTCACCAAACCCTCTGTCACGTCCAATGCACGCTTTGCGTTCTACATGTTCTTTTAATTTCTCAAGGGCTTTTCACACCTTATCACTGACTTTTGGCAGCTTTCTGCTCTGTACACTCTCAAGACATTCACACTATTAGGTTTCTTTCAGAATCATTCATAGATTTCTATTGTTATTGTTGCCCTTTTGTTGAAAATTCCCTTTTCTCAGCTAACTTGTCTCATCCTGCTTCTGCAAAAGCTCTTTCTATAGGACACATCTTCATTACTTTTCATTCGTTCATTCGTTCATTCATTCACTTGCTTATTTATGTATTTATTTTACTATGTGCCCTAGACTCACAGCAAACTCAATGTGCCCCCAACTAAACTCATGTTTTCTTTCACCGAACATTCTCTACTTTTGGTCGTTTTAGTCCGTGGCAAACACATTTATCCAGACAACCCAGAAATTTGAAATCCAGCCTTAACTATTCTCTTTTTCTTCAACTTATCTTCTTATTTTATCTCCTAATTTTTTGTGTGTGTTCATTGCCGTTTTTCATGTTTCTTGACTACGGATAACCTGTACTGTCTTCATTTTCAACCTGGACTTTTGTAAGGGATGACAATCACCCAGGGACTATATTCATTGATGAAAGCCCAGAAAAAATGAGAGACAAACAAAAAAGCAAATAGGAATTTTATTTAATCTTACCACTATGTAACTGTTGTTACTATTTTGGTAGAGTTCTTCCTAGAGATTGTGCCTATTAATATGGTACTTTGTTTCTATATAATTATATACACATACTTTTTTTTTTTCAAATTATAAGTGAAATTCACTTAGAAAGTTCAAAGGTAGCAGAAGTGAGCCTGTTGGGCTGCGTGGGCTCAGGAAAGAAGTTACAGAAGCAAAAGAAGGGCCCTTGGAGCTTAAGAGGAGAGAGGCAAAGGTGAGGTGCCTGGAGGGAAAAAGGTGGGCGGAAGGAAAAGTTGGGGGTGTGCTCCTGAGAGGAGGAAGAGCATGCCTCATTTTATATATATATATATATATGATATATTTTATATTATAAATTTGTATTATATTATAAATTTATTTATATTTAAATTATATTATATATTATATATATATAATTCAATGGAGAAATCAATATTTACATTTCTGTAAATAGTACTTCATTCAATTATACATAATGGGCTTTGCCCCTAGATAAATGTTGGGTTTATCGTTATTTGTTGTAGGTCTTCTTCTACACTTATGAATGGCACTTAAAATGTCATATATAAAAATATTATAGGTCAGGTTCTAATTGCTAATATATTTAAAATATCTGCCTCTTAATTCATTGCATAAATGGGCTAAAGTTTATTCATCCAATCTGCTATGACTGAACATTTAGTGAACCATTTTAAACACTGCTTAAAATGTAGATAAATCGCATCTACAGGAAGAAGGAAAAGAACGGGTGCCCTCGGCACTGCACACGTGCCTGAATGATCTAACGACCTCCTCTACTTCCAGTTTCATTTCTATCATCCTGCAATTAAATCATCAACAGATGTAGATGACGTTGGCTTAATCATAATACAATCACTTTGTGAGATCATTTGAATCTGTAAACAGGGATCATTTCAATGCTAATTGATTTGTTAGATGCTTCAAAGAAGAGAGTCAAGATCACTTATTCATCCACGTGTGTCTACAAGGCAGACACGTCGCTGAGTGCTGATGAATCGCAGATGATCAAGTCCAGCACAATCCCTGGAACACTTATTTCCATGTTATGATAAGCAGCTCTTCTGCTCTATTAATTTGATTTAAACAAGGGAATATTAAAATTCAAACAACCTTTAGAAAAATTATACATGATAGTCTCATCTGTTGGGGAAGAAAAAGACACCTAGATAGGAAGAACACAGGACGAGGGGCAGATGAGAAGCGGGCACACTACCATGGCGGTACGCTGCAGTCTCCAGAGGGCTGTGAACCTGGTATGTCTACAGGGCACAGAATAAGGAGCAGAAACACACACAGGAAGAATGTTAGCAAAAGTAACAATCAGCTCGAGTCCTTCCTCTGCGATACTAACTCGTACGTCCATCCAACAGCTGTCTAGTATTTTAATACTGAAATCCAGTATTGCAACATTTGTGTCGCTATTTAAGAGGTTTAGTATTTAAATCAAGACTGAAAACCATTCACTTATAGTTACACAAGATAATTTTAGAACAATGATTTGTAGTGTGGTATTAAGTCTTTCATGTAAGTGTAGATAAAATCTCTATCCCTCAAAAACATGTGTCTTTCGCAAAAATCTAAGAATGTACCTTCCCCAAGAAATGGCAAATATGAGAGGATGATCTACCCATCAACTGGCGGGGAGCTCCAAGGCTGTGCGAAGTCACATCAGGCTACGACTGATACTCTTAGGAGTACTGGCTGCCCCTGGGGAGAGGGCGATAGCTCAGCTGTAGTGAAAATACCGGTAGTGGGACATCCATGCCATCGATCATAGTCACACAGGGCAAGCTCAGAACCTGGCAGCCCATTCACGTTTCCTAGGGTGTGTGGCTTGAACGAGACAGGACGTGCTCTGATAGTTGTACGTTCACACAGGTACCTTTCAGCGTACCTGAAGGGTAGCACTCACTGTTCAGAATCAGCCCCAGGCAGGTTGCGGAATGAGTAAGCATCTCCTAAAATCACACAATTTCTTAACTGCAACAGTCATCCACAAAGGTGGCATCGGCTTGTTCCTTTTTTTTTTGAGGTAGAATGAATAGGAGCCGAAGAGAATCAAGGCCTTGACCATCACACATCTAAAACACAAGGGCTCGTGCCCTTCACTCCCTCGAGTGCTTTTCCCGTCCACCTGCATCAATTTCTCTTACTCTGCAACGGCTTTCACCTTCAGAATACTCTGGAGTGGGTGTGTGTGTGTGTGTGTGTGTGTGTGTGTTTCTGTTTTCTTCTCCATTTCTAATAGATCTCTTTGTCTTTGGTATCCCTGATCATCTTGAGTAACAAAGAAATATTTTGGTTTATATTTACATTTTGCTGAAACAAGTTGAAGTTATTCTAAAATCTCTCAGTTAAATCTCTCATGATGCTTTTACCCAGAGTCAAAGCAATCGATTTTATATGAGGGAAAAGGTACATTAACATATTTTGACTTCTGTACAAGTTTGAATTGAAACCTAATTTTAAAAATATTAGTTCAGTCTTTGAAGTACCGGAATTAAAATGCACAGGCACTAATGATTGCCAAATTATTCATCAACATTTATTTAAATATTTTTTTAAAACCCTTTCCTTGAAGTTAATAAAAAAGGCTTAGCTACTTTGCAAGTCAAGTGGAGAATGTATTTTCTATACAAAACTCATGTCCTACTTGTCATAATAAAAGACAAAAAAAAAAGACTGACGAAAGCAAACACAAACATGTTTCTCACTGGGCTGCAATGATATAAAATACACACACTAGAATTCACTTCAAGGCATGACCGCACTTCATTCCAAACTATTAACACTCCTCCCGATAAGGAGGATGCAACCCTGCACTTAAAAACAATCTCCTGCTCTTTATTAATAGTGTTTTCTTAATTTTTAGCTATTTATTTATTTATTCATTTATTTATTTTTTATCCTCACCTGAGGACATTTTTCCATTTTAGTTCAGATAGAGTGGGGGGGGGGGGGAGGGGCCGGGGAGGAAGAGCGAAACATCGGCACGAAAGGAACACACCGAGTGACACACACCGAGTGGCTGGCTCCCGCACGACCCTGACCAAGGCTGGGCTGGGAATGAACCGCAACTGGGTATGTGCCCTTGACTGGAATTGAACCTGCGACTCATTGGTCCACAGGTCGATGCTCTAACCGCTGAGCCAAACTGGCCAGGGTGATTTTTAGCTATTTAAATTTACCATGAAAACTTGTCCTTAAATCTATCATAGGTCCTGAAACTGGAATATCATAATGGAAGTTTAGGGTATAATAATGGAAATGGCTTACAGGCAGCCCATGTATTCCATTATGGATATCATGTATGCAGGTATTTACATTACATATAATATGTGTATGTGTAATATATCTTTCCCTAATGATGGAAGACAACAGCTATAAATTAGAATGTACAGAAAGAAACCTTAATTACATTTTTTCAGAAAAACCTTTTTGTCTTTATTCAGAGAAACCCTTTATACTTACATATAAACGGGAAAACCAAAGTAGCTTTTTACTCCATTTAATAACAGAGTTTTATTCTTTCTCATGGAAAAGCTGTAATATTCACAAACAGAAATGGAGTTTCCAAATGACATATCCAGGCATCGAGCACAAGCAAAACAGAAACAGTACACACTGCTCACAATGACTCATAGTTGCAGCACTTATTTTTTAAACTACTTTAAAGTATCTTTTCACTTTAGGTTTTTTTTTAGAACGCTTTAAAGTGGCCAAGGTTGCTTATGGATTTCTTGACTGTTCTTTGCCTTCTCTGACTGAATCTATCTCTTACAAACTGAGGTCTCGGGGTGGCCTTTCTTTCTGCTGGGAAGTCTCCCCTCTGCCCCGGGACGACATGGGAGCTCCGCCCACGGTCCCGCCGAGGCATACTTGTCCGTCTGTCCTCTGTGGACGGTGCGCCATGTACATTACAACGATGCTTTGCTCTTCATTACAGTCCTAGCACTTCACATTATTTTTAGCTTTTCATAAAACTCGGTAAATATTTGTCAAATTAAAATTGAGAACTTAAACAAATTTGCCAGATAATAGACCTAGCTGATTTTACCCCATCCTATTTCCAGGACACATTTCCAACCTCCTGAAGGTAAACTTCAATGAGCCACAGCAAACACGCTAGGACACGACACCCCGTCTAGTGGCGTGTGGCTCGCTGCATGTTCTCACTGTCGGTCAGATGGAGGGTCGGAGGCCCGGGATGCAGACGGACGGGACAGAGGGGCCCGACCTGGGCGGGGTCAGTGAGAAGGTGCTGGAGCCCGGAGAGTAAGAGGATTCATTTCTGCAGTGACGGGATATCGTGGGGGTCTGGTGCCCAGAGGACGGAGCGATGGGAGGAATGGGACTCGGAGGTCGTGGCCGTCGTTCAAAGGAAATGATCTGGGCAGTTAAGGGAAAATCTGCACTGAAGAGAGAGACCGGGGCCGCCTAGAGGCAGGTGTGTGCCCGGCGGGGTGTCCTGTGCCCTGGTACCCAGTGCACCTGCCTTCCGCAGGCCCCTCCTGTCCCATCCTGCCTCTTAACTGAGAGGTGGGGGCAGTCTGGTTGAGGGAGGAGAGGAGGGTTATGATGCTTCTGGTGAGTCCCCCCCTTCCATAGAAGAATCACTATCACAGAGACACAGGTACGAACCTACCTTTGTCTGCTGCTAACTGTGATTCTGAGGAGCTAGTTTACTCTCAGAGCCTCTGTGTCCTTATTTATAAAATGAGGACACTAAGGTTACCAGTGTGAAGGGTCATTGAGACCCTCCAGAAAGAAATGAAGGCAAGCGTTTGACGGACACCCAGTCAGTGACCCTGGTGGGCCTGCTGTCCGTTTCCCTCCCGCTGTCCCGTCCCGGTCTCTCCTGTCCTGCTGGCGAGGTTTGCTCAATGACACTCGGATTCCCCGGGCGTCAGGAACCTGGGGAGCTGAGCGGAAGGACACAGGCGAGCTGGAGCCTCCAGAGACGGCTGCTCTTCGGGGAGCTCCCACGGCAGGAATGAGGAGGCGAGCAGGTTGGAAAACAGCAGCGTCACCAAGAGGCAGGACGAGGGGCACCCAGCTCCTCGCCCACAGTCTGTCCGCCCAGTTCTTCCACGCGGACGGAAGGCACGTCCGCGGTTTTATGTAACAGGCTTTGCTTTTGCTGAGGCCACCTCTCCATACGGTCCCCTCCCCCTCCGAGAAATGCCCCTCCTCAAGCTCCAGCGAAGATCTGAACGTGCCAAGAAATACCCAAAGGTGACACAGGGCGGGGTGACTTCCCACAGCAGCTGGGGGGGCACCAGTGAGGCCAAGGCAGCGGGGACCCACGGGGGCATTGCTGAGCCTCCCCAGCCCTGTGGACGGGACCGACTGCCTCATACTAACCTGCACTGTCATCTCACACAAACGAAGTACGGTACAGACTCCCTTTCTGCCTTAAAGAATCTTTTTTTTTCCATCCTCACCCGAGGACATTTTTCTATTTTTTGTTCAGACAGAGCAGGAGGGGGAGAGAGAGAGAGAGAGAGAGAGAGAAACATCGACGTGAAGGGACACATCGAGTGGCTGCCACCCGCACGACCCAGCCAGGGCCGGGGACAAACTGCAACCGAGGTACGTGCCCTTAGCGGGAACCAAACCCAGGTCTCTCCTGACCGAAGGCCGAGGCTCTAACCGCTGAGCCAAACCGGCCAGGGCGAGAATCATTATTCTGAGTATCCAGCATGTTTCTAGTTGCATGTTCTGCCCTCACTGGTAGGAGTGGCAGCGCCACCCAACAGAAGTAGCTCCCTGGGGTTTCCAGGAAAGCCCGTGGAGAAGGCAGGGGCGACTCAAAGAAGAGGGGTCACCTTTTGCCCTTTTCCTTCTTCCTTCTAAAATGAGGACATGCTGACGAAGGCTCCAGAAGTCATACGGTGATGATAAGTGACCTGAATAATGGAAGCCAAGGGCTCAGGTTGGTGGGGCAGAGAGAAGGGGCTGGCCTGGGCGCCCCCTGACGGGAGCTGCGTGGGGCCTCTGGACTCCACTCCCCAGTCTGGGTCACCCTGAACACCATGAACAACAGCTCAGTCGATCCTGACTGATCCAGAACTTAGACGGTTACTATGTTGGTCTTCATAAAAAGAGGTCGGAACGTGTTCGCCGTCAAGGTGAATGTCAGCCTTTGGTCTGGAAGTGGGTGTCGATTCAGGGCCTGAGCTCACATGGGAGCGTGGGGGCTGCTGGCCCAGAAGCCCACGGGAAGGGCTGCTCCGAGGTCTGGACGCCTTGGGGACACAGGGCACAGGTGGCAGTCTGGCCGCTAGAAGCCCAGCCGCTTGAATCCTGGCCAAAACTCAATTTGGGTGAACTCATTACCTATGCATGTGCCCGACTGTCCTGATAGATTTCACTCAGCTGCGGTAGACTGCTTAGCTTCCTCGTGTTATCACTTATTACATTTGCTAATGGAAAAGAGAAAAAAAACAACAACAACTGTTCTAGGAAAGTATCCAAAAGCAAACTGATTGGTTTGTACTTCAATTCAGGCTGCAGAATTAGTTTACTTCAAGTAAGTGATGACTTTCGGCCATGTGACTGTCTCCCAAACACACATTATTCAGTTCTTTTTCCTTAGGCTTATTTTATTCAATGTCAAACACTGAATGGAAACCATGTTCTTTTCCTTCCCTCATCTCTTTCCCAGTTTTCTGATTTGTCTTCTCTTTTTTTGGATGCATAATTTAAAATCTTGGGACATTATCAAGAAAAATAGTGAAAGTATAGAAAACAATAACAAAGTGATATTTTGTCTTATTAAAATTATGACTAAGAAATAAAATTATTTAAATCTTATTTGAATCATTACAAATAATTTCTACTTTATAAATTCCCAACAATTTGTGTAATAGGTAAGTACTTATGAGTTCAGAATTAGGTTTGGAAATTATCCCCCTACATGGATTTTGTAATAAGAGGAATTGTAGCTATTATGTATCTATTAATTGCTAAGTGCTTATACTTTTAACCTTCAAGAACGCCTCAAGATTGGTCTTGGATGGCTATCCAATGATCTCCATTTCACAGACGAGCAAACAATGGCTATAAAATTGTTATCAAGCTGGACAAAGTGGGGCAGTATTTTAAATCTATGCTGTCCATTGCTGGAACCTTGCTTCTTAACCAACAAAATAGAGATAAAGCACTATTATTCTGCTAAGCATCATATAAAAGATCAATATTACATGCGATGTTAGACAAAGATTATGCACCATAGTCCCCGGCGCACCAGCTACACCTCTGTCTGCTCTGTGAGAATCACTCATTCTCTAACAGCGAGGACACAGAAAGAAATTTTAAGGTACATTTTAAGCCAATCAATAGAATGAATAACAAAACTGCCTAAAAATCAAGTGAATCACTAACAAATAAATGATGAAGTTTCAATTATCTCAACTTCTTAACAAAATCTTAGTGAAATATTTTAGAAGTATTGTAAAGGTATATTATTATGAAATGATATTTTACTCTTGATGAGTTTTTTCAAATGAAGAGATAATTCATGTACATCCTCAAATATGAAACTGATAATAGTAACCAAATTATCTCCTTTAGTTGGCAAAGCAGATAGTCATGACACGCTAGTTGTTTAAAATCTAGTCTCTGTTGTCTAATTTTTGTAAGTATTTCTTCCATTTCCGTTAGTGGTCTGTAATTCATCAAGTGCCTTGCATCCCCTTTACCCGTAATTGTTTCTTGCTCTCTTACGTTGTACAATTCCAATACACAGCAAAACCTGAAACATTCTTAATAGCCAAATGAGCTGAAACAGGAATGTCACCACCTTAACAATTCTCGGTCACTGGCAACAATGTAGTCAACAATAATTTGGGTACTGAAAATTGTTCCTGATTAATATACTTCAACTGGAAATCTAGTACTTAAAATCAGCACATATTCAAGAATTTAAAAATGGTGAGCACATGTTTTTTGAAGGCTCCCGTGACCACCTGGGTGAATCACTAAAAACGACCTTCTCCCCACATTTCCTGGAAACCACTTACTGCTCCCACACACCTGACCCTCTTACCCTGCGTTGAATTTGTTTTACAAAACATGTTTGATTTCATAACATTATGTAATTTATATTTTATTATGTTTATTTCTGTATGTCTTTCTCTTAACATAAAAACTTCACAAGAATGGAAAATTTTTTCCTATTTTTTTTCACAGAAAGATCCCAAGCCCTTACACACTAAAAGGCACTTAAATATTTGTTAAAAGACTGATAATACTTTGCATTGAGGAACATTTTAAAAATTTTTAATTTTTCCATGTTACAGAAATTCGTATCAATCAAAGGACAGGGACTGTTAATATTCTGTTGTAATAAAAAAAAAAATGATAGCACAAGCCAGTTGTTTTTTCATTGAATTCTGAGTGATAGTCCTTTGACATATGTATGGCATTTCCATGTTATTATAAAATATATTAAAATGCTGTAGGGGCAACCAGAGTTCATAAAAACCAATCTTTAAAGCCCGTTCTAATCATCTTCACACCGGGAAAAAATGGTAGCAATTCAGCAACTCCGATGGTCGCAGTGCTATAGTGCTTCAAAGGGTTGTGTGGTCAGAGCATCTGGGGGCCACACCCAGGACCCTGTAAACAATATCCTAGCTACTTCTATCCCTCCATCCAGTCCTACGTTTGGTGCTTAAGTATTTTTAAGTCTACGATATGATACTGAGTGTCGTGACCACAGTTCTGTCGAGAAATCAAGGACCCACGAGCCTTCAACTGTCACCCGCAGGTCCCAAGGTTTGTGTGATGAGAGGGTCTAGCCCTGAAGCCTTGGTTGTACAATTCGCCAGGCAAAAGAGTTACTCCCACAAAACCCAATTATATCACATCTCTGCCCAAAACATGTCATGATATATTGGGAAATCCTGACATGTACCTCATTGATTCTGAAACAGGTGAGGCCTCAAGAAATTCTTGAGTAGGGAACAGTTCGTCTCGGGTCCGGAAGAGTGGGGGACACTGGGCACAGGCCTCACAGAAGGCGGGATCTGCTGCTGGGGTGTCAGTTTGGGATGGGACGTCCCAGGCGGGGAAGAGGGCAGAGGTACAGCCTCCAGCTGAGGGATGTGAAGTTTCACCGGGTTTGAGGAGAGAACGTGTAATCATTTCGTGTGATGGGAGGCCAGGTATGTAGACGAAAACATAAGCATTACGGGTGAAGAGAGAGGTTGAAGCGGAGAGTCCCAACCCTGATAGAAAGGCATTTCAATTTCATTCTGCAAGCAACAGTGGGAATTGCTAAAGGAATTCAACAAGAAGATGACAGCACAGTTGGGTCAATGACATGGTCGAACTGGACCCTATGAAACTGGACCCCAGCTTCTGTTTGGTCAGGTCCACAACCCTAAGACCACCCGCTTAAGTATGTCTAGTGAAGACACTAAACGCTTCAGCCAGATGAGCCTATGATGATCAGCCTACATTGTATCGGGCACTGTGTGCAGGATGAGTCCACCAAAGCTTGTCCCTCGTCTCCAGAAGTCCCCAGCCTAACGGGAGAGGCACCAGCAGGGTAAAGCAGAGTCAGCTTGCAATCCAGACGCCTGCGGTGCTGGTAGGATAACAACTAGCCAGTCTACACGGGATGAACCACTCGGTTGCCAGGTGAGCAGGTACAAATGCAGACTGTCCGATTAAACGTCAGCTTCAGATTAAGAACTAATTAATTTTCTTTTTGTACAAGTCTGTCCCAAATATTCCCACTTAACTGGGGATCCTCTGTTTTATCTAGAAACCCTTCTGACGACGCTTCCTGAAGAGGACCTTCCTGGAACAGAACCTTGAAGTACAGGAACTAACCAGACGGAACGTGGTAAAAAGAAAATTAGCAACTGGAGAAATCCAAGAAGGGATGAGAGAGGGTGGCGCATTCAGCAAACTGCAAGGACATTGAGGATGGCCGGGTCACAGAACGCCAACAGTGCGGCGCAGGAGGTCCCTGCGGGAGGGTGGCCAGGAGTCAGCGCATGTGGGGTTGGCCTAGCGGGGAGAACAAGGATGACGCCACCCTTTGCAGAGCTAACGGCCCCTCAGTGACGCCTGGCAAACGTATGGGCCATCGCTACTGACTCAGCACCTCTGAAGATACTCTTTATTCCTCCTAAACCGTCATCCCAGACGTTCTCTTCCAGCCCCGGGGACCTCCCCTTGTGGGCATTCTAGTCCACGTGCTTTGCTTTCTTCCTCCTGGAGATGAACGGGGTGCTCCTGTTCCCAGACCGCCTCTGCCAACTGCCCCCCCAAAGTCACCTCTAGCGCAGCGGCCACCTCTGCGGTGACATAACCATCACATCGAACCACTCGTGGTCTTTTCTTACTGCTTTTACTCCCTTCTTAGGGGCAAAGGCTCTCTCTGCAGCCGACTGTCATTCCGGGAGAGGCAAAACAGGTGTACGGTGGTTTGTATGGGAAATGACACAATGACTCATCAGTAATAACAGAAGAATAGACTCTGTTTCGTGGGCTCACAGCTGTAAACCTATTTTTGCCCCACGCTGTATACCCAACTTTACTTACGTCAACTTTTGCTCTAGAATAGATCCATTTTTTTCTACACACACTGGACCTTTCTCCACAACCATCCTTTGCCCAGCCGGCTACACCCACTTCTCCGGGGCTCTGCAGTCAACCTGAGCTTGTGAGAGGCACCTGCACCCGGAACGGAAGCTGCTCTCTAACTGCGCGCCCCACGCACCCCCTGGCTCCCTCCGTGGCTGTGAAAAGCTCCTCCTCTCCTGAACCGTCCTGAGGCTTGGCTTTGGGCCCCCCCGTTCTTCCTAAGCCATCTCTCAGCAGCACACCAGTGAATGACACTCAGAGTCTGTATATGAAGGGTACAAGTTAGCATGCCCCGACCCAGAACCCTAAAATGTTATCTGACACACGTACTTTGAAATAGCTTTTTTTTCTAGAAAGGTATATGCAAGCTCACTCATCCTTGGCAAGCCTTGTCACGTCCAACCTTATCCAAAACCAGCATCAAATTTATTTTTTCATCTCAGACAGTGTTTGTACAAAGCGGCATCCTGCCCAGAGAACACACACTTTTGGGAGCGTATCCTGATTGGGTACAATCCTCTGAAACACAAAACTGAATCGGTGGCTGTCCTCGGGGTCCTCTTGGGGGCCAGGCCTTCGCCGTGCCCCGGCCTCTGCGTGTGATCTCAGCATCCACAGCCCGAGTCCGGCCCTCGGTAAGCCACAGCTCCCCGAAATGCCTGGCCTCCCTGCGCTGGCTCATTGGTTCGTGCATTCCTGTATCCCGCCAGCCTCTCGGGTGCCCTCGGAATGAGATCATTTTAAGTGGAGTAAAATAACTCCGGCTCTTTGGGTTTTTCATTTCAGCTAGAAAATTCAAAGGAATATTACGAGGAATGAATGTGAAGAATAGTATATAGAAATGCTTTACGGAAGAAAATTGCACTTCTTCCAGAAATGATACAAAGCCTCTATAAGAAGGTAAGAAAATAGTGAAAGCTAGACTCAAATCCCTTACCTTTTCATGAGTTCAATATCTGACATCAGCCTAGCAGATGATTAATAAGCACTACCTACATATAAACGGAATATCGTGCCAAGTGGACACTTAGAAAATTTTGTCAGGACGTGGGAATATATAACCAAATATTAAAAAACAAAAAACAAGAAAAGCAATTCAGTCGATCACACTTCACCTGAAATTTCCAGATACTCACTGAATTTCTGGGCACTGGTTTTATCACACAGATTCTGCTAACGCCTGTCTCTGCAGGGATGAGCGTGGGACCAGCTACTGCCCGAGCCCCGGGAACACGGCCACCACGTAAGGCAGTGGCCTTCACCCAAGTTGCCACCAGGATTTTCAATACATGCAGCACCTGACTATTTAGTCAGGGCACTGACCTCTGTCCCCTTAGCTTGTCAAATAAAAAAATGACAACAGCCAACACAACGGCCACCTGGCTTGCACCATAAATATATAGGTCATATAATACAGTCGCTCCTCGTTGATCATGTCGCATGATAAAGTCGCTTCTGATTGGTTAATTCTTGGTACTAGCAACCCTTCTGTACAAGTAGAGGCACCTGAGACTTGAAAATGTCACTTTGGAACAAAAAGGGCAGGGAATTACTATTCTTATTATTTTTTGGTAGAAACCCGTCAAACTTATACCTATCGTTTTGTTAGATCAGCAAAATATAAAACTTTCAGTGTGCTGCAGAATTTTAGTGATTAGTTTCTGTGCCATGAGATGAAAAGTTGATGATCGCTGGCATGGTAACGCGTACTGAGCCACACAGCGCCGCTCAGCAGGGTCCTTTCAGGACCGCAGGACAGGCCCTGGGCACGGGGAGCCATGCCTACCTTCCAAAAACACCAAAAACAAACTTCAGTGCATTTTACGGTAACTTCAACCAAGGCTTGCAAATCCTAAACTTCGCTAAATAAGAGAAGAATATGTAATTTTAAGTAAAACCCTCTATCTGTGCCTGCGAAATCCTTTGCTAAAATTGTGTCGAGTTCCGTGATTGCTGGAAATCATTCTCTCGTTTTAAAATCATACTGTTACAGTGCATTTCAAACACTGCCCTCTAGGTGATAAGTACTTACCATCATCCTCTTACTTTGGTTTTTATTCTCAGAACAACCCTTTGACATATCACAAGGAACTGGAGGAGGGAAGTTCCCACAAGTCGCTGGATCAGCCAAGCTGGGCTTTCATACGATTCAGTGTCACTTCTAATCCGCTCCAACCTGAATGTTCCACGTTGTTACCGAGCAGAGTAACTGCAGACCACTTCTCATGCAGGGTTTTGTAAAAATTTTGCTGGCCACTCTGTAAATACACCAAGGCTAAGCACGACTACTGTTTTAATAGCTGCTTTGACTCTTTTTCTAAATGCATGTATTTAATAGGATATAAATATATTAATTTTAATTGCCACAAATAAAAGAATAATAAAGCTTCGTGATCACCAATAGACTTTAATATGTATTTTAGTTATAAACTATCATAATGTAGAATATTTCATATTCTGGCAAAAAGTAAAGCTATTTTGTTTTAAAAAATTATATTCTAATGTATCTATGGTCATGATTTCCCCTTATTAATGTAGTAGTTATATATATTCCTTTTATATAAGTACAATTTTGTGTACTAAGATATATATGCTTTTAACGAAAATTTACAATTACAGGTTCCAGTATTTTACCTTTCTCTTCCCAAACTGATGATTTTAGTCAGGTCTCCACACACAAACATGTTAGCAATATGCCGAGATATACACATAAAAACACATACACACACTGCATTGGTCATTTATAATTTTGAAACTTACTAAAGATTTGGCAATTATATTATAATTTTAATACACATATCATATAGAATATTATAATGTTAATAAAGACCTTCTGTGGAAACAATTCTGTCCTTACTGAGAAAATACACTATGGATGTTTATACAAACCAAGATACTGATGACATCTTCATCAGTCAAGTTTGAAGAGTTTGGGCAATTTCAAAGAATGCAAACTTTTTTACTTGAAAATTGATATGTTCTAGATAAGGCACTTGGTCTAAACCCAGCCCTGGCCAGCCTACAAACCCAGTTAAGAAAGCAGACTGTTCATGCCATTTTCGGGTGGATTTTGACCGTGCCAGAAATGAATAGTTAAGATCAAAACTTGCTAATTCATTTACTTAGAATGACTTTCCAAGATTGTGTGTATCTATTGATGTAAAAGTGTCGCGAACTCGCTTTGCTCCGCAAACATCATTGCCAGAGAAGCGCGGATGAGCCGGTGCACCCCGCACACCACTCGGTCTCGGCCTGCTCTGGGCCTGCGCGGGTCTGTCTCTCTCTTCTCTGCGCAGACACATGACCGGGTCTTTCCTGTCTGGTACACTTTCCTCTGCCGAGGATGACTCTTCCACCCTCCTGCATCTAATGTAAAGTCTGTTCCAGTTCATCATGGCCAATGTTAAGCCCTCAGATTATTTGATTAAATGAACTTCTTAACTAAATGTAAAATATATTACTGTGAGATTTCTGAAAAAAGTTAGTAATTTAACTAATTGAAAGTGGAATTTGACTTTTTGAAAGAGAAAATGAACAGCATGAATTTAGGTTTTTTCCCCTTTACTGATGTTAGAGAGAGAGGAAAGGAGAGGGAGAGAGAGACAGAACCATCGATGAGAGAGACCATCAGTTGGCCGCCTCCTGCACGCCCGCACTGGGACTCGGGCCCACAACCTGGGCATGTGTCCTGACCGGGAATCGAACTGGCCACCTCCTGGTGCATGGGTCGATGTGCACCCACTGGGCCACACGGCTGGACTGAACAGCATGAATTTAAAAAGCTATTTCTAAGACTACTTAATTTTTTCATTATTCTAAACTTTGAACCAGTAGATAGATATAAAAGAAGTCGCTATCTATTACAGTACACATTTGATAATAAATTAATGAAAAAATTATATTTAAAGGACAGTTAAATATAGCATTATAATACATATGTAAATATTTTACATACCATTGACTCTTAAAAGCTTCTTTTAAATCAAATGGTATTGCTGTGTGAATAAATTATAATTTTAACATAATCACACTTATTATAAAGCAATATCTTTGGTGAGGATTTATATTAGGCAAAGGTGTTTTTTTTTGCTGCATACACACCAAGGTTTAGGTTTCACTGATAATCAGTATTTTATTATACAGAATGATTAATAAACCAATGCCTTGATAATCATATTTTTGACACAAATTTTATCATTTACAAATATACTTATTCTTTTATTCCAAATAAACAGCATCTGAAAGAAAAAATAAACAAACAAACAAAAAAACAGTCCAGCCAGTGTGGCTCAGTGGTTGAGTGTCGACCCATGTACCAAGAGGTCACCGGTTTGATTCTTACAATTATTTCCAATAACAACTTATTATTTTAATCCTTCCTATCTCCTCAATCAAGTTATGCTAAAAATAACACCAAGCATGTCTTGGAACATATTTGAGGGGAAAAAAAAACATAAGAAAATACTAGCACTACTTTGGAAATAGGGAGAATTCCATGTGTTAATTTTCTTTAAAAATTAGAATTTTTCTTAAACATTGAAGCAGCTAGTATCTTCTATGGGTTTTTGAATAACTTCTGGTATGTACATTATTACATATCAATCTAACAGAATGCTGTATCTTTTCAGTAATACAAATTGCTTTACTTAGTCAAATACATTAAACTATCACTGCTGACACTTATTTTAAAAGAAAAATAAGTGTCAATTTATTTTCCCAAGAATATTACTAACATGCAAACACAGCTTGCACAAAATGCTTTGAGATTTCTAATAATTTTATGGGTGTCAAGTAATGAAACACCCAAGGATTAAATTGGAAGGCAGCTATCTGAAAGGACACCCAGATCATTTTATCTTTTACAAGGACACTTAATGTAGAACCTTAGAATTTTATTTCTCACAGACATCACTAATGGTTATTGCTTACAGGTTTAAAGTATATTAGCTCCAAGCATATCTCTGTCTCTGTTAATAGCACAGTTTCTATAAAACAAAAGTTTTAAGTATCTTAAATTCCTGTTGATTACATAACCTCATCTTTTTATGATAAATACAGCTGATTACACATGGTTTAAAAAGTATAAGCAGCCCTGGCCGGTTTGGCTCAGCGGTTAAAGCATCAGCCTGCGGTCCAGAGAGACTCGGGTTTTGTTCCCGCTAAGGGCATGTACCTCGTTGGCAGTCTGTCCCCGGCCCTGGTTGGGTTGTGTGGGTGGCAGCCACTTGATATATCCCATTCACGTCGATGTTTCTCTCTCTCTCTCCCTTCTACTCTATCTGAAGAGAAAATGAAAAATGTCCTTGGGTGAGGATAAAAAACAAAAAAGTATAAGCAGTTTAAAAGTTTATATATTTTATTTAAAGTTTATATATTTTAAAAGATAACTACATAGCTACTTTCTATAGGCCACCATGTCAATAGATTATTGTTTCTAGAATTATTTTCATGGAAACACACACACACACACACATACATAGACACCCTTTTTGGATCAGTACAATAGAATACTAATCAGCCATAAGAAAAGATGAAATACTGTCATTTACAATGACATGGATGGATCTTGAGAATATCATCCTAAGTTAAATAAGTCAGATAGGAAAAGTCAAGAACCATATTATTTCATTCATATGTGGGATATAAAACTAAAAGCAATGAATAAATGAACAATACAAAAAAAAATCTTAAATACAAAAAAGAGTACCTGTACATCTTGTTATTTACCATGTTTTGTTCTCGATTATTGTATTTTATGAAGTTTTCTTTGTTAACAATGAAAATTTCTTCAATCCAGTTTTAACAAGTTAATAGTAAAATCCAAATATACAAAGAATATTTTATTATATCTGCACTTTAATTCAATATTTATCCTTACAAATAACAATATGTGAAATTAGAGTAAATAGCTGAATTGAGGGTGTTAGATGATAGTTAATGTATAAAACAATAGAAGATAAATTAAGAAAAAAAAGATAAAGGATATGAACAAGCAAAGTACTAAAGCAGTCAGAATGGCCAATAAATACATGAAATAGGATTCATATCACTAGTAATCAAAGAATTCACATTCAAACTATAATGAGATCCATAATTAATGAATGATTAAGACAATCTTGGGTCAAATGATTTTGACTCTTATGAGCTATGTACAAGTTATTTAATATTCTTGTGTCTTTATTTTCACACTTTTAAACACAGAATAATAAAGTATCTACCTAACAAAAATCACCATGTAAATTAAGGAAAATTATGCTAACAAAATATTCCAAAGAGGCCTTAGTATAGTAGTTACTCAAATGTTAGCCAATAAAAATGATATATCATTCCATACCCATGAAATCAACAAGAATAATGATAAGGAACAGCCAATATTATGCTAAACGAAATAAGCCAGTCAGAGAAAGACAAGTATCACATGATCTCACTTATATGTGGAATTTGAGGAACATAATAAAGTGATGAACAAACTAGATCCACAGACATGAAAACATGGAACAGACTGACAATCTCAAAGGGAAGGGGGTGGGGTGGGAAGAAATCAGCCAATCAAATTATATGTATATATGCATATATGCGTAACTAATGAACACAGACAACAGTGAAGGCCAGGGGATGGGGGGCGGAGGAGAGGGTAGAGCAGGAGGAGGGAGTCAATGGGGGGAAAAAGGAGGGGCATAGGTAATATTTTTAACAATAAAGATTATTTTTTAAAAAATAGGATCATTCACCACAATCACATGAGATTTATCCCAAGGATGCAAGGATGGCTTGATAGTTGCAAATCAATCAAAGGGATACATCACATTAATAAAATAAAATAAAGACTCATATGATAAAATAAAATAAGTGTAAGAGAAAGTTGGGTCACAAGGAAAATTTATGGCCTGTATGTGAGAAAAATTTTGCAACATTGCAGTAAAAATTGTCAAAATGGCTATAAGCATTTATATTGTAGTATTGTTTATATCTATAAAAACACTGCAAACAATAGCAACGTTGGTACATACATATGACAGAATACATCACAATAGTTAAAATGGATAAACAAGTAAATTAATGGAAAAATCTAGCATTTATCTTTCCTTTTATTATAGGTCAATAAAGTATTTAATGAAGTGTTGGCTAGTCAGCAAATAAATTGAGAAAGAGTATGTGAATTATAATTACAGTTTTGAAACTTTTCATGAAATAACAGATTTAGGTAGTGGCTGCTAAGATCACAAAGAGAGATAGTATGTTTTCTGAGGTAAGTAAACACTACCACCTATAATCTAGTCTTGCCCCACCAAGTCAAACCTGACTCTCACTACCAATGTAAGGAAAATAAAGTGAAAAGAACATTTTGAAATTGGCAAACTCCAGACTTTGGAAATGCTCAAAGCATATGAGTAGGTTTCTCCAATAAACCAATAAACAGCAAGGGAAAGAGAGGGACAGAGACAAAAAGAGAGACAGAAAGGCAATAATTTTAGGTCTAGACTTAGATTCAAAGACATTTAGGAGATATCTTTATTTCAATTCAGATTAGGAAAAAAGTTTTCAATTGAAAAAGGGAAGACAATGGGGAAAATCTGAGTACTGAATATTTGATCAAAATAAAGAAATATCATTTATTTTAGGCATTATACTGTTTCATTATTTTTAAAATCCTAATTTTTAAGTTATATGTTCAAACATTTATAAACTAAATGGTATTATATCTGCAATTTTCTTTTTTATTTAAAAAAATTAGTTTTCTTTCTTTATTGATTTTAGAGAGAAAGGGACAAGGAGAGAGATAGAAACATCAATGAGAGGGAACATCGACTGGCCGCCTCCTGCATGCCCCCCACTGGGGATTGGGCCCACAACCTGGGCATGTACCCTGACAGGGAATCAAACCAGTGACCTCTTAGTGCATGAGTCAACGCTCAACACTGAGTCACACTGGCTGGGTATATCTGAAATTTTCTTTATAAACATATGGGAAAGGGAGTGTGCATATGGATGAACCAAGACTGTCTACATATTGAACATTGCTGGGACTGGTGGAGGGTAAATCAAAGTTAATTATACCATTCTCTCTATTTTTAACACGTTTTAAATTTCCATAATAAGAAGGTTTTTTTTAATGGATGCACATGTATGTACTAAAACTATTCAAACACCAACCAGAAAAGTACATTTGTCACATAAAAATAGGTATTAAGCCCTGGTCAGTTTGGCTCAGCAGTTAGAGCGTCAGCCTGCAGTCCAGAGAGACCCAGGTTCGGTTCCTGCTGGGGGCATGTACCTCGGTTGCAGTTTGTCCCCAGCCCTGGTTGGTCATGTGGGTGGCAGCCACTTGATGTGTCCCTTTCACGTCAATGTTTCTCTCTCTCTCTCTCTCTCTCTCTCTCTCTTCCTTTCTCTCCCTCCCACTCTATCTGAACAAAAAATGGGAAAATGATTGGCCGCCTCCTACATGCCCCCCACTGGGGATTGGGCTCATAACCTGGGCATGTGTCCAGGCTGGGAATCGAACCACCAGCCTCTTGGTGCATGGGTCAACGCTCAACCACTGAGCCACACCGGCCGAGGTGCTTAATTGTTCTTTATAGAAATCTGTTTTATCACTAAATCAATTGTTATTCGTTTTTTCCATTGATTTAATATAAATCTTGATTATTATATCATAAAAGCTCTTTGAGAATAGAACATCTTTAGTGTCTCTAAAGAAAACCTTTAAAATAATTATGAAAGAAAATATACACACCTAGAAGCTATGACATTGCAAATGGCAAATTTTATTTTTTTAAAATTTAATTTTAGCCCTGGCCAGTTTGGCTCAGCGGTTAGAGCGTCGGCCTGCGGTCCGGAGAGACCCGGGTTCGGTTCCCGCTAAGGGCACGTACTTCGGTTGCAGTTTGTCCCCGGCCCTGGTTGGTCGTGCGGGTGGCAGCCACTCGATGTGTCCCTTCACGTCGATGTTTCTCACTCTCTCTCCCTTCCTCTCTCTCCCTCCCATTCTATCTGTACAAAAAATGGAAAAATATCCTCGGGTGAGGATAAAAAAAAAAAAAAAAATTTAATTTTAGTCAAGTATCACTGATATATGATGGTATATTGTTTTCAGGCATACAACATAATGATTTGATATTTACATACCTTAGAATGTGACCAAATGGTCACATTTCTTTTTTTTCTTTAACTTATTTATTTTTGTTACATATGTTTCTCCTTTGTGCCCCACTGACACCCTCCCTCCAATCCCGCCCCTGCCCCAGCATGACTGTCTATGTCCTTGTTTATGCGGACATGTGTCTAAGTTCCGTGGTCATCTCTTCCCTCCCCCCATGTCCATCTCTTCTGAGGGTTGTCAGTCTGTACCCCACATCCATGTCTCTGGGTCTATTTTGTTCCTCAGCTTGTTTTGTTCATTATATTCCACAAATAAGTGAGCAAATGGTAACATTTCTTAATGAAGATAAATATTCCAACAGTCCCCATCAATAATAAATAATATACTATAATAAGAACCCAGGAGACTAGCTGTGAGGTTCAGGAGATAGGATAAATTTGATTTTTTTAGAGAAAATGTTTCATCGTGAGTCCAATTAGAACAGAAGTTATATCATGAAGGCTGTATTTTTAAAATAGAGCATAGATGTTAGCATGTTTACACCATTTAAAAAAAAGTAAGTAGGATGTGTAGCTTTCACGGGAACGTGGATGGTATGTGCTCAGGTGAACCACTGCTCGGCTTAGGTGATGCTCCACGCCTTCTGCCTGCTGATTGGAGAGGAGCACAGCCAAGTTCAAGTCCTCCCTGCCTGACAGCCTCCCAGCCCCGCCCCCACCCGCGGCAGCCATCTGGCCCTGTCTGAGCAGCTCCCCTCTGACGGTTGCCAAGCAGCAGCGAAGGGTCTGACTGGACAGGAAAAGGGGGGATGCATCATGTCTGTGCTTCCTGCTGAGATATTGAAGTGGTTCCAAGGCCCGGATGAAAATGTGACAGGAAAAAAAAAAAACAGTTTCGCCAAAGATATCCATGAGAGAGAAATACATTTTCCAAAGGGAAATAAACATGAATTAGGGAGCACATGTCAACCCTACAAACTGATAATTAAGGAGCACCCTGTCATGGTCGGAAGGAGAGACACGGATTATATGATGAAGGGGTGAAGGTCATGAAGGAGGCTTTGTGGATGGAGGAGTAGACAAGCTATAAGCACAGGTATCAGATCAATGTCCGGAAACTCCCTTTTAACTAAAAACCATGCAAAGACACCTCAAACTGCCACATCGATATTTGAATGTATGCAAAGGTCAGTAAGCATTTACTAGCTACTAAAATTCCATGTTGAAAATAATTACCAATATTTCATTCCTGATTTTAAAAAGCATACAGTATACCTTCGTGTTTCCACAAAAACGTAGCCTATCACAACATCATCAAAATCGTATTTTAATTGTGTAGGCTCTGAGGGTCACCAGGGCTATAGACAAACATCGCGTGCAGAAAGATAAAACATCATAAGCCACGCACTGAAAATTTAAAGGACACTAGAAATCAATGAATTCTAATCTTAGCTTCTGGAAAAGCCTACTGTGAAAGCTTTTGGCAAGTGGTGCTATGACGACCTCTTAACGTTCCTGTGATGATTACTGAGTCGGAAACATGTCTTCCAAGGTCATCTTGTCTTTCTCCTCCCTCCAAGTAGAGCTACAGAAACATCCCAGGCCAAAGTCGCCATGGCCTACTTTTGAGAGCCACAGGGAATCAGCTTATGCCGCCTGTTTTGCCATCCAAATTATAATTTTAGCCTTTCTTTCATTTGAATTACAGAAGACAGCTGACCAACTTTTCCTCAAACATTCAACACTACTCCAGCTTTTATAATCAAACACTGTGCATTGTCTCTCTGAAAACACAAGGAAGGGGAAAGATGGACACTCTCAATGACACACCGCCCAGCTTCAGGACAGGGGCAGTCTCAGCGGAAGACTGACACATTCCAAGCATTCTCACTAAAGCTCAGGCCTCAGAAATCAAATCAGGGATCCCTGCTAACCAGTGAATGCACCTTTACTAGCTGAAGAAGGGGCGGGCATAATGGACATTGGCTAAATTGAGACATTCAGAGGCTAGGAAGGCACTGTTTTTAGTAACAGTTAACCACTTAGTTTAGTAATAGTTAACTAGTTAGTAAACCACTTAGTTTAGTAATAGTTCTAGTTAGTGAACCACGTTGTTTAGTACTTCGTTAACCACTTAGTTTAGTAATACTTTGTTAACCACGTAGTTTGTAATAGTTCTAGTTAGTTAACTACTTAGTTTAGTAATACTTTGTTAACCACTTAGTTTAGTAATAGTTAACCACTTAGTTTAGTAATAGTTCTAGTTAGTTAACCACTTAGTTTAGTAATACTTCGTTAACCACACAGACTGTCCACAGGCTACATGTTTGCTTCCAGACTGAAGCCTTTCACCAGTTAAAACAGCCATGGCTGGTGAACCAATGATTTTTAATATCATCTCATTTGCTATAATTTTATCTGAGTGTTCAGCTTGCTTTTTAAAAATACCACTTTTAGCCCAGGGGGTTCTGGCTAACTTAGTTGAGCACCATCCCATGTGCCAAGAGGTCAGCGGCTTGATTCTCAGTCAGGGAACATGTCCAGGTTGCTGGATTGATCTCTGGGGGGTGGGGAGGAGAGGGTATGTAGGAAGGAGCTGATTGATCTCTCTCTCCCCCTCTCCCTCTAAAAAAATCAATAATAAAAAATATTTTTAAAAATACCACGATTGTATTTGGTCTATTCTGCAAATACGTGAAGTGTCCGCCCTGCCCAAGCCATGCTTTCCTCACTGCCGAGGTCTCGAACATGATCAACACTCATGATCAACACGCAGCATACTTCTTCTTCATTGAGCCTTACAAATTATTGTTATTAATACTAGTATTCAATACGTCCTCAGCACTGTGTCATTGTCTGATAAATCAATCTTTACCTTTGTTACTATTAGGGCACCTCCAGCCAAACACAAACAGTGAGATGATCACACAATCATGTAAGATCCCAGAGGTAAAAGGAGCCCAAGAGATTTGGTTGTTCAGGAGAGTGGACACATTTAGGCTATCTGGGTCACATAAAGCTGTATATTAGAGCACATCACATGTATATTAAACTTAAAAATTCAACTAGACATGCTCCTAGTGATACCGTCGTGATAACCTGGCTATTAACTAGAGAAGGAGCAGAGGGAAGACCCGATAACACAGGCATGCCATTTGTTCAGCTTTGCCAGGAAGCTGCAGTTTAACGTTCTCCGGGTCTGTTCCCCAGGGATCGCGGGGGCCGGGGACAGGACTGAGGCAGCTTAGACACATGCCCAGTAAGGTCTCGGTGAGGTGAGAAGATGCATGTCTTATCAGTCACACCTGGGACGGAGTCGCTGGCCGGAATGGGCATGGCCATTGCAAGCCCAGGAATATTTGATATTTAAACTCCTGAACAAAGGTGTCCCTCCCTCTTGGCTCTCGCTCTCTTGCTTGCTTGCTCCAGACTCCTGGCTGGTGGGGGTCCCAGCTCCTGCACTCGCCCGCATGGCCCATAGCCCTGTGGACCCCACACAATGCACTAAGACTGAAACCAGCCTGATGCCTTGCTGGACTGAACTCCACCCGGGAACAGAAACTCTGGACACTGGCTGTGCTCCTAGCTCTGCTGAACCCCCAGCTGCCCCTCCTCCAGGACTGGTTTAGGGAAACGAGACTTTGTGAACCGAGGCATATAACCTCATGCAAATAAAGCTTTTTAACACATCTCATCCTCCCAGGGGGGACCTCCAGAAATGCATATTCCAGCACCTCAAGAAACCCATTCTCACTAGCAATGGAGAAAGGCAATCCATGCAATTCTCCAATTACACTGGGCTGAGGGAAATAGATAGATATAGGAAAGAGAGAGAGAGAGAGAAGAGGGAGGGGCAAGAAAGGAGGGAGGAAGGAGAGAGGTAAGAGAGTGGGATGAAGGGATGAAGGGGTGGAGGGAGGGAGAGGGAGGGAGAGAGAGAGAGAGAGAAGAGGGAAGGGGCAAGAAAGGAGGGAGGAAGGAGAGAGGTAAAAGAGTGCGATGAAGGGATGAAGAGATGGAGGGAGGGAGAAGGAGAGAGGGAGAAAGAGAGGGAGGAGGGAGGAGGGAGGGAGAGGTGGAGGTAGGACAGGGAGGAAGGGAGAGAGAAGAAGCAAGGGGGCCTCTGGACAGCTGAGGACTATGGTCCCTGCCCACTGCAGGCCGGCCTCTGGCCTGGGAGCAGGACTGTGCTCACGTGCTCTGTCTGCATGAGCTTCTCTCCTTGGAAGCATCGCGGTGGGCCAGCGATTCCAGTGTTCCCAGGTACAACGTCTTCCTCTAACATGATCCCCAAATGCAAGGCAATGATTTCAGCTTGTGTTCAACTACAATAAATGGATGTGTGCTAATCTGAGCTTGCAAACGTCCTGTGTCAGAACTATTGACAGGTATCTACGCTGCTGTTATGAGGGATCTTCAAGCTCGTTTTCTCACTATCATGAGATACAATTTGGAATCTACAAAAGGTGAGCATTGCGATGTATCCTGTGGTGACAGTAACTGTTCTTCAGACCTCAAATGCCCTGGCTAAAAACCCTCCAGGTGGAAAAGGAAAGCTTTGTTTTGATACCAGAATCATCATGCAAACTTTTGATCATTAACTGAGCTTCCCTGTCATCCTGATAAGGAAAGGGAGTTCCCTGGATAGCCCAGTAAATACTAACATTACCTTTTCTCAAATGGAACATCATCCACTCTAAGTTAATAATACTGAATTATATCAACGTCTTGCAACTGCCAGAATTTTGGTAGATGATACTAATGCTTGAACGACAGTGCACAACCAGTTCGCACAAGCTGTGGTCCACTAGATAAATGACATGACTTATACTGAGACTGAACGTTTATAGGAGGTGACTCAGGACCACAGATGGCGTGACGAAGACTCCCAGGAGAAATCAGGGAAGACTTCCCTGAAGAGGTGATGATGCTGCAGCAGTCTTTTTCTTTTTTTAATTAATTAATTTATTTTTGTTACAGATGTTTCTCCTTTAATAAACATTTAGGGGAGTTCCGTGCAGACAACAGAAAGTAAGGGGCATCTCAAGTAGAAGCCTGAATACACGCATGACGTATGAATTAAATTGTGTGTTCAGGAAACTCTCCCCTAATTACATGACTAGAATACAGCCTCGGTAGGTGAGAGGCTCTTTCTAACTTGTTCATTTCCAAATGTCTTCCCAGCTCCTGCAGCAGAACTTAGCACACAGGGGGCATCTAATAAATCTTTATTAATTACAGGTAAGTGGCTGGATCACATAATCACCTGGAGTGGAAGCCGGGTCAGCAGGTCAAGGGGTCTGAGATTCCCATCATCAGACAAGCACAGCAGAGCGAATTAGAATCAGGTTTCCGTGGGAGTGGCGGGAGAGCCCAAATAACAAACGGTGATTGAAAGAGAAACCTGGGTGTCCCCCTCTTTTCAGCATTGCATCCTAGGCCCTGTATGGCGACTACACGAGGAACGGACTCCTTCTGTGACGTTCTCATCCTGCCCACGGCTGTTCTCGCCCCACCGCCAGCCAGGCACACAGGTGAGGGGCAGGAGGGCATGCCCCTCCGCTTCAGGACCAGAGAGCTACTTAAAGACGTCGGCTTCCTCCCGACTCAATAACTGCCACACAACTGTCACGTGGCTGTCAAGGGGCTTAGAAACGTAGGATTCAGGTGGCTGTCCCCGTCCAGGCAATACTTGCGGGTCCGACTGAAGTGAGCACACTAGAAAAGAATGCTGGGAACAATGAACAATCTCGCAAACCCCGTTCAAAGAAGTTTGGATTGGATCACGTGGTTAACATGTTTGAAGCACTGACGTAGCCTGATGACACTTTTCGATTCACTTATAAAGTTAATCTTCACGCTTATATAAGGTACTTACGGCCTGTCCGTGTGGGAGCATCCTTTCTCGGATGGATTCCCTGTCTCTTCACTCTCACTTACAAAACCCTATTTTTTTTTCTTATGATGATAATGTCATTGTCTTTTTTTGTTTTGTTTTTTATTTATTTATTTTTTATAAATTTATTTTTGTTACAGATATTTCTCCTTTTTTCCCCAGTGACACCCTCCTCTCCATCCCCCCCTCACCTCATCCCCAGCTTTGTTGTCCATGTCCCAAAACCCTATTTTATCTTTCCCCCATTTATGATGTAAGACCTCATCGCAGGCTAACATATTAGAAAGCCAGCTCCAGACCCAAGAAGGTGTTTACATATGAGTATAATACATACAATTAGATCATTGTATTGATATTTATGGAGTCAGTAGCTTAGGTAAAATGTGGAGCTATACAATCTAATTTTTTTTCTATAAGGCTCAACACTTTCTAAAATGCCATGTCCTATGCACATTTTTATTACTTACCGAGTTCGCTTTCTTTTAAAAATACAACTTAGGTGGTTGAGCATCGACCCATGCACCAAGAGGTCGCCGTTTCCATTCTTAGTCAGGGTACATGCCCAGGTTGTGGGCCCAATCCCCAGTGGGGGGCATGCAGGAGGTGGCCAATTGATGTTCTATCTCTCTCTCCCTCTCCCTCCGTCTCTAAAAATCAGTACAGAAAAAAATTAAAAAAAAAAACTTAGAGGACAAATGCTCTAACACAGAATCCCAGGTGGCCACTGTCACGTGCATAACAATCAACAATATGAACATACTCTAATTCTTACAAAGGAACTCAGAGTATTTAAAATAAATTAGGGCCCTGGCCGGTTTGGCTCAGCGGTTAGAGCGTTGGCCTGCGGTCCGGAGAGACCCGGGTTCGGTTCCCGCTAAGGGCACGTACTTCGGTTGCAGTTTGTCCCCGGCCCTGGTTGGTCGTGCGGGTGGCAGCCACTCGATGTGTCCCTTCACGTCGATGTTTCTCTCTCTCTCTTTCCCTCTCTCTCCCTCCCATCTATCTGTACAAAAGTTGGAAAAATGTCCTCGGGTGAGGATAAAAAAAAAAATTAAAATTAAAATTAAATAAATTAGGGAAATGCTGCAAAAACTACTCATTGCACCAAGTTGTGGTAAAACAAAGTTGATTTACCAAAACATAGACAACTAATGCACCTGATTGAAATGAAAGGTGAATGTGAGCTTTTGCAAAGAGTGAAAGAATATTTAATAGAATAAAAACATTTCCGCATTTATTAAGACTCATTTACTAAGTTCCAACTCACACCACACACTGACCTAAAAGACGAATAAAATATAACCCCACTTGTCAGGAATGTACTGTTCTGCTGAGGTAGAAAAACACAAAACACACATCATGATATAATATAATGCGGATTGCTTCTGAGGGGTGTTCTCAGCACACTAAGAAAACACAAGGCTGACACTATGTAAAACAAGTACCTGAGATTCTGGTGTTACCCGTAAACCTGAACACATCCAGAAAGTGACTGGAGATTAAATTGTGGAAAGATATAGAGTCCAAATTCATCACTTAATGTTGCCTAATTTAAAAATAGGAATGATTTAAGATACAACAAAGAGTAAAATTATAGCATAAATAATTCAGAAGAAGCCTTGGAATCAGAGTTCATGGGAGAGTATATCCGATTTTTAAAAGGAAGGAAAAGGAGAATGGGAAGGTATAGAAAAAAATATGCAAAAACTACATCACCTATGTTATTAAATTGCAAAATCAAAAGAATCCTTACCTGCCCTAAAGATACATCTTTAAATGTATGAAAGCATCCAGGTGAGTATAAGCAGTCATATGGACTCATTTAGAGACCTCTATGACTTAGCACCCATGTCATGGTAGATAAGTAAAAATAAATAAGAAACTTGGAAGTTTCTCATAATATAAATATTTCTTTAAAAGACCCAAATTATCTGAGGCTAAAGGATAAAACATTTAGTATTTTGATTTAGCTTTGTTTCTTTCTTTTTTTGTTTTTTGGCTAATAAGATCTTACTTGTTAATTGTTTTCTGAACTGGAGAATATATTAAGCCCAACAGGCTGAAAAAAACTTAAAATTTCTCCTCCTCAATTTCAGAATTTAAAAACAAAAATATAATTCCTTATATATTCATATATCCTGTTGCTGCTGCTTAAAATCTTACACTATTATTTAACATCCTTAGGAATTAGTAGCCTTCTTTGTAAATATCTCCGTCAAAAACCCCACTTAGTCTTTCCTTCTATTTCCCTCCTACCTCCTCATTCCTATTTGAATCACAAGAAAGGCCTCCCCAAACATTCTCTTTACTTCCAGTACTTCTGCTCCAACACTGGCTGTGGCCAGAATGGTCTAGGTAAACACTACTTCAGCATGTAATTGAAAACCTTCAAGGATTATTCTTTAAATAAGAATTAAGACCACATTTCGTGTCGACGTCAAGAACTGGTAAAATTTCTCCAAATCTATTTGTCAAGGATTATTTCTCCCTTAGTATTTAACCATTTTTTAATCAGGAAACTACCCTTCCCCCAAATCCTTCCCTTCTTGATAATCTGATCATGTGAAACAATCTCTGCCTCTCCTCACCCAGCCGCTGAAATTCTACCCATCTTCCCAACTAGAGGGGGAATGTTTTCAACAAACATTGGAACTGAATACGCATTTGATGGATGTTTACAGGACTGATCTGAAACCTCTTCTGCATATTCATGTACGAAACTCTTGAAAAAACACCAGCCTCTCCTTGAATATTTTGAAAATAATGTTTTGTTTTGTGAGGCAATTCATTACAAGTATTCCTCTTGAAATCTTCATCTGGTTGCCCTGAAAATTTGGCTGAAATTGGAGAGTTTTAAATGTTCTTTGTGGTAAATTTCACTGGTGATTCGGTTCCTTATTTATTTTCTGTTTGCCCAATGATAGTTTAAAGATAAGAACTATACGACTAGATGTATGCCCACAGAACCATATTATGGTATATAGGCCATATGTGCAGTTTTCATTTTAACATATGGGGCCCAGAAGGAAAATCATAGCTGATGTCAAAACACATGACAGCTGCTACTATACATCCTGTGAGGTCCGTCACATTGTATTGGTCTTTTCCTGATGGAGAACCTAGTTCCTTGCCCAAGGACATTTGAATTATCAGTACTAGGAGCTACTTCATTATAAGATATCAAACTAAGGAACATCAAGAATTAGCATATTTGCCAAAATCACCAGTAAAGTCAGTGTGGAAACTGACAGTCATTTATTCATTCAACAAATACTCACTAAATATGGATTGATGTCTTAGAGAAACATGAACAAAATCATAGAGCAATAAAGTACCATTCAGGTCAATTCAAGAAAAATGTATTAAACCTCCACTGTCTTCTTTTTTTTTTTTTAATGATATGTTTTTTAGAGGAAAATAGAGATAGAAACATTGATGCGAGAGAGACACATTGATTGGCTGCCTCCTGCACACCCCCTACTGGGTATCCAGCCCACAACCCAGGGATGTACCCTGACCGGGAATTGAACCGGGACCTCTCAGTCCATGGGACAGTGCTCTGAATCCACTGAGCCACACCAGCTGTCTTTAGTAAAATATACCACTCTTGCCTTTTTGGCTATGATCACATACTAGAAATGTCAATTACATGTTATCATAACAACTAGGATTGCGAAATGTATAAATAGATCTAGTATTCACTCAATGGTACCATCATGAACAAGACCATAGTTCCATTGAAGTACCACATTCACCTGGTCTGCCAACTACTCCATAGTCAACCCATAACCACATTATAAAATGTCACATCTTTTCAGATTCTAAGAACACCTGCTACTGTTTTTAAACACTAAATATATAAACTTCGAAATATAACTTATAAAAGTAATGTTCAAATGTATCCCACAGGATAAAACAAAATTATAAACCCATCAAAATACTTCATTAAGTTTACCACCAAACATTGTTTTTTAATTTTTTTAATAATAATACAGCATGAGTAAGGACATCAGCACCATGAGTAAAGATATTGAAAACCAACCAAGTGGAAATGAAGAATGACATAGCAGAAATTAAGAACACATTTGGAAGGACTAGCCAGCAGAGTAGAGGAAGCTGAGGACCGGATCAATGAATTAGAAGACAGGGTAGAAAAAATCAACCAATCAGAAAACCAAAAGGAAAAACAATTAAAAAACAGGAAGATAGCTTAAGGCAACTGTGGGACAACTGGAAACATAATAACATTTGCATCATAGGAGTTCCTGAAGAGGAAGAAAATGGGCAACGGTTAGAGAATATATTTGAAGAAATAGTGACAGAAAACTTCCCTAACTTGGTGAAGGAAGAAGGCATTCCAGTTCAAGAACCACAGAGAGCCCAAGTAAGAAGAACCCAAATGGGCCCACACCAAGACACATAGTAATTAAAATGCCAAAAATTAAAGACAGTAAGAATCCTAAAGGCAGCAAGAGATAAGCAACAGATTACCTACAAAGGAAACCCCGTAAGGCTCTAAGCTGATTTCTCAACAGAAACCCTACAGGCCAGAAGGGAGTGGCATGAAGTAATCAACATCTTGAAAGACAAGGATCTGAATCCAAGACTACTCTATCCAGCAAGGCTATTATTCAAATAGAAGGTCAAATAAAGAGCTTTCCAGACAAAAAAAGGCTAAGGGGATATATTAACACCAAATAGCACTGTAAGATATGCTAAAAAGACCAGTGTAATTAGTGGAAGAAATAGAAAAAAAAAATAGAACCACACTAAACAAAAATGGCAATAAATAAATACATATCAATTATCACCTTAAATGTGAATGGTTTGAATGCTCCGATAAAAGACACAGAGTAGCTGACTGGATAAGAAAGCATGACTCACATATATGTTGTTTACAAGAGACCCACCTCACAACAAAAGACTCATATAGGTTAAAAGTGAAGGGATGGAAAAAAATCTTTCAAGTAAACAGAAAGCAAAAAAAAAGCTGGAGTAGCAATACTCATATCTGATGAAGTGGATTTCAAAATGAAGGCCATAACTAGAGACAAAAAAGGCCACTACATAATATTGAAAGAATCTATCCAACAGGAAGATATAACCTAGGTAAACATATGTGCACCCAATATAGGAGCACCAACATATATTAAAAATCTTCTGGAGGACTTCAAAGGAGAAATCAACAGCAATACAATCATAGCAGGGGACTTCAACACCGGGCTCACATCACTGGATAGATCATCTAGACAAAAATTAACAAGGAAACACGGACTCTAAATGAAGTGCTAGATCAAATGGATTTCATAGATATCTACAGAGAATTACACCCCAAAACCACAGAATTCACATTCTTCTCAAGTGCACATGGGACATTCTCAAAGACCACATGTTAGGGCACAAACTAAGTCTCTACAGTTCAAAAAGATTGAAATCATATCAAGCATCTTCTCAGATCGCAATGCCATGAAACTAGAAATCAATTGCAACAAAATACTCAAAGACATTTGAAAACATGGAGGCTACATAGCATGTTGAACAATGAATAGGTTACCATGGAGATCAAGGAAGAAATTAAAAACTTCCTGGAAACCAATGAAAATGAACACTCAACAACACAAAATCTATGGGATGCAGCAAAAGCAGTTCTGAGAGGAAAGTTCATAGCACTACGGGCCTACCCAGGAAGCAAGAAAAATTTCTAATAGACTATCTAACCTCACAACTTAAAGAACTAGAAAGCAAACAAAAAGAAAACCCCAGAGCAAGTAGAAGGAAGGAAATAGTAAAGATCAGAGCAGAAATTAATGACATGGAGACCTAAAAAACAATTCAAAGAATCAATGAAACAAAGAGCTGGTTCTTTGAAAAGATAAACAAAATTGATGGACCCTTAGATAGACTCACTGAGAAACAGAGAGAACCCAAATACACAAAATCAGAAATGAAAGATGAGAGATAATGACACCACAAAAATACAAAGGATTGTGAAAAAATATTATGAACAATTATATGGCAACAAATTCGACAATCTAAGTGAAATGGACAAATTCCTAGAAACACATAGTCTCCCAAAACTGAACCAGGAAGAGATAGAAAACTTGAACAGACCAATAACAACAAAGGAAATTGAAGATGTGATCAAGATTCTTCCAGCAAACAAAGCCCAGACCCGGACAGCTTCACAGGGAAATTTTACATATATTCAAAGAAGAACTAATACCCATTCTCCTCAAACTATTTCAAAAAATTCAAGAAGGAAGATTTCCGAACTCGTTTTATGAGGTCAGCATAATTCTAATTCCAAAACCAGAAAAAGACACTACAAAGAAAGAAAACTACAGGCCAATATCCCTGATGAACATAGATGCCAAAATCCTTAACAAAATACTAGCAAATGGAATCCAGCAATACATCAAAAAAATTATTCACCATGACCAAGTGGGATTCATCCCAGGGATGCAAGGCTGGTACAATATTTGCAAATCAATAAATGTGATACACCACATAAAAAAATGAAAGATAAAAATGATATGATTATATCAATAGACGCTGAAAAAGCATTTGACAAAATCCAGCACCCATTTCTGATAAAAACACTCAGCAATCTGGGAATAGAGGGATCATATCTCGACATAATAAAGGCCATATATGAAAGACGTACAGCCAACATCATACTCAATGGACAAAAATTAAAAGCATTCCCCTTAAGAACAGGAACAAGACAAGGATGCCCACTTTTGCCACTCTTATTTAAAATAGTACTGGAAGTCTTAACCATAGCAATCAGACAGGAAGAAAAAAATAAAAGGGACCCAAATTGGAAAGGAGGAAGTGAAACTGTCATTATTTGCAAATGACATAATACTATATGTAGAAAACCCCAAAGACTCCATCAAAAATTTACTAGAAAACAATCCCATTTACCATTGCGGCAAAAAAAAATAAGATACCTAGGAATAAACTTAACCAAAGAAATAAAAGACCTATTCACAGAAAATTAAAGGTCATTGGAAAAAGAAATAGAGGAAGATATAAAAAAGTGGAGGCACATACCTTGTTCATGGATTGGAAGAATTAACATCATTAAAATGTCCATACTACTCAAAGAAATCTATAGATTCAATGCAATCCCCATCAAATTACCAATGACATACTTCACAGAACTAGAACAAATACTTCAAAAGTTCATATGGAACCAAAAAAGACCCCGAATAGCCACAGCAATTTTGAAAAAGAAGAACAAAGTAGGAGGGATCACATTACCAGATTTCAGGTTATACTACAAAGCCACTGTAATCAAAACAGCCTGGTACTGGCACAAGAACAGTCAGATAGATCAATGGAACAGGATAGAGAACCCAGAAATGGACCCAAGACAATATGCTCAATTAATATTTGACAGTGGTGGCAAGAGCATACAGTAGAATAAAGACAGCCTCTTTAATAAATGGTGTTGGGAAAATTGGACAGCTACATGCAAAAAAATGAAACTAGACCATCAACTTACACCATACAAAAGAATAAACTCAAAATGGATAAAGGACTTAAATGTGACTCATGAATCCATAAAATTCTAGAAGAAAATGTAGGCAACAAAATTTTAGACATCATATGCAGCAGAATTTTTACTGATACATCACCTAAGGCAACAGAAACAAAGGAGAAAATGAACACATCAGACTACATCAAACTCAAAAGCTTCTACAAAGGAAAAGAAACATCTACCAAAATGGAAAGGCAACCCACTCTATGGGAGAGTATAATTGCCAACAATACAGCAGAGAAGGGATTAATTTCCAAAATATATAGAGTGCTCATACAACTCAAGAAAAGGAAGACAAAGAACCCAATTAAAAAATGGGCAGAAGAACTAAATAGACACCTCTCCAAACAGGACATAAAAATGGTTAACAGACATATGAAGAAATGCTCAACATCACTAATCACCAAAGAGATACAAATTAAAACAACAATGAGGTATCACCTCACACCTGTCAGAATGGCTGCCATCAACAAATCATCAAACAACAAGTGTTGGCGAGGATGTGGAGAAAAGGGGACTCTAGTACACTGCTGGTGGGAATGCAGACTGGTACAGCCACTATGGAAAGCAATATGGTGTTACCTCAAAAAATTAAAAATTAAACTGTCAGTTGACCCAGTGATCCCACTTCTAGGAATATACCCTAAGAAGCCTGAAACACCAATCAGAAATAATATTTGTACCCTCATGTTTGTAGCACCACTATTTACAATAGCTGAGTTCTGGAAACAGCCCAAATGTCCATCAGTAAATGAATGGATAAAAAAACTTTGGTCCGTATACACAATGGAGTACTATGCAGCTGTAAGAAAGAAAGATCTCTTATCCTTTGAGACGACATGGAGGAACCTAGAAAGTATTATCCTAAGCGAAACAAGCCAAGCAGAGAAAGACAAATATCACATGATCTCACTTATTTGTGGAATATAATGAACATAACAGTCTGAGGAATGGGACAGTCCCTGAGTCATGGAAGTGGGGTACAGACTGACAATCTCCAGAAAAGGGGGTGGCGGGGGAGAGATATACCACAGAACTTATATGCATGTGTGCATGAACAAAGGACATGGACAACAAAGCTGGGGACGGGGCATGGAGGGATGGGGAGGGGGGAGTCAGTGGGGGAAAAAGGAGAAACGTCTGTAACAAAAATGAATAAATTCATTAAAAAAATAAAAATAAAAACAGAAGCATGTTTTCATCAGGGGTCAGCATACTTCTCAGTTAAAAACTGTATTTTGCACTAATTCTTATAAATACAAGTGTCTGTGTACTGTAAGGCAGTGTCGCACTGAGGTTCCAAGGGGACTGACTCTCATGGTCTGTACCCTATTACCTCTGGCTCTTTACCTTTTTGGGGTGAAGCGGGGTGGAGCATTGGCTTATGTTCCATTTCCTTGTAGGCATGTGGACCAGCACCACACCCTGAGAAGTTGGCTCAGAGATCCAAAGCGGGACTACTGCATCCATGATGAATAGTATTTCCACCATACCACCTTTGCATTGCCTGTCTTTGGACTTCTTTCAACATAGACAAACAACAACAACAAAAATCAATCTTCAGCTATTGTAATCTAGAGTATTTGCTATATGTATTCTAATGCATTCCCTATTGATACACCCTCCTGAGAACTGCCATTAGTAAGATCTTCAGATACATTTCTCTTAAACCCAAGAAATCAGTATGGGTTGATGACAGTTGATTTAATTGGTTCATAGTTAAGAGGTTCGTACTGCAAGCTAATTTTTTCAGTTGCCTAGAATGACAGTTTATGTCAAGTTTAATTTAAAGGATTAAGCTTAAAAGTATCTCTTTAAATTAGAGGCTTTCTGTGTAATTTAGGAACATTTCCTTTGCATAGCTGGCAGGTGTGGCAAGAACTCTAATGTTCTCAGGCGAATACTATTGAGAACGTAATCTATAATGTAGACCATTCGGAACCCATGGGCAAGATCCCAACTCAGTTTGTAGGCATCGCATCTGTCCACAACTACCGGGCAGTTGAACAGCCTTCCCTTCAAGCTCACGTTCAAGTCTCTTCCATCACTGGGCAGAGGCTGGTGGGGTGGCTCCTTGACCGCTGAACGAGCAGAACCTCTCTGGGGCCAGGCAAAGCTTCTGGCGTCACAGGATGACCAGGGCTCTCAGCAAGATGAGCACGACCTGGAGGGGGTGCTATTAACAGTGAGGAGCGTAACCCACACACATGGAGAGGGTCCTGCCGGCGCGAGGAAAGGGAAGGAAGGGATGAGTCTGGGATGTATTCCCTGCACGAGGCGAAGACAATCCACCCTGCACACGAGGGGCGATGAGGAAGAGGAGGAAGTCAGCCTGGGAATCACCACTCAGCAAAAGCAACACAATTACATGAAGTGCTTCGAGCCAAGGAGAGGAAGAGGAAGGGAATCTTGGTCTATCAAGAGCATAGAGTAAACTGAAGAAATAAGAGAAATCTTCATAAATTCCTAGAGACAATGGAGTTTCCTGAGATAAGAAAAACAGAGCAAACACCTTCATTCAAGATTCTTAGTGGCTAAAAGTAGACACGAGTACTACTGACATAAAAACATTTATATATGTGTGTGTATATATATGTATTTATATGGTATGCATGTGTGTGTATATATACATACACATATATATGGAAGAGATAAAACAAAGGACTTCTATGCATAGACACACAACCAATGGACACAGAAATAGTTTGGGGACAGCAGGAGGGGGTGGGAGTGGGGAGGAGGGGTCAATGGGGGGACATCTGTAACACTTTCAACAATAAAAAAATGATTAATTAAAAATAAATATATAAAAACAGAAATATAATTTTCGCACAGAATTCTAGAACCATCCTGGTGGCTGAGTGGTAACACAAAACAGATTATGTCTGTATTACTATTAATTATTGTATAGTTTTCCATACAAACCACTGTAAACCTACGTTTTCCCCCCTCCCCCGTATGTTTACACAGTTTCCTCTCATAGCGCTGAGCTCGCGGGGACTTTCTGTTTCTGCACCTCCTCTTCCTGCTGGGTGTGTCATTTCATAGAGCATCCCTTTTTATAGGCGCACCTGTCATCTAGACTAGAGCTCACACTAACAACTTCATTTTACCTTGATCACCTGTGTAACGACCCGATTTCTGAAAGGTCCCATCCTGAGACACTTGGGGTTAGGGCTTCAACATGTTTGCAGGAGACACGATTCAATCCAGAACAGCAAGAAATTCCATTGATGTGGTCACCTATGAAACCACTTTTAAATGTATTTTTCATTTTCAGATGACATACAGTATTGTATTAGTTCAAGTGTACAATATACTCGTTAGATATATATCTATATCTATATAGAGAGATATAGGTAGATATATACATCTACCTTACAAAGTGATCACCCCAGGTAGTCTGGTCCCCATCTAATGCCATGAGCAGTTTTTACAATATTGCTGAATATATTCCCTGTGCTGTACTTTTCAGCCCCGCGACTGTTTTTATAGCAGGCAAGCTATGTGCCTTTTATAAAACAATAGTTTATTGAATTTTGGCAGAGAAGAAAGGAGCGGGAGAGAGACACATCGATGTGAAAGTGAAATATCAATCCAATCGGCCGCCACCCGTAGGCTCACTACCGGGGATTAAGCCCGCAAGCTGGGCGTGTGCCCTGGCCTGGAATCAAACCAGTGACCTTCCGGTGCACAGGATGATGCCCAGCCAACTGAGTCACCAGCCAGTACACAAACTGTACTTCTTAATTCCTTTCGTCTTCTTCACCCATCAACTTACCGCCTCCCACCTGGCAACCATCCGTCTGTTCTCTGTATCTATGAGTCTGTTTCCATTCTGTTCTTTTATTTTGTTTTTTAGATTCCAAGTGTAAGTGAAACTACATGGTACTTTTCTTTCTCTGTCAGACTTATTTTCCTTTAGGATAATACCCATCCACGTTGTCCCAAACGGTTTCATTGTTTCCTGTGGTTAATTTTCCCTTGTATATATGTACCACAGCTGACTGTCTGTCTGTCAGTGGACACGCAGAACGCTTCCATATCTTGGCTATTATGAATAAAGCTGCAATCAAGGTAGGGGTGTACAGGTCTTTTTGAACTAGTGTTTCTGGTTTCTTTGGATATATTCCCAGAAGTGAAACTTTTAAACTGCTGGGTATTTTGGTTGTTCTATTTTTAATCTCTCTGAGAAACCATGGTTTTCCACAGTGGCTGCACCAGTCTGCATTCCCACCATAGTGCGGGCGGGTCCCCCTTCTCGGCCTCCCCAACACTTGTTGGTTGTCGATTTACTGATGATCGCCATTCTGACAGGTATGAGGCAATATCTCATTGTGGTTTTAATTTGCATTTCCCAGATGATTAGTGACATTGAGCATCTTTTCATATAATTATTGGCCATCTGCCTTCTTTTGGAGATGGTCTGCTGAGGTCCTCTGCTCATTTTTAAATCTGATTGGGTTGTTTTTGGTGTTAAGTTGTATGAGATCCTAACATAGTTTGAATTTTTTATAATTTTACTTGATCATGTCAGCAAAGAAAAAGCCCAAAGGCTTTCAATAATCTTGAATACACTATATTGTTAAAGAAGGGAATTATTACCTTTGGCAGAGTATGAGAGACTCTTCAAATTGCTTAATTTTACAGAGTATTAGAGACCTTTCAGTATAACTAAAACTCAGATGGTTTTATGAACATTCTAAAGTCTAGCTGTTCGTGGATGAGATTGCCTTAATCAGTTTAAATTATGCCTAATTTTTAAGAAAACCATAAACTCAACGACTTGGAAACTTCATTCAATTGTATTTTCCTGTCTTCCCTAATGGCTCAAAGCCTTGATCTTATTCCATTATTTTTAAATGTAGACATTTACTTTCTTCACAGTCTTCCTAATTTGTTTCTGCTAAATTATTACAGAAGTTATCAATCCAATTTTGCTTTTATGACCATCAGCTTCATTTCAGGCCCCATATTTAAACTTTCTCTATACATAATTAAATATGTGTCAATTTAAACAAGTTATAAAAATTATCTTTAACATCTTTGGCCCAAAACTCCACTGTCGTAAAAATTACCGTTAGATTTACGCATCTGAGTTACATCTTGCACTGAGTTTCAAACCA
This sequence comes from Molossus molossus, assembly GCF_014108415.1. Classification (NCBI taxonomy): domain Eukaryota; kingdom Metazoa; phylum Chordata; class Mammalia; order Chiroptera; family Molossidae; genus Molossus; species Molossus molossus. Next base: position 6,131,354 of record NW_023425366.1, on the reverse strand, counting down.
GAGCGCCCTGAGCCTCACATCAGCAGCCGTTTCAAAGCACAAGCATCAGCCACTAGTCTGTAGCGCCCTGACTCAGAAAAAAAATATATACTTTGAAGGGATACTTAATTATGCTTACATTGGTGGTGGTTTTACCCAGAAGAGTCTTTGACTTGGGAGGCATTCTTACCAATGTGAGTCTCTTTTCATCAATAAACTGTAAAGAAAAATTTTAAATTCAAGCACTATGATCCTAACTGTGGTTAAAGTTGCCTTTTTTCCTAACTTAAAAAGAAAATATATCAAGTGTAACAGTTTTTCATAGTAAATTAAACTTGTAAAAGGAAACTGGCCTTTTTCTGCATGATTATACAAAAAAAGAAAAAAAAATTGGGCGATATTTTGTTTTGCTTCCAAGTTGGAGATAGAGTAGAATATCTGCCTCCTGTAAGGGGAATATGATGAAAGTAAAGAAAGTATTATTTTACATAGTAGTCAATATATGACTACTGAATTGCTTCTTTAAATCCTGTTTTGAATACGGTGAAGATAAACATTAACAAATAAATAAGAAGTAAGTTACGTGTGTTTAAAAATAATGAGCAAGCCCTGGGCAGTTTGGCGCAGCGGTTAGAGCGCCGGCCGCACACCTCGGTTGCGGCTTGTCCCTGGCCCGGCTGGGGTCGTGCGGGTGGCAACCAGTCGATGTGTCTCTCTCCCATCGATGTTTCTCTCCCTCTTCCTCCCTCTCTCCTCCCGCTCTATCTGAAGATGAACGAAAAAATGTCCTCAGGTGAGGATTAAAAAAATAATAATAAAAATAAATAAATAAAAATAATGATTAAATGCCCCAAACCAGGTTCAAATGCAAGTGAGGGACGAAGAGAGGGGGAAGGGATTCGCCGACCGCTGGACCGCTGCAGAGCAGCTCCCAGCCCGGGCCGGGCGTCCACCACGGCTCCGCCCCAGATGCTCTGTGACGTCCACGTTCCTCTTCTGTGGGCTGCCTCTCAGCGACTCAGTGAACTGACTATAACATACCGGATTCTAGTGGCCAGTTTTCCTGACTTTTTCTCCCATTGTTGAGGTCACTGAGCCCCCTTCAGACTTGACCGGACCTCAGTTTCTAGATTAGTGCTTCCCTGAACCAGAAAGGAGAAAGGAACTTTGGCTAAGTCCTCAAGGACAGAGCAGCAAGTGGACATTGCTCATCCGACACCGACCGCGGGTCCCGGTGCTCATCCGACACCGACCTCGGGTCCAGGTGCTCATGTGACACCGACCGCGGTCCCGGTGTTTATGTGACACCGACCGCGGGTCCTGGTGCTCATGTGACACCCAGCACGGGTCCCGGTGTTTATCCGACACCGACCGACCGCGGGTCCCAGGTTTTTATCCGACACCGACCGCGGGTCCCGGTGCTCATCCGACACCGACCGCGGGTCCCGGTGCTCATCCGACACCGACCGCGGTCCCGGTGTTTATGTGACACCGACCGCGGGTCCTGGTGCTCATGTGACACCCAGCACGGGTCCCGGTGTTTATCCGACACCGACCGACCGCGGGTCCCAGGTCTTATCCGACACCGACCGCGGGTCCCGGTGCTCATCCTACACCGACCGCGGGTCCCGGTGCTCACCCGACACCGACCGCGGGTCCCGGCGCCCATCCGACACCGACCGCGGGTCCTGGTGCTCATCCGACACCGCGGGTCCCGGGGCGGCAGTGTCTGCACCTGCAGCAGCCTCCAGGATCCCTGCTAAACTCCGCACCCAGAACACTCTGTCTGTGGTCCTCTAGGCCCTGAAGGCGCCTGTACTGCCCCACCCCCACATTCCTTCCTGCGAAGGCTGGACTCGGCTTTGCCAAGCAGCTCCGCTGTAGAGCCGTTTGTGCCCACCCTTGGCTTGGAAAAATCCTCTCTCCCTCCCTTCAGTTTTCCCATCGCTCCTGTGGGTCAGCTGTCCCGGTTCACCTCCTGGACTAGACACGGTCCTCCCGGCCCGAGGGGGCCTCCGTGCCGTTCCCTGGGCTGCACAGCAGCTCCCACGGCGGCTGCCTGCCCCGTACTGTGGGTCTTGCTCATTCCGAGCCCCTTCCAGGCCAGCTGCCAGCCTGGCACAGACTCCCGAGTATCATCACAGTTGACCCTCCTGAGCCCCAGCGGCCCCCTCAGTGTGTCGCCTCCTAACTGCAGAGAAGGGAAGGAAAGCTACATGAAATGAATTTGCGCTCTCTACCAAAAACAAGTGTTCCTTCCCAGCCTGCACACACCAACCGAATTTCCGCTCTCTACCAAAAACAAGTGTTCCTTCCCTGCCTGCACACACCAACCCGAACACACACTGACATTCGTACCCTTTGTCCATAGACTGAGACACACCCTCTTCCTCCGGGACCAGAAAACTCCTTTACATCCTCAGAATCTCTTTCCTTCCTCACCTTTCTGAATAGAATGGGAACAGAGTGAGGAGAGACTGGCAATGTAATCATTACATCGCCGTCATATTGCATGTAGTACACACTAAATAAACGTTTTGTAGCTTAAATTGCTGGAAGTGACATGGAATGGGGGAGACAGGATCAGAACCAAACTATGTTTGATTTCAAAGTCAGGGATGATTCTTTTTTAACCCAACAATGCATTATAACACTAGAAAAAAAGGAATATATTTTAAATTTTTGAAAAAATCAGCATGTTTGCTTTAGTTTCATTCATTTCTTTATCAGCGTGTAGGTGGGTTATCCTGGTGTTTTAATCTTGTAAATAAATGTAGATTTAGGAATGAAAATCATCACCTATATACCGGTGGCATCTCAAACAATAAACAGCCTACTTAAGCAGTCTGATACGATGCATTCTACAAGAGCAATCTTCCTTCAAGTATCTGTCCGATTACTTTTCCTGAATCCCCCAGTTACTGAACAAATTAAGGTTCTCTGTTCTGGGAGCCATTTATTTACACTCCTGTGAACAATATTACTAATAGCTCGCATAAATGCAGCGTTAAAGCTACAACATATGTTTTAGACCAGGACTGGTGTTTAGCCTGTGGGCACCAATACTGTAGATCAGCCGACTCTCCTGTCTGTGTTCTGTGGATTAACACATAGTTTTATTAATATGTGTCTTCTAGCACAGACCTTTTCATTTTAACTTTTGGCTCTTCGAACAAGTTTAAGAGGAGGGAAAAGCAGGCATCGTTGTATCGGTTTTACCAAAGTGGACGCCACATCTCAGGGAGGTTAAGTAACCTTCCAAAATCTCATGCTGCTTGATAAGTGTTAAAAACAAGCAACAGGCTCCAGGAGGAAATGGGAGGGCACCAAAGAAAACACTGTCTCTTGAAAAATGTTGCCTCAGGGCCTCCACTGTCTTCAAAACCTATGCACTATGACAAGATAGTTCTCCCCGGATATCTCTGCCTTCAAACCCTGTGCACTATGACAAGATAGTTCTCCCCGGATATCTCTGCCTTCAAACCCTGTGCACTATGACAAGATAGTTCTCCCCGGATATCTCTGCCTTCAAACCTGTGCACTATGACAAGATAGTTCTCCCCGGATATCTCTGCCTTCAAACCCTGTGCACTATGACAAGATAGTTCTCCCCGGATATCTCTGCCTTCAAAATCTGTGCACTATGACAAGATAGTTCTCCCCGGATATCTCTGCCTTCAAAACCTGTGCACTATGACAAGATAGTTCTCCCCGGATATCTCTGCCTTCAAACCCTGTGCACTATGACAAGATAGTTCTCCCCGGATATCTCTGCCTTCAAAACCTGTGCACTATGACAAGATAGTTCTCCCCGGATATCTCTGCCTTCAAACCCTGTGCACTATGACAAGATAGTTCTCCCCGGATATCTCTGCCTTCAAAACCTGTGCACTATGACAAGATAGTTCTCCCCGGATATCTCTGCCTTCAAAACCTGTGCACTATGACAAGATAGTTCTCCCCGGATATCTCTGCCTTCAAAACCTATGCACTATGACAAGATAGTTCTCCCCGGATATCTCTGCCTTCAAAACCTGTGCACTATGACAAGATAGTTCTCCCCGGATATCTCTGCCTTCAAAACCTGTGCACTATGACAAGATAGTTCTCCCCGGATATCTCTGCCTTCAAAACCTATGCACTATGACAAGATAGTTCTCACCAGATATCTCTACCTTCAAAACCTATGCACTATGACAAGATAGTTCTCCCCCGATATCTCTGCTTGTGATCGTGTGTCTCTGTGATAAGAAAAGTATAGACCGCATCACTGAAACTGCAAGGGTAAGTTCCGAAGGCAGATCTAATCGGTGTGGTAATTAAAGTAATTGATTAGGATCACGAGAGTAAAGACAAGTGAAACGTAGTGAAGGTGTCATTAGCTTTGTGGAATCGCAAAGTTTAACAGAAGACAAATGGGGCAAGAAATACCTTATTCTCAAATGAATTCAAGCACAGTAAAGATGGACTTTTAGGCTTTGAAATAAAAGTAGGTTGTTGTAGGTCAGTGATTCTCTCCTTTATTCCGGTTGAACTGATGCTTCTTCAAGTTCCCAGGATCTCACCTTCACGTGTGGGAAGGAGGAGAAGCAGCGTCACATGGCACATTAACGTCCTATCATCTCTCTCTAGTTCAGCGCTTTCAAGAACCCCTTTCCCAAGCCTTTCAGTCTTTCACCATGGACTCTCTCTAAAGACAGCAGCACACACTCTCGCTGTGACCCAACTAAAAATACACATTGGTTTTTATATTATTCTTTCAATATGTGTAAGCTAATTAGTCACTCATTAGGTAGATGGTGAATAATGAGGGCAAACCAGAGCCCAGAGAAAGCCCATTTGCATGATTTCATGAGCCCACTGGGAGGTGGAGGCCGGAACAAGGTCTCTCTGGAGGTTTATTCCAAGAGTGACATAGCCCAGTGCATCTTATTTGAGACGTGGGCTCCTGTTCCCCTAAAATGTGCCAGAGTAATGAGGAAAATACTGTGCAGCTTGCGGGGAGGCAGCGAGTAATTAATGATGATGGTGGAAAAATCCAGAAATGAGGAGTGTAATTGATAGCAAGACATTTCGATCAGATCCAAATGGTGTCTTGGGCAGAAGACCAAATTAAAATAGGCAAAATCAAAAGTACTCATTTGAATGTAAAAACAGCTAAAGATAAACATTTTCTCATAAGGTAGGCCCGTAAGGAAATCTAGTCTTCTCCACAGTTGCCAAATTGTTTTTTATGTTTTATTAGTACTTACACATACAAAATAATCACACACCCAATAATCAATAATCATCGTGCTTAAAACTGTATCATTACTTCTGCCCCAAATTCACTTGTTCCATTTAAATAACCCGTGGGAGCCCTGGAATCGAGTCATCCCTGATACACTCTCCTTGCTGGCTCTTCCCTTCTAACTGGCACTGTTAATTCCACTTCTTGAATGTTTCCCTGATTCCTTCTGTTCTCTCCTTATTTCCCACCCCCTTCTCCAATTGCTCTCGTTCCGGCTTTAAAACAGCCTCCCCGCTGAAATAGGTTTTCCTGTAAGCTTTACACCTGGCCCTGGCTCTGTGCTGGCTCCATTTTTTTTTTTTTTTATCCTCACCCAAGGACATTTTTCCATTTTTTTTGTTCAGATAGAGTAGAAGGGAGAGAGGAAGAGAGAGAGAAAGAGAGGGAGAGAGAGAGAGAGAAACATCGACGTGAAGGGACACATCGAGTGGCTGCCACCCGCACGACCAACCAGGGCCGGGGACAAACTGCAACCGAGGTACGTGCCCTTAGCGGGAACCGAACCCAGGTCTCTCGGGACCGCAGGCTGACGCTCAAACCGCTGAGCCAAACCGGCCAGGGCTGCTGGTTCCATTTCCTACAGATGACCTTGGAGACGCTGCGGAGATGAAGCGATGCTGATGAAGGATCTTGCAGTGGGGAAGATGTCAAATTCCATTCCAATATGACATCCCTGAGACGGTTTTCCAGGTCATAGTCAATCTCTACGTTTGCATTCATCTCAATTTGGTTATTTGTTAAATATCATCATCTTCTCTTCTAGGCTGTAGGCTTCAAAGTCAAAGGCCACAGGTGTCAACAACACACAAGAGGCTGAAATATCTGTGGCCATGCTTTACAGTATACACATTGGGAGCCCCAGGGGTTTACTGCTTGATGTTAGAGCAGACAGAAATGTTTGAAAACAAAACTGATCACGGTAGCAGCCTTTAGCTTGGGTCTTCTTCATTATGATCGACTCCATTTTTATAAGAGAATGTCGTTTCCAACCTTTGATATTCAGCTCTTAAAACTTGGTATTATAAATTATAGCCACTTTAGTATAATCTAGGAGTCATTTACATTCAATTCTGTTTACCAAAAAACTCAATTAAGATCGATCATATTTATAAACCATGGCTTTAGGGATATTCATTTTAGCCATCACCTATTCTTGGAAGGAGAGAAAAATCTACCCTTGAATTGAAACAAATTATCAGAGCATCGTATGTGTTTTATTTTAAACACAGCATACGATTCTAAGGCACTTTTCCACTGGGCATTGAGAGATTACTCCACATCTTGTCCTGCAGCCAAGGTGGTCAAAATCTCTCCACTGTGTTCATTCGGACCAGAGGACAGTATTCTGAGTTTTTGGTAGACAGGATATTTTCTTATATGCCATTTCATTTATTGAGACAGTGCTTAACCTGCACTTTTCCTTGCAAACGGAACTTTAGAAAGAAAGAAATAATTACGTAAGTCCCTGGACTGTAATGCATTCCAAAGCACAGGTTTCTTTTTCTTGAAAACTGGCCACGTTCACAGAGGCTGGGAGGGTTGGCTCGCAGGGCGTGTCGCTGACAGGGACAAAGGCGTCCTGATGGGTTCAGGGAAGTTTAGCAGCGAAGACTTGGGGCTCCGGGGGGCCGCCTCACCGAGGGCACCACCCTAAGACGGAGAACAGGAGTCACGGGATCCGTGTTTCCCGTGTACAGTCTTCTTCTTTTGAGGAAACGGCACATTTGTTAACACAGAACTGGTTAGGAAACTAAAAACCCTTACTTGTTCCCTGTAACTCAAAAACACAGTCAATGCACAAACAAGTAAATACAAAATAACCTCACTGAAGTCTGGGACTCTAAGGCAGTCCCTTGACACATCCTCAAATCTAGGCTTATTCCCGGGACTGCTTTATTAAAATGTCATTTCAGGTATCTCTGTAAATCAAGGGATGTAATAAAGCGCACGTCTCCCTTTCTTGGCCAAGGATGCTCCCTCCGGAGGCCGCCTCTCGTTGTCTTTCATGTATGCCAATATTGTGAGGAATCGGACGTATTTAAGAGTTTTCATTATACCAAAACCCCACGTGTGCGCCCTGACGGTGCATGGCTAAAGTACACGGGAGGATGGCGAGCACAAGAAAGGCCCCCTCTGGGGTCAATAAATGCCGGGGAGGAAGGCATCCCCTTTGGGTGGCTTGCCAAGTGAACCGAATGTGAGGAGCAGAGCCTGAGCTGGAAGTCAGCCCTACTCACCACTCAGAGAGGGGCCTGTGCACAGTGCAGGCTGGAGCACCCCTGTGCAGGATGAACGCTGACACTGGGGTTACCAGTGGAGTGTGGCAGGGCACAGTTCTATGGGCTTGGAGTCACCGGCTCAGTGACCAGTGGACAGGAGAAGGGAGAACAAGGGATAACACAGTACTGGCATTATTTTAAGGTCCAAGAGCTACAAATGTTTGAGATGTAGAAGAAAATTCAGTCCTATTGGGCATATATTTCTGCTCTCGGCCACAACAGATTACTACCCAATATCCACATCATGTGGTCCGAGACGTTTATTTCAACAGGGAAAGTAATAAATCCTTGGCTGGGGACGGGGATCTGTGTCATTTCCAGGAGTTTGGTGTAAGACCACACGTTTGCCTGAAATTGTAAAATGATCCCGAGATACTCCCGAGAGGCAGAAAGACGTGACTCACTCACACAATATATAAGAAAGTCATCAACGTTTATGGAGGTAGATGGAGATAATGTGTAGGGCAATTCTATGCAACAAACAAATACAAACCCTCCGTATGCATCCGTTGGTTCAGCAAAACTAGTAGGAAGAATGGTTTTCGAAATAATAAAGCTAAACTAATGCCATGAATTCATTTCCTAAACAGCCCATTTTAATTGGTGAAAAGCATATGGTTTATTTTCACAGTCGAAGGAAAAAAATGCGCTAGTCCAAATGAAACACTTTTTACCAACTGTAAAACTGAAAATGCGAACCATTTTTAAAGATATAATTTAACGTGCACATACATTGCATGCTTGACCCGAAAGCTGTTGAGACAGGAAGATCTGGCATTCCTATCTTTTCAAAATAAAACATGAGCGTTCTGCTCGGTGCCAGGATCTGCACGTAGGGAAACTGAAGCAGGCACTGTGAGCTGCAAGCAGTCAGCCCTTACTGCAGAAGAACGCCAGTCACACACCGTGAACGAGGGACGTGATCGTCACAAAAGCGACAAGACGAATGAGGTTCAGATTCTCCTACACTGAGATGTACGACTGGAGACCACCTCAGAGCACAGACACGGAAACTCTGGCCTGGTCTTTCCAGATGAAAACATCTCAGTACCTCCCGTAATGAATCCTCCCGGATGAGAAAAATGAGAGAGAAACAAAACTCAACATTCAGAAATGTTAGGTCTGACACGATACATTCCACAGCTTTACAGAAAATCATTATTTTTAGTATCAAGGCATTTTCCATCACTGTCTTTTCAGTGTTACACTTGAAAATTACCATCTGTAATATGGATGCATGTGTATATATGCACACACACGTATGTATACACACACACACACACATATATATATTCGTAAATACTGTTTTCACGCATTATATAAATCAATTATTTTGAAACTTTCTGGTATTCTTATTCCATCTTATAGATTTGAGTTTCCAGTTGGTGCTATTTCACTTCAGACTTCAAAACTTCCTTTCAGTGTCTTGTAGGACAAGTCTTATAATGCTGTCTCGTCTATCAAATGTTTAAATTCACATTCATGTTTGAAGAACAGTGTCTCTATACACAAAATCCCCGTTGATGGTTATTTTTGTTTCGGCGTTGTCTCCCCTCCCCCTATGTCATTTCAAGCTTTTCTCTCTAATTTGTGATGTCATCAGTTTGTGATGTGCCTGGATGTGCTTTCGTTCCTTTGTATGTATCCTTCCATTGTTCATTGAACTTTTTGGATATGGGAAGTTTTCAGCCATTATTTTTTATTATTTTCTGCCTCAAGTCTTCTCTTATCTTGTTCCCGACTTCCAGTGACGTGCGTTAGAGCATGGCCCTGCCTGTCAGCCTCTGTTAAGGGTCCTCCACCTTTTCATTTCCCCCAGTTCTTCAGACCAGGTAGGTCCATCTTCAAGGTAACTGTTTCTGCCACCTCCAATCTCCTGTTAAAACTATCTTGTGACTTTTAATTTGCAGATACTGTATTTTCAACTTCAGAATTTTTACTTCATTCTTTTTATGGTTTCTATTTCTCTGCTGAAATTATATCCTGTGTCTGTTCGGTATGAGCTTCTTTTTCTTGTATGTTCTTGAAAATGTAACAGTGGGTCTGCAATCCTCCTCTGGTCATTGGACTGACCTAATGATGCCTCTGCTGTGCTCTCCTAACTGCGGGTCTTCTCGGGCACAGTCACCTTTTTCTGCGTCTGCAAACATTCACTGAATTTGTATTAGACTCTGGATGTTAGGAATAATAAAGAGACTCTGGATTTGGTTATATTTCTCTGAAAATACATTTTTTCCTAAGAGGCAAGTCAACTTACCTGAACTTAAAATTAAAGTCAAAATTCAGTCTTCCCTGAGGTAGGCAGCAGCTACCATCTCTAATCAGTTCTTTAAGCTACAAACTGCTGTTTTCCACTGGTTCTTGCCATCCTGTGGACCGTGTCTTCATCAAGATGCACAATTTCAGGCCAAAGCAAACTTTAGATAGATTCCGACAAAAATGTGGGTGTTTTATTCCTTCTGAATATCTCTCCCTTTCAGGGTTTCTCCTAGAATTCATAGCTTCTCCTTAGTCCCCAATTCTGTCCCCCGACAGCCCAGGTGAGTCCAGTTGCTGCTTCCTGTCCTCAGCACTGTAGGAGGGTTGGTGAGTGCCCAGGGCATTAAAACAACCACGAGGTACAAACCCCAGGAGGTGCAGTTCCTATCTTTTTAAAGTAGATCTAATCACGTACTGATCTCTCCTGCTTGCAAATAAATTTTAAAAAATATCTTTTGTCCAGATTTTATGCTTATTTTACCAGATGACAGAAACTTCACCGTCGAGCATTTCAAATTGTTATCTAAGTCACTCCATGGACAGGCCTGATGCAACGATATTCTCTCGGAGTTTTATGAACTGTCATAACCCTGTCGGAATGTATTTGGCAGGAAGGTTCGATCTTGGTTCTCTTGCACCACACCAGCATTTCACTGCTGTGTGTTTTATTGCTTCTACTGAGATACGGCCCCGCTAGACCTTTGTCCCTCTGCTGCCTCGTTCTTCCCTTGCTACTTGAGTGTTTGGTTTGGTCTTTCTGTTTCTCGCCTTTCTCCCCTTGCCTTCTGTGCTTTGGCTGTTGAGCAAAACCATATAAGGACAGTACTCGGAGTCACCAAGGAAGCTCAAAACACCAGCGCCAAGCACAGCACCAGCTTTGCCACAGACTCCACGGTTCGCAGACCTTCGACTGCAGAGAGAAACAGTGGAGGCGCCTCCCTTCGCTGTGCGTGAAAGAAGACTCACTGCCAGACAGCAGCCGCTGGGCCTGCTCCAGGCTGCAGGTGCATTCTCCTTGCAGCGTCAGCCAGGACCCAATGCACACGTAGGTCCGCGGCCGCCAGGGGTGGCCGAAGGGCACGGTAAGTGCGCTCGCCTGACTGAACACTTTCAAGGGTCTTCCATTCTTCATCGGCTTCAGTTCTATCCAGATGAGCTAATTCCTATCTCACCTGCATTTAGAAGTATTGAACTGACACTTCTAGGAGTGAAGTAAGCAATGAGTTCTTCAGCTTGGGAACAAGAATTTAACAATTAAAATAAACTCGCACTCTAAATAATTATTATAAACTGCAAAATACTGCCTCCATTAAAAAGAATAAGAAGTATGTACAGAATAACTGCTAAGTGGAAGGTAATATCTAGGATGTTCTCTGTATACATCATCATTTATGCAGCAATCCTGTGAAATAAATACTATCATCAATTTGCTTATTATGCAATAAAATTTCAAGAATCTAAACCATTTGCCCAAAGTTACATAGTTGCTAAGTGGCGGAATTGGGATCTGGGATCTGATACAACTATAAGATTATATCCCATGCTCTTTCTAAATGCCAATAAAAAGGCTTAGTCTGAGTTTATATACTTTATATGCAATATGCAATAAATATTTTTGAAAGAGCAATAAGGTAAAAAAAAAACAACCCAATTGATATTAAGAAGCCAGGTGATACTTAAAATAGTAAAGACAGTGTAATTAATTAAACTGTGATAATCAGTAAGAAACATACATACACACAGAAAGACACAGAGAGGTTAAAAGAAGAATTCTCTAACTCTGGCCCATGAGGCTCAGTGATCAGAGCACCAGCCTGTACACCAAAGGGTCACTGGTGGTGGTCCCAGGCCAGTGGGTTGCAGGTTCAGTCCCCAGACCAGGTTGGGGCATACGCAGGAGGCAACCAATTGATGTGTCTTTCTCACATCCATATTTCTCTCTTTCTCCCTTCCTCCCTCCTTCCCATTCTCTCTACAAATCAATGGAAAAAATATCCTCGAGTGAGGATTCACAAAAGAAAAAAAAAAGAAGACGACTTCTCTAATGAGTGAAAAAACAAAGAAAGTCAATTTTATCAAATGCCCTCAGAAGTCATTTTAAGATGGGCTTAGACCTGGAGTGGTTAGATTTCATTGCTAGTTTCCATGTCTCAGATACTGAGCGAATTTCTTTTTTCTTTTCTTTATTGATTTTTAGAGAGAGAGAAAGGGAGAAGGAGAGAGAGAGACAGAAACATCGATGAGAGAGAACATTGATTGGCCGCCTATTGCATGTCCCCCTTTGGAGATCAGGCCCACAACCTGGGCATGTGCCCTGTCCAGGAATTGAACCGGCCACCTCTTGGTGCATGGGTCGACACTCAACCACTGAGCCACACCAACCAGGCTGTGAGAGAGAATATCTAAGTGACATGTTAATTTGGCATCAGTGGGCTTTCTTTCCCTTCTCTCTATAACAATGTCCCAACTTCTGACTTCCTAGAGAAGCGATATGCAAAGAGAAGGCATATTAAATCAACAGGGTGGGGTTAAAAACCCAGTCCCATTCTTTCTATTTGTAACCAATGACTAGTCCCACGAATCCCAAATTCTTCTAAACCCCTCTATACATTGGTAGCTCATCTGTCAAATGGAGATACCAATATCTATATCTTACATTTAAGTATTAAATCCCATAGCCTTGACATAGTAGATGTTCCTATATCCTGGTTACTTCCTTTATTTCTTTCTTATTTCCATGTGATCTATCTACAAACCTATTTAAAATTCATTTTCTAACAATAAAATGAACTTGTGCATAATAGAAAATATGAAAAGTGGAAATAAAAATATATGCACAATTCAACATTATTTGAAAACAATCATTTTTACATGCATACATGCACATGTAAACACACATATATATTCTTTTCTATAATTTTAAGTAAACTCAATGCATAATTTCCTCATTTTCTTTAACAGTGTTAGAAAATCCCAATGTTTTTAATTAAAAATACAATTATATTTAAAGGCTATGAAATAGTTCATTGTCAGAGGAGTCCCTAGTTTATTTAATCATTCTCCTATTTTGGGGTATTTGAGTTATTTCCAAGTCTACATAGTTTAAAGAATGCTGCAATGAACATCTTTGCAAAAACAACTCTTTCTGTATATTTTTGTTAATTCAGATGGAATTCAAATATTGATGTTAAACTGTATAAATTTTTTTAGATTCTAGGTAGAATTTCTTAGTGACTTTTTAAAACATTATGCTAAAATGTCTTACTTGGTAAAAAATTACATATGTATAATTGTTTTGTTCTTTTTTATTTACTTTATTTTTTAATGAAATTTATTTGGCTGACAATGGTTAATAAGATCATATAAGTTTCCAGAGTCAGTTTTATAATATATTATCTGTATACTGCATTGTGTTACCGTATGTGCCCACCGCCCAAAGTCAAATCTCCTTCCATCATTGTCGTCTGTGTTTATGAGGGTTTATTTTGTTTTTCTTGTTTGTTCATATGAGTGAAATCATATGGTTCTTAACTTTTTCTGTCTGATATTTCACTTAACATGATATTCTCAAGTGCCATCCATGTTGTCGCAAATGGCAGTATTGCATCCTTTCTTGTGGCTGAGTAGTATTCCGTTGTGCTTCTCAGTGTGTGTTTAGGCAGTTGGAGACTTGTCGGACACAGAGGAATCAAGCTGTTTATAGAGCGGGTCTGATCCAATACGATTCATCTAGCAAGGTTTTGATTATAGGATACAGTGTCACCTTCTCTTCCTTAACCATTCACACGAAAACTAAAACTTTGTTGCTTTCTTCCTAACTGTTCAGGTGAAGATGGAAACCACACACAGGCAACGTAAAAACGACCAGCTGCTGGGTTTTTGTTTGTTTGCTTTGATCCTAGTGCCCTAGGCTCCCTTTGCTGAGCAATTCCACGCGAATGCTCCTCTTTGCATTTTGGACTGATACTCTGTCACATCCTGATGTCTGACTCTGTTGTATGTCAGAATTTCTTTTCTAGTTCATATCTTTCCTTCTTACAATATCTGTTAACATAGTTCCATTGCTTTTAGCCAACAAAAGAAGACTTTTTTTTTTTTAAATGACTTTCAGATTAGCAGTGCTTCCGGGACATCTGAAGTGTTACTTTGATGACTACTACAGTGGTGGCAAGAATTCTGTTAGTACCAGTCCCATTAGAGGACAGAGTGCCCTCTAATTAACTCAGCTAGGGACCATGGCAAGCCACAGGCAGGTGCCAGGCACCCGAGAGGTCCAAGTTGTCCTCGGTGTTTTCCAGTGATAGGAGTTCTGCTGTTTTTGTTACGTTTCTGATTCCAAGAGAGCGGAGCTGAAATCAGACCTTGATGAAATTGGGAGACGCTATTACACTGAGCTATTGGACAACATCATTTAAAATGCTCTAGCCATTTAAAGAGAGCGTCCATTTAGGCAGAGGGAGACTTGTCTGACAGAAGAATTGAGCTGTTTATAGAGCATGTCTGATTCAATAGGAACATGTACAATAAAACACTACAAAAGTACTTATATAATGTCTTTGCAGTATAATTATTATTTTGACTTCAACTTGTCAAAGTAAGACCAGTCAAACTGTTTTTGTAGAACAAATTATCTTGATTCTAAAGCATTGTGGAGTTTTTACCAAAACTAAATCTTATTACATTTTGAATAGAAGATGGTCCCCAAAGTTGCTAGCTAACTGACATCTTTCTCTCCCTCTCTGAATAGTAATATCATTCTTTCAATATTAAATTTTTCTTGTTCCTATAAGGTAGAACATTTTACGTTTAGATGTATATTCAGAATGACTGTGGTCTGCATTGAGTTGAGTAAATTAATAAAGAGACATTTCAAAATCAAAAATGGCAATAAAAATGGATATATCTTAAAGCCAAAGGTTCACTTTAAAAGTTGCAGTGGTTCTACAATATAAATGAATATTTAAAAAATAACCTTAGTAGAAAACATTGGTAGAAGCCTATTATGGAATTGTTTCTTCCTAACTAATGATAAAATTATCATTTACTTTAGAAATAAATTATTTTCAACTGTTATTAACATTAGACTTACATATTTCTTTTGACACTTAAAATTTAAACTCCGTATTTCAATTTTGTTACAAAGTTTGATCTCCCTACCGGGATACAGACCTTTGAAAACACAATCTTGTAGCCTGTACTGTTACCATGTTTTAAATTATTAGATGAAGGAGTGCACGAGTAAACAGATGAATGAACGCTGCTATTTTTTGCTCACTTCCAACCCAGCTTAAAGAGCTCCAGCTTATTGACAGAACACACAGCACCTGCCGGCTGGTTACACGAAAGGAGCGAAGAGGTCGAGGCCCCCCCACAAGTTTCTTTATTAGCAATGGAAGACAAAGCTGCTAGAACAGTGAAAGTGGAAGACGCAACGATTTGGGGTGGTGAATTTTTGTTACCTACTATGCTGAATGTGAGTTAGCTATTGATATTAAGAGAAATATAAGCTACTGAATAAACAATTTACCAGCAGAGATCATATTCATTCATTAAATTAGCCTAGGGAGATCAAATTAGCGGTGTGCCTACTAATACCAGCTGAGCATTCATGTAGAACTTACTGCTTCTATATACTGCGTCAGATTCATGGTCACAGATATGAATATACGCGTGTTGCTTTTCCATAGTGTAACACATTACATGTATTCTGAAACCAAGTGCAAAATAGACATCGATGTTTATTAAAATCTATCTGATTTGACTTGATGGATCATGCTTGGTTGCTGCAACATTTTACATCCTATTTCTGGGTGTCAACACATTTTTAATATGTCAAGAATATGTTTCATCTATATATTTTGTAAATAAACATTCAATGTTTTTATCTCAGAGATATATAAATAGGTTATATATACTAATAGATAGGTTAGAGCAAAGAGTTCCTCCATTAGAAATTATCTTTCAGGCTGGTAATACTTTTAAATCAGGGACTGTGCCACTATTTAGTAGTAAGTATATTATTAATCATTTTCTCATAAATCACTATGTTGTCAAAAGAAGCTTTGTCAGATGCCTAATTTTATTCCAGGTTTAATACACCATCTTATTTCTTTGCTCAGAGAGAATAAAAGTTTTGCCAAAGAAAAATATATGATTATCTGAATATGACATGTTTGAGTAGCACAATGAGATAGCATCAACAACCATCTTTTTTCAGCATTCAAAATTATGTATTTAATAATTGCCTAGACTTGCCTAGGACTTACCATCAATCTATTGATATACATTTCTTATCTCCCCCAAGGAGTTTATAAACTTAAAAAAGACTTGTTTCTGGATTAGTTTAATTTTTTTTTCCCACAGGACTACTAAATACCAATGCTCTGCATATACTAATTCAAAGAATATCTAAATGAATTGTATAAGCTTAGATGTAACAAAAGAAATAAATGATGATAATGACCCTGCATTAGGAGATGATATAGGTACTTCCGTGTTTGTGTGAACAAACAAAAAATGCAATGGCCCTTTGATTTCTCTTTTAAAAAATGTACATATTGTTATGGCTGACTTTTTCATTTTAATGGACAACCACTAAAGCTGCCACTGTTAACACTTGTGCATTTGCCCTTCCACAGGGACAGCACTTGTTTAAAAGTTACCTTGCACTTGAAAATATGTGACCATCCTCACTAAAATATTTATTTAACGTATTTTGGTAGCGACAGTGAAAACCCACAAACCTTCCCTCTGCAGGTCCTGAGAAGAGCATATGAAACTCACTTGTAGATTGAAGTTCCCTTCAACGAAGTTTCTAGGAAACCGTTCACAGAATCACAGCTGCCGCTGATTCTCATTTGTATGGATTTCACATTTGTTAAAAAAACAGAATAGGATCACACTAGTTTTGAAAGCCATGCACAGAAAAATAAATGATAACATCTTAAGCACACAGATCTTAATCATTCACAGAATAGCAACTCATTATCCCTCTTCGTAAGGAAAACTCGGATACATACTTGCGCTCTCTTATGGTTCATTATATCTGTCTACTTCAGTGACCTAATTTTGGAAAGTCCCTTCAGAGTCTGGGATATGCATGTCTGGCAGAGTTTTCTGCCCAATTTCCTGGTTAGGTATTCCAAGGGAGAACTGGTCGGGAAACAATAATGGACAACTAATCCATAATCAAAGAATAAACTTGATATCATGCTCCTATTGATTAAACATCCAGTTTCATGTGACACACAAAACATGAAACCACAGGAGGATTTTAATAAAATCTGCCCTTTTTTTGGTTTCATGAAGAAATATATTCATAAGTTCAAGTATAGATAAAAATGGATGATATCTCAAGATACTAATAGAACTTTCAAATGTCACCAAGAAAATGAAATCTTTGAAAATTGTAGAGAATTATAAAGTGATAGAAAGTTGAAGATAAGTAAAAGTTAACCTTATGTTTTAAAAAGACATTGTTCATTAGAGTATAGTCAGTCAGTATCATGATATAAAATTTCACCACTTAAGGACATTTCTTTTTGTATATATTCTTTTCAACAGTGATACCTATTTCTAGTAACTATCTATTTGCTTTTCTACCTGTACAATTGAGTCACTGTGGGGAATGACCCTATCAAACATGTATAGTACCCCACCATTAAAAACCAAAATGGTGACTGAAAAAAGAGAAAACAAATTTACAATAATAATTTGGAGATAAATGTTTAAGAAATGATTATTTCTCAATTATGTATAAGGTACAAAAGTCACTGGTGATTTTGTAAAAGTAATTTTGTGTATTATTCCTAAGTAGCCAGACAGGTGGCAGATTGAGAAGCATAAGTCATTGGTTTTATATCAGCATCCAAATCCCAAAAGGAATTTACAGTATACACACAGTGACACTGATTTGCTGTGCTCTCTGATATTTCGGCTAAAATTTTAATTACACCTCAAGCTTCTCTTATAATCTTCTAGAGAAATCCATGAACAAGAGAGTTCACAGAGGCAGATTCATCCTCAAATTTCCCATCTGAGCCTCAGCTAAGGGAAGGGCTGGTCTATAAATAACTTCTTTAGTGAAATCTATCATGTTTCTCCAAAGAACTGCAAAGGCTTCATTAAACCTGACTTCTCTGTTAACTTCGGGGGTGGTGAATTCCCTCTTAAATTCCCTCTTAAATGTTTGAGCAGTACTCCCATCTCCAACTGTGAATTTACAAAGCTGTTGTTGTTGACACGATTTAGCTTTAAAAAAAAAAAAAAAGCGGCAATGAACTCGAATAATATAGCACTCATCAAATTTAACAGCATTTTATTTCGACTGGTGAAGTGTCTCTTTGCAGTGGAACAATATTTTGCAACGAAGCAACCCCAAAACGACGATGTCCGTAGTATTATTTTATAGTACTTATTAAGGATTCCTATCCATAAATATAATTTAGTAAAATCCTGGAAACATACTCCTTGAGTAAACATAGCAGATTTCTATGACAAAGATATCATCATTCATTTAATTTTGTACTTTAAATGTCACACCCAAAACCATTTGTATTAATCAGCTCTTAGCTTTACCGGGAGAATTGAAGGAAAGACCCTAAGCTGGATTTGATGAGTCTTACGTAAGCCCTTCCTTTGGGGCATCCATGTTCACCTTTTCATTGTCTGGCTCTAACAAACATCCTGAGAAGTCAGTTTTGCCAGAATCCCCACAATGTTTGGTCACTGTTGGTATCCTACCAAAGTCCTCATCTTCCACCATCAGCCAGGTAATGTCTGATAACCTGGGCCTGCATCAGCAGGAGTCCTGTTAGGTCTGAAAAGACCACCACTAGCCCTGATGTTTCCTCTTAGCAAGTCCCACCCACTGACCCCAGCCCAGCTCTTTGACTCTGTATCCTCATTTCTCCTCATTGGCCGAGTTGTCGAATCCCATCTGCCCCTCCCCCATGGCAAACCTCCTTTGGGTACTATTCCTTATACCTTTGCTGATAGTCCTCCTGAATTCAGTCTGCCTGAATACTTTAACAAGTGTCGTGAATATTTTTTCTTTAATGCTAAGCGCAGATTTTATAGGTCTATCCTGAAAATGAGTATCTATGAACAGATGTTAAAGAGAAGGGATTTGGTTCAAGCCAAGGATAAATGTATTCTGCATGACACAATGTATACAAACAGTGAAAGACACTGTACATGCGGATCCTCTTCATAGCTGGTGGGGACAAACACAGTGCAATATAGACTTGAAAGAAGATCAGATAAGGTGAGAATTATAAAATTAATCACAAAGATATATCTGGAAGTCCATCGCAACTACCCTCACTTTAAGAATAGCAAGGACTGCCCTGGCCGGTTTGGCTCAGCGGTTAGAGCGTCGGCCTGCGGTCCCGAGAGAGCAGGGTTCGGTTCCCGCTAAAGGCACGTACCTTGGTTGCAGTTTGTCCCCCGCCCTGGTTGGTCGTGCAGGTGGCAGCCACTCGGTGTGTCCCTTTCACGTCGATGTTTCTCTCTCTCTCTCTTCCTCTCTCTCCCTCCCACTCTATCTGAACAAAAAGAAAAATGTCTTCAGGTGAAAATAAAAAATTTAAAAAAAGGACTGAATATTCTGTCACTCACATTCCTTCCCAGGGTTTGACATCTCTGCCTTTTCCCACTTACTTCAAATTCTTACTGGACCCCAACATCCGATTCCATGGCCCACCCCTGATGCCAACTTTCCCTCCCCCCTGACTAACGGCTCACGGTGCTGTGCCAGCAGGGCCCAGGCGGGGAGAGAAGCGTGTGACGCTCCGAAGGTCTGAGCGAGCAGTGACTCATCACCAGTAACAGGCCCACGGAAATAAGGAACGGGCGTCCCCATGAAAGCGAGCCTCTCAGGGAGTAAGGGGACGGCACAGGTCGTCAGGGGACAGAGGTGTTGTAAAGGACGGTCCCAAATTAGGGGGAAAGTTGAGCTAGAGGGACCCCAAGTTCCTTTCCAGTCCTCATGCTCTATTCTCAGGAATCTGATGAAGGGCATCACACAAGGCTCTTATTAACCAGACGTGCTACTGTCCTGCTCACAGTCTCTGAACCCGATGAAATTCCGGATTGTTCTCTGGCCCGTTTCGCTCAGCGGTTAGAGCATCAGCTCTTGGACTGAGGGGTTGATTCCTGGTCAGGGCACCGACCTCGGCTGTGGGTTTCATCCCTGGCCCTCATCGGGGTTGTGCAGGAGGCAACCAATCGATGTCTCTCTCACAGCGATGATTTTCTCTCTCTCTCTATCCCCCCTCCCTTCCACTCTCTCTAAAAATCAATGAAAAAATATCCTCAGGTGAGGATTAACAAAAAAAAAAAAATTAAAAATTCAGGTCTGATGTAAGAGGAAGGGTCTCAGCCCGGGGTTCTCACATGGCTCTTGTTTTGCACAGACGGCAGCCAGCAGACCTCAACAACTGGCTAACACAATAAAGAGAAGCTCTGTAGCTGGACACCCCGCAATCTAATCTACCCTGTGGAGATTCAGAACGATCCTTCCACAACCAGCAGGAAACCAAAAAGGCCAGTGATATTGGGCAAGGATCTGTTATATTTCACATGAATAATCAATGTGCATTTTGCTAAGGCTAATCTGACCTTTAATGGGGGTCCTCTGGGCTGACAATCTGCTTAAGTTCCTGCTGTATCATTTCTTAATAACATGGGCATGAGCATCTCAGCCCATCTATAACACTGAGCCTTTCTCTCAGACTAACAGAGACTCTGAGAGGGGGTGAAGAGCAGGGGTAAAGTGTAAAGAAGAGATTTCTTTATAATTAAAATTATTTTACAATCTCATAACTGTTTGAATGAGGCTACTTTAAAACTTCCCTAAGACAAAACACCCACATCACAACACCCTGATCTGAAAGAAACATGTTCATAATCACTTTCCTGATAATCTTGCAAAATGTTCATCAATGCCATTTAAAAAATCCTGAAACTCTCATTTTTTCTTAAAGGCACAATAGGAAATTTCAGAAACATTTTTATAACGATGTAATTAATATTTACTTATTTGACTCAGACTTTTGAATTTTTCTTCTACTACATCCAGAGAGTCCATACTGCAAGCAATTTTATCCTTTTAATTACATTTGACCCTTTAACAACAAAGAGGGAGGGTAGTCAACCCCCACACAGCTAGAAACCTATGTATAACATCTGAATCCCCAACACTTAATAGCCTAGTGTTGACCAGACTTACTGATAACATAAACAATTAACATATTTAGTATATTATAGGTACTATGCACTGTATTCTTACAATAAAGTAGGCTAAAAAAAGAAAAAGAAAAAGAAAATATTAAGAAAATCAAACAGAGGAGAAAATACATTTACAGTAGTTACTGAAAAATGTCACGTACAAGTGGACTCATACAGCTCAAAAGTGTTTTTCAAGGGTCAACCATGCTAACGAGTACATTGATTGCTTTAAAAATCCAGACCACCCATCTCCTGTGTTTCTGCAGAAACCCTCCCTCAAATCTTTATTTGACGTCACCTCGTCATTAACATAATTTCCAAGAATCCCTGGATGTAGCTTAGAAAGTGGGAACCTTTGATAACATCCCACGTTTCTCCAACTAAAATCAGCTTGACCAGACCACTGCTTTCTGTGTAGCTCAATAGCCTTTCCAGGTTCCTCCAGCATATGCCATCACTCACCGTAACTACATGTAACCTCCTGAAGAACCTTTGCTTTCTTTTGCTGGTACAAAAAAAAAAAAAAAAAATGTATCTAAATAAACATAGGAATTCAACCAGTTAGTCACACAAAGCAAGATATTCCAAAGCTTTTGAGCTATAATTATTTAATTTGTTTAGTTATCCTTGATTTTATAGAAATACCTTCATGTATTTCTCTTCACAAGTTTATTTTTAAGGAACTTTCATTAATTAAAAGCTTCCCCTACGATTTTTGGCATATCATTTAATAATTTTATTAAAATTTCTAATTTTAAATAAAACGTATGCTGACAAAAAGTTCAATACCCTTACAACACACTTAGATGTATTTATAAGTCATTCTTCAAAGGCTAACTTTTTTGTAAACCATACTTCTAGTGGGTAGCAAACACAGAAAATGTGTGTCAGCAAGATGAAAGAGGGACTCTTGTATCTCACACTGGATTCATCACTACTGTAAAACAGAGCATGTGACTGCCCTTTGTCCCAGGTTCCAGGGACAGAACAGGAGTAATAGGCGGGTCTTTGTTATTCATGAGCCCCTTGGATGACATGGAGTTTACACTGAGGAGATTACTCAGGGTGGGGGCTGGCCATCAGAGACAGCAACCAGACTAGCCAGCCTGACCTCCCTGGATGGCTGGGGAGCTGGGAACTGAGTTCAGTCATGTGGCCAGGGAGCCAGCATTTCAATCACCCAAGCCTTCACAATGAAACCTCAACAGAAGTTCTGGCACCACAATTTCCTGGCTGGTGAACACATCAATGTCCCTGGAGGGTTTTGCTCCCTGATTCACGGGGAGAGGGCCTGGCGGTTCTGTGTTTGAGCCTCTACCCCTCTTTGCCTATGTGTTTCTTCATGTAGCTGGTCCTGATCTGCATCTTTTAAAACAAAACTCTAATCCTACGTACAGTGCTTTCTCGAAGTCGGAATCATCCTGATGAATTATCAAACTGGAGAGGGGTGAGGAGACCACCAGGATTTGTGTCCAGTGGTCAGATTGCAGGTGGCCTGGGGACCCCCAAACTTGTGACTCTCACCTGAAGTGTCAACATTCTTGTTGGGTCCCATGTCCTTAAACAGATGGCATCTGACAGCCACCAAGTGGTTGGTGTGTTGCTGTATAGCCAAGGACACCCATTCTGTGGTCTCCTGGTTTCATTGTTCTCTGCGTTTGTATCCGTCACAGTCCCCTGATCTGCCAGAGTGTGTTTCCCAAGCCTCTTTCTCTGCATATCCATCAGCAGAATGGTATCGGAGAAAAAGGTCCTGGGAAAGCATGTTGACTTAAAATGCAAGTGAATTTTATGTGCACACACACACACACACACACACATACCCATTACAGTGGGAAGCTATGAATAAATATCTGGGTAAAAACAACAGCCATGCAGGTAATTCCTTGAGATGAAACCTGCGACTTAGAATATTAAAGACATAAGAATTGCCGACATGAAAGCGAGAAAAGACCCCAGGGGAAGTGGTCCGTTCCTTTCCCCAGATCTCCGCTAATTGAAAGCAGCATAATACATAAGAAACCCTTTTGTATAGATCAAACTACAACAAATTAATGATTTCCTAACGCCAAGGCTGACAGTTGTTTTTTTCCAAATGGAGGACAAATAATAAAAGGTAACATTAATTTGATTAAGCAAAATATATAAGGTATGTGGTAGACCATATAACTAGAATTTGAAAAGAGGAAGAATATACTACCTAATAGAATAATATTGAATAAAAAAAGACCATACTATGACATAGTTTCACTTCACAGAGACAAATTAATGGAATAAATTTTAAATATTTTGATGGCTTTTCTTTGAACAATCCCTTAAGCAACCTGGCATAAATAATTTAATATTTACATATTAATTTTTATTCTTCTTTTGAGATGGTGAATTTATGTAGTGAGCTATATGGTGGAATCCTTACATCACTTCACTTATCAGCTGAACAGATGTTGAAAGTAATATAAGATGTACACTGGAATTCCTTTACTTAGGGGAGAGAAACAAGTATTCTCAAGTCAGAAAATTAATAAGAGAATACAAATTATTCTGATAACATTTCACATCAATTCATAAACAAAATTTTGAAAATGTTAAACTTATTCAAGCACCTTTATTACAAGGACTGTTTATTAACATTCATCACATGCCAGATACTTTTTTTTTTTGGTCCGTGCCCCGAGCAGGAACTGAACCCAGGACTCTCTGCAGGCCGACACTCCAACCACTGAGCCACACCGGCCAGGGCAGCAGATACTTTTTATAAGATGTCTTAGAACTGTTATCTCTATCAATAACCCTGCGAAGGAAGCATTCCAACCTCTATTTTACAGGTGAAAAAAAGACGACGCTCAAACAAGTAAGCTCTCCAGCAGGGCTAAGTTAGTCTAATTTTGATTTGGGAATATGTGCTCCTCCAACTATGTCTATGGGTCAAAACAACTTTTTCATTGTGAAAGTTTGAAGACATGGTGCCTGGATTTTACCTGTATTGGCCTCACCACTGTGTATTTTTTACTATGTGAATCCTCAGACCCAATCATAGTTGTACTGAAATTCTTCTTATCTGACAAAAGGTAATTTGGTGATGAATCAAAATGTAAACAGTTCCTGGAACATCATTCTGCTCCACAGGACATTTTAAAAAGCTAATCCCATTCTGGTTCCTCACAGATGCATCTTTCATTTAGTATAAGAATTTGAACACGAAAATGAACCATCAGGAAATTCTCCCCTCCAACTCCAAACCTAGCCAACTCCCCTCCTATCCAAAGCCTAGCATGTCATAGAAAAAAGTCAATATGTGTTTTAAGGGTGGGGTCTTAAAATAGTAACCACTTATGCTCTGACTATACATTCTTTAAGCAGGTTTCATTCTAGAAAAGAAGACATGCCAAGCATTACTTTATTTTTATACAAAGGATCATATATCACAGACAATTTGATTTCAAAATAAGCTTTCCATAGTAACGTTGGTAAAGAACATGAGATGATAAAAAAGGAAGTAATCTCAAATAAACAAGAAACAGGTGGCCGCCTGAGTTACGTCTGTTCTTAATCTGGATCAGAAAGAAAAGACAAGGAAGAAAACCATAAAGGGATTTGTAAAGCACACCCCAGATACTATTTGTATTTGTTAAGAGCTTCCTTTCATTGTCTGCCTTGTAAACTAAAAATACCTTACAAAATAGCCCAGAGTAATTATCTTGTCAAAAGAATCTTCTGTGTACTGTAGTCAAATTGAATTGAAATTCATCATGGGATGAAGATATCCGAGAAAAGGCAAAGAAAAGTTCTATTAAGAGTAAACGGTCAGGTCTGAGGGGTCGTACAATGGATCTGACCAATAAACTCAGGAGCTGATGCACAGAGTGGGTCTGTCCTCCGTCCCTCGAATCCTCTGCAGCAGCTCCTAACGGTCTCTCCGGGGAACGACAGCAGGGGCTTGGTGGCTCTTCCTGTCTGCAGGAACCGCAGGAGCAATGGACGGGGGAGCTGTCACCATCCAGCGGACCACTTCCCCACCGCATCGCCGGCTTCACTCACTCTGCAGCCTTGTGTGGCTGCGAATAAACTGACCCGCACAGACCGGTGACCTTCTGTGCAGACTGCATGGGTGTGTACAGTGATGCCTGTTCGCCAGCACCCCCGAGGCTGTGATGCAGAAGGCGGTTTCCCTGAGGGGGAATATCTTCCATGCACAGTAGTCAGTCTGTGAGATTGTTCGAGTTGTACCAATAATACATGAACATCCTGTTTGTTACGATAGCTCGGTTGAAGGATTATCTGGTGCACGTGATTTCAAGCCTCGAGACAACACCGCCGTGAAGAACACTGCCATTCTGGCGACAGATACACGTCCGTCGCATTCTCACTATGACTCGATACAGCGTCGTGCACCAGGAGGGGAACGGGACTGATGCTGTTCACGGGGTCTAGGAAACTGAACTGCTCTCTCACAACAGGGCACAATTATTCTCTCTCCTACAAAAGCCAGCATTCACTCTATCCTCCTACCAGTAGAATCACTAACTTTCCCTCATCCGTCTTAACCTGAGGTTCTGGGAGCACTGCCCACCTTGATTGTACACATCGACCATGTTCTTTTACAACGAGTTACCTCCTTTTGGGTAGTAAAATAGGTGTAATAACTTAATTTAGGGAAAGTGATTTCATTTTACGTTAACACACTCTTTTGGCATTATTCTCCAACATTTATAAAATCTACAAGTTAATACTCAAATACTTAATTGTCATCATTTAATGATTTCTGCCATGAGGTTGTTCAGTATTTCAGGATGCAGAATTTTTCCACCTAAAGTATACAATAAAGCCATAAGTAGACTACTATATATCTTAACTTAGAAGATAAAATGGTGCAGTAAGTGTCTAACAGCTGTGTCCAAGGGCAACCACAGATTCAGAAATCAAAACTCAGAAGACCAAAAGAATATACTGGCACAATGCCAATCAGTGACCACAAGGGGAACTGGTAGTTCTTCTCCCGAAGAGAAAACGAAGTCGGAATGCAAGGAGAGGACTACGGGGCAGACTGGTTCAAGAGGGGCGGCCAGGTCCACACCTCAGGGGAGGCCGCGACAAGGGACTTCTCCCAGGCGAGGCCTTTGTGCTCAGGGCTGGCTCCTAATGAGGGGCGACGCCTGAGCAAGACCCCTCCGGGGATCCTCGTTCAACTAGTAGTAGAAACTTTACAAAGACCTTTAGCCTTTAGACAGGAGACAATTAAATGCTGGGTGAGCGACGCACACGTAGTACAAGTGTCCATCTGTCTCTGCATTTCTACGTTTTCTCTG
Source organism: Molossus molossus (assembly GCF_014108415.1). Taxonomy (NCBI): domain Eukaryota; kingdom Metazoa; phylum Chordata; class Mammalia; order Chiroptera; family Molossidae; genus Molossus; species Molossus molossus. Next base: position 6,105,012 of record NW_023425366.1, on the reverse strand, counting down.
ACGCAGAGTGAGAATAACCAAGAACTCAGGCCCACCTTCCCACGGAGCCGAGCTGCTGAACAGCTGTTCACTTGAAGATCATGAAATGTTTCCGGATCTAATAATATTGTCCCTAACTGATCAGGGAATTTCACTTAATTGCTTTTGAAATTATGTGTAGTGTACAGAAGAATTAAGACAATCAAGAAGGACGGATTGCATCAAAATGGAATTAAGTAATATTGAATTAAAATACACTCATCTGCCTGCCTGACAAAATGGACTTCCTCTCTATGGTCTTCGTCTCTTCAAACCTCCCTTCCTATTTCACAAATACGCAACAGCCAGAGCCTGCTCTTGGCTCTACAATACCAAGTCAAGTAAAGAATGTCCCTTTCTCACAGGAAGGAGTGGAGAACGTGGGGAATAAAACAATGTCCTCCCGCACGGAACTGTGACAAATACCCAGGGAAATGCAGGGGACGTGGGAGCAGGGAACCAAAGGCTCAGAGCCCTCTTCAGAACTAAACATGGGCTCCCAGACCTGAATCTTAAGGATTAACAGAGGTTATCTAAACACCGAGACGAGGGTATTTATTTTAGGCCGAAAGAAAGTGTAAAAAGCATGATGACAAAAAAGAACACGGCTTCTCAAAAGGATCGAATTGGGAAAGTATGTTCTGTGAGAAATACTGATGGAACAAGAGTCAACCTAGCAGGGTGCCTGTCAAACAAATGAGGTGAAATTGAGTTCTAACCCTGAACCCCACTGACAAGGCCGTTTTTATCTCCCTTGGCATGTGTTTAAAACAAACCTGGGTTTTGAATTCAGCCTTCTTGGCATGATTTTTCAAAGTCTGTCCACTTGGCTTGCATTTCAATTATGACTATGTGTTTAAATTGCTACCATTACTATCTTTCATTCATATGTCAATAAGATATTCTTTTTTTCTGAAGAAAATGAAAATGGTACATATTAAAGATGTTCACTAAAAGACCTGCCCAAAAGTATACTGTCAGTAAAGACTTAAAATCAATATTAACCTCCAACGTGATAGGTCTTTCTTCACACTATACTCCTGTGTAGCCGGGGATTTTGGTTTTATTTTTGCTTTCTCTTTACTATTTTACTTATCCCTGTCATTTGTACAATGGGAGAATCATAGTTAGATCCTTGTATCCTTCTTGACTTACATTTATATCAGATTTTTTGCAAATTACCTTTCGAACAATGCTTTCTTCTCAAAAATACTTTACCTTTAGTTAACGCTTTACCTTGATAAACAGAATTGTATCATGAACACAATCCAGTCTTCCCTGGATGGTCCAGGAAAGGTACAAGCCCTTGGTACCACATTCATTTTTTAGAATTATAAAGAACAAATGTTGGAAAAGTCTTAATGAATTGAACCAAAACAGTACTAGTTCCAAAATACCCGACACTCCATGCCTATTTCTTCACCAGTGAACAGGCACACTGCTTGTATCTAACTCAGTTACTGTGAGAATTGGATTATTTCCTACACATAGTTTAGAAGATTTTCTGGCACAGAGTAAGCACTTATTAAACGTTAGTAATTGTTTTATTAGTATTAGCTTCTAAAACAAATCATATTAAGTACTCCACTGTCCACTAAATTGGTAAGCAAAAATACTTTAAAAATGCCCTCAAGTTTTAATGTAGTCTTCAAAATCCTAGTGTCCTTGTGAAAAAGAATTCTTTATTTAAAACATTAAGTTCATTTATTTAAGTAGTTTTATTTTAAGTTACATAATTTCAAAGCTTTTGCCCATGTGGAAAACTAGATCTGTGTTGTAAAAATTATTTTGAAACTGCAAAGATGCTGATAAGATTGTTACATATGGCAGAAATCTGCTTGACAGGTAATGTCTCAAAGCTTCTGTGAGTTCACTGTGCGAAATTTCAGCACACAACATTCCCCATGTTCAGCATCATATTATTAGCTAATACTAATTTATCTGATTAAATCTCGTATATTTGTTCCAGTTGTTAATAGTTCTGTAGTAAACTACAGAAGTAAAAACTACTTGTTATAAAGTTCTTCAGTCCTAGAAAATGTATCTGATTTCAAGTCTTTGCCTGTTCTCATACAATTCCAATGTGCATTTTTTGAATGGATAAAACTTTATGTCTGATGTCTTAATATTGTTCACTGAAGCTTAAAAACAGCAAGTACAATTTTAATTAATCTATATTTTTTCATGGGGATTATGTGGGCTTAATTATCATTATTACTTGCTGTGGGGCCAAGGATAGAACACCTTTTATGCTAGTATATTTTAACATCCAGAGGTGACTGATTCATACAGCCTAAGGGGCAACACAGCTTCACTATCAAACTTTCCACAGAGTTTGTTAGTGGCAACCCCACCGCCTGAGGAAGGAATGTGCAGGTACTTGCTAAGTAAATTATCTAAAATTGTGGTATAAAATATTAGTGCAAATGGAAGAAGTCCTATCACTATTTTAGTTACCAAAATTATATTTTATTTTAAATTATGTGACCATGCACCTACTTGATCCCTACTGAGATCCATCAGATACCCCTTCTGTCCCTCGCTCCCTTCCTGCCCTCTCTTTCTCCCTTTCTCCTACCCCGGAGGGTTTTCCTGCATCTGTGAAAGATGACTTAAATTCTTCTGCTATCTCTGATGGTGTTTCTTTCGTTTTACATTTTTCTAGATTCCTCTAGAGCATGGACTCCACAGACACATTCATTTCTCATCTGTCTCCATGTTGAGCACCAAGACGAATCTATTATTGAAAGACTGTCAGTAACAGTCTTTCCCCAGCATTCTACCTGAGCAGTTGGAACAGAAACTTTAGTGAGTCAATAATTAAAACAGAGATGAGGCAATCTGGTTTGTTTGTTTTTTGTTAGTTTGTTTGTTTTTATCATGATTTACACAGGAGATACGGAAACTAGCAGACCAAATATCTTACATACTGGATTGCGAAACGTAACTAACATCCATCCCCTCCTCCTTTGCATCCTAAATTATAAACTGAATAGTCCAAACTAGCCTACAAACAAAACAAAAAACATCTTACATGGTTGTTTTCATCTTTTTTAAACTATGACTTTAATAAATATTCAGTGAACGTAAGACAAGTTGGAGACTAACTCTTTGAATATTTATTACCCTCACTAGAATTATTTAATGTGTTTCGCACAAATATACGAAGAAATGTAATACGTAAAAAGCACGAGGGGGAATTTAGATTCTTGTGTGACAATCTGTCCTTGTAAAGGCATCTTCTTTTTTCTCTCCTGCTCACATTTTATACTCTCGGTATAGCACTGATGAGGATACGAGCAATCTCGCTCCCTTGATAACTGAAATGTTTGATATGTTTGTATTGCTGAATAAAATAGTGCAGAAAGCTACCTGTGTGTTACACATCTTTGACCTCTTCCATACACTGTCACTGATTTAATTAAGTGGCCCTGATTTCCTATGCCTTTTGATTCCTATTGCTTGTCTCATTATGGCCACGTCCTTAGTCTCTCTTAATGGCAAAGAGAAGCTGATTTTGTTAGTATGTCCACCAGTCTCCATATAATTCCTCTAAATCCAGATTAGTAAACAAACTTGCTAATCCCATCGCCTCTGCCAGGGATGGGTGGGAAATTGGGTACATAAGGGAGTTTCGTGGGTGCTTCTTGAAAAGATCTCCGGATTCCTGAAAGGAGAACAGAGAAGCTGTTTTGCTCTTTTTCTGGACATTACATGACCTGGAAAGTGTGCAGCATACTGTGACCTGAGGTAGGCTGGACTGGAGGCCACCACAGGTCCAGTGAGAATAGTGGGCTGGAAGATGACATAAAGGAACCTGGATGCTTGATGAGAATTTGACTCGATGAATTAATTAGTCAACTCCTTACCTGCCCTACCTCCGGATACCTATTATCAGTGATAACACATACCCTCATTTTAAAGTCAGTCTGAGTCATGGCCGTGCACATATTATTGACAAGTGCATTTGAAAGTGTGTGTGTGGAGTTTCATCCGATCGGAACAGAAGCCCGTTGCTCTCCTCAGTGGTGACTGACCTTCCATGCTCCACCTCCATCCTCGCGTGGACATGAGGTCTGTTGTTATATTTCACTCAGAGACGCCTCACTGCAGAAACTGTTTGGAGAACTAAGTAACGTCAAAGGGTGAGTAATAATACACACCCTTCAGGAGGGACTTCCATCCTGACAGGGAGCTGGGAATCAGACATCACCAAGCGTGGACTACCTGATCAACGGGTTGTGAAAACTTGGAAGGACTTCCCAGTGCCCCTGGGCATTCTCCTGATGGCCTCTACATATTCAGTCCACTCCTTTTAGTGCCAAAATAACCTCACTGGACATCAAAGATGACTCATAAAGAGTTTCAAGGGCTAATCATTAACTCGGTATTCATCAATTCATTCAACAAAAGTATGAGCACCTGGGGTCTGCCCGGCACAGATTTAGCTGCTGGGATTAGAGCACTGACCTCCTGTCCTCGCTTTCATGACAAAGGGACTTTGTCATGAGGGGGAAGGGGGGAGGAGGTAAAAAAATAGGTTCGATATATAAAATGTCAAATCATGATTAGTGATACGAAGAAAAAATGCAGCAAACAGGGTACGTTGTGCGGAGATAAGTGGTAAACCTGATCTTTTTTCTAAATAACAAGGTAGTCGGGAGAGGCCTTACCGAAAAGCAGCAGCTGAGCACACGCCTGCATACGTTATTGCTGTGATATGTTGCACAAAGCATTTTTGGTGCACAGAAACTCATGTTGGGGAGGTTGAGGATAGGAACTTATTAACTTTAAGAAATTTCCACATACATAATAGTCTCTATGTATATAAAGTTCTCTAGTCAAATTTCCCAAAGGAATCTCAGCCTCATAGATTCAAAATTAAACCAGCATCTTCTCCCCAATTTCTCCGCTCCTTCCTCTTGGCACAGACACCCCTGGGCTGCAGTTCAAAACTCAGGTGTCGTTATAAAGCCCTCCTCTGCCGCCCCCCCCCCCCCACTGACTCAGGTGTGAGCTCACCAGGGAAGGGGCACTTTCTACTCTCCAATCCCACTGCTGATACTGTCCTAGTGCAAACACGGCTACCCCCGACTCTCTTTATTTTTGTCTTTGTGAGTTTGGTCATTTTGCCAGAGAACTAAAACCAGTAGAAGAGAGAATACAGTTTTGTGTGTTACTAACAGAAATAATGCCTTGCAGAAGTAGACTTGCAAAGCTCTCATCCAGAGCTATCCCACTCACTGCATTCTCTTTCAGGAAAAACCATGCGGATCGTCTGGCCAGCGTGGCTCAGTGGGTTGAGTGTCCTTCCAAGCACCAGGAGGTCGCCTGTTCGATTCCTGGTCCGGGCACATGCCTGGGGTTGGGGGCTCGACCCCCAGTAGGGGGTGTGCAGGAGGCGGCTGATTGATGTTTCTGTCTCTCTCGCCCTCTCTCTCTTCCTTTCTCTGAAATGAACAAAAACATATTTAAAAAAAAAAAAAAAAAACTGTGGGGATTGAAAATGTTAGGATGATTAATTTAAGATATCTATTATTGCTGACTGCTAACATTGAGCCCTGATAAATTATTCTAAGTCGTGTTTAAAAAACTCTTAAGTGAGGTTTCTAAGAAAAGAAAAATGGTATTTACATCATAAGAAATAGCTTCAGAATTTGCATTTTTAAAATTCATTGAGTTTTCTGTTCAAAAATAAGTATTTGTAAGAAATACAATTAAGATGTGTTCTTATAGTATGAAAAGTTTATATGACATCAATTTAAGAAATAGATGCTCAAAAGCACATGCATAATGAAACAGTTCACAAGTGATCGTTGAATGTAGTGTTCCACTAGGCAATGCCACTCGAGAATAAAAATTAACAGGTGTGTGTTAATGAAGCCAGGAGGACATAGCTCTTACATCTGGAAAGAATTCTCCCCCAGTCCCCACTCAGTCCCTCTTCCGGAATCTGGAGTCATCCTAAACCAGTCCCTCCCCTCCCCCAACCCCAAGGAAATCTGCTAAGGCTCTTGCTCTTCTATTTGAAGTATTCTTCATGTCACAAATCACGTCTTGGCCTGGCTTCGTACCAGGCGACTGTCTGCGGTCGTGCACATCTGCAATGTTCTTGCCCTGAATCTACACCTTTACTGCGGCTGGGTCGCAGCATCCACAAACTGTCTCCTGCCTCTACTCTCCCTACAAAGATAAAGGCACTTAATTGACAAATAGAAAATTCTAGCGCATTCAGAGTGTTGTGAAGATAAACAAAATGAATAAAAGCATTCGTTCTCTCAATGTTGTTATACTCTAATATATGAAAGGGAGACATGGAAATTAGAGCTGCACGGGGGGCATGTGCAAACATGGCTGGAGGTCAGAAGAGGAATTCTGCCGGCCGAGCGGACCAGCAAAGCTCCCCGGCGGAGCTGGCCCGCACCCCGCAGCCTGCCGCCAGGCATCATGAAACGGCCCGGTGGGGAACGTACTGCATTTGGTGAAATGCGTCTAAAACAAGTTTCACGGATTATCAAGTCTTCAATTTGCAAACAATCTTACAACTGGAAATGTGGTCACACAGGAATGAAGAAAATATAAAATTATAGGCCTAGCACAGACATCTTACAATGATTATTTACATAATAAATTATTTGCCATTTGACAAAGGATTTTTCCTCCAGTCCCTAAACAACAAATATTCCAAATATTCGTATGGAGAGAAAAAATTCCTTTGAAATGTAATTAGCATAACCTTCTAGGTATATTCACATTTACATTGACAACTAATATGCAAATTATAAAATGAGCTTTAAAAGAACCCTTCTGACATTACAGACCTTATCTATCAAGTACTTTTTCTTATTTTGTTCTTATGGCTAAGATCCAGTGTTCTTAAATGTCCTTAGAAATATGAAGCAATCTGTCTTTGAATTGAATTGGGGGGGGGGGTGTCTAAAAATTAAGAAAACAATATTGTTGTCTGAATTGATACTAAATATTAGAACTTCTCAAAATCGCACCATTCGAGGATTGGGATGATTGGAAGTATCTCATTTCTTACTGCTGGTATTTGAACACACGCTCATAGGTCACTGCAGTGAGAACCCTCACAGACCTTGTACACAGTGATCGGTCCCAGTCAAGTCAAGCCCCCTGAATCCATGGAAGGAAGGCCTCTTCTCTCGATGGTTTGGTAAGAAGACATTTGGGCCTGGTCGGTGTGGCTCAGAGGTTGAGCATCGACCCGTGAACCAAGAGGTCGCCAGTCTGATTGCCGGTCAGGGCACATGTCCAGGTTGTGGGCCTGATCCCCAGTGGGGGGCATGCAGGGTCAGGGCACATGCCCAGGTTGTGGGCCTGATCCCCAGTGGGGGGCATGCAGGGTCAGGGCACATGCCCAGGTTGTGGGCCTGATCCCCAGTGGGGGGCATGCAGGGTCAGGGCACATGCCCAGGTTGTGGGCCTGATCCCCAGTGGGGGGCATGCAGGGTCAGGGCACATGCCCAGGTTGTGGGCCTGATCCCCAGTGGGGGGCATGCGGGGTCAGGGCACATGCCCAGGTTGTGGGCCTGATCCCCAGTGGGGGGCATGCAGGAGGTAGCTAGTCAATGTTCTCTCTCATCGATGCTTCTCTCTCTCCTTCTTCCTTCCTCTCTCTCTAAAATCAATAAAGAAAAGATGTGGTTGTTTTCATTGCCACTATCTTGCCTTGTTCCTCCTTCTGCGGCCTCCCGGGGGGCCTGGGAAGCGGGGAGGCTCTGTCGGAGGCCAAGGTGATGAGGCAAAGGGCCTGTCCTCTTGGTCTCGCGTGGGTTTCAGGGATGTGGACACCAGGCCCCAGCACATTCCTGGCACTGATGGGCGTGTCTTCCTGGCAGGGAGTGAAACTGACTGAGATTCGGGCTTGACGTCAATATCGGGAGCCTGTGAGCGAGCAGTGCCCGTGCCCCCCGCCCCCGTTGCTATGGAAGGAGAAGAACATGCACCTCACTGACCCCTTTTCAGGGTGTCCTCAACTCATTGCGGTGTTTCTTTTTTATTTGTTGTTTCTTTAATTGGATGTATTGGGTCACAATGGTCACTGAGATTATGCAGGTGCAAGGGGCACTGGATGAGAAGGTTGGTGAGGCAAACACCCCAGTGTCTCTGCCTCTGAGCCAGTTCCTGACACTGCACGACCCAGACTCGGAGAAGGGGGCAGTCGCGAGCGTCTGCCTCTCTCGGGTGCTGGTCTCGGGGGGGGGGGTGTCCTACCTCCCTGGTTCCCCCAGCGCCCTGAGACGAGCCTCTTCCTCTCCCCTCAGGACCGCTGAACTGCGGCCACAGAAACTTACTTGGTTCAATGCCACACAATTAAAACAACAGGACTGGGATTCAAACCAGTTATGTTCTACCAAAAATAAAAAAGTAAGATATTTTCATTATTCTGAGATGAAAGACACACAAACCAAAAGTAATACAGGTAATTAGAAGTGACGTGTGTGCTGCAGGTAAGAAGTGACGTGTGTGCTGCAAGTAAGAAGTGACGTGTGTGCTGCAGGTAAGTAGAAGTGACGTGTGTGCTGCAGGTAAGAAGTGACGTGTGTGCTGCAGGTAAGTAGATGTGACGTGTGTGCTGCAGGTAAGTAGATGTGACGTGTGTGCTGCAGGTAAGTAGAAGTGACGTGTGTGCTGCAGGTAAGAAGTGACGTGTGTGCTGCAGGTAAGTAGAAGTGACGTGTGTGCTGCAGGTAAGAAGTGACGTGTGTGCTGCAGGTAAGTAGATGTGACGTGTGTGCTGCAGGTAAGTAGAAGTGACGTGTGTGCTGCAGGTAAGAAGTGACGTGTGTGCTGCAGGTAAGTAGATGTGATGTGTGTGCCGCAGGTAAGTGGAAGTGACGTGTGTGCTGCAGGTAAGGAGAAGTGACGTGTGTGCTGCAGGTAAGAAGTGACATGTGTGCTGCAGGTAAGTAGAAGTGACGTGTGTGCTGCAGGTAAGAAGTGACGTGTGTGCTGCAGGTAAGTAGAAGTGACGTGTGTGCTGCAGGTAAGAAGTGACGTGTGTGCTGCAGGTAAGTAGAGGTGACGTGTGTGCTGCAGGTAAGTAGAAGTGACGTGTGTGCTGCAGGTAAGAAGTGACGTGTGTGCTGCAGGTAAGTAGAAGTGACGTGTGTGCTGCAGGTAAGTAGATGTGACGTGTGTGCTGCAGGTAAGAAGTGACGTGTGTGCCGCAGGTAAGTAGATGTGATGTGTGTGCCGCAGGTAAGAAGTGACGTGTGTGCTGCAGGTAAGGAGAAGTGACGTGTGTGTTCCATGTCCACCATACCCTCCAGGCGGTCACTCTCCTGGGTGGGACTAACTAAAGAGCATGTTCAACTCATGTGTTGCAGATGCCATCACCCTCACATCGTGACATCAAGCGTTCTGAAGTAGCCTAGTACATCAGAAGGGATGCTTTTAACCCAACGTTATGATTTGTGTTTACATATAAATATGAGTTTATAAAAGCGAGTCCAGTAATCATATGCAGAACTACTGACTACCCAGAGCAGTAAGACGTGTCACGATGTGTACCACCTGCGGGGCTGGCGGAGCTCGCTCACCAACCAGCCTCATTCCTCTCGCACCCGATGCACGCACTCTGGTTCTACAGTGAGATCCAGCAGCAGCTTGAAGGGCAGTTTGTGTGCTGACAGAGGGACTGATGATTTTGTTTTGTTTTGCTGGTGACACAGAAGAAAATCAAGCTCGTGTGGACGTAAAGGGAGCAGCCGCTCAGAAGGAGTGATCATGGACCAGGGACACAGAATGCGGTCTCGGAAGGTGGCCGAGAGCAAACAGGAAGCCTGCTCTGCGCACGTGGGCGACTGCTCTCGGCCGGCAGGGGCAGCACAGGACACTGGCTGCAGGGTCGGCTTCAGGAGCGCTCAGCACGAGGAGCTGCTGGAGTCGCGCGTGTGTGACCGAAAGAGAGAGGACAACGGGCTAAGGAACTGAGTGCGGCGAAAAGGTCAGTCGTGGGCTCTGCGGGACTGTGGGAGAAACAAACGTGTCATGGGTGGAAAGCTAGCTGGATGAAGAGGATGCAGCGTTTGAGGAATTTCACAGAGACTGAGGTTCATGACAGTGAGTGTGGTGGGGAAATCTGTAGTGACCGGTGCCGGTGAGCGTGCTGGGCTGTGGAGAACGGACGTGTACCGAGGTCACGGTCATGAAAGAAGTCCAGGCGCTGGGACAGCAGCCCGTCGGTCAGTTGTGGACAGAATGAGGACCAATGACCCAGAGAGAAAAGGATGTGAGAGGGTTTCCATCCTAGATGGACCGGAGACGGGAGGAGGAGACCCTCACACATGCAGTCTCAGAAGACTAGAACTTAGGAGCTGAGTCGGATTTCCCACGAGTGCCCGACTCACAGACTGAGACCCACCTCCTGATCAAAGAGCGTCTGCCAAGCGTCTCCTCCTCAGAAAGCCACGGAACCTGCTGCTGGACTCGGGCTGGACTCCCCTCTCATTGTACTCCTTGCAGGTAACGACCCACCCCAAACCCTGCACGGACTCACCTGGAGCTCACGGCCTGTGCTTCCCAAACTGCAACTCCTCTGCTATTCTGGAATAAACGCGATTTCTAGTGATTTGGGTTGAAGAGGCGGGGGTGGAAATGAGGCTGTAGCTCCAAAGTCGGGATTTGCCTGTTTATGTACTTTCTAAGGAACTTAAACCATCAAGTGAAGGGGAACACGTGTTTCTTACGGCCAATAGTAATATTTCAACACTTTCTGGCATTCAATTAAATAATTCTTATTTGTCCAATGACTGCAAGTGTCAACACTTAGTAAGAAGTGAAAAATTACTTAATAGTTAAGGTCCCTTAAGTAATAAATTGACATCAGGACAAGTTCCATGATCTATCAACAGGACAGTTCCATAATCTATTAATTTGCATGCTCATGGGTACATTGGACATACATCTTTGTCCTTCACCCTTGACCTTGTCCAGTCTACTCTTAGAAAATGTTATCAATCGCCCTGGCCGGTTTGGCTCAACGGTTAGAGCATCGGCCTGTGGACCAGAGAGTCCCGGGTTCGGTTCCCACTAAGGACACATCCCTCAGTTGCAGTTTGTCCCTGGCCCCAGTTGGGGTCGTGTGGGTGGCAGCCACTCGGTGTGTCTCTCACATCGATGTTTCTCTCTCTCTCTTTCTTCCTCTCTCCCTCCCACTCTATCTGAAGAAAAATGCAAAAAAAAGTCCTCAGGTGAGGATAAAAAAAAGTTATCAATCAATCATCAGAGAGAAATCACCAATTGGATGGGCATGCTGATTATTCCACTCACTCGTACACGGTGGGCAAAGTAGGGTTACAGTTGTGGGTATGTGAAACATAGTTTATTCTTGTAGCATTATTGATGGATTGATTGACTGATTTTAGAGAGAGAGGAAGGGAGAGGGAGAGAGAAACACTGATAAGAGAGAACACTGATTGGCTACTTCCTGAATGCCCGCCACTGGGGATTTGGCCCACAACCTGGGCATGTGCCCTGACCTGGAATCGAACCAGTGACCTCTTGGTGCGTGGGTCCACGCTCAACCACTGAGCCACACCAGCCGGGCTATATAATTATTTATTAATTATTATATTATTCCCCATATGAACAACTGTAAACCTACTTTTTCCCCACTTTGTATTTTTCTCTTCTTCCATTTCCTTGAGCTTTTTTTTTTCTGACAAATAAACAACCATAAGCAACAATTTATTAAAAATTATAAGATAGCACTTTAATGTTTTTTTAAAAAAACTCAATGGAAAACATCTTAGCAAAACCTGTCTCCAGAAGGGTGTTGCACCCAAACTGTACATTTGCGTAAGCGACTGATTAACCAATGGCACAGTTTAATTCTTATAACTGGCACAAGAGGTGATTTCTGGTGTATTACTGGGCTGACTCTGCTTGAGGGAAAAGAAGAGAAGCCGACTGTGATCCCGTAATGAACGGCTCCTAATGAACGGCTCCTGGAGCAGGGCCATTCTTTGCTTGACAGCCCCAATCCATCAGTTATTTCAAGTATGGAAGAATCATCTCGGGGAGAAGGAAAACCTGGCACTAAATTCCGGGTGAGGGAGTGGTTCTTAAGTTCCAGAATATAAATGGAATTTCTTCTGCAATAATTACTCATATGACGCACATTATATTTAGGGCTCAACATTACTGACTCGTTACGAGCGCACACACAAGTTCAAGCATCTTCACATAAAAGGACACCGTCTCTTCTGGGCGTTAGCAGATGACGTGGGAAATTCTGCACACATTTCATTCTCTGGCACGTTACACATCTGTCTCTATTTTTTGTTCTTATGAAAAACAACAACAACAACACTTAGAACGGTTTTCGGAGGTTTCTATCAAATCGATCAAACTCTTGTCATTGAGGACACATTGGTGAATTGACTGTACAGAACAGGAAATCACCTTTAAATGGGTACTGTGAAGTACCTAATAGTTAGCATTCAATTAATAAGCCCTAATGAATAATATATCTGAAAGTACACCTTCTCTGAATCAGCGCTTTCACCAAATGAGGGATTTTTAGGGATCAGATACCTAAAACAAGATTTTTACCAATTATGTTTGGAACAAAGGATTTGTTTTCCAACAAAATTCATGACGCCGGTTTCAAGTTTCCATTTTCCCTTACGGAGGGAGTCGGTTTAATAACCCCGACTCTTCTGCACCATCCAAAGGCAGCGACACGGAGAGTGGGGTCCGCTTTCATTTCCTCTGTAGACCTGGTGCGAGCCACGCTGACTCCAGAAGCAGGGCGCTCCAGAGGGATTAGGTGACGCGTATGACGCAGGTCCCACGGGTCACGGGGCAGCTCACGCTGAGAAAGGAGAGCGCCCCCTGCAACTGAGTGCGGTCTCATGCGTGTCACACACCACTGTCTGAGTGACAGGACAGCGGGTCCCAGGTGCAGTCACCGGTGCATACACACACCTGCTACATGTATGTGGGGTAGGACCGCCACCCCATCTGCAGAACAAGGCATTTTCCCGGCACGTTCTCAGCACAGAGCCACGTCAGAGCAGCGAGGAGACTCGGGACCCCTAAGGCCACGGACACCTTCACTTGGCAGACCCTTGGCACAGGACTTCCTGAGAAATGGCCACTTTTCTTGTTTTAATGAAGAAAACGTACTTCTGAGCATGTTTAGGCTCTAAGATTCCACGCCTTGGGGTAGGTAGCTCCCACAGTTCAGGTAGCCCTTCACCGACAGAAGTGTTGGTTTTTAAAAATATAGAATCTCTTTTTCTACATTACTTTGTTTGAAAGGTCACCCCATGAAATAAGTTAGCCAAATCCCCCGCCGTATTAAGTAAAACAGTGTATTGTGAACATGGTCTCCAAATTTTAAAACACCGAAAATCTTCAAGTGTTTAGGATTGAAGAAGAAAATGAACGGAGAACGAAGGAGTCCTTAAGTGTCGATGTAAGTGACTGAAGATATTTCGCAAGTGAAACTGACCGTGGTACATCAACAGGAGTTTGACTGAGTGTGGATATTAATCTGTCATCTTTCTACAGGAGCCACAAGTATCTTAGGGAATAAACATAAGTAACGGAGGATTTCAGTTAACTGCTGATTTTCAATTATCCATGTATTCTTCTAATTACGTATTTCAATGGCTTTAACGAAATATTATTTCATTACAACACATGTTCTGTAACAAAAATATGGGTTTTGTTTAGGACCTTTTCCTGGAATCAACATTTCTTCGTTCTTGAATTGTTTTTACTTCCTTGTACTTAAAGAAATGAATGTACTTAAAGAAGTTAGTGTTATAACTGTACACATTCAAGAAGTCAGCTGTTCGAATGCTCTAGAGGGATCTGTAGTCACATAAACACAGTCACGAAATAAAACCTTATAAACCGTCCCAGGTAGAAAGAAGCCTTCACTTCAAGAGTCTCCTTCCACCTCAGTATAATGGAAAGACCAGAGTCAGAGTCATAGGTGCCTTTCCCAGGGCACTGCCAAGAAATTCTGGTCACTTCTTTTTTAAAAAAATACCATGTACCAAACTATTTCCATTTAAAAAATTTTTAAGAAAACAAAAATGCCTTAATATACCTGAATGCTTTCATTTAAAACTCTGTTTGATAAAACACACTAAGTATTTAACTCTCAGAAAGGAAAACTAATTTGGAAATAACCAGTTTTGCCCTACAAAAATGTTTTTATGTATCCTATGCATTAATTCAGTTTCAGAATGGCATGACTTTGTCAACACACACACGCACACACATGCACACCACGACAGCTGTGGGACCCACATTAGCACACCACAGTTCAGCCAGCTCATGGCAACCGTCCTGGCCCTGACAGTGAGCCGTATTTAGCAAGAGGCAAAGCTGGCAAATCTCTGAAACACCTGGGCAGAGTTCCAGTGGGAATACCCACACATTTAAGGACAGACAAGGAGCCTCATTTAGCCTTGCTCCTGCCAACACGAGGGTGCAGAGGAGCAAAGGGAATGTGGTCTTGGCTTTCTCCATGGCTGCAAGAGGAGAGGAAATTTGTATTTATTTTATTTAATTTAATTCTTTTTTCTTTTAGAGAGAGGAAGGGAGAGGGAGAGAGAGATAGAAACATCAATGAGACAACATCGATTGGCCACTTCCCGCACGCCCCCCACTGGGGATCAGGCCCACAACCTGGGCATGTGCCCTGACCAGGAATCGAACCAGTGACCTCTTAGTGCAGGGGTCGACGCTCAACCACTGAGCCACACTGGCCAGGCCAAATTTTTATTATTATTATTCACTAATTTTCCCTAAATTAAGAGTATTGCTATTTCTCCCTAGGTCTGGGCCAAATACTTGGGAGGTGTATTGGCACTTACAGACTTTGTAGGGGACGCTAATGAAAGTACCCAGGGTCAACTTGCTTGATGGAGGCCCCTGGGGAGAGGAAGAGCTCTTGTGCCTCTCCCCCAGGGCTCGGGGAGAAAGGTGTCTCTCTGTGGTGTGATGAAGGCGCATCTCCTTTGCTTTCAGGGGGCCCAGAGAGTCGAGGTGTCATGATGTAACGCTGCTGCTATGTCCAATTCAGCAAAGCCTGCTTCTCACATGCTCCCTTTGGGATGAAACAAGAGGCATCCGTTGTGCTGGCTCAGTCACAGATAATGGACATTTTAGTGAAACCAGCCTGTGGAGGCATTCCTGATTGTCTGCTGAACATGGGGAGCCCTGCACAGTATCCCCAGCTCACAGCACTGGCCACGGTGCCTAACTTTTCCGGATCCTCGTTTTCTTAACTGACAAGTAAACCATTAGACTGAGTGCCTGCTAAGAATAATTCTAGCTGTAGGACACCTGACCTTCAGGTGCTTAAACTTCATCATTAGCAATGACACAAGGAGAGAATGAGAAGGAGGAGGAGGGAGTAAGGAGGAATAGAGGAAGGATGGAAGGAAGGAAGGAAAGAAGGCAGGAAGGGAGGGAGGGAGGGAGGGAGGAGCATGGACTCCACTGAGGCAGGAGGAGGAAAGCTACCTGCACGTCCTGCCCGCAGACTACCTCAGGAGCACCTAAGAGGAAGCGGAAATTGGAGCCCAGGGCCGCCTGGGAGGGAAGTACATGTGCGGGGTCTCTGTGAGGGAAAAGTTATGGAGGTGGAATGAGTGTACCGGGGAGGAAAGTGCAAATGGTAAAACAGGTAATAGGGGAAAAGGAGGATATTGTTTTTCAGCTGCCAGAGACCAGCAGGCATAGGAACTGCAGATACAACCACAGCCAGAAGCCTTCAGACCCCTGAGCTGCCAGGACCAGTCCCGCAGGGGAGGGGTTCAGCCCTGGGCGCGGCGCACCCACCTGCCCCCTTCACTGGGCTGCTGATGGGATGGAGCGCTCAGGAAACCCAAGTGACATATAAGCTAACAAATCGATGCTCAATACCCTGTCCTCCTTTACCTCTTGATTATTCCACAATGAAAGACCAACACATCATTGTATAATTGATTCTCAAGACCCATCTGAAGTGTAGCTCAGTGAAATGGGCACAGGCTTTGAACCCCGTCAGTCCAGAATCTCATTCCGCCCTATCCCTGCATAAGATACACGACTTCACAGTTTTCATCTGACTCTACAGGAAACAAATCATAACCAAACAGCCCAAGGGCGTCCTGCAGCTCCTGGAAAATAATAACATCTGCCTCTATGACGTTACTGAGAAGGCAGCGCATGGACAGGGACTTGGCCAGAGCAGGTGACGGAAACACTAGGCGCTCCAGGTTGCTCTCTCAGTGACTGTACAGTGACGGTGCTCGGCACACGGACGTCCTTCTGCCAGTAGCTCGCTGCCTCGGACTCCCCCATTGAGCACTAGTTCCGCTGACCAGACGGGACTCCACAGTGTGTGTGCACAGCCACGCACGAGTCGTCAGCACACACGAGACCTGCACGCAACTTGGGGGCTGCCAGCAGCCAAGTCCAGCTGCCGTCCTTTTGGAACAGAGTCAGAACACGGGGCAGCTGGGTGGAGGTGTGAGTTCTCCTGGTCCAGCTGCCACTTCGTGACAATTCTGAATCAAGGACCCCGACATGGGGTTGAGCTGGCCCGCGCCCCACGAAGAGACGCACGGAGCTCGCGATGCTCCGCAGGTCCTTTCCCGGGGTCTGTCCTCCGCGTGGAGTCACAGGCTGCGGGGAAAGCTGCCGTCTGGAGAAATGAAATTAGATCAGCTCCCGAGCTGTACCTCTTCCAGAATAAAAGGGCAAGAATATCTGACGCGAGAGGAGACAGAGCTAGCAGAGAACAGGTGTGCAATACTGATCTCATCGCACACGGTATTGTTATCTGCTTGGCTAATTGTTCGGTTCCTAATAAAAGAGAAAAATTACTTCTTAGTTCAGATAAAAGCTACTGAGGTTCCATTGAAAATAAAAGACAATCACTATATCTGGGAGGTTCAAACAGTCTGAAGTTCCTCCAAGAGCCGAGAGCCCTTAGAAAATCAGAGTCGGCGACTTGTCTTTTATCTGCTGGGAAGAAAAGTTTCGGGATGTTGTGGACTCTGTGGATGGTTGCCATGGGTAACTGGCTGTGTCATCAGTTAACTGGTCTCTGCAGGCAGGTTACAGAGTGTTACTTTCTACTTTTTTTAAACCTTATTGTTTTCTGTGCTAATTGACTGAAATGAATGTGAGGCTGAGTTCAATGCACATCTTGGAACTTTCTTTTCTCTCGCATGAAGGGCAAACAGACATGAGATTATAAGAAGTGATCATTAGAGTATGGCTGTTTGTGCAGACCTGCTCCCAGCTCATCACCTCCCGGCGTCAGGTGGCTTCAGGTGGCTTCAGGTGGCTTCAGGGGGAGAGGCTAACAGCATCAGCAAGCAGGCGACAGTCACTACCGCCATTTCTCTAAAGTGTAGCTGTGTTCTTTTAGAAAAAGGATAGACTAAATAAATACATTAATTTGCTCTATCAAAGTTATAGTTTTAGTCACAATCTCCTACTGCGTGCCTTCCTTCTCCCGCCCGTCCCACCCTGCCCAGCCCCCCCCACCTTGCCCAGTCCCCCGCCTTGTCCTCTCTCCCCCCACATCATAGGAACACCAACAAGGAGATGAGTTCTGAGTGAAACATGTGATGAACTGAATCAACAATATTCTTTCCTACCTCCTCCCTCTTTTTCCAGAAATCACATAGACCCTAGACCAAACTATGTTAAATTAGTCATATTCTCAAAACCCTGCTCTTTCCAGCATTTCCTAACTCATGTGGTCACTGGAAGTCTCATCTGGGATGAAGTATTTTAGTAGCCGTAAGAATCTCAGTGCCTGTAAAAAGTTCTTTCCACCCTAAATTGCACTAGGGATTACACCACCCACGAGGAGATCTCCCCAGAAGTGCACAAGCCAGTTCCCCTGGAAGGAGAGGTCTCCACAGCATTTCCCTTTGAAGCTACAGACCGGGCAGAGCTGGAGGACACAGAAAGGCCCTTTCCTGGCAATTCCTGTGCCGGCAAGGTCGTAGCTATTGAACAAGCCCCCTGCTGCAAGAGGCGTGCCACTCACTCAAGGGAAAAGGCACGCCACCCACGAGGAACGCCACGCAAGCCTTCCAGCCGGTGGGCGCTAGTGGGGACTCCGAAGAGAGGGCTCGGCGGGTGAGCCAGGAACCACCTCCTGGACGAAGCCATTTAACCCCGTTTCCGCTGTGGCACAAGAACAGTGGACTGAGGATGGGAAGACTCTACAGGTGAAGCTGACGTCCCTCGCCTCTCCCTGTCGTCAGGTAAATGCGACAAACGATACAGGGTATGGGAAATGGGTCCAGGTCTGAACGGAAGAGAACTTTGTTTTTGATTTTGTTTTTCTACTCTCTAGCCAACTATGAGAAAGAAAAAAAAAAGTGTGATTTTTCTAAAAATAGATCATGCTTCTGCAAATTGGAGAGTAGGAAAGGATTCACATTGAAGCCAACTATCAGGAAAAAAACTAAAAATAGATCATGCTTCTTCAAATTGGAGAGTAGGAAAAGATTCACAGTGATGGAGGGTGGACATATCTGGTCTTCCTCATATATCTCTGTCACTGGACTTGTCTTATTGAGTAGATTTTTTCCTCTAAACTTTGGAACAAAAAAGATCCAAGGAGGTTTTTCTGTCCCACTATGGGTAGGCAACCTCAAAGGAACAGGGCCCACGGAAGTAATACCATTGTAATTAACCTCATTATTAACAACAGCAAAGGAGCAAGGCAAGGCCAAACATCACAGGCTGTCACTGGGCAGCTTCCCGGGGAAGGAAAGCTTACACCCCCCAGGGAGCCTCCTGTCTGTTCCCGCAGACCCCCCGGGGAAGGGACTGGACAGGGAGGACAATGCAGGAATGCAGTAAGGTGGGATGACATCCGGAAGGTACTGGCCCGTCAGTCACACCTGGGGACAGGTCATTGGCCAGACTGGCATGGCCACTCACTGCAAGGGCACGAAGTCTGGGATATTCAATCCCCTTAACAAAGAAGTTTACGCTCTTTGTTTCCCTTAGGCTATTGGGACTCCTGTTACAGGGGAGCACTCTCTGGCTCTCCTGCATTCGCCATGTGGACCCCACACACGACAGACCGATAGACTGTAACTAGCCTGATGCTGAACGGGACCCGGCTGCAACATGGCACAGAAACTCTGGACACTGGCTCTGCTTCTAGCTCTAGTGAAACCCCAGCTGCCCTTCTGCTGTGACTGGAATGGGACTTTGAAACCCAGGGATATCATTTCAGGCAAAATAAAACCACTCATCCTCCCACGTGAGTCTCAGAAAATTCTTTCTCTCAAGATATCGCAAGGACCCCACCCCTAGCCCCCAGTGGGGAGGGGACACTCCGATTTCCCTGCTAACAGAAGCTCAAATGCTGGAGTACAATCGCGAGTCAGCAGGCAGCTCGTTGGAGAACTCTGGATCGTCAGGAAGGGAGGGGGACAGTGGACCCTGCCGCTGACCTCCAGGCCTGTGTCTCACCTGGAAACAGGAGCCGTCGGCAGCTAACATCAGCTTCCTTAAACACTAATCCCTTTCTGATGCTGCAATCCTAGGATGTGAGATTATCTCTTGAGCTACAAATATGTATAAATTAAAAATAAGACCTCTGGATGAAGGCCTGCAAGGTGTCCCCATGAGTAAAGGACACGGATTTCAGTACATGAACTCTGATAGCTCAGAATCCTCTAGAAAAATAATAGCAGAGGTCAAGTTATTTTATCTATTAATTTTTTTTTCTTTATTGATGTTAGAGAGAGAGAGATAGGAACATGGATGAGAGAGAACATGGATTGGCCGCCTCCTGCATGCCCCCCACTGGGGATTTGGCCCACAACCTGGGCATGTGCCCTGACTGGGAATCAAACTGGCGACCTTTTGGTGCATGGGTCATCACTCAACACTGAGCCACACTGGCTGGGCTGAGTTCCAGTTAAAATGCCAAAAAAAAACAAACAAAAAACTTTTGTTTGTTTAAAATGGCAAAAAGAGAAGAACCTTTACAGGCTCTGATAATATACCTATAGTTTCTAAACAGAAAGGGAGAAGAATGGAATGTGTGCCGTGATGCACTGCACTGTCTTTCCAATTCATATGTTGAAGTCGTAACTCCTGGTGTCTCAAAATAGGACTGTCATTGGAGATAAGGCATTATATATATATATATATATATATATATATATATATATATATATATATATATATTTTAATGAGTTTATTTTTGTTACAGATGTTTCTTTTTCCCCCAGTGACACCTTCCTCCCATTCCCGCCCCCACCCCCAGCATTGTTGTCTATGTCCATTGGTTATGCTTACATGCATAAGTTCTTTGGTTTACCTCTTCCCTCCTCCTAGTCCCCGCCTATGAAGTTTGTCAGTCTTTCTATGTCTCTGGGTCTATTTTGTTCATCATTTTATTTTGTTCACTGTATTCCACAAATAAGTAAGATCATGTGATACTTGTCTTTCTCTGACTGGCTTATTTCGCTAGCATAATGCTCTCCTGATCCCTCCATGTCATCTCAAGGGATAAGAGATCTTTAAGGTATTTCAAAACATAATCAACATGAGGCCCTCAGTGTGGTCTCTGACTGGTGTCCTTACAAAACAAGAAAATTTGGACACAGACACCAGGGATGCTCACACACAGCAGAAAGAACATTTGAGTATGTATCTCATTTTTCATAGGTCAATATCAGTGGCCTAATGTTCCCTACATCATCCTTTCAGAACTGTAAGAAGCCACACGACCTGTAATACCACAGGTGATAACTCACATTGTCATAGTAGCTGATGGACTCTGAATTCACTTCCGCTTTAGTATTGCCAAAATAAAATTCCCAACCAATCCCCTTTTGTTATCAGACATCCCTTCAAATATACACTTCAAGATTTATATGGATCATAGCTATTCTAATGTCTAGAATAATTGCCAATTTCTTTCCAGCACTTTTCTGAATAAAGCATGTAAAAAAAATCATAAAATCTATGCAGTGATAAATAGGAATAAGACAACTAGGCCTGGAAAGGCTGTTAAAACATGATGTAATCTAGCTTCTCACGGATGAATTCTTACCGATGAATATTGGATGAGAGTAGGTGACCAACATCTTCCAGGTAGCTTTTATTATTTAACAATTATCCCACGCTCTCCTATAGAATGTTTAAAATGGACTCTAGGTATAGCATTACAGGCTTGCATTTGTTATGAGAGAGACACAGATATACGGCTATCTCCATGCAGTTTATAGCTGGAAGCTTTGCCCACAGACTCTCTCCCGCCAGCAGAACCATTAACGTGGTGATGGACCGCGGAGAGCCACGCCCAGGGGAGCAGCGGGAGGCCACGTGGAACCCTGCCTTCCGGCAAACAGCGCCAGTACGGGGCTCAGACAGCACTAGAGGAAGAACCGACTTTTCATATCAGTCACTGCCTAAAGCTGCAATGCCAAGCAATTTTAAACAAAAGAAATGGTTCCGGTTTTCTCTTCGATCCCTGCAATAAAATATTGTTTGTTATTAAACAGATGTTTCTTCATTTTCTGAAATCGCTTTTAGACTGTTCCTACACATTCACAAGAACGGGAATCATTAAGACTGCTATTTTGATGACAAAAATAAACCATGTGATGTCATCATGTCTGCATAATTCCAGTAGAAGCATGGTGAAAGTGACCAATGTCACCCCTCCATCACTCTGCAAATAAGATAGAGTCTAGCTTAGGGGACAATAATGATAGTGATGAAACATTAGGATCCGATACACACACAGATTTAAAAATAATTAACAAAGAAACTCCTATATAATTAATTTTTCTTAAAGGAAGGAGGCTATTTTTTAATACTGGTTTTTGGCTTTGTTTGGGGGGTTTGGGGGGGGTTTGTATGTAAAGACCCTTCTGTGACTGAAGTGTCAGTACTACTATGGGGTTTCTTTGATGTCAGCCACTTTTGCACTAATATTTTGTATCAATAGTGTATTCAACAGCCAATGACAGTATCAAATTTAGACCAGCCAAGCTCCAGACCACACACATGCGCGGTGATTACCTTCGACACAGGCAACTATGTTCCAGGCACCTGCCAATGCTCTGCGGTGATGGTGTAAGAACAGGCCCCCTGGATACAGAGTATTCAGTACAGTGTGTTCTTTGGTCCATTTTTTTTTTTTTTTTTTTGTAAAAGATTTAGGTTTTAGACTCTTAAAGCAAATATTTTGAAGCTATTCTCCTCTTTGCTTCTTCCTTTCTAGTAATTTTTCTATGACAACAAGCTTGAAAATAATCTCCTAAAAATCAAGCAATATCCACTCTAACAGTCTTAAAACACATCTGTGTTGGAGGCAACTTATAATTCTAATACCTAGTGACAAAGACTAACCATTATAGAAAGAGGGGGTGACTGCATGCCAGGTACTTTTCTAAAATGTATTCCCGTGTCTTTCATAACATAAATATAATCTTTAATCACAATTATATTAGGTTTTTATTTCCCTGTTTTTGTCATTGTGGCATCTCAGATCATTTAGATTATGGTTAACTCAATGTTCACTTCATTTTTCTATTTCTAAGTATATAAGAGTCAATATAATGAAAAAAGCAAAGCAAGTACATGTAACAATTAAAACTTTTTTTTGGCTCTTTTTCTCATTGATTTAATTTACTAACAGTTACCAAGTCCTCATAGCAGATTATACAAGACCGAATTTTAATTCTGAATGGGAACCCCTCAGCCTTAAAACTTTACCAAAATAACACTTCACAAAATTATTGAAATGAATTCAAAATTTAAATACAGTGATTTGGGGTATATAATTTATACAGAGAAACAAAGGAATGATTAGTAGAGTTTTGCAAGCAACCCAATTGCCAATATATTTCTAAGTGCTTTAACCTTCCTTCCTTCCTTCCTTCCTTCCTTCCTTCCTTCCTTCCTTCCTTCCTTCCTTCCTCCTTCCTTCCTCCTTCCTTCCTCCTTCCTTCCTTCCTTCCTTCCTTCCTTCCTTCCTTCCTTCCTTCCTTCCTTCCTCCCTACCTCCCTACCTCCCTACCTCCCTCCCTCCCTCTTCATGACCAGAAGGAGGAAGACGTCCGCTAGCACTTGCAGGTGTGGTTGCCGGAGGAGATGAGCAGGGGCCTCCAAGGCGGGATGGCCTTCAGTGAGAGCCAAGACTCCAGCACAGGCAGTCTGGGGACAGTGCACACACTTAACTACTCTGCTAGCAACGACATTGTTCAGTTTCCAAGCTAGGAACATTAAAGAAAGCCTGTGCCTTGGACGCACTAAAAGGATCCTATCAACAAATGGAGGCACTGTAAGAAATTAGGGAGCAGTCACATAGGTGACAAAACATCTATTAACTACTGTTCTGTGTCTGCTGATAAATGATCCTTCCAAAGGTATTAATAATACAGGGACAGAAATTGCATGTCATATGGTCACAGAGCTAAATATATCAAACTTTTTTAAAAGTGATACAATTGAGCCAATGAATGCTTTACTGCTAAGAACTGGACAACTTTCTCAGATAAGACATGTACTGAATAACTGAAAGAACACTAAGGACAAAGCTAAAGGAACAACAGCAAAATAGTAGACAGTGATTTCCAGACCTCGCCAATAAGGGCAAAGAAAGATGCAGCTTTCTAAGTAGCAAATTACCCAAAGTTTGCATTTAAACTTAGTATGTAATTTAATCTGATTACAATTTATCAAACAACACTATTTGGCTGGTTGAATTAGGCACATAAATAAGAGTCAGCCATGCCTCAGCAAGTATACAAATCTTGACTTTAGTTATAATGTTTTCTGCTCTATTTTCATAGACATAAAATGGGAGCATTGACAATGAAACTTTCTATACTTAAGGCTCATCAAAAGCTATTGAAAATGAAAAGAGTATTATCTTACTATGTAAGCATATCATTTAAATCAAATAGGAAATAAAAGCTAGGCAAATATTTGCCTATGAGTTAGAATATATTTGAGACAGGTGTTTGAGATACGTACATGCTTCAAATTATGAGTACCTTTATTTATTTGTCACTGCAACCATTTAATGATTTTAATATTTTATTTTAATGGTGTCTTTACAAAATAAAAATATGCATGTCTTTAACTCAGTAATTATTGTTCTAGAATTTATTCTACAAAAATAATTATAAAACTGATCAGTGAGCTATATATGAGAATGTTTTCTGTAGCGTGATTTTAATAGTATTGAATTGGAATCAATCCACATACCAACCAGTTAAGGAATAATGAATTATATTGTGTAGAAACACAGAATCAAAATCTGTACCATTATTTGAAATATTAAGGTAGCTCTAGGACTAAAATTAAAAGATATTCCATAATATATTTTAATTGAAGAAAATTCAATTCAGAATAATATGGGCAGCATGACCAAATTTTATATATTGCAAATGACTTCATAAAAAAGAATCTGCAAGTATATACATGAAACAATAAAAAGTTGTTATCTAGTGAATGAGATGGATGAAATGATATGAAGACTGATTTTTTTACTTACCAGCATATTTCTGTTTGGAGTTTTAAAAAATAATATAGCAGCATTACTCCTGTAATATTATTTAACAAGTATAAAGAAAATAAAACTAAAAATTAACTCACCTGTGAAGATTACAAGATGAGTTTTAAAAAGAATTTTTAAAGCGAGAAACCAATAACTCTAAGGAAACAACATAGTTCCCGTCTGACTTATGTGGGAACAATGAAGATTACAAGCAAAATCGATATCTGCAAATAAGAGTCCTTGACAGGACATATTAGCTTCATGCCCTTTAATTTTCTAATGTCAAACCACCTCAAGCTTCGTCTCAGGTTCTCATACAGGCAGGTCTGCAACGTGAGTTCCGCCCGCCGCCCCGACCCGGGCCTGGTCCACCGGGCCGGCTCGGGGCTCTCCCACGGGTGAAGCTCCCACTGCGGAAACACCGCCTCGCTTTCCACCGATGCGTTTTCGTTTGCTTGGAAGAGCGAACCACGGGGAAGCGACAAGCGCCTGGTTCGGGGCAACAGGACGAAGTGTATGTAGGGGAAACGCCACCTGCTCCAGAGCAGATGGGTGGCCAGGCTGAGGGATGTTTTGTCCTTACATCCAAGCTGACGTAGGAATAATAATAACAACTAGAGGATAAGAAGAAGAAATGTAGATGTTCTTACTATGAAGAAGATTCCACAGTGTCAGCTCGGGAGCTGGCATGCCTCCCGAGGAGACGCGCCGCGCTCCCACGACCTAGAACTTGCCCGAAAGGACTGTCCATCCCTCCGACAAGGTGGGCGCGTGAGAAAGTGTCCAGGGCCCCCTGCGGGTGGGAGGTCGGATCAGAGACCCCTCAGGATCCCAAATTACAGGACGAGAGC
Source organism: Molossus molossus (assembly GCF_014108415.1). Classification (NCBI taxonomy): domain Eukaryota; kingdom Metazoa; phylum Chordata; class Mammalia; order Chiroptera; family Molossidae; genus Molossus; species Molossus molossus. The sequence goes on along the minus strand of NW_023425366.1, from coordinate 6,079,602 downwards.
CGCATTCCCAGCAGATAAATCCGAATCACACCCAATCTACAAAAGGAGGCCGTCTATCAAGCCTGGGTTTGAAATGAAGCAGGATAAAATGGTCAGCTAGGGAGTGGTGGAGGGCAGAATGTGAAGGAGAGAAAGGATTCAGCCCCACAGAACCAACAAAGTCAAAACCTAAACCAAACAGTACAAAAACAACAAATCAAAAACACTAAAATAAAATAGTGGTAAAAGGAGAATAACAAAATAAGTTGTTGGGAATGCATCTAAATATGTATAACCTAAATAAATGAGGATAATCTAAATATCCAGATAACAGATGTAAAACTGAGCAACACTAAAAATTCTACCTATGAAGCCTCTTGGATGTACTAAAGTGGTTTTTAGAAGTATATACACAGACTTTAATGCTTATATTAGAAAAGAATGGGATATTAACTAAGCAGCTGACTTAAGATACTAGAAAATGAACAGAAGAATACAAACAAAGAAAATAGAAAAAAGTATATAATTAAGAGCAGATATTGAAATGATTGTAATTATGAGCACCATCACGTACTCAACTTTACAAACTGGAAGTCAAGTGACACTTTGAAAAATAATATAAATGACAAAAAGGGACTTACAAGGAAGTAGAAAATTTGAATAACAGTTTGAAAACTGATTCATATATCTGTTTTTTTCCCCAAGAAAAAAATAGCAGGGTCTGACAGCTAAAGGGAAGAGAGATATCCAATTTAACCAACTTTTCTAAGAGAATAGAACAAGAGAAATAGCCTATTTTATGCATCTGTAATCTTGATTACAAACCAGAAAAGGTCACTTTGAGAAAAGAAACCTCAATTATCAAATGGTTGCCACTATACTAAACAAAATAATAGCAAAGCAAAATGAGGTTTAGAAAAAAAGTGTTTAAGATACCAAGAATAAATTGGATTTACTCCAGGAATACAAGATGCAAGTCTACCTGAACACTAGACATTCCTTACATAATTAATTCAACACATTACAGATGAAAAGGGAAACACACACACACATTCTATATATAATATATACACATTATATTTCCATATAATTATAGTCTCTCTCTCTATTGATATAGTATATAGGTATTCATATATATATTTTTATACATGAATTCCGATAGATGAAGAAGAAAGGTCATTCAATACAACTGATACATGGTGAAAACCCCTAACAAACAAACAATGGGAGAAAACTTTGTTAACCTTAATGAAGAGTATTGACAAAAGCACTGGAGATCATTTTTTTAGTGAAAATTTAGAAGCCTTCTTTTTAAAATGAGGAACAAGGAAGCTACCTGCCATCCATCACCTTTTCTGTTCAATATTCTACGGTAGGCCTTCGGCCGTGCAGTAGCCTTCAAAGGCAACAGTGCTGGTCAGGAAGAAAAAAGCTCTTATGAGCCACGATCTGACTGCCCGCCCTGGCAACCCCAAAGAACACAGAAACACGTTAGAATCAGAAAAGGAGGCTAAGACTATGGCTGCAATAACTTCCTCACACCCCAGCATCTCCCTCCTAGGAGGCACGGAGCGAGCGGTACCCAGCTAAGCCACACCTGGCTTTCTAACCCACGGCAACTGTGAGGTAATACATGTGTGGCTTGTAGCCTCTACGTTTTGGGGTTATTTCTTATGTAGCAATAGATAATGAATATAATGAAGCAGCACCAGGTATCAAAATGTAATTTAAAATTGTATTCTTAATTCTCAATATTAATAAATTATTATATTAATTACACAAAAAGAATGTGGTTGCATTTAAAGCTGATCTAACAAAAGTAACCTGCATTTCTACATGCTAGTAACAAACATTGAGAAATAAAAGTTAGAGATGGTGCTATTTATTTATTTATTTTTTATCCTCACCCGAGGACATTTTTTCCATTTTTTGTTCAGATAGAGTGAGAGGGTGAGAGAGGAAGAGAGACAAAGAGAGAGAGAGAGAGAGAAAACCATCAATGTGAGAGAGACACATCAAGTGGCTGCCACCCACATGACCCAACCAGGGCCGGGGACAAACTGCAACCAAGGCACGTGCCCTTAGCGGGAACCGAACCCGGGTCTCTCTGGACCGCAGGCCGATGCTCTAACCACTGAGCAAACCGGCGAGGGCAGAGATGGTGCTATTTAAAGTAACTAAAATAATTACTGTTTAGAGATATATCTAACAAAATGCGTGCAAGACCAGATTAATAGAAAACACACCACGTTCATGACTAAGACAATGCTGTAGGGGTATCAGTTTCCCTCACACACATCTGCAGGGTTTAAGGTTACCTAAGGCTTCCTTGTTACTGATAAGCCTTTCAAATCTAACCCTCTCTCAATTATTGAGGACCTGACTATCAAAGCTGTGCATCATCCCTTTGGCTTCTCTTCTCTTCTGGTTTTTTCCTCTTCAGCTATCTTCTGAAACACTGGCCCTTTTCATACTAAATGAGCGAGGCCAAAACAGACACGAAACAGAGCAGCGCAATGAGGCGCCCAGAAGCAGGAGGGCGCGGGGATTTCAGTTGTGGCCATTACTCCATCTCCACACGGCACGCTCCAAACCAGCTCCCCCACACTTCTTCCCCAGTAATTATCTTCACGTGGAATGTGCAGACTTTCACTAACATCGAGACATTTACATTACTGCTTGCAGTCCTTTTAGTCAGAATAATTAACACAGAAAATAGTCATGACGTTGTCGGAAGCAGTAGTTAGCCATGCTATTCTGAAATAGAACCAAAATCATCTTTTTAAAATGTGACTGAACCCTTTATGTGCAAAGGATCTTTAAGCTAGAAGGAGTTCCAACATGTGGGATTTCAGTCCTACAGGTAACATGGTACAGTCATTACAGAAAATAGTATAAAGATTCCTCAAAAAATTAAAAATAAAACTGCCCATACAATCCAGCAATTCCACTTCTGAGTATATATCCAAAAGAAACAAAATCCCCATGTTAGAGAGGTATTTGTACCCACATGTTCACTGCAGTATTATTTACAATAGCCAAGATATAATATATTAAGTAAATTCTATTCAGCCATAAAAAAAAAAAGGAAACCCTGTCATTTGCAACAATGTGAATAGATCCTGAGGACATTATGCTAAGTGAATAAGACAGAGGAAGACAAATATTATTTATATATGTAATCTTAAAAAAAATCACACCAAAAGAGATCAGATTGGGGGTTACCAGTTTACCAGTGTTGGGGCTTAGGAAGTGGGGAAACTGGATAAAGGTAATCAAAAAGTACAAACTTCATTCTAAGACACACACACACACACACACACACACACACCACAATGACTACAGTTAACACTGCTGTATGGTGTATTTGAAAGCTACTAAGAGAGTAAATCCTAAAAGTTCTCATCACAAATAAACTATTTCTGTGATTAGAGGAAGAGATAAATGTTAACTGAATTTATTGTGGTCATCATTTGGTAAAGAAAGGGTTATTGTGCCCGGCTGGTGTGGCTCAGTGGTTGAGCGTTGACCCAGGCACCAAGAGGTCGCCGGTTCGATTCCCAGTCAGGGCACATGCCCAGGTTGTGGGCCTGATCCCCAGTGGGGGGCGTGCAGGAGGCCGCCGATAGATCTTCTCATCGATATCTCTACCTCTCTCCCTCTCCCTTCCTCTCTCTCTAAAATCAATGAAGAAAAATTATTTTTAAGAAAGAAAGAAACGGTTATTGCAAACACACTTCAGCTTCCTAGGTGTGCTGACGTTGGCACAGGAAGCAGCTATGCAAGCCCGCAGCCCAGAGGGCAGTCAGTCGAAAGTATTCTCAGGGATCAGCCCAGACCCTCGGTCACAGCTCCCCGCCACAGCCCTTGTGTAACTTGTTATGTGCCTAAGGAAAAACACTGTATTAGTATCTGTCTACATATAATCTAATTTAAAAGTACATGTTTTTCTCAAAACCATGAAACTCAGTTTAAAGCCAAATATAAGTGGCCTGGAGTCACCTGCTGCTTCCTGTTACCTGTCCTCGCCCTCCGGACCACAGGGTTGGCTGAGGACGAGCATGAGGCCTGGTCCGTCCCCTCCGCCAGGCGTCCCATTACAAACAACCCTCCTGTGATGACAGGGAACACGGGTAGAAAACAACAGTCATTCTATTAGAAAAACTGAATGTGTTTTTCAAAATGATTTCGGAAAACAGGCCAAGTAAAACAAGTTTTTAAAAACATTTTAGAAGTATTATTCCAAGTGATTTTACATATGTATGATGTATACGAACTATACCTACAAGATGCATTTGATATATACACATATTGAGTGTTTTTTTCAAAGATGGACCTTCCCTCCAATGACTTGCATAGCTACATACTGCAAGACGGGTGTTTCGTATGTAATATTGCACTTACCAGGAAAGACTAAGCTATGGGAACAACTCCTCGCAGACAAACCCCTGCAAAGCAGTGAACCTCCAGAGTGATGGGGTGCAGCATGAGAGAGAGAGGCAGGACACTGTGAGTGTGCTTACGCGTGCACAGACACGTGTCGCATGTCATTGTATATAACGGAAGGCGAAGCAGCCATGTTACATGATGGATACAGAGTTAGATAGCAGCTCCTGTCACTCTGAGTGTGGAGAATACCCCCATGTGAGTAAAATGTTAAAGCCAGGGTAACGATAACACTGATGTCAGTCATGAATGTGGCTCCTGTGTGCTTGGTTCTCCGCTTGAATACTCTCCCTTGTGTGTCTCTCACATTAACCCTATGAGTAGGATTCCATTATTTTCAGTTTCCAGATGAGACTCTTTCTCCAAAGTTTAAAGAACATGTTAAAGTGATATTTCAGCAATGTTGGACCTATGCCACAAAACTCAAGTCTTTTATACTAACGATACCACACTCTTTACTTTCCATTACCCTGAAGACCCAGGGAAAGGAAGGAGAGGAGGTGATGAAGAGACAGCCCACAGGGCCTGCTCCGAGTTCACAGGGACGGCTTGCTTGAAATACCTCCGCCAGCCCCTTTCCCTCCCCTTTGCACCAAACATTCTCTCTCCGGAAACACACGACCCCCATTCCTCCAACACACAGTCAAAACCTGGAAATGTCACTGGCTCATCAGTCACCGAACGTGTCCTACGCCCCTTGGCGATGACCCCAGTCTTGAAGTCGTCTGCACTGAGGACCCCGCTGTGACAAGCTGGCTTCAGTTACAACAGCAAAACTTTAAATAGGAGCTACGTGTGGGCGCAGGGGTAAGGAAGAGATCTGCCGAGTCTGAACAAAATTTCAGAAACAGGAAGACGTGTATTCACACGTAACAAGGGGCGCCATATACGTTAGAGAGCATGCACTACCGAAGTCAGATCAAAGCAGCTTTTTATTGTGTGTACATACTTTATAGAATTGTGTGACTTAGGACAAGTTAAATAACCACGGCTCACCTCTGTAGAGTTAGGGCGATGCTAATACCACCGGATTGAAAATCGCAGGTTTTTAACAATACAGAAGCCGTCATGTTCATTTCAAGCCCAGGGTGTCCCTTGTTAACAAGTGTCTCTGCTCCAAGTGGAAATTCCGGGGCCTGGGCTCTTCCCGGCTTGGGGTCCCACAGCCTCCAGTAAGCATGAGGCAGGGCTCCAGCCTGGGACAGACAAGAGACTGGGGAACGTGTGCGAAGGCTTCATGGGCCGGGCATGACGATGGAGCACATTCCTCTCACCCACGTCCATGGTGACAGTCCTGACGCCTCACGTCCCACCCCTGAGGTGGGCTGGACAACAGGTATCGTCAGCCGGGAAGAAGCTCTCAGAACCTCGGCCACGGGCGCACTCCGCTCCTGGGTGAACTGGGAAGAAACCGGCGTTGAGGGTTTCTGTGAAGGGTAACTGAGAAGCACACACGCTGGAAAAACTCACGACGGAATAACCCGTGTGAGTTGTCGCGGGACGCACCCAGGGCAGGTCCGTTCCTCCTGCAGGAGTCACTCTACTAGACAGGACAGGAGCAGGGGCGGGACTCTACCACAGTCCTTTAAGAAAGATGGAAAAGAAAGCAGGTGCTGCACTGAGCACATTTCTTGGTACGTTACAAGCAGTCAGTAATGATCACGACAGTGACATGAGTGCACACGGCCATGGCTGCAGTGCAGATATACTAACCTAACCAGACAGATGGAGTCCGGGGAGGAATCCTGCAAGAGGTGTGTGTGCGCACGTGTGTGTCTGTGTGTGTGTGCGCACACGCATGTCTAAGTGTGTGCATGTGTGTGTGTGTGTGTGTTGTGGTCGGGGACAGAGACAGGTGCTGGAGGAAGAGACAGGAAGGCACTCTTCCTGCTAAGAGTACAGAGTTAAGCGTTAGCATACGGCACTAAGAAACAGGCAGCCTACACCTGAACCACGAGCATTTGGTGACTGGGAACAAAGAGCTTTAGATATTTTAAAAATATCTGTATGATATTTGTAAAAGCTGGCTGTATTTCATTAAATAACGGGGACTCACTCCAGAGGATTTAAACAGAGGAGGGGCATGGAACACTGTTGCTTGAGCGTCGAAAAGACTGGATGGGGAGAGGGGTACACAAGACCAGTGTGGGATGGGTACAGGTCACCCGCTGAAAGGCACAGCGTCTCTGGGCTAGAGCAAGACTGGAAGGAATGAAAAGAAAAGAACATCAGTTATATTTAGAAAGTAAAATCAACAGGACTTAGTGATTGATTGGAAGGGTGAGCTGTTGGAGTCTAACTGAAGTGACAGGGAGGGTGGCCTTGCTGTTAAGACAGATAAAAAGGAGAAGGATCTTTCACAGGGTATGTGAAGAGGCACCTTAAACACACTAAACTTGAAATGCCACACAGATGTTCCCGTAGGAAAATTCAGCGAGAGGTTGAGCGTGTAAGTCTGAAACATGATAAATGATTTAGAGTGCAATCAAAAAGTCACTATGTGCCTGGCCAGTGTGGCTCAGTGGTTGGGCATTGACGTGTGCAGCAAGAGGTCACCGGTTCAATTCCCGATCAGGGCACACGCCCAGGTGGTGGGCCCGATCCCCAGTGGGGGGCATGCAAGAGGCAGCCAACTGATGTTCTCTCTCATCGATGTTCCTCTCTCTCTCTCTCCCACTCTGTCTAAAATTCAATAAAGAAAAAAAAGTCACCATGATTTAGGTAGTTATGAAATCTTATTCCTTGATGATATTGGCTTTAAAAATTATTTGAACATTGAATCGGTAGGCAAAGTGGTCGAAGAGTGGGAAATCTATAATCAGTCATAGTAAAGTCTAAGGGACGAAAGTGATGAGCAGTGGAAAGCAAGCCTCGTCAGAAGGGTTTTCATGCAGACACGGACCTAGACAGAAACGGCCCCACTGTCTGTCTGCTCAAAGGGCCTCGGAGCAGCGGCCCCTGGCAGCAGTATGTCCGGAGCCCCATCGTGATTTCTAAACACCAGATAGGAATGGCTAGGGCTCCCAAAGAGACTGCAGGTCCAAGGGCTGCAGAGGGATCAATACCAGATGGATCTGAACTATTCACGTGGTGCAGAAAGTAGCATCGGGGAAAATTGGTAGGGGCGTGTCCGCAGGACACAGGGGCCAAGCTAGAAGAGGTGTCTCTCGTTGCAAAGATCTGAGCCACAAAATAAGTAACAATAGTCTTGCATTGCAACCCAAAGAATTAAATAAATACTCATGAGTCCATATGGATGCAAAAGAATGGCTAACTAAGTAAACAATAAGAGAAGGAGCACGTTTTCCTTACGGAAGAATGTCAGATAATAGGTCTAGGAGAAATGAGAGAAACCCCCATTGGGACCCCCAGTTGTGTCTGCTGCAGACAGGCTCCACTGACCTGGGAAAAGGGTGAGCCAACCCCTAAGGGCGAAGAGGAGAGTCAGGGCCTGTCCCTCCACAGAAAGACGTATTAATGAACGTGGTGATTGTGACTCACGTCCAAAGCTTTCTCATGCTCCTCCCTTCAGGTGCTGGAGATGAGAATCCTTCCCCTTGAGAACGGGCTGGACCTAGTGACTCTCTTCCAATGAACAGAGTATGGAAAGGGAAAAGAGTAACTTCTCAGTGGAGACGCTGTGGCAAACACCACCTCCATCAAGGGATCGAGGTCAACGTCACCCATGAGGAGACATGCTGATGTCACGTCACTGATAGGATGTGACGAAAGGAACACTTCCCTTCGGCCATCACTCAAGTCTCAGCATGAGAAAGCTTCAGGAATTTAATTCTACAAAATGAGCAGCACTCCGCAAAGCATCCTTGCCATGGAGAGACTGCAGAACGTTCCGTCTCTGAAGAGACACGATGACCCAATGCAGTCCCCAGGAGCACTGGGACATGGAAAGGGTGTGAAAGACATGAAATCTAAGGAAAGTCTGTTAGCGAAGCGTACCCTACCAATGTCCCAGGGAGCACAACTAATTTCTCAGCTTTGAAAAGGGCACCACAGTTAGGTAAAATTTAAAATTAGGGGGATCACAGGGAAAGGTATATAAGAATGCTATCTACTATCTTTAAGACTCTTCTGTAAATGGACAATTATTTCCAAATAAAAAGTTAAAAAAAAATACCAGACTGGCAGCAGAAGACAGCTACGGAGAGCAGGAAGGGTCCAGAGGACATGAGAACACCCCAACCGCGCCTGCATGGTTGTCATACAAAGGCCTCTGCTGTGCAAATCCCAGTCTGCGGCCAAGAGTCTGGCTCAGAAACAAAGCCACACACTAGATGCCTGAGCAGGTTTCAGCAGATTTCCAGAAGTCCAACCCTCACATACGAGCATAGGAAGCAAAAATCATTCATTTCATTCAAACACCCCCTCACAGTACTGCTCTCTCCCAGGGATGCTGGTCGTTTCTCTCCCAGACACCTCCAGAGCCTCAGGCCAGCGACGAGGGCAGTGCAATGGGCTACTCTTCATTCCTTCCCCCTGTCATTTACTGAGCATATATTATGCGCCAAGCTTTCTTCTAGGAGACTGGAACACACCGGTGATGTCTAACGTTGAAAGACGCAACAGAGACCGCCTAATCCAATCCCTGATTATTCTGATGACGAAACTGAAGTCTCAGAGATGACCTGACTTAACCAAGGTCACACAGCAAGTGAATGACAGAAATAGACTAGAAATCAGTCTCTTTCTCAGCAACTTTCTTCTCAACCCAAACAGTGCTTCTGGTTTGAGAAGAGGGGCTACAAAAGTATAAAATGCATCTGTTCCCTTTGTAACTGGGGGTAAAATCCCCGATGTGTAAGGGTGATTTGAGAACATCGTAATTATTTATTTAAAGCGTTCTTACTTCCAGCAACCTTTATTCCAGGAACTGGACGCTCACAGTGTTTAATCATCAGAAAACCCTTGTCAGATCAATCTCATAATTGTTCTACTACTGTTTAATTCCCCCCCAGAAGGAGAAACTCCATCTCGGAAGGTTGGATGTTTCTCTGGGCTCACTTAATGAGAGTGACAAAGCTCAAAATAGAAATTCCTCCTGTTCACCTTAGTTCACCCCGCGCACACGCTGAATTAAATTCTGTTCTCCATCATTCTCACCATCAGGGAGAAGCGTTCAGATCCCTGTGGGGCATGGGCCATGCAGACGCCCCTGGAGCCATACTGTGTATTTATTTCACTCATGACAGATGGCATAGACACTGTTCCTTTACGGACATGTTTACTGATTTCCTATGATGAGCAGGTGTCTTAGTTCCTCTGACGCTGAGTTCCCTCACTTGTAAAAGAAAGGACTAATACCTACCTTTGTAGTTACTGTATGGATGATTTGATAGGATCAAATATTTGACGAGCCAGCACAATATCTATTTTCCTCTATTTCCCCATCAATTTTAGACTTATAGATCAAATTTAAATATGAGGTAATTGAGCAAGAGTTATGTGTAGAGCTCAGTAAATATAAATACAGTACAGGAGGAAATTAAATATTTGATAAGTGGAGTTTTCCGGAAACATTTGAATATAATCTAAGCACAGATGCTCTGCCCATAAAATATAATGTATCGAACAATCCGAATCTTTGATTTGATCTACATGAGTCAAAATATATCATCTGGGACAGTATAAGTAAGAAGCAGGTTAACCTCATATAAATATTTAAATGTTAGTATTTAAATAAACTGACCAGAAAAATGTTTATTTTACTACTTAGTGTATAATTCAGTAATTGGGATTAATCACAGAATATCAGTAAAGTATATAAAAATCAATTCTGTTTCTTATTTTAAAGTACACAGAACAATTATTTCAGAAAATTTACCTTTGTGTTAATTTCATATTTTTCTTAATATTCACCCAAATATTTCCTTATGTATGGTAAGAATTATAAGCCATTTTAATAACTAGGTTAATCATCCCCTTTTCAACTTTTAAACACTGAATTTATTGGAAATCTAGTTTTTCATGAATAATAGAGGAAAAATGAAAATGAATTCTCATTAATTTCAAAATTTCCAGTGTTTTAGTTGTTTTTATTTCAAACCATACTTTCTTTGAAAAAAAGATTGTGACTAAATATTGAATTTATCTGAAATTGCTAAAAAGAAAGGAAATAATTAAACAACAAATAAAAACCATGTAAAGGGAAATTTTAAAACATATATTTTTCAGTGAGTACTATGGGCCAGCCTGTGACAGGTGGGCTGAAAACCGACTAGTCGCTATGACGAAAGGTAAAGCACATTACTCATATTTTCCTTCAGAATTCACCATTAAAATCTAGCTGTGTCCATATGTAGGCACTCTATTCTCCTGATCGTAAAAAGTGCACCTGTAGCAGAATTTTTTCTGCAGAAGGACTGAGCCAGCTGGAGAGACAATTAAGCCTGATTGGATGATTCAGCAATAAAAGTAGGAAGTTAGCTGCATAAGGAAGCATGAGCTACAAAGAAGTAGAATGTCAGGGCAGGACTCTTTGAAAGAAAGAATAATAAGGTGAAAATAAATCCAAACAGTTTCTTCAATAAATGGTGTTGAGAAAATTGGACAGTTACATGCAAAAAATAAAACTAGACCACCAACTTACATCGTACACAAGAATAAACTCAAAATGGATAAAAGACTTAAATGTTAAGTCACAAAATTATAAAAATGCTGGAAGAAAACATGGGCAGTAAAATTTCAGACAACTCTTGTTGCAATATTTTTGCTCATATATCTCCTAGAGCAAGATAAACAAAGGAAAAATAAACAAATGGGTCTACATCAAACTAAAAAGCTTCTACATCAACAAAATGAAAAGGGAACCCACTATATAGGAGAACGTATTTGCCAATGATGCATCCAATAAGGGATTAATTTCCAAAATACGTAAAGAACGTATACTACTCAACACCAAGAAGACAAACAATCCAATTAAAAATGGGCAAAGGAACTGAATAGATACTTCTTCAAAGAGAACATACAAATGGCCAGGAGACATATAAAAAAAATGTTCAGCATCATTAATCATAAGAGAAATGCAAATTGAAACCACAATGAAATCTCACCTCACACCTGCCAGAATGGTTACCATCAATAAATCAACAAACAACAAGTGTTGGCAAGGAAGTAGAGAAAAGGGAGCCCTCGTGCAAGTGTTGCTGGGAATGCAGACTAGTGCAGCCACCGTGGAAAGCAGTATGGAGTTCCCTCAAATAATTAAAACTGGAACTGTCTTTTGACCCAGTGATCCCACTTCTGGCAATATACCCTAAGAATCCCAAAACACTAATCAGAAAGAATATATGCACCCCTATGTTCATAGCAGCGTTATTTACAATGGCCACGATCTGGGAATAGCCCATCAGTAGGTACGTGACTAAAAAAGCTGTGACACATTTATAAAATAGAATACTATATGGTTGTAAAAAAGTAGGAGCTCTTATCCTTTGTGACAGCATGGGGGGACCTGGAGACTATCATGGTAAGTGAAATAAGCCAGTCAGAGAAAGACAAGTACCATATGATCTCACTCATATGTGGAATCCAATGAAAAAAATAAACTAATGAACAAAACAGAACCAGAGGCATGGAAGCTTGGAACAGACTGACAAATGTCGGAGTGGAGGGGTGGAGGGACTGGATAATAGTGAAGAAATTAGCCAAAGAACATATATGCATAACCCATGAACACAGACAACAGTGCGGTGAAGGCCAGGGAAGGGGAGTGGGCATGGGGTGGAGGAAGGGAAATGGAGGGAGGGAAATGGGGGACATTTCTAATAGTGTGAACAATAAAAAAAAGAAAGAAAAAAGAAGTCCACTAACACAAACAAGAAGTTGAACTTTTCAATTAATGGCACAACAATTCCTAAAATTGAAAGAGCAGATCAAAGAACATTGTGTGTGAGGTTACCGTCCTCAATATCTATTATGCTCTCCTCATAGCACAATTATAATACCAAAGCAGGAGTCTAACATTATCACGGGTCATCTAAGCCTTTCCTCAGTCAGATGATAACACTGGCTCCTTCCTGCTCCTTCCCGGGAGGAGGAATAGATTCCCCTCCTCTTCTTGCTAAACCCTCATCACTCAAAACTGCATTCATGTCATGATCACACCTATCCAGGAAGACTGACTTTAACCTTCAAATCGAGTCAGACTCCTCTCATACATACATACTTTTTAAATGCTGTTTCCTCCTTCAGAGTATATAGCCCAAAAATATATTTGCCTAATTTTAATATTTTCACCTGTATTTCCTAGGCTGCTTTAAGATCCATCAGAGAAGATCTTGGGTCTGTCTCCTTGATCACAGCAAAACCTGAGTAGGTACGCAGTAAATATTCATTGTTGAATGAATGAATCCCGAGGAGGAGATAATGAGGCTGAGATGCAACCTTGCCCGCCACTGGTTACTTCCATTATTTTGGACAAGTTCACTTTGCCTCTTTGTGTCTCCGTTTCCTTTAAAATCACCTCTACCTCTAAAGTCCCAAGCTGTAATGAATAAGTTATATAAATTCTAAGCTTTAAACAGCTTATATCTTGACAAGGACATAAGATTCACAAGAAACGTTAACCTCAACGATGGTAGAATTATTGTCCCACATTCATTTCCTCCCCAGCCTCTGTTATTTCACCGGAGCTGGGTAAGGTAGTTCTCTTCTGCAGGTAGGAAAAACATGTCCTGGTGACTGAAGACTTCATCCATTCTAATTCTAAAGAGCGGTGAGATCATTTAAACACTCATTCAACAGATGATGAATATAAATCTACCGAATTCCAGACACTGTTCCAGCTGAACAGGACAACATGGTAATTAACCCAAAGTCTCAGATAAACACGGAAGGTATGGAGTTGTGACGGGTGCTACGAGGGAGAAACAAAACAGAGCAGGATGGACAAGGAAGAGGAGGGAAGAGGCCTGTCTGGTAGAGGACAGTCACGGAAGATCGACGCACGACCTGACCTTTGAGCGGAGAGCCAAAGGCAGTGACAGGCGAGAGGATATCTGGTGAGAGAACATTCCAGATAAAGGGGGAGCTGGTGCAAAAGCCATGAGTCAAGGGCATTATTGGCAAATTTTTGGTACAGCAGGGAGACAGTGTGTCTGGAGGGAAGTAAACAAAGACCGTGTCATCAAGGACAGGGCTACAGAGGGAACTGGGGTGGCAGATGAGGTAGGACAGTATGGGACTGGCAGCCACCGAAGGTTTGGGGCCATGAGGGACCTTGTTTGCCAGGTTTTCAAGGCACAGGGTGGAGGTAAGCAAATCACTGAGGAGGTTTACAACAACCCAGGTGGAACGCTGGTAGCTTGAAACCCAGGGTAAAGGTGGAATCAATCAGAAAAAGTCAGATTCCAGATCGACATTGAAACAGAGCCGATGGATTGGCTACGGGTATGGTGGCGAGGCCTCAGCTAAGCAGCGGGCTGGGGGCCGGCTACCCGACAGTGCAAATCAACACCTACCTCGTCTTCAGTCCCCAAGGATGAGCAGAGGAAGTGCCCTCCTGGGAGAACTGTTTCCGTTTAAGGGGAAAGAAGTGAATGGAAACTTTAAAGAAGATGTGGAAGTCCGGCATTTCACTGCTAAGACCTTCAGGGCCCAGTGTGTGGGGTCGGGGTTGGAGAGGGGAGAAGCAATCAGACAGTGGGGGTGGGGTCAGGGTTGGAGGGGGAAGAGTCAGACAGTGGGGGGTGGGTCAGGGTTGGAGAGGGGAGAAGAAATCAGACAGTGGGGGGTGGGTCAGGGTTGGAGGGGGAAGAGTCAGACAGTGTGGGTGGGGTCAGGGTTGGAGAGGGGAGGAGTCAGTGTGGGTAGGGTCAAGGTTAGAGAGGGGAGGTGTCGGACAGTGGGGGTGTGGGGTCAGGGTTGGAGAGGGGAGGAGTCAGGCAGTGGGGTGTGGGGTCAGGGTTGGAGGGGGAGGAGTCAGGCAGTGGGGGTGTGGGGTCAGGGTTGGAGGGGGAGGAGTCAGGCAGTGGGGTGTGGGGTCAGGGTTGGAGGGGGAGGAGTCAGGCAGTGGGGTGTGGGGTCAGGGTTGGAGGGGGAGGAGTCAGGCAGTGGGGTGTGGGGTCAGGGTTGGAGGGGGAGGAGTCAGGCAGTGGGGTATGGGGTCAGGGTCGGAGGGGGAGGAGTCAGACAGTGGGGTGGGCCCCGTGGGGACGGGAGCACGTGGCAGGCCGGGTCTGATGGTGCCACAGAAACAGGCAGACTGGGGCCCGGTGGGAGGCGTCTCCGCCCGCGGGGACGGCTGAGTCACTGGGGGAAGTAGGCCACTTCTTGCCAGGAGCCCGTCCTGCTTGGAGGTGGTGAACACGCACACGCTCTCTGCTGACGTGCTTTAGGCTTGGTTTTCCTGCTGGAAACGCTCGATCTCTCTGAGAGACTGAGTTCGACGTTAGTATTAGGTAAGCGCCGACCCGCATGTACGATTAGTGAGCATTTACCTTCTCCCACAGCGAGTACACATATAAGCTGCACCGCCCCAGTGTCCCCCAGGTTTGCCTTGAGCCCGTGTCTTCACAACCCTCACACCACCACCCTCTGCCAGCTCAGAGCCTGAACATACTGCAGGGCCCAGCGCATCGAACTCACCAGCCTCTGCTCTCAATCAGATACGAGATGGGAGAACAGAGCTCAAGGTTCACCTCTGAAATCAGAGAACATGAACACTCAGCTAGGAAGCAGTGTTTTTTAAACAGCCAAACGACAGCCTGGCTGCTGTGGCTGAGTGGATGGAGTGTCACCCCATGGACTGAGGGGTCCCGGTTAGATTATGGGTGAGGGCACATGCCAGGGCTGTGGGCTCCATGCCCAGTGGGGGGCGTGCAGGAGGCAGCTGATGGATGTTTCTCTCACATCGATGTTTTTCTCTCCCTTCCTCTCTTTCTAAGAAATAAATTTTTTTTAAAAAAGCCAAAACTACAGATTTTTGGAAGTCTAAAAGGGAATGGAGGAACGTATATTAATAATACATTCATAGAATACATTAATACGATGCAAATAAAATAGCAAAAGTACATTGAGCTAAGCCTTAAGGTACTTTGTGAAATGTATTTCTTTGTTACAAACACCTAACCATGATAAACAAACATTTCAATACATTATTAGGCCACTATTTTGATTCATCTGTATCATTATCTGACTGGCCTTGTTTACATACAAGGTATATTTTAGCAGAAAGAAGAAAATTTGGAATGATTCACAGAAAAAAATTGTATTTACGATTCATAAAATGTTTCTGTGTGCCCGGCACTGTGTTCAGGCTCATCCTGGGCTCTTGACAGACACGCTGGCTCATCCAGTATTTCTAGCATTCCCAGGAATTATTTATTACCCCTATCCCACCGGGAAACCACACCGGGAAACGACGGCTTTGCTGGGTCACAGAGCTCAAAAGAAGCAAAAACAAAATTTCAACCCGATCACGCATACCTCACAGTGCCGTCACCAACGTTACACCAGC
The DNA here is from genome assembly GCF_014108415.1 of Molossus molossus. Lineage (NCBI taxonomy): Eukaryota > Metazoa > Chordata > Mammalia > Chiroptera > Molossidae > Molossus > Molossus molossus. The sequence goes on along the minus strand of NW_023425366.1, from coordinate 6,063,704 downwards.
GTGAATGACTATGCAGCTCCATGGCAAATAAACATCTAATAAGGCTTCTTTGTTGAAAATAACCGCATGAGTATCTCGACCAGCAGTGCTGAGCGCTGCTGCAGAAAGCCCTGGAATACCACAACGGGCCCCCGAAAACGTCCTTCAGTTAGCACTACCTGAGCTCACCGAGCAGGTGCTGCTTAAGCACCAGGAGTTCCATGTGGTGCAGAAAGGCGAGTTTTCTACTATAAACACGGAGCACAAACCAGAGAACGCGTAAGCAAAACCTCTCTAAACACCAAGGAGGAAAGACCCGTCCTGGTAGGGAGGTGAGAGTGGAGGGGTCTGAACGAATTCAGCTAACGGGGTGCAGGAAACGCCTCTCGGAGAAGGGGGCATCGGAGCAAAGTTTGGGGAGACAACACAACCCATGCAGAACTTGTAACGAGGGACCACACTTCCAGGAAAGGAATAAACTGAGTGGAGCCAGTGGACGGTCTGCAAAGAGGGAGTGTCCCACCAGCGGAGTTTGGAAGGTGAGCCGGGCACGCAGGGTTCTGGTGGTCCTGCCAGGACATGCAGACTGGGTCCTAAGTCATTGGAAGGAGGACTCAGAGGAGTTACAGGACCCAACTTAGAAAAGAAAGGTAAAACAACATCACAGGAAAGAGTATGTATACACATTCATATGTACATCTAGACACGCACGAAAAACTGGGTCCATTCAGTCGCCTGCAGGTCTATGCCAAATATATTTCTCAACGTCAAACGCTTAAGAGCTGATGGTGAATGAGGTGACTATGCCCTCCGGCAGGGAGGGATACAATTCTGTCATGCTGGTGATACTGATTTCATCTTGTTCCTCCTCTCTAGGTGACAAGTTTCTTTTTGGTAACTGACATTGAAATGTAGAGCCTGCAAAATCAGCCGTCTATCATTCCCAGTCACTGAAAGGCTTCCCGCTGAACAGCAAGAACATCTCCTCTAACCAGGTTACACATGTCGTTGCCCTCCCAGAATAACCGGGAGATGAATGCATGTGATCAGTTTGCATCATGACAAATGGACGCATCGTGTTCTGCTTCGCCCTCCTGACAGGCCTGAGACCGAGCCAACCCTCCGTGCGCTGGTGTCCGCACACAAGCCATGGGGAGGTTTCCACTGACCTTGGGAAGCAGGAGTTTTCATCGACTGTTCCTCCTACATTTTCAGTGTAACACAAAACCGTAATGAGAGTAGAATTGTTTATTGTCCAGATAAAGAGCTAACATGTCTACTTTGTAGCACACACACGCTTTAAGAAGAAAATGAATTCTTTGGCTATGAAGTAAAATCTACGAACCACTGATTTAGGGTACACAGTCAAGAGGAGATCCAGCCTAGCACGTGTGTTTTCATGTTTTCACATGTTTAATGTTGAGTGGCAGAAGAGGTACTGTGGGATCCTGACTGCCATTATCCACAGGTTTCTGCAGCAGAGTAATGGCATCGTTACATGAAAGAGCTATCACTCCATGGTTTCATAAACCATTAATGAGAGAAGTGTTAGTAGTATTTTCAGTTCATTGGTGAAATGTTAGAAAGTGTTATTTAAGTATGTCACATTTTATTTATGCAACCTATACGAGTACAGAGGCAAAATGAGTACTGTGTGGACCTGCACCAGAACACAGACCTAGCAAGCGAGCAGCTTCTTGGACATTTCAGTCTAAAAAAAGCACCAGAACAGCGTTAGCATAAATATGCAAGAAAAAGCCAGTCACCTCGTGTTCCCAAACTCGGCGCTTTATTCTTCTCTTGGCGAAATAAATGTCGGTCTCATAATGTCAACACCTGGAGCTGAATTTAAAATACAACAAACAAATAAAAAAATACCCCAAAAGGGAGCGACTCCCAAATGTCGCTGAGAATTCTTCATGACATATGTGCTCAGAGACTATCAAAGCCTGATTCATTGGGAAGAGGAGACTGGGAGTCGGTGAAGGACAAGCCTGGAGAAGCTGCTCTAAGTCACCCAATTCGACCTCTTCCTGCAGAGAAGGAGCCGGGGCCAGATGAAGGAAGTTAAGAACAGTATCCAATCTAAAGGCAGTTTTACTGATCTCATCATAAAGATGAATAAAGATTTAAAAGCTGGATGCAGTCACTGAATAAACACAATCATGATGGAGCCGTTGTCATTAGAAAGTGTTCCACAATTTCTCAAGGTTACTTAATGCTCGTATTATTATTTAGATTACCGAATCCTTTTATTCTTGTTATGCTCTGAAACTATTATATCAAAGTGCTCTGTATGCCATAGCTCCGTACAACACTGAGAGCTTAAACATTGAGCATCTGATGCAGATTAAAATTTCTGAAGGAGGAAGGCTGTGGTCTGCAGTTTCCTTTGAAAGGCAGAGAAGAAAAGACCTGATAGGTGATTGGACAGATAAAAGTCAGCAATTAGTAGACTGTTACAGAATCGAGGTAGAGGACATACGTGTTCACTGTGGAATTCTTCCAACATTTCTCCTTTTGGGGGTGGGGCGGGTTCACAATACTTCTTTGGGAAAGGTTAGGTGCTTAACAAGAGCTGCTCTTCTAGAAGAAAGTAACCAAGACAATTGTTGACGGATAAATCCACCGTGATTGCAGAGGTGAAGTTTCATGTATTTTAACTCTTCACATGGGTTCATCATTTGCTTTTCTACAAAGGGACCCAAAAAGCGTAGCTACATTTCAACTTAGATCCATCAAAACATTTTCCTGATTATCCCTTCGGTTTACTATACAACTTTAAAATACACTCACTACCCTCACTGAGTGCATTTTATCCGGAAGTCCCTTGGACCAGCGGGTCCGTTTGGCTGAGACCAGAACCACTCCCCTCGGTAGCAGGAGAAGGGGGCTAAGAATTTGCTAGAACCATATCTGTTTTGAAGATGGTTATTGGTAGCAGAAATGCAAACGCAGTAACAAAAATGTTTTTGCTTTAAAAGCAACAGTTGGAAAATGAAATGAAAAAAAAACACAAAAAAAACGTAGCCTGGATTGTCATTCTACCTCATGCTCCTTCCTTCGCAAAGTGCTAAGTGAGAGGTAAATGGAACACACTGTTATTCTATCGCAATACAACTGTTAGATACTTGTTTAGTTGTATTATTTTATATTTTTATTTTATTTATTTTTTAAAATATTTTATTTTATTTATTTATTTTTGTCCCAGATGTTTCTCCTTTTCTCCCCAGATTGAATTAATAAAAGAGGCTCCGGGCAACCTGAGTATGTTTTGTAATCTTTGGAAAGATAAGCTTGGCTTTCCGTGTGCCCCCTCCAGTGCCCCCTCCAGTGCCCAAGATGACACGCTGAACACAGGTGTTACTTTGTAGTGCGGCCACGAGCTGTTGTTGGACTCCTCTGCCCACAAAGGGGCACGCCTATGGGCGGCACACACTGCCCACCTGGAGCGCACTGCAGGCTCTGGGAACCCCAGCGTAGAAGGCAGGGCCTAACAGATGGCAGCTGGTCAAGTTTAAAGGGCTGTGATGTAAGCCTGGCCAAGCTAGGGAAGCTCCCTACTGTGCACGCAAGATCACTTTACTGGTCTTTACCCACGAGAAAGCTCGCTAGGATACACACATGTACTCTGTTAGCCTGGTCCTCCTGTACACACACACCTGCAGAACACCAACGATGCCATACACCACAACTGCTCTCTGTCCAAAACGTAATGCAACGGATGTGGTTATACCGCTCATGTGCCAAAAATTATGACGAGCTTCTTGCTTCCCTTCTCTGAAATGAAAAAGCTATCAAATATGATTGTTCCGAAACAAGGCATAGCACTGGGATTCTGACCGTCATGGAGCAACAGGGACCGGGCTTCCCCTCCTACTTTCAACAACTAGACAAGCTGACAAATCATGAAACTGATTTTCAGACACGGGCGAGGGAGTCCAGAAGACTCATCCCCAGAGGAAGAGGAGCAAGCAGGGTGCTCCCTAACCGCACCGGCTCCGGCCTGGAGAGGGCGCAGGGCAGAGGAAGGATCCGAAGGCCAGCGAGCGGGCGGCAGAGCCCAGAGCGGGCACAGGAGGGAGCTCGGCCAGGATAGTCCGGCCCGAGCCAGAGCGGGGGAGCCGCACAGACCGGAGCTCAAAGATCCGCAGGTAACCCTTTCAGTCTGGCTGAGTGCTGACCTGCACATGCTTGTGAAGTCACTACCAAGGCCATGGAAAGAACCATCAAAAAGGAGTCGATAAAAAAGAAAGTGGATGAAGGAATAATGGAGCATTTTTACAAGTCTCACGAACACTACCACCCGTAGATCCAAGACACTCAACAAACTCCAAGTGGAAAAAACCTGAAGAAAACGGAGGCACATAAAAATCAAACCGCTGAAAGTGATGATAAAGAGAAAATCTTAAAAGCAGCCAGAGAAAAAAGTCATCTTATACACAGTGGACAAAGGAAGAAAGGGTACCAGAGCTCCCATCCATCAGAAGCAAGGCAGGAGGAAAGAAATCAAGAGATATCTTTGCAGCACTGAAAGAAAAATGTCTTCCTGGAGTCTTCTGTGCAGTAAAAATACTTTAAAAATCAAGACAGAAGCATGACAGTCAGGCATACGAAAGCTGAGAGAATTCGTCAACAGCACACCAATTCTACAGGATTCTGAGACAGAAGGAAAACGATACCAGATGGAAATTTGGATCTAAGCAGAGGAACGAAAAGCAATGGTAACAAGTATAGAAAGCATTTTTCAAGCCTAAAAAATAACTTAGGCGAGGATTACCCATTGAAAGCAAAGATAATCACCCTATATCTTGGCATTTATAACAACTATAGTAAACTGTCTGGTAACAATAGTATAAACACCATCAATGGGACAATGGATATATAGTATTTCAAATTTATTATACTATATATGAAATGGTACAATAATATTTGAATATAGACTTTGACTAGTTAAAGAGGAATATAGAAACCCTTAGAGCAAGCATTGGAAAAAATTCAGACATTGTTACTAATTCCATAAGGGAGGTAAAATGGAGTCATAAAAAAATATAGTTAGTATAAAAAGAGGCATAGAAATTGGAAAATAACAACAAAGCACACATAGGATAAATAGAAAACAATATCAGATGGTAGGTTTAAACCCAAGTTGAGGCCCGGCTGGTGTGGCTCAGTGGCTGAGCGTCGACCCTGCACCAAGAGGTCACTGGTTCGATCCCCGGTCAGGGCACATGCCCAGGTTGTGGGCCGATCCCAGTGGGGGGCATGCAGGAGGCGGCCAATCGATGTTCTCTCTCATGGATGTTTCTATCTTTCTCTGCCTCTCCCTTCCTCTCTCTCTAAAAATCAATAAAGGAAAAATAAATAAATAAACCCAACTCAAGCAATCAAAACATTCCATGTAAATGGTTTAAATGAGAGTTTGTCACGTTTGATAAACAAGTAAAAACAAGATGTAATTATGTGGTGTCTACAAGATATCCCTGTAAAAGAAAAACACAGGTTGAAAATAAAGCATGGAAAAACTGTACCATGCAAACACTAACTAAATGAAGATGGAGTCGCTACATTAACATCAGACAAAGTACAGAGAGAGATGAAAATGGTCACCTTATGAGAGCAATCTACCAAAAGATATAAAAAAAACCTAACTATGTAGAGCATGGCTTCAAAGCACATGAAGCAAAAACTAATAGAACTAAAAGGCAGAATGGACAAACCCAAAATTACTACATTGCATATTTTCACATCTCTAACTCAAGAATTGCCAAAACAAGACAATTCGATAACACTGGTATTTGTCCTAATTGCCAATTATAAAACACTCTAATGAAAAGCAGCAGAAAACATGTTTTGAGTGCATATGGAACATTCACTAAGATAGAGCAATTCTGGGCCATGAAACAAGGCTCAATACATTGGAACAAAGCATAGGATGGAAAAATAATTAAAGTTATAACAGTAGTAGTAAGACTTACCAACAGTCCAGAAATGAGATCTGATGTTTCAAGGACTTTCAAAGTCTGAATAGTTTTAAAAATGAAATCTAAACAAAAGTAATACATTCTATGGAAAATTGATATATTATGAGTCACACTCAAGATTTGATTGTTGCATGCTTACATTTTAAGTGATCTCAAGATGCCAAGTATAATTACTTTTCCTTGTAAAAGAATTATTCTAATTGTATCATAGAGGGGTTGGCAAAAGTGGATTTACAGTTGTGAGTACATGAAACAGCGTTCATTTTTGTATTATTTATTGTGTTATTTTCCACACAAACAACAGTACACTTATCTCTGTCCATTCCTGTCTACTCATAACACTTATTTTTCTCTATTTGCTTGGGCAAAGGTCTACAAATTAGCACTCTAATTCATTTCAGTGTGGAGGTTAAGAAATTAAATTATGCAAATATCCATCCACATTAAACTCACCTAAGACCGATGTTTTGGAGCTTGAAAATTGGTACTACCATTAATAGAATGATTTAAATTCCTATTAAGGATAAGTGCACTTAGAAAAACCACGTAAGATACAGATTGCTTTATAATTGATGCACCCAAGAAGCATCCCAGAGTCAGACCCCAGGGTGTGTGCCAGTTTTCCCTGCGCCTGAAGGCATGTCCATAAGCGTTCTGAGCATCACTGTGGGCTAGGAGGGATGCCATGTGGCAGCACCACTACATCTGTGGAACACAAAAACATGCAGGATGAGGAAACAATGGATCATGCAGGTCCATGGTCCAAGCTGAAAGCAAGTCAGCCACAGGCCAGTAAGGGATGGAGTCCAGGCACACCGTCTCCATCTCTCGGCTATTCCGACTCCTGATGTAGGCCTGTTAAGTAAAAGTTCCAACTCTCTGCCTCCCAGGAACATGGTAGGATGTTCTTGACTTTCTCATGGCTGGATGAGGTCATGTGACAAATTCTGGCCCACGGAGTTATAAAAAGTAAATGCATCCCTTTGGGTCAGATCATTGCCCTCAAGACCTTCTAGAGCTTTCTGTTCCTTGTGCAAATGACTGGCAAGGTCAAGAGGGAAGCCCAGGTGTGAGGGGACGAAGAGCAGGGCCTTCAGGCCACCTCCGATGACTATGCAGAGGGAGAGATGTGCAGGTCTCCCCTGCCAGCAGCCACTACGATCCGGCCAGTGAGAACACTTTCAACAATGAAAACCAAAAGCGAAATTCTGTCTCCATAAAACCATTAACAACACACTAGGGAATGCTGAACGAGATTTCCAAAGACTCCCAGGGCACAGGCCACGCGCGAAGGAAACCCTCTCACAAACAGAAGGGCATCTTCATTCTGTTTCCAACGCCAAGTTTGCAACGTAACGTGTCTTCAGGCCTGCACCATGAGAAAACTACCTGCGTTGTTTGCATTGTGTTTTTCCTTTAGACAAATGTTAACAGCATAATTTAGAAAATGTTTAGAAAATAAGTGTACAATTTTATCACGTGTACATTGTATTTCTTAACCTGAAGCATTTACTTCCCACGTCGAGTAAGATAATTAAATAATATAAAGTATCATCTGGAGACTCAGAGTGGGTACAAAGAACAATAATGCAGCTGATGTGTTTGGTCTTTCGAGTCAAGTAAGTTATTTTGCCAAATTAGAGGCATTCTATGTTGACTTCTATCATCTTGCTCATCACTTCTGTTTTATTTATACCAATTCCCCCCCTGTTTTGGAAAGCAGAAATAAGATGATAGAGCAATGCATGAGGAGATAAGTTCAAGGGTTCTCCAACCAAGGATCACGCTGGTTATTCACCCCCAGACCCCACCCATCAGAAGCAGGAGTCACAAAAGGCGGTGCCCACGTAGTGCTCTATGCTGAGGACTCAGTGTGCGTCCATCTGTGTCTCCCGGTAACAGACTTATATTGTGTTTCTCACAGTTGTAACAAAGTGACTGATAGATAGTTTCTTATATTCTCTATTAGCAAACCTCTTGAGAGATGGGACAGAAAGGTGAAGGCAGGAAAAGGAACCTTGCTTTCCCGGGAAGCAGGGAAGGGCTGACTCCCTGGGGGCTATGATCAGAGCTCAGGATGTCTGACCTACCTACTGAAGAGTGGGTACTGTGATCTAATCTGAGATCGGGGTGATTCCCTGCCTGCTGCTTTTCTGGACAGGAGTAGCAACAACAACAACAAAAGCAACAGTGCTGAGCAGGCCTGTGACCCAGGGGACATCTGAAGAGTGCAGATGGTGGAAAGTGCTTTGCTTTTTTCTGGGGAACCTATCAACCCAAGACCGGTCAGGGAACCCTGCACAATACCAGTGCGGCTGCCGCTGCAGAGTGACTCGAAGCAGGAGGTTCAGGGACAATGAGTGATACGTGCAAACTGCAGGCTAGTCCAGAATCTTGAGCGGAGGGGGTGACTTCATAGCTGCAGAAGAAGTGATTCGCTGCTGGGTGCTCCGGCCCCTAACACAGCTCGGCTGCTTGACGTCTGCCCGGCGCTGTCCCTGTAGCAACTGTGACAACAGGGTTTCTGCTGAGCCGTGTCATGCAGGAGCAGCCACACTACAGGGTGAGAGAAACCAGGTCCTCCTTCGCTCAATCCTTTCACGAGTTTTAGAGCGTGCCATGCTACGGAATTTAAGTATATTCGTTCGTCTTCCTGATAAACTTTCAACCTTTAACAATCGTTCCTACACTTGTATGATGGGAACGAAAGGAAAATGTTTCATAATCCAATACGAGGAAGTCATTTTGCAATCTCAACCAAGTATGAATCTTGTTTTCAATGAAATGGATGCTTTTCTGTGTGTGGAACTCGGCACATCTCACCGTGTAGGAAAACATGACATCGACCTGTCTATTCGTTTCACAAGCCACTAAGCCGTGGCGACTGTTTCGTCATCATATCCCTACACAGAGCACAGTGCTCCAAGTCCTGTGGGTGAGCAATTCCTACGTATTAAATATTATATTGGATGAAATCATATAAAAATAGGACGTTTGCAGTTGAAGAGTCGGGGGGACATTTAACTACCTAGTCTCTTCGTTTTATTTAGAATACAGTGATACCTCGGTTCTCGAACGCCTCGGTTTTCGACCAAATCGGTATTCGACCAGGAGATTCGAGAAACTTTTGTCTTGGAATCCGAACAAATATTTGGAACTCGAACTTCCGAGATGAGCCGAGTTGAGCCGAATGGCGTTCATTCGGCCCAGCGCGCCTTGCTTGCGGCATCAGTGTGAGTGCAGAGAGAGAGTCACGCTTTGTGGAGTCACGCTTTCCTATTGGGTTTCATTGCTTCGGTTCTCGAACAATTCGGTTCTCGACAGTCCTCCTGGAACGAATTATGTTCGAGAACCGAGGTATCACTGTAGTCTATAACTACATACACAGTGTCTAACTGGAACTATGGAATGTGTGTTTAAAACATGTGCTACTGGACAGAGAACAGTGCAGGGGAGTGGGGGAGGGGCGTGGGGAGGAGTGTGTCCAAAGGGGGAAAAAGAGGGACATCTGTAATAAAACATTCATAAATTAAGTGTTCAAACAGATGTGCTACTAAACAGAATTATTTCAAAACCAGCAGCATTTTGCTAGAAGATGTGCTAAATCTCTGTTTGTTTGTTTTCATCTAGAGCACTAGAGTGAACTAATTTCAAGACACTGGAGAGTCTTGGAACATGAGAAATAACAATTCAACTAAAGGGAAAAGGGGAGGGATGATGTCGTTGGTAAAATTCCCAGCAGTAACACTTAGACACATGAAAACATCCATCGTAATGTTAGGCAAGTGTGGTGATTTGGCAACAAGGAGGGGAAGACTGCAGTAAAACTGTGAAATATGTATATGTTTTTGTCACTTGCTGGTGTCCTGCTGTCTCCTCTGCAGCCCAGCTCAACGTCTCCTATACTGGTGGGACCCCCTCCCACACGAATGCACCTCTCCTCTCCCTCGGCTTGGGACACCCGTGTTCACAGAGCTGCCTTGTTTGTGCAGAGAATTCCTCTCAGCTGTTTGAGAATGACTCCCACTCCCTGTCAATCAATAGCCTACAAAGATGCTATCTCAGTAATGGCTTCGAGCATATTTGAGGTTCTATCAGATACTTTTGAAGCTCAGAAAGCCATCGAACATATGAGAATCATTCCCCAATGATGAAATTTTAATCATTAATGTCCTAATTCCCAAGAAATGCCTGAGATCAGAAATCCAGTCAGTCCCTTAGAACGTCAGAGCCCATTACTCATGGACCTAACCTTGTGGGCCCGGGAGCGCACACGCACACGCACACGCACACGCACACTACTGTTGGACTCCATCCAGACGTCCTGATATTACTCTCAAGTCAATCATGTACGTGAGCCTTAAACATCAAAAATCTGTAAGGTTTTCAATAACTCCTTCCTAACCAATTTATTAGCGATGTTTTTTGGTAAGTGTCATCATTATAAAGATACTCTGCTTTCATGACAAACATATGTGGGGAGGAACAGGGGTGCTAGCCCTCTCCCAGGTTAGGACTCTCTAAGGCTGCGTTTCTGTGGATTTCAGATTTGATAAAAACGGGGAAGCATTCTTCATCTTAGAACATTATTAAAATCTGGAAACTTCCACACTTGTGATTCACGGCCGGTCATCTGGGATGATCTGGACATCTGTCCTTCTCGTCGGTGTCCGGGAGAAGAGGGTGCTCACACCGCGGACCTGCGACCCCCACCCCGCGGGGTGAGTCCTTCCCCGAAGGGGGCTGTTAGCTACAATCAGGTGGTTGCAGCTCTGGGTTCTAAATGCCAGGCACTCACTACCACAGTCCACGTTCTACCTTTCACTGTCCGGTGCGACCAGAGTACTGAGGAAGACGGGGACTCCGTTCTTTCGGGAATTCTCTTTGAAAGATAAGTAAAGTGATGTGACTCGCTAATTACATCTACCATTAACATGCTCTCTAGACTTTCAGTTTCAGAGTTTACAAAGCACTATGTGTTAATACTCTCTTGGATCTTTAAAACAACCACATAATCCAAGTAAAAACCTTCACCCACATTTTTTAAATGAGAAAAGTATCTGCAGAAGGTACTTCCGACTTTCCCTCCAAATTGATTGGATTTCCTTTATTTTGTACGTTCGCCCAACTCATCTGCACAACAGTAACAACAACAACAAAAGCACACTGAGCTAATGAGCACTGTGGCAAGCATCCCCATTGATGACCACTCCGGACACAAAAGGGGGATCTCAGAATAGCTACTATTCGCTTCCTTCAGGACTGTTTTCACTTTCTGGAACCCTGGGACCAGTCCCCACCACCCCTCCTCAAAAGGTACTTTCACTTTAAGATGTGATAAGAAAAAGATTTTGACTCTCCTAAAAAAAAAAAAAAAAAGGCCTAAATGGCAGACTTAACTCAAAATAGCCACCAGAATTATATAACCAACCAAATGTATTTCCTTTTCACACCAAGACAGGAACCGTCTCGTACACAATGTGAAATGCACACATCAGCAAGACAAAAAGAGGAGTCCAAGTAGGTCTTTCTCCGTGATTACCCAGGGCCAGCGAAGGGAATCGACTTAATTCATTCTGAGCTTTCGTAACAGTTATAATGTCTTATAAAGCCACTTTTCTCTGACAACTTCTGATATTCCAATGACTATGCCTTGCTCAATGAAATATGGATTACTGCTACTTTTGACATGATGCAAGCATAATTTTGCCTCCCCAAATATTTCCAATGAAAAAAACAAACAAAAAAAAAAACCACTTTTGACATTGTCTCTAACTAAAGAGAAAGCCTGATTTGCTAGAAACTGGTAAATTAAAAAGCACACATTTCCCCCCACCCCCTCCATTTCCTTCACAGATGACATTAACGTCACCTCATTGCCTGTAAGGAAACATTCCTGGGTGCATTGTACCGCGTGCAGGTAATGTCATGTCTCGTCACACCTGTCTTGTTTATAGACAGTACACAAGGCCAACCAAGTGACCAGTTCAAGCGAGATTACTCCCCAGATACTAAACTAACACAAGCTTATTATGAAACATTCTGGCAGGGGAACCGGAATTAGAGCTTCAACCAGAATCAATCGTGTGTCAGATACTGATGAACCAGGGCCGGTCCCAATTTTTACACTAGTAGCTCGCAGATGAGTCCACCGTGGAGTTGCCACAGTGTATGTCCCATCGTCGTGCACAATAAAGGGGGAAGCTGAGACATTACCCAGCAACTTCAGGTACAGGTAAGGCTGTGCGTGTCCTTTCGTCCTCAGTGTTGCCTGATTCATTTGCGTCTGGAATGCTCCACGTGGTATATTTGGGGCAGAACCATTACCCAATAGCATTGTACTGCTCCCCGTATTTTAAAAGAAGGAAGCCTACTCAAGGGCCTAGGGCTAGACTCTCTCGAGAGGTTTCATATTTTAAATTAGTAGAAACTTCTATGGTGATAATTTACGTGTCCATCAAGTACTAGTTTCAAAGTATGTGTAACAATAACCACCACCTCATGAAACCTCAGCACAATTCTGTGAGATTGGGCAGAAAATTATTATCATTCCTGTCGATAAATGAGGAACTCGAGTGATTCCGTCCATGGTTTCGAAGTTCATTTCCCAGGCATAGCCACGCGCAAGGACATCTTTGGAACCCCGCTGTCAGCGTGGCCGTGTTCATCGCCCCCTTCTGCCCTCAACCACACTCTCAGCACATCTTCTCGCTGGCGCTTTGTCTTCTGTAAACGCTTCTCATGCTGAGTTCGAGGCCCTCCACAGCTTTGCTTCTCTGTCTGAATGTCCACGTGCTTGCTTTCCCGACTGAGCGGAAACTCCCGTGATGAACTCACTGGGCAGGTGTTCTCGTGCCCCCGTCATTCTCCAGACACCTTATGCGAGCAGCTGAAGATGCTGGAAAGACAGTGACCTCCGCCCCTCTGGAGTCAATGCCAGGGGGAAAGGCCTGGTGCAGGAGGCACTGCGTAGGTGGCGAGTGTTACGAAGCAAAGGCGAGGAGGGCCGGGCAAGCGTGACACCGGGGAACTGACTGCCGGAGAGAGCAGGAGCCTGTCCGGAGGGAGCTTCACCCAAGGGCCAGGCCGAAGGGACAGACCGTGGGGAACGATCTGGGGTGGGCGGAAGGAACCACGTTCTAGGAAAAGGGAACACCACAGGTACAGGCCTGAAAAGTGCAGATGCGACAAACAGAAAGAGGCGTGACATGGTTAGAGAAAGGGACGAGCAAGGGAGAAGCAAACAGTTTCCCAGGCAGGATCAGGAAAGGGTCAGACTGGAAAGTCACAGAAATATTTATAGCAGGTGGATGACATGCTAGTAATATTTGCTCTTCGAAAATACCACTTCTGAGGCTCAGGCAAGACAAGCGAGGGTGAATTTCAAAATCTCGTCATGAGTCTGTTATGACAACACACGTGGGAATGACAGAGTGGCCGGGACAAGGGTGGTGCTAGAGAGGACTGAGGAGCGCTAGAATCGGTGTCACATCCAAGAAGTGGCACCCGGAGAACTTGGGGGACACTGAGGGTAGAGGGGGTCAAGTGCAAGGTGATGGAAGGAGATTTGGCTTCAGGTGGGCACACAATGTAATGGACAGACAATGTATTATAGACTTGTACCCTAGGAACCTATATAACTTTATTAACCAGTCACCCCAATACATTTAGTTTAAAAAGGGAAGAGAAGAAGTCAAGGATACCTCTTAAATTTCCGACTTTAGCAACAGGATACGAGAGAGGAGGAGGAGACCTGGGAAGGAAGTGAACCCCGTGAATGGCCTTGAGGAGCTCAACAGCTGTCTTTCCAGGGGTCTCACCACCAAGAGTATTTGAGACATGGGGTTACGTAACTTTGACACTTGGAATACGAGTCTGGTTGTTTTCAACATGTAGCCAAGGAAGTGTGTAAAAACATGCAAAACAGGAACACAGACTGGACCAATGACGAGGCATTACGGAAACCTAATATTTTAATCTGAAAACAGTGGCCTGAACATTTTAAATTTGATCTGATTCTTCTGGCATTAAACCGAGACCTCCATGTGGAAAGCACTAGGCTTAGACAGGTTCGCTTCAGGGCTCTGACCAAAGAACATTCAGAGAACGATGCCCCTTCCTTCTAACACGTGTGCGCCCACACGATCTATCCACCTCTTCTTAACTGTCTCGACTTAACATTTCACATCCTAGAAGAACTCATCCCATTGGACCTTACAACTCTAGGGCATCTGCTAAAATACCTTCAAAGCACCCGTTATAATACTGAAAACAGTTCTCTCAGAATATAAACAATCCTTTGCAGAAGGAACTGAACAGACTCTGTGTCCCCCGGAGGAGAAAGTACAGATAAGACAAATAATTCCTACGTGTGTGAACATCCACTGTCATCTGTTTTCTCTAGACATCCCCAGCCACACAACCAGGTGATCATGAAGGACTAGCAATGAATAATTTCAAAGAACACAGTGTTGACAGTTTGGAACCCCACAGTAACATAACCGGTAGAGGACACCTAGTGGTCTCCTGCAGAATCAGTATTAGCCTGCGGAAAAGGTTCACACACACACACACACACACACACACACACACGAGCCATGTGACAGGTTTGGCAGCTGTGTGCATCAGAGAAAGATGCCACAGTGGACCTTACATTTATCAACATGGGTGCACATCGACTTAAGTATTTCAAATAATATCCATGTATCTCATTTCAAACTTCACAATGTTCTATGAAGTGTCAAGTCATAAATAACTCCCTTTAAGTGCTTCTCTCCAGACTTAATAGAAAATTCAAGGTACACTTTTCATAAACACACACAAATACTAATTTCTAGTATAGGATCCAGTTCATATCACCATGTTTTTGGTGGTGAGAAATGCAAATGTAAAATGTAATTGTATCCTAGTAGTATAATTATATTAATATCTATTAATACAATAGTAATTATATCGCCCTGGCCGATTTGGCTGAGCGGTTAGAACGTCGGCCTGTGGTCCAGAGAGACCCGCTAAAGGCACGTACCTCGGTTGTAGTTTGTCCCTGGCCCTGGATGGGTCGTGCGGGTGGCACCATTCGATGTGTCCCTTTCACGTCGATGTTTCTCTCTCTCTCTTCCTCTCTCTCCCTCCCACTCTATCTGAACAAAAAATGGAAAAATGTCCTCGGGTGAGGATTAAAAAAAAAAAAGTAATTATATCAAATATCATTGATAAATCAATCACAAAGCTGACAAAATAGACTTCGCATATGGCCTGTTCATATTTTATTATTTGACACAAACATTGCAATGCCAAGAATACTTGGCAAAGATAAACCTCCCTTTAGATATCTAGAAAATGCCCTGCTTGACTTGACTAGCTGAACATAAAAGACACAAGAGACGCTAACTCTCTCCTGAGTGGTGTCATCATCTCCATCCTCAGCGGTGAACAATCCGCCTCGCTCCGCCACATTCGAAGATGCAAACCCACGCCTACACTGCCCCAGGACACCTTACTGGGTAAGTCTCCAAACACCCTCCCTCACTCTCCAGGTTCTACAGGTTCAGAACCTCTTGGGGGCTGCTCGCCCCTCAGGTCTTATTGGAACGCGCTCCTCTGCCCCCACTCCGTCCAGCGAGGCGATCCAGATTCCAGATTCCAGCTTCGAGACTCATTCGCACCCGGCAGCTCTCTGCTCAGGCAAAAGGGCTCTGCTGTTCGCTCCCTTCTTCACGCCACCCGTGACCACACCACGCGTGGTTATTTGCTCACATGTCTGTCTTTCCTACCAAGCGGGGGTCTGCTTGGTATTCTCAGGTGCAGTATCTGGCGATAGAAGCGACTAAGTAAATGCTTAGCAGTAAGGAATGGATATCCCCTGCAATGACGTAATGCATTTGAACACGGAGGGTGGCCGTGTGCTGCGTGGACAGGCATGCTCTGCAAACCGACTGTGCTTCGAATGCTGTACTTGTGTCCAAGGAGAGGCAACAGCCAGAGCTGACACCGCCTCTCCCCACAGGTGTCCATGCCCCTCAACAGGAAGGCATCGGCAACATATACGCCAGCACCAGCAACCAAGCTATCAGCAGAACGCACGCAAGCACAGCCGGCAGAATGGGGTCACAGCAAAGAGAATGACGATGTGGAATGTTTTCTGGACATGAGTTGAAGCCTGATTTTTAAGGGGGTAACAGAGAAAGAAAGGCTCTCCAAATCTGAGGGGCGGTACATGCACAATCACAGCCGTAGAATGAACCAGGCTCTGCAAGGAGCATTGTAAACAAAAATCAAACAGAAAGGAGCTGTTGGGTGCAAATCAGAAATGACACTGAGAGAGAGAAAGGTTTACTGGAGAGCCTGGAAGGCATCGCGAAGAAACACAGATTGGACGAGAGGGGCCACGGGGAGCTTCTCCACACCCCGACAGAGGGCGGCTTTGGAGAATCGACGGCCCTTGCTTATGGCAAGCCTAGGAATTCTTCAGAAATGAAAGCAGTCGCAGTATGCACCGTGTAATTACAGGTAGGCAATTCATAGCAAGAGTTCGTTTCCGTGCTCATCCAAACAGAAAGCTAAAATTCGCCAAAGAGAGAAGTTTAGATCAGAATTCAGCTCTCGGTGGAATAAACTTCGGCATTAATGCTCTGCTGTTAAACATAATTTGTTTATAAACCTGTCTCTAAGCCGGCACAGAAATCGAGTATCGATTGCTGGAAGAGCACAGCAGGGTACAGGACACACGATTCATCTGAAATTGCCACGGCATGTGGGGGGATCAGAACCACAGGCCCCCCTTCTTGCCACAAAACGGTTTAGTACACTGTGATGGGTCTAAAATCTATACAAGCAAGGCTGCGGGGAGAGTCAATGAGGAACACAGAGTGAACTATTGCAGATAGGTGTTCCCAAGACATGGCTATTGTACAAGCACCGTGCATTTCCAACACGTGTTCTTCACATTGCCCTTGACACTGAACCCTAAAAACAGATGAGCACTGCAGAGTAGTAGTTCTCTCTTCAATTATTATTTCCTAAATATCTAATAATTTCAGAGATCATCGCCCTTTGATAAAAACAACAACAAAACTGGGATCGGCCGACTTCAAGGTTCCTAGGATCCTTCACCTTCACTAACTGAATAATCCCCCATTCACTAAGCTCTTAACCCTCCTTCATCTCTTCAGTGGCTTGTGGTGGTCGAACATTGTTAATATCCCATTTAATTTCTGAGGATTTTCCTCACCATATGTCTCTTTTAGGAGGATCACAGAGGATCGGTTCCCCCGGTGACAGGTTACACAATACAGGGATCCGGCTTGGGTCATCGACTTGCCTTCAAGTAAAACAATGCTGCATGCAAGTCAGAAGTTTTTAAAAACACAAACAAACTTCAAGAAAGAGTTACCTCAGTTTTCTAGAGGTGAGAGAAAGAGGCATTTTCTGGCCTGATTTGATCGAAATGATTGCTCCCGCTGTTCACCTCCCCTGGCAATACATGTATGAAGTTTCATGAAACTTTGTACTGAAGACACATGGCTAAGAGAGGGCTTTATTTTATAATTGTCTTATGTAAACAACCCCCCCCCCCGACTCCTCAACACCATGTGTTCCATAAATCTGTTGGCCAAATGAGCTTTCCTTGCATAGTAGCCACAACATTCAGCTTCAGTACTGATGGTAACATAAGGGCTAAGTTTCAAAGTTTCTCTGTTTCATTCACAATGTTACTCGGATTTATCTGGCTTTGGCACTTGTTTTCAGTTGAACTAATTCAGACCGGGGGGGTGGGGAGGGGGGGATGTATCACTGAAGATAAAAGCAGTTCCCTATAGAAGGCAGCTGCATCCCTGGAAACGATTCATGTAGAACAGACTTCACACATCACTTCCCCAGATTTGCTGAATTTAGCACAAGCCAGCTGGGTACCGAAACACTCGGAACTCAAAGACACGTGGGTGCGTCACATCTTCCTGGGCAGCCTTCTTCCAAACACTCCGAAACGCTTCCGCGCTTATCCGTCGTCTCTCTCCTTGTAAACACAGCCTGGTGGCGTCCATCGAGTCCGGGAGAGGCCTGCCGGTTTGCAACCACTTGGTGATTTGGGTGTGAATCAGGCAGGTGATGAAATAATAAATTCCTATGAGAGTCTGGATTAATCATCACTGTTCCTTCCCCGTTTAACAGTATTACTAACAGACATTAAATATCCATGATACGTGTGATATCATAGGAGGGTATCATGTACCCGAGAAAACATTCTTCACTTAAATGAGCTTATGGTTCATTTATTATCAAGGTCATTTATTTATAAGGAAGATCTTGCCGACTCACAGCCCTGGCCAGAGTGTGTCTGGTTACCAGTGGCTGTAAGTGCATATCCGATCGCACTCACAGGCCCGTGCAGTCCGGGATGCTCCTGAATTAGATCGCAGGCCCCGTGCCTGCTTCTGGGAGCCAGAGGACAGCGGTGTTGGGGAGTCTTCTTGGTCCGCAGGGCCGGCCCCTCTCTGACAGGCTGCCTCTGCCCATCCTGACGCCATGCTCCAGGGTGGCCGGGCTAAAACCACAACACACTGAAATGCCCCACGGACCGCTGCATTTTTAACCAGCTGGGCATCTGTATCAGTGACTTGTCACTCCCCAGGCTAGTCATTACAATGTGTTAAGTGACCATGTTTTAAGAGGTGAATACTCCTCTGTAGCTTTTACTCAACGCATAAAAGCATTGAATAGTAAGGCATTTCTCATTACAAGAGTATGTTATCGTGAGAAGCTATATTGTTTTGTGGTTAAGAGCTTTTTTCTGGAGCCAAATTGCCAAGATTAGAATCCGAGCTCCACATATCATGAACCCTGTGAATCTAGGCACGTTATGGGAGACATCAGGAAGATTTAGTAAAGAATCAAATATATTACCTGACATATAATACGAGCCCAATAAACATTCATGATTATTATCAGGAATCCTCTTGGTTTGATATCAATCTCAAATCAGAATAATAAAGTTTGAGAACCAAACATTTAGAACATCTCAGACGGAATGTGCATTTTGGACACATTACAAGATGAATCCAATCTCTCCAATGTGCTTCATTTGATTTTAAATATAACCCATATCCATATTTTAAGAATCATCCATTTTTAAGCCTCTTCAGCAATGTCTGACGCAGTGTTTATCATCACATGTCATTTCCTGGAGTCCTGGGAACCGAAATGTCATCGACAAGCCCACGGCTCCAGCCTCCGAGCAGGCAGAGTGGACGTTCACAGAAGATCCATGTTCAGACCTGTTTAACCCTAGATTCCAAAACACAATTCCCTGAATTCTAAACGGAATTTCTGCCCTGAAGGGATGACTAATCCATAGCAAGTAGACTGTTTTCCTGAGAGCAGCTTTATGTATTCACAAAGCCTTTTCAGCCCTCGTTTTATCCAGACAACAAAGTTCAGGTGATAATTAATTTAAAAAGCAAAAGAAGACGTAGAAGGAAAAGAAAGTTGAAAAGGCGGATACGCAGACTCTAGAAATGGGAACACGAGCCCCTTGGCTCGCTGATGGGGCAGCAAACTCCGCCCTCGGGAGACTCCGGCCGCAGGCCCCCTCGGGCCCCCGACTGCCCCAGAACCACAGGCCGCATGTCCTGCATTTATCCCCGTTTCACTCTACACATTGCCCTCCTGGCTGTGCCGTTTTTTAGTATTATGAAATGAGTTGAAAGGAGAAACTATCATAAATAATTATATGCTAAGCATTAAAGAGAGCAAAATTATGGCGCTGAAATCAGTCTTTACAGGTGTACCTTGGAAACACTCAGAAAATTAATCTGTTTCTCAGACAAAAATCCCTGAAATTGCAATATTAGAGGAACCACATAGCAGGTTATCTCATAGAGCTAATGACACAAACGAGATTCACAAACAGAGCCTCCGAATCTTTGTCAAATCTGGTACTTGACGTATTCACGTCAGATAAAGACAACCTCCACGGAGGGGTGCATGGGTTAGGACAGACGTGTTTTGATTGAAATGGATTTGTAAGGAAAAAACTAAACTGATGGAAAACAATCGTTTCAAAATCACTTTCTTTTCCAGTTGATTCAAATCTAGTGTTTGAATCTTTTCAAGAGACACATACATCACTTAAGTACCAAAACATAAATAAACAAAAATGATCTCCTTTGGTTTCATAACCCTCATACATAGCAGAGTGGTTCATTTCAAAACAGTTACAGTGAACAATGCCGGGATATCGTGGCTTTAAAAAGTAAAGTGTGTGTCTTACCTCTTCCCACTGATGGATGTACCTAATCAATCTTGAAAGTCGTAATAAGCGCAAGAGACTGAGGATTTTGGTAAACCTCACGATGCGAAGCGCCCTGGCCGTCTTGTAAACTTCCGAGTCCATTCCCTTCTCTACGATGAGGAAGATGTAATCCACAGGGATGGACGAGATGAAGTCCACCACAAACCAGCTTTTTAAATAATTCATCTTGATCACTTTAGGGTCCAGGATGATTTCAGAACTGTCTTCATTGACAGTCCCAGTCCTAAAATTCATGATCAGGTCCAAGAGGAAGACTGTGTCGGACGCCACGTTAAAAATAATCCACGGGGTGGTAGTTTGTTCTGTAAAGAACGTGATTCCCACGGGTATGATGACCAAATTGCCAACCATCATTATGAGCATTATTAAATCCCAGTAAAACCTATGACAAATAAAACGAAAAGATTTCAAGATGCAGACAATAACCAAACTGCCCCCCCAATACAAAGTATTCCTGATTTATGGTTAATAAATGAGTAAAAGAATAATGTGTTGATTTTATAAATAATGTAACTAATTCCTTCAATGGCAACAAATTTAAATCTAAGTAAAATTAACATACCCCTTAAGAAAAAGATTGTGACTAGAGAATTCTAAATATTATTTGATATCAAGTGTTATAGAAATAAATTCAAAAGCATCCATAACCCCATTTATCTAGTAAAGAAGTAAAAAACATCCTTCCTTATAGATTACATGGAAACCAGGCAGAAGTATAGGACCAGAAGATCAACCTTAAAAAACTGCTTTCGGGAGAATTATTTGGAGGTGCTTTGAAGTACTTTACATGTCATGGATTAGAATAAACAGTAATAAAGAGGGTGTGCTAAAAGTACTAGTAATGCAAATTTATCCCTAGGAGATTAGGTCAAACACGAATTCTAGAATAGCCCATAGCTTCACAGTACTCCAAATATTTATGCTTTATTCTTCTTTAGTTTAAAATAGAAAAACTAATTTTTTCCTGAGGCTAAAAATAATTGAAGAGACTCCACTCTAGATTTGAAACTGGAAACTGTGATTACTAACTACCTTTTGAAACATTTCTGTCTCTCTTTATATTAAAATTGGGAGAAAACCATGAACTTTCAGATTTTTCCAGGTTAATATATTGTAACTAAATTCTTCAGAGATGATTATGTTATTTTCATTTGGATTCTTTCAAGGAATATTGACCCTAAAAATAGACGTTTTATACTTGTGACAGTATATACTTATAACAATGAAGAAGCAAATCTATTAATACAACTCTATAATAATGAAAAATCTGAAAACGTGAGTTAACTTAATCTGGTCCTATGTGTCCTCTTTTGGAAGTTCTGTTGAATAAATGACATAAACTTTTATGACAGAAATTTCTGTTAACCAAGATATTTTTACTTAATATTATTTCTCCCACTTAGATTATTTGGGTTACATTTTGGTAAGGCATACATTTGTATAAACCTATCAAAGTTACTATGTCCCTAATTACGAATGGCTCCTGGGATAAAAGTAGTAGTATAAGAAAGAACTATAAAAGCGAGTTCTCCCCTGGTCTCCACCATCCCCAAGATTAGGTCAAAGGTAAACGTTTTGTCATTTTGAAGATTTCACCAGTCTTTCTGTCAAAATATATCTACACATATATGGACAAGTATACAAATGCCCGTGTCAATCATACACCATGCATTGGCAATTTCGATGAAACTTTTTATTTTCTTCTCTCAGTGGAAATATACAAAACGGGCCACTGAACACACCAAGGACAGAGGAGAGGTGTAGACATGCTGAATGCTGCGGTGGCTACCTCACAAGGAATGACATCTCTGAGCTCTAAAGTGCAACTGCGTGTGCCCCGAGGACTGGCACTTCTGTGGCTACTCGCATCCGTCTCTGCCGTGGGCTCCTCCCTCTGCCCTCCCAGGAGGCTGCTGCTCCCCTGCGCGTCCTAATAGCCCTTTATCTCCCTCTCCACACAGGCTCTCTGGGCAACACCACATACCCATGCACGTCGTCTGCGATTCCTTTATAACCGACGGTCCAGCTGCTTTCTCTCCAGTCCACTCCTGGTCCTCGCAGTCAGCAGCCTGTGAAATCTACCTGCCCCCTTGCATATATCACTCTCATGCTAAACAGCACACCGGGCTCCGACTCACCCCTCGGCCCCCACACACTCCTCACAGGTTCCCTTTGTCCTGGGAAAGAACAACTCTGTGCCTGATACAAGCCAGAAGCCTTGGAACCATCCTAGCTAACTCCAGGCCCTAAATCCGCTCCATCTCATGCTCAATCATTCACCAAAGCTCTTCGGTTCGATACCTGAAAGTAAGCTGCAGTCACCCGTTTGCCCCGTGAGTCCTGCGGCAGCTGTCCGCACGCAGAACGTCTTACCCATGATTTAATTTGGGGACATTACTTAAATTCTCTAATACTAAGTTTTCTCATCTGTAAAATAAAGATGATCACAGAGCCAAGGGTGTAGAGGTCCATAAATTAAGTAATATGTACAAATCACAGATCTTAGCATATAACAGACTGCAGACAAAATGTTGGTGGCCCATTTAGTATGAATTTAACTTTCCTTCCCAAGAGAAATCCATTTTGATGGGGAACAACCAAGGGCCCGTTGAAAAATACTCACTGTCACAGACATCTTTGTATTTCTGTCATTACGATAGAAGCTATTTTTAAGGAAAAATCATATTCCATCCATCTTAGTCAACAGAAGAAAAGGATAAAGTACCATCCAATCTTTATTGTTGCAATAATGTTTACCACATCGTAGCTTTTTTATTGCTGGTATTTAATATGGTCTAAAGCCATTAGATGTATGGATATCAACATGAAGCTCCATTAACCCTTACCATTTTTTTAAAGTATCGTTGACTCTACTTTATAGACATAAACACAGGTCTTATTATAGACTTTGCACTATACAACTCTGTAGTCAACATACATTCATTCTCTGCTAGCCAAGAAAAACAGTTAACACCCACTCAAGAAGTGTAATGTAACTTCTGCTTTTTGAACAATGCTTCTGTCTCTGAAAACTGACCTCATGAGATTGTCTCGCCTACATGTCCACAAAGTTTCCCTTCTTGATTCTTAGCTCTGAAAATTTCCCTTAGGACAACCAGACTCTCCCTTTCCCTTGTCTCTCAAGTTCTATATCTTACACATTTTATTACAGAATTGTCTTTCCTATCTATGCCCTCTCCTCGTCCCCACTGTTATCTCTCCAGTCAGGGAAGAGCTATTTATCTCTTGCTTAATATATTTCCAGAGTCTCCTGTCTACAGTATCTGATCAATTCTACTCACCAGTCCCAGAGCCACCTATGTGACTGGTAACTTGCCAGGTCAAAAACCATCAATGACTCACTCAATTAAATAGGAACAAGTTATCCCGGTTCTCAAGGAAATATAGCTTCCTACTCCATTCCCAGCCTCTGCTTTAACCCTTCATAGCAAGCACCTCATCTCTCAAGCAGGAGAGTCCTTTCTGTGCACACCTGGGTCCATGTGCAGGAGATGCCACCTCCACTCTACCTGTCCCTTTTCCTGTGGGCATCGCCTGTCCTTCTGGTCCCACTCTGGTGATGAGTTTCTCGGTTTTTGTTTTTGCTTTAACAAACCCCAGCACAACATATATTTTCAGCATGCTTCCTTTTTTAAATTGTTTCTTTTGTTACTAATTATTTGCCTTTGTTTCCTCTGCCATTTAAATTCTTTGAAGTTCAAAACTGTAGCTTGTCTTCTAACTTCTGCAGTAAGGTACAGTATCTAGAATAACCAATGCTAAGAAGATGAATTCACTGGATTTTTAATGGAAAGATACACTTCAGTGGGGATATTTCGGGAAATCTTTTGTAATAAGACAAAGAGCCATCAATGCAGTAAATAATTTCTTAATTTATCTTTTATGTAACATTGAATTTTTACGCATCGAGGGTTTTTAGGATGTAGAATGCATTAAAATAGATTAAATAAGAAACCAGATTAAGAGTACGTTCTCAGGGTGGACAGCCTGAAAACAACCCAGTTCTGCATTTGACAGGTGGTTTGATGTTAAAAGCCCCTCTCCTCTTCATCTTGCTCTAGAGAGACAATATTTATTTGTAAAAGCTCTTGCTTGGGCGTGGGAGGCAGACTCGAGTTCTAGTTCTAGTTCTCCTCGCTGCATGGTTTGGGGCAAGGCATTGATCTGGAGAAGCCTCGACTTCCTCCTCCTACTTTCTCAAGGCAGGAGGACTACAGCAGCGATGTATACAGAGTGTAGCACACGGAACCCGTTAGACAGAAAGGTTCTTTCTCTGTCAAACCAGCAAACACAGGAAGCACTGACTGGAAGAGAGGTCGTCTTGACAGTTACAGCAGAGCAATAAGCTAGATAACTCAGTTTTACCTTCTACTAAAAGGGAACAGACAAAATAAAATAATATTCCTGTTATAATTAATATATCACTAATAACGATGACTTCAATTACTAATCAAGTAATTGTCATAGACAAATTATCTTTATGTTAAGAATCCATTCCCCCTCTAAGTTTTTAGCAGGGGAAAAAATGACATTATAGTGGTTAGTTCATGACATTGAACTGTGGATAATTCAAATGAGTCATGCTTCCTTCTTTCTACCCACCTGAGTTCCTCTAAGGCTTGAGGTAAATAAAGATGACCCCCACTCCCTAACAAGAATTCCCCAGTGTCCCCCAGGTTCCATGCCCTCTTATCATCCCTGTTCCAGGAAAACTAATCTGCTGTCGGCCATTTCTAACCACAGCCTTACACAGAGTTTAAACAACGGCCACATTTTGCTACTGGAGGTCATTGCTTTAAATTTTTTCTCTCTAACTACTGAATGAAAGGTTCTATTCTCCCCTCTCTCTGATGAAATAAATGTTTGTCATAAAGCAGAAGAGAGGAAAGGACTTCTGGTGAAACCTCTGACATCTACCATCTTTATATGTGGCTACTGTTTTACCTACAATTGAAGTCAAATGATGAGACAAACCTGTGCCATTACTAACACTTAAGACTCATCCTGGGTCCTGGCCGGGCAGCTCAGTTGGTTAGTGTCGCCCTCATTTGCCAAGGATGTAGGTGGTGTTCGGCCCCTGGGCTGGGAACATGCAGACATTAAAGCATAAAACAGGGAAACAACAATTTGATGTTTTTCTCTCTCACTCCCCCTTTCCTCTCTGAAATCAGACACTAAATAAATTTAAAAATAAGATTCACTCTGAAAATTATATTTTTATGTATCAACCATAAATTGGGCATATGCTATAGACTTATTTAGCAATATAAATAAATAAATGTCTAGCTGCCTTTACATTTTATAAAATACAGTCCTTGCAATTAAATCTCAAATTCTATTTAAAACGGATTCAATTTCCAGAAATCCAATTAATAGCCCAGTTACTGAGCTCGTATCTCCTGATAAATAACATGAAATGCCTTCGTCGTCCCTTCAGGCTGAGCCCATATGTGAGCGGACCGGTGCTCAGATCTAACGACACCTGCAGGGTCTCAGGCCTCCGGACGCCCCAATGGAACAGCCCTCTCAACAGGCGAGAATCCAAGCCAATAAACCTTACGGCCTCCAAATAATTCTGATAATTTACTATAGCACGTCTGCTTTTTTTTCTTTCCTTTCAGGCAGCCCCTGGGCACGAACCTCATCGATCCCTGCCTCCCTGCGGGCCCAGCGCCAGCCCCGGGCACACTGGGGCCGCACCTGCTCACTGCTCCGACGGCCGGCTCTGCGTGCTGTCCCTCCCCATCCTTCTCCAAGAAGTGCTCATCACGGCATTCTTCTACCTGCCCCAGGAAATGGCTTTCTATCTACAGCCACCAGACTGCCGTGTTACCTGCAGAAGAATGTAATGACTCAAAACCCCCCAGAGTGTGCCCGGTTCTTCACCTCCAAGCGCATCATTCCGTAGGCACGTGGCCCTCAGCTCAATTAAAAGCGCCTGTTCTTCAGGTGCCTCCTCGTTGTCACTGCCCGACAAAGGTCTGGGGTTTCCTTCTCCTGGAAGCCAGATTCAACCTATGCACTTCCCAACACTACTTCTGTGGTCAAGGACAATGTGGGGTCCCTCACAGCACCTGTCAGCCCCTCCCAGCCCTGCTGGGGTTCATCCCCTCCCCACTGCAGACTCCAGTCTCAATCTATGTGCTTGCAAGCACTTGCAGACACCTCCCAGTGAACAGAGTGCTGTACCAGACTTCAGTGCAACAACCATTAAGTACATAAGGACCACGTAATACATAGCGTCTGTAAGTGCTGCTTTTGACTTCTTTCTAGCCCAACTGTAAGGCAATCTTCTCTGTGTTTAAATTGTCTAGCAGACAGTAGACACACTGTTAATTGTCCAATGATCAGATTTCAAGTTAATCACATTTATGTTAATGAGGGTTTATTATAATATCATAAGGTCTTAATGAAAATACATATGATCATTTATTTGTTCTTTTGCATGGCTTTTAAATTAAACGAGTACAAGCCTTCTTTATTTCTCCTTGCTATAAACAATAGAAAGGTGTTGTTCAAGGGTACTTTCATTATGTCATTCAAATTTACTTCACATGAAGGCCACAACTTTCATTTCACTGAAGCAAAACACCTGTTTACCCCTAACTGTCATGCACGAAATATAGTTCTATAAGTCTACAGCTTTCACCAAAAGATGCAGAATGGAACAGAACTCCCTGAGGACGAAGTCGGTCTATGCTGCAGGAGTCTGTCTTTGTGATAACAAAAAGATGTTTCATTAAAATAAAAATCCTGAATTTATGAAAGGTAAGCAGAACACATATAAAATAGCTTGTACTGCTTAAATTTAGACTTAAAAATTGGACTTTAAAAAGTCTATTCTAAAACTACTCTACCTTCTCAGTATCTTTATTTGATTTGTCACTGAGTGATTTGTAAAAATGCCATCCTCAACTTGTGACTCTCAGAACTTGATTCCTTCAAGCAGCAAAGTTCAACCGTGTGTTTAAAACACGCAACAGCTGACCTCCTTTCCCTTTGGCTGTCAACTAAAAATGACAACAGCCAGCACAACAATAGCCATCTGGTGGGAAAGAATCAAAGTTATGCCTACTATTTGGTCAGGTAGGCAAAAAATACATTTTTTGGTGTGCCGCAGAATTTTAGTAAGTAGTTTACACGTGCCATGAGATGAAAAAGGTTGACAATTACTGCCTGAAAGGAAAGCAAATATGTGGTCAGTGGTCGTGTCAACCAAAATGCGTTCCAGCATTATTCACTCAGTGCAAAAAATCCAGTAAGTCAATGTCCATTTTTAAACTGTTCCCACACGCGGACTAGAGGAAACCTGACATGAGACCATCCTAATGATAGCCTCATGACACAGACTTTGAAGCCACCTTTATTTTGAAGGTCAGTTAATGACTAGCGGTTGCTATGGGCTTTATACTTGCTGATACACTTTCCTCCAACAGCTGAAAGTTTGAAAAGAAGGAGATGACTGAACTCTTCCCTGGCTACATACATAGCTAAGGTAAGGCTTATTCACGTTTGAAGATTTTCATTTCAGAATGAGTCTCCCCTCGTTGCTCCCGTAACCTTTCCACCACATTGCCTGTTTCCAACTCATCCGATTTAGCTTTCTTGTCACTGATAATATAGGTCGCTTCCCTCATGTTTCTTATTACTCTGCAGATTCCATCAAGCCTGTTCATTCCCAACATGCCAATGCCACACAGACCATTTGCACTATTGTTGTAGTTTGAGGGTGTGATGGAAGGTACATCATTGTCCAAGCATATGATTGTGCCCTTGCGTCTGCAAAATATCTCCATTTTAAGGGAGTTTTGGAATGCATTCATGATCTTGATTTCTGTGTATAGCAATTTACCTCACTGGACATTGAAACGGATGGCGGCCTCCGGACAATAAAGCATAGATCATAGGCACTTTGTAAACACTGTCTCAAAATAATCCAAGATGTAGGCAGAATGATCTACATTTAACAACGGGAACTGAAACCCGTCCAGGTAAGGCCCTTTCCTAAATTCTTGCAGGCAGACTAACCTGTGACCAACTTCCACGTTCCCTCCTTCTACCATATTCAATGCCCAAATAAATGATTCGAGGATTTAAAGTAGCGCAAAGAAAACAGCTTCCGCACGTGTGGCAGGGCAGCATAAGCACACTTCCAGCATCGTGGTCAGTCACCATCAAAACGCAAATGAAATTGTTTTCACTGTGGAAAGTCCGAGCCCCAAAGCAGAGCACACAGCGATTCCGCGGGTAGGACTCAACAGCGGGTCTTTGGTTTCTGTGCCTTTCAACATGGAGCCACTGAACATCAACCTACATTGCCAGGAATTAGCGTGATAGCACCTGTTCGGGGCCCGTGGATCACACATCTTCCAAGTGAAGGAGCCATGGGAGGGACTACCTCAAAAAGGATGTCTGAATTCTTCCCACCTTGGCTGCAGAGACATCTCACTAGTGTATAAACAAAAGTGAGTTCAGTGCTCCAAAGGCGAAAAGCACTCAGAAGGTAAGAGCAGTATTTAGTACCAAGTATTTTCTCAAGACTGTTACATGATAATCACTCCAACAACTGCATATTGGCTATCTTCTACATATCAAGTATTGTTTTACGCACTCTAAGAAATGCAAGCAAATTATATACCGATTCTGCCTTCAAGAACTTCCAACTCAATGGGAAAGGGAATTCTTGTACATAAAATAGACAAGGAGAGACTTGAAGACATATTCATAAATAGTAAACTATCGGTACCCTGAGTTTCCAAAGGAGAGAAATAACTGATCATCTGTTTAAAGAAAGTACTATTATCGAGGAAATTCAGAGGTGGTTTGCTGGGAGCGGCCGGGCTGGCCTTTCATTCACAGCGCAGACGTGAGTTGATCAACAAGTAAATGTCGCCACCTGGGCTAGTCACTGTGCGCACAGAGAAACCGAGACACAGCCCAGTCCTCAAGAAAGGAAGGCTGAGGAAAGACAAACAATTCAATGGTGTCTTCGAAAATATTTTCAGTCCTTTGACAGACTAATGAAAGATCAACCCTAGAGCTCACACGGAGAAGGGTGACGAAGTCTTCCTTGGAGGGGGGACAGGAGAGCTGGGTGGAATTTCATAGAGTCGGTGAGTTGGTGTTTAATCTACATGCTACAGTAACTTGTTCTGGTGTACACAGAACCGTCACCCATGTCTACTGAGCACCGAAACGATGCTCAGAGGGGGGACAGGAGAGCTCGGCGGAATTTCATAGAGTCGGTGAGTTGGTGTTTAATCTACACGCTACAGTAACTTGTTCTGGTGTACACAGAACCGCCACCCACGTCTACTGAGCACTGAACCGATGCTCAGGTCTAGGTTGTCACTAGATACACACTAGGTCTGCCACTAGGAATACCAAGAGAAATACACACAAAGTAGAGAGAAAAAGGGATGAAACGCCATGAAAAGTGAAAAGGTAGGTGTATTTACTTTTTTAGTTAATACCTTAGCTGCTGTGATAGTAAACAAATCCAGGGCAAGCTTCTTCGCTACATGTGATTTAAAACAGTTTTCCCAATGAAAACGAAGGATCATGATCGCGGGCAGCCAAGAATGTGATCAAATAAAGCCCGAATTAAAAATGTGAAGTTCTGCTTTGCTTATAAATTTTACATAATGTCATATTATTGTCTTCAAAATATTTTTAAAAATAACTAATATCTATGTATTTATTTATTTATTTATTTATATTTATCCTCATTCGAGGACATTTTTCCATTTTTTGTACAGACAGAGTGGGAGGGAGAGAGAGGAAGAGAGAGAGAGGGAAACATCGACGTGAAAGGGACACATCGAGTGGCTGCCACCCGCACGACCAACCAGGGCCGGGGACAAACTGCAACCGAGGCACATGCCCTTAGCGGGAACCGAACCCGGGTCTCTCCGGACCGCAGGCGGATGCTCTAACCGCTGAGCCAAACCGGCCAGGGCTATGTATTTATTTTAACAGTAAACTTTTGAAGTTAAAGGTTATTCATTTCCATGGATTTTAAGTTGTACATGGATGGACACACAGGAATACCATTCCCATTTAGTGTGTTTGTTTCCTGAAACGATAATACTTAAAGATGTTATTTCCCACTTGCAATACACAGACATTCTCACCCACTGGGAGCTCTGTTACCCGTGGAGCAGAATGGTGCTCTGTCCAGGACGAAACGCTTCCAGCGGAAGCATATGTTCCCAGGTCTGCAGCAAGCATCAAGGGGGTGTGGGCACAGTAACTCTGCGGTGGAATGTTTAAAAATCAAGGACCACATTTATTTACTTGCCTGGGCAATTCACACAAACTCCAGGGTGCATTTTAAGCAGAAGGGCCAGCACAATAAGAAACGTTCAGCCACTCACAGCGAGTTGAATGAATTCGCAGTCCAATTCACGGCAGTGCCCACCAAGAACGCAGCTGGGTGTGCTTCTGCACCACTGTGACCTCTTTCCTCCCTCCCTCCTTTATTTTGTGGCATTTATTAAACCCTTATTTTTATGCTGTAACAGAAAACATATCCACAACAGGATGGTGCTCAGCAGAAAACTGAATCCCATTAGTAGGTGGAAGTTGTGTGTGCTTTGAATGTAGCACAGTGACTTGCAGGAAAGTTAAAACTGATTAAAAATGGACTTGATTCTTTTTTGTGATTTGTACTCTTCAGTTCATCTTTAAAAGATGTGGCTTCCACCTTCACGAATGTGACAGCTTGAGTTTTTGGTTTCTTCACCAGTTAAATAAGCAAGTAACACAAACAGAAAACTTGTGAAGAAATAAAATCTCAGACTTTTCTTGTACCAAAAAGATAACAAAAACAAAAAAATGTAAGGACTCAAGAATTGGTCTTATATGTGTGTCAAATACAGCAACTCTTGAAATAATTATTTGGTTGTGTTTCGAGATTACTAACTCAAAAGTCATTCTTTCAAAACCCATATGGTTGTTATATAATGACATAAAAGATTACAAAAGAAATATCAGCCTCCAGAATATGATTATGAAAATTAAATCATGCCAGAACTGTGGGCAATTTAAAAGTGATGTAAATGTCTCAATTTACATTCCTGCCCGATCTCTCTGACCTTTCCGCACACTAATCCTCAACCTGCTCGCACAGCCTTAGACAGGCTAATCCAATCCGTCTCCTGTGCACAGCGTTTCCTTCCCTGCATCTGCACAGCTGCTCCCTGCCAGGACCTGAGTACTGTTCACCCACCCTCTTCCTCACCTTCTCCATCGTCCAGTGGACACGCATGTCCTCCAGCACACGGCCCAGGGTCCCTCATCCACCATCACTACTCCTTGTCCTCTGAACTGTGGTGCGGGGGCCTTTGAGGGTACCAAGCAGTGGCATTTCCACAATAGTTTTGGGGGTGGGACTGAGACGAGGGGGCAGATTGGCCAGGTGGGAAAGGGATTCAGGGAGATCTCAATTAAAACCATTTCTCTATCCAGCACTCTGCTCTTGCTCAGAGTTATATTTTTGGGTCAATAAAAAGCATCAACGCATCCTACGGGCACTTATTCATACAAGATTGCAGAAAACATTTGGGTGGGCATCACTCTTCCAAGCCATGCCTTGGTCTTTTATGAAGGCCAATCAATGGTCATGTCTTACAAAACCCACAACGTCCCTCAGCACACCGTAAGCCCTAGAGAAGCACCCAGAGACTGAATGAGGAAATCGGCTCCAGACGGGCCAGCAGCCCAGGTAGACACCTTAAGAAGCTTGGTTTTCCCTTCATGCACATGCACCTGCGCTTTGACTGCACATGGCAATTTTTCAGGTCCATTTCTCCAGCTACAGGGGCTGTCCCTCGGTCAGGAACCACACGGATCCCTGATTCCCACGAAACCCCTCTGGTCCAGCACAGTGCCCGCAGGTGTGGTGAACTCCTCACATCTACTGAACCCTCACAGAGAGGAGGTCACGGCACCATAACCACACGGATCCCTGCTCCCTCGAAACCCCTCTGGTCCAGCACAGTGCCCGCAGGTGCGGCGAACTCCCCGCGTGCCCACTGAACCCTCACAGAGAGGAGGTCACGGCACCATAATCTCGGTCTAAAAGCATGTGTCCCTGGAACACTTTCTGTTGGGGGCCATTTAAAGATCATGAAAATGTGGACAAGCTGGAAGACGGCCAGAACAAAATAAGGGGAAAAGAGAATTTTGAAAATGGAAAACCTAATTTGTGAGAAAAGACCTGATACGCTGAATACAGAAAACTCATTTAGATAAAAACTCTAAGACAATGCAAACAGATCCCACATAGTCTTACAAGCAAACAAGAACTTGGTTCAGCCAGTACAGGGAGAAGGTGGAGGAGGAGCCAGGAACTGAGCTGCCTGGTCCTCCAGAGCCCAGTGGCTTCGAGGACTGAGCGTCAGAGGTGCAGTAAGGGTGCTGAGAGACATCTGTCAAAGGTCATGGACTCCTGGGGTTGCCTAGTGGCTTCTCTTAATATGGGCCCACGGATTGTCTGCCTACAACCTGCCCAGGGACCCACACTGGTCCTGGAGAGCAGAAAGTGCTATTCTCACATAGTTTCCTAAAAACTGGACAATCAAGGGAAAAATATTTGTTTTGTACCCAACTGTCTTATCCTCCTTTAAATAATAATTATAAGTCAGACTTTAAAGGAAACAAAGATATTATTATGGAATAGCAAACCCTTTCACACTGAAAACTTTCAGGTTTTCACAAACATCGCAGAGAAAACAGTGAGTTGAGACATTTTATCTACTAGTATAGTGTCAAGTATACTGTGGGCTCTGGAAAAATATTAGCAGGGACTGATGTTGTTAACAAGATTACAACACATTACATTGTACATCGTGCACGGAAAAAATTTCATGCTGCAGATCAATATGGGAAATTCTTCAAGTTACCAATCCAAATACTCTAAGATACTCTGATGTATAACTAGATGAAATTCTAGAAATAGATACCACTAATACTAATAAGGTGAATCAACTGTACAGCTGTGTTGTTACCTTCCAACTTGGTGGTTAAACTGCTACGAAGTTGTAGGAATGCGTTAGACAACAGCTATGAAACAACTTTGGCATTCATAAAGTATTTGCACAGCAGCCCTTCAAACACTCACTGTATTTTCTCAACCGTTCTGTGAGACATACAAAAATGTTTCGATGTTTGCAAATGTTCCTATGTTTGCAGATGAGATACCTGAACGAAACAATGGTATAAGACTTAGCCAAAATTACTTGGCTAGTTAGTGGTTCCTGAGACTTGAAGCTGGGTTTCCTAGTCACTAATGCAGAATTCTGTCCATTCTAGTGGCGTGCATTATATTTATTTTGATTTGTATTTATTTGCATTTTAGACATATTTTTTATGCCATAGCATAGCATAGTTTTCCTTATACAGAGGGAAATGACATGACTGAAAACAATTAGTATTAATTATCAATACAGTCGGTCACAAATGCGAAATCACATATTTATCTCTCACTCCAAATATCTACTACTAAAAATGCCAAAACATCCCAGATGGTGGACCTATAATGTGGATTTAGAGGATAATCCATTTATTAAATTCCAACCATTATGGATATTAGCATACAAGCAAGCATTCTATTAAATAACAGGACTCTTATTTAATAAGGGTGATGTTGGCATTTTGTTTAATATTTTTCAACTCAACTGCTCTTTCCTTTAAAATGTTTTTACAGAAAAACAATAGTCATGCATTTAAAGCTAAATATTGGTCTGCTGTTGTGTTTTGTCATATTTGTGTTTATTATTGACCAAAAAAGATTTAGGTGTTGAAAAAAAATAGGTACTTAAGAATAAGTGTGACACAGTGGAAAGAAGACCAGATTCGATGCACAAGTATTATTATCTAGACCTGTACCCAGGAGAAAATCCCCTCACTCTGGGTCTCTATCTTCTCCTTGCAGAAAGTGAACCTAGAAAGGCATCCACGGTCTTCTCAAAGCTCAGCGTTTTGCTTTGTAGAACTTATTTGTGTATCAGAACACGAAACTGAGGGAATGCCGCAATTTTAAGGAACCGTCGTGTGAGACCTTTCTAGGGAAAGCGGAGAAGAAGAGAAAGTCAAGAACACCGGGAAGGAGCACGAGGTAAGAGGTGCGATGATCTGATTTCCAGGAGGAGGAGGAGGCTGGGGGCTCAAATAAAGCTCCTGTGTCTTACTCCAAGGGAGAAATTATACACAGAAAACGGGAAAAAAAACGAAGCGATGGTCATGAGCCAAGTCCAGCCCTGGGCAGCAGGGACGTGAGGCAGGAAATGAGGCTGAGATGGCCGTCTCTGAGAGAGGCAGAGAGTGCCTTGGCCGCGTGCCAGCTTAGTTGTCTAAAAGAAAAATTGATTATTTCGGAAGATTCACTTTAGGAAGAAATGCATATTTGCTTAAGTCTGTCATTCGCCTGGATTTCAATAACCGAAGCCAAAGAAGGACAGGTCATCACACAATTCTACTCATCAGTGTGAGAGGCTATGTTTGAAGGATGCAGTATTGGCAATGGCGTAATTTTCACTTCCATCAACAAAATTTATTTCCATTCAATAAAATTTTTTATCTTTTACCCTTGCGAGACATCATGACAAGTGTAAGTAAGATGTGTGAAAATGACAAAAATACCAGGTAAAAAAGATCGACTTGGAGAATGGTGACTGGGACACACATATGGACATGGAGGCTGGAGGGAGCAGCACCAGGGATTTCGCTAAGCCAGGGATTGTGCCAGAGGAAGCTGATGCTGAGGCCAGAGAGGGCACTTCAGGTGGGGAAAGTGGATTAGGAGGGAGTAGAGACAGAGGCTGTAGCTTCAGCTAATAGCAGACAGAAGGTGCTCTCAATATCTTGGTTGTATTCGCTGAATGATCAAATGCTGGCCTTGGAAAGACCACAGGCTTCGATTAGCATGCAGACTGCATCAAGGAGCATGGTGACGGCTTCGGTTATCAATGATGTTATTGTATTCTGCCCACCCACAAGAGTTCACTAGAACCACCGCCTTCACTGAAAAATGTGAGCTCAAACTACAGAAACCTGCCTTTAAAAATTAATCGAATTGCCCTGGCCAGTTTGGCTCAGCGGTTAGAGCATCGGCCTGTGGTCCGGAGAGACCTGGGTTCGGTTCCTGCTAAGGGCACGTACTTCGGTTGCAGTTTGTCCCCAGCCCTGGTTGGTCGTGCGGGTGGCAGCCACTCGATGTGTCCCTTCACGTCGATGTTTCTCTCTCTCTCTCCCTTCCTCTCTCCCTCCCACTCTATCTGTACAAAAAATGGAAAAATATCCTCGGGTGAGGATAAAAAAAAAAAAAATTAATCGAATTACTTAAAAATGGGGGCCATTTGAATACTCTCAACCATAAAGATACATTTTTTTTTTTTAATGTAGATGAGACTCTTTGGCCTGGAAATATAATTATAATTTCTCACATGTGATAGTAAAGATACTTCAATAGCTATTGTATGGGCCAAATCTTGAAAATGTGCATGATGATTATTTAATTTTTCCCAGAGCTTGGCTGTTGTTTTTATGTAAAACGTATCTAAGCCCACTTCATCTTTATGTGCGTGGCTTAGTTCTTTACCTGACAAGAGGTTCACGAGCAGAGATGCTAGTGTAAGAATCAGATGTATAGAAGTAAAGGGGTGATTAAATGAGTGTGAATGATTAGATCATTTATCTCAACAGCTGGTTAATTTTCCTAGACCGGTCAATAGTGACTACCAAACTTCGTGATGAAATCCTGAAAATGCACCATTATTTTGGCCTATGGAAAAATGGAACAAAACACACCTAGAAGGCAGAGAGAAGGGGCTAACACAGCTAGACTTGGGACAGGTGGGATCTGAACAGCCAAAGTGAAAGAGGCAGAGAAATAGAATATGGCAATAGAGCCCGGCCAGTGTGGCTCTGTGGACTGAGCACCATCCCATGGACTGAGAGGTCCCAGTTCAATTCCCGGTCAGGGCACGTGCTTGGGTTGCTGGCTCGATTCCCAGTACGGGGAGAGCAGAAGGCAGACGATCCGTGTTTCTCTCTCACATTGATGTTACTATCTTCCTAAAAAATCAATAAAAACATATTTTTAAAAAAACATGGCAAGGTGTAAATGAGTGTGGCAGTGTTTGAGAGGCTGGGCAGAAATCAACCTTTGCAAAGCCAAAGAGTGAATTCTGGAGCGAAGTTGGGATGGAGAGGATGGGCACAGTGGAGGGCCGTTACAACGGAATGTCAAAGCAGCCAAAGTGGTTGTGGAGTCAATATGGGATACAACAGGAAGGTCGGGAAATTCGTGAATAACTGAGTGGCATAATGAAATATGACATTTTCCTTTCGCAAAATCGCTGTGAAAGCAACGTAAATAATTAATGAAACTGGGAAGTGAGTTCGGTCGCAAGGAGGTTAGGTGGTGTGAAGTGAGCAAGGGGACGAGGGTCTGAGGGACAGTCGGAGGGACAAAGGAGAAAGAGGAGGAGCTCTCCTCTGCGACACATCTAGAGCAGAAATGGAAGGAAGCACGGAAAGGGAAGATGATTCCAAGACTTTCCTCCTGAGAATGGAGAGTAAGAGCGTCAAAGGTGAGGTCCGGTACAGAAATTAGTCATTCGGAAGACCTGGTGTTATGATAAGACTTGATTCATTTTTGAAGGACACCAGGGTAAAAATGTTGTTTCGGGGGGGGGGCGGGGGGGCATCAGGTCTAAAGAGCAGGAAGACTGGGAGCCAGGTGTTGGTTTGGGACGTGCGAGGAGAGATGATGAGCAGTGAGCACAGGGGAAATACGGAATAAAGATTGTGCATGGAGAGCAGAAAGCTCAGGGTTACAGAGGCACAGGAAAATGTAGGAAGTGGGCGTAAGAAACGATGCTGAAGATTTGAGAAATATCACGATGAGGAATTCAATTTGGGGTTGGCGATGCAAAGGCACCATCGCCGATGCAACGGTAGGACAGCAGTAGAAGAACCCAGGCAAGCTGCTGGTGCTGTCATCGGTTTAGATAACTTCGCGGTGTCCGCATCCCCCTCTGTGATTCGGGTGGGGAGGGGTGTAGATGAACCAATGTCCTGCTTTTCAAGAGTAGGAAAAATCTGATCATGTTTTCAGGCTGATTGTATGGAAACTACTGATCAAAATTAATATAAAGAGGTTTTTTAAAAACCTGAAAAATGTCATTGTAACTGAGGGGGGAAACGGAACATAAACCACAGCGGAGAAATTTGCTTTGAATCAAACCCTGCGAGAGTCAGTCGATACGAACTGAAGAAAAAGCAGGGAAGTCAAATTTAGGATCATGAATTAAGTCACAAGTTTAGGATCACCCTGAATCTTCAAATCATGCTTATTGGAGGTTTTTCTTTTTTTTTTTTCCTGAATAAAGTTAATGAAAACATTCTATATCTAACACATTCCATATATTTTTAAGTAAATCATGGAAACGAGGAGAGAATTTTAAATCCTAGTTTAGGTCCCAGGTTTCTTTAAAATATTGCTCCCAAGGAGGCCTAGAAGCATACGAAGACCTTTATTAAAGGGGTGTGAGCCCCAGCCCGCAGGACGGAGCCGCTAACAGGAAATCATCTGCCATCAGGTTATCGTATATTTGGGGACCATGCATTGAGCAGGACACGCGTGTTAACCTGCCAGGCCCACAGCTGATCCAGGGAACCCTCAGTGAACTCTGCCGCGAGGCCCGGACCTCAGTTTCCCTCCAGTTTGACCGACATCAGCCATAAGCTCTTTTACCTCAGGCTTTATTTACTGGGGGGAATCTCTCTTTTTTCCCCAGAAAATGATTAAATCATCCTTTTAATGCCTGCTTTCCCAAGGGATCTGAGCGACACATATACTCAGACAATTCTACAATGCAATAACTCAGAATGTATGTATCCATAAGATCTCCAAAATCAATTTTTATCTAAAAAAACCAAAAACATAATACGTAAACAGCAACTGACAAAATGGACCCAACAAACACCCCTAAATCTCCATTACTTTGCAACGGCAGCTCACATGTACCGGGTGTGGCAAAAGTAGGTTTATAGAAGAAGAAGAGAAACAGTTTTTCCTTGTATTATTTTCCACACAAACAACTGTAAATCTACTTTTGCCCACCCTGTATATTATCAACCCAGTTTGGAACAAAAGAACTGAATTGCATCAGGTAATGAAAAACTAGTTAGGGACTTACATCAAAATATTCAACTAGAGCAAGTAGATTTATTTTGCTGGAAAATACCTGCTTTTAGTCTATTTGTTTGGAACAAGCGGTTGCCATGTTAAACAATTCAGAAATACAAATGATGTCGTGAAAAAAAATAAAGAAAAATGTTATGCCAAAGACCTGATTATTGAATTGGAGAGGCCTGTAACTTTTGCTATCGTCTCTGAGTCTCTGGTTGCCAAAAGATCGTTCTGATTATCTTAAAAAAAAAATTTAAACCTTGCTTCAGAATAATTTTACACGTATATATAGAAAACTACAAAGATAGCACAGAGCTCTCTTTACCCCATGTGTGGGGTCCCCTATTTTTACATCTTACATTAGACAGAGGTGATGAACCAATCTTTTTTTTTTTTTTTTAACTCATCCGAGGACATTTTTCATTTTTTGTTCAGATAGGGTGGGAGAGAGAGGAAGAGAGAGAGAGAGAGAGAAACATCGATGTGAGACACATCGAGTGGTTGCCACCCGCACGACCAACCAGGGCCGGGGACAAACTGCAACCGAGGTACGTGCCCGTAGCACGAACTGAACCCGGGTCTCTCTGGACCGCAGGCCGACGCTCTAACTGCTGAGCCAAACTGGCCAGGGCTGAACCAATCTTGATACTTATTGTTATCTGCAGTCCACACTTTATTCAGATGTACCTATGTTGTTGTTGTTGTTGGTGGTGGTGGTGGTGGTGGTGGTGGTGGTGTTGGTGTTAAGCCTCACCCGAGGACATTCTTTCATTGATATTTAGATAGAGTGGAAGGGAGGGAAAAAGAGAGAGAGACAGAGAAACACCTGATTCAAGAGAGAGATATTGATTGGAGGCGACCGTGACCAGAGCTGGGGATTGAACCTGCAACCCAGGTACGTGCCCTTGACCGGGCATTGAACATGGGCTGACGCTCCAGCCACGGATCCAGACCAGGCAGGGCAGATGCCTTATTTTTATCTAATGTCCTTTTCCTGTTCCAGGATCCTGTCCAGGATACCACGTCATTGTTCAGTCGTCATGTCTCAGTCCCTCTTGGTTGTGACAGTTACTCAAACTGCTCTTGACTTTGATAACCTTGACATTTGGGGGAGTATGGGTCAGGCGTTTTATAAAATATCCCCCAAAATTTAGATGTGTGATTCCACTGGGGTTACGAGTTTGGGGGAGGAAGACCCCGGAGACAGAAGTCACCTCATGTCAGGAGTTCCCGACTAGCAGCGTGGGGTATCCCGTGACCTTGGCCACCTGACTGCAGTGGTGCTGGTCAGGGTTCTCTCCTGTAGCGAGTCCTACTTGCACTCTTTCTTTGAAAGAAGTTACCACCACAGATCAGTTACAGAACGGCCGTTTCAATGACTTCCTTGAAAGCTGAGTAGCTTACACTGGTAGGAATTCTGTGACAGGGAGATTGGCCGCTTCTCCATTTACACAGTGACTCGTGGATACTCATTTTGTACTTTGGGTTATGATCCAATGCTAGTTTATTTAGCTGCACAATGTGTTCCATCTTGGGTCATTTGGAGCTTCGTGGGTTATCTTTCCAAATTCCACTCAAGTATCCCTAGTCATTAGTAGCTTTTTCAAGTAGCACGATTCTTTGCTCGTATCAACATCACAAGTGGGGGGTCAGAGGTGACTGAGAAACGTGTTTGTCTTCAAATAAAGTTTTCTATGGCTACAAGAAACTGATAAAACACCCTAAAATAGATTTCTAGGCAACTGTCACAAACTCGACCTTATGCTCTCTTCCACAAGACACAGCAGAAATCGTTCTAGTACTTACTTTTACTTACTCACAATTCAAATACCAACGTGTATTCCCCCAATTATTTTGCATTATTTATTTTCACATTTTAAGTGATTTTTTTTCTTTTAATGTTTAAGGCAAAAAAAAATGTGTGTGTGTTTTCTTTTGATGAAACAACAAATTAAGACATTTAAATAATAAATGAAAACCTTTAGGTATTGGACTAAGCTTTCCAAGAGATAGTTAAGCTTTCTATTTTAATATTAAAATGGAAAGTTTCATTGACTTTTAGTCTATACATATACACAAATTTATCTTAAATTAAGCTGCTTGTTATGAATTATGTAAGTTAGCTCTTTTGAACAAATACCAAAAAAATTAAAAATATCTCCAGTTAGAACTTAATCATTTAAAACTATTTTATGAGGAGAATGTGGAGTTCCGTATTCTTTAAGTGTCACAGAAATTTCTAAGGAAGCAGTTATTAAAAGTCCTCAATCAAAGAACAATGGATAATAAAAGGAAAACATACCTTCTACAATTTTCTTCATTAAATATGTTCTATCTATATGATCTGTGATAATTGCTCATGATTTAATGTTAGACTTACATTATAAACTCTAACAAAGTTTTGTAAGGATGAAATACAGAATATTTTTTTAATTATACCAGGACTAATAGTAATTCATTTTTATTAGATATAATTTAAGTTTTGTGTTCTCTTCTACATCCCAGAATTAATTTAACAATGTCTTAAGTGTA
Source organism: Molossus molossus (assembly GCF_014108415.1). Classification (NCBI taxonomy): domain Eukaryota; kingdom Metazoa; phylum Chordata; class Mammalia; order Chiroptera; family Molossidae; genus Molossus; species Molossus molossus. Next base: position 6,022,678 of record NW_023425366.1, on the reverse strand, counting down.
TTTTAGTCACTACATATAGGTCAGGAAATAATGTTACAAACTGGCAAAATTTTTCAATATCATAAAAATAGTTTTCTTAACATATTTTAGACTACAGTTAAGAGATTTGTCGCCCTAGCAAGTTGCTCAGTGGTTAGAGCATCAGCCCTCGAACCAATGAGTTGTGTGTTCAATTCCGGTCAAGGGCACGTACCTCAGTTGTAGTTCGTCCCCAGCCCTGGTTGGGTCATGCAAGAGGTAGCCAGTCAGTGTGTCTCTCTCACACTGATGTTTCTCCCTCTCTCCTTCTCTCCCTCTCTCTCCAATCCTCCCACTCTATCTGAAGATAAACAAAAAAACACCCTCAGGTAAGGATTTTTAAAAAAAGATATCTGAATGATTTAAAGTAAGTACAGCATGAATGCATTTTCAGTAGGAGAAGTGTGGATAGAAAAGCACTTACTATATGTTGCATGTAGGAGGCGCATAACTTGAGAATTCCCAAACAATCATTGCTACTTAGGAAATATAAATAAATGGTAACATAATTTCCCAGAAAATATGCTTTCCGGAACAGCATGCTCACTCCCACTCTGGGCGTTATAATATATAACTTGGGGGAGACGTACCACTACATTCTTCCTGATCGTTTCCAGCACCCCTGTACTATGGGGTCTGGTACTGGCTTTGTTCCTGTTTCACATGTGGCATGAAACCAACTTTAGTCCCTTAAGACAGGCCCGCCAAGAGCTCGCTCTCTCTCTGTTCGCTAGTCGTATTCGGTCTGTCACCCATTCATGCCTTGTTTGGCTGCTCCTTCTCCAAACACACTACAGCTCATGGTGGATCACCCGGAGCACCCTTCTCTAGCCAAGTCACCATGGACCCTTCCTTCAAACACTTCCACCAGCCACACCCACACGCGGATATGAAGTCTGTGTGTGTACACAGTGATGCTGAACTGTCCGAGAAGAGCCACACGACCATACCCCGATGGCCCGACACATGGATGTTCCTCAACTTAGCCTCGTTTGTTATACTCAGTTCTATTCTTTGACCTTTCCCTGGATCATCCCAAAGTACTAAATCAGCTTTACCTTCGAGAAGAGCCACGTAAGCCCAATGTGATTTAGGGGTCAGCTCAGTACAGCTATCATCTACCTGCATCCAAATAATTTGCTCACCTTGCATTGTGAACAATTCCCCTTCTATCTAGATATAACAACTTAAGTACAAAAATATGTGCTTAAGCATGCATGCACTTACATCTGAATAGCATTAATAATGGTGGATGCCAGGTACTTTCCTGTTTTATTTTTTAACTTTTATTGAATTTATTAAGGCAACATTGGTTAATAAAGTATGTAGGTTTCAGGTGTACAATTCTACAATACATCATCTGTATATTGTATTGTGTGTTCACCACCCAGTGTCCAGTCTCCTTCCATCAGCATTTGCTCCCCCTTCACCCTCTTCTACTTACCCCAACTCCCTTTCTCTCTGGTAACCACCATCCTGCTCCCTGTGTCTATGACTTTTGTTGTGTTAATGGGGAAGAAGCTCAAGTGTGAAAAGGGAACATACTATAGCAAAAGTCTGGTGAGCAAACCCAAGATCATTCAGACTTAACAACTTTGTCTAAACTCAACCTGTTGGTCATTAATTGGAATAGGACCAATAGGGAGCTCTCCTGTACAGTTAGCTATACACATGCTTCCCTGCTTCTCATGATTTATAGAGTATGCTTATCCACACAGGTGTATGTGTATTTTAACACAGCTGGCCTCTATACACACAAGTTACTCCCAGATTTGTTTCTTGAGATATCAAATTGCACATGTGCCTTGTCACCTAACTTTTCAGTATAATCTGCTTTGTCATCATTAGTATTAGTCAGATTTCTATAAATCTGTAGAAAAACCACCAGATTTTTAATATGCACTCATCATTACACAAAGGGGCACACAAGTATAATTTGCTCTAGGAGAAAATACACAAAGACACACAGATAAGCAAATATAACTGAGAGACTTACATAAGCAAATATATCTATATATATACACATATATATAGATCTGAATATATATGTATTTGCTTGTGTATGTCTGTGTGTATTCATCTTTATGTAATAAGTAAATATTGAAAACTGGTTATTTTCCTACAGATATCATAGACAACCTAATATTAATTATAAAACAGATTTTATATGTATATATAAATATATATGTACACACATATATGTATATATAGTTTTATTTCTCTATCAGATGCATCATAAGTCATATTAAATGCAATGAACTAGCATAATTGCACTATGAAAATGCTTTGTATTTCTTCATAGGCCATCAGAAGGAAAATGTTGGCATGTCTGGAGTGGGATATGTTCGAGCACATCTCGGAACAAGACATTCAGGCCACTCAAGTAAATGGCAAGGAAGAGAATAAAAACACAAGAAGGTAGAAGACATCAATGTTCTGGGAGAAATTTGAAAAAAAAAAAAAAAGATAAAAGAACAGGATGGCTAAAATAACCAAAAAATGTATGTGGTCTCAAGATAATGGACTGAGTTATAAATAAATTCCAAGTGAATGGAAAGTACAGGAATGGTCACTTGTGTGTTGGACAATTTGTGGGGAATCTGGACCTTGAACAGGAACATAGTCAGATGTAATTACGCCAGAGGAACACTGTGCAGAGGCTGTGATGATGTCATGGAAGTAAATGTGCCATGATCCTTGAGAGGTGCTCACTATGACCTCTCTCTCCAGCATCTATCATTAGTCTATCTATCTTCTCTCTCCAACCAATACTTAAGGAGAATAACTCAAGATGTTACCAGCAGCTGCTTTTTAAAAAATACATCTTTATTGATTTTTTAGAGAGAGAGGTAGAAACATCAATATGAGAGAGAAACATCAATCGGCTGCCTCCTGCTCACCCCGCACTGGGGATCAAGCCCGCAACCTGCCCTAACTGGGAATTGAACTGAAACCTCTCAGTTCATAGCATGATGCTCAGTCCACTGAGCCACACCAGCAGGATGACAGTTGTTTTTTCACAAGTGTCAATTGTCAGGTTTAAAGTTCTATCCTCATCTATACCTAAAACAACTGGTTTACCTGGCTAATTCCTATTTGTTTGGGGATTCTAAATTCAACTGTCCTATTTTCACTGAGATGTGTCTTGATCTCTTGGATTAGATTAAACTTCTAGCTCTATCCTTCCACATACTGCTCCGAAGCTTTCCTTCGTTGACAGTGATGCACTGTCATTACTCGTTGATGCATGTCTTCCACACAAGATGGTAAGCTCAGAATACGCAGAAGTGAAGTCTGTCTTCTTCAGAGCTCTGTTCTGCATCTGGTTTAGTGGCTAGATGATAATTAAATAATTATGAGTTGAAGTACATAGCTGAAGGGTTTTATTATCTCTAGTTTAATTCTGTAACTCAGCAGTTTCTATGCCTAACCCTAACGAATAGACTACAAAACAGAGACACACAAAGACCACTGTATGTATGGCAAACAAATAAAATGTAGTAGGAACCACATGGTGTTGGTTTGGAAGACAGAAGTGGAAGCACTCTAGAAGTCAATGAGTTATAAGGACCTCCCCATGGTAGTGGTGATAGACAGAAGGAGACAGATTTAGGACATGTGTAGGAGGTAGAATAAGTAAGGCATGGTGAGTCTGGGATGCGTGTGTGTGTGTGTGTGTGTGTGTGTACAAGTGCATGTACACACCTGTGCGCCAGAGGCTGAGTTCCAGAGAAGACCAAGTAGGAGACTAGGATAATAATGAGATTTCGGGTTAAGTACCTCATTAATCATTCAGTCTTTAAGGAAACCAAAGCTGGAGAGCAGATGTAGCCATCAAGTCTAAGCTGACATAATAAATCAAAGAGGTAGTTTGGACGTGTGGTCTGATGCAAAGGAACATGACCTGGGCTGGAACCCAGCAGGGATTCATTAGCTTGAGGCAGCGCTAATTCAAGACATGGTAATGGACAACATTTCCTGAGGAGAACAGGTACCGTGAGGGGAGAAGAGGCCTTGAAGGAGACCTGAGGACCAAGGGCATGCAAGCTAAGGGTGACAGGGTAACAGCCTGACAGGGACTTTCAGAAGTAGTAGGCGGAGAGGTAGGAGGATAATCAGAGGAGAGAAGGATCGGAGAAGTCAAGACGTGCCAAGTGCCAAGAAAGGTTCATGTTAATGGTCTGGAAGGTGTTCACTGGGTTTAGTAACAAGTCTGTTAAGTAACATTTATAAGATTTCTTGTTTGGTTGGTTGGTTGGTTGGTTTTTTTGTTCTTGTTTTATTTTTTCAGAATACTGCTCGAATAAAAAGCAGGTAATATAGCATTTAGAAGTAATGATAAGCAAGAGATAGAGGATAAATACACATCCCTCTCTTGAAAAGTCGGAAAAGGTAAAAGATAAACTATGGATATAGAAAAAAAAACTAAGAGCCAAGGGCTTGTTTCATTTTGTGTTTAGGATTTTTGAGCATGTTTCTTACAGAGAAAGAAACTAAATTTATGTAAGGTATGGAGAAGAAATGATAAAATGCATTTCAATTATCCATTCTTACAGCAAATTGTCATAACATCACCTATCTCATTTTCCCAAGAATTTAAGCTTAACTCTATTTTCAAACATACAAAGTTCAGCAAGATGTTCACCAATTCTCCAGCATCTCCACTATTTTCCTTCTAATTCCATTTGGGATTTTGTTTCCTCTGGTTATTTCTTAGCTCCGCAGCACCATTAAGAAATGGTGAGCTATGACATCCCTGTTTCCGAATGCGGTGACACCACTGGGGAGGATACACTGTTATCAGACCCCCAAAACCAGACAGAATGACCTCCGATGTCCAGCAACAGTCTGCGGGGAATTTCTCAGGACCTGCCACACAATACCTCATACATTGTTTCTTGCCTTTCTTAGCTGCCTTTTGTTAGTACATTCAAATTGTAATAATAACCCTCCAAAATTTTCCCAAGCAATATACTCCATTATTTTTTTCTTTTTAATGATTTTTAGAGAGAAAGGAAAGGAGAGGGGTGAGAGAGAGGAACATCAATTGGCCGCACCCTGCGTGCCCCCTGCCTAGGGATTTGGCCCACAACCCGGGCATGTGCCCTGACCGGGAATTGAACCAGTGACCTCTTGGTGCCTGGGTCAATGCTTAACACTGAGCCACACTGGCCAGGCTGCAATCCATTATTATCTAACAAACTCCAGTTTATAAGCTATGTAATATATAGCCTTTATATGGTGGCAGACAGTAAACTAATGACAAATGTTGACTTTTTGTGTATCTTCAATAGTATCTGCAGCTAAGTTTTATAGCTTCTTTTCCCTTCTACCACCTGCCAAGGCCTTCATTATGAGTACAGCTCTTCGTTGCTATTTTCACTGAGTAGTCTGTTCAATTTGGTAAGTAAGCACTACCAATGAAAAGAAGACAAAGACATAATAAAAGAAAAGGAAAGGTGTTTGTAGGAAATAGAGTTGTTTTCACTAGTCCTTATATTTTCTGGAGTATTAAACTCAAGTAGAATCAAAAGAAATCTTTATTGTTTTATTTCTATTTTATTCACTTTCCTGGGTAAAAATACTCCAATTTTCAAAATTTACTTTTAACCCTTTACTGTCAAATATTTAGCTTTTTAGAAAAACAAAGGAGCATTTGGAATAATTAGATTTGATACATAGGATCCAATCCAACACGATGAACAGGAAACAAGAAATAAAACTCTCAAAAAACTGCAGCCAGTATCTGATTAATGGGGCCCCATTTCCCACTCAAGGCTACCAGCTAAATAGCTAAGACTCTTACAGATAGGAAAAGAATATATAAATTCTAACAGCACATTTTTTTTTTTTATAAAGTCAAAAAGAAAACACTGAGTCACTGGATCAGGATATGACTGAATTCCTCTGGGACAAAGGACAGGGGTTAAGATCTGGGCTCTAAACCAGATCCCTGGGTTCAAATCCCAGCTCCTCCATTTAGAAGCTGTCTGTTCACTTACCTTCTCCATAATCTGGTTTTCTAGCTGTGATATGATACAGTAGTACCTATTGTAGAGTTATTGGAAGAACTCAGCGAGATAATATAAATTAGGACAACTAGCCCAGCTAGTGTGGCTCAATGGTTGAATGTCGACCCATGCACCAAGAGGTTGCTGGTTGGATTACCGGTCAGGGCACATGACCAAGTTGTGGGCCAAATCACCAGTGGGGGGCTTGCAGGAGGCAGCCAATCGATGTTCTCTCTCATCGATGTTTCTATCTCTCTCCTTCTCCCTTCCTCTTTCTATAAAAGCAATAAAGAAAAAAAAGGGGGGGCACCCAGGACATAGACTTGATCAGGTAATACTGCATCTAACCATCTTCTGTAGAATAAACCACTGACTATTGTTTTTCCCATGTGTGATCAGTCAAAACATTTTCACAGTAATTCTTTCCCCTACTGCACTAATGTAAAAATGACTGTGACAGATAATGCCTAAAATGTTTAATTATCGGAGCCACGGAAGTTAGCATAGTAGCATGCTTGTCAAAGAAAACAGTGGACAGTAATTCTTGGCACAGAGATGTCTATTTTATAAACTGCACTATAACTTAGATAAAGTACAACCACTTCATGTGTAGTTATTGATTATGAAAAGAATTTGAGACTGTGTGGGTATCAGCTTATTTAAATACTTAATGAGAGAAATTTTAAAAATATAAAATTCTAAAAAAATACATATTTAAAAAAACCACAGTTAGTGAAGTTCTTCCTCAGGAAGACATCCTACTTGCAAATATCAGTAGCTTCAAAATATTGCCTTATGTGGTTGTATTTCCTAGTCTTGAAAGGTGTACAGCAGTGTGCTCGAGGTATCTGTGGCACTGACTTAAGAACACAATTTGGTCATTACTCTCTCTGTGTTTGCCCGCAGTGAGTTCTCACAGAACTAGGGCTGAATACACCGCATTTTTAAAATTAAACCCAGCCTCTGGGAAAGAATCGTGGCCGTAGATGGTCAGAGGATACCCAGGCAATTAACAAGCATGATAAAGTTAGAAATGGAAGATAGAAAAGTAGGTTAAGAGCTTCTCTCTCTTTCCAACATGGTTTGTTGATACAGAAGCATAGAAATTAGCTTCATTTTACAGTGGAAAGAAATATAGAGACAGTCCATATTTTAGGCAGTCAGTAAATTGCTTTGCTGTTTTCCAATGGATTTTTCTCTCTTTCAAACACACTGTTCTAAAGTAACTCTCAACTTGATTGACTTTTAAAATAAGCCTGAAAATCCTTTTTTGCTTTTCTAAAATCACAACAGTGTGACAATAAACTACAAAGATTTAAATGTTAAAATTCTGGGAGTACTTGTTCTTTTCACCAAAAAATATACATGCAAAAGTATTCCTTATTTTCATGGTTTGAAAATCCTGAGAAATAAAAGGTAAAAAAATAATAATAAAATTATAAAATTTAGCTGATGATTTAATATTACAGATTTAATGCATCATGATTTTCTCGAGTGGTATAATTTCCCTGTTGGCATTCTTTCCCTCCTTATGTGTCTGTCTTCTTTACTAGACAAAAGCTACTGAAAGGCCGTAACATGGTTTCATTCTTTTTTGTAGTGAAAGCACCTACTGGTCCTTGAACATGCACTCAGCACTCGGTAAATACTGAATGAGTGAATTCACACGTCTGACCCCTTGTCGTCTACAGAAACCACTATTATGTCTTTTCCGATTACTGCAGACCTCCTGGCATCGGACGGTACAACTCCACCCACTCGGAGCTGCTCTTCCAGAAAATGCCTGTTGGTTATGTGGAAGGCCCACCGGTTCTCAGGTTGATGAGATGGCCTTGCTTCCCACTACTGCCTGCCTTCACCTTATGTGGAGGTTCAGAGAACCATGTCTTGAAATTTTTGTAGGTTTGTCTCAATCTACTGATCTTGTAGGCTCAGGGGAATAAGTTTGTCATAGAAGTTGTCCGTGGTGTTTTTGGTTTTGCTATCTATTTGCTCGATTTGCTTTTTGTGTGCAAAAACCAAGCCATGACTCTCTTCTCAGACTCGAGTCCTGTTTCCTTTTGAAAATCATGTCAACTTCACCCTGGCATTGTGGCTCAGTTGGTTGAGTGTGGTTCCATGCACTAAAAGGTCGCCAGTTTGATACCAGATCAGGACACATTCCTGAGTTGTGGGCTCAATCCCCAGTAGGGGGTGTGCAGGAGTCAGCCAATCAATGCTTCGCTCTCACGTTGATGTTTCTCTCTTTCCCTCTCCCTTCCTCTCTCTCTAAAATCAATAAAAACATCAACTTCTTTAAAAAACTCAACTTCAATTTTCTTGCATCAAGATCTATGCGATCTTTTCCATTAAGTTAATATAAGGACTGATTTAATAGTGTTTAAATTGGAATTGGAATTTTTTTCTTTAAGTCTGGCGAACACAATAAAATAACCTACTCACCAGAGTCAATAATCAAAATTAATCCCCTTTCAGAACATGGACCTGGTATTTTTGTTAATTAGACCTATAGAGACCGTGCTCATTTCCCATCCCTACGCAGCAGGACTTGAAATGAAATGTGCATTGTTTTGCCAAGCAGGCTCCTGGCAAAAGAAAAAACAAATGATACGTACGAGAAAGTAACGTCATTCCCCAAAGAGATCTATTTTCAAGTCCATTTTGATGAAGATAGCTTTGATACTAAAAGCAATGGCATTTAAATAGCTTTGATAAGGCTGTGAAACCAGAGTCATCCGAGATAGCCACAAAGTGTCCCTCCACATTTCAAAAACTACACCAAAAACAAGCATTACAGTAAACAGAATTAATATGTGTATGTGTATTATTTTATATGTCTTCCAATTTTATTCCTAAATACATGTTTCTGTATATTAGATTAGGCTACCCTAGGCTACATTATAATATTGATCTTTTGTGTAGGAAATAGACCGAAAAAGACCAACCGTTTATTGGAAATTGTGTAAAAAAACAAGATTGAGCACGATGTTGCCAAAATGTCTTCATTCCGGCATATTTGCTGAGTACCTTGTGCCGTGCATGTGTCTGGCCCTGGGAATGCAGTGGTTAAAACAGTGTTGTTTCAAAAACCCTCACCTTCAGTGAGGTTTACCTTATGGGTGAGGGAAGATAACAATCAAACTAGTTCAACGAAACATTTAGTATAACAAATCATGATAAGTTCTATGAAGAAAAGATGCAGAGATACGAGGAAAGCTAATAACCAAGGGGTTAGGACAGGGCTGAAATGTTACTCAAGTTAGATGTGTTCATAGTTTTCTAGTAGTATAAAAACTGTTATGGGGTTCATCCTATTGCAAATGGGTCAGTTCTTGTAAGGTAATTTACTAGCCTTTATATTTCCAGTAACCTTTTATACAGGTTCAAACTCCCCTTTCACAAGGTTGCAGGGCAGTCTTTGGAGTCCAATATTGGAGCACTCTCTCCCATTGGGATACTATTAAACAATCTACTAATAATTTTCTAGGAACAGTGATTTCAGTAATTTTTACCTTTTATAAATTCAAACCAGTTTGGATTTCATTTTGTTGCAAGCTCATAAAAATGGATTTTACTCAATTATTCTAGTCAAATAATACATCTTTTTAATATTGATCTGAAATTTTCAAATGTGAGTATATCGTTTATATTTTTGCCTTTTGCATTTGGTAATTTTTTTCTATTATATATCCTCTATCACGTTTATTAATATTTAGGAAGGTTACTGATATATTTTAATATATTTGTCTTAGAATCAGCCATCTTACTGAACTTAGAGTTAATTCTATCATTTCGCAGTTGGTTCAATCAGATTTTTAAGGTAGGTAAATATCCCGTGCAAAACAATTTATCTCCTCTCATCCCAAACAGATTTCTAGCTACACTCTGTGCTCGGTGCCCTGCAGACTCATCCGGAGCCGGTCTCTATCCCACCCCCTGTGGGCCTCGAAACGAAGCCACGAGATTGGAGGGAATTCCGTCCCTCTCAAAGTGCGTCTTTCTAGCTACAGCTCTCATCAGTGAATGGCTTGTCCAAGCAAAACTGTCACCTGTGTCTTCCACACATTGTTCTTAGTGGCTTATTTCTGCGTGGAAATATTACAGAGGTCAGGAAGTCCTCACTAGGGTCTAAACCTCAGCATGCTTGCAGGGACCCGCAAACCTCTGGCAATCACAGGCTGTCACGAATGTTCGCTCGGCGTCTGCTTGGTGTGGCAGTGTTCTGCGAGCGAACCTAAGTGGAAGGCCATGAATGATTAATGTGATCAATAGGTACCGTTAATAGAATCCCGGGGTTATTTATATTGTTTAATACGTAGACAACTATAACTAGGTACTTTGGGCATATATTTGTGCTATTTTATATAAATAAAAATACATCTAAATCCCAAGCAACATATCTGTTTTTCACCTTCACTGTAATTCACTTACATGGTTAGTCAAGACAATTCCCAAATTTATTGCTCAGAACAAAGCTTTATGAAAATAATTATTTAAACAATGAATGACTCTTCTACAGCAAAAATTAACTAATGTTCATTCTCCTTACAGGTACTACTCAGAAAAATTGCAAAATTCATTTTTTCAGCCTCTGCTCATATCCCTCAAACAACTAAGCCTATATACTTTTAATAAGTGATATCCTCTTTTAAAAAAAAATAAATAACACAGCTAAACATTCTATAAAGGCAATAAGTGATATCTGCTCTAAAATGATGTTAAAAAGAGATTTTAAAATCATTTTTTCACATTTACAATCTTTCTTTTTTTTCTTGGTTAATCTTCACTTGAGGATATTTTTCCATTGATTTTTAGACAGAGTGGAAGGGAGAGAGAAACACTGATGTCTATTGGTCGCCTCCTGCATGATCCTGACCCGGGCCAGGGATAGAACTGAGGCTGGGAATCGAGCCCACAACCCAGGTACGTGTCCTTGACCTGGAATCGAGTCCACGATCCGTAGGCCTGAGGGCTGGCTGACTGATGCTCTAACCACTGAGCAAAACAAGCCAGGGCAAATCTGCTATCTCTCTTAACTCATATTGCCAAACAACCATTTCTCATGACTATCAAATTTGATGATAAAAAGGAAAATGGAAAATATAGCAGATTATGAATCATCTTATCTGGCTCATATACAACATTTAACTGATTTGAAATAAGATCCCACATGGTACAACTAGACCATTTCCTGATGAACATACAGATGAACACAAAGGAGCACATGCAACTCTCGGCCCTCAGAATTTTCCCCAAGAGCTCATTCCAACTGCTCCACACCCAGCAGCTCTACTGGCTAAGAGACAGCACTGTCACATCCGGGAAATGTGCAGAGGATGCGTTAGAAGTTTCCAGTGCTGGCTGCCGCAGGGACGACCTAGTGCACAAAGCGCACAGAGACCGCCCCACACACACAGAGACTGCCACGTACAGAGACCGCCACACACACACAGAGACCACCACGTACACACACAGAGACCACCACGCACACACACAGAGACTGCCACGTACAGAGACCGCAATACACACACGCAGAGACTGCCACGCACACGCAGAGACCGCCATGCACAGAGACCGCCACGCGCAGAGACCGCCACGCACAGATAAGCAAACGGAGCAGCTGCTCCCTTCCACGGTCCTGCCTTCCCAGACGCATCTGCTTAAGGAATTCCTAAGAGTGTCAAGTGTGTATGGAGAAAGTACTTTTTTTCCAATGGTTCACATGCCCTCATTCTGTTTCAATGTGACTTTCATAACAACAGCGAACACTTATTTAGCCTGAGTGCAGAGCATAATTCCTAAGCATGACATATCTAGACATTACATGGATATTTATAATGCAAATACAAAATATATACCTTTCCCAAACCTGACAAGATACAGATGTTACTTTATGGAGGAAAATGAGGACACTTTTCTCAAAAAGTTTGGAAACTGAGGCCCAGGGGGTGGAGCGGAGATCCTAACCCAAACATCTCGACTCCAGAGTCTGTCGTTAGCAAAACTGTATGTTACCACTAAACATATCTACAGTCTTCGTCTTTTACAGTAAAATAGTATTTAAGGGTTATTTTACAAAATATGTAAACTGTACCCCGTTCCTTTCACATTACACACCCACATTCACAATTCAAACACCCTAACTGTGTCTTTCTGTGTTTAATTTGCGTTTCAAGAAGAAATGGCTGAGCCCACTGTGAGTGAACCCTGCTCTTCCCAGTCCTGGCAGACGAGGGCTAGCTCTCATTCGGCATCAGCCTCCATGCACCTTTCTCTGTCCTCCCACGATGCAGGAACTGTCACCTTTGCTTGAACCTACCAGCCTTGTCACAGGGTTCTGACAAGTACGTGCTCCTCGCTGCCCAGTCACACAATGCATTGCTCTTTTTCCCCTTTTTCATGCATCCTGAAATCATTCTGGAGTTGACAAAGGCCTTCTGTTCATCTGCTTGTGGTCGGTGTACCTACCCTATATTCATATGAAAGTCAAAGTTATCTCGTTCCAAATGATCTGTGGAACACCTGTTAACATTCCCTTTTTTATTCTTTATTGATTTGAGAGAGAGAGGAAGGGAGAGATAGAAACATCCATGAGAGAGAACATCGACTGGCCGCCTCCTGCATGCCCCCCACTGGGAACTGGACCCACAACCTGGGCATGTGCCCTGACCGGGAATTGAACTGATGACCTCTTGGTGCAGGGGCCAATGCTCAACCACTGAGCCACACTGGCCAGGCAACATTGCTTTTCAAATGTTGATATCCACCGGGTGTTCTTCTTTTTCCTGAAGGCCTTCTTCCAGAACCCTCAGCTTTCCTACCCCACCCTGGACTGGTTTCCTTCAGGATTCAAGGCTACTCCTCAGACTTTCCTTCAATACTCCTCCGTGGTGGACCCCATATCCCGCCTTCTATGTTTTCACACTATGTTGGTGGAGCTCTTCATTTTGCTGGAGCACATGATCCAGTAACTTTCTAAGAAAGGATACATGAGTGGTTAGGATTAGAATTCTTGAACTATAAATGTCTTTAATCTTCATATCATGGCACGGTAATAATTCTTCTAGAAATCACTTTCAGAATTCTGTAGTCTTTGTTACAATGCATTTAGCTTACGGCCTTTTTCCCACTTCCTGATACGTAACTTTCTCCTTGGAAAGTCGTAGTGCTTTGTTCTGATGCAGTGCAGCCCTAACGCTCCTGTGCGTGATCTCTGGTGGAACCTTTTCCTCTCGCGGTGCTCAGCACTCCGTCAGTTTCTCACACGGACATCTCACTCCCTGCTATCCAGAAAATATTGTTTGAAACGTCTCTGCTAGTTCACTATGTCCATTTCCACAATTTTCTCTCATTCTGGACATCTTTTTATAGGTTTTGACCTTATAAGTTACCCTCTATTTTGCTTATATTTTCCATTCTCTTTTTTTCCTTCTTCCTTAATTATGAAAGGTTTCTTAGACTTCATGCACCAACTGAGTGTATTCAAGTGTACTTTTTTTATTCTCTGGGTACTCTTTCCATAGAATACTATTATTATTATATAGATAAAATGCCTTCCTGACAATATCATTTACAAAGCACTTTTAATAATGTGATTTCTCCTGCCCAGCCAGTGACCATCATCCCATGGACTGAGAGGTCCCAGTTCCATTCCCGGTCAGGGCACAGGCCCAGGTTGCAGGCTCCATCCCCAGTAGGGGGCGTGCAGGAGGCAGCCGCTCGATGTTTCTCACACTGATGTTTCTATCTCTCTCTCCCTTCCTCTCTCTATAAATAAATAAATAAAAACATATTTTTAACAATTAAAAAGTAATGTGATTTCTCCCTATCCCCAAAGCTTCTGTTCTGTGGACTAACTTTTGCTGTTTGATTCGCCTTTCCCTTTTACGGTGGTCACTTTTCTCAAAAGTCTCATAATCTGTTTTCCGCTCATGTTGGACGATGGGATACCAAGATATAATGACGTCTCTATGTACGTAGGTGAGGCTTTGGCAAGGTCATCAGGGAATAAATAAAAGTGTTCCTGGCAGACGTTGAGACATCTCCCACCGGAGGTGTTCTTCTGCAGTGTCCGGCCTGAGCAGAACTGACCTGACTGCGCGTTCTGACGTCAGCAATGAGCATTCTGACGTCAGCAATGAGCATTCTGTCATCAGCTATGAGCATCCTAACGTCAGCAATGAGCATCCTGACGTCAGCAATGAGCATTCTGACGTCAGCAATGAGCATTCTGACGTCAGCAATGAGCATTCGGACGTCAGCAATGAGCATTCGGACGTCAGCAATGAGCATTCGGACGTCATGGAGCAGCCCTTATTTCGCCCTCCTGGTCCCAGCCTGGCTCTCCTGGAAACTACTTCCCAGCCAGCAGCTCCGTGTCCTGGTGCCTCTGGGCATCAAGGCAAGAGACTGTGGAAGAGGAATGATTTCTCCATTAGCTTCCTGTTTTCCGAAGTGTGTCCGCTCTCTCTTGTTCTGTGCTTTCTCCTTTCTTCCAGTTGTCCATGTATCTGTGTGTCTGTGGGGTTTTAACATTATTTCACAATGATTTCAAGAGGGAGGAAGAATAAACGACTGGGTTTGCTCCATCGCGTTTTCCTGCAGGTTTGGGAAATTACTGGTTTTGGCAGCCTTGCTTCTTCCAAGTAAAAGAGCTGGAGCGTGAGCACGAAGACCTGGAAGGGCCGAGTTCCTGGCGGGCGAGGTCTTACGCTGTCTCGGGCCCCGTGTCCATGCTGCGGCGCCACCGGTGTGCTGGGCAGGACATGTGCTGGTTGGGACGCACACTTGGAGGTGGCAGTGAGGAGGGCATTACTGTGGGGACGAAAAGCTTTCTTTGTCTGGATTTATTAATTCTAAGATCGAAGGTGTGCATACCCTGGTTGGAGACTAATTCTAAGAAAAGTGAAAATATATCTCTGCACACACACAAAAATTGTACAAGAATCTTCATCTGAACAGTATTAATAATAGCCAAACATTAGAACAATCCAGATTTCCACCAACTGATGAACGGATAAATCAAAGTGGGTATAATCACACAATGGATTAAAGTGCTGGAGCACACTACATCATGGATGAAACCTGAAAACATTATGCTACATAGAAACTAACAACAAAAGGCTACATAGTATAGGCTTCCATTGATCTGAAATGCCCAGAAAGTTTTGAGAAATCCATGGGGATAGAAAGCATATCAGTACTTGCAGAGAGCTGGGAGGGCAGGAGGAGAGGAGGAAGACGGGAATGGAATGAGCCCCAACGGGGATGGGCTCCTCGGAGTGATCGAATGCTCTAGAATTGATTATGGTGATGGTTGCACAACTGTGAACTTACTAGAGAACATTCAATCATAGAAGTTAAATGAGTGAGTTGCATCGCGTCTGTGTTACATCTCAAAAGTCTGTTTAAAGATAAAGCATCTGAGAAAATTGGGCAAGAGAAGAGTCGTCTACTGTGTGTATTTTTATGGCATTAGGAGTATAAAATTGAATAATAATGATGAGGTTGAGGAGCTTACATTCTACTGGAGAGATACATAAAACATAATTGTAACTTCGGATGAAACAAGAGGCCCAACTGAAAATGAAAAGAAAGAGAAAGGAAGGTGATCACCATGATTAAACTGAAATCCAGTTGATGAGGAGAACCTAACTATGATGCAGAATAATGAAAAGTGAGAAGGTAATTCAGGCAGGAGGGTTAAATCGCATTAAAATATGAAACAAGGAGAAAACGCTGTGTTCTAGGTGCTGCAGACTCACCCCGTGGCTGGAAAATAGAGAGAAAGTGAGTAGAATCTGATGAGGCTGCAGAGATAGTTGAAATTATGCAAGTTCTTGTAGCTCGGGAAGTTTGTCAAATGTATTCCAATGGGAAGCTTATAAAGCAGCGATTTTCAACCGGTGTGCCACAGGCATTTTCAAAACACGCAACACCTGATTATTGAGTCGGGGTCACTGACCTCTTTTCCCTTATATTGTCAAGTGAAAAAATGACAACACAACAACAGCTGCCCGGTGTGAATGCCCTGGATGGAACCATAAATACATAGGTCATATAACAGAGTTGCATTTTATTGGTTGCATTGCATAACAAGGTTGCATCTGATTGGTTAATTCCTGATACCAGAAATCCTTACAAACGGGCACAGGCACCAAATTTTGACAAAAGTCACTTTGGAGCAAAATGGGTAGATAATTACTTTTTTTTTTTTTTTTTGGTAAATCAATCTAAATTATTCCTAGTTTCTTCTCAGATCAGTAAAATTCTGTGGCACACCAGGAAATATATATTTTGCTGATCTGAGAAGTGTGCCACAGAATTTTAGCAGTTATGTGTGCCATGAGATGAGAAAGGTAGGAAGTCGCTGCTTTAAAGGGTTTTAAGCAGAATGAATACACCACTAGACACGACAATAGTATTTGTCTTTCCACTCTGATGAACCGAACGGAGGACCCTTTTTGACTTTCTGTCCCAAAACTGCCTGTGCACATCCAGGCAGGAATACCGACCTTGGTGAACCTATATCACTCTTAAAATTTCAAAAGGCGTTTCAACAGTCAGCAGTGTTAACTGGTAAAACCCACACGTATGGAATCTCTAACCGGTTCATAGCCAGTAACTCCACTCCCTGAACCCTGCCTAGAGTACAGTGAAGAGAAGGCACACTGATGTTCGCGGCAGCAGGTCCAAACACCGAAACACCGAAAATGAACGTGAATACACAAAACCCGTCAAGAGCTGCTAACACTGTGTGTCTAATTAGCCTTACTTCTCTAGAGTTATCACTAATGCCATCAAGATAAAGCCAGGTCTATGTAAATAAGATTTTCCAAATTGTAAATCCAGGGCATGCGGAATGTTGCTACTTTTTGCTTTTACTGCGTGGTCAGTTAGTAAGTGAAGGAGTTGAAGAATATTAGGGAGAAATTAACTAATAAACTTGAAAAGATCCATGAAATATATTTTTGTCACTCAAACCTTGGTCAAATGTTTCAGGTAACGGCTCTACTCAAATATAAGCAACCTCTATATAGAGAGTGGGACAAAAGTAGGTTTATAGTTGTTCATACAGAAAAAAAAAAAACACAGTAATTACTAAATAATAATATAAGAATGAACTCTGTGTTTCAAATACTCACAATTGAAAACCTAGTTTTGCCCCATACTGTATGGTTACCTGCATATAACTGATATAACTGAGCAGTATATATCACACATGCATATGCACACACACACACACACACACACACACACAAACACACACAGCCAAGAAGGTTTATTTTGCAAAAACATAGCAAATCTCAGAATGTGTCAGGGAGCATCACCATTTTCCCCTATATATATATTTTTTTTCCTGGAATAATAATTGTAAGTTGAACATCAAGATGCCTTCATGCCCTGGCCAGTTTGGCTCAGCAGTTAGAGTGTCACCCTGTAGTCCAGAGAGACCCGGGTTCAGTTCCCGCTATGGGCACGTACCTCAGTTGCAGTTCGTCCCTGGCCCTGGTTGGGTCGTGTGTGTGGCAACCACTCAATATGTCCCTTTCACATCGATGTTTCTCTCTCTCTGTCTCTCTTCCTCTCTCTCCCTCCCACTCTATCTGAACAAAAAAAAAAAATGGAAAAATGTCCTCGAGTGAAGATTTTTAAAAAAAGAAAGAAAAATTAACTGAGCCCCGCCTGTGTGGCTCAGTGGATGGAGCGCTGTCCCATAGACTGAGAGGTCATGGTTCAGTTCCCAGTCAGGGCACGTGCCCAGTTGCGAGCTTGATCCCCAGTAGGGGGCGTGCAGGAGGCAGCTGATTGATGCGTCTCTCACATCAATGTTTCCACCTGTCTCTCTCTCAAAAAAAAAAATTAATAAAAACATATTTTGAAAAAAAAGTAACTGAAAAAATGCACACTTCCAAATCTTTCCAATAATGTCACTTTAATTGGGCCTAAAAGTTGTTAGCACCACCAAAAAACTACTTAATTCAATTAGTAAGATACAGAAAGGTTCACCTAACTGAGAAAAAAATAAATTCTGCTGGTTAACTTTGGCTGTGTTGACATGGAAAGGAAATAAAAGGAGCGTTGCTGGGAGAACAGGAGGAACAGCCAGCGCCTTCAGCACAAAGATACCACAACAATGAGCTAATTAGTCTTTAAGCCCAGAGGGATGGACTGTTTCCTCCTGAGAAGCTCAGGGACACAAAAGGTCTCTCTGATCAACTGTGTAACCTGGGTGAAGACTCCCTTCGCTACTGGGCACCTCCGTGACCTCTGACGGAGTGGGAACCCGGAGAGTCCCTCCTTCAGGAAGTGACTCCCCTCTCTAGAGATCTTCTGTACCCACGACACAGGAAGCTTCGCACACAGTTATCGGACTAAGTGATGGGATTCAGTGGAAGAGGAAATCTCACCGACTGCAGCAAGATGCTAGCAGGCAAAGCATATGGAATCGGAGCATTATTTGTAAAAGAGCCCTTAAGTTAGGGTGATCCTACAAAGTGATGTCGGAATCCTCAAAATGGCAAATAGTCTGGTGATAAAAATCTTCCAAGGTAAATTACTGGCATAACAAAAACCATCCACGAAAGTACTCTAGATGTTCTTTCAGTCGTTGGAAGGATTATACCATAACTACAGACTGGCTGCCTAAGCACAATGCCTGGCCCCTGACACCTTTCTTTTTTTTTAATTAAATAAGTGAAATGTACAATTTAAGCTAGTAAATACAAAATCACTGTTTGTAATAAAAAAAAATCAAATTTAATGTCCAAATTAAAGAGTTGTGTGTTTTGTTCTCATGAAAGTCAGTAAGAATGACACCATGTCCTCTCTGTGCAAAGATCAGTGTGATCTTATTCTTTAAGGAATGATATTTTCCCTAGTTTGGGTGATTAGAGATCATGGTATAAACAAAAATGTAAGTTTTTGTCACTAAATTCTCTAGCTCCCACCCAGCTTTCCTAACAGTATTTGACTCCAGTTCCGTCCCTGAACCTTTCCACAGCATCCTCTCCTGAGAAAGAAGGGAAACACTCAGCCTCTGCCCTACTTACACCAGAGGTAGGAGAAAACCACCTGCCAGACACGGCAATAACTCTCTTGGGCCTCTGCCAGAGGCACCAAGCTAGCTCTCTGGGAGTCTTAGTGGGAGCAGAGCCCTGACGCCCGGGAAGTGGCAAGAAACCAGAAAGTGGAGAAGCGTCATCCTGAGAAGGGAGAGATACTAGATCATTAGCCACAGTGCTCAAGTCCTGACATGCCCTGGAGTAGCAGGCTCAAGCCACCAGCAGCAGTGTGAGGCTGCCCAAGGAGCAGCTGAGTTCACCTGCCCGGCCGTGCAAAGGTTTATGAAAGTGTCAGGGATAAAACCTTTGGGGATCCTTACCTTCACCCCCCTCCCCAGTGGCATTTTTTCTTAGGAGTTACTTTCTCAGTCGATAAATGACTGAGCGTATGTTTGGCATCGTAAGAATCATAGCTAAGAACGTCCCTTGCAAGGTCTCCCTTGGCAAAGGGCCTCAGGCACACCGATCGCGACCATAACGTGTCTACTGTGTTGAAGATTACTCAATGTTGCGTTTCCTTTAGACAAAAATACTGTCAGAATTTGGTCTTTCAAATAAGTGTCTGATTACTTCTTTAGTTTATTGTTTTAGAAATACTGTACTCATAATTTTTAAATTCTATTTTCCAAGATATTATCCTGTTAAAAACCTAAATCAGAGTGACTGTTTAATTTGTCTGACATTTTCCTCTTCCAATTTTGCAATTATCCACACGCTCCAACGACCCCGTGATGGGATTTGTTTGGAGCACAAGCTCACTTCTTTTCTTAGTCATCTCCTATTTCTTTGAAATGCATGATGAAATTGAACTCTCATCTGATTTCAATTTCTTCCATTTTTAAGGAACAGTTCTTTCTTTTTAAAGAGATGTTTGTCTCATATGAACTTGCTTGGGAAAATGTGGAGAATCTTTAACCTCACGAATTTCACTCATTCTAAAGATTTTGGCACACTATTTCAATTCCTGAAAGATGGCCCTGAATTTTTATCCAGTAAGTGGTAAAAGTTTAATTGTTTGCTATATGACACCATTTTGAAATATAGAGCCTTTACACATTGTTCAAAATAAGCAAGCAGCCTCTGTAATCAGTTACTTGAGTGTGAAATTAAAGTTTAGCATTTTATTTGCATGTGAATACTGAACCAAATATATTTCTGGATAGACCAAGCTTAATTTTATTATTAAGATTGAAGGCTGTTGTCATATAGTTTTTTCATGGGGAAAAAAAAAAAGGTAATATATGTTGCAACATATTTCCATTGAGGACTGAGAGAGATAGTATGCCACATACAAGTTCAACCTTTAAAATTCTGAAGAACATGACAGTCTTACATACTTTATGACAAGGTCATTTATCAATTTGTTCTCCTATAAGTATCTTACTGGTGGAGGAAACATGTTAGATTATTTAGTAGATCTTTCAGTCAAACTCCTTATTTTCTGTGGACTATAAATGTCATTCGGTTTTCTAAGTTCTCTTCTGGACATTGCTGTGTTTTTGCAAATAAGCACATTAAAATTATACACTTCCTAAAATCAATTCACTCTATGCATAAATAATAGAGGTTACTGATTTCTGAGATAATACATAACTCAGAGAAAGTGAAGACAGTCACTCCAAGGCTTGTGTGGCAGGAGTATGGGTTTTCCACAGCTAATGTTATTCAGAACTGTGGACAGCTCCCATTTAGGCCTGAAACTGATGGCAATTTCTCTTAGTTTCTAAACATAACTCAAAGTAATCTGCTTTTTTATTGTTTGCTGTTTAATAGACACCTATTAAAACCGCTTCGTTTGCTCGCACACTCCTTTCCCTGATTCCGCTTCGAATGAGTCAATTAATTAATCAATCAAGGCCACCCTGAGTTACTAGTTTTGCTTTTGTTTTTGTTTTTGCGCGTATTTTTCATGGAAAGCCCAGCCATATCCAAGAGCTGAAATAACGTGGCCGCAGGGTGTGCGCACGCTAATAAGAGGATCTACTTCGCGACCTTCATTTGATAATCTCTAAACATGCTCAGAAGCGAAGGAATACTTGGGTGGCAAACAAGATCAGGAAACGTCTTAATTTTAAGTCTCCCAGGCAGCTACCCTGACAGCTGACAGCTCCCTGCCCTAGTTCTGGAGCTGGGAAAACCGGAAAGAGGTTTCTGAAACAGACTTAGATTCAAGGTCAAGAAAGGGTGTCCCTGTGTTTCAGGAAGGGACTCTGGGAACACCCGCGACCGTTCCGGGGCTCGGCTGCCGGTCATGCCCACGCCCAGCCCCGCAGCGCTGCTGGCCCTGAACTCTCAAGCCTCGCTGTCCGAGGGCAGACGCCCCTGCCCAGCCTGCCGGCCGCTGCCCGCAGAAATGCACTGAGGATGCCCGGCGTCTAGAGCAGAGGGAAACAGATGAACGCCCCGGGGCGAGAGCGGCCGGAACAGCGGCGACCTGTGGGTGGCTGTCCCTGGCCGGCCGTCCCAACCCCTGCTTAGCCCCAGGAGCGCCTCTGCCCCTTGGCGGAGGGACGCGCTTCTCGAGGGGACAACAGGCACCCCAAATCCACTTTCTGGCTGCTTCATTACACTCTCACTTCCTAAGAAAAAGTTTCCTGGTGCAACTTAGCATCCTCCCATCGGAGGTCACCGTGGCCCTTTCCCCGATCCTTCCCCGAAGTTCGCGAAGCAAAGGGGGAGAGGCTCCCGGGATTCTCGGGCCCCGGGAACTCCTCGTCGCCCCTCGTCCCGGGTGGAAATGAGCTGAAGAGCCTGCTCAGCCCGAGCGGGGCCCTGCAGCGCCGCCCCCGCCGACCGGCGCCCCGGAGCCCGAGCGAGGCAGGTGCGGGCGGGACGCGGGGTTCGGGGTTCGGGGCGCGGAGCCTCACCTGAAATCGCTGTAGGGGTGGATAATCCAGAAGCCTGCAGTTTTAACCCTTTCCTGCTCCTTCTCCACCGCCTTCTGGCTGCCAAACATGCGGAGGGAGAATTTGTTGACGCCGGGCTGCAGCATGGAGGTGAACTGCCTCTGCATGAAGCCGTACTGCCGCCGGGGCCCCTCGGCGTCCTCCAGGCCCCCGGCCGGCTCCTCGCCGCCGTCCACCTTGAAGCACACGGAGTTGCCCAGCTCCTTGGCGCCCGGCCCGCCGCCCCCCGGCGGGCTGCCCGGCCCCCGGTCGGCCCCGGCCGGGCCCGCGGCCGTCGCGGGCGGCTTGGCGGGGAAGGCGCTGTTGCCATCGTCCCGGCCGCCGGACGACGAGTTGGGCTTGCCGCCCCCTTCCATGCCCGGGGGCAGCGGCGGGCGGCGGCGCCGGCTCCACTCGCGCCGGGGGCTCGGAGCTGCGGGGCCGGGGCCGAGCCGGCTGCGCGCGAGCCCGGCTGCCCGTCGCGGCGGCGGCGGCGGCGGCGGCGGCTGCTGCTTCCCGCCGGCCGGCTGCTGGCTGCGCGCCTCGCTCCCGCCGCCGCCGCTGCCCTGAGTGGCTGCGCTCCGGCTGCGCCGCGGCGGGGCTGGGCTGGGCTGCCCGCGCCGGGCGGCTCCGCGGGCCCGCGTGCCTGCGCCGCCGCCTGCCGCCCCCTGCCGGCCGGAAGGGGCCGCGCGCCGCACGCTCCCTCCACGCGCGCTCGCTCCGCTTGTGCCCAGCGTGACATTGACCTCGGGAACCCTGGGGGACTCTCTTGCACGTGCGCGGGTCCGTGCGCGTGTACCCAGCGGGGAGAGACGCCGACGGAGCTGGGGGATGTGTGTTCATGCAGGAGAAGCAGACACCCGAGCACTCACTGAGACACTCACACCGCCTGTTTGAATGATGTTGCAGATGGGGAGAGGGGGAGGGGGCGGGGGGCTCCCCACGAGAAATTGGTTGTACACGAGAAAGTAAGATTTGACAGTGGTGATAAGATGCATGAGCAGAAGGGGAGTTCAGTGTGTGTGTGTGTGTGTGTGTGTGTGTCTCGGAAGGCCAGGACAGACAGTGATAATACCATGTCTGGGTAACCCGGAGTAATCAGCTGCTTAGGGCTTCCAGACGAAGCTCTTCATCCACAGACAACAGACCTCCTTGCACTCATCCCTGCTTCTCTCCGAGCTCCTTAAGCAGGGGACGGGATTCCTTTCTTCCCACGCCACTCACACCAACACGCGTGTGAGCAGGGAGGCCTCCAGCCGCCGTGGCTGAGACGAACGTGTTCCAGGAGACCTCGCCAGGGCTGGCCCATCTTCTAGATAGAGTGTGGAATCCAGAACACAGCAAGCGGCATGCGTGTTGGCCAGTGTTCGCCCACACCGCTCCAGGGGCCGAGAGGTCTTGGAATCTGGGCAGGACGTAGTCTCCATTTCAGGTGGGGAAAGAATTCTCAGAGGAATTCTACCGCCTGCTGCCAACGCTGCGGCCAGCATCCTACTCCCTCCGTGTCTCCCAAACCCCCCGGATTAGCTGCAGGAAACAAGACGTACAGCCACGTTCACCAGACACTCAGCGGGGCAGAAGAGCGTCAAGACTCCCAAACGTCCCCAAACCTCGGTTACAGATGCAAGCCTTGGCTTGCTGCCCACGGCCTCTTCAAAGGAAATCCTGCCCCGCCACGATCTCATGGGGTCCTGTAGGCCGAGGCCACACTTCAGGGGGGTGCGGGCACCTCCAGGAGGGAATCTGTGACAAGCTGGCCACGAGGGCCTAGCATGAGAGTGAGTGGGGCCAATCAAGGTGCTTTCCTGGAAAACTGAACAAGAGATGAAGTAAATTAACAATGAGAGAGGCGAGGGTAATGGCAAAGGAGGGGAACTGGATGCCTTCATGAGGGTTGAACAGAGCTGAGAAAGGAAGCAGAGAACAGAAAAAAAAAAAAAAAAAGCCCGGAGAAGCAGAAACAAGAAGCCATTAAGCCCAACTGTGTTCTAATTTTGTAAGTTTTTTCCTTACCATTCTACTTACCACAGCCCATGCTAAATCTCTTTCTGTGAGTTTCATCCTGACTCAGACACCATCTGTTTTCAATTAATCAAAAACCAGAACCTTAAGAAATTAGGATAGGTGGCCAAATTTCAATGGTAAGAAATAGGAAAAACAGGAATATAATACAGTGCTGTGATCTATCATAGTAGGGACTTTGGAAATGCAAGAGGTCAGATGAGGATGCCAGGGTCCAAGGGCAGAAGGAAGCCGGAGGGATGGATAAAGCAAGCATGCCGAAAGCCAAACCTGCCTACGAAAGGCCCATTTGCTCAGGCAGCTGTCTTTGTTAGACCAGAGATGTTCCCTACCTTTCTCCCATTCTCGTACTTCTCCAGTCCCTCTATTTTCAGGCATGAGTGTGACAGTGTATATTTTAACATAAATTTTCAATTTTATAATAATGTAAAAATATACCATCTAAAATGTTAGGCTGAGTTTCAGTCACTTTCTCTTTTCTTCTAGCCAATCCTATTTGTTCTATTTCAACTCAATCTTAATCATGACCAGGCAGTGATTTTAGTCAGAATTTTCTGTTTCAGTGTCTGTGTTCAACTAATATAACAGAACTACTAAAAAACAACTTCTCTAAATAGAACAAAGAAGTATCTAAATAGGGTCACAAGTCATCAGTTGCTCCAGGTACAGCTTTTAGGTTATTTTTCATTCACTTGTAATCTCAAAAAAAAAAAAAAAAAAAGGTTTTTTGTTTTTTTTAATTTTGAGAATGTGTGTATGATTTTCATTAATAAAGTTGTCAGCAATAAAAAAGCTAAGTCTCTTTACTGTATCTTTAGATTGTTGATTGAAAGTCATTTAGAATATGAACTTTAAAAAAAAAAAAAAAAAAAACCTTCCTAGAAAAGAGAGAGAACTTGTGAGATTGATTAGGAGAGAAAAGCTACAAAAGAATGAAACAATGAGACGGACAGAATGAGCAAATACATTGGAAAATGTGACTTAATCCTAAAACCAGGCTACTGTGTCTAGAACAGATGAATTTCTTTCACTGTTTAATTGTTCCATTCTATTTCTGAATTCACTGCATGAATTAGAAAAATTTTGGACCAAGAAGGAAATCAGGGGCTGATCATTTGCTCAGCAGGATTCAGGAGATAAGAATCACAGATAAGAGGCTCTGCTCTCTTTTATCTTCCTGCTCTGCAGCTCCAAACCTAAATTTCACTTTTTTATTGTCATTTCCTTTTCTCCTTTACCCATCCCTTCCCTAACCCACTCCAGACACATGTGTCCCATGTCCCAAGACAGGCCTGCACTTTGAGGATAACCTCTCCTCAGCCCATCTCCCTCTCTGGTTCCTAGCGTGTTGTTGCTGTTTTCAGGCATCTTAGAAATAGGACTGCCATGATGTTTGACTGTACGTCATTAGACGTCCATGACGTCAAACAAAGCGCCTTGTATTTCAGAGGAATCTAATCTCTGAGGACACATCAGAGACTATCAATTATGAATTTACTTCACGAGAATGTCCCAACAGTTGTTGTAATGGGTGCTGTTCAGTACATACCAGGATTATGCATCTCTGAAATAGTTTCATTTCCTTTTATACTCTGCTTGGGATCAGACTGCAGACAGCAGCAGAAGATTAATATGAAACTAAAATAAAATCATGCAGCAGACGCAAGCACGTGTGAAATGAGACAGAAAAGACTTGAAGTTTGACAGCTTATTGGAAAATCCTCAGGGAAACTTAAGGGTTTCAGAAATAAAACATTTCAGTCTTTTTAATGGGAGATAGCAATATGTTAAACGTGTATTTCACATGTAATGAGACAAAGTCAGATCTGTCTGTGTTAG
Source organism: Molossus molossus (assembly GCF_014108415.1). NCBI lineage: Eukaryota > Metazoa > Chordata > Mammalia > Chiroptera > Molossidae > Molossus > Molossus molossus. Next base: position 5,996,839 of record NW_023425366.1, on the reverse strand, counting down.
AGAAAGCAGTTGTAAGGGACAGTGGGAAGAATCAAAGGCAACCTCACAGTCTCTGTGCGTCTGCACAGAAAAACTCAATTATGTCCCAGGAGAGCATCCAGCAATATCATGCTTACTGTGAAGCACTGGATGTGTTGAAGTCAGAACAAGGCACTCAAACCCAGCATATCTGCAAAGGAGAGTATTTTTAGTTGATCATATTGCTTCCCTGAAAACCCAAAAGAATCACCTGCAGAATCATTATAGTTAATAATAAAATTTAGAAAGTAAACATGGAAAAATTATATTAAAAGTGAAAGGATGGAAAGAGATATTCCATACAATAGGAACCAAACGAGAGCAAGGGTAGTTATACTAATGTCAGAAAAGATAGGCACATATAGGAATCAACCAGTGCATGCACAAATAAGTGGCACAGCAAAGTGATGCTTCTCTCTCAAGAGCTTATAAACATGAAAAATTGACATAGCTTTTATATGGTGGGGCTACTTTTTATCCAAAGTCCATCTGGGTCCAATGTTGCTTGTGCGCCTGAGATGAGGTACTTATTTCAGTGAGAAATATATGTAACTTTTTAAACTCACATGTGTCTTGGCTTTGAAAATTAGTGACTGTCTCATCACCAGGTGAATGAATGAATAAATGAATGAATGAATGAATGAATGAACAAGACAAAATGGGATTAATAAGTTGCCAATAGTGAGCTAATGAATGTTATTTTTCTTCTTAAAGTCTTGTTCCCCTTTGACCTTTTACTTCCAAGGCCAAATCTTGTGACTCATTGTCTAAGAGAAAGGAGGTGGGTACTGTCACAAAGAGACTATTGATGAACTCTGAGTCTCAGCTGACTTTCCCTACCTCTTTAGCAAGAAATTTCAAAGCAAGTCTGAAAATGAAGTTGCATACTATTACAAACAAACAAGCAAAAAGGCTATGATTGGTTTTGCCTCTGAATCAATTAGAATGCATAAAGTGGGTTAAAGGAGGTTCATTTTTGTGATTCTTGTCTCTAGCAATTGACAGAATCCTACATGGCCAGTGTTTGCTTACCTGTTGGTTTTGTTACCCTCCACCCCACCTCAGCAATGGTATTACTTTACCCTTATCTATTCACATCCTCTATTCTTAATATTTTTATGAACAAATGACTTAATTTAAAATAAATGACCTGGAATTGGTATAAAATCTTAGCTGAAGAAAATAGGGTAAGCAGTCCCACAAAGGACAAAGTTTGACCTCATTGGAAAGGAGGAATGAATTAAACAGCATCCCTGCATTCTGAAATATTGGTGTCCATTTAGAGAAACTTATCACTCCTTTTTGCTAAAAAAACAACAACATTGGATATACATATTTTGAAATTGCAGGTAGGAGTCTTATGTCGATTTTCTTTGTATAATCCCTTTCTTTGAGTTAGAGCCCTTTCCTAACTCTGCATGGTGAGACCTGGGCTCTGACCACTGGACCTGCTCCCCCTGTGTGGGTGCTCAAACCAAGGCAGGAGGTGAAGGTTCCTCTCCCACACTCTGAGCTCTGCAGCAAGGACTGAGAAAGGGCAGCTGGAGCTGAGTTTTCGTGATAACAACGCAGAGGACAATCCCTACTTTCTCCTACGAGAATTCCAGGGAGCTGCCCTCATTTGTGTGGTGCGGAGATCTTCCTTGAAGTCCATAAGACCCTGTGCTGTGTGTTCCTTACCGTCCCTCCAGGTTCGATCTCTGCCCCTCTCTTCCCTCTCTGTCCCAGAGGCCGACACCCTGGACTGCAGCCACGTCCTCCTACATACTCTGACCTCCCGAAGCCAGCAGGAGGCACCAGTAGAAGACAGAAGGGCAGGAGGAGAAATAGAATAGGGGTTTAATTCCCCTTGCCCCACCTTCCTCCCTTCCCAATCACGGTTCTACCCTAGGGGTTTTCTTCTGTGGCCACAGGTCCTGTGGCCTGCTCAAGGGACAGAGCTTGTGCCTCATTCAGCAATAAAGTCGGCCCTCTGGCCACTTTAGAATTGCTAATGTCTTCCGGCTGGGCCTAATCCTAGGGTAGCTCCTTCCCCTTCACCCGCCCCACCATCCCTGGGGGTCTTTATCCCTCTGCCTAAGTCTCTGTGTGCCGCCTCTGTTTTCATTAGATCTCTTGAGAGTGGCTTCTTTGTTTCTTGTCAGGAGCTTGACTAGTAAAATTTCTTAATACTTATGTAATAAACCCCTTTGTCAGGGTGGGCATCTGGTTTCCACACCGAAGGTCCCACAGAAGCATTGATTTTCCTGTTGTTTGTTTGTTTTACATTTACAGTCATCAAAAGTATTTACTTCTCATTATGTGTATACTTGAGAGTATTAACCATACTGTGTGAAGGCAGAATCCATGAGACAACAAATATTAAGAAAAATAATTTAGCCCTGGCCAGTTTGGCTCAGCGGTTCGAGCGTCAGCCTGCGGACCAGAGAGTCCTAGGTTCTGTTCCCGCTAGGGGCACATACCAAAAAAAGAAAAAGAAAAAGAATTTATATTTTTAATTAACCATACTCTCACATATGCACATGTTGAAGTATACTTCAATATGCATTCTCTAAAACTATTATTCAGCAACATTTGTTTTTTAAAAAAGCTTCTTAACTAATTATTTTATAACAATCTTTGTGAAACATCAGCTGTAAATCTAATATGCATTCTACCTATTTGGATAAAAAACAATATGACTTTATCTCTCACCTCTCTGTTTTCCCTCTACCTGATGTCCTATTTGTCAATGATTCCTATTTTCTCCACATTCTGAGCCTGACTGCTCACTGCTTTGCCTCCTTGTAATGTAAACGCACACTCCATAGCCAGAGTGAGTCTTTACCGCAGAAGCCAGGCTGGGTCACTTCTCTAAGCCCAGTCCTCTCAGGGAATGCCTTCCTAGTGAAAGCCAAGATCTCCGACACCCTATGACCTCTCTGACCCCATTGCCTACCGCCCCCTCCCCCAACCTCTGCTCCAGCCACTCAGACCCTCTGACTCTTCTTTCGCCTCCCAAGCACACTCCCGCCTCAGGACCTCAAAGGCAGTTCTCCTTGCAGGGTCTGTCTCCCACCCCCAGCAGGGGTTTGCTCCAAGCTCTCTCCTCAGAGAACCTTCCTGGTCATGCCACATAAAAGGCAACCCCCCTTTCTCACCCTCTCTCTCCTGGCTTGACTTGTTATTTTTCTCCTCTGCTCTGGACACCAAGTGAAGTGCTCAGCATTTTAATTCTTTGTTTGTTGATTATCTGTGTCCCCCACTGGGATATAAAGCCACAGGCTGTATTCAGTGCTGTGGTTACAGCATGGAAGCCAGGACTAGCCCTAGTCTTATTCAATAAATCATTTTGGAGTCAATGAAACAATAGGCATAGTCTCTCCCTTCAAGGTAAGGAATTTACAACAAAAGATAGCTAAGTATGTCTCCGTGGTTATACAATTATTGCAATTGTCATTTTTAATACAACCCACTAAAGGCTTAAGGAGATCCTCTTACCAAATGAAAAAATATTTTTTTCACAGAGTATTTCTCTTCTATCTTTCTCCATATTTCTATGGAAATGGTGTTTTATAGAATGAGGGTCATTTCATGCCAAATAATAGAATAGCAGAAAAATTATTGAGTCAGTGTTAAAATTGAAGATGATTTAGGTAGCTTTATGCAAGAGAGAAATAACAGTAAGGTTTAAGTTCAACAATATATGTTTTCTAGAAAAAGGAGACGAGATATTGATATATCTTTACGTGGACACTAGACTTTGGGAAAGTCCTATTTATGAGCAATATCTTGAAAAATGTAACTTTTCAATAGAAAAAGAAGCAGCAATTTATCATGGCCTTAACAGGTTGACAAAGTTGATAAAATCGATAGATTATATTTAGGTCTTCAAGTGTGTAATAAATGAATCCATGCAGCATCGGCAGCTGGAGATTGTTCAACGGTACGAAAAGGTCTCTCATTCAGGCCTGTTACTTGACTTAATTCGGGAACAGCAAAGCTTGGTGATAAAGGCACGTGGGTGGTCTGGAGTCAGATGCACAGACTCAGATGACCGGAGCCCGAAGCAGCTGTCGGCAGCCAGCTACTGGTCCCAGGGTTCAGATGGGATCATAGGTGTAAGGCCGGGGTCCGGGGACTCACATGACCGGGAAATGGACGGCCCGAAGAGAAATCCAAACCACCAAATACCCCCTCTGTGTTCCTCCACACCACCCCCACCTCCTGCCACCTGTCTCCCCTTCCTATGCTGCTCCGACATCCCTTAAGGGAACTCGCCCACCGGACCCTTCCGCCTGTGGGGAGCCCGACCACTCAGCCCACAGTTCCCCTCCAGCCAGGGGACAGTGTCCTCCTGCCCGGCTCCTTACAACCCGGTGGACGGGACCTCATACGGTAATGTTGACCATCCCACAGCAGCCAAGCTCCTGGGGCAGGCACCCTGGTACGTGCTTCCCGCCTCAAACTGGCTCCACACCAGGATCACTGGTGGTCTGAGCCCTGGGGCCCACCTGCCTCCGGATTACCCAGACCTGGACGCTATGGATCCCCCTCCTCCTGACCCTCCCTCGGGGAAACCTCACCACAACTAACCGGATCAGTGCCTCTGTCTGGAGGTTCTGTAGCAAGAAAGCTGGACACAATGTAGGGTAACTTCCGCTCACATCATAGCCACGGGCTGTCATAGCCACGGGCTGTCATAGCCATGGGCTGTCATAGCCACGGGTCTGCCAGCCCGGCCGTCGGGCAGCGGGAACTGTCACAGCCCACACTCTAAAATGAAAAGTACACCTGACGGGGGTAGTTCCGCCGTCTGCCTCATCCACCATCAGACTGGGGACTACTGCCCATGGTGTCCTGAGACATACAGCGGTGTCCCTACCGCTCATGTAAAAGAAATTACTTTGGGCCAAGCGATTTTGAACTCATTACGAAGGACCCCTGGGCTGAGAGACGGGTAAGGGGGTAGAGGGGAAAGTCTATCGATGGCACTCAGATGCTTCCCCATCAGGCACCTGTACCGTCATCTCAGAGGTCATGGGACAACGGGCCAGGTGTCCAGCGTCATGCTCCGCAGCGAGGCTGCTCTGGACAGACACCGACGCCGGGCAGGATGCGCACTCGGGTCCGTTCTCCTGCTCGGCCCTGACCGCCAAGGGACTGGCATCCTCAGCCACCCCGACCGGATTTCTGCAGAACCGCATCCGCGAGCGTTCTCGAGTGGCTGTGAACCAGATGCTGCTTCACCCCTACCGGCGACTCCCACCTGGGCCGCTGGCTACCGGCCTCCCCGACCCCGACACCCCTACCCAGCAGACGGACAGAAAGCGGCGCCCCATCTAACGCAAAAGGTCCGAAGGTAAGGCCGGTGGCTCCCGGGAGTCACGCGAGGGGACCACGCAAACCGGAGTCACCGGACCGGGAAACGACGCCGGGAGAGAAATCGAAACCACCAAGTGCCTCGCTCTGTGTTCCTCACCCCACCCCCGTGAAACTTTCCTGGGGTCACAGCAGCGCCTCTTACCGGCCTCCCGTGGCCCAGGGGGCCTCCCGACGCGTCGAGGAAGCTTCGCCCGCGTTCGCGGCTCCGTTTCTCTCTCCGCCTCCGCGAGAAACCTTGCAGGGGGAACCGTGGGTGACGCGTCGGTGAAAGCACGTTTCTTTCCTGCGGGTGTGGGCTGACCCAGATCAGAAGTGTTCGTACAGCGGCTGGAAAACTGGTGAGGGGCCATCGGAGCCCACCTGTGTGAAGATGGAGACGCTTCTGGGGCAAAACGCCCGTCGCCATGAACCTGAACCGGTGGCACCGCCGTCAGAGGAAGGACACGGTGGCCTAGAGCCAGCCCAGCGGCCACCCTCCGGGGCGGCTGGGGGTCCAGGAGAGAGTCTACAAGACCTGCTTCACACCGTGTATGACACCTTAGGGGAAGGGATTCTCGGGCTCCTTACAACAAACTGTAACACCAAAGGGGACAGACATCCCCTTCCCAGTCTACACCGACGGCACGCACTCGCACACGCTTGCCAAACGCCGGGTACTAGGCGGTTCACACAGCGGGCCGGCTCCCAGCATCAGCGCTGTGCCCTGTGAGAGGAAGTGGGGGTCCGGGGTCCGGTCGGAGGCGCCCCGTGTGTCAGCCAGGGGCAGCTCCCCTCACTGCGAGGTCCTCTGAGCCCCGTGGAGCAGAGCCCGCCGAGTGCGGCTTGTTTGTGAGCTCAGGGCAGCAGCTCTTGGAGGGGAGGCGGGTCCCAGGAAAATGTCCTAGGCAGCCAAGAGGGTGAGAACAAAGACAATGTGCTTCCTTCTAAAGATAGCCTCAGATTTCCTCACAAGCTGCTAATGAAGGTGGAAACTTGGGTTAGATGAGTGGCATTCCCTCCTCTCAAAAGTAGGCCTGTTGAGAAAATGATTCTCTCCAGGAACGTCTGCAAAATCTGTTCTTGTGAACGTCTCAGACATATGTATCTTCTATCAAATGGGGAAGATAGGAGTTTGTAAGGAACATCTGAGCCGACAGCTCGCACAGCTGCTCTGCCCGGCCACTGTTTCGCGTCTTCAGGAAGGTAGTGATGACTTCCGAGCATGTGTATATAAATTCAAAGCCCCCTGCCTGGCCCTGGCAAGTTTGTTCAGTGGTTAGAGCATCGGCCTGTGGTCCTGAGAGACCCGGGTTCAGTTCCTGCTAAGGGCGTGTACCTCGGTTGCAGTTTGTCCCCGGCCCTGGTTGGGTCGTGCAGGTGGCAGCCACTCGATGTGTCCCTTTCATGTCAATGTTTCTCTCTCTCTTGCTCCCTCCCGCTCTATCTGAACAACAACAAAAAAAGAAAAAAGAAAAAAAAATGTCCTCGGGTGAGGATACAAAAAAATAAAAAAACCACTGCGTGTTAGCAAGTCAGTTCTAGTTTATCGGACTTACGAGAGGCAGCAGTTGAATGATGAAGTCAACGTCAGTGGTGTTTTTTCTGTTTTACTGTTTGGCATCCACTTCTCACACCGCACAGGCTTCCGATTTCACTTCCACACGCGACCTCGCGACGCTGAGCTGTGTTGGTGGCACAGTGCCTCACGGGTCTCAGTCCTGCCCCGCGATATCTGAAACGAGGCGGAGCATTTTAGGGACAATCTCTCTCCTCACCATTCCAGGAGAGAGAGCCAAGCGGGGAACACAGGATCTGAACTCTTTCCCTCCGGTTTTGAACCCGGAATCAAGTGCCATAAGGAGAAATACACGCGATCTTGCCTACGGATTCCAGCGACGGCACACGAAGGAGACTTTTAAGCTCTTCCTGCCTCAAAATACCCTGGATATACTTGGTTCCTGTGCTCTCCAAACGAATTTCTTCTGCTTTCTCTTCAATCGTGTGGATTTTCTTTTTGCTTAAGTTAGTCCTTCTGGCTTGTAACCAAATATCTTGGTACAGATACTGGTGCCAGAGTGGGGTGAAAATAAACTGCTGTGGTTTCTAAGTTTGCATTTCCCAAAATTCTTATGTTGGAGCCCTAACCCCTAAGGTGAAGGAATTTGGAGGTGGCCTTTGGGAGGGGACTAGTTCCTGAGGGTGCAGCCACCACAGATGGTTAATGGCTATGAGAGTCCCAGTGGAACCCCTGACCTTCCACCTGGTGAGGGCACAAGGAGAGGTCAGCCGCCTGCCACCTGTGCGGCGCCTTCACCGGAACCCCGTTGCGCCTACTCCTGGCCTTGGACTCCTCCCTTCTAACAGGAGGAAGAAACATCTGTCCTTGAAACCATCAGGTCTGCGGTCTGTTTTACAGAAATCTGCAAGTATTAAGACACAGACCATGAGCGAGCTACGGGGAATCTGAAATTGACTGTATTGATGAGATGGAAACTAAAAGCAGTAAAACTCCCGTCCACCTCCTGATAAAGGACCTGGGCACTCGCAGCACCGGGTGGAGTGGAAGGCAGCTCACTGAGTGCTCAGCTGTGGCCGCTCAGCCCCAACTGCCCATTGAACAGCACCACTCAGGAACCAGCTCGCAATGGCGAGGAAGCAATGTAAACAGCACAAGGAATCGCGCTCTCTCTCTCTCTCTCTCTCTCTCTCTTTGGTACGTGCCCCTAGCAGGAACTGAACCCAGGACTCTCTGGTCCGCAGGCCGACCCTCCAACTGCTGAGCCAAACTGGCCAGGACGGAATCTCTCTTTTATTATTTTCACAGCACTTATCATTATTTTGTTAAAATGGATACTTTTAGCTTTCCCTGGTAGAAAATAAACTCCATGAAGGTAGAGACTTGGTCGATTGTGTTCACTAATTTAGATGTCCTGGTATATGGTAGGTGTTAAAGGATACACGTGGAAGGAAGAAATTAATTCCGGAACAAAGAAAGTACATCTGCCCCTGACAGTATGTTCGGTGGTCAGCCAGTCTCTCAGCTGGAAACGGCCCTTCCACATCTGGATCTGAGACTCCCAAAACACGTTTTCCTTTGCCAGCGCAGTTACCATTAGGATCTTCCAAGAGAGAAGACGAGAGGGGCCTGGAAGCTGGAAGGAGAAAAAGGGACATGCATCTCCTTTTTCTTTTTTCCTATTCCTGCCACCATTGCACACCAGTGACTCTCCACCATGACACCGACTGTGTCCCTCATAGCAACAGGTGTGCTCGTTTGCAGGTTGTATACACCCCCTGACATTCCCAGCATGTTCCCTCAGAGACACCAGCACCAGTAGTTGAGGACCTTTCCCCAGAGGTCGGAGTCCTAGCGTCACAGGAGGCGAGCAGGGAGGGAGAACTTCAGTCCTTTCCTTGCACCGTCAAGTGCGCATGAATCTTAGTTACAGCAGCAAAGGTAGCTCTGATGAACAGAGAACAGATTTAAAACAACACGGAGAGAGTCTAGGCCTCACATGCAATTCCCAGAGAGAACCACGTCACAACCCTGGCCAGCTTACACGAAAAGGATAATGCCTACATTTTAAGAAGGATGGAATTATGGAGCTAATTAGTTTGGGGTTTGAGGCCCTGGATTTGTCAGCTAGATTTCCTCCTCACCCACACACTGGTTCCCCTCTTACTTCTCTACTTTGTCCTTCACTGACCCCTCTTCTTTCTCATGCCCACCATTTCCAAACTCATTCTTGGGGAGTCAGACACTTCCGGCTGTCAGCTGGTCAACGTGCCGTTCATGGCAGTAAGGGGGTCACTGGCAGATTCACGGTGATCTTGACAAACTTCAGGCCCTTACTGGCCCAGCCTAGGAGGGCCCCAGCAGTGAGTCACTATTTCTTTTTTAATTTTGCAAGTGTAGGGTATTTTTACCTTCTTTTTCTGTAAAAAATGGCCCTTCATATTGAATAAGCTTCAGGCCCCAGCAAACATGATCTGTCTCTGAAGCTGAAGATGATAAATGGAGATTTCAGACAAGTCCAGATAACAGAAAGCCCAATGCGACCATGACCAGGATTATTTAACGGGTTCCCGTCTGTTGCCCAAAGTCCCTGGTAGCTCCAGACAGTGGCTCACATGTATTGCCCCACTGTGTTCTTAAACTCAGAATTTGTCCTGGATTTTTCATTTTGAGTGAAGTGTGGAATGTGCTGTTAATACATATCATGGAAGGAATCAGGACATGCTTGGCAGACTTGCCTCATCTCATAGCACGGGAAGCATGCTGTGTGGCAAACAGTTCTTCCTCTAATGCGGGGTGAAACCTGCCAGAGGACCAGAAATAATGGGCATCTCTTCCCCTGGCATGTTTGCAGAGCTGAGCATCGCATCCTTTCAAGGGCGGCATGAAGGCATTCAGCAAGGAAACACGTCTGCCTGGACACGAGCGGGGGGATACCTAAAGCCATCAAGCCTCCAGGAGTGGAAGGAGCCGGTGATGGTTCTGTGACTACCAGCCAGGGGGTGTCCTGGGCACACACCGTAGCCCTGCAAGATGCCCAGCTGCACTTGGTGAAGGAGGAGTAGGAACATTCAAAATTTTTGTTATGAATGTGACATTGAAAACAAATGAAATAAAATTGAGAGTTTCTGTGATGCTGTAGCACCTAAACTTTGGCAAAATTGCAGCAACATGAAAAATCATAAAATTCATAAAACTTAAATAATAAGTAGATACAACATTGATGACTTTGAGTTTGTAAAATATTAATTTAAAGTGGTGCTTGGGTGTGGTTGAAAATATTTGGGCAGAAATATTTACGCATCAAATTGATAAAATTCTCCAAAAAAGAATTGTTATTCTATTTAATTTATTTTTAAAAATTTTTATCATCAATATAAGTATAAAATATAAGTATTTTATATTACATACAGATATGTTGTTTTAAATTTTTATTAAAAAAATTGTATTTTTGAGAAAGTTTCTGAAACGAACTGTAAGTCCATCAATATAATAAAATTAACTTGTCCGTTAATAAATAAATACTCCAAAGAGGAAGCAGTTTTAATTTTTAATTTCTGGTGCTCCTTTTCCATATCCAGTTTATTTTGATCATAAGGTTGGCTAGAACCAGAATTCCCAGGCAACAGGCAAGAACCCCTCAGTAGACTCTTGACCAATCGAAGAGTAAGATAAGTCAGGTCTAGCCCCCAGAATTCCTTCTCCCAATCAAAAATGTAAATTAAAAACACGCAGTATTCTTTATTGAGTCATCGGAATCTGTGTCATTATTATAAAGCCTTAAAAGTGTCAGAGTGGTTGAGTTCTAGGTGGTGTGTCCTGTCGCAGCTACTGCTGCGGTGTGGTCTCCCTGCTGGAGTAGATAGATCCTCACAGCCCCTGGCACCTGCTACTGGTAGACTGGTGAACGCATTGTCTCCGAGGTCCAACTGGAAGTCATCATACCTCCAAAGTAATTTCTTACACTTCATGACCACGTATTTCCCCTGTGTTCTGATAGTCTTGTAACACAGGAGCATTTTCCACACTGCCTTGTATCATGAACTAAGAACACCAGAGAGACATTGTATTATCTTAGCATGGCTGTAACATTAGATACATCCATCATTTATTTGACAGCCATCCATCCTAATGTCTTCTCATAGTACTAATTTGAATCCTTCAACATTTAACATGTTTAACACATTTTATGCTAATTTTGGCTAAACTGGTTTTCTGGATGTTGGATGGCTAATTGAAGCCCCTTTGATTAAAATGATGTCCTGTCATTTCACTGCCATTATCTTCCAAATCTTTGTCTGGTATTTACTTCATTTTCAACAAAACAGAATGTGTCACAAGCATTTTTTTTCATGCTTTTAATTAGATTCAATACAAAAGTAGCAACAGATGACTCAGATATTTGTCTCGTGCGAGTGATTTATGCGTTCATGAAATCACAGTGGGCTGGAGGAAGACGGGTGGCCCAGCTCAACAGGAAGGATAGTGGTATTTGTCTTCTCAAGTGGCATCATTTAACCGAGGAGAAGGGAAGGCACCCTTCCAGAGCAGAGTGGCTGCCAGTTACCTGACATGCACTTCGGAGCCATAAGCTTCCTGCTGAGTATTTGCTGATAAACTTGGAACTGGTACTCTGCATACATCAATTCAAATTTAGCTGCTTCAGAGATTGGAACATTTTTAAATAATAGCGTTCAAAAAGGAAGAGAAATCAAAGAAGTTGAGGAGAGTCTGGGACCAGTAGGGCAGGCCATTTTTTTCTCCATGAAGACACTCCTGGTTTCCTTACGTCACTGTTTTGTTGCATCACCAAAATCACAGTCTTTAGACAACATGAGAACTAGTAGTTAGCAATATGAAAAGCAACTCTAAAAATTTAATTTTTCCCAGCCATGTATTTGATGAAGTAGAAAGTTATTAATAATATATACTGATTTCCCCATGAGATTTTCAACATTGTCCAAATACTAGCAATGTTCTAGGTCAGGAGTGGTAAATACTTAGCAAAATAATTGTCACTCGTTTTGCCCATGTATTTGGACATTACTAACAGATTATGGTTATGCTTCACCAAACCCAAACGAGGTCTCAAATACTACCAAAAAAAAAAAAAAAATAGCACATGCTCTGGCTGGTTTGGCTCAGCGGTTAGAGCACCAACCCTCAGACCAAAGGGTCGAGGGTTTGATTCCAATCAAGGGCATGTATCTGGGTTGCAGGTTTTCCTGGCCCCAACCAGGGCCATGCAGGAGGCAACAACTCGATGTGTCTCTCCCAACATCAATGTTTCTCTCTCTATCTCCCTCCCTTCTACTGTCTCTAAAAAATAAAAAAATAAAAATCAATGGAAAAAATAAATAAAAGAATATATTTTTTAAAATAGCACACTAGGAAGATTACCACCTGCTTATAAGAATCCAACAATATGACATGTATTTGTCCTTTCTCTTTGGATGAAATTTTGAGCCCAGAATGAAAGTGTCTCCTTTCATCTACACTCTTGTTCTCCCAATGTCGCCAGGAAGTTTGTCATTAATTCATAGGGGGACGAAAGAGGCACACATGAACGGAAAGAGGGCTTTGTGCGAAGCTCATGTGAATACTCGCATCGGGCTGAGTTCATGTCTGTTCTTCAGAAATGAAGCTACTTTATGGTTCCACTTCTACTTACGCAGCACGCGACTCCTACATCACAGGAGACGGTCTCCATTTCTCATCTCCCATATTAGAACAACAATATCAAGGCTTTAGATGCTTCGAGTTTCCAGTAACCACCACAAAGGACCTAGGCCATTTCCAACCATAACTATTTATTTATGAAACTTTCTCCAGAGCTTCCTTCCGCTGCAGAAGTTTGCCTCTGGTGGGGTCTGTTGTTTCTGGCATTTCCTAAAGGAGCACTCTCTAAAATCGCAAAGCATCTATTCATCCCCTTGTAGGTGATACATTCCAGAGCTGGGATAACTAGAGGTTTCAGAGAATAAAAATGCTGGGGAGAGATGACAAAAAACAATCGTCTAGTTTTCTCATTTCTGGCAAATATATTCCAGTAAATAGAGAAAAAAGAAAAAAACAAAACTCGTGCCAAATGTGAAAAGTAATTTTATTGAAACATTATGCAGATTATATAAACATACCTGTCTATTTCTTAAATATTTTTTCTTTATTGATTTTAGAGAGAGAGAGAGAGATAGAAACATCGATGAGAGAGAACACTGATTGGCCGCCTCCTGCATGCCCCGCCTAGGGATCGGGCCCACAACCTGGGCATGTGCCCTGACCTGGAATTGAACCAGCGACCTCTTGGTGCGTGGGTCGATGCTCAACCACTGAGCCACACCGGCCAGACGGCTTTTAAATACTTGTTTAATTTACAATTGCAGTTGATGTACAATATTATATTAGTGTCAGGGGTACAACCCAGCGATTAGACATTTATATGACTTACAAAGTTATATAAATGCCCCCTAATCCCCCTGCCATTTGGCAACCATCAGTCTGTTCTATGAGTCTGTTTCTGTTCTGCTGGTTTATTTATTTTGTTTCTTAGGTTTCACATACAAATGAAATGATAGGACATTTGCCTTTCTGTCTGACTTACTTCACTCAGGACAATACCCTCCAGGTCCCTCCATGGTGTCAGAAATGGCGAGATTCCATTCTGTTTTTATGGCTGAGTCATCTTTCATTATAAGTATGTGTCACTCCTCTATCCAATCACCTACCATGGACATTGGTTGCGGCCATGTCTTGGCTACTGTGAATGCTGCAATGAACATATGGATGTCTATGTCTCTTCAAATTAGGGCTTCTGACTGACTTATTAAAGAAAGCTGATTCTTTGAATTTTGTGTTGGGCACATGTTTACTAAATTGCAAACCATCAGAAGATACTGTGATTAAACCCGGTAGACGCTTTATGGCCACTGACCTAAGGAACGTAATTCAGACGTTAAATGATTTCTTACATTTTCAGTATTTCTGCTCTGTGCCAAACTGGAATTTTGTGGGAAAATTTTCTCATAATCCTGAAAATCTTACGGTAGATATATAATTCTTGCTGGGATTTTTTTTTGACTAGTAAGAAAATCTAAACTTTTAAAAATGATTAATGGTTTTGTTATATTAAAAAAAAAACTTGACATCACCTACCAAACTTTATTCTGAAAGCCAAATGCTTAATCTGTAATCTAATTCTTTTGATACATGATCAATACAAAAAAAAAAAGAACTTTATTTGTGCAGTTTTGGGACTACTTGATCCATAAGGCAGGGCATATATTTCTTTGTTATCTGTAGATTTTCAAACAGTTGGAAGTTCACAGATCTATCCTGAAGAATATAAGATGGTATTGATGTAAACTTTGATAGCAAAATATAGTTAAAATTTTACTCTCATCCAATTTCTTGCCTCTAAGAGTTTTTCCATTTAAATGTCAACAGTGTAATTGATTCACTTACGGTAATACTCTAATTATAAAGCATTTTCTTTTCCCACAAAGTAATAAAACTAAAGGCTTATTTCCACATGGGGTGCTTGATCAACATTGAAATGTTGTAGACTTAGTCATTTCTGAAAGATAACGGCACTTAATTGACACGTATCATCTGGTACATTTTAAAACTCCCATGGACTGTTAGAACACTCTGCTTTGAATTCTATGGCTGTTTTCTTTTTTTATCCTCACCCGAGGATATTTTTCCATTTTTTGTACAGATAGAGTGGGAGGGAGAGAGAGGAAGGGAGAGAGAGAGAGAGAAACATCGACGTGAAAGGGACACATCCAGTGGTTGCCACCCGCACGACCAACCAGGGCCGGGGACAAACTGCAACCGAGGTACGTGTCCCTAGCGAGAACCGAACCCGGGTCTCTCCAGACCGCAGGCCGACGCTCTAACCGCTGAGCCAAACTGGCTAGGGCTCTGTGGCTGTTTTGATAAAATTGAATGATTTATTCAGATATAGTATTATAATAACACTACATATACTTCTTTTCTGTTTTTCAATTTTTTCTTTCTCTTTCCATTCACCTTTATCTTTGCATTCACCCCTTGTACCCCAATTTATAGGTAAACGTCAAAAATAATAACTATCCTCATAAAATGTCTACCATATCCCAACTGCTGAACTTTAATGTGTTGACTCATTCAATCTTTAACACCCTATGTTAATGCAAGGTTCGGAGTCTAATTACCCCAAATGCACAAAGCAGCAGACAGGATTGGAATGCTTTCTACTCTTCCATGAAAGGAGTTAGTTTGGAGCAGCGCAGAACTGGTTTCCAGGGGGTAACAAGGTGTTTACCGACCAACACGAGGTCGTTCTGCAGTTCGATTCATATCTAGGAATGTTTTTGTCCCAAAGTGTACTGGTTTTGCCATTATTAGTTCAGAAATGAGGAAGCAAATGAGATTATGCATGCAGTGAGGCAGAGGCTGGGGGGGGGGGAGGCCAAGGGATGGGGGGGGGGGGCTGGAGAACGTCTATAATACTGTCGACAATAAAATAAAGCAAAATTGCATTAAAATAAAATGAAGCAATACCAAGTAGGTCAGTCTTTCTCACTGACAGTGCAACAGAATAATGGTGTCAGCAATGTCTTCACTGGCCATCTCAATAGCATTGGTCCATTCTCCTAAATGGTATGTGTATGTAATCCACTATTTTAAAAATATGATTTTATTGATTTCAGAGAAAGAGTGCAAGGCAGAGGGAGAGAGAGAGAAACACAGAGGAGAGGGAAACATCGGTTGGCTGGCTATCTCTTGCACACGCCTACTGGGAATCACGCCACCACCAGGCATGCGCCCTGACCGAACAGGTGATCACTCTGCACCAGACGACCCTCAGCAAACTGAGCCTCACCAGACAGGGCTCCACTGTTTTTTTTGTTTGTTTGTTTTTTTTAAGTAGAAAAATGCTTTTTGAATTTCTTTTACTTTTTTCCTTGCTTAATTCTAGGCTGTGAATAAAAGTCGATGTCACTGAATAAGGGGTATGTATACTAATATAAAACAATTTTTAAAAATATTTGAGCATGAGCCCTGGCCAGTTTGGCTCAATGGTTAGAGCATTGGCCCACAGGCCAGAGAGTCCTGAGTTCAATTCCCAGTCAGGGGCATGTACCTCAGTTGCCTCCAACCCTTAGGAGGCGTGCAGGAGGCAACCAATTGATGTGTTTCTCTCACATCAATGTTTCTCTCTCTCTCTCTCCCTCCCTGCCTCCAACTCTACCTAAAAAAAAAAAAAAATCAATGTAAAATTATCCTTTGGTGAAGACTAAAAAACAATGTGTGTATATATTCTCAGTCTTGGCCGGCTGTGATCGTCGAGATCCAGCTTGCGTATTGCTTTCTTGCTCCCACTCTGTTTCTGAAGCTCGGAACCCTTCTCAGTCACACCGCACCCTGAGAACACTGCTCCTTGTCTGCACCCCCACAGTGCATTCCTGCTTGCTGTCCTCCTCCCCCCACACTCACAGAACAACTGCCGCCTTGTAGTGTGTGTCGCTTCTAAGTCCCACTGAGTAGAATTTCGTAAATGCGGACCCAGTGTGGGAGGGCTGGCAACCCAAAAATGATGACCATGTTCTTCATCTTCCACAATGAGGCTTTCAGAACCTGCTACGCAGCAATGACTTTTTCCTTTTGAGGTATTTTGTGAAATGTGTGTAAAGACGGCCCATTTGGAATCAGCGCGGGTTAGAGATTTCTTCAGCTTGGAGCCGGGCGACTCCTGTTCTCCAGCCTCATTTGTAAACTTTTCCAGGATGGTGGTGCTGATGAAATAAGAATGTGTTTAAGGCGAACAAATGTGACCTGTGGCTATAAACAAGAACTTCATTCCGTTTTTCCACGTAATTTTCTTTTCTGCTTGGATATGTTTTCAAAACCCTTCTGTTATCCTGGCCACTTCTATGTAATTATGTATGACGATTCTGTAATAACCAAAAGAAGTCAGGTGCCTAATTGTAAAATCTTTCACAGAAAATGTCATATATGTTCTTTGGGTCATCTGCGTATCGGTCTTGTGTTTATGGGGGTGACCACAGAGAGAGGGATTGTTGGGTAGCCAGGAATTTCTTTTGGAATAATAAAGTGATAGAAGCACTTCTCGCCAGGTGGACACCCTACGCTTGGCCAAGGCAGGGCTTGTTGTCACCCGTCAGTTTTTCTCCCATTTTCCTTTTGCTTCCGTATCTGTCTAATGTCCTTTGCTGAGGTCGCCTTTCTTTAGAAATGTCCAAAAGATAGAAAATGACCTCGCCACCTTTCTCGTCCTGACTCCAAACCTCTTTTCTTCCGTCTTCATGTTCTTTCCTGCCCCCCGACGCAGTGTTCCAGAACAGCCCCGACACAGGTCTTGGCTCAGCCGAAGCCCCCGGACGCGGACAAGTGCCCCTGTTTTCCACCCTCTTGGGAAAGGAAATTAGAAAAACGCTTCTGTCAAATTGTGTCCTGAAAACAGTCATGATTCCATCTCTGTGAAGTTTTCTCGCACAAAGAAAATTTGCTGGTTGCAACAGACATATTTCGCTGTCTGCGAAGCCCCACGGGAATGTTTCTCTCGCCCCTGTTTTTCCTGTCATTAGTCGCGTTATGGGCTGGTTCAGAATGGGCTTGTGCACCGTGTTGTCAAGGAGGCTGGTTCGTACACCGCCGTGTGCTTGTGCCCGAGCACGTCTGGCTGTTTCTTTTTGTGTGGTGGTGGATCCATCATTTTAATAGCTATTGAAAATTATGATATTCTAATTTTAATACTTTTTATATTATTAACAACCTGGGGTATTTTCAAAGAAATGAACTTTTCATCAACAACTATTGTTACATCAAAGACTACTCCTATCAGGGAAAATATTAATTATTTCCCTTTATTTACCTGTTAGCAAATAATAAGTTGGTTCACTAGCATCCTCTAAAATTGAGCTATGAGCCCTGGCCAGTTTGGCTCAGTGGTTAGAGCATCAGCCCGTGAACCAGAGAGGCCCGGGTTCGGTTTCCGCTAAGGGCACGTACCTTGGTTGCAGTTTGTCCCCAGCTCCAGTTGAGGGCATGAGGGTGGCAACCACTCGATGTGTCTCTCTCACATCGATGTTTCTTTCTCTCTCTTCCACTCTCTCTCCCTCCGTCCTGCTCTATCTGCAGATAAAATGCAAAAATGTCTTCAGGTGAGGATAAAAATAAATAAATAAAATTGAGCCATAAGCCTGGTCAGTGTGGCTCAGCGGATTGAGCATCACCCCATGGATTGAGAGGTCCCGGTTCAATCCCAGGTCAGGGCACATGCCCGGGTTACAGGCTCAGTCCCTGGTGGGGGAAATGCAGGAGACAGCTGATTGATGTTGCTTTCTCACAGTGATATTTGTATCTCTCTTTCCCTTCCTTTCTCCCTAAAAATTTAATAAAAACATATCAAAAATGAATATAAAACAATACAATTAAGCTATGAGGGTTTATTTGGGGCAGGGGGGGATATAGTTATGAGTTCATAGATTTAAAAGTATTTGATGAGTCTCATTCCACCATAGTTAGTTTTACTTTTTGTTGTTGTTCAAGTGATTCCCCCACTGGCCAGTGAATGCACCTCCAAAGGCTCTGCAGTTTCTTATCATCTTCATCATCTACAGTCTTCTCATCATCCTATAGTCCCTGCAGTCTTCTCATCATCCTATAGTGTCTGCAGAGTCTGCTTATCATCCTATAGTGTCTGCAGAGTCTTCTCATCATCCTATAGTGTCTGCAGAGTCTGCTCATCATCCTATAGTGTCTGCAGTCTTCTCATCATCCTATAGTGTCTACAGTCTTCTCATCATCCTATAGAGTCTGCAGAGTCTTCTCACCATCCTATAGTGTCTGCAGTCTTCTCATCATCCTATAGTGTCTACAGTCTTCTCATCATCCTATAGTGTCTACAGTCTTCTCATCATCCTATAGTGTCTGAAGTCTTCTCATCATCCTATAGTGTATGCAGTCTTCTCATCATCCTATAGTGTCTGCAGAGTCTGCTCATCATCCTATAGTGTCTGCAGTCTTCTCATCATCCTATAGTGTCTACAGTCTTCTCATCATCCTATAGAGTCTGCAGAGTCTTCTCACCATCCTATAGTGTCTACAGTCTTCTCATCATCCTATAGTGTCTACAGTCTTCTCATCATCCTATAGTGTCTGCAGAGTCTTCTCCTCATCCTATCGTGTCTGCAGTCTTCTCATCATCCTATAGTGTCTGCAGTCTTCTCATCATCCTATAGTGTCTGCAGTCTTCTCATCATCCTATAGTGTCTACAGTCTTCTCATCATCCTATAGTGTCTACAGTCTTCTCATCATCCTATAGTGTCTACAGTCTTCTCATCATCCTATAGTGTCTCCAGTCTTCTCATCATCCTATAGTGTCTACAGTCTTCTCATCATCCTATAGTGTCTGCAGTCTTCTCATCATCCTATAGTGTCTACAGTCTTCTCATCATCCTATAGTGTCTGCAGTCTTCTCATCATCCTATAGTGTCTACAGTCTTATCATCCTATAGTGTCTGCAGAGTCTGCTCATCATCCTATAGTGTCTGCAGTCTTCTCATCATCCTATAGTGTCTACAGTCTTCTCATCATCCTATAGAGTCTGCAGAGTCTTCTCACCATCCTATAGTGTCTGCAGTCTTCTCATCATCCTATAGTGTCTGCAGAGTCTTCTCCTCATCCTATCGTGTCTGCAGTCTTCTCATCATCCTATAGTGTCTGCAGTCTTCTCATCATCCTATCGTGTCTGCAGTCTTCTCATCATCCTATAGTGTCTACAGTCTTCTCATCATCCTATAGTGTCTGCAGAGTCTTCTCATCATCCTATAGTGTCTACAGTCTTCTCATCATCCTATAGTGTCTGCAGAGTCTTCTCACCATCCTATAGTGTCTACAGTCTTCTCATCATCCTATAGTGTCTGCAGTCTTCTCATCATCCTATAGTGTCTGCAGAGTCTTCTCATCATCCTATAGTGTCTGCAGAGTCTTCTCATCATCCTATAGTGTCTACAGTCTTCTCATCATCCTATAGTGTCTACAGTCTTCTCATCATCCTATAGTGTCTACAGTCTTCTCATCATCCTATAGTGTCTACAGTCTTCTCATCATCCTATAGTGTCTGCAGTCTTCTCATCATCCTATAGTGTCTACAGTCTTATCATCCTATAGTGTCTGCAGAGTCTGCTCATCATCCTATAGTGTCTGCAGTCTTCTCATCATCCTATAGTGTCTGCAGTCTTCTCATCATCCTATAGTGTCTGCAGTCTTCTCATCATCCTATAGTGTCTGCAGAGTCTTCTCATCATCCTATAGTGTCTGCAGTCTTCTCATCATCCTATAGTTTCTGCAGAGTCTTCTCATCATCCTATAGTGTCTGCAGTCTTCTCATCATCCTATAGTGTCTGCAGACTCTGCTCATCATCCTTCATTGTCTGCAGAGTCTGCTCATCATCCTTCATTGTCTGCAGAGTCTGCTCATCATCCTATAGTGTCTGCAGAGTCTTCTCATCATCCTTCAGCATCTACACAGTCTGCTCATCATCCTTCAGCATCTGCAGAGTCTGCTCATCATCCTTCAGCATCTACAGAGTCTGCTCATCATCCTTCAGCATCTGCAGAGTCTTCTCCTCATCCTTCAGCATCTGCAGAGTCTGCTCATCATCCTTCAGCATCTACACAGTCTGCTCATCATCCTTCAGCATCTGCAGAGTCTGCTCATCATTCTTCATCATCTGCAGAGTCTTCTCCTCATCCTTTAGCATCTGCAGAGTCTGCTCATCATCCTTCAGCATCTACAGAGTCTGCTCATCATCCTTCAGCATCTTCAGAGTCTTCTTTTTTTTATCCTCACCTGAGGACATTTTTCCATTTTTTGTTCAGATAGAACTGGAGGAAAAAGAAAGAGAGAGAGAAACATCGATGTGAAAGGGACACATCGAGTGGTTGCCACCCACATGACCCAACCAGGGCTGGGGACAAACTGCAACCGAGGTACGTGCCTTTAGTGGGAACCAGACCTGGGTCTCTCTGGACCACAGACTGATGCCCTAACTGCTGAGCCAAACCGGCCAGGGCTGCAGAGTCTTCTCATTGTGCCTTCAGGGTCTGGAGTCTGCTCATCACCCTTCAGCCGTCTTTGGGGTTGCTTGATTACTTCCTGCTGCGACGAGGTGTTTTATGTTAACCTTGCAGACTTCCTGCAGTCCAAATCCAAGATCCGTATCTAAATGTCAGCTTATTTAAGAGAAAGTGGCCTCTCCACTTGAACTTTGACTAAAAATGAAAACAAATCAAAGTATATAAACTGGCCCTAATTCTGCTCATTGTTAAAATGAACCATTCCAGCTTTTCTGTTAGAAAACAAAAACCGTAGTTTGAAATGTTCCAAATGTACAATAGAAAATCTTGACTCTTTGTTCTGATGTAAGGGTTTTGGTTTCTGACCTACCACCACCCCCCCTCTGACCTTTGAGAAATCAGATCACCACAGAGCAGGGAGGAACCAGGGAGCCTCTTGTACGAGGTTTTATCATTTGCTTTTTAAAAGTAGAATATATATTTTTAAGTAAATTTTTCTATGGAGTCCTGGCTTATAACCAGACACAATTAAGGTTGCTTTGGTTTCAAAGGCCAGTGCAGACCCAGGGTGCCACGCAGCCCCATGTGAAGTGCTGGGTGCCACTGTAGGGGTCTCGCTGCTCTGGGCAACGTGGGATTCCATGGAGGTGACGGGAAGCCTCCGTGGCTTGTCCAGGAGCAAGAGAACTCTGGGTGAGTGATGTCTGGGGCCGCATCCAAGGCTGTTTCTATGGCTAGCCGGTTGGTAGGTCACCTCTACCTGTGTATCTCAAAGGCACCCTCTTCATCTTAGCGCTCAATGTGCGCACACTTCTTTCCTCGGGGGGTTTTGAGATGCTACAATCAGCTAATGAATGAGAAATATCGGAAAGATAAAGATAATCCAACGTACCAGCATCTCTTTTGTAGCTCCCACACAAGTCCTAAAACACCAGCTTACCTATTCTTGATGAGGAGCTAAGACTACACACCGCACGACTACCCAGGAGTGACTGTCAGCCAGGTGATGACGCACAACTAATGCAATTACATTTATGACATTTGATAAGAATGGATGCCACATACTGTCCACAAAACAGCTTACAGTTGACTTTTCAAATGTAAACTGAAGAGTCTAGCTCTCAAAAAAACTCAGCCCTTGGGCCTTATAAGTCATGTAAGACACATTAACAGACTGTGGTTGAGCAGGACGTTAAGAAACTTGCTTGTCTCAAATCCTCTTCCTTTTCCATTGTGTTATGAGTTTGTCCAGATCACAGATCAATGGAAGGAGAAGCTTATCAACAAAGAACTCTGATGTTGGGTGCAATGCTGAGCTTCATACCAGCACTCTCTCAACAGGATTCTCTCTCGGATAATTGTCTACTCTTCTCTCTCCTCCTTGTACCTGCCGCCACAAATTCCACACACCTAGTTAGGCAGCATTTTGGAAATTAAAACAATATATGGCACGTCACTTACCTAGAATGACAAATGTTAGGAACAGAATTTATTTTAGAGTTACATGAAAGAAGTTTCCAAATATTATATCCACAAATATAAAGTTCTGTCATAGTTTTTCCTGATGATGTTTATTTTATTTGAGTGTACAGTGAAATGTCAAAATTATCTCTCAGTCATTCTGAGAGTTTAAAATAAATCCTAATGCAACCAAGGTACCAAATGCTTGTCCCACATAAAATCACAGGAACAGAATTTTACTGGGTACCTTGGCAAAGCACTTTCTTGCCTCTAAGTAGCTTTTCTGAAGATAGAATACAGTTTTCTTAATAAGAACTGTCATTTAATAAAATTTCCTCAGGGCATGGGGAAGAATTATGTGCCTTGGCAGAAGGTATAGATTTAGTAATGGAAAAACCTAATATTTATAAATCCTAAAATCATTATATATACTACTTAAACATGGTGATAGAAAGAATATCTCAGAGTAAAGTCAGCTGTATAGTTAACTTTAAAATATCATGGTCATGATGAATTTTTTAAGCCCATGATTTACCAAAACTATATTCCAATACATTTATCAACATAGTGGATAACAGCTTACTCCATTTCTAATTTGGCGTATGTATTTATTTCAACCTACCGGTAAAGTCCAATGTGGGCTTTGAGAAGCAGTAAGTAGAAAGATTCTGAAGGAGAGAAAAAGAGACAAGGAAATTCACCGAGCGCCTTACTGTGGTCACACCGCACTTGGCCGTTCATAGTCTTGACATACTTTAGTACCGGAAACAATCCTAAAGCACAAGACTATCATTCCCATTTTGCAGAGGAGAACAACCCAGTCTCAGAAAGATGAATAACTTGTCCAATGTCATACAGCCAGGAAGCGATCACAGATCTTTCGGACCCTAAATCCCATGTCCCTTCCGTCACCCTGCCGCCAGCCTCCCAGGGGAGGGATAAGAACGAGAAGGGAATTCTGGGAGAGAGAAAATCAACGAAGCCTCTCTTACAAGTATGCCTATGCCCAGCCTCTTCTGTTCTAACCATTCCTCCATCCATTCGATGAATGATGCATTGCTGACCACCCACCTACCGCATGCAACCTGTATCTTGAATCCAACCGTTTCCCGGTCCTGGGAATCGAGGGAGGAATAAAACTGGCAGAGCCCTGCTCCCAGGTAGTTCATATTTTCTAGTGGAGAGAAGCAGATGATGAACAAGTGAAATAGATGAGAGACGATGAGTAGGTGGTGGCCAGGAGTGACTGATACAAAGTAAACCGAGCAAAGCTGAGGCAGGTTTTCAGAGAGAGAGTATAGACTATACTAACCACCAAGTATAAAGAGAATCCACTAAACGGAGTGAATGTGAGGGATGGGAAGCAAGCGGGGGCTGCGTTCAGAAATACAGGGGAACGGCCACGGGACGGAGGTGGGGAAGTGAGTAGGTAGTAGCTGGTAAGCCAGAGTCAAGTCTTTGATTTTCATGCTGAGATGGGAA
This sequence comes from Molossus molossus, assembly GCF_014108415.1. Lineage (NCBI taxonomy): Eukaryota > Metazoa > Chordata > Mammalia > Chiroptera > Molossidae > Molossus > Molossus molossus. Next base: position 5,972,930 of record NW_023425366.1, on the reverse strand, counting down.
GCCAGTCAATTTTTTTAAGCCAAAGAAGAACATGATATTTTTTAAAAATATATTTTTATTGATTTTAGAGAGAGAGGAAGGGAGAGGGAGAGATATAAACACTGATCGGCTGCCTCCTGCACACCCCCAGCTGGGGATGGAGCCTGCATCCCGGGCGTGCGCTCTGACCGGGAATCAAACCAGCCACACTGGTGCAGGGGATGGTGCCCAACCAACTGAGCCGCCCTGGCTGGGCGAGTGGCGTGATGTTTTTCAAAGAATGTCTCCTGCTGCTTCCTTTGGACTTGAGACATAGATGGCAGGGATGGAGCATGCAACTGGTTAGCAAGCGAAAACAAAAATGCAGCCACAAAATGACAGCAGTTTTCCCCAGAGTGATGTTGGCAGAGGTGAAAAGAAATGACAGAGTCTAGAAAGTTGCTTTGAGTGCAGATCAACAGAATTCGGGGGTGTGGGTGTAAGGGAGAGAGGAGGCAAGGGCGATCTCCAGGTCTCCCCACTGTACAACGGGAAAATGAGGTTGTTAATTACTGAGATAACATATTCCCAGAACAGGAGTTCGGGGAGGGGATAGGGAGGAAGAGGGCAGGAGCCAGGTAATTTTGTTGCTAATTATTCGTGATGTGGTTTTGCATTTGTTTAGAAAAACTACTTGATGATCACAGAATTAATGAGTACAATTACCTCATTGTGCTCTTCTCCTCTTCCATTTTGTACCTAATTCTATCCCTCCATCCTCCAGTCTTCCTTTCTTGTCTCTCTCTGCTTGTCTCCCTCTCTCCTTGCTTCCTGCTCTCCTTTCCTCCTTCCTGTCTTCCTCCTTTTCCTTCAGTCTATCTATGCAACTTCCCTCCCTTTGCAGACATCGCTGTGGCCATGACGGGGGAGGACGGAGGGTTAGGTCAGCATTCGGGCACGATGTCACTATCGGGAGAATAGCTGGGAGGCTCCCTCAGCATAAGAACAGGAGTAGAGGCGTTTGGGGGAGCTTTCCTGCATCTTTTTTAACAAATTCAGCTAATAGTCTTGCTCTTGTTAGATAGAGAGTAGGAATGTCAAAGACAATTTCAAAGCTTCTTATCACCTGTTTCCATGTATATACCACCTCACTTGTTTAGTATACGCAGCTGCCTGAATTCCAAAGCTAAGTAGGTAGGAGCTACTTTCGGAAAGAATCAAGAGTGTTGCAGATTCAGTTCTTCTGATTCTTTTCTACGTGCCATACTCCTAATTATTAACGCTGAAAATTAATGTATCTATTATTAGCATGAAAATGATAACTATGGGGTGTTTTTCTCAATAGACATTTTCATGCTACTTTTTGAATCTTTTTTGGAAACTGTTAGTTTGCTATGCTATATTGCTACACTTATATTGTTCCCTAAATTTAAAAATGTCAAAAAAAAAAAAAAAAAAAAAGCGAACAAAGCTAAAAATAACGGGTCTCATGGAAACACATAAAAGTGGAGTCTTTAAAAAAAAATTTTTTTTTTAATGTGAGATGCAGACTAGAAATCTCATTGGGATCAGTTGATCCCCCAAGGTCAGGGCAGCGCTGGCTCCCCCCCAGACTCGCCCCTGGCCTTTGAGCCCTGTGGGTGTCGGGGGTGTCCGGGCTCTGACTCCAGCTGTTGCAGACGGGGCGGGAATAGCAGAAACCACACCTCTCTAATGACGTGCATCCGCCCGCCAGCTTTGGGGTGCCTTCTGACACTCTAGCAAGGGGGCCACCGAATAATCACAGGGAAAATGCTAATCTGGACGCTGCCAGAGTGCCCCTCATTCTAGCTGCCGGGTGGCCTCTGCAATCTCCTCTGGTATTGACAGCCTGCCTGCTGCTGTGGCTGGCAAAGCCAAGGTCAAGGCCAAGCGAAGTCAGCAAGCTGTCAACCCCGCGTGGACAGACAGGTCCCACCCTCTGAAGACGATGGGGAAGGCTCCGTAATGGGCAGGAGCGTGGGGCGGAAGCTATGGGTCTTGCCATTAGCGGAAATCTATGCGCTCCCTCTCTCCGAGTGCTCCCAGGAGAGCAGAGAAGCCAGTACTCCACGAGAGGGCAGCGGTTTATGGTCTGACTCCTCTCGCCAACCCTCTCCGGGGCCTTTTTCTTTTTTTTTTACACTTTACAGTCTCTTTATTTTTATCACCCACTCTTTATGGGATATACCGGAAGAGTAATGAAGCTAACGTCAGAGTTGCCTGAGTAGTGGTTATGGACGGAGCAGTTCTGAAACCGGCTCCGATGTGTCCTAGGACTGAGCAAAGGGGTTCATGTCGCTGGGAGCCAGGGATTCCACTGTGGAAGAAAGGGGGAAAGCAAAACCCTCCAGGAACGGGAGAGAAGAGCAGGTTTCTGTGCAAGCTCCTGATTTCTAAAATTCCTGTGTGTACTGTGCACGTGTGTGTGCACATGATATGCATGGCAGCACACATGTCTGTGAGCATGTATATGTGTAAGTGTGTGTGTGTATTTTCCTAGCCCTGGTTGCTGAAAGGGCCTAGAAGTAAATGTATCACAATACAAATAAGCGCACAGTGACCAGAAACTATATCGCTAACATCATTCCCCACTAACAGGCCTGAGCAAGACTGGCCCGGGACATCCTGTTACAGCAGGGAGCGAGGAAGTGTTCACGGGACGGGGTGGGCCTGTCACAAGGGCATGGATGCCCCAAGAAATGGTCCCGCTGGCAAAACATGGGTCGCTTTGAGCATCAAAATAATTAAAGACAATAATAAACTATGCATTTAAAAAGGGTAGTTCAGCAGACAGATCAATGGGAGGCTGGAGAGGAAACCGACTTACAGGGGACCACTGCGTACGGACTGACAAGCCATTGTTCTGCAGTCATCATTGTCAACACTGTCGCAGGGGAGAATCATCAATATTTGAGCCCCAAATCCACAGGGAAATTCCCATGACCAGTAGAATATTTGCACGATCTTTAAGGTCTCCCTACAGAGCTGCAAAGAAAGTGTAGTCACCACAGCGTGGAGAAATCATACACTCCCTCCACCAAAGCTGGGGTCACTGCTGAGGGACAGGGACCCCTGGTCCGCTGCAGGATGTGAGTCCCTGCAGTCTGCACCCAGAGCTCTGTAAACAGGAGACAGACAAGCCGACATGGTGAAAAGGGGTGACTCTGAATTACGGACATGTAGGTGTTCCTCCTCCCACTTATTCTTACAACATTTCTATAAGTCTGAAATTTAATATTAAGGTTGGCATTACTATTTAATTTGTTTTTAATTTTTATTTTAGTCAATTAATTAACTATTTTAAATTATGATAATATGTGTGGGTTTTTGCATATATAATATATTACATCCATAGACATATATATTATATTACATATGTGTGTGTATCTAGCTATCTATGATACATATATATGTACAAATACATTGTTTTTGGATCATTTATCCAAATTGTCAAAAGCAATATTGATATAACAGCATAATAAAGAACATGTTAAATTCAAGTTTTTAATAGTATCAAGTAAAACTCTCTAAAATTTGATCATTTTATTGAGGTAGAATGTGTTTACTTCTAAAGTAGGAAAGACATAACATGATTATAAGCCATAGAAAACAATTCAGAGGTGATGAAAGATTTTAAGAGCAATAGAAAATGAAAGATATTCCATAGATAACTTTAAATGTAACTGGCAAGGGGGTACTCTTTCTTTACCGGGGAGCTTCATAAAGCTTATATTATAAAGTCATAACATAAACACAAATGGTGCCCTGGCTGGTTTGGCTCAGTGGTTAGAGCATTGGCCCGCGGACCAAAGAGTCACAGGTTTGATTCCGGTCAAGGGGGTACACTTCAGTTGTGGTCTGGTCCCTGGCCCTGGTCAGGGTCGTGCGGGAGGCAGGCAGTCGAGGTCTCTCTCTCTCTCTCTCTCTCTCTCTCCCTCCCCCCCCACTCTATCTGAAAATAAAAGGAACACATATCTTAGGGTGAGGATTATAAAACACACACACACACACACACACACACACACACACACACACACACAATGCTGTTCCTTAGATAATAAGAAAAAGACAACTTTGTCTTATGTCAAATGGCATAAAACATCAGTGCCGTAACAAGGTCCCTTGAAGTGAACATGAGAATGTGAAAAGGTGAATCTGTTTCTTGTTTCAATGGATAAAAATGTTCCCGAGAGCCTGCTCATGCTGAGATGCTTGAATAGGATCAAAGACCTTGCAGGGGGCGGGGTGTAGAACATTTAGCTTATCTTCGAAGTAAAGCAAAGTAGCTTAAGAAGAATATGGGCAATACTTATAATTAATGGATTCTCATGCTTTCTATGCATAAGAATCTCAGACTTTGTAAAATAATGCATATTTCATGGGATCACGTTCAGGCATTTTGACTCATTATTTCTGGTACTGATTGTGGGTAAAATCACTTTGAGAAACACTTATCTAAACAGACATGGTTGGCACATCGTAATACTGGACCAATGGCTACCAAATGAAGTAGGCATACTCCAATAATTTGTCAAGTTTTTCACTATATTTGTCTTTCGTCTTACATCTCCACTCTTCATGGTTTATTAATACACACATGTGTGGATTCCGTTGAGAATGGAACCCTAGTGGTTGGTGGTGGGAGTTAAAAATGTGGTCCCTTGTATATTTGGATCTCATCTATATAATGCTTAAAAATATACAGTGTTTTGCTATTTCAGGACAAATAATAACCATATAAATTGGTTACTCGAGTAAGTAACTTTTAAAATAGTTTGATTTGGATTTGCTATTTTAAAATAAAACTAAAATTTTTCAATTATTTTGCATTTAACGAGATAGTACAAAAATGTGCTTGAGATTTGAATAATGAGTGAATCAAATATTTACTTGTCTTTGTTTATTGAAGAATACTTTTTCTGACTAAGTTTTACAGCATCACAAATATACCGCCTTAACATCACATTTGACTTTCCTGGCTAAAGTACCTCTCGGAAAATCATATTTTGGTTCACAGTAAAGATTCATCAGCATTTCAATCTTTGACTAAATTCTTTGATAGTCAAAATGTTCTCTTTGAAGAAACCTACTGTTCTTGCATACAACTGTGTCCAAAAATTTACCTGATCTCAACACACACACACACACACACACTCACACACACACACGGAAGCACTTTGTTTTCTTTGTGCACTCTAAGAACCAGTGATAGTTTTCGCACGTGTGTCTCTTCTGTCTCCATCATACCTGTCCCGGGTCATCACTTGGCTTCGGATTCCAGCCGCGTCCAGCGTCACCTTGTTGGTTTCAGCATCTTCCTGTGTCGCCAGCTTCCCGTGTGGCCGAATTGCTCGGCGCTGTCCTGCTGCAGACATCCGGAATTCCCCAAGCACCCGCCATGCACACCCGGGAGAGGGAGAGAAGGGGTATTCGAATTCAATTGTTTAGTTTTGCAAATGGTCTGCTCACGAATGAATGATGTTGTCTTGTGATTATTTCACTTCTCAATTTGCCCTGTGAGCGTGGGGACGCTGAAGATGAATTTGGGGAATTAGGACCGCCGGGGTCGGGTGGTGGCAAGCACGCTCCACCTCGCTGTCCTCCCGACGTGGGTCCTCTCCCAGGACTCTGAGACCCAACCGCGACGGCAGAGCTCACGTGGGGGGGCGGGCACTGGGTCACCCTGGAGCAGAGCTGCACCCACAGAACTGGGCTGAGAGCGTTGTGCTGAAGTGACCGCGCAGCCTCGGGAAGCCCCTTTCTAGCTCTAGCCTCATGCAAAGGGGCCGAATAAGGTCTCTCAAAAATAAAGGACAGAGTGACATCAAATCACCAACTTACATATCGTTACAGTTCATCTCCGAAGAAGCAGCTGCGGCAGATCAATGTTCCCTGTGAGGACTCATGGACTGATTAAGTCAGTCAAGGAACAATGGATACATCTTTTCTACGTGCCCAACATCTCGTGTGCTACCACAGGTGGTCAGGAGAGTCCAGAGATTCACAGAGCGAGGAGGAAGTACTGCGTACCTGGTTTCGACCTCCGTAAGCTCGGAGGAATTCTCGTCCTCTTCAGTAGATACTTCATTTACAGGGAAAATAAAGTTTAAATAAATGCTTTCTCATAAAAAAATCCAAGTTGGAGTGTTTCAACATGCCTTTAATAAGTCCTGTGTTTAACCGAAATCAGTGTTCTGTGCAGGTCACACCAATGAACAGCTATGGAGACATCTCCGCGGTTTAACTGTCCCGTGGGAGAGAAAAACACAGTCCGACACGACTCCAGTGGGAGCTGGGGATGAGCATTTGAATTGCACAGGCCCAGGACCAGCCAAATCGGCCTGTAATTATGAAATCAAGCGTCCACGTGTAGCCCTGCGTCCCACCAGCACGACACAGAAACCACGTACACAAAACCTCAGACAGTGTGATGTGTTACATTCTGCAAGCAGCTCCGGTATAACAGCCCCCCGGTCACCTCCCACATGTCACATGAAGAGGTTCTAAAAGAAGCAAATAAAATTACAGTTTACAAAGTGCACCACAGCCACGAGAAAATGTTTTGATTCTAAGTTCTGAGGCCTTTTCATCCGAACAAACGCTTCCTTGTTTGGCTGTGCTTAGAACCTTCAGAGCTTCGCAGAAGCTACACATTGAAAGCTGTTTCTCACCCCAGGGCTACTCTCCAGTTTGCGATGGATCGTTTCTCAGTGTCGCTCAGAGTGCGTGTGCATCTGGATGAGGCAGCAGAACCACGCTACTCCATTCCTGTTGAAAACGTGTACGTGATTGCATGAAATTGTCCGTGGAACTCCTCGGGTATGACCTACTTAATATTATTAATCATTCCCTTGTTAACAGTTATGTGCACCACAATTATTTAAAGGACCAGAGGATATTGCAATGAAAGAGGCAGGTTGATAACTGTTGTTGGGGAGGGTTGGGGGCTGGGGATGGGGTGTGGAGGGATGTAGCAAAAAGGAAAAAAAAGGAAGAACTCACGGACACAAACAACAGTGTGGTGGTTGCCAGGGGAAGGGGCAGTTGGGGGAGGTGGAGGAGGATATAGGGGGGTACATGGTGCTGGAAGGAGACTTGACTTGGGTGGGGTGGTGAGCACACGGTACAGTGTACAGGTGATGTGTCGTGGAATTGCGTACCTAAAACCTGTATAATTTTGCTAACCAGTGTCACCCCGATGAATTCAATAAAAACATAAATAAATAAATAAGAATACACTGGTGTCTGCCTTGGAAGGTCACGGTCTAGTATGGAGACTAAGTCAGAATAAGGCAGGTGATCGATTGTGAGCAAAGCAGAATGTTTCTCGCAGAAATACAATCACAAGGGGAAAAATTGTACCATTACATCCACACACAAAAATTGTCTTTGTGAAAGGACAATACCAAGGTTCCCTGAACTTGATTTCTCTCTCAACTGGCCAGAGCTGGGTGGTCCCGCCATGCCAGGTACATTGGCCTGTGGTGTGACCTCAGGGCCAGATTTGTAGTTCACATAAGATTTGGGGGTGGAGGTGATGCCGGGGAGAGGCGGGCAGTGATTTCACAGTACGGTTTTTGTTTTTTTCTCCTATTGACAGTCAATTTAGAGTGAATTAGAAACTACAAAGCCAATCACTGCGGAGTCTCACCAGCAACCTCCCTGGCTGATGTGAGCTCTGGAAGAGAGACACTTGGAGAGATCTCTGTCCCACCCTGCTGGGCAGCGAGCTTGGTGTCCGCTGCGTGACAGTCCTCTTTGGGCCAAAGGTTTACTTGGTTCTCCACTAACCTCAAAAAGAGCCCCCAAACCTCAGTAGCTCATTTATATCTAGCACTTACAAAGTGTATGCCTGGCATTAATTGCTTTACAAACATAGACCTCACCCACCCTCAACTCCCACATTAGAAATCACCTACGACTAGTTGACACCCATTTAGAAAACAGTTTGGCTAATGGAATCTCCACCCCATTTATGGAATCCGTAAGTGATTTTTGACAATCCTATATAATAACACCTTGCTTAGACTTGGATTGCAATACGTTTGATTTTTCTAACATCAACTGTCATCAGCTGAAGACAGAGATTTCGCCAAAACCAAAATATTTGTCCTGTAAAATGCACGATGTCTCATTGGAAAGAGAACCCATCGTGTGATTGAAAAGCACTCAATTTGGAATCCAAAGATGTACAGTTCCAACGCCGGTGCCCTGTTCCACTAGCTCCTGTGGGCGTTATCTGTAACACGACTCACAGTCGGTGATGGCCACCTTTCTGCAGGAGGTTCACCACAGCGCACAGAGAAAGGCTTTCACAGATTTTATATACTCATTAACCGTATTTTGGGTTACGTTGTGCTAATTTATATATTTTTCTTACCATACTCTTCTTATAGTGAAGAACCATCGTCCGCATCCTTGAATCTGCCCATTGGAGCCAGCATTTGCCTTACCCTCGATGGGAACTCAGTGAACATGCAGAAGTTTTGTATTGTTCGGGTTCAGCCTCTCAAAAAAACCGAAGTTAGCATGTGTGTTAACATGCCATCTTTAAGTCAAAATTTAACATGCGTAATATTGAGAAATACGTTTAGAGCTTTCGAAATATGATCATTATTACACCTGTTACTATGTTTCGGCTCCATCCACATTCTCTCAGTATCGGCACCTACAATGGTCCAGTCTGTGCTGTTCAAATAAAGTCTGATTATCCAAAAAGAGAATTCAATGAATAACTTGTATGGTTGAAGAATATATTTTACCAACTAAGCAACTATTATCTGTTTATGATTAAACTTAGATTCACTTAAGGAAAGAACCTTTTTTATATAGATATTGATACACAGAGATGGTCTGCCTCTTTTTTGGGGCACCTAAGACAAGTTTTGGAACATTTGCTAACAATTTGGGCTGTGATGAAAAATCATGAGAGATCAACACGTAGCTGAGCTGAGCCGCTCAGCCTGGGGTGGGGGGGGCGTGTGCATGTGCGTGTGTGTGCGTGTGTCTGTGTGGCATGGTGACATGAAAAAATTATAGCTTTGTCTGGGAAAAACAGGGAAAAGTGACTGCTTTTGTTCAAGTCTCACTGTCTCAAATCTTCCATCTAAGGCATAGCTCTTTGATTTGCCTGGAATTTCGGAGTCAGAAACGTACAAGCTGTGCTTTCTGACTGTGTGGGCATGTGACTGGGTCAGCCTCCCTCACGGGCTCAGGCGTGTCCTGTCACCCCCAAGGCCGCCCATACCCTGCCCTGTCATGTCAGGTCCCCAACACCATTTAGGCTCCTGTGGCTGGGAAATCCCTGCCTCTTCAGAGTCCAGATCCCAAAAGCCTGCACCCAAGGGACAGTGCGGATGACGGTAAAGAAGCTGAGGGGAAGTAGTCTGGGCCAAGGAAAATGGCTTGACGTATAACCTGCACGTGTGGAGCTACGTCTGTGAGCCTCTTGCCCCGGGCTCTGCAAAGGTTGGGAGAAGACCTGCAGCTTGATGTATAACCTGCACGTGTGGAGCTACGTCTGTGAGCCTCTTGCCCCGGGCTCTGCAAAGGTTGGGAGAAGACCTGCAGCTTCCCACAGCATCTCCCGCTTCTCCGTCCGAGAGGACACGTGTCTCACACCGCTGTTCCTCAGAGACGTCGGTGTTGCCAAACGCTGGGGAAAGAACATCAATCCATGGAGAAGCTGCCAAAAACTGTGCTAAGCTAAATGAATGCCCCTAAACCAAAGTAGACCTGACAAATGTAGTTTCTTTTTTTTAATCCTCACCTGAGGACATTTTTCCATTTTTTGTTCAGACAGAGTGGGAGGGAGAGAGAGGAAGAGAGAGAGAGAGAAACATCGACGTGAAAGGGACACATCGAGTGGCTGCCACTCGCAAGACCAACCAGGGCCGGGGACAAACCGCAACCAAGGCATGCGCCTTAGTGGGAACTGAACCCGGGTCTTTCTGGACTGCAGGCCGATGCTCTAACCACGAAGCAAACTGGTCAGGGCCAAATGCAATTTCATTATAAACATGGGTATTTACAGGTTCTTAGCAACTGATTTCTTTAACTCTATTGTTAGATGAAAAATTTGAAGTCAAGCGTGAGTGTCCCCTGTTCATTTTTTTTTTAACACCTGCACCGTGGGCCAGGTGCTAAGAGGGTTATGAAAGCAAAATAGGAAGGTATCAGGTGAACGGGATCCCAGCTCAGTGGCAATGGTCATTCGAACAAGTGATGCCCTCTGGAGGCAGGAGAGGGAGCCCTGGGAACGTGCAGGGAAGAATATTGAACGAGGACTGGAGGGCACATCCCATCCCCCCATCCCGGAGGTGGGGACGGTGAGCGCAGGTGAAGGAGCAGAGGCTGGGATGGCAGAGCGGCGGCCAGACCAGGCAGGCTCTGTGCCCACGCCAGGGATTTCGCCTTTGTACTGAGGGCAATGGGCGCAAATGGAGGGCTGACTCCCGGAGGCCGAGGGCTACTGCCCGTGGTGGATGTCTGGCGAGACAGGGGGAGGCCAGAGCGAGCAGGGAGACCAGGTGAAACCCGCACAGTGAGGGCCACCTGGTGACTGTCACCCCTTCTGCACACTCGACTTCCTCCTGTGGGAGCGGACGTGCTTTGAAAATCATAACTCTTTACTGTCCTTACATTTGTTTTATCTATGTGATATCTTCCCTGTCGGACATGATGAGATATTATTTTCCCTCCTCTTTTCTTCCTTTTATTCCTAGTGGGGAAAGCAAATCTGTTAAGATGGTGTAAAAACACAGTGTTTTCCGCTGTTATCGTTATTGGATAAAATGCAGCGAAACTAACATATTCAACTGAATGTATCAATAGTAGTTTTTTATTCTCCAGAGTATCCTTTGATAATAAACCTCTCTCGGTTACACAAATTGAGCACTCTGTGTGCAGCTACATAAGTGTATTTTATATACTGCTATATGCATATATTACACCATAGAGCTTCGTAAAAATATACATCACAAAGATTTTCTAAGCCCTGACCAGAGACGCGGTAAAGCCCCGTCCCTGCGCTCCAGTCTGCGCCCTGCAGGGGGCGCTGCACTCCAGCCTCACAGTGGCGGCCTCCCTCCAAACCGCTGCCAGCGCGGGGCACCTGCTGGGGAGCTGCAGCCCTCCCTGGAACCACACTCGGCAGGATTTTTGAGGTTCTGAGGCGGCCCCCAGAGAGATCGGGGAAAGGCCCAGGTCCCGGAGAAGGCCGAGCCAGCGAGATTGGAGGAGAAGAGAGAGTGAAAAGTGACCCCCAAGAGAAAAGTGCAGGAATATTCTGCTCCGCCTTCCAGGTTCTATATATTTCTTTTCTTTTATTTAATGTTTAATGCTGCCGTTACTGCAGGTGTCCCCCCTTTTTCTCCCCTTTGCCCATCGCCACTTACCCCCACCCCCTCCCTTGGACCTCACCAAACTGTTGTCCGTGTCCATGGGTTGTGCATATATGTCCTTAGCTCATCCCTTCCCTTCTCCACCCAGTCACCCCACTCGCTACCCTCGGACCCAGCCAGTCTGTTTCACGCGTCCATGCTCTGGTTCCAGCTGGTTCTTCGGTTTGTTTTGTTCCTTAGATTCCACGTATGAGTGAGATCATATGGTATTTGTCTTTCTCTGACTGACTTATTTTGCCTAGCGTAATACTCTCCAGGTCCTACCAGGCTGTTTCAAAGGGTGAGAGTTTCTTCATTTATACAGCTGCATAGTATTTCATTGTGTAAATGCACCACAGTTGTTTTATCCGCTCCTCTGCTGATGGGCACTCGGGCTGTTTCCAGATGTTGGCTATTTTAAATAATGCTACTATAAACATAGGGATGCATATATTCTTTCTGATTGGTGTTTTGGGATTCTTAGGATATGTTCTCAGAAGTAGGATTCTTTCCCCCCCCCTTTTTTGTTCTGATTGAGTGGTAGGGAGAGAGGAGAGAGAGAGAGAGAGAGAGAGAGAGAGAGAGAGAGAGAGAGAGAGAGAAACATTGCCGGGACAAACCACAACCGAGGTATATGCCCTTAGCAGGAACCGAACCCGTGTCTCCTTGGACTGCAGGCCGATGCTCCAACTGCTGAGCCAAACCGGCCAGGGCTCAGAAGTAGGATTCTGACTGGCTAATCATGACATTGATTTCTTCCTGTATTATATTATAGCTAATACCTTTTAGATACTGAGAGCATTACTCAGATGTTTTTCCCCTAACTACTTCTATCTCTATGCATCTCTATAGATCCATGTCTCCACATATATCCATCTTCATGTGTATATTCTATATCTCAGTATGTACATAGATGAGAACATGTCTATCATCTATCTGTGTATATCTATCATAGCCATGAGGTATAGCTCTCTCTCTCTGTGAAGTCCTCGTTGGAGTACTTTACTTAGAATGCAGAGGTAACAAGAATCGCTCAGCACGCTCTGAGAACAGCTTCTTAGGAGTGGGGCAAAGGCACAGCCAGCTCTCCGTTCAGAGCATTTGCTTGTATCGTCATCACTTCTATGTTAATTTTCCTCTATTGACTTGAGCACGAATAGAGATGTGCAGTGGATGTTTAATTTGGAAAGTGTCCCAAATACACATGAAAAAATTAGAGCATTTCATAATGGCTTCAAAGCAGGCAAAAGGACTGAGATTTCCTGTTGTTACCAGCACAGACTAAGTGCAATTCTCAGTGAAGCAGGAAGAACGCACACAGTTCTTTGGAGCTGGTCATCGTTTCTCCTTGTTCCCAGTCACCCAACAGTTTCCTCTTGAGCCAGAAAGCGTCATCAACACGCACGCAGATTGGCTTTGCCTTAAAGATGCCCTGCTCTGCGGAAGGAGTTAAAATCTCATGGCGCCGAGTCAACCTGCTGGGTTTCCCATAAGGCTTCTCAGTGTTTGCTGCTTCTCATAAATGGCACTGCATCGTCTCCTGGGTCCACTTTGCTCTCAGCTCCCCGCCCCAGACGATCTCTCCAGCCTCAAATTTATCACATCAATAGGCAATAAAAAGTCAAGGAGGAGAAACATTACTTATACAGGTATATTTTTGAAAGGTATTTCCTAAGGAAGCTCATAGCTGTATCTACATAGTTGGAATTTTATTTTACTTACTTTAAAAATTATAAATTCTATTAAATTTTTAAAAACTATGAAAAAATATTGTCAATATCCCTGACTCCATCATTCAGCTTTATCTAATCTTAAAATGAAGACATATTTGCTTATATGTTGTTTGTAGTGTTGTTTGTAGCAGACAGACTTTAGGGCCCAGAATACAGGCCTCCTCAGACACACCGCCTCCTCCTCCCCACTCACCACCACAGTGTTGTTGATACTTAGCATTCTCTTGCAAATTTTTATGGTTGGCTCAATCTCTGTGCATCCCATAAAGAATATACACTATGGTTTTACCAGAGAGTAATATTGTTTGCTATAATAACATTGTAATACTGTAATATTGCATATTACAGAATTTTTTGATAATGGGAAATGAGACATACATAATAATGTCAACAATAAAAATAAAGTAAAAAGACTGTCTATAATACATATGTACATATATACATATACAATGTCTAGATATATATTAAAAATGTTTTCCTCCTCCCTGATTTCTTTTTCTTGTTTTGAGAATTGGCTTCCCGGGGTATTGTTTTTTCCTTTTTGTTCCAGTTACACCTGACTGGTGACAGAATGTGTGCCTGTCTGGATCCACAGGCACCGGAATGACGTAGAGGTCCGCCCTCCAGGTGTGGGGGGAAATGCATCCTCCCAGAGCTGGTGTGTGCTCAGGTCCTCTGCCGTCTGAGCAGGGACAGAAGCAGCAGGAGCCAGGGCTCACAGCTCACACACACATTCCTCGGCGATGACCAGCCAGCTCAGGAGGATGACTGACCGTCTCCACCCGCCAGGACACCAAGCCCGCCAGGGCTCTGCAGCCAACACCTGTTTTCATCACATGAAGCCAAATAAATTATTCAACACTGTCTGGGCCACATACATATTCATTGCATTCTGAGTAGTCTGTGTGGAAAATAAATAAGAACCGGTTTATCAAACGAACTTTGGGTTAGAGGGCAACGTCAAAGCACCTACTAAATTATCTGAACCGAAATCTTGAACTGTTACTGCTACATCCTATTTACCCAGGTCTTGAAGACAAGGAAGAAATATATTCCGAACTGGAGCCCCCGCATTTGGCTATGTAGACAAACGAAGACAGTAATTATTTGGATGAAAGTGATCAATTGCATCATGACAGGGTTCGAGGAGGTATCAGTCATGGAAGACTTGAGAAGGAAAAATTCAAACTGTTTTGTTTGTTTGTTTTGCTAAACCTTTATCGCAACACACCTTCTGTTCGCCTTTGAGTTTTCTTGGAGATCGCTGTGGCTGGCATTGTCATCTCTAGGAACGACACCAGGTACTCGCCCTGAGCGCCTGCTGTGTCAGGTGACAGGCCTGGTACTTTATAAACATGACGTAGCAGTCCTGGAAGTCATTGCTACTGTCACCGGCTCAGATGTGTCTTAAATGTGATTCTTCCACCAAAAGCACTGTCTATAAACACCTCTTCTCAAAGTCGGAAGCAGGGTCTACCTCTTCCTCATTCCCCAGAGAAAATCACTTTTATTAGAAATTAGTAATAAAGGAATCATTTCCCAGATACTTCAGAAAGGAGACAGAACTGACTCAATTAAATATGTGTTACATGGTAAAATGTAGCAAATTCTTCCCTTCGAAAACTCGGTTTTGCCACGGTTCTCACATGGCTATGTCATCTCTCTCCACATTTCTGCCAAGAAACGTCTCCACCCTCTAGATCTCCCCATTTTCCTGGCCTGGAAACTCTGCAGCTTTCTAGAGGCTTTTTCAGTTCCTCAGCATGTGCACGTTACTCCCCTTTGTCACAGGTTTACAGTCACACCGGAACCCAAGTCTCTAAAGTACTTGCCCACAGTCTCCTAAGTTGTAAGTAGTAGAACTTGAATTCACACCCAGATCTATCGAGAGAAGGCCGACCATTTCTGTTTCCATGGGGCCATTTATAAAAAAAAATACACGTATAATTTATTCTGGCATTCAAAACACAATATTTTAAAATAATTAAAGAACGACGGGAAATGAACTGAGAATCCAAAGTTAGACATATTACAGCAAGTAAGTATGTGGGACACATTCCTAGGCTTTTGAACCCATTTTTGTTATGAGAAACCTACTGTGTTCTAAACGTTTTAGTGATGGAAATTTTTAACTGCTTGAAAACGTAACTTGACCTGGAGTGTATTGGTTTGTGTTTCTGCAAGTACCGAAGATCTATATTCAGTGACATCCCCCAGAGAGACCCGATCAGCATCCTTCACTGAAATTATTTTCTCTATTGTCTACCCTCTAATGCTTCTAAAATGTTGGTCTGAATTCACAGGCTGCCTTACACAGGGTATCAGACTCCAACCTCTACACAACTTTAAGGTTTATATTTGATCCTGGTGCTATGCCAGGCATTAGCATCCCTTCGGTAAGTGCTTTCTGGACAAACACCGGTGGGAACGTAGGTCGGTGCGCGGCCCCGGGCGTGGAAGGGAACAGAGCTAGTCTGGACCCGAGCAGATGTTTCACGGCAAGGATCACGCGCTGACTCATCCCCAGACTTGCGATGCAATCGTTTCTGTTGGGCACAACATGAGGGAGAGGAATGTAGAACCAGGGATTCTGCACAATCCAACACACAATGCTGAGCCCTCCGTGACAAGCTAGAGCATAGATCGTTTAAAAATCATGCACGGGGGGATGATTATTTCCTGCTGGTGCATTCTGTCAAAGCTGATGCCAAACCCGTGTGTTGGGTCTATGTCTATACAGTCGGAGAGCAAGCAGTTGAGTTATTTGAACATAAAGAGTTCATTACCGTATCAGTCTAAGACTGCATGACCCAGGGTGGCCATCACTTTAAAAGAAGGTTTTTAGCCCAGATTGCAGCTTGGAGCCTGTCTGAGAGGAAGGACCCATCTCGCCAGCAGGCTCAGGGAATAAAGAGAATTACGAAGAGTGAGGCAGGTTGAAGGCAAATGATTGTTTTACTCCCTCACATTTGTAGTTTCCCGGGACGGCAGCACCCATTCATCATGTGTTCTTTTGAACTGTCAGAAGAGCAGAGAAAGCCACATTCAAACGTAAGATGTCAAAACATTCCAGTGCTCCACAGGAGCGGACTCGGATTATTTCGTCCTTTTCATTCCCTTTCCTAGTGTGGGAGATAGAAACTCCAGCCACCACGCCCTCATTTTCCAGAAAGAACTAGATATGCACCGATCTCGAACCAGGCAGAAGGACCACCAGGCAGAAAGAAAACGCGGTCTCCTTTTCCCACACGAGGGGCCATACACTGTTCGTAACATCCTGAATTCAAAGAACAAAATTGGACTGGCCGTGGTTTACCTAAGTCAGCAACCTGGGCTTTGTAACCAGGCAAAGTTCACTCTGCTTTGCTCTTCTTGCATCAAGAAAAATTCCAACAGTCTCTCATCGTATGGTGGCCAGTGCGCTGTGGCCTGCAGGTGGCTGATGGCCCAAGACCAGCCCAGTGTCTCATCCATAGCATGATGCCAGGTAGCATTAAATCGCCTTATGTTAGCTCTCTTCCAAGAGATTTACATAAATTCCATCTGATTTAGGAAAGTTTGGGACTCATTAAATGTAACATATCTTGGAGGTAAGACACTTTGAGGAAAAGTTTATGAGCCAAACACTTCACCAAAGGTAAGCTCTGGTTCCGCCTCATTTTCTCCATGCCTTTCAGTGGAATCAAACACTCCTGGGAAAATGGGGGTGGGGGGTGGGGGGGGAGGGACAAACCAAAAAAGAAAACCAGCAGGTGTATTGGCTCCCATATAAATCGTGCTTTTACAAGTTTAGATGGACATTTAACATTGCACAACCATCCCAACATTGATCTTCGTGCAGCTCACTTTTCCATAAATTCTTTCTCACTTTCCGCTATGCAATTTCTGAGAAATTCTACATTTTCTTTCACTGTCCAATTTTTTCGCTGCTATGCAATAAAATCGTACATAGGCATCCTTTATATCCCTCTTCTCTCGTGTCCGGTATGGAAGTTCCCCACCCTTTTATTTAAGACCGCTGTATGCTGGGGATCCCATCATCTCCAGAAGTCTTCCCAAAAGGCTTATGTTGTCGAGTAGTCCTGCTTTCTTGTTTATAAAGTCATCTCCTTCTTAGTGTCATTCAGTATAGCAGCTATTACAGAATAAAAGAAATAAGCTGTCCTTTAAGTAATATCTCATCTCTCTGTCTGTGATTCAATGGTATTTACATCCCCACTGATTGTCTCATGGGAAATGTTTCTTGGAGTGCGCTGTGTGTAAGTTGTGTGTGGAGGGGGGTGTAAATCCATCCTCTTCAACTTTTAACCATACTGGACAAACCCCAAGTCAGACTCTTCCTGAGGTTTCTGGTTTTCTTAATTTTATGTATAAAATGTACTGCACCTAATTATATGCAATAAACTAGTAAGCATGCAATGTGAATTCTGATATCACATTTCAATGCTCCCAATATATCTGTGGCTTAGAGAACTGCCTCTGTCCTGCCCTTAAAGTTCTCGTCTCCTTTGAAGTGCCCTAAGTCACTCTCCTTCCCCCCAAGTTATCTGGCCAGACCACATACTTCTGCTGCAGGAGTCTTATTATTGATTGATTCATTCAACAAACATTTATTGAACCTCTATACTGCCTTGTCTAAGCACAGCAGATATACTAGTAAACCAGAGAGCCTCTCAGGGCGTATAGTCTCGTGGGGAAACCTACTAACAAACAAGAAAATAAATAATTATCTAACATCATTTTCTGCGCTTGGTAGGTGTTTTCTTATCAGCTATAAAATGTTTGCATACTGCTGTAGCTCTGAATTTTTAACCTGAGAATTTTGTGTTTTTTTGGATGCTGGGATAATGATGGCAGAAAGAATGTCCTTCCACTTAGAGATTAAACAAGAAACAGGTCTTTGATCTCACAAAACCATGACTCTTCTCAGGCAACATTGTTAACTTCTATCAGCCACAGCAGCATGGAGCAATACTGTATAAGGACACCAGTCACAAGTTGAAATGGGTTACATTGGATGACAGGGAAGAGAAGCAACTCATGAGCGTTTTCAAAAAGACGGTCTGGCCCGACTTGCCCTCCAACATTGAAGTAGAGGACCCTCAGAAAGAAAGGGGTCCTGGCACCCCTGGGCCTGCACAACACTCCTTGGTCTGAGCTAACCCCTGCTGTCGGTGGGGGTGGTAGGTGAGACTTGTCTCTGTGTGTCCTCCTCTGATATGAAGTTTTTGGTTATAATATTATATACTTTGGAGCCAGAGAAGAAGCTAGTTGCCTTCAGGAAAGAAGCTGGATTCACCTTTAATGAATCTTCCAGAGAAAGTTTAAAAGAATAAAACCAGTAAGGACTAATCTATAAATTCTTTTCAAGGTTTTGCTGTTTCCTGTCACTAATGGAATTCTGTCTGCAGAGGAGAGGCCAAATTCCCCACTGAACATTCTCTCCACTAACTCAGGTGCCCGACATCAAATTTAGTGTGAGGGACATGCTTTGAATTTAGCACTTATGTGGGGAAATACCAAAAACAAAACAAAACAAAACAAAAAAAAAAACAACTTTGTTTGTTTTCTTTTGGTGATTATCCACCTAGTATTGTCTATTAAAAATAAATGGAACTGAACAGGGACCCAGAAATGGACCCAAGAGAGTGTGCGCAATTAATATTTGACAAAGGTGGCAGAGCATACAATGGAGAAAAGGCACTCTCTTCGATCAATGGTGCTGGGAAAATTAGACAGCTCCAGGCAAAAAATGAAACTAGACCACCGACTTACACCATACATAAGAATAAACTCAAAATTGATACAAGACTTAAATGTAATTCATGGAACCATAAAAAACCTAGAAGAAAACGTAGGCAGAAAAATCTCAGACATCAAACGTGGTGGGATTTTCACTGCTACAATGTCTAGGGCAGGAGACGCAGAGGAAACACTCACACACGGGCTACAGCAAACTAAACAGCCTCTGCCGGGCGGAGGAAAGCAGCAGGAAGATGAAAGAGAACCCACCCTCTGCGAGAACGCATTCACCAGTGACACACGGGGTAAAGGGTTAATATCCAAAACACAGCACTCATACAACCCGACAAAAGAAAGACAAACAATCTAATTTAAAAATTAGCAGAGCACCTAAATAGACACTTCTCCAAATACGACATACAAATGGCCAGGAGACACATGAAAACATGCTCAGCATCGCTAATCATCAGAGAGATGCAAATTAAAACAACAGTGAGGTATCACCTCACACCAGCCAGAATGGCCGCCATCAACAAATCCTCAAGCAATAAGTGTTGGCGAGGGTGTGGAGAAAAGGGGACTCTAGTGCACTGCTGGTGGGAATGCAGACTGGTGCAGCCACTGTGAAAAACAATATGGAGTTTCCTCAAAATATTAAAAAATGGAACTGCCTTTTGACCCAATGATTCCACTTCTGGGAGTATGTCCTAAAGATTTTGAAACATCAATCAGAAAGAATGCATGCACCCCTATGTTCATAGCAGCACTATTTACAATAGCTAAGATCTGGAAACAGCCCACGTGTCCATCAGTAGACAAGTGGATAAGAAAGCTGTGGTACATGTACACAATGGAGTACTATGCAGCTGTAAGAAAGAAAGGTCTATTACCTTTGATACAACATAGAGGGACCTGGAGAGTATTATGCTGAGTGAAATAAGCCAGTTAGAGAAAGACAAATACCACGTGATCTCCCTTATTTATGGAACATCATAAACAAAAGCAGTTGTCGACCAAAATAGACCCAGAGTCCTGGAAGTAGGGAATAGAGTAACAAACCTCAGAGGGATGGAGTGTGGGAGGGGTGAGAGGAGATTAACCAATAACTTCTATGCATATATGCACAACCAATGGACACAGACATTCGTTTGGGGAAAGCAGGAGGGGGTGGGAGTGGGGATGAAGGGGTCAATGGAGGGGGGAAAGGGGAACATCTGTAATACGTTCAACAATAAAAAAAAAATCGGAAAAGCAAAGGTAGATACCAGTTCAACACATAAATAGAAGACCACATCTCATATGCAACTCAATTTCCTAAGGTTTTGCTGAAGGTGTTGACCTTAAAGTGTTACAGGTAATGCTCTAAGACAATTCCATAAACTTGGGAAGCACAGGCTGAGTGTTTGAAAAGAGCTGGAGTTTTCAGTAGAGCCGAATCAATTCATCAAGAGAGAAAGAGGTTAGCTTCGGGACGGGGATGCAATGACCCTGAGCACCTGGTCATATTCTTTGTAACTGGCCCCAAAAAGAAAACGATAAGAATTTTGGAACATGTTATAACAAGATGTTTTGAAATTCGCATATATCCAAAAATAGTAGCCAAATATTCAGTGCAGTGACTATTTCTTTTGTTGGAAGATATTGTTTCATTTATTCTAATTATGTCTAAAATTATATTTGTTGGCAAATATAGCTTGTGTATTGCCTAAACTCAAAGGGAGAAAGAGCTTTCAAATTTGTTCGTGACATAATAACTATCAAAATATTCGCAGCATGCTTATGAATATTATGGCCTGCGGCTCATCTATTTTGTGCAATTTCTAAGCCAGAAGCTTGGCTAAATGTGTGAAATCGCTGAAATGTTACGAGTTTCATGCACTGATGCTTGCCTTCCTTCATGTTCCAAAAAGACTTTGAGCATTGGGAGGGATTGATAAAGTCAGCTATGTTTAAATTAAATATGGTCTATAGCTTTGAATGTGTATTGTCAAGCTCTCTGCTTTAGAAACAAAGAGGAAGCTTACCAATTGCCTTTGACTCCCATGAAGTCATTTTATAGCTGCATTGGCAATTTCTTGCCTCTAAATGCTTGTTGCTGTTGTGTACAAGGTGCTTTGTTCCTCGAGTCCCAGAGTAATATTTGGGGCATCCCCTGGGAATTGAAGTCAAGGCCAACACAACAGGGCCTCATCTAGGCACAAATGGTCAGAGCTACAACGCAATCAGAGCTAATGGCTGAACATGCTGTGTGATGGTTGTTATATTACATTTGGGGTGAAACTTTTTGTCCCTCACTACGTAAATGGATGTATTTCTTATGCATCCGGGTTTTGTAGAGATGACAGAGAAGAAAGAAGAAGGAAATAGGGAAAAATAATGGGGTTGAACAACAAATGAGTATTTCCTTTTCCTTTTCAACATGTGTGAACATAGACTATCATACACACACATTCACACAAACTTATACATACGCATCACACACGTAGTGCTTTATCTGATAGCCTTCTCATGATATTGAATACGGGGGGGGGGGGGCAAAAACCATGGCTTCCAGCAAGTACTGTCTAACTCAGCTTCTTGGGTGCCAGGCCTTCGTACCCACCTCACGGCCTCCACTCCGCCCCATTCACCCTCAATTCATTGAGAGGAAGTCCCTTTACAACCCCAAATTTGTTGACTACTCTTTCTACCCCCTAAGAGTTTCATGACCATAATAGAAACCCCTTAAATCATGACAGAAAGGCTCATCATGAGCATAATTTCCCATCAGCCAGGGATTAAACTGGCAGTGAAAATATTACCTGTGTCACGGTACGCACCCCAGCCTTGCTAAGTGCCACCGTTACTGTATGGAGAACAAAGTACCACCACACACAATCGCTGCAACTTTCTGAGGGTGACCCGTGTCAGGCACTTCATTATTACTCAGCACACTGTTGAAAACATGGTATTATTCACATTTTGCAAACAAGGAGACTGATATTTAGAAGGTTAATTACTTGATCTTCACCTTGACCCAAACTCTAACCCTGATGTTGGGTAAGGAAATCCACTGTGGACCAGAGATGTATAATCAGTTGAGTCTTGCCTCACAACCATTACCGTGTCCTCTATTGGATGTCCTACATTTTTGATGAATCGGTCACAAGCCAAGTAAGTGCCGGGTACCTTTAGGAGGAGAAGAACAACGTTTACAGAATAAGACCTAGAAATCCTCATACCAAACACTTGGTGTGTCTGCTGGACTGTCCGCTCTCACTGAGATGAATTAAAACAATAGCTCAGGTGTTAAAACTGAGGCACAGCACACTTTGTCCATCTCCCTCCCGGTCACCTGATCATCTCTACTTTCCCACAATAGACGTCTTAGCAGATTTGTCAGGTGATGCGCTGGTGACTGATACCAGATGCTATGAGAACTGGCTGATGCCCGACTTCAATAAATTGTCAGAAATGACAAAATGCCCTTTTCTTGACAGTCCATTTATTTTGTTCATGTGGAAGGTCACCAGAGTTTTCTTTGTTTTTCCCACAAGTGCTGTTAATACGAGAAAAGTCTCCAATGACACAGGATGTCCTAGATTTACATTTTGAGGACAACCTGCTACGGGGGCAATGGTACACTCACAGCCCCGGTGAGGAAGAACCGCAGAGACTGTGTGGACACACGAGTTTCAGCCCTCGTGTCTCGGTTAACTGCACGTGTGATTCCAGGAGTTATTTACCAGGATTTCTACTTCAGTTTGAGGAGAGATACCAAATCTATTGATTTCATAAGTTCACATTTTTGCCTAAGTGTTCTGGCCCTAAAACCGACAGAAAAGAGATTACTTTGATAGAAGTGAACCACAGTGAGTCAATGTGGCTTAGATCCATTTTATGTATCATGGTGTTTACTTTATTCTCATTATTAAGGAATTGCATTTGAGGTACTAACGCCTGAGGGGGAGAACGAGATAAAAGAATAGAAGGGGACGTTATATAAATATTTAACGTCTCTGAACTAGAAGAAAATAGAGGCCCAATGTTTATTTTGTTTTAGAGAAATTTAGAATAAAAAGAGAGTAATTGGGATTTCCCCCACACTAGTTCTATCATATTGTATTTATTTTATACATATAATATATATTTTCATGTTTCTATCATATATATTCTTACATTTAGTCCCCATTGTGTGCTTAATACACAAACGATACTCTACATGTAGTAATAAATTCACAGCCCTAGAAAGTAGGTTTGATTATCCCTATTTACAGTTTAGGAAATCAAGCGTGTCCATGCTGGCTGCCCGAGGTCATTCTGCTGAAGAGGGTCAGCATACCTTAGAACCCCAAAATGATCTGCCTTATAGTCACCGTACAAGTACGCATTCAGGTAGAATAAGGGAACAATTACTGGGAAAGATTGATTTTTCCTCGTGCCAGTGCCTAGACCTATTTGTCCTCCTGCGCCCCATTTCCCAGCTATAGCTCGTGAGTTATATTAGGGTGCATCATGGAAGAGAGAAAATGAAAGACAGTACTTTATCAGTATGTCATGTTATTTATGACGCTGAGTGGTAGCTTTACAACATTTATTTGTAGTTATTAAAATCGTAAAGTAATTCAAAGAGACAAAGACCAGTCTGAACGGCAGTAACCTGGAGACTTTATTCCTTCATAAAGCTGAAGAGTCACGAGGGAAATGACCAACATGGTCTCCAAGGCTGCCTCCAACGTCTACCACGTTTATATGATGAAAGAAACTCTCAATGCAAACTGTAACATTTTGACCAGTTTCAGGCTCCAATATCGCCCACATTGTGTGATGAAAGGTTGGGAAAAGATGTGCCAGTTGCCTGAGCAAACACACCACCCTTGATCAGGGTGTTTCTCCCCACTGTCTGTTGATTGGTTAGTGGTACCCCGGGGTCCAGTCCCAGATGCTGGCATCACTAGAGAACTTGGTACCTGGATTCCACTACCAAAACTAACACAAACAGATTTTACAAATGCCTGGGGTCCTTCCTATACTAAGATGAACTTAATTTTTTTTTTACAAAAATAGTAATTAAACTTACAATTAAATAGTGGATAAAGAAGTCCAGTCTAAATAGCAATAACATTGCTTAATCCTGGAGAAGCTATGGCCTTAGACGCAGTGTTTTTAAGTTCGGAACATGAACTACCCATGCGAAATGAAAGCCCTACTACTGTATGGAGGAGGAAAACATTCTTGCCACGGTGCCACACAGTAAACACGATACAATGGCTACGTCTGCAAAGTCACATGGAGATGTGCTGTAAATCCTCAGGAACCAGCTGCCACGCACATGCCCACCATCTCCACTGACCTCTCCCGCAGTGGTGGCTGCAAACAGTCGCCCTTACAGGCTGCTTGGCAACCACCTTGTCCCATGTGAATGATGTTGGCCGAAGAGATGACGTTCCAAGTCCCTCAGTAAAACTTCCTTACTAAAAACCAAATAAAAAATAAAAAGATAAACCTTCAAACTCTGTGAAGAAAAGATATTTAGTGGTCTCTCTATTCTATTGACCTGGAATGAAGAGGAATTGCTTGAAAGAAAAGTGGTCATCATACTGTACCAAACCTATTCACTAAAAAAACATTGAAAGATACATCTAAACAGACCTAAATAGAATGATATAACATATTCAGGGATCAAAAGACTATTTTTG
This sequence comes from Molossus molossus, assembly GCF_014108415.1. Taxonomy (NCBI): domain Eukaryota; kingdom Metazoa; phylum Chordata; class Mammalia; order Chiroptera; family Molossidae; genus Molossus; species Molossus molossus. The sequence continues at coordinate 5,948,417 of NW_023425366.1, read as the reverse complement.
TAAGATGTCTGTTCTCCCCAAATTGATCTATAGATTCAAAGCAATCCCAAACAAAATTGCAGTTTTTCTTAGAAGTAAAAAATATGGATTCTGAAGTTCATGTGGAGGTGCAGAGCTTAGATACCACCCAACTTTGACAAAGAATAAAGCTGGGGTACTAGCATGCATTGATTTTAAGCAATAGCAATCAATACAGCATGGTATTGTAGAAAGATAAACTAACAGATCAGTGAAAAAGAGTCAGTTCTACCATAGACTCACACATATATAATCAGTTGATTTCAATGAAGGTATAAAGAAATGATACTGAAATATTTTGGATATTCCCCCAACAACTTATACCTCTTATCATATTTTTAAAAAGCAACATGGATTGTAGACATAAATGTAACACCTAAAACTAAAACCTTCTAAAAAAAAAAAAATACAGGAGAAAATTTGTGTGACCTTGGATTGGGAGAAGATTTTCCTGATAGGAGACCAAAGTACAATATATGAGATAAATTGATAAAGTTGAACTTTATTAAAATTAAACATTTCTAATCTTCAAAAGACACTCTTAATAGAATGAAAAACAAACACACCATAGACTGAGGGAAAATAACTCCAAATCATATATCTCACTAAAAGCTTATATGAAAAACGCAAAACTCAATATTAAGAAAACAAATAACCCAAGAAACATGAGAAGATTTTAAAAGACACTTCACAAAAAATAACAATAGGAAATGAGCATATGGAAAGATGCTCAACATCACTAGTCATTAGGTAAATGCGAATTAAAATCACAGTGATATACAGCCACACAAAAATTAAAAAGGCTGGACATGCTCCGTGTGGGGAGAGTGTAGAACAACGGGAACTCTCACAAATTGCTGGTGAAAAGGCAACATGGTACGATCACTTTGGGAAACAGATCAAAAGTTTCATAAAACATTAAAAGTTACAATAAATGTATGACATATTCTGCTGCAATACATAATATATATTTCAAACCTGTTCAATAAATTACAGTAATGATTTAATAAAAACAAATATGTATCATATGACCCAGCCATCTTCAGAGAAAAGTAAGCATATGTCCATAAGAGCCCTTAACACAAATGTTTGCAGCAACCTGACTTGTAATAACTCAACTGCAAGAATGTCCATCAACAAGTGACGAGTTCAACAGATACTCATACAATAGAATACTACTCAGCAATGAAAAGGAATCTACTATTGATGCACACGACCTCATGAGTAAATCTCAAAATAAGTATGCTGAAAGAAGCCATAGCAAAAAGGAGTATATACTGTATCACTCCATTTTTATAAAGTTCTAGAAAATGGAAACAAATGTCTAGTGACCGGAAGCACATCCGTGGGTCCTTTGGGATGGAGGGTGTCAGGAGGAGGGAACCCGAGGGGAAGAACGATGTTTTGAGGGGTAATGGGTATGTTCATTATTTTGCTTGAGGTGAAGATTCCAGGTGTGTATACTTAAGCCATAATTTATCTAATTTGTACTTTAAATACATGCAGATCATTGCAGGTCAATCATACCTGAACAAAGTTCTTATTTTCAGTCAAAGGCAGAAGGGTATATTTCATGAAGGAAGGAGAGCCTGGTGGCTGGTGCAAACAGGAGAGGCCATCAGGCCACCAGAGTGACGAAAGTAACAGACGGTTGTCCGAGGAAGCCAACCAGATAGGACGCTGATCCCTGCGGACGGTTTGGGGATTCTATACCAGCTCTGGACTCTTCACTCCAGACTTCGTGGAGGAGAAGAAAAGTAAATGACAAATGACTCATCATTGAAGCCACTGTGGGTTCTGTTATATGCAACTATGTGCAATCCTGGCTGGAAAGAAACGTCAAGGTATAACGAACGGAGCTCTGCTTAGAAATGACAAGGCAGAATCAATTTGCTTCAGAAATATGGAATGGCAAACACAAAGATTGGAAAAATAAACACAGCAGAGCAGAAAAAGGGAGAGAAATGACCCAGGAACCAGAGAAGTTCTATTCCGAGAGAGCTTAGTCCTCAGAAGGTTCCCAGGACCTGGCTTCAGCAGGGGAACCTGGAAAGGGTATCACCAGGCAGGACATGGAGGGGCAGGGGTGTCCCTGGGGGTGTCCCCACGGCGCAGGGGGCTCTGCATAGCGGCGGATGGAGGAGCAGCATCGACCTCAGCAGATGGTTAAGCCAGCTCACAGGATCCCAACAGAGTGCAGGAATAAAGAAAGATCAAAAAACAAACACCAGAAGACTGAGTGTAGGTAAATATTAGGAACTAAAAGTGGCAATAAAGACCAAAAATAACCGTATTGGGAAAGAAGATAAGACAACTGCACCAGGAAATCTGCATTTTTTAAATTTATTTATTTATTTATTTATTTATTTATTTATTTATTTATTTATTGTCCTCACCTGAGTATATTTTACCATTGATGTTTTTTTTAGATAGAGTGGGAGGGAGGTTGGGAGAGAGGGAGAGAGACATCCATGTGAGAGAAACACATCAATTTGTTGCCTCCCACATGACCCCAACCAGGGCCTGGGATCAAACCCCACAACCAAGGTACCTGCCCTTAGCGGGAATCGAACCCAAACTTCGCAGGCCGAAGTTCTAACTGCTGAGCCAAACCGGCCAGGGCGACAGCTCAATTTTTAAAGAAGAATTTATCTAAAATGCTGATTAATTGTGAATAAGAGCTGAATGAGATGGTATAATGGGTATAAAAACAAGTCAACTGAATGCCACAGATCCTAGAACATGAATGGGAAAAGAACACAAATGATTAGCCATGTAATAGTTCCGGTTGCCTTGTACATAGAAATAGTAACTTAAGCAATCCAAACACATAAAAGTTTTCAATCCTTCCTCTTTAAAGTAAAATTTAATTAATTGATTAATGGCATGTAATAATTTCCATTCTTCATTTTACTTTCCCTGCACAGATTTGGCAAAAATAAATTTAAGCTGCTGTTTCATTCATATTCTTACATATGAAAACACTGAACCCACGGGAAATTAATCTAGATGAAAGACAAAGCAACCTCACTCAAGTATGCAAGCTACCATCATAACTTTTATTATCGGGACCTATTAGAGAAACCATCTTATCCAAAGGGATCAAAATTAATCAGTTGGTTCATCAAAGAAAAATCAAAACAAGTGATGAATCATCACATAAAGGTCACCATATTGTGGAGTTATCCTCAAGCAATAAATTATTCCTAATCTCCAGAAGATTTGGAGTATCAGGCTGAACAAATGGATTCCCGTCCTCTGCGCTCAATACCATGTTTACTTTTTCTCAGAGTTTTCAAACTAGCTGATAAATGCTGTGCTAACAATCTTCTGATGTGGGGCCAACGCCTCTTCTTTAAACAGGGCCCTGCTGGCTGAATCACCGTCGTGGTCACTCACTACGCCCGGCCATCAGGGCTGCCTGCCCGCCGCTGGCTTCAGGTCTGTCTCCCGGCTAGTGAAATGGTGACCTGATCTCACCTGCGACCGGGCGGAGGGATCCAACGGCAGACACTTTTCTAGACGGGACGACTGTGCACCCACACCTACCACCAGAGTACCTTACAAGCAGCTCGCCTTCACCAAGGTTTGCTTTTCACACTATTCAACAACATTTTCAAAGCAATCTCTCTCTCTCTCTTATTTATTTCATTTTCTCGGGCTTGCATCCTATGAAGCTGGGCGATTGCATGAATGTCAATGCCCTAAACTGCTCTGGAAAACAACCCAAGTGCCCCTGTGGCAAGTAGGCACTGAACATGACTCTGGGGTCGTGGAAATATATTCAGCATGCGTCCTGGGCTGGGGGAATGTCCCACAGACTGAGTCAGTCTTCCCGAGGCAGAAGCCGGGCATTTTCCGGGGTGAGCTCCCTTCCAGTTAAGGGGGCACACCAGGAAGGAGGGGACTCTGTGGAGATATAAGGGTTCATCTAACGGGCCTGGGAGGGAAGACTTCAGCGGCAGGGACGGCAGTTCGGTTTCGAGGTGGCCGGTTAGAACCCTGACTGTGGATAACGCAGGTGCCCAGCCCGGCCCGCAAGCAGCACGCTGCGGAACCCCAGCCAGGGCCCTTGTTGGGGTCACCTTCCCTCCCCCCACGACACAGAGTCCTTACAACCAGAGGACGTGCCCTCCCGAAGCGCGCGCTTCCAGAACACGGTCTCTCAACTCGAACCCCAACGTTTCCTGGAAAAGGAGCTTTCTTCCCCGTCCTTCTCCAGTTCCTGCAGGCTCGACCCCCCAAAGGCTCACTGTGCCCCGGGGAGGCAGCTGTAGGCTGGGGTGTGCTCTGCGTGTCCACACAGCGTTCCCGGGGCCCCTCCCGCTCGGATGACATGGAGCTGGACGTGCGACGAAGGTCCAAGGTCCGGGCCAGAGCCTCCTGGTGTCTCTCTGGCTCCCGGGGCATCGGCTCCTGCCCCGAAGGCTGGTTCTGGGCTCCTGCAGTTGCGGTGAGTTAGCTCGTACTTGAGAGAAGTCATTTTTCTGCTCAGACTCTGGAGGGTGCGTAGTTACAGGACACTAACGGCCCACTGACTGCCGGGCAAGCATCTGAGCAAGCATCTGAACGCCACGCAAGGGGAAGCCCGGCGTGCACGGGGTGGGGGTGGGGCGTGCAGACCCTGCCGTGCAGGTGCAGCGCCCAGAACCTCTCGCTCTTGTCCGAGGGGAGGGAGAGGCGGGATGAATAACTCCTGCGTAGTTCCGTGAGGCTTGGTTCCGGAGCTGCTGCTCTCTTTCGGGTTCTCCTACGTTTGGGCTTCAGGATTTGAGTTCACATCTGGGGTGACCCAGAGAACTAAGAAGACCTGCTCTGTCACATTAGTAGGCAGGTCTGTGTAATGAGAGGAGATACATCAGATTAAAATACAAAACGACAATGCTCCTTTTTTATCCTGGCTAGCAGTCCTCAAAAGGACTGTAAAGTATAATAGCAACGATCAGCATCCCGGAGTTCTCTTCTGAAAGACTGAGCCATTACAATGGTCATGGGGTTTACATATTGGGATAATAAGCACAAGATAAATATTCACGATAGAAATAGAGTGCCTACTACATTTAATGTTGGGGCCTATAATGAATAAATGTTACTCTTTACATTTTCTAAAATGCCACGTCAGTATCAAGGAAAAGGAGTCTTTAGATGTCATTGAAGGCTCTCTGATCTTTCTTATCCATGATTGGTGTGACAGATTCCCTCCTTCCGCTAATCAAGAAATCACACAGCGCCCTGGCCGATTTGGCTCAGCGGTTAGAGCGTCAGCCTGCGGTCCAAAGGGACCCGGGTTCAGTTCCCGCTAAGGGCGCCTCGGTTGCGGCAGCCACTCCATGTATCCCTTTCACATCGATGTTTCTCCCTCTCTCTCTCTTCCTCTCTCTCCCTCCCGCTCTATCTGAACAAAAAAAAAAATGGAAAAATGTCCTCGAGTAAGGATTTAAAAAAAAAAGAAATCACATAGCATTTTTCCTCATTTATTTATTTTTTTTCTGGAAGGTGGTCTGTCTTGGTAAAATTAAACCAATTCTCAAAAAATTAACAAGAATATATTCTAAGACTTCATTTCAATTAAAGACTACATATGGCAAATAGTAAATCACTTGCACTTAAATTAATTTTGTGATTTTTCTGATAAAATTTATGAATTATGATTTTACAATAAAATGTTTATTATACACACTATTACTGAATTACAGCCAAATACTGAGAAAGAAGTGAATTAGAATTCAATATTAGTCAAAACTTCAGCCCCAATTTTTTAAGCAAAAAAATTGTTTTGTTTTTGTTTGACATATCTAAAACTGACAAAAATTCAAGGTATTTGTCATTTTAAAGTCATTTGAGTCTACAGAAAAATATACTTTGATGTTCATGTCCACATTCATAAAGCCCGAAATAGCACGTTATAATCAGGAAATTGATTTACTGTGGTTAGTCTCCAGTAGGTCTACACTGTCTAAATATTTAGTGATACACTTTAGTAAGAGCAACAATGTAATGGATATTAAAGGCAAACCTATGCATAGCAATGTTTCCACTGAGACATAGCTTCCTACAGTGGATGCTATTTTCTGACATAGGTACGTAATCATCATTATCTTTGTTAACTAAACTATTCTCAAATTGAACATAAATACACCTTCCTATTACTTGGTTTTTCAGAAACTGGAGGAGATGACAAAATGTTCAAGTATTCAGCATTGTATTTATTTTCCTCAATGGAAAACAGCAACCCCCAACACACCAGGGATGGCATTTGTTTGCTTGTATTGTTTAGCTTTTGCTGTTCACCAATTTTTCCATAGTTATTTGTCATCCATTTTAACACAAATTTGATGCAAATGATAACAAATATGATCACTGACTTCAGGTAAAATGAATTCAGTCCATCACCTTACCTACAATACATGTGCTACCTCCCGGTGGTTACTGGCAGGAACTACTCTATAAATTGCAAAAAAAGGTTGAAGCCAGGAACTTCTATTTGTACTCTTGGAAACAGTTATTCAAAGGGAACATTTTAGAAATGTCTGTGATGAATTGTGCTTGCTATAATAAACTTTGATCTAATCAAATTTTATATATTATCTAAACTTTGAGATAATGAGAATAGAAAAAAGTATTTAAGTAAAATAACATTTATATCCCCCATAGATAACATTTTCTAAATGAAATATAAGAAGTGCTTTTATCTTTAACATAGCATTAAAATTGTATTATTCATTAACTGATTAAATTTTTGTTTTCTGTACAAAATGAATCTTTGATAACATAGAATACTATATAATAGATTATGGCAGAAAAGAGAAGAAGAAAAACAATTCTAAGAAGCTGAAAGATTTAGAAGAAATAGAAAAAAAATGGAAAATTACTAGAAAATTTTTCCCTGATGTTTTATTGGAAGAAAAAACATGTTCTCCCTTCTTTAAGACCTTTATATATCTGTATGTATTATGTAGTAGATTTTTAGAAAAGTGATTTTAGCATTATAAAAATATCAACTGCTATGCATAAACATTAATACTCTACACTATTGTCAGGGTATTTCACCCAGACAAAATTCATAGTTCGGGACAAGATGGAGGTGACCTGAAATACACACACACACACACACACACACACACACACAACACACACACTTAACCAACTATGAAGCAAAAGACTAAGTCCACAACAAAACAGTCACCCTTGGGAATACAGACATTCCCTCGTCCCCGCTCAAGCTGCCGACACGGGCCTCCCTGTCAAGAGAAACCACAAGGCTTTGGCGGAACTAAGATGGTTCTCAGCCCCTCAGTGGCCAGCACCACAGAAGAGAGAGTATTTGATGGAGCTGAGGTCCAACTTGAGAATATGCCCAAAATGATGGAGAGAGGCCTACAGGGCAGGTCTCCACGTTGAGTAACTTTCCCAGAAAATGATCCTCTCAGCCCAAATGTCCTGTCCACTGTGCTGGCCAGATCTCCTCACGCCATCCCATTTGGACTGACTTTGAATTACTCTTCCGATGTGATCTCTCTGCACAGTCACCTGCTCTCACCCACAGGACAGTAATTTCTCTATCTCTCCTAGGAGGTTAGATTAAGCTCTTTCAAGTCTGCCCTCTACTAACTCAAAGGAATTGCTTGCTCTGCCCCATTTCCATCACCCCTGTCTAAATAGAGTTTCACAAACTTCTCCACAAAAGAATCACCTGGGCTGTTATTTTGCAAGGTAGTGTCTGGTTGCCACTACCCGTCCACCTTCTGGAGGTTCCCAAGCAAATTTGGTCTGAGGAGGGGACCATAATTCTGGATTTTAATAAGCATTTAACGTGGTTCTTGGATCAAAGATGGATAAATACTTACCCATAAATGACCTGTATACATTTTACCATATTCTTTTTTTTTTTTTTTTTTATCCTCACCCGAGGACATTTTTCCATTTTTTGTACAGATAGAGTGGGAGGGAGAGAGAGGAAGAGATAGAGAGAGAGAAACATCGATGTGAAAGGGACACATCGAGTGGCCGCCACCGCACGACCAACCAGGGCCGGGGACAAACTGCAACCGAAGTACGTGCCCTTAGCGGCAACCGAACCCAGGTCTCTCTGTACCGCAGGCCGACGCTCTAACCGCTGAGCCAAATCGGCCAGGGCCATTTTACCATATTCTAACAGACTAATAACCCAGTAGCAGTTCCTACAGGAATATAATACTAAGCTTATTGTCCAACCCCACACACAAACAAAAGAAGCAAAAAAACCTGAAACTAACACTATTGAGGCTGAAATTTGCATTGGACCCTAAAAAATAAGCGTGTGTTTGGCCACCGTAAGTGCACGGCAGTGTTTCTGAGGTCCCTCGGATAACCTATCAATTCGTCAGGCACTTTACATTTGCCTTATGTGCAGATTCAGAACCTCCCCTTTTTAAGGAAGTTTAGGCAGGGGAATATATCCTGAGAACATTCTTGTACAAACAGCCATTAGCTCTGTACAAAATTCTATTTGCATATTCAAGTGGATTACAGTCTCAATTTCTACTGTCCGACGTTTTTTAGACTGGATCCCGGCTTCTTTGTTCTCTTACCTTTTCACTTGGCCCCTTTTTTCCTTTTCTCAGCATCCTGAACCTGCTCAGCCGCCACCAGGATGCAGGACGGCTTCTTGCTGGTTTGGTGGCTCTCACCGGGAGGGGCCAGTTCCTCTACGACAGTTGCTTATTCTCCACTGTTTAGGTGGATTCCACGTCTTGGCTCATCTCAACTTCCCCAGTGTTGTTGCTGCCAACGTTGAGTTCCCCATCAGATGGCTTTTCTATCATAAACAACCATGATTTTGCCTTCTATTCCCTTCTCTTCTTTCTGAGAAAAATGTCCTTCGGATAGTGAAAATGTCCTGAAAATTCAAGAGAAGCTTTGGTTTCTTCCTGTAATCCTCAGCCTTAACAAGTGCCCTCTTAAATGACATTTCCAATAAATAGTAGGTGGGTTTCCTTCATGGTGTCTTATGTATTTCTACAACCTATACCACTTAACCCCACCTGGGGATTTTGCCCAGCAGGACTCCTCAATCAATATTGCTTCACCTCTAAAGGGTGAACATAGAATTCTGTGATTCAAGTCGAAGGCCAAAAGTATTTGTTAAATAACCCAAGAAACACAAAAATTATTTATGAGCCAAGGGTCATCCAACACCTCGGTGAATCCAAAACTCAATGGGAATGACCTCTAGGTCAGGAGGAATGTCCCTAAAACCAACAAGGCATGGCAAGAGGGCTGAAATAATATTTTACATCACCGAAATTAAATTCTATTAGAATTAGAATGAGCAGTTACGAGGCAAAGAAAGTAACACTGGCAAAATCATAAAGTATATTGTATGTCAATTATAAAACTTCCATTTTTCTCTGTAACTAACAGGGAATCTAAAAAACATTCAGGCAATTGAACATGATAAAAAGGTATGTTCTCTGTGGATTGTTCTGCCACAGTGGGGAAATGAATAGTAGCGATGAAGAAAAGCAGGAAGACCAGTTCTGAGACCACTCTAGTTTCAGTAGAAACGATCCGAGCCTGAATCAATGAGTTCAGTGGAAGTAAGTTCCAAGACTATATACTGATGAAATATTTATAAAAATGATCAATAGTTTTGACCCAGAAATTCCACTCCTAGATATATACTCAACAGAAATGCTTGCATACAGTCATCAAAAGACCTGTATAAAATGTTTATAGTAGCACTATCAGTAAGAGTTTTTTTTTTTTTTTAAAAGGGACAATTCAAATGCCTATATCAATAGACTAGGTAAATGATAGTACTTTTATATACTGAACTAATATGTATACATTAGAATAAAGAAACTATAGCTAAAATGCAACAATATAGTTGAATCTTGCAAACACAATGCTCAGAAAAAGAAACCAGCCATGGACACAAAACAGCACATGTATGATTTCACTTATGTTAGGTACACAGGCAATTTAATCTACGGTGCTAGAAGTCATGATATTGGTTCCCTTCCACGGGGAATAGAAGTGGGAAGGGGCCATGAGGTTGCTTCTGGGCCGCTGGTCACGTGCTGTTTCCTGACCTGGGTTCTGCTCACACCAGTGTGGTTTCTTTGTGAAAATTTATCTAGTTGCACACTTATGTTTAGTGCACTTTTCTTGTGTGTGCTTTACTTTAGTAAATATTATATTAAAAAATAAAAGTGGCTGAATGATTAATTAAATGCAAAGAAAGAATGAGTCATGGCAATTGTTCTTAATCAGGTAACCATTTTTTCACATCAAATTATCTCGAGAACCTATTATGAACAATCCATCGGATAGACACGCATCAAATGCTGCGGACGTTTTTGCTGATGCTTTAGGAGACTGGAAATAACTGCAGGAAGCAGATAGATATTTGAATTGGAGAGTAGAAGACTGAGTAGGATTTTTGAGTAGGAACTATGGCATCTTAGGCAAAGAGAAAATTATAAGATAACACCTGATTCTCAGAATGGGTTTGGACCACAAAGTTGCTTGAGTGACAGATTTAAATTTTGCTAAGTAGAAAACCAATCCGAGGGGTTTGAAAGGGGCTTGAGGGGAGCAGTGTCATGAAACAAGTTTCAGGGCACAACTCACACATGAAATGTTTTGGGAGGACAAGGCTAAAGCCAGGGGGGGCCAGGATGCTGCTGTGGTTATGGTGAGTAGCTTCAAATGTCCACTGTCCCATGGAGCCAGCAGAAATGGAAAGAGCAAGGGAATGAGCATCACTGAACAGCTCGCATCCCTGGAACTTGACAAGTGATTGATGTTGGGGCCAAAGGAGACAGAAAAGCCCTGATAATATTAGAGATACTGCTACACACTGCGAGGTAACTTCTCAATATGGTCAAACAACAATTGGCAACAATATCAGCAGCGTGCGCAACAATATCAGCAGAGTGCGCAACAATATCAGCAGCGTGCACAACAATATCAGCAGCGTGCACAATAATATCAGCAGAGTGCGCAACAATATCAGCAGAGTGCGCAACAATATCAGCAGTGTTGGCAACAATATCAGCAGCGTGCGCAACAATATCAGCAGAGTGCGCAACAATATCAGCAGCGTGCGCAACAATATCAGCAGCGTGCACAACAATATCAGCAGCGTGCACAATAATATCAGCAGAGTGCGCAACAATATCAGCAGAGTGCGCAACAATATCAGCAGTGTTGGCAACAATATCAGCAGCGTGCGCAACAATATCAGCAGAGTGCGCAACAATATCAGCAGTGTTGGCAACAATATCAGCAGCGTGGGCAACAATATCAGCAGAGTGTACAACAATATCAGCAGCGTGCACAACAATATCAGCAGCGTGTACAACAATATCAGCAGAGTGTGCAACAATATCAGCAGCGTGGGCAACAATATCAGGAGCATGCTTCCTTAAAAAGTATCCTCAGCTCCAACCTCAGAAATACTTACTTACTCAGACTCTCTGAAGATAAGTTTCAAATGCTTTATTTAAATAAGTGCTCCCTGTAATTGTTATGAAAACTGAAGTCTGAGATCCGTGCCCTTATAAGATATACAAAAACGGATGGCATTGGTAGACCTCTTGCTGAAGTTACTACCAATGAAGTTTAAACTTTCATGACAAATACCAGTACTTTTAAAAGGTACAACGCTTAGGAAGTTCCACAGCTGACGGAGTGCAAGTGGAATGGGCTAATGCTCGTGAGTGGGGACACATCGGGAGCCCAGTGATGCGTTTCCACCAGCAAAGAATCTGTGGGTAAAACTCTCTGTTCTTTAGAGAAGCAACTGGATTTCATTCCAGCTGCAGATATGTTCTGAGTCCGTTTACACCGTCTGCCAAGCGGATTAGTTGGCAGCTATGAATCTTGATGGAGTCTCATTTCCCACAAGAAAACAGAGCTGTGTGTCCAGCAGACTTGTCTCTGCCACATTGGAGACAAGAGTCCGGCTTCCCGGGGGAGTCAGTGAACAAACGTGACCTGGGCACAGAGCCAAACCTTGCAACTACAATCAAGAAGGAAACGTATTGCGATTTCCACTGGCCAAGTTCGAGGAATTATCGAAAACAACCTTAATTTTCATCATGAATTATTCCAGATGTTATGTGTGATACCCAGACTAACCCAAAACATTTGTTTGAAATAATCACCTGACTTATATCCAAATTGTTATGAGTTTTAGTGGCTAGAACAGGTGGAGCACAGAAAAGGTGCAAATAATGTTTAAATGTCTTCAAGCTACTGTCTAAAAGCTGGTGGCATTACGGATGGGAAAGGCCAGTTTTTCAGATGGCATCGAGCACGGTCACCGTGACAAACTCAGTTTGGGCCACGCCAAGTTTGAATGATCTCTGTGCAATGGTTCTGCTCTGACTAGCACCCCGAACATCAGCATTCTCTTGCATTTCTTGCATTGAGATAGGAAAACAACTGTAACATAAACAAGGTTCCATTGGGCTTTGCAGACCTAGCGACCACACCAGCACTGCACAGGTCACACGACCCGGAGCAGTTGTTCCTGGGGCTTTTCTGAGGCAGCCTTGTCATTGGTCCTTCGGTGGACCAAGTACTTACGAGGACACACATCTCTGTGGTTGGAATTTCTTGCTATTCTTGAAATTTGAGAGGTGTTCCCTATAGCTGTTTTTAAATATTCATGTGAGTCAAATATTCGACTAAGATGTGATTAAAACAGGCCTTATTCCTCTGCGACTACTCGATAAATTAAAATCCAGTACCATAAAGAGCATTCCCTTGTTGTGGGTCAGAGGAAGGTACAAGGATTTCCTATTTTTATTGCTGACATAACATGATTTAAAACCACAGGAAATAGGCATTTGCTGTTTCTTAAAGGAAAAGGAAAACAATGGACAGTTTCTTCTTCTCTTTGAATTTGGAATAAAGAATATCTGGAGTAAAAACATGAATGAGAAAGAACTTTACTTCTAAAATGGCAAGAAGAAAAAACCTCCTTTTCAAAAATAAGGTAGGATATTTTGTTTTTTTGTTTTTTTTTTGTTTTTTTTTTTAGTTTTATCATTATTTGTGAGCCATTTTAAATGTTAAAGCTCATTGTAATAAGAATAATAAGTTAAACCCTGCCGGTGTGGCTCACTGGTTGAGCGTTGACCCCTGCGCCAAGAGGTCGCCAGTTCAATTCCCGGTCAGGGCACATGCCCAGGTTGTGGGCCTGATCCCCAGTGGGGGGCATGCAGGAGGCGGCCAATGGATGTTCTCTCTCATCCATGTTTCTATCTCTCTCTCCCTCTCCCTTCTTCTCTCTCTAAAATCAATAAGAAAAAAAAATTTTAATTAAAAAAAAAGAATAATAAGTTGACATTCATTTTGGTCATGATTCAAGTGTTGCTGAGATTTAACTAAAAACTAATTTGATTAAATATATAAAATAAAATCTTAACTGAAATGATTAAAATAACTAATGAAAATCCTTTTTTTTTAAGAATATAAAAATCACAATATCGGCCCACCAGTGTGGCTCAGAGGACTGAGCACTGTCCCGTTCACTGAGAGGTCCTGGTTCAGTTCCTGGTCAGAGCACATGCCCGAGTTTCACGCTCGATCCCCAGTAGGGGGCGTGCAGAAGGCAGCCAATTGACCTTTCTCTCTCAGGGATGTTTCCCTCTCTCTCCCCCCTCCCTTCCCCTCTATCTAAAACATCAATAAAAATATGTTTATTTTTAAAAATCACAAAACCTATTCCCGATCTCATTCTTTTGTGCGTGGCTCAGTATGTCACTCTGTGAACGCTACAATCCAAGGTTGGCTACGAGTAATTTTTACCAATGGAATACAACCACTGTGTTAGAATGATAAAGCAATGCCGTGTGAATCAGGTGTGTGCTCTGCCTCTTACTCTTGTCTCACTTACAGGACACTGGGCACTGGGTGGCCGTCCCCTCAGAGGACAGCGGACAGCGCACAGTCAAGGTCGGGAAGTTTGTATGCCTCCTGCTCCTACACAAAGAGACTCAATATGCTGTCCTCTTTGTTTGAAGGTCAAGGAATACACTGTGTTGTAATAAGTTTCTCCACTATCACACTTTAAGAAGAGTTGCATATTACACACATAACAAATGTATAATTTTGCAATTATGTGTATGTAATTATTTATATAAATGTTTAATAAATAAGAAGTGATGGCTTGCTATTTCCAATGACTGTTAAGCATCTTAAATACAAAGAAGAATTAACCTCTATTGCCAATGTACTCATGATCCATTAGGAGAGGCAAATGATTTGATTAGAAGTATATTCACTAATACTTTTCATTGCATCTTACTAATTGAACAATTATCACTTTAGTGGCAATAAGTAAGAAGTGATAAAAGGTATGCATAAATAGATCAGAAATGGCTTCCAAGAGAAAAAATTGCTTAATCTGAATTTTGAAATATTTACAAACTGAATAAGAAGGGTAAGTTGTTTAACGGTAAGGAGATAATATACCAAAAAACCACAGAGTGGTAAAACAGAGTGAATGGGTGATAATTCGTAGTTTTGTGCATCTGGAGTGTGGACTTGGGGTGCGGGATGCTGGGGGATGAGGCTGGAGGACCAAGTGGGAGCCCGTGCTGTGGGCACAGACTGTCTTCCTAAGAGCCTGGAGCGTTTCTGGAAGTCAGCAGAAAAGTAAAACCTCATTGAAGTGGTTTGACCAGGGGAGTAAAATGGTCATATTTGTAAATGAAAGAAGTTACTCTAGAAGAAATATAAAGAATACATGTCAAAGGTAGACATTGGAAGAAAAGATACAAGTTGAGGGGCTGGTATAACAATGTAGATACAATTACCTGCCATGTCTGCACACCTTTATAGTGTATTCTTTGTATTTTAGTGTGCCACATGTCTATCGTGGTATAATTTCATTTGTTAAAGCCATTTAAAATAGTTTTAAAATTCAATATTTGTACATAGGCATATAAATATAAATGCATATATGCTTCAAGCATTAATATTATGCACAAACACATACATAATACACATAGGTTTCCTCACTCTTAGAAATATTTATTTTACTCTGAGTATTAAAAGATTCAAATACATTACTGGTGGCAAAGACAATATCTGTCTAGTCTCGCTGAAATGACATATAATGAATAAATATGATGTATAAGTGGTTTTTAGTCCTCTGAATAAAATTTCCATAAAAATTAATATAATGCTAATATTAAATGTTATAATATGACTATGGTCAACTGTGTTTATGAGAGCTTTATATACAATATGATATGCAGAGTTAGAAAAGCAAGAAGACCTAGAGACAAATAAAAAAAGGAAAATTGAAAATGATTATAAAAATAGTTTAAAAACATGATAGTATCCATCAACCTGGGAAAAGTGATCAACATCCCCAATCTAGAAACTGGTAACACTGAGGTTATTCCCAATAGGACAACTTAAAAAAATCCTAATTTATAGAGAATCCCTCTGGAAAAGACATTTAATTTATATCTTCAAAAGATTTATTTCTAATATGATTATTTTAATGAAAAAATTGAAATTTTATATTCAGAAGTTATTATTTATGAAGTTGTAGTCATAGTACATTCTTTCCATTTTGTACATTAAACAATGAAATGGGAGCTCATGTTGAGTTGGCACTTATTCTAAGTTTGGTAAAATATTTTTTCATTGCCTAAAAAGAAACATGAATTATATTATATTCAGTAACATGGGAAATAATTTATCATTGAGTTAAGTTTTTGGGGAGCACATGCCTGGGTTGTGGGCTTGATGCCCAGTGGGGGGTATGCAGAAGGAAGTCGATCAATGTTCTCTCGCATCGATGTTTCTCTCTCTCCCTTCTTTCCTCTCTTTCTAAAAAAGTCAATAAAAACATTTAAAAAACCCAGCTGTGCTATGAGAGTCGGGTTAGCTGCCAATAACTGCTCCTTCTGTCCGCTTCACACAGGCCAAGCCAGAACCACAGGGGAAGGGAAGGCTTTGCCATTCAAGTCAAATATGAGGTTTTCAATTAAAAAAAGAAAAGATATTTTTTCAGACTAAAAATTTTGGCTATAGAGATGACATGGGATTTACGTGGCATAAAGTTTTTCTCTAATTTATCAGTTCAACTGGTTTAAACTTCACAGAGCACACTTTTATTAAATGAACGCATATACTAATTTATTTAGTGCCCATTGTTTATTTTTAAAGAAACAACTGGCAGTTATGTATCGTGAGGCCAAATGTACACAAATATATCATCTAAAGGCCAAATTATATTTTGTACAAATTGCACATCAATAGCAAATCACTATATTTAAATAACTCTGAATGTATGTACTAATTATAGTTCTTTATTCATTTATTTAAAAAGGTAGAATGTGGATATCTTGATCTTTGAAACGTAAATTTTACATATTCCTTGTAGTTTCTAAATACTATGGCATATAATTTAGAAGAATAGTTCAATGAAGTGTTCTTCTAAAGCAAATTGATAAATTTGAACTAGAATAACATGTTTTATGCATAGTACATCAAATAACATTTTATAAGAAACTTCTGCTGTTTATAATGTACACATTTTTAAGTATCTACTCATCCAATATCTTTAAAATAGCTCTACATTAAAAACAGTAGAAGTGTCTTATAAAAAGTTAGCATGTTGTTTCAAAGAATGATGCAGATGATTGATGTTGCACTAGAAAATAAAGTCCACTGAAAATGTAGTTCAGTTCAGCTGTAGCTTAATGCAACATTCAAAATACTTTGCAAATAGTTTTCTTGTATAAAATATATTAATACATACGCCTTTGATAAGATACACAGCATCATGTGGCATAGAGTGCCTTAGTAGATTCAACCACTCAGCAGGTAGCGAAACAACTGTTTGGAGGATGGCACACCTTGTTCATCTTGACAGGCGGGGGAATAAAAGTAAGGAGCATGAAGTGTGACAAGAGGGAAGACGTGAGGTCCAGCCATTGCCCTGAGGATGGAGGAATGGCCGCCAAAGTCAGTGAGCTTCGTCGGGTAACCTGAGCACTTTACATTGGATTGTACCTGGGGGAGAACAAACCAGCAATTTTGACGAAAATAAAAAATAAGAAGAGTGCTGCACAGTGTACAGTGATAGAAGTCTAGCGACTGTCCTAGCCAGACCGTTCTTGGCAGTAACCCTGTGCACTATACTCTCAACCTTCCTTTCTCCTGCCTTGGTATTAACTTAAACAAGTGCCTGCTTCCCTCTCAGAGATGCTTCCCGGCTTCCCACGGTATTATCCGCCTCACTTTCTGGATTTGTCCCTCCTTGCATCATGCTCTGATGCAGGAATTGTCCACTTCTATTTCTAGTCTGTCTCCCCCCCCCCTTTCCTGTACCCCAGCCCACAAACTGTCTCAGCCCCCTGGCCAACTTGTCCCTTCTGTTGATGCGATCCTACCTCCAGAGGCTGGTTGGCCTCCCCACCTTCACTTCTAAACTCGTTACTGCAGATATGCCCTTCCCCAGATGCTAGTCTTGCAAATATTTTACTTATTTTTTATAGTTGTACTAACGGGATTCTCGACTAAACTTGATACTCTTGAATATTCCCTCCTTATAATTTACTTCATGATCCTCTCTTGGGCCTTCATTTCCTTTTCAAACTCCTTTGTTGGTTTCATGATGTTCCATTAGTCACTGTCGTTCAGAGCATTTCCCTCCAACTTTTTCCTCAGCTTCTTCTTTTTATAACATTAAAAAATTTTTTTCTTTATTGATTTTAGAGAGAGAGGAAGGTGAGGGAGAGAGATAGAAACAGAAACATCGATGAGAGAGAAATATCAATTGGCCGCCTCCTGCATGCCCCTCACTGGGGATTGGGCCCACAACCTGGGCATGTGCCCTGACTGGGAATTGAACCAGCGACTTCTTGGTGCAGGGTCGATGCTTAACCACTGAGCCACACCAGCTGGGCTCTCAGTTTCTTCTTTTATAATCTCTTTGTATTGCCTGAATGAACAACTTTTGTGTAGTCTCTTTGCATAGTCCTTTTGTATTGCTTCAATGAAGAGCTATTTGCTGATGATAAATAGATAAATAAATGATAGATGATAGATAGATAGATAGATAGATAGATAGATAGATAGATAGATAGATGATAGATAGATGACAGATGATACATTAACATATAGTAAGTATCAGTGCAGGGCTGCCATAACAGAATACTACAGACTGGGTGGCTTAACCAACAGAAATTTATGTTCTCAAACTTCTGGAGTCTAGATCAAGGTGTTGGCAGACCTGTTTCTGGTGAAACCTCTCCTACCGGCTGTCACACTGATGCCTTCTTGCTGAGTCTTCATGTGGCTTTCTCTGTGTACATGTACTTTGCTAGTGTTTCTCCCTCTTAAAAGCAAAACCGTCCTGGAGAGAGATAATGGTGGCGGAGTGAATGGAAGCTACACTGACTGTCTCCCAGGGCCAAACTGGAATTACAACTAAAATACAGACAGGTCATTGGGAAAAACCAACTGAAGAGCAGCTGAAGAGGACCCTTATAATCAGAGACACAAAGAGGACCCCAAATCCAGACTGGTAGGAGGTGTGCAGGCACGAGAGGGCTGGCTGGGTTCCCACAGGCAACCGTTGAGGCTGTCTTAGCTGTGAGCAGTTCCCTCTGAGAAGTCAGAGGTTTAAACACCAAGCAGCTCCCCAGCTCAGGGTAGCAAAACAGAGAAAGGTGCCCACGTAACACCTGGCTGAGAAAATCACCTGACAGAGGTTCCGTCTGGCAGGGAGGGGCGCAGGGAACACCAGTACTTCCCTGAAGGGCCAGCGCACTAAATCACAGCCACAGCCACTCACCTTGGCTCCAGCAGAGGGAGGGGGACTGGACTGGCACTCTGTGAGGAGAGTCGGGGGTTCGTGGCACTGGGGAGAGAGCTGGGAAGGAGGTCATAAGGAGCTCTCTGCTGACTCATTCCCCCATAAGGCGGTAGCCTCCTTCCCAGTAAAGTCATGTTAGCCTTGGAGAGAAGAAACTGCCCTCCCTCAGAATTTACCGCCACCCAGCCCAGAGAAGTGCAACCTGAGTCTCATTAACAGCCAGAGACTACCTGTGAGCCAATAGGCAGAGAAGAGCCTCTGAAAGCTTTGAGCTTTGGACTTGGCTCTCAGTGTTTGGTGTTGTGGCTCTGAGGACTCAGCTATGAAGACTGAGGCCCGGGTCCCCGCACTGAGGCATTAACACACACTGCAGAATTCATTTTCTTCTCAAAGGAACTTTAGCCCAAGAGAAAGAAATCAACCTACCTGCTGGAAATCCTCTTACCCTGCACACCTGTGGGATTTTTCATTTAGCTGAGGGCTACAACCTGAGGCTTATTAAGTAACTGAGACTAACAGCCTGCAGGCAAAAGTTCTGGGATGATTGAATCTTTGCTTGGCCTGTGACTCTACCCAGGAAAGTAAGACTAGACATTGGTGTTTAGCATGTTCCCTTCCATACTCATCCAAGCCCAGCAGGGGGAGCCACAATCAGCAGAACACCAACACTCACAGGGAAAATTTGACAGGTTCCAACCCCGGATGAGACAGCCCAAATGGTGAAACAAAAACAAATCCCAAATGAAAGAACAAGAGAATTCTATGGAAGAAGGACTAAATGAAATGGAGTTAAGTAAGATATCAGAGGCAGAGTTCAGGGTAATGATTATGAGGAGTCTCAAGAGCATAAATAAAGATAGTGAAACAATAAAAATCAACCAGTTGGAAATAAGAAACCACCAAGAGAAAATGAAGAATGACATAGCAAAAATAAAGAGCACATTGGAAGGAATAACCAGAAGATTAGAGGAAGCCGAGGACCAGATCAGTGAATTAGAGGACAGGGTAGAAAAAAAATCACTCAATAAAAAAACCAAAAAGGAAAAACAATTTGAAAAGAGGAGGACAGTTTAAGAGAGCTTTGGACAATATGAAATATAACAACATCCACATCATAAGATTACCAGAAGAAGAAGAAATTGACCAAGGGTTAGAGAATCTATTTGAAGAAATAGTGACAGAAAACTTTCCTAATTTAGTGAACGAAAAAGTCACACAAGTTCGAGAAGCACAGAAAGCACCAAGTAAGAAGAACCCAAAGAGGCCCACACCAAGATACATCATAATTAAAATGACAAAATTTAAAGACAAAGAGAGAATCATAAAGGCAGCAAGAGTAAAGCAACAGCTTACCAACAAAGGAGTCCCCATAAGGCTATCAGCTGACTTCTCAACAGAAACATTATAGGCCAGAAGGGAATGGAATGAAGTATTTAAGGTAATGAAAAACAAGAATATGAATCCAAGACTACACCATCTAGCAAGGCTATAATTCAAAATAGAAGGTGAAATAAAGAGTTTCCCAGGCAAAATAAAGGCTAAGGGAATATATTAGCACCAAACCAGCATTGCAAGAAATGTTAAAAGGACTGCTATAATAAGCAGATAAAATAGAGAAACTGCCATAATAAATAAAAATGACAATAAATAAGTACATATCAATAATGACTTTAAATGTAAATGGATTAAATGCTCCAATCAAATGACACAGAGTACCTGAATAGATAAGAAAGCATGACTCATATATATGGTGCTTAGAAAAGACCCACCTCACAAAAAAATACTCACATAGGTTGAAAGTGAAGGAATGGAAAAAATTTTCCAATCAAATGGAAATTTAAAAAAACAAACAGCAACAACTCAGGTAGCAATATTTATATCTGATAAAATTGACTTCAAAATGAAGGCAATAACAAGAACCAAAGAAGGATCTATCTGACAGGAGGATATGACTTTGCTAAACATATGTGCAATCAATATAGGAGCACCAAAATATATTTATAATCTTATTTATTGCCATTTGTTTATTATGGTTGTTTCTCTTCCTATTTCTTCTGCTTATTGCAGTAGTCCTTTTAAAATTTCTTAGAATGCTGATTTGGTGCTAACATATTCCCTTAGACTTTTTTTTTTGGTCTGGGAAGCTCTTTATTTCAACTTTCTATTTTGAGTGACAGCCTTGCTGGATAGAGTAGTCTTGGATTCAGATCCTTGTTTTTCATGACCTTGATTACTTCATGCCATTCCCTTTAGCTGATAGCCTTATGGAGACTCCTTTGTAGGTAACCTGTTGCTTTATCTCTTGATGCCTTTATGATTCTCTCTTTGTCTGTAATTTTTGTCATTTTAATTATGATGTGTCTTGGTGTGGGCCTCTTTCAGTTCTTCTTACAAGGGGCTCTCTGTGCTTCTTGAACTTGTATACTGTTTTCCTTCACCAAGCTAGGGAAGTTTTCTGTCACTATTTCTTCAAATAGATTCTCCAACCCTTGGTTATTTTTGTCTTCTTCTGGTACACCTTTGATGTGGATGTTGTTATATTTCATATTGTCTCAGTTCTCTTAGGCTGTCTTCCTGTTTTTTTTATTGTTTTTTTTCTTTTTGGTTTTCTGATTGGGTGATTTTTTTTTTTCTACCCTGTCTTCTAATTCACTGATCCAGTCCTCAGCTTGTTCTACTTTGCTGGTTATTTCTTCCAATGTGTTCTTTATTTCTGCTAAGTCATTCTTCATTTCCAATTACTTATTGTCAATGCTTCTATGTCTTAACTCATGCTGTTGAGCTTCATCATGATTATTATTTTGAACCCTCCCTCTGATATCTTGCTCAATTCCATTTCATTTATTTCTTATACTGTCAAATTCTCTTGTTCTTTTATTCTGGATTTGTTTCTTTGTTTCATCATTTTGGCTGTTTCAGTGTATTTTGGAACCTGCTAAATTTTTCCTGTGGGTGTTGGTGTTCCACTAATTGTGACTCCCTCTGCTGGGTTTGGATGAGTGTGGGAGGACCCACATTAAACACCACTGTCAGGTCTTACTTTCCTGGGTAGATTTGCAAGCCAAAGAAAGTTTCCTTATCCTCTAGCTTTTTGCCTGGAGGCTATTAGTCTCAGTTACTTAATGAGCCTTGATTTGTAGCCCTCAGCTGAATGAAAAATCTCTCAACTGTGTGAGGATTTCCAGTGGGTTGGGCACTTGCTTGCTATAGAATTTAGATGTTAATTAGCCTCAATTTGCATTTCTCTGGCTTGGCCTGGTGGTGTTCAATTCCTGTGGGAGGGGCTTCTCCCCAGGGCTCTGGGAAAGGGTTCTTTGAGTAATATGGCTATTTTCCTGTGAGGGATGATTCAGTACAAGACCCCTGGTGCCCTCCCATCCAGCTCTCAGCTTTCTCCTGCGCCAGGAGCCCCAGACTCTCTCCACAAAGTTCCAGCCCAGTCTGCCCTCCCTCTGCTGGAGCCCAAGGTAATTGGCTGTAGTTGATTTGGTGCTTTTAACCGCCCCTCCCCCCACTTTCTCAGCAGGAAGCACACACCACTAATACAGCCCTTGTTGCTGTCTGTTGCTTTCCAGCTCACCCCCATGCACCTCCACAGTTCCTAACAGGCTCACTTTAGCATCCTCCTTCGGTCCCTGGTTGTACTGGCTCTCTTCAGCTACTCCTCCGATGATTTTCCCTGATGATTTGCTGTTATTTTAGTTGTAATTCCAGTTTGGTCCTGGGAGATGGTCTGTGCAGCTTCCGTTCACTCTGCTGCCATCTCCATTCTTATACAATATCTTTAAGAACAGCAATGTTTTGTTACATTATTGCGCATATGTTTGCAAGCTGGGATTCGGGATGATGCCGCACTATGTGGCTGACAAGTGGTGACACCCTTCCAGGTTTCTTCATAAGAAACTGATCTGAGATAAGACACCTTTTAAAGAAAGGATGTTTTTCCCTGGCCAGTTTGGCTCAGTGGTTGGAGCTTTGGCCTGTGGACCAAAGAGTCACTGGTTTGATTCTGGTCAAGGGCATGTACCTTGGTTGCTGTTTGGTCCCTGGCCTTGGTCAGGGTCATGTGGGAGACAGCCAATTGCTGTGTCTCTCTCACATGGATGTTTATCTCTCTCCCTCTCTCTCCCTCTCTCTCCCTCCCTCCCACTCTTTCAGAAGATAAAAGAAAAAAATGTCTTCAGTTGAGGATTAAAAAAATAAAATAAAGAGAGTTTTGTTTGTAATTATCATCTTTGACTTAAAAAAAAAAAGATTCAGAAGTAGTGGATATAATTCACCAAAGATATGAATTTGTTTTGGTAAAATAGTTTAACTATGCTAACACACTTGTTATACTTTATGTCATAGAATAAAAATCATTTTGACAATGCCCAACAACTGGCTCATTTATGACACTTTCTTCCCAATGATAACATGTTAATTAGAAGGCTGAAATCAGTTTCCAAAGGGTCCTCACTTCATTTGGGAGAAGGTTGGCATTAGAATAATCTGTCTAAATATATTCAATGTATGCTACACTTTCATCCTCTGTTCAAGAGTCTGATTTATGAGCAGCATCAACTGCAAAACTCTAATATCTTTCCCATTTTACAGACAGAAAATTGTAATTGTCAGGAAATAAAATGCTTTGCTCTAACTCATCTTGCAAAATGACGACAAAATTGAAATAATAAATGTAGGTGTCCTAGTTCTTATTTAATTTCCATGGCGCCAGACTCCCTCCCTGCTTGTATATTACAATAAACTGCCCCAGAACCGCTGGCTCAGGAAAGCTATTTCAGAAAATTTTGTTAATATCCACAAAGAAAACTAGTATTGCAATCCTTGTAGGAGGATTGGAAAGCGAAAAATCTTAGCAGACAGGTATTGAATGAGCCACTTAAAGGCTAAATGAAAATAATAGAAGTGATTGTTGAGGACATATGTTTATTTATTCAACACTGTTTAAAATCAGGATGAAGATTCAAACTGTGCTCACAGAAACTGCCTTTATTATTAAACTTTTGTTTCCTTTAAAAATAAGGCCTTTTCTGTTCTATTACATCAAAAAGGAAGCAAATATGATTTAGATATGTGAACTATTTATAAGGACCCAAGTTACATTTTATAAACTGCAGACCATAGAACATTAATCCATGTAGTGACCTTACTTGATCGGCTCTGTGTCCTGTCTCTCTTCAGTGACTTCCAGACTGTTGCTCGCAAGCAACTTGAGATTTGGGGGCAGCTCCGTGATCGAAGTGCTGTTTGTCCATACAAAGTTGTTAGCAATGCTAGCTTTAACCGATGAAATAAGGTTGGCAGAATGGAAGGGGGTGCCCTGGGGGCAGAAGGGGAAGGGTCTGGAGGGAGGGAGGCATGACTTATTGGAGGTGAAGAAGCTAAAGAGTTTTAAACCCTTGAAGTAGAGCCACCAACGCCCCATCAAACATGAGAGAGGCATTGTCCTGGGACAGCTTTAAGGGAGCAGAAGGTTTCCTACTTGTTTATTTAGCACCTTCCCCTACATCCCTACTGATGATGAAGTCAAGGAAGGAACTGCTGCCCTATGTCTAGTATCATATAAAGTGGGGGAGAAATCACAGCAAAATTACATCAGTGGAACAAAGAGTTACATAGATTGGTCAGAAAGTAGAAGCTTTTCGAAACAAGCTATTTGGATCTATAGAATTAAAGAAGAACAATGAAGTCCAGGGAGGGTCAGTGCACCTCTTCTGTAAGATGTTTCAAGTTCAGGTTTAGATTCAAGATGACAACTTGGGGAGATCCTCAACTCACCTCCTCTCATGGACATACTGAATCTGTAGCTATGAATTGTGAGGGACAGTGTCCTCTGGGCTTAGGGTGGGGAGGGGACCTAGCTGGGCAACTCCTACTCCTCAGCCAAACCAGGAAATTTCCACTTTGAGCAGCTTGAAGAGGCTGAGACACAATCTTGCTGGGACCCACTATTGGGAAGGGGCTCGAGGCCCCACACTTCTCTCTGAGGGGCAAAGAGTTTGAATCCCGTACCAAGCCGCCTAAACATCTAGCTTTGAAAGCCAACGGGGCTCGTGTCCGTGAGACGCACAAGGCAAGGGCAGTGATCTGACACAGCTGTCACAGGGTTTGCACAGTGGACTCACCTGCCCAGAGACTCCCACAGAGGCAGCTGACTGAAGAGCACCCAGACTTCTCGGGAACGAGGCTCAGGGACTATCTGAAGCCTCGGCCTGAGGGCAGGCATCTTGTTTAACACACATGGTCCTGAAATCCTCTCTGGCAGCTGGTGGGCACCATCTGTGTGCTCCCTCTGCCTCCCTTCAGCCTGCTGGTATCTCCCAGGAAAGAGATTGACGGGCGACAAGTAAATGTATGAAAATATATTCAGCATCATTTATGACTAGGGAATTTCAAAATTAAACAATTATGTTTTACATCACTGCATACATAGTAAGATGGCTACAAACCAACTATTTGACAGCACTAATTGACAAGGACACAGGGCCATAGATACTTGTTTATTGCTGGTGGGAATGCAAAATGGCAGAGTTACTTTGAAAGACTGCAGGTTCTTCTTAGCATAGTTTGACCCATGAGCTGCTAGGTACGTACTCAATTGATTTAAGTATTTATCTCTACACAAAAACCAGTATAAGTATATTGATAGAGTAGCTTTCTCATAATCATCAGAAATTGAGAGTAACCAATATGTACTTCACTAAGTACATGGATAAACAAAATATGGTACATCTATAAAATCAAATACTATTCCACAATAAAAGTAAATAAGTTATCAAGCCATAAGAAGACATGAATGAATCTCATATACATATTGCTAAGTGAAAGAAGTCAATTTGAAAAGCTATGTACTATATGATCTCAATTATATGTCATTCTGGAAAAAGTAAAACTATAGAAATAGTTACAAGAACATCCTTGCAAAGATTCAGAGAAAGAGGGTTGAATAGGTGAAAACAGGGTATTTTAGGGTGGTTTAACTCTTAAATAGGATACTTAATGATGAAAAGATAACACCATACATTTGTCCGAACCTACAGAATTCTATAGCACAAAGAATGAATCAATGTGTGTGAAATTTTTAAAAAATGTATTCAGGATGTTGGGAGATCCCAGTGTAAAATACAGAATGTAAAATAAACAACCTAACTGTATTACAAATACATGAAACAACATCACTTAAGAGAATAAGGGGTGTCAGCAGAAAGGTGCCAATCTAAGTAAATTTGGAAATGAATTAAATAAATAAGACTAAAGGCAAAATAAACAGTATGTAAGCACTGTACTCCAGTTGATAAAGTGTGTTTCATAAGACTCCAGGCTAAAAATTATGATATCACTATATATGTTTACCAAAATTAAACAATTAGTCAAATGAAGGGCAGTCTTTGAGATCCAGATTTCCCACTGTTGGGGTGGAACTCTGCAGACAAGCAAGTGGAGGAGCTAGAGTAGATTAGAGCTACCAATGTAATCTTATGTTTACTTCAACACAGACCAGAATGATTCCACATAAAAATACTTACAGGCAAGTGTATAAAGACAGATTAGCATATACTCACACATATATTTTCTTGCTCTGCCAGCTTAGAGAGCCTAGATACAATGATACCCCGCTAGCCCTGAGCACACCTATGGCCCAGATTTTGGATTCTAATATCATTCTCAATATAAGGAACCAAGGTTCCTTGAAGAAAGTTGATTCTTGGGCTGGGAAAGGAAATATACAAGATGAGCCTAGGATATGTTTTAGTGCCAGAAGTAAAAAGAGCTCAATAATAATATCCACCATGATAAAACATGTCCAAGCCATACAGGAGTCAACTGGAAGAGTTCCCAATGACAAACCATAAAACAATTTGCACAACAAAACAAATTCTGCAGTATCGAATCATGCACAAAATTATAAAATGAATACCCATTAGTCCCCAGTGATCTAAACAAATGAGTGAATCCATACATCTATGAGAGAGATGAAGCTAATCTCTATGTAGGTGAATTCAAATGATTTGTGTCAACACTCTGCCCTCCAGTAGGGGGCGTGTGACTCCTCTCCTGGCCACAGGGTGCACACAGTACCCTCCTTATAAAGAGTTCCCTGTGGAAAAGATGAAATCGGGTCATTTCACTAAAGGGAACCTGACTACTGCAGCCGCCTCAACTGAAAGTCATATTGATACGAACCTTGGATATGATTTTATTAAAATAGTACTTTACCTCTGTGGTCTTCCTCCCCAAAACGATAATCCTGGTCTAATCACGAGAAAAACAGCAGATGTATCCTAATTGGGAAACACTACCAAACACCTGACCAGAGCTCCTCACACTGTCAAGATCCTCAAAAACCAGGAAAGTCTTAGAAACTGAGACAGCCAAGAGGGGCCGGAGAGGAGGTGTGATCACTAAACATAGTGTGTGTCTGGGACCGGATTCTGAAATAGAAAATGGCATCAGGTCAAAAACAACAAAAATATAAAGAAAGCATGGGATTGAGTTAATAAAAGTGTATCAAAATGTTTTCATGAGTTGTAACACATATACCATAATAATATAAAATGTTAACAGAAGAGGAACTGGCTGTAGGTATATGAGAATACTTTGTACAACCTTCAAATCTTGTCGGTAAATATACGTCTTAGAATAGTTTGTTTTTTAAGTAATGTAAAAATCTACTCTCCATTTTATCATAGTGAAATTTGAGAATATTGGGGACAGCCAATGGCCCTGAGATCTTCCAGAAAGAAAGGAAAAATCAATTGCTTTAGAAATGATGAAGCAGAGCCCGACCGGTGTGGCTCAGTGGATTGAGCGTCATCCTGTGGACTGAGAGGTCCCAGTTCCATTCCCAGTCAGGGCACATGGGTTGTGGGCTTGATCCCCAGTAGGGGGCGTACAGGAGGCAGCTGATCAATGTTTCTCTCTCACGTTGATGTTTCTCTCTCTCCCTTTCTCTTTCTCTAAAATTAAAAAATCAATAGAAACGTATTTTTTTTTAAAAAGAAAGAAAGAATGCCCTGGCCGGTTTGGCTCAGCGGTTAGAGCGTCGGCCTGCGGTACAGACAGACCTGGGTTCGGTTCCCGCTAAGGCCACGTACCTCGGTTGCAGTTTGTCCCCGGCCCTGGTTGGTCGTGCGGGTGGCAGCCACTCGATGTGTCCCTTCACATCGATGTTTCTCTCTCTCTCTCTCCCTCCCGCTCTATCTGAACAAAAAATGGAAAAATGTCCTCGGGTGAGGATAAAAAAAAAAAAAGAAAGAAAGAATAAAGCAGCACAGCACTGGGTTTGTCTAGTGGCGACAATAGAGAGGAGGGGTCAGGGAAACAATGCCTTCACAATTCCCAAAGACAACGATCGCCCAACTGGTTACCTCAATAGCCAGACTGTCATTGACTCATCAGCACAGAGTATTCTATTAGACATGCAAGATCTCAGAAAGTTATTTCCCCTGAGTCCCTGGTCAGGAATTACGACCACTCCACCAAAACAAGGAGAAACTGGACGAGGTGAAAGGCGCTGTCTCCGGACACAAGGGCTCTGACCCATGAGAGATGAAGGCCGGTCCACAGTGACATTTGTGCAGCCGACCAAAGACGACCTAAACTCGACCAAGAGGACAGAGGACTTCAGGAGGAACATCTTTGAGAAAAAATAGTTGCATTTTATTAATTTCCAGTTTTGTTAGCACATATAAAGAGGTGATATGCATTATTGCAGAGGGTTTAATGATGAATTAGTGACAGTGAGAACTGAGCAAATAAAAAAAAAAAAAAAGGCAATTATCAACTCCTGTTACACCAAAGGAATATAAGAAAGGAAATGAGATCATCATACACTATTGGTTCAGTTGTGAATAATATTTACATAATGCTAATAGGGTAAACTTAGAATTGTAATCTAACCAAAAGTGTAATATAAAACTAATTGGGGAAATTTTTTAAAGTATAAAAACTTGTTTGAGGTGGTAGTATAAAAGAATTATATCCCCACCTTTCACACTGGAAATTCAATAGATACCATCTGAAAAAAACAGCATCAAGATAACACGTACACATGATATTGATAAGTTCAGGAAACAGCTAGCCAGGTGGGAGGGGTTTTCTGATGAAGAGTGGAGCTCAGAATGGGAGGGGTAGAGCAGGGACTTGCATTTCGGGCTCTAAGCCCCTACAGAGCTATTTAACCTTCTGCCCTAGAGACACATCAGATTTCATCAAGAAATCGAAACAAAGTTGAACATGTTGAGGTTCGACAACTTCAATAATCAAGGATTGTGTCCAGTTTTAGAGAACAGATTTCATTCAGAAGGAGATTTTAATGTAATTAGGAGATGAAAACAACGATATATGTTCATCACTTTGTACCACTACTGGGTAGCCAGTCAACAAGGACCTGGGGCATGAGAACTCTTAGGGAGTATCCTATTCCCAGGACGTAGGAGGAGACGATAGCCTACAAGATGTGTAGCATGTAATTTTAAATGCACTGAAGTGATTTTTTTCAAAAGTTGAAGGAGCAGAGAAGTGTAAGTAAAATGACAGCTGAAGAGTATTTTTAAAATTGTTTTCATTACTAAATTAAGAAGTACATCTCTGGGTGAGGAGAAAAGTTCTGACCTCAAAATATAACAAAAATCACATTTTTAAAGCTCCTTTGTCTTCTGAACCCTCACACAGAAATTTCAGCCTACTTGCATTTTCATTATCCTCCAACAGAGTATACGCCAACCAGAAATAAGTGCTATGTTAGATTATGACATATGAAAGCTACAGAGGAGGTAGAAGTCATTAATCACAGCTTCAAGGAGCCACGAAGATGTAAGCCAGCAACGTATCCAGGGAGAGAGAGATGATGGTTAACTTAGTGATATGGAACCTATGAAAATCTAAGTATATTATTATTCATGGAACTTTCTGTATATCCTCTGTATGCCACTTTTTGGATCGTGAAATGTCTTCTTATAAAGGAGTACCTGTGCATATACCAATACTCTAAAATTTGTCACACTGCCTCTTTTACAATTAAAAAACATAAGTTATATAAATATCATTGTAAATTTTAAGTTTACACACATAATTATAAAATCCTAATTGTTATATAAATAATCTCTTAATTGTATCATAGGTAAACATAGAAAAAAAATTTTTTTTAATTGGGAAGGAGAGAGAGAAACATCGACGTGAAGGGACACATCGAGTGGCTGCCACCCGCACGACCCAACCAGTGCCGGGGACAAACCGCAACCGAGGTACATGCCCTTAGCGGGAACCGAACCTCGGTCTCTCTGGACTGCAGGCTGATGCTCCAACCGCCGAGCCAAACAGGCCAGGGCCATAGAAATATTTTTTTAAAATCTGCAGGATCCAAATTTTGTTTTGGGAAGTATCAGGAATCGTGCAATTCTCTCGCGCGCTGTCAGACCAGAGGCGTTCCCGGTTTCGGGGTTTATGGCACCGTTGGGCCCAGATGGACTGTACTCTGCTTCCGAGCGTCTCAGAGATGGCCTTCGGAATGCCAGCCCTTCTGGTAACTATATCAAGTAGTTCTGTTCCAAATGGAAATGAAGATTTAGACGTAGAATATGACTCTTTCCATAATTACATTTCTCTTCTTATCGATAGCAATCTAGAGGGAGGGAGGGAGCCTGGGAGACACTCAAAACCCCAATGCAATGAACTCCTTCTAGTTGAGTCGGAGGATTTTCACATTCACGAAACAAAGGTGTTTCATTACGTTGTTCAGTTTGCCTGGACTACCCTTCTCTTCCCCACACTTCTCGATTCCTGATCACTTCAAAACTCGACAACTCTTCTTATGACACCCTGCCCTGCATCCTTCCTTGACCATTCTC
This sequence comes from Molossus molossus, assembly GCF_014108415.1. Taxonomy (NCBI): domain Eukaryota; kingdom Metazoa; phylum Chordata; class Mammalia; order Chiroptera; family Molossidae; genus Molossus; species Molossus molossus. The sequence goes on along the minus strand of NW_023425366.1, from coordinate 5,917,712 downwards.
AATGGTGTGTTAACGCCTCTGTGTTTTAAGTTGTAAGCTTACACTTCTGTCTCTAACAAAGTAACTGGGCACCAAGTGACAAGAATAGGAAATCCATCATAGTCACCTCCTCCCTCACAGTGCTTAGTCACATGCCTGGCAAATCCGTCTCCTTCAATGAAATATTGTCAGTAGAATGAAAAATGAAGTTAAAGATGACAAACATTATAGATGCCCATTCACATCATTTTCTCGCTTTATCTGTCGGATATTCGTGGTGGTGGTGTTGTTTGTGTGAGCTCACACTGAAGGGCTATTCTTGTTTTTCTGCGGCACTTTATTAATTAGAAGGATTTGCTGCAAATAGGTCTCAGGGAGGTGCATGTTGATTTTCTTTATGAAGTTTTGGTGTATATTTACAACTTGTGAAAGGTTCGTTTTAAGTCCCCAAATGAGTAGCCTTTGTTTCCTGGACAGCAGTGCTGTAGACGAGTACCTAGATCATGCCATCTGCAAAGTGAGCTCTCCTAACCATCTATTGTTTTCTCTGTCTATTCCTGTCCTCCCCGCTCAGCCTTTGCCCTGCTCTCTTCTAATGCCTCTTCCTCTGCCTGCTATCCTTGCTTATTTCTGTCGCTGGTGGTCTTGGTTAACCCCTTTGAGTGCACCTGAAAAGCAACACCGTTTCACAAAGTAGTAACAGAGTGTCCTGTAAGACGACTTAATGAACTGCAACAAGAAAGTAGTGTAGGTTAGAGGTACCTAATGGTAAACCCTGTCTTGACACATTCAATGTTATACTAATCTCAAGGTGTTCCTGAATGAACACCAGGAGGCCTCATGCTTATACCTGAGCACGTTGAGTGCCCTGCATTTATTCTATAGAATTTATATTTTGTAAGAACTGAAGACTAAAACACTTGCCCACTGGTTGTTTTCTCTGCCAACACGAAAATGAAAACCCACAATGGCACAGTGCCTTCAATTTTGCTATTTTACATGTACAAAGGAACTACTTAAATAAAGCTGCAACAATGTGAGGCACTTCTACACAGGAAAATCCACCCCAGCTGGAGGCAAACATGCTCCAGCTTCATCCCCGCTCTGTCCCTTCCTCCCGAGACCCCTGGATTGGGAGGAAGTAAACAGAGAGGTGTTTTCTCCAGCTGGTGAAAGGGGCCGGTGATTCCTGCAGTCCCCCCAGTTAACTGGGCCGTGGGTTAGGGGGTTTCACATAGCTGCTGGGAGAACCCCAAGATCTGCCATTTCAGAAGATGTGCATGTACATGAACCCAAAGTTCAAAGATGTTAAAATCCCCTGCTTCGTTATCAAGGAGAAGAGCCTGCTACGGTAGCTGCTGCTTCGTCTTCGTTGTCTGTCTTTGTTAACGCCCACGGCGGGACTCTAAGTGGGCGGGACTCTAAGTGGGCGGGACTCTAAGTGGGCGGGACTCTAAGTGGGCGGGACTCTAAGTGGGCGGGACTCTAAGTAGACCTCTGATACAGAGCGGGAGCATTTCCAACTGGGCCACTCGTTGGGCCTCTCGCTTGCTATTTGGTTCTGCTGCAAGATTACCTACTACTAACAATGAGGATTATTTCAAACCAAGGGACCAAGCCATGCACGTTCGTGTCGCACACAGCCCACGGGTGGTTTCCCTCACCGTCCGCGGGGTGGAGCGGTCAGGCTCCGAAGCCACCAGCCCACTCACCCCCCAGGCCAGCGCGCTGGGCTTCCAAGTGTCCCTTGGGCTGCTCCCCTGCTTTGCTCTTCTGACCTGGGTGCCGGGCTGGGTAGAGGGCGCCGGGCTTCTCCTCTGGAGCACCCAGTCCAGAGCACCGGGGGTGGCCGTGCCCTTACTGAGCTCCACACAGCACGTCCCCTCGGGACGGCACCTGGGCCGTGAGCTGTCACACGCGTGTGATGCCCAGTACACTGCAAGCTTACGGACGCGTCTTCGTGTTCACTCCTTCACCAGACTGGGGAGGTCGCTCCATTCCGCCTGCTAAGCAGTCCTAGGCTGGCCCTGCCTCCCCCAAAGTAATGAACTCTCTCAAAGCATCCCCCCCTTAATTTGGCAGTGCCCTTGGCGTATCCTTGCTTTGAACACCATGTCACAAGTCTAATGTTTTCTCACAATTGTGTTTTCTGAAGTGCTGTCACCATGTCTTGTATTACTTCTGTGCTGTTAGCTATGTTGGCAAGAGTTGCCTGTTACCCTGTGATGCTTTTATTTATTTATTAAAACATTTTTTTTCTTTATTAATTTTAGAGAAAGAGGAAGGGACAGGGGGAGAGGGAGAGAGAGGGAGAAACATCGATGAGAGAGAACACCGACTGGCTGCCTCCTGCGTGCCCCCGACTGGGGATTTGGCCCACAACCTGGGCATGTGCCCTGACCGGGAATCGAACCAACAACCTCTTGGTTCATAGGGCAATGCTCAGCCACTGAGCCACACCGGCCGGGCTATCCTGTGATGCTTTCAAATGAGCCTCGAGGCTAAAACGTAATCAGAGATCCAATAAAGGCTTGAACACTGAGTTACACTCCCTGCCACGGAGGGAGAGACGCTCAGTGGGACTCCGTGGCACACGCAAACAGCCGCCTCACGTGATTTCTCCTGTTTCAGGGTGGTGATGCAGCCCTAAAGGGAAATTGATTTGCAAATTCAGTTGCTATTAAAAATACCACAAGGTGAGAGCCAAGGCACGGAATAGTGAGGCCGATGCAATACACGGATAAAGTGTAAGTAGTTCTGTTCTGTTTCCCTGATCTTCACATCTTTATCTATGTTTCTCCTCCTCATTCCAGTTAAGAACATGTGAAAATAACATAAACAGAGAAGGATGTTACGCTAAGCAATAGTGAAGGCGAGAAGAGGACCCGAAGAAGTTATTCCGACCACGTGCAACGTGGTTTTCTGGGGACAGAGAAAGCACAGTAGTAAAAACCATGGAATCTGAATGACACGTGGAATATAATTTTTTTAACATGAAGTCAAAAAACTTCTGAATCAAACATTATACCTTGCCTCAAAAACCTGTATTACAGATCACTTAAATGTTGTTAAATGCCGCTTCAGTTTTTTTTATTTATTTATTATTATTATTCTTTACTGATTTTAGAGAGAAAGGAAGGGAGAGGGAGAGATAGACACATCGATGAGAGAGAACATCCATTTGCCACCTCCTGCACGCCCCCCACTGGGGATCGGGCCCACAGCCTGGGCATGTGTCCTGACCGGGAATCGAACCAGCGACCTCTTAGTGCAGGGTCAACACTCAACCACTGAGCCACACTGGCCGGACACCACTTCAGTTTTTAGCAAAACTTTTTCAATGATTTTATGAAAAAGAAAGAGCTCTGCTTTCTGTCATAGATGATGGAAAATTTGTTTTTAAAAATATGGATCCCCATGATATAGTTTCCACTTTCGTAAATATTAACTGATCTTTCCGGTAAGTATCAGTGTGGACCCTATGGTACGAATAACTTCATTGCTTACCATTTGCCATCAGTTTAGGAAGAAAAGCAATGTTCTGTGACCCCAGGGCCCTTCCATGTGTGGAACAGCCGCTTCCCGTCTCACGGGAACGCCAGGTGACGTGTTCCAGGCTTCTCTGTCTCACCACCTCCACGATACACTCTTTTCCACACTATTTTCAAGTATTTGCCTTGTCCTCTCAACACCAAACCTTAGTTTTCATTTACAGTGTCTCTAGATTGTGGGTACTCCATCTGCGTACAGATCGGAAGCACACTTCCAGGGGGGAGGAGTCTCTTATTACCGTGATCTATGGCTGTACTGGAGTCTGCTTGTAGAACCTGCACAGATTCTGTAGCAAAAAAACCAGGCAGGACCGCAGATGTATTCATGTCAGCCCTAAAGTACGTGTTCCCTCTCTCCCCCCGAACACCCACGCCTTCGGTGCACTTTTCCTCAGTCTCCTGAGGTTAACTACTCATCTCCAGGAAAAAAGAATGTGTGGGCAACATGAACACTGGTCTGGGAGGCAACAATATCTGTTTTCTCAGCAAAACCAGACTAGAATTGTCTATCCCTGGGCCAATTCTGTTCCCTGGGCATCGTTTTCATCACTGATCTGCTGATCAGTCGAAGAGTCTATGGATCTGGGAGGCAGGAGGCGAAGGATATGATGAAGGAGAGCAGAGTGAAAGGTTGGGATCAGCAGAAACCAGGAGGTTTAGATCACCGTGTTCGTGTGTCCGGATGCCCAGGGCCACCTGACCGCACCCTGTCCGCACCGCTTGTCAGAGAGCTTGTCCTCCTGTCTCCCTCGGAGCGGACTCTCCCCCGAGCTCACGGACTGTGCTGTTCCCTTTGTAATCACTTAATGGTCCTGCTCTTGAGCTTTGGTGATCATTTTTCATGGATACCTCATCTTAAAGGATGTATTGCGTGAGTGAAAAAATACATTAATATCTGAAAAGGTATTATCTTAATCATATTGGGGTAGAGTGGGTACATCGCAATTAGAATGCCTCTGGCTACGTCTTCCACGCCTGAGGAAATTAAAAGGTTTGACAAATTGAAAGGCATACAAAGTCTTTTTATAAAGCCTGGAAGACAACATTAGTATCCAAGCAACACAGATTAAATGCTTTTTTAGTTTGGCAAGCTTAAAGCAAAAAAGGATGAGATGTATGCTTTAGGAGAAAAATTACTGGTAATTATACCCCACTTTGATAGAGGCAGGTCTAAATTCGCAGAGACCTCGGGCCATCATTCAAACACCCATTGAGGTGCCGGGAAGGAGTCAAACCTGCATAAAGCATGGCCCCTCCATGTAAGGAACTTCTTATCCAATAAGAGAAAACACAAGACACAGAAGTCTTCAAACAAGGTGGAGGGCAGACCGAGTACCGGGCTAGTGGCTCTGCCAGAGTAGTAGGCACCAGAAACGTCTTCATAAAGACGAGCAACTGCAATTCCATCTGGAGTAGACACTCAGAACTTGATAGAAGCAAGAGAAGTGATGTGTGTGTGTGTGCACGTGTGTGTGTGTGTGCCTGCCTGTGTGTGAGTGTGTGCATGTGCATGCATGTGTGTGTGTGCACATGTGTGTACGCGCGCGTGTGTATGTGCCTCCTTTGTATGAGTGTGTGCATGTGCATGCATGTGTGTGTGCGTGTGTGTGTGCCTGCCTGTGTGTGAGTGTGTGCATGTGCATGCATGTGCGTGTGTGTACGTGTGTGTGTGCCTGCCTGTGTGTGAGTGTGTGCATGTGCATGCGTGTGTGTGTGCACGTGTGTGCGTGCGTGTGTGTGTATGTGCCTCCTTTGTATGAGTGTGTGCATGTGCATGCATGTGTGTGTGCGTGTGTGTGTGTGTGCCTGCCTGTGTGTGAGTGTGTGCATGTGCATGCGTGTGCGTGTGTGTATGTGTGTGTGTGTGTGCCTGCCTGTGTGTGAGTGTGTGCATGTGCATGCATGTGCGTGTGTGTGCGAGTGGACACAAGCTTTCTTTGCTGGATATGTTTGCCCTCTGGGTCCAGGTTTACTTGCTTTCTGTTGGAAGAATGACGGGACCAGACTACAGCAGAGGATTCTCCCATGTTTCTGGTTGGGGTCAAAGGAGCACCGGGAACCCACGCACAAAATCAGAGGGTCTGAGAGGGGAGGTCAGGGTACGTATTTCCCTGGGTCTTGTGAAAAATGTATGTATATGTGTATTTGTGATTTTTTTCCTCTTCGGAGAGAGGATCATTGGCTACCATTACATTCTGAACTGGACCTAAAGTCCCTGCCCTCACCCCGCCCCCACCCACACACACTCGCACACTGTTTCAATGTAAACAGTTTGCTAATTTCTGACACAGGGAACATGAAAGTATCTAGTGGCACAGTGAACACAGAAAGTAATGGTACACGCTTTGCATTATTGGTCCACAGTGCAATAGGCCACTGTGGCATTCTTCAGTCAAAACACCTGTGTTCAGTCATGAGTCTAAACAGTGGGGTAATGTGGGAATTCTTATTAAACTTTTAGCATGATTTTTTTGTTTTTTTCTCACCCAAGGATATTTTTGCATTTATCTTCAGATAGAGTGGAAGGGAGAGAGGGGGGAAGAGAGAGAGAGAAACATCGATGTGAGAGAGACACATCCACTGGTTGCTACCCACACTACCCTAACCGGGACCGATGACAAACCAAACCTGGGACTCTCTGGTCGGCGGGCCGATGCTCTAACTGCTGAGCAAAACTGGCCTGGGGACCTATTTGTTTTTGTTTTCTTTTCATTTTTTTCTTTATTGATTTTAGAGAAAGAGGAAGGGAGAGGGAGAGAGAGATAGAAACATCGATGAGAAAGAACATCAATTGGCCACCTCCTGCATGCCCCCACTGGGGATGGGCCCACATCCTGGGCATGTGCCCTGACCGGGAATAGAATCGGCAACCTCTTGGTACATGGGTTAACACTCAACCACCGAGCCACATCAGCTGGGCTTGTTCTTAAACTTTTGATCCTGGCCCTGTTTGGTGCTCAGTGGTTAGAGCGTCAGTCCAGAGATCAGAGTAATGGATTCTGTTCCGGTCAAGGGCACCTACCTCCATGGTGGTTTGATCCCCAGCCCTGGTCAGGGTCGTGCGGGAGGCAACCAGTTGATGTGTCTCTCTCACATCAATGTTTCTCTCTCTCTCTCTCTCTCTCTCTCTCTCCCCCTCTCCCTCCCACCCTATCTGAAAATAAATGGAAAAATATCCTTGGCTGAGAATTTTAAAAACACAGCAAAAACTTTTTGATCCTAAACTTTCTCATGTAGAAATAAGAACAGTAAAAAATGCCTACAACCAATCAGTGAGATTGTCCGTGAGGTCTCGTGGACTCGGAGCAGTAGGGCCCACGCAGGAGTCCTTTACTCCAAATGGGCCTCTTGTCTTAACCAGATAGTTAGTCTAGGGCACCACCGTTTTCTATATTTTAGTAAATTATTTCACACAACACCAAAAGGTTAATGCTAAGTTAAACCTACACTGAAATGAAAGGTCTTCTGAAATTCTTCTCATGACAATTTCTACACAACTAACTATAGCAGTCATACGTTATTTTACTTGAAAGTGTTAAAAATTGGATTGAACAGCTCCGAAAATGTCTTATCATGTTGTATTATCACTTTCTCACTTACTTTATGAACGTTTACGAGGTACTTGACAACTGTATTGATTTTAGTGCCTTAAATCAATTCATTTTCATGAATCTAAAATATCATTATCATCGTGAAGAATTAAAAGTCGTTCAAATTCAACCTCTGACCTTCATTACTGTATGATTTAGAACCATGTTCTAAACTTCTTGAGTTTCTCCACTAAGTTCCGAGTAGTGCTCAGAGCACACAGGGCCAGCAGGTGTCCGTGGGTCCTCGCTCCACGTCCTCCGCGTCCTGCCCGCTGCACAGACAGCCGTGGGGCTGCTTTGCCAGCGGGCAGGCGTGGAAGACCTGGGAGGGCACCTTCTCCCCAGAAAGATCGTTAAGCGATGACTGACCAGCGGCGGCTCCCTTGACTAGAACTGGGCTACACCGGAGGCGTAAGTGTCCTGACTTCCCTCTGCAGAATCAGGGTGAGCGGAGCCCCCACAGAGGTTTGTCTAAATCACGTCCGTGGGGGTCGCTTTCTTTCCACTTTTCCCTTTGCCTTCCCCACTCCCCTAACGGACTCACATAGGGACCCTTTCTCAATAAAGCGCTGGCACCAGGACCCTCATCTCAGCGTCACCAGGGGACACCCACCGAGGACGTCTGAGGTCCAGAACACGGCTCACAGCTGACAAACGGGCGCTGCTACAAAAACGCTAACATCAGTTCCCTTAGTCCTACAGCTACAGTGATGTTGACATGTGGGTATTTTAGGATCAAGTCACTCTTGGAAAACCCAGATTTACCACATTTCAGGGTCAAGCAACCACATCCACCCAAGGCCCGATACATATTTAGTGAAATACAAGCTCTTTGACAGGAAGGAATCTGGGAACAGTTCTTGATAAAATAGATGCCAAATGCCCTGTCTTTGGTAACTCTCCAGCATCCGGTGAGATCCAGGTTACTCTTCCTCTTTACGTTAATATAATCATCTTCACAGCATTGTCTACAGACTAACCAGATAACCGAACTGTGGGTTACACGTCCCACAGAAAACAAAACTACGAGGAGTCTTGGTGTAGTTGGAGAGAGAGGGTAGAATGTTAATCGAGAATTGAGTGAAAGCTACGAGTCAGGCCTCTTGGGTCCCGTTCCAGCTGTTGACTTCACATGTTCTTGATCCTAACTAATCCGCCCACTATTTTATAAGATGAACTCTGCCCTGTATTTCAAAGGGTAAACACATTTCCCATAATGACAAATGGATTACGTTTCTCTGCTAGAAAATGTCACATTAAGCTTTCATATAAATCATGACGGATAATTAAATACACTTGCAGATTGCATTATTCCAAAGAGCTCACGTATAATGCCAGACTCGTCCGTGGGCCCTGATGAGGAAGCTGAGCCTGGAAATGCCACGGGGACTGAGGATGCTGGGGTCGGGCTGTGCCAGGGGCTGGATTTTGCGTCGTGCCATGTACTTCAGCAGGAGGAATGATGGAAACTTTGTGTACCCAGCGTTTTGTTAGCGGTTAAACAAGTCCACTCAGCTATCGTCTGTCTTTATGTTTCATTTTTTTCTCTTCACCTTATTATGTATGTGGCTTCCTGACACTGGACACGGGAGGAGAACCAAACGACCTTGGTGCCAAGCCGCTGAGGACGAGCAATTCGGAACCCTGGAGGTGCTCACGACCTCCACACCTCCCAAACTGGGCAGTGCTGAGCGTCGGAGGGCGGGACGGCAAACCCGTCCAGGCAGAGGCCGACCAGCCCACGACCCCTTTCCCGGCCCTGTCGCCTGACACAGCAGTCGGGCTGTAATAATAATGAGCAAAAACCCTTGGGTATTTGTTCTGTATGAGCCACTGTGTTAAATACCATACATGAAATGCCTTCTTTAACCTCATGCGGTAGATACATTTATTACTTATATTTTATAAGTTAGCAAACTGAGTTTAAATTGCTCCGGGCCTCCTAGGAACTAAGTAGTGGAGCTGGGATTTACATCCAGAAGTCTGAATCCACACATGTTGGTATCCATCACTATTCTGGGAGGAGAAGAGACAGAAGTACTTACATTGTACACACCCGTTCTGCAAACAGCCGCAGCCTCGGGCCACAGGATGTGAAGAAGGCAACGCTGTAAGCCTCAAATTCTCGCTCTGCCTACGTCATGCCACGTCCACAAAAGGCAGGTGTTGACCGTGGGGTTTCTGAAACGGGGCATCGTCTCACGTATTTTCCTTCCTTTTAAGAGGGTGGTTTATTCTTCTGGCGTGAATGCATTGCCAAATTTCAGTTGTTCTATGACCTGACATTTTACTGATTGAATTTGTGTTTTAAAAACCATAAAAATTCTGCCCTGGCCGGTTTGCTCAGTGGTTAGAGTGTTGGCCTGCGGTCCAGAGAGACCCGGGTTTGGTTCCCGCTAAGGGCATGTACCTCAGTTGCAGTTTGTCCCCGGCCCTGGTTGGGTCGTGCAGGAGGCAGCCACTCGATGTGTCCCTTTCACATCGATGTTTCTCTCTCTCTCTCTCTCTCTCTCTCTCTCTCCCTCCCCTCCTCCAACTCCTCCTCTGTCTCTCTCCCACTCTATCTGAACAAAAAATCGTAAAATGTCCTCAGGTGAGGATAAACACACACACACACACACACACACACACACACACACATAAATTCATACTGGATTCCCCAAAGTAGTTGCAATTCCAAAGACTGTATTTCCATAGCTCTGCATGCTTACTGGGATAGAGTTTCAATATTTTCTTTTGCTCTTTTTGTTTTGTTATATTCATATTTTTATGAAAAAAAAAAACAAACAAACTACAAAAAGAATGCTAAGGGGTATTAAAAGATTTACGTAAAAAACCAAGATGTGGCCTGGGAAAAAAGGAGTAAAATAAAATGTCAGACTACTGCATCTTGAAATGGATTATGGAACATTCTTGCTAAGTTGACATGACCTAGCCTGCGGTCAAGGGCAGAGAAGACATGAGAAGCCATGGAGGTAAATGCTCCATGAGGGAGAGATTCCGAACAATGGACTGGACCCCACACCAGGGCCAGCGCCGTCTGTCACCAGAGAAGGTGCTGTTCACACCGCACCAATCCCTCCACCCGGCACCCTGCCCGAGGGAACACAGCTGCGTGTGTGAACGGGACGAGCAGTTTCAGGAAAGGGCTCGGAGTCACGGTGTCCACGCCTGTCAGCGTGACAGGGACGCCACAGCTGAGAGTCACAACAGGAGAAACATCTTTCCTCTTCGCCTGAATCCCAACATACAGTCAGATCAGCAATGACAGCTCATGACGTTGTCACCAAGTCACACTTTCTAGAAGATGGTGACAGCATTGGACAACCAGACTGATGAAGGAAGATTATTTCCGAAGACATGGGTGGGAGAATTCAGAGCCGCCTAATTTAACTCCTAAGACAGATATGCTATTAATGAATACACCGAGATGATAAGGAAACACATACATCACATTAGGAAGGAACCATATATACTTTAAGTCACAGGTGAAGCATTGGACCAGGAGCCTGAAATACTAGGTTTGAGCTCGAGTCCCATTCTGAGAGGCCCACTTGCTCCCTGGTAGGTCAGGGCAGGTGCCGAAAACTCCTGAGAGCAAGGACGAGGTCTGCTCCCACAAGCGCACCGCCTCGGCCAGACAAGGGTTGCCAAGTAAAAACCAGAATAGATGCAAAGTTACAGGGCCTCACACAGAGAGGGAAGGACGCTCCTTACCCATAAAACCGCAGCCAATGCAAACTCAAATGCCTGTAATGCTCTTCTGAGGACAGACTGAAACTTGCTCGACAGGTCATCAATTACTGTTCATAGGAGGGAAATAGTCTGCCTTGTTCTACGGAGGAAAACTCAGTAAGCAATACGTTTATAATTTGACGTATTCAGTCAACTGAATGTAGACACCCAGCGAATGGAGCTACATTGTAAACCGAGGTGTGGGGCAGCAAACTTGTACAGCAAGAAGACCCTTTACTATAGCATATGAAGGCCAGCCGAGGCTCTGATCTGTACAAGTCACCAATCAAAATGAACCATCTTATTTTGAATAATCTCATGCTCCACTGAAGGGCGGCATCCAAAGGTTACCTCTGGCCGGGACCGTCGGCCCAGTCGCTCTGTGGGCAACAGTCCAGCAGCAGAGCTAAGAACTGCGGCCTCCAGGGCACGAAGCAAGCAGAAGCAAAGAGCAGAGATTTAATATGTCAATGAAAGGTCTTTTCTACATCTACATAGTGAAATAAACTTTAAACCAAAGGAATCCAACAACATAGCCAGGTTTTACGTGTTCACGCACTAAGAAACGTCTGGATAAGCAGCTCGCATTTCAGCAGTGTTCTCAGGATGCTCCGGCTCTTCGCCCAGCAGGTCCAGGACTCCCCCTGCCTGGAGTTTCCAGCCCAGGCAGGGACGTCCAGGTAAGTCTCCCCCCGGACCCAGAGCTGGGAGGGGTGCCCTCGCTATGTCCGCCGTGCTGGGCAGAGTGCTAGGCGTGAGGCAGTGTTTCAATAATGGGGTGAGCTTCGTTCTCCTCTTCCTTCTTTGATCTCTTCTCTTGCCAATCATTCTTTTCCTCTTCTGATCCCTTGGTTATAAATTTCCCTCACGATGTGGTGAGACCTTCTATTTCTCTCCCATTCAGCGTCTCATCAATGTCATTCATAATGATGGCACAGACCGGAAATGCCATTTCTCCTAAGAGACCTTTCCAAATCCTTCTGCGTTAGTGATGTTTTCTCTTTTTTGAAACGTGTAGTCTGCTGTGCCCCGATCAGGCCACTGAGTGATGTGGCCCCATGGAACAGTGACTGAAGGAGTGGACGTATTTGAGGGTGACTGCCATCAGAAACCAGAACAAAAGCTAACCACTGACCCAAAATGATACGGGCCGCATTATTTTCTGAATCCTAAAAGCAAGTCCCCGCTCTTAAGCTGAGGAATCAGTCCAAATAGGAAGAAAACTCTCCAACATCATTGAAGAAGAACACAGTGACACTGACAATTACTCTCTTCAAGTCAATCATTCATTCCGGTGGCCCGCTTCTTAAAGTTTCCGCGTTCCAGTGTCTCCTCTTCCTGCTTCTGCAGATGATGACATTGCTTCGTATGTCCCGAGAAAGTAGAACAATCAGCAGGGAGCTCCCCGGGGAGGCCAGACCGTCCCTCTCAAGCCGTCCGCCTCTGTGCGCACCGCTCCGTCTCTAACGAAGTTTTTGGTGAAAAGCTGTGTGTCCATCAAGGGCCCACTCCCAGCGGCACGGTGCCCACCTCTTTCTCCCGAAGATGCTGCTCCAGCGATCTCCATACTCTCTGCTGAGCCGATCCCTCCTTTGTGATCTGTCCTCACCATCACAAACAGACGTGCCTCCAGCGATCTCCACACTCTCTGCTGAGCCGATCCCTCCTTTGTGATCTGTCCTCACCATCACAAACAGACGTGCCGAAGCACCTCCTATCTTTTTTTCTTTATTGATTTTAGAGAGAGAGGAAGTGAGAGGGAGAGAGATAGAAACATCCATGAGAGAGAACATCCATTGGCCGCCTCCTGCACGGCCCCCACTGGGGATCGGGCCCACAACCTGGGCATGTGCCCTGACCAGGAATCGAACCTGCGATCTCTTAGTGCATGGGTCGACGCACAACCACTGAGCCACACCAGCCAGGCAACGCCTCCTATCTTGAAAGGAAGGAAGGAAGAAAGGAAGAAAAGAAGAAAGGGAAGGAGGGAAGGAGAGAGGAAAGGAGAAAAGCCGTCCAGATTTCATAGCTGCTATTGCTATTTTTCTTTTCACTTAAAAAATAAAATTCCCCGAAATATGTTCTTTACTGCTTTTCTCCACTCTTATTCCCGCATACCCTTGGCCTCACTGTAATCGGGCTTTGACTTCACAGCTCCGCTGAAATAGACCATCTCAGGGGGACAAGTGAACTCTTCACAATATGATCCTTAGTTTTCTGCCTTCGTTCTTTTACCTTATGTACTGCGCCTGACATGCTTGGACCCTTCTCCACTGGTCTCAGAGCTGAGGTGTAACCTGTCCGAGTCCACTGGACTTCAGAAAACAGGGATGTCCTCCTGGGTAACTTCAAAGAAACGGGCTATTGTTGAGCCTTCACAAAACCAGTCTCGGTGCTCCCTCAACCATGAACCTGAGGGAGAAGAAGCTGTAGGCTACGGTTCTACCACATCATAGAGCTGCAGCCACAAAGTGGGGACCCAGCCTTGCTTCCTGGTCATGTTAAGAGAGGAGCCGGTGCTCTCAGGACTCCACAACCCAACCCACCCCCTGAAGTTGGGGTCCCACTCTCCAGGTCTGATAGCAGCCCACTGGGTCCCGGCGCCCTCCCTGGGAGTGATGTTTTTCAATTTACTTGGTAACATTTTGCTTCAATGTTGTGTCTGTATTTACCAGAGAGCTGGTGTATATTTTTTAGTTCTTTTGTATTGCCTTTATCAGGTTTTGATATCAAAGATAACTGGGCAGGATAAAATCAATTGTGGAGCTCACTGTTTTTTCTGTCGGGGGTGAATACAAATTGGTATTGGTATAGTCATTTTCCAGAATTCTCTGCCTGAATCCCAATGACATGAAAACATATTTGAATCACTTTTCTTTGGTCATAAACAGAACTTTTCTCAAGGCAAAGCTATTCTTCAGCGTGCTAGGAGGTTTCTCAGTAAGCTCAGACTCTGGCTCTCACCCTGGGTAATGAGTAACCAGTATACATTTTCACTCACATTTCACTTTAAAATGCTCAGAGCTGTAAAAATTGTTCTTAGGGGGAAAGTTGAGGGTGGTTATTTTCCTGTTAATAAAGATTTCTCTCTTTGGTACCTCCCAAATATCTCCTCACCCTTTGTGTGTTTATCAGTGTGCATTTTGGGCTCAAGAATAGAGAACCAGATTCCATCTTCAAAAATTGTATCTATGCCGATAAAGAGAATTAACTGGAGTAACCGACTAATATATTTGCATTGGTGATTTAAAACCCTGAATACTACTTTCTCTTTTTATATAAGAGTTTTGCTCTTTATTGCATAAAACATGTATTTCAGTGCACCTAGTGGAAAATGATTACATAAAAATCATTTTTTCATTTAAACTTTTTCCCATTCCAATTGAAACAGGTTTTACGATTCATAATAACTTAATCCTCATAAATAATTCAAACACTTTTAGTGTAATTAAAAAAAGCATTTCCCCTGCCTTCTTTATTATGTATGCATCTGCTCATAGTTAAGATTTCATAAAAGAAGAAAATCTAGATTTAATATTCTAGTGCAAATAAAATGTAGCATATTAATTGGGGGGCATTAAAAATAGCTCGGATAGACTTCCTGAACCACTGAACACAATCTCGGTGTAACTTCCTTTAGGAAGCGCTAAGTGAATATCATTACATCCCCAGTGTATTGTATCTGAGAATGTCTCCAGCCATGTTTCTATTTTATTTACGACGGTTGGAATAAAATGTATTGTGAGTTTCCTCAAGACCTAGGGGAAAACGTATGACTTTCTCACAAATACGATGAGTCAAGTTTAAATACACGTTAATACATAGTAGATACATAGAGTCTGCTGGCAATGAGGGCCACGGCTCTGCTCCGCTGTAGGTGACGGCGAGGCCGTTATACGTTTCGATTGTTTATTTAGAAAAGAGTTACGTGGTCATTAATACTGGATGCATTTACTCATCAAGAGGAGATGGGAATGCTCATTCTACATGAGGTAATACTATTTTATCTTAATTCAGTTAGATGTGTTTTCTTGGTGTCGTAGACACAAGGAGCAACGGGTCACCTGATGCTCCTCCCTGTGGAGAGGAGGGCAGAGGACGGGACGTAAGTGAACGGTTGCTAACAACTAAATCAAAGAAGAGAAGGTAATGGCTGGGCTGAGGGGTGAGAGGAAGGAGAGCATAAGCCAGGGACACCTGGCCCTGGGGAGCAGAAGATGGGAAGGAGGAGCTGAAGCAGAGCCTGGGGTGAAAACAGCCAGGAGGAGGGGGGACAACCTTGGCGCAGCACAGAGGACAGAAACAGAGTGTCAGCAGCTCAGGAGACTGGAGGGTGCAGACCTGAGCTAGCATGTACTGTGCTGCACACCAATCTGTACACAAGGCTCACGTCAATATGTGTACAGGGAGTGTGCAGTGTGGGACAAAAACCAACCTCCCCACTACTGAGTTCACCAACGGTGATTAAGCACACTGACAACTTCTCACCTTATTGATGATAACTGTTGCCTTTCCCATGAAGACTTTCTCTAGAGAGCTTTCTTAACTTGCACACAGAGCAACCTAGAAGGGTTGACCATTTATGCTCCAGGGAAGAGTCTCAATCCAAGACAGACCCTTACGGTGGTTGAACACTCCAAATTCACTGTGCCTCGGAGAGTCAGTTTCAGGTGAATTTCACACAGTTCTCAAACTTTCCAACAAGATTGAGCCGGATTTGCCAAGATCAGTAACTGCTCATGAACACACTTTTTAAAGATTTTCTCCTTTCCTGTCTCACTGTCTCATTGTGTCGCCTGTGTTCCAAGGGTCAGCCCCAAGTTCACGAAGTGAAGGAGTTAGTGTATATGTACAGGGTGTGTACATATGTTAGGGGTCTCCCAACAAGGCACTGATAAGTAAAAGACACAGACTAAATGTCAGAAGTAACACATTTTTAATTAATTCTACTGTTGAATAGAATTAAAACCCTGAGGGAGATAATGATTGACTTTGACCATTTTTACCTTTAGAAACATGGATTAACTAACTATTCGTATCACTTGCCTGGGACTACAGTTTCTGAAATATATTCACACACAAAAATTGAATATTCTTGAGGATACTTTTGAGATTTTTTTGGTGGGGGGAGTTGTGGGATAGAGGTGATACGTCTGCATTCAAAAATTAAGTGTGTGAATTCTTTCTGATCTTCTGTTGTTAGTTTCATATAACATCAGTAACAACTTACCATTAGCTTTTACAGAACCAGTGAAAAGTTTTGAAGGCTTCCAGAACCAGGTGAGTTTGCAATTATTCTCTCAAGAACTCTATGAATAGATATCATAACACCAGAACAGAGGAAAATGGTCCAACAATTTTAAGTTAAAGATGTTTGATGGGTTTTTCATGTTTAAAGTGTTAAAAAAATGATACAATGAAAATTGAACACGTGAGTCTTTAAAAACATCTACTGGATATTTATTTTCTTTGTTTCTAAAATTGTATGCTTCCTAAAGAGACCATCTCATTTTGACATTCACTAAATCTCTCTCTCTTTTTTTTTTCTTTTGCAGAATCCTCTATTTACATTGTATTTACAATGCGAATAAAGAACGCGTACTGGAAAAGGCTTTATAGAACCACACTTGGTTGCTATGCTTTTCTATTATGAATAAAGTTTTTATTATCTTAATTTATAAGGTTATTTAGCCACATAGATCTATCCCACAGAAGGATCTGAGCCCCCGCCGGCCCTGTGATAGAAACTGTTTACAGCCTAAAACCCACTGGTTTTTTAAAGAACCCTCCAGTAGACTGTGATTTTATCTCAAGTAATTAAATTCAAATTTCCTTTACCAAGTGTGGTTTATCCATCATGATGTATCTATAAAATATTTTCAATCTTAGACAGTCTTCTCACATTGATACACTCTCGGAAAATTCTAAGGTGCTCTTGCAGGTGCACACAAACTAAAATGAGCTGATACCTCAGTGAGTGCAATACAAAGGGACAGTGAAGCAGACAGGATGCATCCTGGAGACCAACCACAACAGTAAGGGGCGCAATTCATCGCACTCACCCCTCCTTTCCACGTTTGCCCTCAGGAACGAGGACGGGAGAATCTGCGTGGAGAATCTGCGTGGAGAAGCCGGCCTGTGCGGTGAGGTGGCCCGGCGGCCACAACACTGTGCTGAGTCCTGCTTCCTGGGGCCGCTGGGGGCCCACAGGTGAGAGCCCCCGGGACGCTGCTGGATCACCCCGGTGAGGCTGCAGACTACCTGGAGGCATGGGGAGGACACCCCGCCCCTGGCCAAACGCTCTGACACTCGAGATTTTCTTAGACTCCTTTTCAGTCTCAGACTCTTCCTTTCCCATGCTCTTCCCTGCTCCTTCCACCTCACATGTGTTCACCCGCAGCAGGCTCTGGGGCTCTCCGCTGTGTGCACCCCTCCCTCCGTGTGCACCTCTCCCTCCTAGCCCTGCCCTCACCCCTCACTGCAATGTCGCGCGCATTTCTTTTCATCCGGAGGATCGAACCGTCACACCATCGCGGAAGGGATCACACCTCGTTCATCTGCTGATTTCAGCACGTTGGAGACGCCAGGTCCCCATGTAGATTATATTTAGCCCGTTTTATCCTGAGAGCACAGTAGAGGCTCTGGTGTATGTACATATTTAGCACATATTTCTTAAACAAATGGATGAAATAAGACATGCTTGTTGAATTAATTAGTCATAGCTAAAATAGTAACTAAATAAAACAATAAAATAAAAATTTTAGCTTATAGCAATTTTTTTGTAATCAAATACATCTCCATGAAAATAAAGTCTAAATACTTGGGTACTTTTGTTATATGATCCATATGCATTTGGAAATAGATTGGAGAAAGTAAAGGTCACATCCCATTTTATAGGCAGGTTACAAACATTTTGCTCTGTTAATGTTTTAAAGAATGATCAAATTCTTTTTTTTTTTTTTTTTAATTCTTACCTAAGGATATGTTTCTCTTGATTTTCAGATAGAGTGACAGGGAGGGAGGGGGAGAGAGAGAGAGAGAGAGAGGAACATTTGTGCGAAAGAGACACATCGATTGGCCACCTCCTGCACCACCACCACCAGGGCCAGGGATCGAACCGCAACTGAGGTACGTGTCCTTGACCAGAACTGAGCCCTTGACTCTTTGGTCTGCAGGCTGACACTCTAACCGCTGAGCCAAACCAGCCAGGGTGAAATTCTTTGTGTTGAAACATGTCAGTTTGTGATTTCCCCAAACATTTTCATATTCTCCTGGATAATAATTAATACTATTGACATAATATTAATATTACTAATAATAAGTATTAATAATAAATGATCATGACGACAAAATCTCTGAAGACATTAAATACAATCTTTAAAACCAAAAAAACATAGAACTATAATGTAATCTATAATGAAGGGTATGAAACTCACAATATAAAACCAGTAAAAATATAGTGATCCTTAATCAACAGAGATCAGTCTAGCTTTTCTTGGGCTGATAACAGAATCTGTTTATTTAAGTCTGATGGGAAGAGGAGGAATAGAAATACTTCTACAACAGCATTTGAAGAGGAGAAACACCACGTGAAGAAGGTTGGACAACGTGTGCCCAGCACTGCTTCACTGCGCCTTGAAAATGATCGATTTTACGTTATTATGTAAATGAAGATTGTGGGCTTTCTGACGCCTCTGTATTCTCTCTCTCTCTCTCTTTTTCTCCCTGCTCTTCCCTCCTACCGCATCTCACCTTCCTGCTTTCTATCATCACCATTTTTCAACCTTTCTTTCTTCTCAAACATCAGAATATGGACAATATGCATTAAAGTATATATAAGCACTAATTATAAAACTATAATTCTTGATAGAAGTGATGGCTCATTTTCCACGTCAAGGTGACTGGGCCCCAGTGTGCTCCGACGTTGGCTCCAACTTTATTCTGGATGTGTGAGCCAGTGGACCGAGCAAAGCAGATTGCTCTCCCCGATGGGGGTGGGCCTTATCCAATCAGTCGAAGGTCTGAATACAATAAAAATGCTGAATCCCCTGTGAGTGAAGAACTTGTCTCTTATATGACTGCCTTTTACCTGGGACATTGGTTTCCCTGCCTTCGGACTTTCATTGAAACATGAGCCAATGGCTCCTCCTGTGTCTAGAGCCTGCTGGTCCTCAGACAGCAACACCCCAGGCGGTCCTGAGCCCCCGGCATGCAGGCTGCCGAGCTCGGACCTTCTCAGCCTCCCTAATCATGCAAGCCATATCCTTATGGCAAATCTCTCTCCTCCTCCTCCACTTTCTCCTCTTCCTCCTCCTCCTCCTCCTCCTCCTCCTCCTCCTTCTTCTTCTTCTTCTCTCTCTCTCTCTCCCTCTCTTCATATATATATATATAAAATTTCCTATGGAGAGCACAAACTAATAAAATGGGATTTCCAGTTTATTAGAAAAAGCATAATCTAAAGCATTCTACACAGACAACCACACTTGCTTCTCTCTCCACACTGGTAAAACATGATAGCGCGGGGCTGTGTGTGCCCCACCTGTCACCCTCTCCCCTGTCTAGCTCTGGCCTCTAAGTCGGTGACTCGCGAGCACAAAGCAGTTGTGCTGGGACAGTGCCTTCCTGCTGTCGCTGCGTATGGAGTGGTGACCAGCTTCAGGGCCTTGCCCAGCATCCATGTACTAACTCCCAGTTCTCCAGGTGAGGGGTTCGGGCCCAGTGGGGCCAAGTTCTCTGCTCAAGGTCGCACAGGCCGGACCCAGTGTCATGGGGCTGCACCCTGACTGGGCAACCCTGACAAGAACACCGCTTCCAAGCCTACTCGGGTGATCGGAATTCATTTCCTTGGCCTCACAGAACGGAGGTCCCCGGTGTTTGTGAGCTGTGGGTGCAGAACAACTCTCAGCTCCTAGAAGCTGTTCTCAGGTCCCTGCCAAGAGTCCTTGCCCACCCGCCAGAGAGAAGAGCCATGGGCAAAGTCCCTCCCATGCCGTGACTGTCTGGCTTCCCTTTCTGAGACCACCCAGAGGAAACCTCTCTGCTTCTATGTGGCTCATGTGCTTAGATCAGGCACCGTCCAGATGGTCTCCACCTTGAGGTTAATGTCGCCAGACATTGTGACCTCATCACAGAGGGGACGTCTATCACAGGTGTAGTCCTGAGATCTGTCTACCAGGAGTGGGGAACTGGGGGTCATCTTGGACTTGGGCCTGCCATAACCAGAGGAAAAATGACAATTTCTGAAAATTATCAACAAGTAAAACCTAAAATCTTATTTTCATAAATATGTCTTTCAAAACAAATCCCTTTGTAAACTTTTGGGGTGAGGAGTAAAACAGCCTGTTGTTTTTGGGATCATTTTTTTTTTATTTCAGTTCATGAGTTGATATGTACAGACATTTAAAAAAAATAGGAAAAATTCAGGACCAAGTCTAAGGCCCAACTGCATAGCTGGTTGGATTAATCTTTCACTTTGGACCAACTTACCCCGAGCTCAACTGTTTGGGTTTTGTGCCCCGAGAAACAGTTCACAGGTTACTGATACAAAATATCCATAATAAAAAGAAAGAGGAGGTTTTGTGCGTGCAGGGGAATAGCCCGGCATGCTGCACCATGCTCAGAAAAAGCTACGTAAACGTTCATCTGGAATGATGCAAATCCTTCACATACATTGACAGCATGGCTTTGGCGATGCTGTGGATGTCCCCCTGTGTCTCCTGTTATGACTGTTATATAAGACGTGTCGCAGGCTCGCCTCGTGCCTTCAGCCCATTGCTCCCACACTTCCCACCCCCCGCTGAGTCAGGCATTGCTATACTAATCCCTTTCCCTGTGCAGGAATCCGTTTCAGCTGACATTCAGGCTCTTCAGCTGAAGCCATGTACATAGTTTAAAATCAAAAAAAGAAAGTAGATACCAAAGACAGTACAGTCGTTCTAGACTTTGAAACTCTGCATAACGGCCTTCATTGAATTTTCCTTTCATCGGTGTGCTCAGCTTTAACGTGTTCTTTCTCTGAACACTTGTACCAGCTGTATTCTGAAACAACATGGGGATTTCATACTTTGTGGGTTTATTTTATTTTATTTTTTATTGATTTTAGAGAGAGAGGGAGGGAGAGAGAGAGAGAAACATCAATGGGCCACCTCCTGCACGCCCCCCACTGGGGTCAGGCCCACAACCTGGGCATGTGCCCTGACCGGGAATCGAACTGGTGACCCCTTGGTGCAGGGTGACGCTCAGCCCCTGAGCCACAGCAGCCGCGCGGAATCTCGCACTGCAGGTGGCCATCACCACCTCCCGTTCTCAGCCGAGAGAAGGGCGCTGCTTCCCCTGTGATGGCCCAGAGTTCTCACGTCGCCCCACGCAGGGAGCAACCGCAGTCATTCTGGCCGAACAGCAACGCAGGGCGTCTTCCCCGGCCGATCAGGTACCAACAGTCACAGCTCACATCCCAAGACACCGCAGTGGCCAGCAGCGATCATACTGTACGACAACAAACGTGCTCAGATTCGGAAGGTTCTTTGCATAAAACGATTTCTTGGTATCTGATCCTGCTGCTACTTACACAACTCTAGACATGTGGGGGAAAATTGTGTTTTTCCTTTGTGAAGATGGACTCAGCTGTTAAAATTCTTTGTTCGGAGGCAAAAGCCGGCTGCAGACGCTGCTTCGCCGGGTGTCGGAGCGAAGTGGAGGATGGGTGTCTCAGCTCATGCAGCTGCAGAGCACGTGGGCAGTTCCCACGACGCAGAGGTTCCTTCCTGAGCTAGAAGCTTAGCCAGAGAAATCCCAGAAACGCACGGCTGTGAAGTAGGAAGATTCTTTGAAGTATCAATTAACAGGGCAAATGGAAAACAAGTAAACGTTTCTAGGCCTTGTGAAAACCTGATGCAAACTTCCTTAGGAGACTGGTTCTTATCAGGGAGCATGCCCTGTTTAAAGCAGGAAGCCCCAGTCCTCCGTGGAGGGCTGCGGGGTGCCGAGCGGCGCCCACACGGAAGACAAATCTATGCAGGAAGTGGAAGGAACTCGTTCCACTTGGCGATGCTGACGTCCTGAAGTCGCTGCTGTCCGTGAGAAACGGAGGAACAGATGTGCCCTGATGTTCTCATCACAGCACTAAGCAGCCACATACCTTTACTGCTTTCTACTGCGTGGCCCGACAACTTTTAAATTACTTACTCAGTTTCCTCTTTTGTAAAATTCCATCGTATGGTCCGGCCAGTGTGGCTCAGTGGTTGAGTGTCGACCCTGCACCAAGAGGTCGCCAGTTCGATTCCCAGTCAGGGCACATGCCCAGGTTGTGGGCCCGATCCCTAGTGGGAGACATGCAGGAGGCGGCCAGTCAATGTTCTCTCTCATCGATGTTTCTCTCTCTCTCTCTCTCTCTCTTCCTCTCTCTCTAAAATCAATAAAGATAAAAAATAAAAATGAAGTATGTTCTATTTTAAAATGTTCTAGAGTTGATGGAGGAAGTATTTCAGAAGTATTACAAACTAAGCTAGAAGACTGAAGAGTCTTGGCTTTCTACAGAGCCCTGTGCCACCGATCTATTCTTGGAGACTCTTCAAAGGCCATTGGCTTTCATTGTATCTATTTGTATTCCTGTGACATTCACATAGCATGCCAATATTCCGGTAAATCTCTGTCTGTCTATTCAACCCTATTATAAGACCATCAGAACAAGTGGTTCCATCTTATTTGTTTTTGGATGCTCATAGATCCTGTCTCAGTGAAGTATATACTTGTTTTCAATGATTGTTTGTTGTATTGCATAATTTGTACAACATTTATATTTCAAATAGCAAAACGTTTTATTTCCCCTGGGTTTTTTTCTTAATGTATTCAACTTTCTCAGGTGATAAACATTGATTTTTGTAACTTTGGGCTACAAAATCATTTTCTAACAACAACAAAAAAGGAGTATGTATTAAATCAAACCCATTATATAATATAAAAATGACCCACCTTATGAAGTCTCAAGCTCTCTCCATCAGATAGATGAGACGTGATTCAGCACTTCTAGTTTAAGGCTCCACAGGGAGACATCCTAGAGCTCAGCTGGTGTGAGCCTCGGTCTGTGCATCTATCTGCCTTCTTTGTTGGAGAAGAAACAGAGAAAACGCCCTCGGTAGGGATCACCATGGATGGCTTCACAGGTTGGGAAGGAGACCGAGGAAAACAGGAGCCTGTGTCAGAGAACCCGTGTGAAAAAGCGATCTGCCTCTAGAGCGCTCAAGAAACATCACGCGCAGGGAACAACTGAGAGGTGCCCATGGGGGCGGCTCCTGGGCCAGTGCTAAGCAAGTCCTGAGATGGAGGGCATAGCTTCCCTGGCACCTCGGCCAGTCCGTCTTTACGTCACCATGACCCATCCAGCGCCCCTGGATCCAGCCTTTGTCCGGTGGGAGGGCGGGAAGGACAAAATAATCTGCACGTGTGCCCTGGGTCACAGCAGAAACGCAACCTACAGTTCAAAAGCAGCTGCGTGATTTCAATACAGAGAAGCTGATCCTGTTATACAAATCACCTTTACAGCCACTGTCAGCTGTAAACAATGACCGCATTTCTACCAAGAGGCTGAAGTGTCTCGTTTGATCACTCTGTCCTCAGCTCTGACCTCCTCCTCTTTCCCTGGATTGACATCTGTTTTCCTCTTCATCTCATACATGCTCTTTGCCTTAGTTCATGCCCCATCATCCTTATTATAACCGTTTTTTTTGTTTGTTTGTTTCTTTCTTTAACTGGTTTCCCTGAGTCCCATCTCCCTTTCCAATCCTGCACACGAGAGTTACCAGTCTCTCCCCTGGTTCTCCCCCAGGGTTACTTTCTGTTACACACACTGTGTCCTCTCTGAATTAATAACAGCTAAGGACTCTATCTTCCAACTGGATAGAGTTAAGATGCCCTAGCATAGTATAGAAACCCTCCCACATAGGGTCCTAAATTCCTCCCCCAAATCATCTTTACCCTTCTGTCCATGATCACAGTTGCAAGGTAGAACTTTGTATACATATCATGAAAGAGGATACTCCAGATATCTTACCTTTTCACCCTGCGTCTCAGACCAGAATCGCTTCCACCACCGTGTCCCATAGTCTGCCCCTTTGAAGGCCCCCACATTGAATTAGCTGCACCTCCTTTTTCTGCATCCATAATATTTTCTATGTAGCAACATTATTTTATAGTTACTGAATTGCCTAATAACTATATTGCTGTGGTTGTTTTTTTTTTTTTTTGCCCTGACCCAGAATCAAACTGGGACCTCTCAGTCCATGGGACAATGGTCAATCCACTGAGCCACACCGGCTGGGTTTCAACCTTATATCTTTTTCTCTTTTTTGCTATGTATGTTTTATCTCTATGAGACAGTAGACTTCATAAGAACAAGGCTCTCTTATCATCTCTGAATTCCCAAACTCCAAAATTATAGGTGAGCAAATGCCATTGAACTGTGAGGCTATTTTTAGTTTGAAATGTGACCAATCTAGTCGATTTTTCAAATGCTTTACTCACTAATCTTTTCCCAAGGAAGTCTCTATTGTTCGAAAACCAGGCTCCAGTGTTACTAAGACAACTAGAGAGAAACCTGACAAAAGTCTCCGCCAACGCTCAGCTCTGGGTGATGGAGTTGGTGACAAGCCCCGGAAGGCCGGTCTTGCTCACAGCTGGACTCCACAACTCAAGAAGGACATGTCGGTCTCAGCTGTCACAGGAAGAGTGTCAGTGGGGGAGTGTCTGCCTCTGGGCCTTCAGGACACTCCAGGGCTTCACTACTCCGAACGGTGTGTAGACCATCAGTGTTGGCCCCATCACGGGGTTTATTAGAAAGACAGAGTTGCAGCTGCAGACTCAGAATCTCTGTTTTCACAAGATCCTCAAGTAATTCCTATACACGTTGAAGTCTGAGAAGTACTGTGTCAGGAGCGTCCGAAAGGTCCCAGCTAAGCCACATCCCTGGGCTGCTTACAGATGATGCACATTGAACAGAAACCCTAGGTGTCCCAGGAATGACCACACCTTCTAAAGGTCCCATATCCACAACTAAATCCTTCATGGGGACCCAACTCAGGACCAACATCCACAGAGATTGTTTAGACCCATCTACTTCTCCCAGAGATGGGCAGTTGGGCGAGGATGGAGAGCAGTGGGCACGCTTGCCCAGCCAGAGAATAGAACGTTCACAGCTTGTGCAAGGACACATGTGACAAAATTGTAGGGGCTCATGGTGATGATGATGTTGCTTCGAGCTATGCCTGAGGGCAATGGACACATTATAATATGTGTAGATGGGGGGGTCTCCTTGGAGTAGCCCAACAGCACGTCCCTGGTTGGACTGGAAGAGAGCTGCATGTAACTCTCCTGATTCTTGGGCACACGGCTTACACTTCTGCTTCTTCACTTTTGCCACCTGTAAAGGTGACTTAATAGAGTCTTCGCTAATTTATTGGGCCAAGCAATGACAATCATGAAATATAGTTGACGATTCACTGTATGCCAGACATTGGGAATCTAGACATTCCAAAGATTGAGTTGCTACGTCAAGGACTTTATCGTCCTCATGGAATGAAAGCTGGCATGTAAATGTCAAGGTTTGTCTTAGAAAAGGGTGTTCACAAGCGAAATATTCCATTAAAAATGTTCATATGGCCAAATACATTCAGAAGGTAGTGTCGGACCACAGGGAGTCTGTGCATGGTCGTGTGTGTGTGTTTATGTGCATGTGAATACTCACACACAAATGTAAATATACTAATGTGATAGTGAGACACACACAGCTTGTCTAGCTCACACATTACAGGCCAGTCCTTTTCTCATATACTTCATTTTTATTTATGTCCTTTATCTCAGATGCTCAAACGGGCCCTCCCCCTGACCCAGGAGCTATGACAGGGAACACTGTCCCAGTCCGTCCGTATGCACGCGGCTCTCCGGTGCCCCCTTTCTGCTCCTGCGGGCCCTTCTCAGAGTCAGTCTGCATCTCCTTGTTGTGTGTCTCTTCTGTCTCTGATTTCTACTGCTTCCGTTCACAGGTCGGAATGTTTCCTCCATTTTCATAGTCACTGTGGCTCCACCGAATGGCCCATCTTTTCTCTGCCTGAGCAGAAAGTCGCTGTTAAACTTCGTCTTCTACCCCACATCTTCCTCACGGAGAAACGGACATAGCGATATGGTAACAATCATCACATTTAAATTCTACGCTTGGGCGTTTCACAGAAGTGAGCTGGCTCTGCACAGGGTGGTATGTGGGAGAACTTCTCCCACTGCGCTGTGTCCCACCCTCATGTCGCTGAACAGCCTGGAGGTAGAACTCTAGAGCCACAGAGAGTCAAGTGTCATAATGACACATAACAATAAGGGCGTAACATGTCCCCACCTCCTTTCTTTTATTGATGTTGTTCATCCTCACTCATTTATTTTTCCATTTCTTTTTTTTTTTTAGAGAGAGTGAATGGGAGGAAGGGAGAGAGAGAGAGAGAAACATCGATGTGAGAGAGACCCATCTGTCAGTTGCCTCCCACACATGCCCTGACTGGACCGGGAATTGAATCTGCAAGCGAGACACATGCCCTTGACCCAGAATTGAACCTGTGACCCTTCGGTGTGAAGGCCAATGCTCCAACCACTGAGCACACTCTCCAGGGCCCATCTTCTTTCTTGATTTCAAAAAATATTTTTCTCTGTTTAGACAGGTAAACGTTTTTAACTTCAAATCTCACCTTTATACACTCACTTGCATTATAAATGTAAAATATAATAAATTAGGTTTATTTTAAAGCAAATATTATGTTCAATAATGACAAATAACGTTTTCATGTACAATGTCTTTAAAGAAATGATTACAGGTAAATATTACTAGTTTTGCAGTAAAATTCCACGTAAATTAGATAGCCTGTCTTCTGGGTTAAGGTTGGTCTGCATCATTCATTTCAATTAATAATCAGATGGGATGGAGTATAGCAAAGCATTTGTTCGCAGATCAGGGCACAGCTGTTGCAGTTTTCAAATTTGCTTTGGATAAAGCCTCTCTCTGAGAGAAAGACATTTGGGCTGGGAAGGGCTGAACACTTCTCACCCTTCCAGAACGCTCCTCAGAGGGAGTCCCGACCCACCCTGAGATATAGCAGACGTTCTTCTTCTGGTTTGTTGTTTTTCTTTTTTCTTTCTGAAACTTCTTATTTTGGGCAGGTGTGTGGGAAGACTTGAGGAAATACACAAGATGAAACAGAATTTCAGCAAAGGACCAACAACCCCAATGTTGCATTTTTATGGATTTAGATATTTTTTGATGTGGATATTTAGAAACATCTTACCTAGGGCTCATTTTTAGATGTGTGCCCCATGGCTTTTTATTTTACTAGATTTTGTTTGTTTGTTTATGTCCCACATGGTCTAGTTGAGACTCAAGATGCTTACAAAATTAATACAGTAAAAAAGATAAGCCCGGCCTGTGTGGCTCAGTGGTTGAGCACTGACCCATGCTCCAAGAGTCGCCGGTTCGATTCCCGGTCAGGACACGTGCCCAGGTTGTGGGCCCGATCCCCAGTGGGGGGCATGCAGGAGGCGGCCAATGTTCGCTCTCATTGATGTTTCTATAGAGATAGAAACTCAAAAGTTGAGTTCGGTAGCCAATATGTGCTGAACATGGCGAGGAGCCACTGATCACAGCCTCCCTCTCCCTTCCTCTCTCTCTAAAATCAATAAAAAAAAAATTTTTTTTTTAAAGGTAAAATAAAAACCAAAACAAAACAGCTTCATTACTGGGAAAGGGAGGGGGGAGGAATTGTGTGTGTATTTAGCTGGTGCCATCTCTTGTTAGGGACACTGGCAACACACTGCAGAGCTGGCCAAGTCTGCACTGTGCCTGACCGGGGAGTGAGCCACGGAGAGCCAGTGACCTTCCGATCTTCCCCTTCCACTCCTCCTTTTTCTTTTCCAATTTTTTTTTCTACCACAATCTGAGGTCAAAAGCTTGGGTGTGGCCCTGGCCGGTTTGGCTCAGCGGTTGGAGTGTCGGCCTGCAGTACAGAGAGACCCGGGTTCGGTTCCCGCTAAGGGCACATACCTCGGTTGCAGTTTGTCCCCGGCCCTGGTTGGTCGTGCGGGTGGCAGCCACTCGATGTGTTCCTTCACATCGATGTTTCTCTCTCTCTTCCTCTCTCTCCCTCCCGCTCTATCTGAACAAAAAATGGAAAAATGTCCTAGGGTGAGGATAAAAAAAAAAAAAAAGCTTGGGTGTGGATTAAGTCTTAACGGTAGTCGGAAATCAACAAAAGTGACCTGGTTAGAAATAAATGCTATTATGTGATCAGTGGCTCCTCGCCATGTTCAGCACATATTGGCTACCAAACTCAACTTTTGAAAATCAGCTATTTCGCTTCTTTCTCTAAAACCGGAGAGTGTATAGTTTTCCTGACTTAGCGTATTTTATAGCCCACACCATTCACAGCTGCCTTGAAGCTCATAACACCGAATGGCTTCCCGTCCAGTGTTCTTTAACCGGGTCCTTTCTGCCCACGCCCACCTTGCCTCTGTCATGGCTCCCATCCCCGTACTCATCTTCCCGAAGGAGCAGGAGAAAGCAGGGAGGAGACGTGTCTGAAGTTCTGAGAAGGAACGGAGAGGGCTCGTGCTCATGGCTCACTGAGCTCTGCCCGTCTTCTGGGCGCCACAAAAGAGCCTCTGCCCCTGAGCCTGGTGTCAGTCACTGCGGCGGCAACAGCGAGGACGTCACGAACTGGCTGGTGAAGCACAGACGCGTATTTGTCACGGTTCTGAAGGCTGGAAGGCCAAGGCCAGGTGCCAGAGAGGTCTGGTTCCGGGGAGGCCCCTCTCCCAGGGGCAGCCCGCTGGCTCCTTGTGCCCCGCTGTGGCAGACAGTGGAGAGGGGAGGCCACCTCTGCTGACCGGTGGCATTTGCCAGGGCTCCACCCATAGCCCCTCGAATCCTGGTCACCTCTCAAAGACCCGCCTCCCAGCACAGCCGCCTCGGGAGGGGTGTCCACACGTACCTTGGGGTCGGGGGGTGGGGGGAGAATAAACATTCGATCCGCAACTCACTCACCGTTCACCTCCCCTTCCTCCACCCTTCTGAATGCACGTTCTTCTCTAGTCCAACTGGTTGACTCATTGTGTTTTAAACGCAACTTTTGTCCCTGCCTCTGTCTTGTGTGTACATCTTCTGCATGAAGCTCTCCATCCACGCCTTCTTTTCCCTCCTTCCCACCCAAACGATGAGGCACAGCTAGATCCCACTTGCCCTGAGGGGTCTTCCATTTCCCGCCGTGACCTTTATCAAGGTCTCTCATTGGACACACTAAAAACCTTAACTTACCTTGTTATTTACCTTCATGTTTCAGTTCTGTGGTCTTCCAGCCATCAGAGGTCAGAAAACATTTTCTGTAAAAAGCCAAATAATAAATATTTGAGGCTTTGTGTACCAAGAATTAAAATCTGGGATAAAACTTAGCCATAAAACAGCGAAAACATTTTTCCCAAATTTTGATGACAATTAAATAGAATAGCAATAATTGAGTATAAATGTATTCTAATACAGATCTAATAATGAGAAGAATATAATTATTTTCAGGGAGGATAATATTTTACCCCTTTGGGGTTCAAAATGTATGTTTCTTATTATCAAGATTGAAAACCTATTCATCAATTAATGCTGATCTGCAATAAAATTTTAGGTATTTTATCTTTATTTTTTTCTAATTTTTAAAAATCTTTATTGATGGATGTAAAATGTATTACAGATGTTCCACATTTTTCCTCCATTGACCCCCTCCTCCCCACTCCCGCCCCCCTCCCACCTTTTCCCACACTATTGTCTGTGTCCATTGGTTATGCATATAAGTTCTTTGGTTTATTTCTTCCCACCCCCCCCACCCCCTTTCCCTTTGAGGTTTGTCAGTCTAGCAATGAATTTGTGCTTCTTAATCCCTTCACCTTTTTCACCCATTCCCCCAACCCTCCTCCCATCTGGCAACCAACAAAATGTTCTCTGTATCTATGAGAATGTTTCTGTTCTGCCTGTTCATTTTGTTTGTAGATTCCATTGTTGATAGATATGTATTCGTTGCCATTTTGTTTGTTCATACATTTTATCTTTTTCTTCAAAAAGACCCTTCATCATTTCATATAATAACGGTTTGGTAGTGATGAACTCCTTTAACTTTTTCTTGTCTGGTAAAGTTTTTATATGTCCATCGATTCTAAATGACAGCTTTGCAGGATAGAGTAATTTTGGTTGTAGGTTCTTGGTTTTCATCACTCTGAATATTTCTTGCCACTCCCTTCTGGCCTGCAAAGTTTCTTTTGAGAAATCAGCTGACAGCCTAATGGGAACTCCCTTGTAGGTAACTAGCTGCCTTTCTCTTGCTGCTTTTAAGATTCTCTCTTTGTCTTGAACCTTTTGCATTTTGATGATGATGTGTCTTGGTGTGGGTCTCTTAGGGTTCATCTTGTTTGGGACTCTCTGTGCTTCCTGGACTTGTATGTCTGTTTCCTTCACCAAGTTAGGAAAGTTTTCTGCCATTATTGTTTCAAACAGGTTTTCGATTTCTTGTTCTCGCTCTTCTCCTTCTGGCACCCCCAAGATGCGAATGTTGGCACGCTTGAAGTTGTCCCAGAGGCTCCTTACACTAGCCTCATTTTTTTGGATTCTTTTTTCTTTTTGCTGTTCTGATTGGGCATTTTTTGCTTCCTTATATTCCAAATCGATGGTTTGCTCCTTGGATTTATGTACTCTATTATTGAAGCTGTGTAAATTATTTTTTATTTTAGTTAATGCCTCCTTCAATTCTAACTGTGTATCCATGATTCCTGACTGGTCCTTTTTTATGCTCTTGAGGCCCTCCCTAAGTTCATTGAGGTTCTCACTAAGTTCATTGAGCATCCTTATAAGCAGTATTTTGAACTCGGTATCTGTTAGTTGCTTATCTCCATTTCGCTTAGTTCTTTTATTGGGGTTTTGTTCTGTTCTTTCATTTGGGACCTATTTCTTTGTCTCCTCATTTTGGCTGCCTCCCTGTGTTTGTTTCAGTGTATTACTTAATGAGGGGTATGGGGCTCGCTGAGACCAGATGCTGCTCGTTTGAAAGAATTTAGGAAAAACCTGAAGCAGGATCCAAGACAGGCCAATCCTATGGTTAAGCAAGTGGCAACAGCTTGGGTGGGCCTGAGAGTTGGGTGGGGCGGGGCCTCAGGGTGTCAGCAGGGCGGGGCTACCAGTGTGAGCCAGGTTGCTAGAGTCCCAGATATGGCTTCTGTCTGCCGCCCCAGGGAAGGGCTCACCAAAGGAACAAAGGTCTCTGACAGCATGTTTGTCCTGGAGAAAACCCCCTCTCCAGCCCTCACTCCAGTGCCAAACAGCTCAGTTCTTCCCTGTATGACTCTGGCGCCCCTCGAGCTGCCTCCCCTCCGAGCTTAGAGGGAGAGAGTCCGATAAGTCCGTGCGGGGGCCCTTTAAGGAGCTGCCTGGGGCTCCAGCCGCCTCAGCCTCCCTGAGCCTCAGTTCCTGCTGGTTTTCCAGCCAGAAGTGATGGGGATTCTCTTCCTGGCACTGGAACCCTGAGCAGGGCAACTTATGTGGGACGAGGACCCCTCAGTCCTCAGGGAGGACCTTCCCAGCCACAGGAGCCTCCTGATATTTATCCGCCACACGTGGGTGTGGGACCAGCCCATCCCCTCCGCCCTCCTCCCAGTCTGGATGTAGCTGCTGTAATTCCGTAGCTGTAGGACTTCCATCCAGCTGGATTTCAGGAGGTTTTGAATGATGGTTGTTCTGTAGTTTGCTGTAACTTTGATGTGGTTGTGGGAGGACGCGACACCACGGTTACCTACCCGCCATCTTGACCGGAAGTCGGTATTTTATCTTTAAATGTGTCTTTTTACATTGATAGGTATTGCTGAATACTGATGACAATGATATCAGTTCACAAGCATGTGATTTTATTTATTTTATTTTATCTTTGTCATTGAAAATATTACAGATGTTCCCATTTTCCTCCATTGACCCCCTGCTCCCCCTCCCCACCTTCACCGCACTCATTTATAGAATCCTATTAGACTCTTCTCTGGATACTTGTCTTTCAGTGTGTCATTGGCCTGTGGATTAATCCCTCCAACTGAGGATCTCGTGGAAGATCCTTAATTGCAAAATTAAATAGATTTTGAAATGCATAAACTTCTTTTGCATTTGTGTTGAAGTTTGAAAAGTGTTAATGGAGCTGTGGATTGAGCAAACACATCCACTATAATCTGCGTGGGAAAGGAGACCTTCTTCATTGTAACGTTAGACAGCATGGGAAGTGCACAGTACACCAGACATGACCTGTGATTAAACAATGTTGCCAACATGATTCTATTGTAGTGTTAGTGCCACACATGAGCATCGTGTCTCTTGGCATTTTTGTTAAATTCATTAATATTATCAAGACTGAAGCAACAACAAATTTCCAAAGCCATTTGGTATTGGATATTAGTATTTGTGGGTGGTTCTTCTCCAGGAAAATTCTATCTTGTCTGTTGAGCTAAAAACAACACAAGTAAAGAAATGCAAAGCACTGCTAAGCCGCCCACCTGCTCTTTGGTGGAACAAGTCAGAATATTCAAGTCTGTAAGAGCAAACGAAGTTCATCCTCGTTCATCCTCGGTGCTACTGGTTTAATACCGCATGATACATTCAACTGTTACCATTAAAGCACCCGTCAATAATGCAGTGAAGAATCACAGGTTTTACACTCCTTGCAATGTCATAAGTTTTGCAAATGGGCTCAACTACATCTTTTTCTGCTTTACACATATTTTTAACACCAACGGTGTTAAATCTTAGGGGATGCCACTTAATTGTGTACTGAGTTAGCATTTTCTAAACTTTGAAAACATTCTCACAGACTATTCATTGAGGCTAATGCATCACTCAAAGCACACTCTGTGTTGCGTCCTTGCAAGAAAAAAAAGTGACAGTGTTGGTAACATTGGGAAACCCATAAGAACCAAGGACAATTACGCAACAATTTGCCTCGTTTTCCTTTTGATGTTCTTCCCAATTTTCTCAACAATTCAGACAACTATTCGTGCCTAAACATTGATAGACTGAAACATTTTTTTTCCTATGAACAAATTTCTGCAGCTCCTGCCATCAAACATGATGTAATTAATTCACTGTTGATAAATGACTTTCCTTGGTTGCTTAGCAAAGGAGATGTATGAAAACTTTGTTTGTAGCCTCTTTTTTCTTTTCTTTCTTGGAAAAATATCAGCCCTGTTAAGATATTCCAGTTTAAATCTTCTAATTTTTTTTATCATTGCTTTCCGGAAGAATTGGGATATTATGATTTGTGCTTAGTCTGGTTAAGCTCTTTGAAGTGTTAATAGTGTCATTGCTTAATAAACACAGTGCCATGTAACAAACACAGTGCCATGTAATCTGATAGCAACGAATCCATACTCCACTTTGCCTCAAAGTGACAATATTCAAAGCCCATTTTTTTTATTGTTTTGACATAAAGAATATGCATAAAAACATATTGAGCTGCACTAACACACAGGGCACTTGAAACCTCACTGAGCTACACCTGTGCCGCGGTGATTTGGTGGTGCGCTGAGCACAGGGCACAGTGGGCACCAGGGCACCATGGGTGGTCTCTGTCCCAGTTACTCAGCTCTGCCGCTGTAGCATGAAGACAGTCATCCATACATGGAGTGAACGGATGTTGATGTGATCCTAGTAAGAGTTTACTTGCTGACTCTGAAATTTGAATTTCTTATAATTTTTAAAAATGTTTTTATTGACTTTTTAGAGAGAGAGGAAGCGATAGAGAGATAAAAACATCGACGTGAGAGAGAAAGAGAAACATCGATGTGAGAAAGACACATTGATCGGCTGCCTCCTGCATGCCCCCTACTGGGGATGGAGCTCAAAACCCAGGCATGTGCCCTGACAGGAAATTGAACCAGGACTTCTCAGTCCATGGGACAATGCTCAATCCACGGAGTCATACTGTTCATGTGTCGAGAAATGTTATTGCTATTATTAGTAGCATTATTCAACCATTGGAAAATGTAAAAACATTGTTAGCTCACGGACTATGGAAAGATAAGGAGCAGGCTACACTTGGCCCACACACTATGGTTTGCTGACCTCTAAGCCAAACCATGTGCTAAGTCATTACATGTACAGAGGAAGTTATCCAACATCTGTAACAAAAATAAACTAAAAAAAGAGAAATATTAATTTTTTCTGAAAATGACACACTGACTTATTTAATTAACATAGTTTGTGTAAATAGAAGTGTACCCTCTAAGTATGTATTAGACATGGCTATTATCTATTAATGAGGAAGTAGAAGTATACTCTGAAGTACCTATTAGTAAAAAGAAGCAAACTACCTACAATGAACTAGTGAAGTTAATTAAGACTAAGGTAATTTGACCTCATCTTCATCACATTTCCACCTGTTTGGAAACAATTATATTGGTAAATTCTGGGCTGTTTATAAGGGTATAATATCAAAGTTTCCATTGGTTATGCATCTAAACTTTGAAAATGATGCTTTCGATTTTTGCCTCTGAAGCAACTCACAAAATAACACCGCAATAATTTAAATTCAGATATGTTTCATGGATTTGACTGTTTTTCTTATTTTAGACCTGCCTCCTTAGGAAGCAGCACAAGGTAAATAGTTCATTTCTGTCCACTGGGACGCTGAGCTCTGTAGTGACAACCGGGAATTTTGTTCTTGCAGCTGGGAGAATATAAGCAGCGTGGAGCACTTTCTATTTTGATGCCTGTGGGAAATGAATCCTTATTTAATAAATTAGCCCCATGGAAGTGAACATGAGGGGTCACTTCTAACATATTTCCAGACTGTAGGTCTTTATCACCTACCTACAATGAGCCCGAACTGGAAACATTCTAAAAATGTTTAGAAAACAAAACAAAACAAAAAACCCGGAACACATATTCAATTCACTTTATATTTTGTATACACATATTTATTAATTTAGTACACATTTAACTTTCTTCTTATTCTTCTATTTTACCTATTTTGTTAATTGACAATACTTAGAGACTGAACTAGTGTTGTTTATCTAAAAGACCACCAGAAAGTCTGGTACTCATGCAACACTGTCATTCTGAGACCTGCTGTCCAAGAGAGAAGAGCAGCATATCAGTCGTATGGATATCTCAAACAGGAGAAGTCCGGAGAAGATATTCACGGAGTTCCGAGGTCTCGCTAAATGTTTGCAAGGTAGGTTGGCAAGGTAGGGGACTGGTTGGCTTGGGCAGAATTTATAATGCAATAGCTGGGGAGTCATGAGCAACACTGGGGTATCTCCATATGAGTGTTAATGACAAAGGTGTGATATTTGATAAATACGCTGCTATTTAATTTAGTATACTAGTTTTCTGTTGCTGCGTAACAAGTCACCACAATCCTGGGGGCTCGAAGCCTTTATTATGTCACAGTTTCTTTGGGCCAGGTCACAGCTAAGCTGTGTTCTCTGCCTAGCGCCTCATCGGTCCTCACTGTAGGTGAGGCTAGAATGCATTCCTTTTCTGAGCTTGGTCCAGTTCCGAGCTCACGTGCTTGTCGGAAGAACCAGTTTCTCACGGTTTGAGGACCAAGTTCCCTGCTTTCTTGCTGCCTCTTAGCCGGGACCACCCTTGGTGTCCAGAGGCCTTCGCAGTCCCCCGCCCTGTGGCCCTCCCACGGGCCATCTCTGAGAACGGCAGCTTACTGCTTCGAGACAGCAGGACGATGTCTCTCACCTCAGGAGGGTCCCAGCGCCTCTTTTTAAAGGGCTCAGCTAATTAGGGCAAGTCCACCCGGCTAGCCTCCCTTTTAATGATCTCAGAGGCAACCGATTCGGGACCTTCACTTCATCTGCCAAACGCGTCACTTCTACGCCCCGGGACGTGACACGGTTACAGCGGTGGCATCACTTACACCAGCGTATCCCGCTACTAGACACAGTTCGTAAACACCACCCACACGAAGGGTCATTGCGGGTCATCTCTGAAGTCTGCCAACTGAAGTTATTTAGTTGTTCTTATCTCCTGGGAGCAAATATTTCTTGGAGCAAGTAACTCAATTTACTGTTTGCCCAGTCCTTGTGCCGTTAGTACAGAAGGAAAGGATGCTTCATCCCAGAACATTGGGCATAAGCAAAAGAATGTAAGTTGGTTTCATTTGCAAAGGGGCAGGGGCTGAACAGTTTCTACTTTCCAGTTAAATTCTCTCGGAGCAACTAGTCAGGGGCTCAGTTTTTCTATAGATCCTATCACATAAGATACAACAGAATATACCTGTGACAGATACCTAGCATCTTGTATTGATTTGAACCATATAAACCTGTTTTATGCTTAACCACTTTGCTTTCTACCTAATACGATAAAATTTTACTGGTAAAGAGAAAACCTGCCTTTATCCCAAAACCACTTCGATACCGAGTAGTGAATTGTGCACATAAAGTAGGCTTACTTGATAAATGGTTAATTTTTATCTTCCAAAAACAGACTGGAATGTCAGTAAGTCTGTTTTTTCAGCATTATCTATCTGTCTGTCACTCATTTTATGTCACTTATTATACTTTCACCCCAACATCTTGCCACTCTCTCACCTTTATTTTACTTGCACTTTATTGTCTTAGAGACAATAGTTTATTATTATTGTCATTTCCTGTCCTTCTGTCCCTCTAAACTCCACTCTTCACAATATACAAATGTCAACCCACTCCATCCCTCTCGCTTCACAGTTGAATATACAGAGAAAACACACAACCATGTTGACACATCTCATTTTATTTTATTTTTTCTTTATTGATTTTAGAGTAAGAGGAAGGGAGTGGAAGAGAGAGATGGAAACATTTATGAGAGAGAACATCAATTGGCCGCCTCCTGCGTGCCCCCCATTGGGGATCAGGCCCACAACCTGGGCACGTGCCCTGACTGGGAATTGAACCGGCGACATCTTGGTACATGGGTTGATGCTCAACCACTGAGCTACACTGGCAACACATCTCATTTCAAATTCAGGAGCACTAAATGCAAGTGGCCCCTTCCTTGGTCATCTCCTTCTACCACATCTATAACACCAATGTCATCAGTTACATTGAATTCTGACATCATTACTAATGGTACAAGAACTTTGGGCCTCTACCCAAAGCCAAACCCATCTCACCAACTCAAGGCCATTACTCTGGCAATTTTCCCTTCTTTTATATTGGAAAATTCCTTTATATATTTTTTTTCTTCTATTCAGTCATTCCTTTCAACACACACTTCTACTTTAAAATGCTGTTCCTTCTATTAAAAAGTTTTCTGAGCCTTGGCTGGTTTGGCTCAGAGGTTAGACCTTTGGCCCATGGACCGGAGTCCCAGGTTCGGTTCCCTCTAGGGGCCTGTACCTCAGTTGCCGTTTGTCCTCAACCCAGGAGTCGTGTGGGTGGCAGCCACTTGATGTGTCTCTCTCACATCGATGTTTCTCTCTCTCACTTCCTCCTTCGCTCCCTCCCACTCTAGCTGAAGATAAATGCAAAAACAAGTGTCCTCAGGTGAGGATTAAAAAAAAAGTAAAAGTTTTTTGATTTCTCATGTCCGTCTAGGCAACGATTCATTTTTATACATCACTTTACAGAAACTTGAAGATCTTCATATACTCGCGTCTCAAAGTCTTCTGCGCTCCCTGACATTAGGCTCCACCTCCTGTCAACCCCCCAGTTATTGGATGACTGTCCCTCAGCGTTACTCTGTGCATTGAACTTCGCAGATTCCTCTCGTGTGTTGATGGTGGGACCCTGCAAGCTACCTTCAGCTTTGCTTGCCGACTCTCTGGGGGATCGTCAGGCTGGTCACTACAAAAAGGCGAGAGGCCAAAGGAAGAAGAAATGACTTGCTCTTCCCGTTTGCTGTTGCAGGATTCTGTCTGCTTCCAAGTTTGTTTTTTCCTTTTGCACATCATTCGAGCGATGGTTCTTCTCTCTGTCGGTAGCAGTCCCTACTCTGACAGCAGCTGCAGCGCTCGGCATTGTTTTCAACACCGCAGAACTTGACTCCTGATGTCCCCACCCAGGAGCATCAACACCAGCCAGCTGGATTCTCCTCGGAGGCAGGGACAAGTCTGGGGTGAGGTACGTGAGGGGCCGGAATACACATCTTAAGGAGGAACTGCCTCTCCAGACTGTGTACTTGCCCATCGGGACCTGACCTGGATGTCTCAGACTTGCCAGGTGATGAGTCAGCCTTCCCTGTGGGCCCGGCTCTGACCAGCAGTCCCAGGCATGGGTCTGAGCCGTTCCGCCCTCCAGCTGGAGGGCCCAGCCCCTTTCTCTGCGGGTGAAGAAGCCCTTCCATGTTCCCGGGCCTCAGATTTCGCCGTCTGTTTCCAGGGCGCAAACGGCAGTCTGCAGGTCGGTTTCCTTGTCCTTGTTCCTTCATACTTTGAACCTGTCAAAGCCCGGAGACATTGTGCCAGCCCTGTACGCCCCTCCTGGGCATTTCCCCCCAGGGCCCGGCGTCCCTCCACCTCGACAGCTCCCCTGAGGCCGGGCTCCCGGGTCCGCGAGCAGGTGGGGTCCAGCTCCAAACGCACTTGGAGTCCGATTCCTCAGGCCCACAGCGCTCCGGTGTCCACGGCCCGATTCCCTAGCGAGCACTGGGGGAGAGAAATGTGCATTCAGCTCAGATTTTGGGGAGTGTCCTCGGAAATCAACACCTGGGGGGATGAAGGAAGTGGAACTGGCCAGGGGCGGGCTGACCTCTAACAGCCACAGCAGAGGCCTCGGTGGTGCCACCGGCAGCAGGGATGGGCCCGGCTGCCTCAGAGTGTGGCCCCTTGGCCGGCGCTGGACCTCCGCAGCCTGCACCTCCGGCCACTGGCTACCGGCCCTGTGGAAGGGGCGTGGTTTGTCAAGGCAACTCTTCCTGGCCGAGCAGTTCCTGGAACGGGACTTGGTTCAGACACGGGGCAGCGAGGTGCCCCGCAGACACGGGGCAGCGAGGTGCCCCGCAGACAAGGGGCAGCGAGGTGCCCCGCAGACACGGGGGCAGCGAGGTGCCCGCAGACACGGGGGCAGCGAGGTGCCCGCAGACACGGGGGCAGCGAGGTGCCCGCAGACACGGGGCAGCGAGGTGCCCGCAGACACGGGGCAGCGAGATGCCCGCAGACACGGGGCAGCGAGATGCCCGCAGACACGGGGCAGCGAGGTGCCCGCAGACACGGGGCAGTGAGATGCCCTGGAGACACGGGGCAGTGAGATGCCTGGAGACACGGGGCAGTGAGATGCCTGCAGACACGGGGCAGTGAGATGCCCCGCAGACACGGGCAGTGAGATAACTGCAGACACGGGGGCAGTGAGATGCCCCGCAGACACGGGCAGTGAGATGCCCCGCAGACACGGGCAGTGAGATAACTGCAGACACGGGGCAGTGAGATGCCTGCAGACATGGGGGCAGTGAGATGCCTGCAGACATGGGGGCAGCGAGGTGCCCCGCAGACACGGGGGCAGCGAGGTGCCCCGCAGACACGGGGGCAGCGAGATGCCCCGCAGACACGGGGCAGTGAGATGCCCCGCAGACACGGGGCAGTGAGATGCCCCGCAGACACGGGGGCAGCGAGGTGCCCCGCAGACACGGGGGCAGCGAGGTGCCCCGCAGACACGGGGGCAGCGAGGTGCCCCGCAGACACGGGGGCAGCGAGGTGCCCCGCAGACACGGGGCAGTGAGATGCCTGCAGACACGGGGCAGTGAGATGCCCCGCAGACACGGGGGCAGCGAGGTGCCCCGCAGACACGGGGGCAGCGAGGTGCCCCGCAGACACGGGGCAGCGAGGTGCCCCGCAGACACGGGGGCAGCGAGGTGCCCCGCAGACACGGGCAGCGAGGCGCCCCGCAGACACGGGCAGCGAGGCGCCCCGCAGACACGGGCAGCGAGGTGCCCCGCAGACACAGGGCAGCGAGGTGCCCTGCAGCGGGGATGAACGCCTCAGTCCGAAGGAGGGAGCCGGGAACTGGCCACGGCACTGGTGCGGTGAGTAAATACTATACGTGACCTAACCATTTTTCTCTTTAAGTGTTTACAATTCCTAATGACAATTAAATATTAACGACTCCATAAATATGGTATTGCATTTCTGGAAATGCATAGCCACAATGCAATTTTATCAACCCTTGTAAAAATAAATCACCAATTAATAAAGGGTGCATTCATACCTATAAATATGTAGCATACACAAGGTGTGGAAGAAGCGGGTTTACAGTTGTTCACATGGAAATAATATGATAATTAATAAATAAATAATAATACAAGAATAAACTCTGTGTTGCATGTACTCACACCTGTACATCTACTCTTGCCCCACCCTGTGTATATGCATTCCAATATGTACATATATGTGTGTGTATAGACATGTGTGTGTGTGTGTATATAGAGATAGATAGACACACGCACACATGTGTGTCTACACACACACCCACATCCCAATATGCTAATATTTTAATATTTCTCCCTGGGAAATTTTAGTAACCAGGAAAGATAACCCTTATCAGAATGGTTTATGTTTATTTTAAAATCAAGTATAAACAGATTTGTAATTTCCACTTCCAACTTGATTTATTTATATTATATTATTGTCATTTCTTTCTATGCTTATGCATGATTAACAAACTTTGTCCATCTGGAAAACTGAATTGAAAATATTTTAACTATATAGTTAAAAAAATATCATTGATTATCTATTCAGAGGTACCTTAAGAAGGTAATTCAATAAGATTTTTTAAAAAGAATTGGTATTTAAGAAGTCCAAGAGAGATGAATTGATTCAAAGATTTAGAGTTGTGAGAAATATATAAGCCCCTGTATTAACTGACCATTTAAAAAAAATTTTTAATTAAATTTTTAAAATTTTTTTATTGATTTTAGAGAAAGAGGAAGGGAAAGGAAGAGAGAGATAAAAAAAATCAATGGGTGAGAACATCGATTGGCAGCCTCCTGCATGCCCCTCTGGGGATTTGGTCCACAACCTGGGCATGTGACTTGACCAAGAATCAAACCGACAACCTCTTCATGCATGGGCCAATGCTCAACACTGAGCCTTACCAGCTGGGAATAGATATAATTTTTGATATTTAGGCAGGTATTATGATTGCAATATATTAAAAAATATTTACCCTAGAACACATTTTCTACTTAAGA
Organism: Molossus molossus; assembly: GCF_014108415.1. NCBI lineage: Eukaryota > Metazoa > Chordata > Mammalia > Chiroptera > Molossidae > Molossus > Molossus molossus. The sequence continues at coordinate 5,876,652 of NW_023425366.1, read as the reverse complement.
GTCCTAGTAGCAGCAAGTGTAATCACACAGGAGAATCTCAGTATATGAGGCAGTGTGAGTATACCACTCAGCCCTTTCCTGTGCATTCAGAGGTCTTGTTTGAAGGAGAATATGTAAATCAGAGAAAAGGTGAACTTTCAGAATTTTTTTGGCATAATCAACACATCATCTACACCTTGAATCATCATGCAACAAGGGGACAGACTGTCTATGTCCACCTGCTTTCAAAGTTTTCACACCTTTTATGGGGGAGTTGAAACATTATGTTTTCAGAAGATAATTGCAGCAAAGTGCTCAAAAGATAAGAAATCATTTGGGGGGTATATGCTTATACAGTACATAATAATTAATAGAGAAGTGGTAACAGGAAACTCAGAGTGGTTCTTCAGATATTTTTAACTCATTCATTCATTCATGCATGCATTCACTCAATAAGTGAATTTTGGAGACCTCCTCTTTGTCAGACATTGTTCCTGGCACGAGGACACAGTGATCAACAGAACCAGGAGGACCTCTATCTCATAGTCGAGAGACTCCGGAGATATTACTGCTATTTCTCTTCACTGACATCTGGGTGGTTTAATAAAAGATCATTATTTTAAACTGGGGAAACTTCAGCCGGCCAAGCGTATTCCTAAAGGTTCTAAAATTTAAATAAACCACAGAGGTGAAATAGTCCTGGTAAGTAGTTTCCACAGGTATAGAAATGACCCTACCCTACGTACCCGTTGACTCCACTGAATCTAGTTAATTCCTACACATTGTGTGACTATCAACTCAAAGTTCTGCAGCAACTTACTGACTCCAGGCTGGACCAAGTCCTTTTACAGCTGCAACACTTCCTTAGCCTTCGATACTAGTCCTGCAGAGCATCGATCTGTATGATCATTGCAGTATCATCTGCCCCCAGTGGAATCTGGCTCTGTGAAGTCTTGGGCAGACCTGACTTGGTCTGTTCACTATTTTAGCTCAAGGTCATTATTGGTATTTACCAGATATTGACATACCTAATTATTCATTCATTCATTCATTCATTAACAATCACATCTTTAGTATCTGAGACTGGCCCTGTAAGGGAAAATGTGAGGAAGGCAAAGGTTGTCTTCAACGTTTCACATTCTTCTTCCTCTTCCTCTTCCTCCTCGTTTACTCCCCAGGCTGCAGGCCCAGCACTAGCCTATTTCCTTGGAGTTCGATGGACCGTTGTTAGTCAGTCAAAGTATGGTTACAAAAAAGTTATGCCAATCATTAGATTAAATTATAATTGATAACCCTAAAAATTCTCATCGCATGATATTAAAAAGTTTACTGCCACACCCGGTCTCATTCCTAAGGCATTTCCTTCTTTAGTCTAAAACGATTATTTATCAAATGAACGCCTTTCAGAAGGAACCGTGTTCAGATGGGAAGCAGGACAATAACAATAATTAAGCGCATAGACGATCTGGCTTCACATCCTCACTGGACACCCCCAAACTTGTGATATATTTCTTAATGTGTGTCCCATATTTTCTTTTTTTTTTTTTATCCTCACCCAAGGATATTTTTCCATTTTTTGTACAGATAGAGTGGGAGGGAGAGAGAGGAAGGGAGAGAGAGTGAGAAACATCGACGTGAAGGGACACATGGAGTGGCTGCCACCCGCACGACCAACCAGGGCCGGGGACAAACTGCAACCGAAGTATGTGCCCTTAGTGGGAACCGAACCCGGGTCTCTCTGGACCACAGGCCGACGCTCTAACTGCTGAGCCAAACTGGTCAGGGCCATATTTTCATTTTTAAAACAGTGAAAATAATCCCCTATGGTAGTAGTATGAGAATTGCATGTGTTATTATGCATAGAATAGCTCACTAAAAATCCCAGAGAAAATATCAAAAAGAATAACCAATAAACAGAATACACCGAGGCCTCTAATTCCAGTGGCGAATACGTCAAACTATCATGATGCTTATTAAATGTTTATTGTGATTAGTCAATGTAAAAAGAAAATCAGAGCTGAACCAAAGAGAAGTGTCTCTGAATTTGAGAATTTTAATGAGCAGAATAAAATGTTATAAAACTATCACTCAAGTGGTACTCATAGCACAACAGATCTGTCAGCATACATATACAGTAGACATGTTTTTATACTTTATTGAAGTACACTACATATACAATGTATATATTTTAAATGCAGAATTCAGTGACTTTTGGTAAATTTCCAGTGTCCCATCATCACCACAACTCAGTGGTAGTATATTTCCATGATCCACAAAGTTCAGTTCACATTCCCACCCCCGGTCTCAGCAACTGACAATGTGGTCTCTGTCTCTATAGAACTGCCTTTTAGGAAGATGTCAAATGAAAGGAACCATAAGGTGCAGCTTTAGAATGACATTTTTCAGGTTCACACACAGTATAATAGGTATCAGGACTCTTTATGTTACTGAATAGCATTCCCATGTATGGACGTACCACATTTGATTATTCACCACCTAACAAAACTTTATCATTTGGGCTCTTACATTTAGAATCATAGCCCCTTTTGAGTTAAATTTTGTGATTGGTATAAGGTAAGGATCTAAATTCACTTTCTTTTGTTCAGTTTTTATACATTTTAATAGTAGGTTTTTGGACGGGTAATTTTTTAGGTCTTGTCAGCGACATCAAACAAAGGTCCCGAGCGCTCCACAGGGTACGGCGCTGCCAAGCTCCCCAGGATTGACAGGACACGGAGAAAACGTGGTTCTGGCCCCCTGGGAGCTTACAGTCTGGAGGCTGACAGCCCACAGTCCAAGAGCCCAGTGAACAGCGCAGTTGTTTAAGGCAGTTCCTCACGCCCTCCAGCTACTGTGCCCCGAATCACCCAGAATGAATCCAAACGAGACGAGAGCTGAGACTAAGTCTGGTTGAGAATTCTTCCAGGCTCATGAAGTTTCTGACACCCATCTTAGTGGTAACCAGAACTGACCTAACAGACAACGGAAAAGAAAGACGAGATCTCTTGACGTGCAAGGGCTAGGACTCCTTAATTGCGGTTACTTATTTTCAAAAGCAAACATACTGAACAGTATGATGGGTTATGACACTATGTAAAAATAGGCCAAGGACGGGTAGCACATTCCCTTCATGCTGGCACTGGTCACTGAAAGCAGAGACTAGTCCATCGGTGGCTCTGCATCTACCCCGGAGAGCCCACCCCCGATCTTAATGTTCTGTGCATCAAATAGCCCCCTCGTGTGTACTAAGAAAGTTTTACTTATGAGGTGAAATCATTTTCCTGATTAGTGGGTTCAAACAAGGATTTAGACATGACTCACAGATAAAAAGGAAAGATAATATAAAGTCATTGGTTAGTGGACTTCAACTTTTTTTTTTTTTTTAATGAGAGGAAGCCTTAGAATTAAAGCAATAACGAAGAATTTCTCGGTAAAGAAGTCTGGAGACAAAAAGGAAAATAGTTGGGGATGAACAGGAAACAAAGACCATGCTGTTTTTACTACAATTGGGACTGCACGTTGGTGAAGAAAAGCACTGTTTTCTTAAATGTTATGCGACAGAAAAGATAATAAACAGCGGCACCCGTGTGAATGACTGAAGTTTTTAGCCTCGTGTGACCAGTGCTCTTTGTTTTAATTTTACAGAGACTTTTGCTGTTTCCAGTTCTTTTTTCCTCTCTCCCAGCGTCAGAGGTTTGAGCATGGCTCAGTGTGTGACGTAAAACCTTGCTGAGGGTTTGGTTATATAAAGCCATTGCCTTAAAATTGCTGTTGTTAACAGAGAAAGCATAAAAGAAACACCAACAGAATGCTTAGCTACCTGGTAAATCACATGGACAAAAAATAAACCATAAACAATATTAAAAGACAAAAATACAATTAAATAACGATAAAGTAGAAATGTAGACAATGAACCAGGAAAATGTGAATAAGGTGATACAACTCATTTAGGGTCCTTCGACAATGTATATAACCATACATTATGAAAAGATACAAAACAATCAGCCACTATTTTTACTTTTATTATTATTATTTTTTTATCCTCACCTGAGGACATTTTTTATTTATCTTCAGATAGAGCGGGAGGGAGAGAGAAACATCAATGTGAGAGACACATCGAGTGGTCGCCACCCACACGACCGACCCCAACAGGCGTTGGGGACAAACTGCAACCAAGGTGCGTGCCCTTAGTGGGAACCAAACCTCTGGTCCGTGGGCCAACATTCTAACTGCTGAATCAAACCGGCCAGGGCTCAGCCGTTATTTTTATAAAACTTCATAAATAGCCACTCTACAATGAATCATAACTTCAGTTTTGACAAAAATGATGTTTAGCTCGATCCAAGATGAGTATTAAAAGTTTGCCGTTCGGTCTTTAGAGTAGCGGTGACTGAGTCAGGAAGAGAGGTCTCTGTCACCCACTACCTCTCTGCCAGTGTAGGCAGAAAAAGAATCACATGAGTGGGCAGGACATGAGTGGGCAGGCCAGAGAGGTATCCTGGCAGTTATAAGTCTCTAGTACTGATGTTTTTACCAGCAAATGTTCATTCTTTGGATTTAAAAAAATAAATATTTGAGTGTGTTGTTTTGTTAGTTATGTAATCCTAATATAAATCTCACTTTCCTATTGTAGAAGAAACTCAGAAGAGTATAAAAACATTTACTAATAAGAGAAAAGGCCATGAAAAAAAATAGAATAAAATTGCCAACACAAAGACAAATATTACCTACCATATGATTTGATTCAGGCCAAACCTGATCCTTCGAATCTCTTTAATAGCATAAGCAAATCCTTTTAAAACAATTTCCTTAGAAGATTACTGAATCTGAAGATCTGATGCAATCATTTCAGAACTGGCTTCTGCCTAGGGAGTCATAAGAGTACCTGCTGAGTCATGGCAATGAGGCATCACCGCGTGGAGTTTAAACAGACAGTTCTTTTTATGACAGTCTTTTGAAAAAAAATCACAGCTTTCAAAAGAGTGTTTTCATAATGTTTACAGGTGTGCTGTGATTACTCATCAGGCCCTGGGCGTCCCATAAAAAGACCTCTTTTTTCCATGGTTGAGAAGCTTGGCCATGAAAATTTCCATTCCACTTACGAAGTAGATGCTGATTAGCAGATCTCGTTTATTAAACTTCCAGGTGCGCGTGGCAGTGAAATGGATGGAGAGCTGTGAATGGGGCAGAGAGTTGGCCAGCGAAGTCAACACAAATAACTGGTTCACGACACAGCATGGCAGCTTGGAAGAGGCATGTGTTTTTGGATGAAAGAGTTGTGAGTTTGAATCCTCTTTTGTAAGACACTCATTTTCTAAGTGTAGACAAGTTACTTCTTTATGACCCATTTCTTTCAATGTTAATTCTGAATGAAATTATATATATATGCACACACGTATATATACACACAAACACACGAGGGTAGGCAAAAGTAGGTTTACAGTTGTGAGTATGCAAAAGTGTGTTCTTGTATTATTTATGAATTCTTGTATTGTTTATATTACAACCGTAAACCTACTTTTCACCATCTATATAATTTATAAAACTTATTGAGCTGTACATATAAATACACACGTACAGGAACACAAATATAAATATATATTTATATATTCCACAGCTAGTCCTCAAAATAGAATGAAGACATCTACCTTATGGTGCCCTTTGACCTCATCTAAGTCCCTTCAGGGAGAGATACATAAAGTTGAATGAAAGAGCGAATCCTTCATCGCACCACAAGAGCTGTAATCACTTAGAGGTCAGAGAACATAAACGGAATGGAAAACGGTGGCCGTCCGGAAGGTGGACTAGCTCGCTGATCTCCGGAGCAAGCTGGTACCCGAGCCGGCAGGGAGCAGAGCCCCGGTGAAACGGACGGACAGGTGAAGACAAGACACCTGGCCGCCACGGACACAGCAGGTGGAATGTACCACAGGTGTCAACCATCAGAAAATTCTTGTGGCGACTGAAAAGTATGTTGTCATTTGCTTGGAATCTCAGGGAACAAAATAAAATCCAGATAGGAAACTGCATGAGAACACGGGGACAGATTCTATAGCAAGTGTTCTTCAAGCCTGTGACTCTCTGAGGATGTGGCCTGAATCCTAGGGAAAAACACAGTCAAGGTTTCTAAGGCCATCTCTCTGCCTTAAGCAATCCACACTTGCCCAGCCAGTGGGTTCAGTGGTTGAGCATCAACTCACGCATCAAGAGGTCGCCGGTTCGATTCCCGGTCACGGCACATGTCCACGTTGTGGGCCCAATCCCCAGTGGGGGGCATGCAGGAAGCGGCCAATCGATGTTCTCTCTCATTGATGTTTCTCTCTCTCTTTCTCTTTCCCTCCCTCTCTCTTTAAAATCAATAAAGAAAAAATAAATAAAAAGAAATCCACACTTGTTGCTTCTAGGCAATTCCTAATGTTTTATATGTTATTGCTTCAAGGAAAGACCCCCACCCCCAATATAAGTTTCTTAATTTAAAGTAAAAAATTATATTTTCTAGTTTTTATAAATTTGTTTGTGTGTATGCTTGTGTGTGAAATTATCTCTATCCTCCTCATTGCAAAAGGACTTGATCAGAAATTTCTAACCTTCCATAAGTGAATCATATACAATGTCAACGGGAAAAAATGATATAGGTTTTCCAAAGATAACTTCAAAAAATTGAAAAATAATTCAGGATAAGTCTACTCCTTCTTGTAAACATGGAGCAAATATTAGGTAAAAGGATTTGCTTTCTTTATCAGTTTACATATCTTTGATTTTCAATTTTAACAACTATCCCAAGTCACAAAGTTGACTTAAGTGAGGTTGATGGATAACATCAGAAGCTTTCAATACCACCGTATCATTTACTCCTCATTCTGTCCATTCTCAAAGCTCTGGTTGTCCAAACAGAAACAAAAATTCGAAAGAACACACTGAGAAACTATTTGAGATAGTTCATGTTTTTCTTCTTATTAAATAAACATTGATGATAGTGAAGCAGTTGGAATTACAATGCAGAATCAAACACATCTTCCCAAATGAATGTAGAGAACAATCTTGGCTGTTAAATTAGGAAAAAAAAAACTTATTTGAAGATTTAATGCCAACTATATTTAAAGAGAGTTGGACTCTTTGCTTGTTGTGTTCATGAAGAAAAAAGTACTAAGTGCTTAATCTTTAAACTTCAAAAATGGTACATCTTTCATAATCAAAATAGCCAAGGGATAGTGTTATTAATGTATACTGTTCCAGCTCAGACGGTCTGAGCAGGACTGTCAGAGTATTTTTAAATGTATTTCACATTGATGCACTGTCTTCACCATTATATACTTTCCTTCCTTAGAATATATAAATTGGGATCATCATCCGAATAGTACCTAATATCATTTGGAAAAGTACCTTCGATATTTCCAAAGACACTTCAGTGTACCTTGGTTCTTAGATTGGGTGATTTATGTGACCTCTTAACTTAAATAGTTAATATTATGGGAGGGAAACAATTTCAAAACAAACATGGATCATAACTACAAAGACCATCTAAAGAAGAAATAGAATGCAGGAGAATTTTAGTTGTAAAGTCTAGTAAAATATCTAGGTGACGCTCTTTGGATATAAAAGACAAAGGTCTTCTCTGGCCAATCGTCTAAAAGTAGAGACAAAAATAAAAATAAATATATAATATTCTGAATGAAGGAGTTATTGTTGTTCAGGACGTCCACTGACATATGAGAGACACGGCAAGGGCCTCAGAAAAAAGGAAGAAACCAAATTATATGATGGAGAGAGGGGAATCCTCAGGGCAAGGTTTCATGGGAGGGACAAGCCCTTCGGATGCTCTGGATAAGGAAGTGATAATGCATTTCTAAAACAAGTGGCGTCCCGTATCAAGTATGAAGTCTCCTTACGGGTGATGCACTTACTCTCTGCTCCCCCAACCCTTTAGTGAACCTTTGTCAATTTCTGCCACATTGTGGTAACCTGGCACATCAAGAGAAGGGACGCAGTTGCACATGTACCACTCTCTAAAATGTGATGTTTGAACAGGACGTAGTATAGGTATCAGCTATAAAGACGTTCATAATAATAATAGTAGCAATAATGTAAGCCATTTTAGAAATCTATGGAAATACTGGAGACAGGATTGGTATCACATTTTGTGGGGTGCAATAAAGGCATATTACTCATTCATTAACATACGGGATGGCTTCAGATGGCTCTGTGGTTGGGAGGCATCTGTTATACCATTCAATCAGAGAAAAGGAGTAATGGTGTTATAACCCAGGATCTCCCAAAATATAAATCTCTTTCTTCCTTCCCCATGCTGGGGCTCTTACCGAGCCTGCCCTTCCCATGAGAACCTTGGCTGTCCTGACCAGTCATGGGTTTGTTACTTTGCATTGAAAATCTATTTTTTTTTTTTTTTTTTAGTAAATGCTGTATTTTAAAAAGAATTTTGATCTTTGATCATTTTAAGTCACTTTAAAACTTTGTAGAATTACATGGGTGAATTGGCTAGGAATGTGAAAACACTATGGAGGGTAGAAAAGGCAAAGAATGTAATATTATCAGCTAATATCAGTTAATATCTTAGCATTAAAATGTCTTCAGCTTTACTACCCTTCTTTCCTTGCATAACAACTAGCTGAAGCCATGACCATCAAAAAGAAGATGGTGCAGTTTATCAGAAAGAAGAATTCCGAAGGAGAAAGAGGGGAAAACACAATGAGATGAGTTGAAGAGGGATCATAACAAGCCTGATACATTTCATCAATCCCACTAAATTCCATTCACCTTTACTTAAATTTTTTTTTTCTCTATTGATTTTAGAGAGAGAGAGAGAGATAGAAACATCAATGAGAGAGAACATCGATGGGCCACCTCCTGCATGCCCCCCACTGGGGATTTGGCCCACAATCTGGGCATGTGTCCAGACTGGGAGTCAAACTGGTGACCTCTTGGTGCAGGGTTAACGTTCAACCACTGAGCCACACCAGTCGGGCCATTCACCTTTTTTTCTACTTATTTTTTTATTAAATCAGAACACTACCACTTATAAAATAGTTTGGGCAAGTTTAAAGTGGTAAACATAAGCCACACTAATATGCCCATATTTTGAATTCCAGCATTAAATTACTTAGCTGACATTCAGCCTTCAATGTCTTTATCGAAACTCTTTGAAGCTCAGTACACTGAAGTATGAAAGTGAAAGTTTGTTTTTTGAAAAGTCAGTCTAGTGTTTTGCCAGCACCGTGCAGGAATGACAGCCGTCAAACCACGCTGTTGTTAAGACAATGTGAGAAGTCTCGTGGGTGACGTACCACTAAGAAACGAGAGGATGATGTACTCTGGTACGTGATAAAATTTTTATAAAAATCACCAAGTGCATGCATGATGTATCCAGAAACAATACGGTTCTTGAGGTCTGCTGTGGCTAAATCCATCTTTACAAAACATGAGTACTTTATAATAAAAGCCTCCTCCCTCATATTGGGCCTAAGGTTGGCACATCTTACACACTTCTACCTGTGAACAAAAGACATATGTTTCCCTGGATTATCATTGTGAGATCAAAGAAATGTGGAGGAATTATTCCAACGTTAGGTGCATGCACTGACTCAAGAGTTCCCCCCTCATAATCAAAACATGAACTTCAATTTTCCAAAGCCTATAATTTTATAAATATTATACACCTAAATTTGGTAAGCTAAAATCTTCTCTATATTTCACAAGTTAATAATGTGAGAGACAAAGACTCATTTCAAACCTTCTCACTCAGGTGGTGAAATGATTACAGATATTGACTTTTAATGTTTATTTTCCCCGTAGACAAGGTACTTGTTCATATTACAACAGTCGAAGAAAGAGAGGATATGTACAAACCAAACACAAAACAATAACAAAACTGAAAGCAACAAATGAACAAACAAGAAAAACAAAACAACAACAACTCATAGAACAGACAACAGCATGGTGGTTACCAGGGAAATGGGGGTTTGGGGGGTAGTAAAAGGTAAAGGGGGTCAAATACATGGTGACAAAGGAAGTGTGACTTTGGGTGGTGGACACGCAATATACAGAGGTTGTACCATAGACTCATACACCCGAAACCCACATAATCCTATTAACCAATGTCAAACCCAATAAGTTTAATTAAAAATAATAATAATGACAAAACAGGTAGCCGGATAAAACTTAAAGAAATTGAAAATGAAAGAACAACCAAGATTTAAGCCTTCATTTAATATTTGTATATGAGTATTTACATATGTGTTACTTTTTAAATAAATATTATCTGTAGATATAAGCTTCAAGAGTCATTTGAATTATATTGTCTTTGTATATTCTCGTTTCAAATTTACATAATAAACATGTATTGATTTTTAATCAGAAAGGAATATTATTTAAAAGAAAGTCAATCATAATTCTAGAATGAGCAGTTTGGATTTTGTAAAAAATTTTGTATTACTTCAGAAAAGTGGGAAAAAATACTCTATGTCTTGTAATTTTACTTTGTACTTTTATACTAAAAAAATAGTGAGATTAAATATTAGAAGTGAAAGAAAAATTAGTTGCTGACATTTGGCTATGTTTAAAGGAGGAAACTTCAGCAGAAGGTGTAACTAGCCCCACAGCCACACGGCCACATGTGGGGGCAAGTGAAACAGACGAGGGGGACAGCTGGTGGCCGAGCCCCACTCAGCACATCGATTAGAACAGGAGTTTATCAGACACAGGCCTCCTCCTTCCCACACATCACTGGCTTACGTTACTTTTGATACTCATTTCTGATTGGAGGGAAATTCATTCAAGGCATTATAATTTTTATTCATTATTAAATAATAAATACTTTGTAAAGTAGTTTTTAAAAATTTTTTTTAATCCTCACCTTAGGACATTTTTAAATTTACCTTCAGACAGAACAGGAGGGAGAGAGGGAGGAAGAGGGAGAGAAACATCAATGTGAGAGAGACACATCAACTGGCTGCCACCCACCCACACGACCCCAACCGGGGCTGGGGACAAACTGGAACTGAGGTACGTGCCCTTAGCGGAAACCGAACCCGCGACTCTCTGGTCCGCGGGCCGACGCTTTAACCACTGAGCCAAACTGGCCAGGGCTATTTTGTTTTTTTCTTAAATAAAAGTATTTTATATGAGATGCATATACAAATTAATTCTTGATGCAGATCTTAGATATTATTCAATGAAATCTCAATAATAATAATAATAATAAACCTCTTCCCTAGGAAAGGGAAAAAAATCCAGATTCTGTATTTATTAAATATTTAGTTACTAGTTTGGGTGGATAACTTTCCCTATAATTTTCTTTCTAGATGACATCACAGATGTGTGTCAGGTCAATCGTGTAGAAGTAAGATGATGGAAGCTAAATGCTGTGCCTGAGCCCTACAACCAGCCAGGTATTGAACCAAAGCCCAGCCTTGGTCCTTGGTCTTCAGTCTGCACCTGCTCTCCCTATGCCGTGCCCTCGGGCACAGGAGAGGAGAGGGTGAACTCCTGCCCGCACGCAGGAGTGCCTCACTCAGAGACAAGACGTCCCATGACAACACGGAGAACCTCACATCTGAAAATGGAGGGGGAGCCCACTGATATTAGAAATGAGTCTAGCCCGGCCCGTGTGGCTCAGTGGTTGAGTGTTGACTCCTGCACCAAGAGGTCGCCAGTTCGAGTCCCAGTCCGGGCACATGCCCAGGTTGTGGCCCCAGTCCCTAGTGGGGGGCGTGCAGGAGGAGGCCAATCGATGTTCTCTCTCATCAATGTTTCTTTCTCTCGCTCCCTCTCCCTTCCATTCTCCCTAAAAAGTCAATAAAGGAAAAAAAAAAGAGTCAAAACTCATTTCAGCTTTAAAGACACCAATAGGTTAAAAGTGGAGGAAGAGAAAAGATATTCCATACAAATGGAAACAGAGAGCAGGGTAGCCATACCAGGAAAAACAGACTTCAACTCGCACTGCCAAAAGAGACAAGGTCATTATACACTGATTAAGGGGACACTTGATCAAGAGGATAAAATAATTGTAAATAAGTTATCTAACTTTGTGCCTCAAGGAACTGGAAAGAGAGGAACAAATTAAACCCGAAGTTTGCAGAAGAAGGAAATAACAAAGACCTGAGCACAGATAAATGAAATAGACTAGAAAAACAATAGAAAATGCCAGCAAAACTAAGGTCTGTTCTTTGGAAAAGACAAACAAAACTGACAAGCCTTTAGCTAGACTAAAGAAGAAAAGAAGAGTCAAATAAATTAGAAATGAAAGAGGACACATTACAACTTGTACAACAGATTGGATAACATAGAAGAAATGGATAAATTTCTAGAAACATACAACTTACCAAGACTAAATCATGAAGAAATAAAATAACTGTAACAGACCAGTAATGAATAATGCGGTTGCATCAGTAATCTAAAGCCTTCAAACAAAGCAAAGTTCAGGACTAGACACAAAATATTTTTTAAAAATTAACGCAATTCCTCCTCAAACTCTTCCAAACAACTTAAGAGAAGGGAACACTCCCAAATCATTTTACAAGGCCAGCGTTGCCCAAAGCCACTACGAGAAAAGAAAATCATAGGACAATGCCTCTGATGAACATCCATGCAAAAATCCTCAACAAAAGACTAAAAGACCAAATTCAGCAGTACTTTATAACAATGCAACCTAATCAGGGGGGATTTATCCCTGAGATGCACAGATTATTCAACTTGTGCAAATGAATAAATGTGATATTCCACGTTAAAAGAATGAAGAATAAAAATTCTAAAATCATCTCAATAGATGCCGAAAAAATATCTGACAAAATAAACAATCCATTAATGATTAAAAAGAAACTCTTTACCAATTAGGCATAGAAGAAATGTACCTCAACATTATAAGAACCATATATAACATTATATACGGTGATAAAAAGCTCAAAGTTTTTCCTGTAGGCTCAAGAACAAGACAAGAATGTCCAGTCCCACCACTTCTATTATCCTAAGGTGAGGATTAAAAATCAGGAAGAAGGAAGTAAAAATGTCTCTGTTTCTAGACGGCATGATAATATATATATATATATACTTCACCAAAAATAGTTAAAACTAATAAATAAAGTCAGTCAAGTTGCAGGATACAAAATCAACCTGCAAAAATACAGTTGCTTTTCTTTACACTAACAAAAAATTATCTGAAAAATAAGTAAGGAAAACAATCCCATTTACAAAGGGGTTTATTTAGAACTAAATTTATCAAGGTAACAAAAGAACGGTACAATAAAAACTATAAAACATTCATGAAATAAATTTTAAAAGACACAAATAAATATCAAAAATATCCTGTGTTCATGGATTGGAAGAATTAATGTTGGGAGAATGTCTATATTACCTAAAGAGATCTATAGGTTCAATGCAATCACTATCAAAATTCCAATTTTTCACAGAAATAAAAGAACAACCCTAAAATTTGTAAGCAAGCACCAACAATCTCAGATAGCCAAACACAAGCCTGAGGGGGATCAACAACAGCAGCAGGGAAAAAGACATCATACTTTCTGATTTCAAATTATATTACAAACTATAGTGACCAACAGTCTGGTACTGGCATAAAACAAACACACAGACTATAGAACAGAATGGAGAAACCAGAAATAAACCCCCACATGTACGGCCAACTAATATCTGACAAGAGCGCCAAGAACACATGATAGGGAAGGAATATTCTCTGGTAAATGGTTAGACCCCTCCTAACATCACCCACCAAAAGCAACTCAAAATGGGTTCAAGACTCACATGGAAAGTCTAATGTCAGTGAAGTCCTAGAAGAAAACAACTCCTTGAACTCAGTCTTGGCAAGAATGTTTTAGATATGACACTGAAAGCAAAGGCAACAAAAACAAAAATAAAAATTAGTAAGTGAAACTACATGAAAGTAAAAGCTTTTTGCAGAGCAAAAGAAACGTTACAAATGAAGAGGCGAACTATAAAAGGGGAGAATTGTTTAAAACCATATGCCTGATAAGTGGTTAACTTCTAAAATATCTAAATATCTAATAAAATATCTCACAGACATGCACACAGCCAACAAGTACAGGATAAGGTCTCATCATCACTGATCATTAGGGAAGTGCCAATCAAAGCCCTAGTGAGGTACCTTTCACATCTCTTAGGATGGTTTTTATCAACAGGAAAACAGAGAGCTTTGACAAGTATGTAGAGAAAGGAGAAACTTTGTACACTGTTGGTGGGAATATAAATTGGTACAGCCATGATGGAAAATAGAAGCTTATAAAAAATAAGTTAAAGATAGAAGTACTATATGACCCAGTATTTCCGCTGCTGGGTGTATATCCAAAGGAAGTGAAATGTGTATCTCAAAGAACTCTCTTCCTTCTCATGTTCAGAGCAGTGTTATTTACAACAGTCACAATATGGGGACAACCTAACTGTCCATTGACAGATGAATGGATAAAGATGTGGTTTACATACAATGAATTATTATTCAGCTATGAAAAAGAAGAAAATGTTGCCATATGCAACAACTTAGATGAACCTTGTGGGCCTTATGCTAAGTGAAGCAAGCCAGACAGAGAAAGTCAAATTTGTATGATCTCACTTATCTGTGGAACCTTAAAAAGTTAAAACCCCTAGAAACAGAGAGTACCGGGGACTGGAGTGAAGGGAAGCTGGGGCTGAGAAAATGCTGATCAACAAATAGAAACCTTCAGTTATAAAATAAATGAATTCTCCCCACGGGTGTGGCTCAGTGGATTGAGCATTTCCCTGTGGACTGAGAGGTCCCGGTTCCATTCCCAGTCAGGGCACGTGTCGGCATGATCCCCAGTAGGGGGTGAGCAGGAAGCAGCTGATGAATGTTTCTCTCTCACATCAATGTTTCTATCTCTCTCTAAAAAATCAATAAAAGCATAGTTTTTAAAAATAATAAAATAATAAATGAATTCTTGGGATCTAATATATAGCATAGTAACTATGGTTACTAATAATACTGTACTGTATGCTAGAAATTTGCTGAGAGTAAATCTCAATTGTTCTCACCATACACACACACACAAAAAAAATGGCAACTATGTGAGGTGATAGATGAGTTAATCTAGGATTGTGGTAATCATTTCACAATGTATACCTATATCAAGTCCTCATGTGCGCTTTTAATATACAATTTTATTTGTCACTGAGAGCTTCATAAAGCTAGGAAAAATCTCCAATGACTCTACATCATAAAGTAATTTAATTTAAAAATGAGTCTAAAGGAGGACTCAGTGAAAATGGCACCTTCAGAATAATCGTCTCCATAAAAACAAAGACAACACTGGCAAACACCGGAAGAGCAGCTTTTCCAGACTCTGAAAATGAACCCAAGAGTTGCAACGATCTGGGGAGAATGTGTTCAAGAAAAACAATAGCACTTGGTAGGACAAATGACATTTGTCATATTTCAACTTGCCCTGTTCCTATCTCAGACTCAAACGCTTCCCAGTAGCTTCAGATCCAACTGCCGACCACCTGGCTGGCAGTCCCTGAGACGGAGGATGAGGCCGGACCTGCTCCAAGCCCCATTCCCAGATAACTGCCATCATTGCCCCGTCTGAGGGTCCCCGGAAGACCTGACCTGAACTACCATCATAATATGGTCTGACTCAGCCTTCCAGTGCACACAGCCTTTTCCACAGGAGCAACTGTGCAAAGAAGTCAGGGGAAGTGACTGAACGTCTCTGTGCCGAGGAGTGAATGGCAGAAAGTGGGCAACACAAGAGGCTTGATGAACCCTCAAGGAAATGCTCAAAAGGAACAACTACGTGAGCTGCCCACAGGGAGCTCCGAAAAGCTCTGTCATATTCCTGAGAATCTGGAAGGCTATGGTGCTGTAAACTGCCTGGTAACTTACGTATACAACCCTATCTACCAAACACATCGATATTTTAATATATTTTGGTACAGTGCTGTTGCCCACTTCAAGTGGTCATGCACGTGCGATGTTATTTCAATGACTGCTCACTGGTTTTCCTGCCTTCAATTCATCGACCTCCAAAGTGTCTCCCTTACTGCCACCAAGATAAGCTGATGACTCATTCCTCTACTTAAATTATTTTAACTATTGAAGATCAAGGTCCAACGTCTAAGCCCACCCCTCTTGGCTTTCCAGCATCATCCCTGGTCTTCCTTCCCAAACATCATTTCCTGTTCCAGCCACAATGCACAATTCTGTACCGTATCTGAGGTTTAGATCACACCCTCCCCTTTCTCATCAGGTGTACCATTTTCATGGATTGTGGCAGAGCTGACATTGTTTTCTAGGAAGGAATCACCTAGAGAAGAGAGAACTGACTCAAAACACAATGACACAGTATATTGATACAAGCATTTTAATCACAACTAGCAAAACATACATTCATATTAATTGAAACTCACTCTGATCATTATAATCTATTGCCCACAGACTTGGGAAGACAGGCATTATACACCAAAGGATGCAGGACGGATCATTTCAGTTTTACTGATAGTTCATTGCAGACACACTGTTACTTTACTTTCACACTATTTGTAGATTTCATGAGAGGATCAGTCAGTCTGCCCCTTTAAACAATGCCTGTTGACTTACCTGATGCTGATAGAGCTGGTTCTGGCCTCATTCTCCAATGAGTCCTGTGCTTGGGTCCAACTTTGAAGTTCTCTTTTATTCTTCATGAAGAGTATGTTGTTGGTCTCACATACCTCTGAACCTCAACTGTTGTTGATGTCATTGCTACTCTCTTTTCATAACTACCATTAGGTCATTACTTCAGCAGACTCCAGCCCTGTAAAAGACAACACAGACAGGTTTACTGACATTAATCATTCCCCAAAGGATGTCGATTAATCAGCTCTGTATTTTACAGTGGCTCCACCTATAATAAATAACACTGACCTTTCAACCAATGCACCCGTTCAGTTTACTAGACCACCGCAGGCTTAGATCTCAACAAAGAATTAATTACCCTTTCTCGGTGTACACAATTCACTTTATAAATGCCACCCATAGATCACCAATCTTGTTACATCAAGTTAATTATTTATAGGTCTGAATTCAAGGCTTGGTTGTTTGGAGCAGATATAATGACCTTACCTTTTTTATTATGTATTTTCAGCATCTCATATGGTTCCTGAGAGACCATAAATAAAAAGTAATATTGCGGATATGAAATTGATTCTTAAATTTCATAAATAGGATGAAAAATCCAGAGGAAATAGCTCTTGACCCGAGAAATATCCTCCCAAAGTCATACTGCATCAATTCCACACCTCTGTTTCACTTAAAAATATTTGGGGTAAAAAAAATAGTATTAATATTTCTCTATATCAACCCTTGAGCACATGTTTTCAGTGTCTCTTGATTATTCTGTGAGAAAGACAACATGCAGAGAGCACGCGTGTTCCTCAGGAACTGTGATGGGATCTCGGGGAAGTACACGGGGGCGATTCTTTCTGCTGCGAACGAGACCCTTTCCTGGGCCCCATTTTGAAAGAAGGAGTGAGGGACAAAATGTAGTTATTCCCACATGGGTACTTAGCAGGCTTTTGAGGCCAAAAATGAACCAAGTGTACCTCACAAACAACTGAATTTTTTTTTTTTTTTTTGTCAATGATAAAAATTGAGCTTTTAAACAAAAGTTAGAATTTTTGGAAACGTTTAACTGCCACCATGAACTTAAGAGCTTCTCAACTGAGTCCTAGAGAGAACGGTTGGGATTAATAGATGTACATTTTTGCCCTTGTCTAAGGAAATATGTCCACATTCAGAAGATCTGCATCACACACACAGCCAGTATTTCCCAAATGACCATGTTACAAAATCTAGCAAACAGTGGGTAAGCGATCCTTTCGAAGTATGACATAGCTCAATAGATCTGAATATCATTAAGAAATGCTCACTGATAAAACTACAGACCCCACCTTGCAAAGATCCTTTCAGAAATCAGCAAGTCCTGAGTCGGTTATTGTATGCAAATACAGTATCTAAAATGTGTGGGAAAGACTGTTCTACCCTTTTGAACTGCCCCTCTGTGCGCCTGAATGTTCATTGTCTGCACCGAGCAAGGACCGAAGGCACCAGCTACATGCAGAAGCAATGCGCGGCTGCTTCAGCCAGAGGGGCTGTAGGTTTTTTTTAATTGCCTGAATATCGCTCTTCTTACTGTTCCTTGTTTGTTTTGGGAAGTACGGTTATTTTTCACAAAAGTAGATATATGTATGTCAATACACAATGAATTTATTTTGTTGAATATTTTTCACATCTCAGCTTTAATTTCTAACATGCTAACTACCCATCTATATAACCCACATAAACAAACACACTTTGGCATCTGAGGACCTTTCAAGAGTGAAGAAGAGGCCCGTGTCTGAAAATGTTAAGAACCGCTGGCCCAGGACGCGTGGGGTCAGGGTTGCGGCTGGTCCCTCCACCCGTGGGCCAGTTCCAGCACAGCCACGCTGAGCCTTCTCCCGGCAGGTTTCTGGGCAGAGGGACGCCTTCTGAGCTGTGTGACCCAGATAAGGCACAGCGAGCCGTTCTGAGACTTGGTCTTCTCTCCTGCAAACTGCAGAGGAGTCGAATTTGGGCTATGTTGAAGCTATCTCAGGGCGACATGTGTGAAGCATGTAGAACAGGGCCTGGTGTGCAGTAAACATTCCGTGGTTGTTCGTTGTTGTCTTTGTTTGCTGGTTATTAAATTAAGAAGAGACGGGAAGAGTACTGACTTCAGATGTGTCTTTTAGGGACAGACTTCGTGGGTACAAATCCTGTATTCTCTATTAGTTCCGTAACCTTGAACAAAGTTCTGGTCTTCTCTGTGTCAAGTTCCTCATCTTAACAAATGCTATGATACTAGAAACCACGCCACATGGATTTATAAAGCACTTAGAAGCGTCCCTTGTCTGTGTGAGTATTCAATAAATTGTGGCTTTTAAATCTTTCCTTGTGTGTCATGGTGTAGAACCTTTCTGTCACCCCATTTCCTCTGGGTCTGAGGCCTGACTCCCCAACCCCTGTCTATTGACACTGAGTTCCTGGGTTTTCTGCTGAGGTTAGAGTCTCTGTAATCTTGTCAACTGCTGGTTCATCTGACTCTTGTTTGCTACGGACTCCCAGTTACAACCCCTCCCTGTGCACGGACTTCTACCTGCTCGTTCTGCCCAGACGTCCCTACACGGGGCTCTACGCTACCACGACTTCTGTTTGCTTTGTTGGGGTGTTTCCATCTCTCAACACAGGCAGTGTTGTCCTTGTTTAACCGAGATCAGCGCTAACCAAGTCCAATTCTGCTAAGTATTATATACATGTGTTTTTAAGGAAAGGGAAGTCAATTCTGCACATGCGTGTTTGTGTGTGCAGAGATGCTAAACGCAGTAAAAACCTAAGCTCTTGTCATCCAGAAAATGTGCCAACTCATTCCATTAATATGCATTTCTTCATTAAGTTTTCAAAAATTCAGTTAAGTTTCATTTTGACAAAGGTAACAAGATCTTTAGCTTTCTTTATTTTAAGCTTATAAAAATTCATCTTAATTTATAGAAGGAAAAACTATTCATTCTTTCTGATTTATGTTTTTAGTCATAGGCTTCAAAAATTAGAAATTTATTTTTAATGTTGCCTTATATATTTATTTCACTGATGGAAAGACAAGTTTTAGAAGTATAAAACCTCAGAAAGTTCAGTCAGTACATGTTTCTTATATATCAATAAGCTGACTAAATATCTAAAGTATAATTTAAGAATGATATTGATAATTACTTACAAAAAAAGCTATATAACTATCTCAAAGTCAAACTGAAATGTACATAATATACGTTTTTAAACACAAGGAGAATTTGATAGTGCATATTTATGTTAGCAGATAACCCAATGATTAAAGTTAATGGTAGTTTTCTTTGCTGAGTGTTTTGTATAAATTATATTATTTAGTCATTTAATAAAGATTTGTTGGAACATCTATATACCAAGGATATAGTGATAAACAAGATAGATCAACTTTCTGCAGCGGGAAAGACAAGTATATGATGTTATTATAATTCAGGTTCAGAAGACAAATGAATAGGACAAAGGCAGAAAGTACACGGGAAGAAAATATAGATACTCTTCCCGAATGAGTGTTCAGTGACAAGAGACTGCAATAAAATAAGGGACAGAGCCAGGAAGAGACCTGTGGAAAGAGTGGCCAGGTAGAAGGACCCGTAGACACAAATGTTCCAACAGGGAACAAGCTGACTTTCACCTTGGATCTCGTGGATTCAGTATTTCAACTCTTTGTTGTAAGTATTGTTATCATGCCTTTTCAACACATGAAGATCAGAGGGTCTAAAATATTTTTGAAGACCTCATGTCTAAAAAGTACTAACATTCAGATTTGCACACAGTAATCTGATCCCAGAATTTGAGTTGTTAACCATTGATAGGAGTGTTTATCAAAAAAGTGTGTCAGCTATCAGACTCCATGATTCCACTGGCTGGTCTGTGACTCTACAGTCCTTAACACTAAACTACAAAAATCTATCAAAGCATGCATCCTATAAAAATTTATTTTTCATGATCTGCAAGTTTTTAAATTTGGAAACCAGATTTGAATGCAGATTATTTTTAAACCAATTAGTATAAAATATGCAAATCATGTCTAAGATGTCTTTATACTATTTTCCTAAGAACAAAACAACAGACGGATATTTAAATTTCCAGCCATTACTTTTAAGAAGTGGTCCGCCGAGGAGTTTTCATAATGCCAGCATAAGAACCTCAGCATACAAATTGGAGTTCATGCTACGGGTGGACATGAGCGGCTTCAACAACAAAACGTAGAAAAACGCAGGGGGCCGAGCGACGAAGCACAGGAGACAAGGGTGCAAGACAAAAGCAGTTGTGTCAGAAGCTATGATTCACTCGTGCCCAGAAATGCCACCCTTCTGCACCCACATCACACACCTGCTCCGCCTTTATCGCTGCTCTCCACTCTCCTGTTTCCCAAGAGCCCTGTCGTGTCACCGTTGTTTCCTGGTTAGCATTCTGTTCGTTCCTCCTGCTCGCTCCTTCTGCCCTTCTGTCTTTCCCAGTGTCTCTTTTCTCACTTGCCTCCTGCAAAGCTCTTCCTGGCATAGCTCAGGATGGTCACCATGGCCCAAAACAGTAACTAGAATTCGCTTTCATGGGAGTTTGTGTGTTTGTGTTGATGTGAATTTGTCTTTGTGACTGACAAGTTTGTAATCAATAAAATCCATTGAAAAATTAGAATTTGGGGTCCATGAGTAATTCTCTCTTATTATCTCTTGCATTTGTAAATAACATTTGACATATCTGACAAAGGGGAGTCATAATCATTGAATAAAAGATGAGAAGCATTTCAATTAGTCTATTCGATACACTTGCATCAAGTCCCTACTAATCTAAGTTCTCAAGGGGTAATCACAAGCTGATAAAATAAGAATTACTCTAAAGGATCTGAAGTATAAAGTGTGTGATATGATCTCAAATGAACTAAGACAGATAAATGGCTTTAATTTGCAGAACTACCGCTAAGGAAATGCAAAGGTGAGGAAACAATATTTAAATTATTTTTTGTTGAATTTATTGGGGTGACATTGGTTAATATAAGAGGAAATTATTCTAACAATAGAACAAGTTTCATATCTAGATAATATCTAAAGAATTTTCTCTTTTATCCCTTTGTGAGTTTCTATAGCAAATGGTTCTTAAATTTTTACAGAAAGGTTTACTGATGGTCTCCAGATGCAGAACTTGGAAATAAGCTAACAAGGTAGAAAGGGATAAATATAAGATAATGACTTCCTTTGAAAAAAGGTTAGCTAGATGGGTCAGTGCCTCACAGCTAGTCAATCCAAAGAAGTCTTCCAAAAGCCAAGAATGACCTCAGCGAGGTGCCCCAGGTCTGAAAAGTATCCACTTGCAAGAATTTTCTGAGACCCAGAAAACTGGAAAGGAACACCAGAGGGCTAGTTGCAAATGCTATTATCTTTTTCTTTATTGATTTTATGGAGAGGGAGAGAGAGAGAGAAACATCGATGAGAGAGAACATCAATTGGCTACCTCCAGCATGTCCCCCACTGGGAATTGGGCCTACAACCTGGCCATGTGCTCTGACAGGGAATCGAACCAGCAACCCCTTGGTGCATGGGTTGATGCTCAACCACTGAGCCACACCAGCTGGGCAAGCAAATGTTATTGATTCATTTTCCTATGTGTGGATCAGAAACTCTCAACAACAACAAGTCAATAAACAAAACAAATCATTCTTCTCTTTGGCTATTGAATTAACTCAGTTTTCAGAGCCTGGATACCAGGCTGTCTTCTGGGTCTTGTCCCTAAAATATCTATTGACTCTGTTGCCCACTGCTCCCCTACATGGCCCAGCACTGCCGCTTGACTGATGTCTCCATCTTCTCAGAGACCATGTGACGACTGTTTATCCTGCCTTGGGCGTGTGTGTGCTCTCTGCCCAGACTTCTTCTCTGCCTATCACTTGCCTGCCTCTCTCCAAGCCCTTAGCTTCACTCCTCTTCCCTTTCGACTCTATAGATCCTCAAGGTTTCTTCCCTCTTCAGCTGTCTGTGAGAGAGACAACATTGATATCACAGTGACACAATGCTGTATTTCTCTCTGTGTTTTAATGCTATTTAGCATTCTTCCTGATTGATATTCAGTATTTAACAAGCATTACGTTCACTCCTCCTCCAACTACGTTGGGTCATCTCTTCACTGAGAGTAAAATAAAAATCAAAACGTCTTAATTCTTCCTCAGTTTGTTCCTCAAAACAACTATCGCTCTCGTATCCTAATGGGATAGCTGTGATAAGTTTTTGTTGAATTGGTTGATATTTTATAAAATTAGGCTTATAAGGCAAGCTAAACGGAGTATGTTTTGTGATCTCAAGAACCTATTTGTAACAATATGTTTAGGGAAAGAAGACAGCTATTAGTACACATTTAATCCCTTTTCTTTTTCTTGCTTAACATTTTACCTTTTTTGTCACTAGTTACAAAGAAGAATGTCTTTGTTTGTTGAGGAGCATCATGGGGGAATAATACGCAGGAGAGTAGACCATGCCACACCCAGCATTGCCGCTGTCACTGGGCATCGTGGGTACTGGGCACTGCTATTCATCATCAGCCTTGGAAAACACGCCACAGACAAGCTAGCTTTACGCCGCAGATACGCCCCCATTTCTGCAACAAAACTTCAGGGCTCTTCATACCATGTTCCTGGAGCCAGCATAGACTATTTTCTCTGCCCTGTTACTCCTCTTTCAAATCAAAGATAATGGATTGTTTATGTTTTCCAGAAATTCAATAATAGAAAATCTGGCATGATGCAGCTAACCTTAAACAGAGCCACCAAGCCAAACATGAGGTAATGGACGAAGAGAAACAAGTGGGAGAGTGTCGTCCGAGCGTCATCAGTGAAGTCCAGGCTGAGCGTCTAATCAACAGACGTTGAAGGGCCAGTGTCATAGTAGGAGTTTTTATTTTTTGAAGTCATATACTATGCACATAAAAAATAAGTCTCTAGAAGGATAGCATCCGATGCAGGGGCCAGTACAGGTAATAGAAACATGGTCGTTGTGAACAGCACTCTTTGGGAGCAGACTGCTCAATAATCCTCCTTTGGGGTTTGATGAAGACAATAATAGAAAGACTTCTGCTTCTTTGTCTTTAAAAATGAAAAAAAGTGCCCTGGCTGGTTTGGCTCAGCGGATAGAGTGTCGGCCTGTGGTCCAGAGAGACCCGGGTTCGGTTCCCACTAAGGGCACATATCTCGGTTGCAGTTTCCCCGGCCCTGGTTGGGTCGTGCGGGTGGCAGCCACTCGATGTGTTCCTTTCACGCCGATATTTCTCTCTCTTCCTCTCTCTCCCTCCCACTCTATCTGAACAAAAAATGAAAAAATGTCCTCGGGTATGGATAAAAAAAAAAACAAAAATGAAACGAAGTCATTGCAGTAATTTAGCAATTACATTTTACTTTTTTGTATTTTTAAGTGAATAAAACAATTTCAAAATTATATAAGAGGTATAAAATAGGTTAGAGCCAGCCAGTGTTGTGCGAGTTAAGGGCGAGGACAAACCTCGTTGATGGTCACCGACGTACCGCCTACTGGTTCATCTGAAAGCTAATAGCTGTGCTGTAGGACCAGCACATCCTGGTATGAGCCACGGCATATGTCAGGATGCTAAGGTGTGATGCTGATGAAGTCTAACCAGCTGCATAACTCTGACTTCTCTAAATTCTCCCTTGTCAGAGGGAAAGTAACAATAAATAGTTTACTCAGCTCCAAGAAAGTAAGATTCCACCTTTTCATGACTCTGCTGCTCCCTGTCTTAAACCAGATGTGTCCTGGCTTCAGAGGTTTTGCTCGCTCGTTCTCATTTCTCTGGGCTCTCCGAATAGCGCTTCTTTCTGAGGTCTCGGCCCTGTTCTTCCCCACCCAGCCACCTCCCCCCACCACCACGGTGGCTGACAACGGACTGGCAAGGACAGGCTATTTCTGTTCATGGAGAGCATGACACTGATACCCATTCAAGTGTCAACTGATCGTCCCATCTGTAATGATGACACCTGGGTTAGTCATTCATAGCAGAACAATTAGAATTTGGGGGACTTAAGTGCTATGAGGATGGCCTTGGCTCACACGCAATTTTGGTGTATTGTACCCTGAAATCCAGTCTGAGGAAGAGGAACCGGAGAGAACATTATATTGCACAGACACATACGGCATGTTTATAGTCAGAAAGATCAATTCTCCCTTAACTGATCTTTAGATTCAAAAGAATAACCAAAACATCCTAAAAGGATATTTGAGAAACTTTACAAGCTGAATTGTGTGTAAAAGGGCAAAGCTACAAGTAAAATCAAGATGCTTTGAAGAAGAAAACAAAGCAGGTGAAATGGTCCTACTGTGTTTACAGGGGCCATGGTGATATGGTAACTATAGCAACTAGGAGAGAGGGTTGGAATGTACAGAAAGAAAAGATGACTAATAGAATTTGACAGAACAGTGACAGAACGGTTGCTGAAGATTAAGCCCTAACAAGAAGGTGGAGCAGGGGGACTTTCTTCTAATGTTCATAGAACTGTAATTGGTCGAACACTTTGGAAAACAACTCAACGTTTTTCTGTAAATCTGAATGCGTACCTGCCCCACAGTTCAAAATTGCACTCTTAATTTTGTTACCTAAGTGAACTCTTCCACATGTAAACTAGAGACATACATGAATATTCACGGTGGCATAGTTCATTCAAAATCAGAATTATTAACACTTCCGTATTGTTTAACAGGAGAATTCATAAATGGGTTGCATTAACTCTCGGTAGCTGGCTGGCTAGCTAGATCAGTAAAAATGAGTAAAATATAACTACATGAGCAATATGAACAGATCACAGAAACAGAATGCTGAGTATAAAGAATAGTATGCTGCTTGGCCACTGTGGCTCAGTGGTTGAGCTTCGACCCTGCACCAAGAGGTCACCGGTTCGATTCCTGGTCAGGGCACATGCCCAGGTTGTGAGCCCGATCCCCAGTAGGGGGCGTGCAGGAGGCAGACGAGTTTCTCTCTCATCAATGTTTCTATCTCTCTCTCCCTCTCCCTTCTTCTCTCTCTAAAATCAATAAAGAAAAAAATATTTTTAAAAAAATACTGTGCTGAATGAAGTCTTCTTATGCTATGACATCCTTTTACAAACTCCACATCTCATCTAAACGAGACAGTGTATTGCTTAGGGTTATGCACATATGTGTGAAAATGATTTTGAAACCCAGGGTAAAACAGAGCACAGCATTCCGGAGAGCAGCTACCCAGGGAGAAACTAGAGATGAGCCTGGTGCGTCAGGAGCTTCAGCGGTACTAGTGATATGGTAACTCTTTAGATGTGACTCTTTCACACGTGATTTATTAGGACGCTTCATAACTTGCCAAACATTTACATGCATTATTTTATACCATAATTTATGTATTAAGTGCTATATTAAAATTTTAAAAATCCAGAAGCAAAACAATATATGTATCATAATTTAAATAAAAATACAAGCTCTAGCAGCGTGGCTCAGTTGGTTGGAGCATTGTCTGTAAACCAAAAGGTCACGGGCTCAGTCGGGGTGCATACTCAGGTTGCAGGTTCGGTCCCCAGGGTGCATACTGGAGGCCACCAGTAGATATTTCTCCCAGTAGATATTTCTTTCTCACATCTCTCTCTCTCTCTCTCAAATCAATAAACATATCCTCAGGTAAGAGTTTTTTAAAATACAAAATAACATTATGCCTTTTAATGCATAATAAAACCTTGGAATGATTCGCAGCAAACTTATAACAGTTTTTACCTCTAGAGAGGAGGGCGGATTCAGAAAGAGTGACCTTCTCTTTTGGGGATACTTTCTTTTCACAATAAGAAGGCACTTGTATAATTTTGTTTTATTTAAAATATTATTAATAAAATGTAAACTTAGAAAAAAAAAAACCTTCATAATATAAATCCATGCAGGTTATTTGCATTGCGGGATATAGGAACAATGTGACATACTCCAAGTTTGACTTATGAAAAACAGTGTGAGCTATCCATAACTTTTTCAGCCCTGGCAAGTAAGAATGGGATTGCAGTTTACACTGATGTATTCATAAAAGAGAGGTCAGCTACTTCCCCACGTATGGCCCCTGACTCTTTAATACAATGTAACAGTGAAAGCCTGGGTTGTTGGGTCACAATTAAATATCTAGAAACAGCTATTATGATGTTCAAGTTACTTTGCAATTTTGAGAGAATATATAAGTGAATGTAATAGCCTGAAATACTTGAGCAACTGAAACCAAATTTCTCTGCATCAAGAGTAGAGGTCGCCTGAAGAGGGGCCAAATTAATTAACCTCCCTTTTCCTTCGTTTTTTTTTAATCTTCACCTGATGATATTTTCCTCTTGCTTTCTAGATAGAGTGGAAGGGAGAGAGGGAGAGAGAGAGAAACATCGATGAGAGAGACACATGGGTTTTCTGCCTCCCACACGACCCCCACTGGGGCCAGGGATGAAACCTGCAACCCAGGCACATGCCCTTGACCCGGAACAAAACCCTAGGTCCTTAGGTCCTCAGGCTGAAGTTCTAACCACTGAGCCAAACAGGCCAGGGTTCCCTTTCCTTCCTTAATTCTGTTTTATTAAGAAATCAAACAAACAGATGGACAAACCTCAGAGGGAAGGCGGTGGGGGAGGGCGGGAAGAGATAATCCAAGGAACTGATAAGCATATGGACACAGCCCATGGACACAGACAACAGTGCAGTGAAGGTGGGGGTTGGGGGGGAGTGGGGAGGAGGGAGTCAATGGGGAGAGAAAGAGGAACATCTGTAATGCTTTTTTAAATAAAGATAAATTAAATCTAAAGAGAAGTAAAACCAAGAATCAATCCAGAAATCAAAACATGGTCCTTATCCCTGAGAGGGGAAACTGTAGAATGTGTTCTACTTATGTTAGCCAACTTGGCTGTCCACGCGTGACTGAAGCCGACCTTCCCACCGGCCCTGTGGAAGCTGGAGGGAACACTCCCCAGGACTGGCAGCTCTCCTCCAAGCTCGCTGGACGGACCTCACCCGCTGGCCCAGCGGCCCGAAGAGGAAGGGTCCTGTGGAACCCACCTTCCCACATTCACCCCTTAGATAGTCCAACTACCTCCAGTGGAGCTAAACGGGTCAACAAGAAAACAATAAGGAATGTCACACAAAGAGTTTTCTTTTTCCACCAGAAGGTGATCTCTCTCCTCTCCCCACCCCATTACCAACACAAAGGAAGTCCCTCCAGGTTGATCCTCACGGCCTTGCTCCTGGATGCATCAGCAAGACCCGAGACCTCTTCAAAGACACCGATTGGTGGGCTCCACCACAGACCTCAGAAACCAGACTCTCTGAAGGGGGGTCCCAGCAGTCTGTCTTTTAACAAACCTCTGGCGATTTTAATGCACCTTAAGTATGAGAATAACTGCTTTTCCTATTACGCCTCATTTTCTCTGTTCCAACACGAAGGCAGACATGGTACTATATCTAAAATAAGAGAAAATTTTCAGTGAGATTTAATTAAATGTAAAGAGTAATACATTGGGGGGCGGGGGGAGAGCAGGGTTGGAATACTTTCCTACTAACTCAAGCTTTTAAATTAGATCAAATAGCCTGCGATTCATGGTTTGATGGCTATGATGATAAAGTTGGACCAAATGATTTCTACAGTGTCTTCAAGCTCAAATTTTCTATAAAAGTGCAAAAATCACTTTCAAACTTGGTTTTCACTATTGTTCAACCTTTTTTCCAGCATTTCCAGCCATCTCTTATTTGGTAAACACATTGGTACCCACTCTGTTCAAAGCCTTGTGCCGTGAGGTGAGGGATACAGAGACGAATGAGCCTTAGCAGAACACGCAGCTCCGCAGGCTGGATTTGCAAGAGCGGTGTGTGTATTCCAGGCAGAAAGGAGTAGAGAGGCCCGATGGGACGCACAGAAGGGCAGGGGCCATGGCTTAGTCAAAACTCTGAAGGCAGATGTGATAACAAAAACCAAACTTTCAACTTGTTGTTGGCTACTGCATTTTTAGCAGTTAATCATTATTTGCATTCGTAATATTGCTGGCTCTTTTGGAACTAGGATTCCTTATGAACAATTATTGTCGAGAGACACTGTTCTCTGAGACCTTACATGGAGAAAGACGTTCGAATGGAAGTGGTTAAACTACCCGTGAAGGGTTCTGTATGCAATCTGCTCCACAAATCTACTTAAAATAAAACATTAAAAGACGAACCAACAAGCCAACATGGAAATTTCTGAACTTCCCAAACATAACTTTTTGATCTCTAAATAATTCTTTATAAAAATTTGCTACACACACACACACACACATACACAAACATAAATAAACTGATTCATTTCTGACACTATTTTAAATAAATGGATTGGCTAGAACATTAAGAAGAGTCCTAGTTTAGTTGGAAAGACATAAGACTCCAGTTTCATTCCATTTGATGATTTTTTTTCAGGCGTGTGACCCTGAATTAAATAACCTCATGTTTTTATCTGTAAAAAAGGAGATATTAGTACCTGTCTGATTTCCTTTCATAAATATCGACAACAGTGTAAATGGGGAAAGCAGTAGTTCATTGCAACTTGTAAAACACAGTGAATTTTTATGATCAATGAGGTAAATATATAATGGGCCATTTTATTTAACGACGGGATAGGAGCCTTAGTAAAGGCTTTGTGAAGTTGTGTTCCTTGCTTTCTCTGTTATTTTCAGTGAGTCGCATCTAATTGTAGGGAGGATAATAAAATCTTATTTCCACCTTTCCTCTTCTCCCTTCTTGTTATCACTGCCACGGAAAAATCATCGACTGCCGGGCGCTTCGTACCTTTTCCTGGGTCTTTCTTTCTCTAGATCAGGGGCTAACGAGTAACAAAATGGGAAAAAGTAGAACCTGTGGCGGGCAAGGACTTCCACATTCCACTGAGAAGATCACCAAACCCTACATAATTGTAAGTTGGTATCAAAAGAGTGAAAATGTCTATGAGTTTCCATAATTACTTTTTCTAAATCGGGAATAGTATATCGACTCTTGTGATATTTAACACTGCAGGTTCAGGTCCTTTTGGGGAACAGATATTTATTGGATATCTCAGAGCTGAGGGTTTATTCAAAGGGGACCTTTTCTATAAATCAGCATCTATGCACGTTGACAATAATTTAACTCTTCTGAAACCGATTCTACTCTTCCTTTTTCAACTCCTCATTTGGTATCACATGTGGTCCGATAGGACTCATTGTTAAATTCATTCATATTACAAATTATGGGAAATTTTTTTTATCGTTTTAGTCTGAAGGGCAACAAAATGGGAAGCCCAGCCCTGCCAATAAATATATGACTATGAATAAGTGAAATGAATTCCATGACTATCTATTATCTGATATAGTCCATGAGAAACCAGTTTTAGTTAATCCCTATATTTACATCTTCATCTAACATTCTGGTTGCTCCTTCCTTTGTAAAAGAAAAGAAAACCATCATCAAAGATAAATTCATGGGAAATTTCTGTAAAATTAACAGTCATATTTGGAGAAAGGACTTCTTTCCAGAACCTTAGAAGTCCAGCGTTCTAAACGTTGTACCTTACTGGCCATATTATTACAAAAAGCCAATTAGCTGGATGGGGTCCCCTTGGCACTACTGACACTTTGACCTTGAAAATTGTCTGTGTGGAAGGAAGGCTGTTCTGGGCCTTAGAGAGTGTTTCACAGCATCCATGACCTCTGCCCTCTGGATGCCAGCAGCATCCCCAAAATCTGACAACCCAAATTTCTCCAGACATCGCCAAAGGTCCCCTGGGGAAGGGTTACAAAATCACCTCTAGTTGAGAACCACTGAGATATAAAAATGATCAAAGTCTTGGATCATAAAGTCTTGCTACTCCAAAATCATGATTTTTTACATAAGTAAAATTTATTATTCTCAAACACTAAAATTTTTCTTCAATCTATAAAGCAGCATTACCAATATGATTATTATGCAATATTTCTGACCATAACAACAATTTCGCTTAAAATAGGATAGTAAAAATATACATATTATATTAATGGAATAAGATATTTTTACTTCTACAGTTAAGATTGCTAACTTCCCCAAGCAAACCCTAGAGCAGCAAATTGTTATGGGATTTTATTTTTAATAACTGAGCTTCAAAGAGTTTGAACTAATAAAGGAAGGTGATTTTTCTACCAAGACAGTTTGGTATGGAAGAAAACAGGCTTAAGTATCTGGAATATTACACAATTGTCACATGATTTCCTTTAAGAATAATTTCCTATGAAGCAAAACTTTCTGATGAAGTTTAAAAAGGATGTGTGTACAGGTGTTAGAAGGTGGAAGGGGTGTAGATAAATCACACGTTGGTTGATTTAAAGGTAAATAGTGCCATTGTAAGTCACAGTGGGCACTCTGAGCTATGAGGAGCTTTGTCCATCATAGATTCTATTCTGGACGTCTACCCCCCATTCCAAAAAGATCTGCTGCAAATAGTCCATTCATGACAAGATTCGGGCTGGTTACATATTTATTTTAACAAACTGTGTTTTGCATGACATATAGGAGCTTTTTTTTTTTTTTTATCCTCACCCGAGGACATTCTTCCATTTTTTGTACAGATAGAGTGGGAGGGAGAGAGAGAGAGAAACATCGATGTGAAAGGACACATCGAGTGGCTGCCACCCGCATGACCATCCAGGGCCGGGGACAAACTGCAACCGAAGTACGTGCCCTTAGCGGAAACCGAACCTGGGTCTCTCCGGACCGCAGGCCAACGCTCTAACCGCTGAGCCAAACTGGCCAGGGCCATATGGGAGCTTTATAAACATTGTTGACCACTCACGAGTTAACTAGTAAAGAAGACTCTCAGTTTGTTGATATTGATGGGACAAATGAAACAAATCACACTGGAGGGATTACTGGTCAATGGACCCTGTGGTTGACGCTCCAATATTTCCTAAAACTATGAGCAGAGAGAGCTACGAGCAAATTCTTACATTTTTCCATCTTAGTGATAATTCACAAAATACATCGAATGAAGACAGACTGTGTCAAGTTGGGCCTCTTTCGGATTACTTTCTTCCAAAATTTCAGTCTTTGTATGTCCCTAAGCAGGAGTTATCCTTAGATGAATGGGCAGCGAAACCAGATATATTTGCAAAACAGGTTAAGTACCATTACATGTAGGTGATTGCTACACAGTATACCACACACCCAAAAAATTACTAAAATATATAATATATATAAAATCAAATATGTAGCATATAAGTACAATAGCTAAGATCTGGAAACAGCCCAAGTGTCCACCAGTAGACAAATGGATAAAAAAGCTGTGGTACATATACACAATGGAGTACTATGCAGCAGTAAGAAAGAAAGATCTCTTATCCTTTGAGACGACATGGAGGGACCTGGAAAGTATTATCCTAAGTGAAAGAAGCCAAGCAGAAAAAGACAAATACCACATGATCTCACTTATATACGGAATATAATGAACATAACAGTCTGAGGAATACAGTAGACCCAGACACATGGAAGTAGGGCACAGACTGACAT
Organism: Molossus molossus; assembly: GCF_014108415.1. NCBI lineage: Eukaryota > Metazoa > Chordata > Mammalia > Chiroptera > Molossidae > Molossus > Molossus molossus. The sequence continues at coordinate 5,844,543 of NW_023425366.1, read as the reverse complement.
CCCTCAGAAGAGGGGGTGGGGGAGTGGGAAGAGATAAACCACTGAACTTATATGCATGTATGCATGACCAATGGACAAGGATAACTAAGCCAGGGACGGGGCGGAGGTGGGGTGGGGTGGGGGGTGCCAATGGGGTAAAAAGGTAAAATATCTGTAACAAAAAAATAAATAAAAAATTCATAAAAAAAAATAAAATAAAGAATAAAAAAAAAAAAAAGTTCCATTTAAATTTATTATACTTAAATAAAGGATACTGACGTTTATTTAGATTGTTTCACTTTCATACTCAATTACAACAAAATAGCCAGTGACATGAGATGACTCCTGCGTAAAATTGCTGGTCAACAAAAGTAGTATGTGAAAAAAAGGCATAATTGTTCTGCCCAGGAGAGCAATCGAAAGACATTGCGCTGTGCTTGGGAAACTGCAGAAAGAATAGAATGACTAGTGTTTTAAACACACAACAATGTAGACAGACATATACTGTTGAGTCTTCTCTCCCTATTAACACAAATTTTCCATGAGAATGTATTCCTGAGAGCTTCCTGGGTGAGTTATGTCAGGGAAAAGTGAGATTAGCCTCACTCCCCTATAGACTCTGCTAAGGTCAAGTTTAGTTCAACTTTCCAATCACTTAAAGTGAGATGTGGCTATAAATACACAATGCTGATGTACAGTGTTACCGGCATCCACTGGCCCACGAATGGCCTGTCTTGGCGTTACACACAGGTAATGTGTTTAGTCAAGAAGGGAACTGGTAGTGACGGAGACTAAGCAGACATGCGTCCATGTCTAATTTAACGAGCTCATTTATTTATGTGCATCTGCATATGATCACCTGTTCGCTTGAAGATCTCAGCGGCATGCTCCGTGGTTCAACTGTGTTCAAGGTTAATTGTACAGAGGTCAGATTTTATGTACATAAGCATGTCCTTGGTAATGTGGACCTGACATGGTCCCTATTTCCTTGTATCACAACAATGCTGTTCATCTAATGTATTCTGTTCTCAGGTTCTGCCCCTGTAGGAGTAAACTGGTATGGCCTTTTGGAATTATTTACATACTGGTGAACAAAGGATAGTGTAGTAAGTAGTCTGTCTCCTCAATAGATCCAGAAAACAGAAAATCGTGTGAGGGAGCAGGTTACATTTCACAAAGACAGGTGTGCCTAGAATTGTAATATAAACTCCAAGGCACTGAGTTGTTGTTTAGAGAAATGAGATATAACTTTAAAGTAATGACATAGGGCCCGGCCGGTTGGCTCAGTGGTTGAGCACCAACCCCTGCACCAGGAGGCCGCCGGTTTGATTCCCGGCCAGGGCACATGCCCAGGTTGTGGGCTCGAACCCCAGTGGGGGGCATGCAGGAGGCGGCCAATCGATGTTCTTTCTCACTGATGTTTCTATCTCTCTCTCTAAAAAAAAAAAAAAAAAAAGATAAAGAAAGAAAAAAAATAATGACTGGGTTATCTATGTGTCGTTGGAACCTAACCACATTACCTAAGACTCATAGCACACATATTAGTCATAAAATTAAGGACAACTAGATCTCCGAAGGTACATTTCTCTGACTTAATAACGCAGTCATGGTCCATTCTTCACCTCAGTTCCTTTCTTTTTCTTGTTAAAAAAATCCTTTTTAAGGCAAAAACAATAAAAATAAAGTGATCTTGACACGGCCAGTGTGGCTCACTGGCTGATCATCCACCCCTGCACCAAGAGGTCACTGGTTCGATTCCCGGTCAGGCACATGCCCAGGCTGTGGGCCTGATCCCAGTGAGGGGCATGCAGGAGGCGGCCAATCCATGTTCTCTCTCATCGATGTTTCTATCTCTCTCTCTAAAATCAATAAAGAAAATAATATTTTATAGTAAGTATCTTGTACCTGGGACCTTAGAAGCATGTTGGGAAAGACCTGACTAAGCTAAAAGTATTCTTTTGGGTACATGCACCTCACACCTTTATGTTAGAACCACCTCAGGGAAGGCATGTAAATCTTTCATTATTTTGAGTGAAGCATCCCTTCCTGAAAATAAAGTATTAATAATACCGGGTCAGTAAGACACTCCCCACTTCGACCCACTGGTGACCTATTGAAGATGATGTCAACATACAGCAAGGACTCCACGGCTTATGAGCTGAGCACGTGCTGTGTTCAGTCAGCAGGGCGCGTCGCACACACTGCAACACGTGCGCTAATAGACCTGGCGGTCAGATAGACTCGGACTTGAGTTCCGACTCCAACACTGCTTGGAATGTAACTCCAGACATTTTATCCTTTAAAATAACATTTTTTGCTGACTTAATAAATAATGAAAATAAAGAGCAGTCTATGGCACACAGAAAGTACACAAAAATAATAAAATTATTAAATGTTATTAATTTTTATTCAGTGAACATAGATTCTACTACAAAAATATTTTTAAATATTTATATTGCAGAATATGTAGTAAGTTTTATTTCCAATATCAGCAATCCACTTATATTGAAAGAAAAACTGTCATAGGAAGCATACATAAATTGTGACGATATAAAGAACTACTCACTATTAAATTTGGGGTACAACTGCCGTCGGATAAAAGACTGTCTCAGGTTGATGTGTTGCATCATGTGGTAATTAGAACAGGAATCAGAGGGGTCTGGATTTGACCCCTTAATTCACCATTAGCTAGTTGTGTGAACTTAGACAAGTCTTTTTAAAATCATAATCTTAATTTCTTCATCTAAACAGTGGGAATAGCACCTTTTGCATTCCTAATGTAAATATAAGAAACAAATTAGAATATTTGAAATCACTTTAAAACTTCAAGTATAGAACTGTAAGCTGGCCACTGACTATTCCCTTCTTCTTTATTAATAAAATCCTGTATTTGTTTGGAATGGTAGAATATCCTTAACTAAAGGGGAAAAAAATACCTACCAATTTTTCAGTTACCAGTCACCAGTGGAAAACAAGTGGCCAAATGGTCATCAGTAACATCACGGGAAATCTACGCTGCAGGGTCTTTAGAAGGTAACACGCCCTGCTGATTTGACCTTGGCCCTAACCTCTGCCCACCCACTCTTCATGCCTGGCTTACAGATGTGCTGTCAGAACTGGAGCAGATGCCTGTCCACCATGAAGAGAAAGGCGTAACAACAGAAATCACTCGCTAAGGATGGCCGAGAAGGAAGCTGGAAGGAGTCCAACAGAATGAGGGGCTGTCTCAGCCATGGACCACTTACTTCAGTGCCCGTCTTACATGAGAAAATTGATTTGTTTAATTAACTTCTTATTTTAGTTTTCAGTCACTCCTGGGCAAACGCAGTCATGATACCCTTTCCAAGGTTGATGTGTGAATTGTAGGTAATACGGAAGGCAATAGGGACAATATCTACAATATTTTAGGTGTTAAATGTAATGTTTTAACTATTAGCCTGCTTCTCCCCTTCTCTTCCTTACTCTGTCCCCCTTGTTTCTCCTCGTGGACAAACTCAGACTCTGTGGCACCCATAGGCCCCCGAAAAATGGGCTAGAACAGAAAGGAAAGAAAATGTGTAGTTGTCTCATGTACCTAAAAACTCAAAAACAAACAACACATTCTTTATTTTATCCTCACCCGAGGACATCTTTGCATTTATCTTCAGACAGAGCGGGAGGGAGAGAAAGAGAGAAACACTGTCGACTGGATGCCAGCTGCACAAACCCACAACCCCAACCGGGGCTGGGCCGAAGCGCAACCAAGGTGCGTGCCCTCAGCGGGAACCGAACCCGGGACTCTCTGGTCCACAGGCCGATGCTCTAACCACTGAGAAAACAGGCCTTTCAAAGCTGGTACCATTGTGTAAACAAATGGTGAAGAAGTGAAATTTCTCTTTAGAGAGTATTCCTGCAAATAAAGAAAAAGATAATACAATGCTATAATTTGTAACTCCCGATGAACTACTAGAAGTGGGCATTAAAAATAATGGTTGTGCCTGGTCAGAGTGGCTCAGTTGGTTGAGCGCCTTTCTGTGCACTGAAAGTTTGCTGGTTCAATTCCCAGTCAGGGCACATACTTCGGTTGCAGGTTCGAACCCTAGTCGGGGCACAGGTGGAAGGCAACCAATCGATGTATCTCTCATACATTGATGTTTCTCTCTCTCTCTCTGAGCATATCATCAGGTGAGGATTAAAAATAATAATAATGATAATAATAAAATAAAAAGAAATCAGTGGTTGTTAATATCACTTAAAAACACATATTTTGCCTCCCAATAAAAAACATGCCACTACCTATCATATTTCTTGAGAAGCAACAAAACCAGTTGTAAAGGAAAAAACAATATTGGAACAATGACCAAAGACAAGAAAAGTTAACCATCCAAACTACAAGGTCATAAGAATGTAATAACCATCTAATACCCCATCTTTGTTATGTGTTTGCAGCATCTTCATTTCCCATGGACTCTGTTTGAATCCGGGTCTTATAAAACTCAAGAGTGTGAGGCAAGTTTAAAAGCATCATTTATGTGGTAAATTTAAACTCAGACTAGTGAGAGTGAGGAAAAATGGAAGCAAGTTAAGAAAATATTTGAGCCCAGCCAGTGTGGCTCAGTGGTTGAGCATCCACCCATGCACCAAGAGGTTGCAGGTTTGATTCCCGGTCAGGGCCCAGGCCCAGGTTGTGGGCCTGATCCCCAGTAGGGGGCGTGCAGGAGGCAGCTGGTTGATGTATCTCTCACACATTGATGTTTCTCTCTTTCTCTCTAAAAAAATCAATAAAAATATGTTTTAAAAAAAGAAAAGATTTGAAGTTCTTTGTTGAAAAATGTATGGTACTCTTCCTTGCTTTGTCGCAAGTCATAGTGCAAACAGCAAGCCGCTCAGAACGTGTGCTTGCTAGATGCACGGCCCTCCTTACCGCGCCTGTGCAGACAACTCGGCCTTGCAGTGGTCCACTGCAGAGCTGAGAAGAGGAAGCTCACCTACACAACTCCTTCTCACCTCTTGGTTCCCACTAGTCAAGTTGACTCCGTGGGACACGGTCTTCTCCCCACATCTGGTTTGTGTTACCTAGCCCTGCGCAGGGCTGTTAGGAAGCAGAAATAACCTCAGGTCTACCATGGAGGCGTAACCCAGTGTGGATGGGAAGAAGACCGTGAGAGAGAAAGAAAGACATTGCATGAAACAGCTGAGGATGCAGAAGCTCGGTCCAAGGAAGATCCCAACCTATATCTCTTCAAATAAATTAATGTCTTAAGTAATTTACTTAACCAAAAAGAAATTACAAATTCTTTACCATAGGTCTAACCTCAACCCCTGTCTAAACTCTCTAAGCGAGAACATTCAATGTCATCATTTTAATTGGCTTCCAAATAATTATATACCCTCCAGCCACATCTCCTCCTTGCATCCTGAGCGTGTCTAATTGCTCATCTGAGGATGCCCCCGTGCCTCTCAAGTTTCCAAAGTTCAAAAGAGACCTCTGGGCTCACTTTGCCTCCATGCTGGCTACTGCAGCAACACACTGAACACGTTCCCTGCCCCCACACTCGATCCCATTCAATCTATCCTCAGTGCAGCAGCCAGAGTGCTCTTCACTCCGAGTGTCAATTTGTTACTCAGAGCCCTCCAACAATGGTAATAGCCATCTCTTAATGAGGTCTCGTCTCATGCCAGGCAAATTCCAATAAGTTGTATATGATTTTCTTAAGTCAATCTTCTCAACGAATACAAGGGCAGTCCTTATTATTAGCATTGCTATTATAAAGATGAAGAGATCAAAACAGAGATATCAAGTAACTCGCCCAAAGTTGCAGAATTCACATTTGGAGAACCTGGAGTTTGAACCATGCTCTTGAGTCCTATGCAGTTCCTCCGCCTACTTTCAGAACTCAAGCTCCTTACCACGCCTTTAACACTGCGCGGGCTCTAACGCCTGCCTCGGTCTCAGCCCTCATCTGATTAGGCTTCTTGGCCTAAGTCCACTTGTCCTTCTCCTTCGTCTCTTCCCTGAACATACAGCCTTTGCTGGCCCCGTGCACCTGCTGCCTGGTATCCTTCCGCCCAGCTCACTGAACTGATGGTGATTTTCATCTTTCAAATCTCGGCTCACCTGCCTCCTAACTCAGGGACGGTTTCTAGCGTTAGAGCTCAAATAAATAAATAAGTGAAAAATGATGTCTGTACTTGGCATTGTTTGGGACTTCCTGCTTCTCCACTGAAGTGAATAATTTGAAATGGATGATATTTACATTCTCAAAGCAATTAACTTTGATTTAGCCCTCCCAATACCCTGCGTGCTCCATTTTGGCTTTCACTAAAGATACAAAATTAAGAGAAGAAACTGTCCCTTCACCAAAGAACTTTACAATATGATGGGAAAAATCACATCGGGATGAATACTAGGAATGAATCACAGAAAGTAGAAAAGATAATGAAAATCAACAAAAACAAATTACTTAAGCAATTTTAAGTAGAAACAATTTAAAAAATGGACAAACTCAAGTGGCTAAGGATTAAATGAGTCTTTCATCGGAATGTTTATCCATTTCTGATCTGCTTAAGGGAAACCTCCCCCTCCAGGAAGGAAGAGCCAGAAAGCAGGGGCCGAAGCCAGGCCGGTATAACTCATCAGATTTTGATACCTAGTGTTAGATCCAAGGGGCGGAAGATGAAATTCATTATGTAACCCAAAGGTTTAAAAAGACCTTTCGGGAGAGAAGAAATGAGGAACGAAATATTTTCACAACTAGATGACTGGACAAAAGAGTTGGCCAGAGGAAAGGTTTGTGAGAGCCGCAGAGGAGAGACCTCACCCCACGGTGCCCCTCAGTGGGTCTAACCACAGGGAGGGACCGAGAAAATCAAGCCAGGAGGATGTTTAGCTACATTCTAGCTATAGTATTAATCCGAGCGTTTCAACCCTAAAATACCCAACCAGAAGAAGTACATTTGAACTTCACTGCTCTTATTTTTCCCAGTATATGCCCAAATAAAAGGCAATAACAAATATAAAGTGAGTCTCTATTTTCCAAAAATAAATTTCTGCCCACATAGAATGGGTAAATCTGTGGGATACATCGAGTGGCTGCCACCCGCATGACCAACCAGGGCCGGGGACAAACCACAACCGAGGTACGTGCCCTTAGCGGGAACTGAACCCGGGTCTCTCCGGACCGCAGGTGGACACTCTAACCGCTGAGCCAAACCGGCCAGGGCTAGGTTAAATTTCTTTATTGTCTTAAATCCATTTTTCTTATATTGATTCAAATTTAGTACTGATTGAGATCCAATCAGATATATATCTTTTCCTAATCTGCAATGATTTTAAACAAAGGCACGTCCTCTCTTTAAAGATAAACCAGAGAGATAAAAGATGAACACACATCTGGACATCTCACTACAGACCCCACATCCACACAGGGGTGGGCCAAACCAGGTTGACGGCTGTTCATATGGAAAGCAATACAATGATTAATGACACGATGCAAGAATAAACCATGTTTTGTGCACTCACAACCGTAAGCGTACTTTTGCCCACGCCTGTGTTTTGCAGAAAAGTCACATCCGTCGAGTTTGAAGTGGATGTTGAACCGTGAGCCAACCGTGTCTCTGGGTCCGAGGCCGTGTTTAACTCAGACCCGTCCGCTCTGCCTGGGGCAGCCGCGTCTGCCGCCAGCAGTGTCCAGTGCACGGGGGTACCCGCGGGCATAGCTTCCAGAACAAGCTAACACGACTCCACCGAGACAGCAGGATCCACCCATGGTCTGCAATAAAACTTCTCAGTTCTTTTCCTCTATAAACGAAGGTCTTCACTCCCTTCTCTCTCCTCCAACCCGCGGAGACATCTGTCCTTCCCTTCCTCACCGGGTCACATTCCCCAGTGAGGGATTGCGGGAAAGGTACCGTGGAAGTGACTTCACAGGCGGGTCCTCAGCGTGGGGTGCTGAGGTCCCGGGAGGAGAAGGCCACCAGCGGGCACAGTGTGCAGGTGTACGGATGCTGCAGACAGTGTGGGTCTGGGTAAGAAGTCTGGAGTCTGTCTAGGCTGCAGGGTCAAAGGTCAAAGGCTAGGGAGGGGAATGTCAGTTCTCGGACACTGGTGGAAAGTACACAAGGGTCCAAGAGCATGACGATGGGAACGCGACCCAAGAGCACGCGGAGGAACACAGGTCCAGCCCTTCCCTTCCACTAGCAAATCAGCGTGCTTTCTAGTCTGTTCTGCTCCGTGCACCCCTACTCCCCCGAGGCCTGGGCGTTGAATAAACAGTTGCAGAGTTCTCCTTAGGGGGAGAAATAAAAGCTTTCCTTTCCCTCATGTTAGGACAGAAAGAAGACTTTTAAAAATCACATTTATATAAACTCCAGTCTGTTCACGAAAGTTTCTGATTAATTGGAAAGTCAGGAGTCTCACTGAAGTGGAAAGAGGTACTATTCTCTGGTGAATTCAGGGAAAAACCAAACAGATATATATATATTATCCTGATTAGCTGCTTGTAACAGGATAAGACAGTTTGATTTAAATTTTTCAAATAATTATCTAGGATTTCTGGTTAAAAATTTTTAGATAGCCTTAGTATATGAATGTATTTCCCCCAACCTTTAAAAATAATAATAGTGATGGAAAGTAAAGATGAGCAATAAAAATAAACAGAAAAGATTAATTGCTTCAATTTGAAGTAAAATTCCATTTCCACAATACTAGAGGACATCACTTCATTTTATATTATAGTTTTTCTTGTGAAAAAAGAGAAATGTAATAAAATAATACCTAGTTTTTAAATCCTGAAGTGAAAGAAGCTGGGATAACATGTTTTTTTTAGTGAGAACAAATTGGTTAAAAGCAGCTCCTTTTTTCTATTTACTGCTCAAAAACATTCTAGTACCTAAAACTAGAATCTTACCTCTATTTAAAAGATAAAGACACTGTTTAACAGTCCACAGAAAAAGAAGTGAGAGTGTAATCCTAATGTGATATTTTCCAGTTTATTATTGAAAACATTTCCAGCCATCTGGACTCTGGTCCTGTGCCTGCTGCTAACTAGCTATATGAGTTTGGACAAGTCACTTTAATACCTTATAATATTTTTTTTTTCTTTATTGATTTTAGAGAGAGGAAGGGAGAGGGAGAGACATAGAAACATCGATGAGAGAGAACATTGATTGGCCGCCTCCTGCATGCCCCACACTGGGGATCGGGCCCACAACCTGGGCATGTGCCCTGACTGGGAATCGAATCGGGACCTCTTGGTGCAGGGTCAACACTCAACCACTGAGCCACATCGGCTGGGCCAAATACTTTAAAGTCTTTAAGCCTCAGCGTTCTCAGTAGTATTATAAGTTGTACATGATAGTATTCAAAAGACTTTTCAAGACTATGAGAGCATGAAATAGAATATATGGCTATAAAATGAGTGTGATTTTTAACAAATACCTAGGGGTTTTTAAAAAATCAAAAGTTCTTGTTCTTTAATATTGGTCTTTAAAAGAACATGTACTTATTCTGTTGATTTTGCTACTACCATAAATATTTTTAAATTTTTCTTTGGGACCTTGCCCTATGAAAAGTTTATTTGTTATGCAAGGAGACAAGTTTGACTAATTTAAATGTATATTTTCCTTTGAAAACAATGACATTGCATAGCTTACCAAACTGCTGTATTCACCAAAATTAACTTAGAATGGATTTTAATTATTTTAAAAGTAACATTCATCCTCAGTGGATTAAGTTCTGCCACTCTCAGAATATCCAGAAATGTGCACTGCCAAGGAGGTGGGAATTCCAAAACGCGAATTTAAAAGAATATGTTGGCCACGGCTTTGGTCTAAATTATTATGCCAAAAACAGACATTGCTAAATGGACGATTACATCAAATGCATTATACTTATACTTCATTCTTTTAATTCCTCAACCCTTGGCTAGGTGGCTGTGGATGTTAATTTTATGTGTCAACTTTACTGGCCACAGGTTGCCAAGATACCTGTCAAACATTCTCCTGGGTGTTCCTGTGAGGATGTTTCTGGATGAAATTAACATTCAGAGTGGTAAACTGAGTAAAGTAGATTGCCCTCCATAACGTGGGTGGTCAAATTCAAGCCATTGAAAGCCTGAATAGACCAAAAGTCTGACCCTTCTCTGAGGAGGAGAGAATTCTTCCTGCTTGATGAGCTTTGAACTACACATCACCTCTTCTTGCTTCTACCGCCAACTCCATCTTTCAGACTGGAACTGGGACATCAGCACTGCAGGTTATGGGCTTGTCAGCCTCCATAATTACGTGAGCCAATTCCTTATAATAAACCTTTTTATAGAGAAACAGGTATTGATTATAGAGATAGAGATACAGTTACAGACAGAGATAGAGATGATAGAGACAGAGACAGAAACAGACACAGAGATAGAGACAGAGATAAAGATAGAGACAGAGACGGGCAGAGATAGAGAGAGATACAGAGATAGGGATAGAAGTTAGAAATAGAGATATGTCGATATAGATGTAGATATCTAACTGGTTTTATTTCTCTGGAGAACCCAAACTAATACTGTTGCAACTATAAATGGATGTTGAATTCATTGTATACTTTTTAAATTTTTTATTTTGAAACAATGAGAAATTCACAGGTGGTTGAAAACGTTGTACAGAGAAGTCCTTTTCTCCATATGGTTACATCTTACATAATTAAAGTGCAATATCAAAACCAGGATTTTGACATTAGACAATGGTGTATATAATTCTAGGTCATTTTGTCACGTGTAGATTCATGCGACCACAACCATTATCAAGATGTGACTATTCCATCACTGCAAAGATTCCTCTGTGTGAGCCCTTTATAATCACATCCAACCAGCTTCATCCCTCCATTGCTAGCCCCTGGCAATGACTAATCTGTTTTTTACCTCTATAATTTTGTCATTTCAAGACAAACACATAAATTAAATGAAATAATGTGTGAGCTTTTGAGATTAGCTCTTTTCCCTCAACACAATCCTCTGGAGATTCACCAAGTTGCATTAAGCTCATCTCTTTTTACTGCTGAGCTGAATCCATGGTGCAGGTGGGCCACAGTTTGTGTAATGAGTCACCTATTGAGAGACTTTGTGGTTTCCAGTTTTATTATTATCACAAATAAAGCTGTTATGAATAATTGTGTTTGTCTTTATATGAACATATTTTTTCCTCTGGAGAAAATGTCAAACAGTACAATTTCTGGGTTGTACGTTGTTTTTAAGAAACTACCAAACTATTTTCTAGAGTAGCTGCAACATTATACATTCCCACTAGCAATATGTGAGTGACCCAGTTTATCCACATATTCACTACTAGTTGGCATAGTCACTATTTTTCTATTTCTAATAAATAGTGGTCTTAATTTGTATTTTTCCTAATGGTTAGTGAGTTCTTTTAATATTTATTTTCCATTCATATATACTCTTCAGTAAAATGAAACTATGTGTTTTTTCTCATTTTCTAAATGTACTGTTTTGCCTTTTTACTGTTGAGTTTTGAGAGCTATTTATATATTCCAGATATGAGTCCTTTAGCCTTAATATTTGGTAGAGTGATAGCTCCAATTTTAAAGTTCTTTCCCGAATTATTTCAGTTTTTCTCTTTCCATATAGTTTCAGAATAGTGTTGTCTACATCTATAAAAATGATTATTGGGGTTTTTGTAGGAATTAAGGTTTTCAAGTCAGAGTACTCTTGAGATCTTTACTATGTTGAGTATTCCTGTCCATGAACACAGTATATCTTTTATTAACTTAGATCTTTTTTGATTTATTTCATCTGCATTTGGTAGTTTTCAGTGTATAAGTCATGTTTTTATAAATTTCTTTTTTGGAGCGATTGTAAATGATAACGTGTCTTTAATTTCAGTTTCCACATGTTCATTGCTAGAATATAAAAATACAGTTGATGTTTGTGTGTTTATCTTGTACTTTAAACCTACTTATCAATTCTATAAGTTTCTTATAAAGTCATTTGGGTTGTTTTTAATTTGTTTTTCTGTGTAGAAAATCATGTCATCTACAAACAGGGACAGTTGTATTTCTTCTATTTCTGACCTCTACGACACTTTTTGCCTTGAGACTAACCTTGTAGGATTCCTATTTTAAATTTGTGGAGGTTTTTGTTTTGTTTTTTATTGCCCAGGCTATGGTTTATCTTGTATGATCTCTGGGCAATTGTATAGATAGGTAGATAAATAGATTAATAGGTAGGTAGACAGACAGACAGACAGACAGAGAACTTGATTGCTTTTGCTGTGGTTATACAGAATGCTCTATAAATATGGATAATATCCTTTGGGTTGATGATAATGTGAATTCTTCATATCCTAGCTGAAATTTTAATCTGGTTGCTCTGTGAATTACAGTATTGAAGGGTGTCAAAGTTTCCAATAATAAATATATTTAATTAGGTAGTTAGTATAAATAGGATATTATATTTGTTATATTGTCAAACAGTTTATTTCTTATACTCAAAGATGTTGGTTGATTTTTAATATTTGTCTTATATCCAGATAATTTCTGTAAAGTCTTAACAGTCTGACAGTTCTTTTAATTAGGGCTCTAAGATTCTCTAAGTAAATGTGGGATATAGTGTGGAAAATATGCTTACTACATAGGAATTCCACAGTGAACACTTTTCACAGTTGACGGTGCAGGGATGGGCGTGGGAAGTGGGAAATGGTGACTTGAGACAATTCCCTCATGCACCTGCAGTAGTGTCTGACGGATGCTGCGGAGTCAGGGAAACCGTCTCCTGTTGAGTCATCCACACCCACTTTTCTTACTGAACTCAATGCAATTATTGATCTCTACTGCTCCCAAACATACTCTCTTCACATCCTCTCTCTATATGCTAATTTATGTTTGCATTGGTTATCATAAGTATAAACAGTTTTATCACAATTAAATGTTGTAAAAAGTAGTAATTTATGTATATCATTCACACACAAAAAAGTGTCATTAACAAAAACTTAACAGAAAAGATGAGGCAGTAATTTATATATGTCATTTACTGAGCAATAGATTCTGAAGTACCATGTTCTGAGCTTGTATCATGGAATCTAAAAGATATTTATATGTTTAAAAAACCAATTCATCCAATTTCAAGATGCATGCAACAAGCTCAGACCATTTTTGGAAACTATTTTTTCTAATCTATCTATATAGGAAAAGGTTGGGATGACCAGAAAGTCAACAGCTAGAAATTTAATCATGGTGATGGCTTTTTTTTAACAGATTTTGTATTTACAACACTGAGTATAGATCCAGGTGAACTGGAGAGAGAGACAGAGACACAGGAATTCTACCAGGAAAAAAACAGATGATGTGTGAGTTGTTGGCCTTCTGGGGTTATATAAGTAAACTAGCGTATAATAAGTAATTTTAACTAAAATTCTTAACCATAACCATGGTAAAAACCATCTTTGGATAAATAACTCTTTATCAGAATGTTTATAATGGGATACTATATTGAGCATGACTGTGCCAACCAAAAGCTACTTTTATAAAATCAGAAAAAAATATTTATCTGAGTAAAAAGTACACAAACCCATTAGGTAATGTGCTTTCAATAATATTTTGGTAGGATAAATTTATTATGCTTTTTCTGAAATAATGAAAATAAATTTAATTAAAATGATCTATAGGCATATACTTTTTCAACTCACCATTTCTCACTGGAATAATTCTGGTTAGATATTTGTTTTTTAAAAAATCAATAATTTTAACCAAAATGAGAATTCCACTTAAAAGTCTGTTTTACAAAAATAGCTGTTCCCCAATGCAACTGTCATTTAAAATGTAGAAAAATAAGCAACCTTTACTAAAAAGAATAATAGCACTCGCTCTGGCTACAAAACAAATTTAAGGCCATGGCTCAGTGAAGCTGGGAACAACTGGCCTGTTTTATAGAAGAATATCAGTGAGCTGATATTGTATTCACTCGAGGATGAACGAAGAAACTCAAAGAGGAAGCATGAGTCCCTCTATTCAAACAATCATGGTGCTAGAGGAACATAGTTCGTCTATATTAGCTGTACACGTACAAAGCCATCCAAGGAGGATGCTGAAAAGGAACCTATCTCCATTTGGGGAAGCTGACAAACCCCACAGCAAAACACCAATAAACCAACATAAATTGCTTGTGTTTGGTGGGGGCCAGGTGTGTGGGGACCTCAAGCTAACTTCTCTTGAAATATCCACCAAAGGGTAAAATGAGAATGCAAATATGGGTAAACCCTTTTTATTTGTAACATCTGATGGCTTTTTCAAAAAGAAGGAATGTGATAGGAATGTGTAAAAAGAATTATTTCCCGGCTTAGAAAGAGGAAGCAGGAAAAGGACAAATGGAAAGTCCTTCTAGGCGTCTGTAAACAGCATGATTCCCTGAGGGTGAAGCTTGGGAGAATTTCACCTGCTATTTCATAAAGATTTTTAATTCTTTCAAATAATCTTAAACTTCCAAATAATCAGATGTCACACTAATAGAACAGACTTCAGGTTAATGTAAAAAGTTCTGAGTGGGTAAAACAATAGTAGCTGATTTTCAAATTTCATATTTGCCAAATTTATCACCAAACCTACTTGCAATGAATTGGGTTCCAAAAAATAAGCTAAACCAAAGAACTACATTGTAAAAGTTACTGTTGTCTCAAAGGGTAACAGATGCTTCTTTTCTTTTTCTTTTTCTTTTTTTTACAGTTGCATAGTATTCCAATTGTGTAAACATACCACAGCCTTTTAATTCACTTATCTACTAATGAGCACTTGGACTGTTTCCAGATTTTAGCTGGAATACTGTGGCTATAAACACTATAAACATAGGGGTGCATATATTCTTTCTGATTGATTTTTCAAGCTTCTTAGGATAGATCCCTAGCAGTTAAATTACTGGATCAAATGGCAGTTCCATTTTTAATTTTTTAGAAAAATTCCATACTGTTTCCCACAGTGGCTGCACCAGTCTGCATTCCCACCAGCAGTGTACTAGAGTCCCCTTTTCTTCACATCCTGACCAGCACTTGTTTGAACCATTCTAGCAGGTGCGAGACATTACCTCATTGTTGTTTTAATTTGCATCTCTCTGATGATTAGTGACAGTGACGTTGAGCATTTTTTCATATGGCTCTTGGCCATTTGTATGTCCTCTTTGGAGAGGTCTCTCTTCAGGTCCTCTGCCCATTTTTAAATTGGATTCTTTGTCTTCCTTTTGGTGAGTTGTATGAGTACTTTATATATTTTGGAAATTAACTCCTTATCAGATGTATCACTGGCAATTATGTTTTCCCAGACAGTGGGTTTTCTTTTCATTTTGACGCTGGTTTGTTTTGCTGTGCTGAAGCTTTTTAGTTTGATGTAGTCCCATGTGTTTATTTTTCCCTTTTCCCTAAGCAATTTATCAGTAAACATTCTGCTCTGTGAGATGCCTCAGACTTTGCTGTCTATAGTTTCTTCTAGGATTTTTATGGTTTCATGACTTATATTTAAATATTTTATCCATTTTGAGAGCATATTATGCTAAGTGAATAAGCCAGTCAGGTGAGTATCACATGATCTCACTTATATATAGAATCTAATGAAAAATTAACTGACAAACAAAATAGATCCAGAGATGTGGAAGCAGGGAACAGACTGACAAACTTCAGAGGGAAGAAGGGAGGAGGGGAAGGAAGAGATAAAACAAAGAATTTATATGGATATATGCATAACCAATGAACACAGACTATAGCGTAGTGAAGGCGGGGGAGGGGGAGCAGGAAGCAGGAGATGTGAGGAGGGGGTCAATGGGAGAGAAAAGGCAGGACATTTGTAATATTTTGAACAATAAAGATATATATTTTTTAAGTTAAGGTAGAGCTCAGGATGTCAACTAAAACCATCAGAGCAGGAATATCGACTCAACGCCTGCAGGAGGAAAATCCATAACGCTAGCCATTGGGGAAAAACAACAACAAAGTTTGCTAGAATAAAAACAAAATTGCTGTTGTACTATTGCACAAAGCCAATATGTGTTTGTGCTCCGATATCTTTGTTTTGTTCTGGTCACTGATCCTCAGTGAAGCTATACTTTTTAAAGAAATAGTCCTATTCCTTATGATCCCCTGATACAGCTGCATACTTTTGTCCCCGAGGGAGGGCGAGGTGCAGCTCAGGCTAATCCAGAACGTAATGACCCAGGAGTGTGAGGGGGAGTCGCACTGAAGGAAAACAGTCATTGCTCTCGTAGGGGGGGAAGCGGTGTTTAGTTCGGTGTAGTTTGGGTTTTGTTATTTGTCCTTTCCTGAAATCCTACAAGTCAAGCAGGGAACATAGTGAAATAATATTTACCTTCGGCAAAATAATTTGAGGTGGTTTTCCTGAGGAAGGTTTCCTGGTCGCTACCCTGTCTCACTGTGCTCACAGGAGACAGGAGAGACCAGCTCCTCCCCAGACACTGGGCGCAGATCCTCGGCCTTTCTCCCAGACACTGTTACCTGGCTTCACACCCACCCGGCTCCTCTGACTGTTATTACCAAGTGTGAGGTGAGCTCTGAGTACAGAGGAGGTCAGCCCTGGGCCCTGACCCTGTATTTCAGGGAGGATGAAGATTCAGAATGAAAAGAGAAGTCAAGCAGACCACCTGGAGATTTGAAGCCTTCTCTCTAGCTGGTAACTTGGTCATTGGCCCAGCTGTGTCTTCTACCCACAGGCCTCCTCTCTCACACCAAGGCTTCTGTAAGCAACGGTGAGGAGTCAGGAATGAGGACTCGACCCATCTCCACTGCAGTGCCATCTCCTTAGGAAGAAGGGGACAAGTGAAAACAACTTCTCCGCCACAAACAATGGTCTCAGATGAAGTGATGGAAGACTTTATATTGTTTCTGATGTAATAAGTATAAAATGCCAGAGGGAACAGCTGTCTAGCTGATTTTGAAAGCCAAAATAACTTTAAGCAACAGCAAATGTCATAGCAGTGTTAGTTTATTTTACTCCATCCCAAGGCAAGATCTGAAAGCATTATGACAGAGTCAGTATGTCCCTACAAAGGGTTGTTCGGTGACGTGGTTGCCCTTATTGACAGGTGTGTAGCTGCAGCCATGTTGGAATTAGGATCCTGATTGACAGCGGCTGGACTGAAAATGATCAGATTGGAAATTAATGAACTCCATATAGGAAATCCACTCTGGCTTTAAAAAAAAAATCATTTAATGAATTACAATTGCTTCCTATTCTCATCACTGGGAATTCCCCAAACTCTCAGGGAAAAACAAATAAATTATATGCTGGAAATACACATTTTTTGATGATTCCTGAACTCAAGAATTTACAACTCAGGTAATAAATCAACAAGATGCAAAGCCATTCTGCCCTGAGACGACAGTGACTTCCCAGTGCCAGCTGGCCAGTCGGTGCAGTGCGGGCTGTCTGGGCAGTCTGTCGGCATCAGCACTTTTTTCTCTTTTACTCTGAGTAAAAGAATAAAAGAGAAAAAAGCACAGATTTCTTTAATTCAACAACACTGATTAGAAAACATATCTTCCAATAATAGCGTGCATTAGTCAGGGCTCTCTATGTATTTCCTATGTAAAAAGGGGAATTTCTCAGAGGTCTACTGTGGTAGCTTAGGCAGTGAAAGTAAAAGCTGAGACAGCAAACCATGGCCACTGCAGAGGAGGGTCCATCTAAGACTCGGGGGAAAGAGAAAACGGAACTCCTGATCATAATTTATGTTTTGTGATTGGAATTATTAAGGTCCAGTCTCTTTACGGTTTGATGGTTATAATACAGTATTGTTGTTTACATTCACTATACCGTTCTTTGTATCTCTGGGGCTTACTGACCACTAGTTCCAAGATTGTGCCCTTAAATAACACTTGGTGGAGGTGCTAATTATCACTACTACATTGCGGTCATATTACAACATGTAAATGTATTAAATCAACATTAGGCCTTAAATGTATACAATGTTATATGTCAAATACATTTCAATTTAAAAAAACATCAAGTGCCATTAGCACTCAGTTTCTGTCTGTCTCTCTCTCTCTGGCTGTGTGTGTGAGTGTGTGTGAGTGTGTGTGTGAGTGTGTGAGTGAGTGTGTGTGTGAGTGAGTGTGTGAATGAGTGTGTGTGTGAGAGTGTGTGAGTGAGTGTGAGTGTGTGTGAGTGAGTGTGTGTGACTGAGTGTGAGTGTGAGTGAGTGTGTGAGTGTGTGTGAATGAGTGTGTGTGTGAGTGTGAGTGAGTGTGTGAGTGAGTGTGTGAGAGAGTGTGTGTGAGAGTGTGAGTGTGTGAGTGAGTGTGTGTGTGAGTGTGTGTGTGAGTGAGTGTGTGTGTGAGTGTGTGTGTGTGAGTGAGTGTGTGAGTGTGTGTGACTGAGTGTGAGTGTGTGTGAGTGTGTTTGGGTGAGTGTGTGTCTGTTTTACTCTCATCTCATCCTCTCCAGAACTCTCCCTCTCAGTTCCAGCTGCTGTTTGAAGAGGGTCAGGGCCACATAAAGTGCCTATGAAACAGGTTTGCAAAGAACAAAGACGGCTCATGAGGAAGGTAAGGGTGTTCAGTAAATAAAAGAATATCATCTCCAACTTGGGAGAATAACAAAATCTGCCAAATTAAACATTTCAATCAGTTGTACAGCATATGTTAGGTGTCGGAAATATTAAAGTGTCAAAACATACACATTCTAGATTGTAAAGATATGTTTCACTTAAGATTGTGACATACCGGGATTGCTCGGGGGGGAATGAGGAAGATTGTGACATACAGGGGTTACTCAGGGGAACGAGGAAACGAGATTGAACTCTGGCCCATGAAACATGGCTGCCTTTAATAACTGAGCTGAAGGAGAAGCTACGTCCAATTCTTTAAAAAGTGCAGAACGCATATTTTGTTTAACAGACATTGAAGACATTTTCCAGAATAAATGTGTTGCTCCCCCCCCCCCAATTTGATAACATGCTTCACAGTTAAGAGCAATTCCCCATGGAAAATAGAGGCTGTGTATTTGGAATTGGGAAGTGAGCTGACTCCACACTTGTTTTGTATACTGATTAGTTAGCTAATTTCTTTTTAATTTTTTTTCTTTATTGATCTTTTTTTTTTTTTTTAGAGAGAGACAGGAAGGAAGAGGGAGAGATAGAAACATCTATGAGAGAGAACATTAATTGGCCTCCTCCTGCATGCCCCCCACTGGGGATCGGGCCCACAACCTGGGCATGTGCCCTGACTGGGAATCGAACTGGCGACCTCCTGGTGCCTGGGTCGATGCTCAGCCACTGAGCCACACCAGGTGGGTGGTAGCTAATTTCTTGCGTTGTCAAAACTGATCACTGGAAAAGTACTACCTGTTATAGAAGTTACACTAAAATGAACACCGAGGTCGTTGTTGAAGTGAATTGGAATTTTAATCCTGAGAGAGAGAGAAATGTACCTCAAAACCAGAGCTCAAAGAGAACAGAATGAGTGGTCAAAACCAGAAAATTGCCATATATTAAGCTGTTAAACAGGAGAAATGTTACATTGCCTCTGATTTGGCACGTTTTTGGGTGGAAATATTCCAGGAAATAATCAGTCATGAGTGTAGAATCTGCAGGTGTCAAACATCTGATGGGGGAAGGCAATATTTCATTGTGCTTGAACTCAGACGTTCCTGGAGAATGCATGTTTACATACAAAGGCATGTGTTCACGTTGAATGTCCGTGTGCTGATGAGAAAAGAAGACAAATATTTCAGAGTAACAATCATAAAGGCAACAGGGATTGGAAACAAATAACATTTGTTGCTGAATTCCCAAAGATTACTCAATACTAACAAGATAATATGCATGAAATTATATTAACCAGTAGATACGCCAACTCTAAGAAAATTGAAAATATCTGCTATAAACACATATTTTTTAGTCCTACTAAAAAGGTCTAATATAAAATACAGCAGAATTAAACTTAATTGAGTATAATTCATAGAGCATATATTTCAGCATTGTACATGTAGCTAGATCATTTATTGTTTTTTAGAATCTTTTTTCTTTTTATTGATTTCAGAGAGAGAAGTAGGGAGAAGAAGAGAGAGATAGAAACATGAGAGAGAGATGAGAGAGAACATTGACTGGCTGCCTCCTGCACGCCCCGCACTGGGGATCAGGCCCACAACCTGGGCAAGTGCCCTGACCGGGAATCGAACTGGCGACCTCTTGGTACATGGGTCCATGCTCATCTACTGAGCCACACAAGCCGGGGTAGATCATTTACTCTTAAATCAATCTGTCAGAAAAATTCTTTTCATTTCTGTTTGGTTCCCAGCTATCCAGTGAGTAAACTATATTAGCATTTCAAAAGCTGACATTTAAAAATAAGTTCCTGATTCAAGGGAAAAACTGCACTTATCTGTGAGACGAAACAAAAACTGCTTTCTTGTTGCAATTTCGAGATTGCTGGAAAGACTGCCCTGTGCTCATTGGGACCTATACTTCTTGTACAGGAGTTTATAATCCTTCAGCTAACACCCACCTGGAAAGAGTAATATTTTGAGAAATTGTCAGGTAAAAATCCTGCAGAATGAGGAAGCTCAGATTAGAATGGTTATTACCAAACTGTCAAATGATAAGCACAGGCAGGGTGTGGAGGACAGGAGCCCCTGTGCACTGTTGATGCAAGTGTAAGTTGGAGGTTCCTTATAAAGTTAAAAACAAAACTACCATACAATCCAGAAGTTCCACTCTGGGTCTATATACCCAAAGAACATGAAGTCTGTATCTCAAAGAGATATCTAACGTCCACGTTCTTTGCAACATTCTTGAAAATAGCCAAGATCTCAAAACAACCTGTGCCCATCGGTGGACTAATGGATAAAGAAGATGTGGTAAGTATATTTATAATGGAATGTTATTCAGCTTATGAAAAAAAGGAAATCCTGCCATTTGAAATCTATCATTTGACATTATGCTAAGTGATACATGCCAGACACAGAAAGAGAAATACTGCATGAGCTCATTTACATGTAGAATTTCAAGCAGCACCCTGCAACGAGAGAGCAGGGTGGTGTGCCAGGTGGGAAAGCCAGACGAGGAGACGCTGGTCTCAGGGTACAGATTTTCACTTGTGCCAGATGAATGCGTCCTGGGGATTCAATGTACGGCACCATGACTGCCGTTAATGGTACTGTGTGATATATTTGAAATTTGCTAAGAACATAGACCTTAAATCTTCTCAACACACATGGCAAGTATTTAACGGTGGTAGATGAGTTATTCAGCTTGACTGTGGTTCTTTTCACATGTATAAATATATTAAAACATCAAGTGTTACACCTTAAATCTATGCAATTTTTATATGTCAAATTCATATCAATACATTTGGGGTTTTTTTTGTGTGTTTTTTTAAAGAATATAATTTGAATGGGAAGCAAGAAGAGGATTTTGGGGTGTTATATGGAAAGAAGGGAAACAGGTAGAAATGAGGAGTGACTTCTGGGAGAACATCCTAAGCCTTATTCAATCCCCACATGGGACTTTGATGGATCTCAGGAAACAGGTTGAGGAAAACAAAGCAAGTTGCCAAAGACTACAGGGCACATTACAAGTTTTAAAACACTCAGAACAATCACCCCAAAATAATATATTGTTAGGACTATCCATCTGTTGGCAAACAATTTTATAAAGAAAGGGAATATGAAAACAAAGTGTAGGCTTGTGGTTACGTCAGGGAAGTTGGCAGAGCACGTAGGCAGGGCCAATGTTGTTGCCAATGAAATTAATCTTATACTGGAAGGTGGGTTCCAAGGTGGTTACATAATTTCATGCTTCATAATTTACGTATCTCTTCCATACACCCTTTGATATGTATCAAATAGTATCAACTTTTGGAAGGAGCATTAAAGGCAATAATTGCCATGTTGATACATTTCTGAGGGCTGGTGCCAAATTAAGGAAGGCTAACTATGTGCATAGGTATTAGAAAGAATCACAAATTTTCTTGATTTTTTTTTTTTTTTACATTAATGAATCAGCTTTCAAGCTCAGGACAGGAGATGGCATCTGCCCTAAGGCCTGGGAAGCTGTCGGGGAGGTGGGCCTGGTAAGAACTCTGACTGAGCACCCTGATCCTCTGAAAAGAGAAGCAGACCAACAAGTTGAACACATCCATCTCGTTGAAAGACACAGCTGGCGAGCAATGTCAGAACAAGGCCGTAGTTCTCCAAGCAAGCAGTCAAGTGGCAAAGAGACAGAGATGGTATAGGGACAATTTCGAGGGGAAAAGAAAGTCAGCCTGTCAAGAAAATGAGAAGACAAGCCACAGAGAGGGGGAAAAATATTTGCTAAACACATATCTGATGAAGGAATACTATCCAAATATACAAAGACCTCTCAAAACTCTGCAACAAGAAAATGAACAACACGATTAAGAAATGGGCAAAAGATCTGCATAGACACCCGACCACAGAAGACACATAGGTGATAAATGAGTATAGGAAAAGATAATCAACATCACACATCATTAGGGAACTGCTAATTAAAGCAATAGGATACCACTATGCCCTTAAGAGAATGGACAGAATTCAAATCACTGACACCACCAAAGGCTTGGGAAGAGGTGAAGCCACAGAAGTCCTCACTTGTCACTGGTGGGAGTGCAAAGCGATACAGCCCTTTGCTTTTAATACATTTTTATTTAAGAGAAGATGAAGGGAGAGAGAGAAACATCAATGTCAGAGAGACACATTGATGGGCCACCTCCTGCAAGCCCCCCAATGGGGATGGAGCCCCCAGCTCAGGCATGTGCCCTGACCAGGAATCCAACCAGGACCTCTCAGGCCACGGGACGATGCTCAACCACTGAGCCACACCGACTGGGCATGACGCAGCCCCTGTGGACGACAGTTTGGCAGGTTCTCAAAAACACTAAAAATATTAAACTGAACATAAGACACAGCCATCACACCCCTTGGTACTCACACGAATGAGGTGAAAACCTGTGTCCACATGGAAACCTGCATAGGGATGTTTGTAGCAGCTTTTTCAGAACTGCCGCAACTTGGAAGCAAGCAGGGAGTCCTCAGTGGGGGAAGGGAAAGGGTGTGGGGCAGCCAGACAGCAGGATATTGCTCAGTGCTAAAGAGAAATGAGCGATCAAGTCATGAAAAGAAATAGAGGAATCTTACGTGCATGTTCCTAAGTGAAAGAAGCCGATCTGAAGGCCACATGCTGTGTGATTCCACCTGTGACATCCTAGGGAGGGCAAAGCTAAGGACAGAGGAAAAGGCCCCTGGTCGCTGGGTTGTGGGAGAGGGCAGGGAGGGATGAGAAGGCCGAGCGCACAGGATTCTAAGGGCAGTGAAAATAGTCTCTATGACACTGTAACGGAGAATCATGTTATTATACATTTTTCAAAACCCATAGAACATACGGCACCAGTGAACCCTCAGCCAGCTCTGGGTTGTAGGTGATAACGATGTGTCAGCACAGCTTGATCATTTGAAAGGGACATGCTGCTCTGTCGCTCTGTCCGGGTGCTGCTGGTGGGAGCAGGCTGGCTGTGCCTGTGGGGAGGCAGGGGGCACCCAGGAACTCTCTGCACTTTCCACTCAATTCCGCTTGAGCCTAAAAACTGTGTTTGAAAAATCTATTTTTAAATACAACCAATCTGAAAGTGCTGAGGCTTGGGAAATTTCAGGAAGCAAGAACGTAGACATGGGTGTGTCTGCCCTCAGGAGCAGAGAAGCAGTCTGCCCCAAACATTCAGGGAAAAGTAGATTGAATACCAAGTCACCATGGTATCCAGCAAGAAAACTAATCTTAGTCTCTGATGAGCCAGACTTAAACTCTAAGAGCGTCTATGGGAAGGTAGGCGAGCTATGTTTTCAAAATAATTGGATAACTAGTTGGGCTCCAGTGAAAAAATACGAGGGTATAGATAAAAGTAGACATATACCCAGTAAACACTTATTTCCTTTTTAAAAAAAGTATCCAGTCTTAAAACAGTAGGGGTCCAGAGACTGGTGCAAGAGTTAATGTGCAAGATAATGTGCAAGATAATGTGCAAGAGTTAGCTTCTACTGGGTTGGGGCAGCTTGGTCAGATGAGGGAGGAGAACTGTCAACCTCCTTCTAGTCTAGAACATTCTTGTGATCTTCCTGTTTATTTCAGGGACCTGAATCGCTGTAGTATTGCTTTGACTGAGGCCGAATCTTCCAACCTGGAACTTTAGCTACGTTGTCCCTAGGAGAGGAGGGATGTGCTCGGTCAGACCAGGAATGGGAGGTATCAGGAAAGACTGTGCCCAGTGCTGATCCCAACAGAAAACGACAGAATTCCGCTCCTGGCAGGCTCACCTGCTCGGTGGCAGACCTGAGGAGCAGCCTTCATGAAGCCTCAGTCACCGCCTTTTGGAAGAGGTCACACGTGGGAAGACACTGTCTTCAGAATTCCGTTCTGTGTTCCCACATCTGCTTCCTGAGCTCCCCCCCCCTGCCCCGAGGTTCTGCTGCTACACGCCTGTGGCTTCTCTTCTCGACCCTGTCTCGGCCTCTATCATCTTCGGTTCTGATACCCGAAAACTGATACCAGTTCAGAGCCTCCAACCACTCCTGTCTCCCAGGTAGAAAATGAAGTCTGGCCAATTCTGTTCCCCCAAAATAACAGCCTCATGGTTCATTCCTTGCAGTAATCTAGCGTCGTGCCATTCATTCAGTCACTGATACACTCATTTATTCATTCAGTCGTTCACTTATTCACCAACAGTCATTTATGGCATTTACTTTGCTCCAAGAGTTGTGCTAAGAAGTGTCCACACGCCACACGCAGACCCTGCCCCCACGGTCTATCTAATCCTTGCTAGTCAGTCACTAAGCCTTTGCTCGTCCCTACAGGGTCCCCCTGTTACACTGAGGAATGTTCTGTTCGGTGTTAAATAACCCAGTGAGGGTTGACAACACAGTGTTTACACAGAGTTTTTCTAAAGTATTCTGTGCTTCTGTAATTGCATTGCTTACCTTCAATTATCAAAGACACGGGCCCTAGCATTAAAGAACACTGTACCGGCCTGGCCAGTGTGGCTCAGTGGCTGAGCGTCGACCCCTGCACCAAGAGGTTGTCAGTTCGATTCCCGGTCAGGGCACATGCTCAGGTTGTGGGCCCGATCCCCAGTGGGGTCATGTGGGAGGCAGCCAGTTGATGTCCTAATAAATGTGTCTATCTCTCTCTTCCTCTCCCTTCCTCTCTCTCTAAAAATTAATTAAAAAATAAATTAAAAAAAAGAATGCTGTACCAGGTGAGGCAGTACTATGGTCAAGGCCAAAGGGCCCACACAGCCAGGGCTGTGCCATCGCTGAAGACCTTTATCTGGAAAAAAAATAATAGTAAGTGAACTGCCCATCTTTTGATCTTTATAAAATGATTATCATGGGTTAAAACACTCTAGAAGCAGACAAAGAGTCGAGATAAAGAAGACAATTGCGACTGGGTGTCTTTGTGAGCTGGGCCATCAGCATGAACCACGAATTCAGCAAGAGCAGTCTCGTCTCTTGACTCCAAATCTAATCTTACAGCCAACATGCAGACTCATTCTGAGAAATCCTGTCCTCAGCTTGCGGCTGCAGTTCTTACTTTCAAAAAGATTCCCCAAACACATCGGCTTGCCTTTCCAAAATGCACCGATCTGAGTGAGACCAGCAAGGATATGGATATGAGACCACAAAGCACAAAACTATAGCATTCATTCTCTCAACACCTACACTGTTTCTCAATAAGCCTGCTTCTTTTAAAACAATGACATGCCCTGGCCGGTTTGGCTCAGCGGTTAGAGCGTCGGCCTGCGGTCCGGAGAGACCAGGGTTCGGTTCCCGCTAAGGGCATGTACTTTGGTTGCAGTTTGTCCCCGGCCCTGGTTGGTCGTGCGGGTGGCAGCCACTCGATGTGTCCCTTTCATGTCGATGTTTCTCTCTCTCTCCCTCCCACTCTATCTGTACAAAAAAATGAAAAAATATCCTCAGGTGAGGATAAAAAAAAAACAAAAAAAACAATGACGTAACCTGTGCTTAAGTTAAGGTCGATACAGGAGTGCTCACTGCGCACATTTTGGAGTAGGGTTTGGGCTGAAACACATTTCCTGGGATAGAAATCACCCAGGAAACTGTTGTAATAAGTTAATGGAACTTATTTTTGTAGACAAGGGTATTAAATGAAAAGGTTTCTTAGTACAGATGGTGTAACTATCACTGCAAAATTACAGTCAGCCCATCCTCTGAACAACGAGTTGGTGCTTCTCCCCGAGCACTGGGGTTTTCCAGACCAGCGCCCGTGAACTCGCGTGTGCATTTGGATCGACTGCAGATCTTGTGAGAGGGGGCTCGGACCTGCTGGGGCCGGGGGGACCCAGGGTTACGCGTCCTCCGCAGACTCCAGGCTGACGGTGCTGCTGCGCGTGCTGGACCACACTTCGAGGAGCAAGGTGCTAAGTGATGCTTTACTGCCTCTGTTTCTCCTTGTTCCCACACATAGTAAAATTCTTCTTAGAGAAACTGTTTATAAAACAAACAAACAAAAAAAAAACAGTATCAACAAAAACTCCATCAATACTTAAAATCTAGGGTTGATGAACAATAAAAGCCTCGGGGGAGTGGCCGCTTGTATTCCAAGGTCGCCTCCAGGAACCCCTTCTCTCTCTGCTCGAGGGCCTCCCGCACGGGGGACGGGGCCCACACCCCGGGTCGGGCTGCCTTTGCCTGCTCTGACCAGCAGGAGACAGACCTGCTGCTGGCCCAGGGCAAGGGGTCCTCCTCGACCTCTGCTTTCTGCCTCTCGAATCCCGAGCTGCAGCGTGGTAATCCCAGGTAGGAATTATAAACATATGTACACACCACGGAGCCCCAAAGCCCAGCCTGGACAGCACTCTCAGAAATAACGTGGTAGCTAGAAGGACCTCAGCGAAGGTGGCATCAGCATTACCAACCAAATGGGCATATTGACATGTACAGAACACTCCACCCAGTGGTAAGAGAATAGGCATTATTTTCAGGGACATAGAAAACATTCTCCACTATAGACTATAATTGGGCTACAAAAGGAGGCTCAATAAATTTAAAAAGACTGAAATAAAATAAAATGAGTTTGATCAAAACAGAATTAAATTAGAGAACCACAAGAGAAAACGCTGGAAAATCAACAATATGGGGCAAGTAAACAGCAGACTTTTATTTTTTTTCTTTATTGATTTTAGAAAGAGAGGAAGTAAGAGGGAGAGAGAGACAGAAACATCGATGAGAGAAAACATCGCCTGGCCGCCTCCTGCATGCCCCCCACTGGGAATCGGGCCCACAACCTGGGCATGTGTCCTGACCGGGAATCGAACTGGTGGTCTCTTGGTGCAGGGTAGCCGCTCAGCCCCTGAGCCACACCTGCGGGACTAAATCTTTAAATGACAGTCAAAGAAGAAATTGCAGGGGAAGTTAAAAATAGTTTGAATTAAATGGAAATGAAAGTACAGCGTATCAAAATGTGTGGGATGCAGAGAAAGAAGTGGTTATATGGAAATTTACAGTTTGAAACGCCCCCAATCCAAACAAAAGTGAGAGCTTCCAAACAATACCCTCGGTTTCCACCTTAAGAAAACAGGTCTGAGGGAAGTTTGGGGGGGAGATGAAAACGTTCTAAAACTGGATTGTGGTGACTCTTGTACAACTCTAAAATTTTGCTAAAAATCATGGAATTGAACATCTAAAATCGTTACGCTATGTAAACTGTAGCCCAATAAAGCTGTACAGTAAAAATCATGGATTTCACTGCTGTTCAGGGAGGCCCTGCGGTATTGTTATGGGAGTAAGAAGCGAAGTTGGATGACGCTGAGACAGTTTCTCATGCAGCCGCGGATAAGCAGACAGGGTGTCTTGGGTTCTAACATGCGTCTGTCTGCCTGGTACAAAATCCTGAGTATGTCCACGCCCCCCACAGTCATCAGCAAGTCTCCCCACCTCAGTATTGTTCATTCTGTCTCATTTTCCTCTTCTGCGCCCCCTTTCCCCTTCGACCCTTGTTTGTTTGTTTGTTTGTTTTGGTACCTGCCCCTAGCGAACCGAACCCGGGACTCTCTGGTCCACAGGCCGAGGCTACAACTGCTGAGCCAAACCGGCCAGGGCCCCTTCGACCTTTCTTTACCTTAACTGCAATGTCATTGTAACAATGTCAGTTTCTAGGTGCAATCTATTCTGTCACCAAGAACTTTTTCATTTGCTTGAGGAAGAACATTAATAGTTTTTTTATTAATCAATAACAATTATTGGTCTTTCTGAAAAATTGGGAACAAACATGAGATTTAGAAAAAAAAATATTCTCAAAGTGCAGTTGTAACCCTGGTGGGGGAATGATGTCCCTGGATCCAGAGTTAGTAACTACGCTGTGCACGGATTTCTAAAACCGTCTTTACTTAGGCTAAACCCAACCTGCAACTCTGTACCCTCACTCTCTAAGTGAATTTTTTAAATTTTTTATCCTCACCTGAGGACATTTTTTTTTTTTTGCATTCATCTTTAGATAGAGAGGGAGGAAGAGAGATAGAGAGAGACATCGATGTGAGAGAGACATATTGATTGGTTGCCACCTGCATAACCCTAACTGAGGCTGGGGACAAACTGCCACCGAGGTACATGCCCTTAGAGGGAACTGAACCCAGGACTCTGGTCCGCGGGCTGATGCTCTAACCACTGAGCGAACTGACCAGGGCTCTAAGTGAATCTTTAAAATATGTAATTAGCACGAGCATTGGCTGATTCGTGTTACCTGGGCTGAATTCCAGCCAGGGACTAGGAATAAAAGGAGCCACTCTTCCACGCAGAGGTCACTGTGGCTCGGACCTGGCTGGAAACGTGCGTGGTCCCGCGAGAACCCCCGTTAAATCCAGCGCAGGAAACAAGGCGGTAGCAGAGCTGCACACACCCCACCAGGGAGTCCATTTCTCTCACGAGCACTGCTCTTTCCAACCAGAGCACTTCCCATGCACTGGGGTGGTTTGTCTTGTTCCTAATGTTTCATTTGCATAAGCCATTGACACCGAAATGCTGCCTCAAGAGTGTGGAGAGTGGAGAGGAGGCAGACTGGTAACAGGAGTCACAGCAGACCGCAGCTCGAGTTCTCTCACCCACTGTCCACTGGTTTTCGAGTCCACTGGAAGATCTGCAGACGACACCAGTGACAGACTCCGTGATCTCTTTAAAAACACACGTCTGTCATCTTCAAGACGTTCCCCAAGCCCCTGGAGCGACTTTAGGAGAGGGGCCAGCCTTGGCACCTGCTGCCACAGAGCGGGAGCGGGCGTGGAGGCCCCGCGGGGACCTGAGAGCTGGTGGGTGCAGGAACGCCAACTCCCTCCCGCAGGGTTTGCTCGTCTTTCCTGCTTTGACTCCCCGCCCCGCCGGGGCTGGGTGGATGGTGCCAACTGGGCGAGCATGTGCTTGTCTGCAACGGACAAACATCACTGAGTTAATAAATGAACCCACAGAATGACACACACACACACACACACACACACACACACACGTATAATTATTATGATGCATGATTCACTTTTTAACCCTGAATGTATGAATTTATAAGAAATGAAAATCATGTCTTCTAGAATTTTCTGCTATATGATTTTTTTAAAAATCTAGATTCATGTAACTACAATTTCCTGTGATAAAATACATTAGCCCTACATAGCTATGTAAAGCCCCTACAGTGGAATTTTGACACTTTTAAGAAAAGAAAAAGATCAGGTAAATTATTCCCAAAATACCATTCCATGAAATATTAAATAAAAATTTCAACCAAACTTGTACACGATTAAAGAAATTCTGTTCAAAATGAGGGTCATATTTATTTTAATCACCTTATTTTCTCTAAGCATACCAGAATCCAAAAAATGAGACTTTCCTTATTTTTTTAATATAAAATAATTTCTATGAGACATAATTAAAAGTCTTGAAATTTAGTGTTTTCTAATCTACTCTAATCCATAAATGACCAGTGAACATTTTAGAAGTTGTCATTAAGTTGTTTACCAATATAACTACCTTTTCATCTCTCTCCCCATTCTATATCTCTCTAGTACATTTTAATTTTTTTTAATATGTTTTTATTGATTCTAGAGAGAGAGGAAGGGAGAGGGAAAAAAAGAGAGAAGCATCTATATGAGAGAGAGAAGCGTCAGTTGGCTTTCTACTGGGGATCAAGCCCGCAACCTGGGCTTGTGCCCTGTCTGGGAATCCACCTGGTGACCTTTTGGTGCCCAGGGCAGCGCTCAACCAACTGAGCCACGCCCGCCAGGATACAGTACACTTTTAAATACAGCATACTGTCCCAGGTTGATTAGATCATTGTTGCCTAAAGAGATCATGGAAATTCATGACATTGGCTCTAGGATTTCTTCTTAGTCACCCAGCAGAGAAAGTTATATTTTGAGTGGTTTTAATACTATGTATATTTTCTTTCATTTGCATTGTTATGTGCTCTCCTTGTAAATAAGAACGACAATTAGCACCCCTTCTCCTCCCCACCTGTCAAAATCAACCTCACCAACAGTCGTGTTCTTTGCACACACGGAGCAGGTGTGCAGACTGTTCAGGAAAAGGAAGTTCATCTCTCCACATCGGTCCTTCTTCTCCTCCTCTTTACGTCCCATGAACACCGCAGAAAGAACACCGAACGGGCCGTAGACAGCGAGGACACCCAAAGTAACGAGGGCATTTTTCCGCTATACCTTATTTATTTCTTTTACCATGATTTCAAATGTTTCATTGAATTTGTTGGGGTGACATTCGTTTCAGGGGAACAATTCTACCATACATCACCTGTACACTGCATCATGTGTTCACCAACCACAGGCAAGTCTTCTTCCACCACCATTTACCCCCTTTGCTCTCTCCCACCTCCCCACCCCTTTCCCTCTGGCATCACCGTACTGTGGTCTGGTTCTTTTGTGTGTTTTTTTTAAACTTAATCCCTTCACTTTTCCGCCCAGCCTCCCAACCCATCTCTCCTGTGAGAGCTGTCCATCTGTTCTCTGTATCTACGGGCCTGTTTCAATTTGGGGTGTTCGTATAGCTTATTTATTTTTCAATGAGGCTGGTTATTGATATAGAACGTCCATATCCACACAAACCTGTGTAAGGTATGAGTCTCT
The DNA here is from genome assembly GCF_014108415.1 of Molossus molossus. Lineage (NCBI taxonomy): Eukaryota > Metazoa > Chordata > Mammalia > Chiroptera > Molossidae > Molossus > Molossus molossus. The sequence continues at coordinate 5,813,448 of NW_023425366.1, read as the reverse complement.
CACAGGACATGGGCACTTCAATTTGGAGAGGCCCCTCTCATGGTAACTCATCCTTTGAGATGATTTCAGATATAAGTATGTTGCTATTGCTGAAATGAAGTCTCTCTTAGTCTCATCAAGAATATCAAGTTACATTCACAAGATGCTATAAACAGAACATGTTCATGTAAAGAAATTAGCCATTCTGCCCTGGCCGGTTTGGCTCAGGGGTTAGAGTGTCAGCCCGCGGACCAAAGCGTCGCAGGTGCAGTTCCAGGCAAGGGCACGTACCTCGGTTGCAGTTCAGTCCCGGGCCCTGCTCAGGGTCCTGTGGGAGGCAGTCAGTCAATGTGTCTCTCTCACATTGATGTTTCTCTCTCTCTCTCTCTCTCTCTCTCTCTCTCTCTCTCCCCCTCCCACTCAATCTGAAGACAACTGGAAAAATGTCCTCAGGTGAGGATTTAAAAAGAAAAAGAGAGAAATGAGTCATTGATGTATTCTGTAAGCTCACTGACTTAGAGATGACCCGAAGTGTGAGCTCGGGCCAGGGCTCCTCAGCTCGAGAGGGACTCTGCCCTGGGAAGGGAATTGCAGTTTCTGTTCCAGGCAGGACAGGGGATCCGAAGCCAGAGGAAGCAGACCCAGCTGTCCACCAGTGCTCCCAGCTCTCTCTCCCCGGCTCTTGCCTCCCAGCTCTGTTTTTGCATTTGCACGAACGCGTTCTTCCCGGGAGAGAATGTGCTGACCACTGTCTTCTCTTCCTCCCGGCAGATCCATTTCTAATTATGAATTAATGAACTAGCCTTCTGGCTTATCATGAGTCTCTTATGAGTTTCATTAGCATGAGTCAGTTCCCCTGAGTCAGATCAAGTCCGTGTTTAACGATGGGATTGGATTTCTGGCCTTACAAAGCTATAAACCCCGTCTCTGGGGACCCTCAGCCCGCTAAGGCATCACATGGCTCGGGACCATGACCGAATATACACCTGGCCTTGCACCACCTCTCTTTAAATGAAAAAAAAAAAAAAGTGTTTACAAAGCAGGCAATGCCTTTTCGAAGGGTTGGGGGAAAATGATAAGGTACCTGGAGGGCAGGTAGGCGCACCCCAGGGGAGAGGCCCTCTGGTTCCATTCTGGTCCTCATCTGGCTGGTGAAAACACAGAGTGAGGCACAAATCTGAGCCCGTCTGCACCGAACTCAACTCAGATACTCGTCTCAGTCCAATCAGGTCGCAGCTCCGGGAGGTGAGGGTGCACACCGCGCACCTTATCAGACAATCACGACCGTCCAACTTATCGGCCTGGAGAGACAGAAACGTGTTCCTTTTTGTTCACTGCGGGCAAATGTTTGAAAAAGACAAAAGAAACTTTCGAACCTGGCCATCTGTTCTGTTTAACCCAGGTCAGCGTGGAGACTCTTCACACATCCAAGATGAAAAATCCAGCCAACTATATAAACTGCTATCTAGACTATACAGGGTCACAAAGCGTGGGTTCTATACGTGTGGAAACATGTGAGGGAGACCATATGTTAGAGACTGAAGGACTTTAGGAAATAAACGTTTTCGTATTTCTGGATTGGGAAAGAGACAGGCTTCCCAAAACAACAGTGTACAAAATCACATCTGCTTAGCGCAGGAGAAACAACAAAGAAACAGCTCGAAGCCACACAAAGACCATTTGACCCTGATTTGATGATGATCTGATCCAAACAACATTTTTTCAAGCAGTAAACCTACCCTCCTCTCTTCCTACTGGCTCCCTACGTGTGTTAGAAAGTTGTCTTCTCCGTGAAACCGATCGCGGTCAGCATCGGGGTGCATGGCTACCCAGTGGCCGCGGTCCAGACAGCAACACAGCCATGCAGACGAAAACCAGCAGCAAGTCCTCTGAGACCATTGTTTCAACAAGAAGACTAGATACACATTGTGTTCTCAGCAACCCAGGAGACACGGGTGCCAGGCAGACGCGTTCAATCAGTGCTAGTTCTTCGTCACGTGCCAGAGACAATGCTGTCTGCAGTTTTACCAGAACCCGTCCTCTGAAATGCTGGCTGAACATAGTGAAGCAGCCATAACCCCGTGGAAAATAACGCAGAGACTACTTGATGGGAAGCACCATTTACTTGCAAAAAACCATTTTGAATACGCTGAAACGTACAATGGTAAAATATTTGAAATAATCATGTAGGATTCTCTTCTCTCTCGGCATTGCTTTGGCTCTTCAGGATCTTTTGTGATTCCACACCAATTTTAGGCTAGTTTATTCTATTTTTGTGCAAAATGCCATTGGAATTTCTACAGAGATTGCACTGAATGTGCTTTGGGTGTTATAGGCATTTTAACAATATGGATCCTTTTACTCCTTGGGCATGGAATCACTTTCCACTTCGTTGTGGTTCTTTGATGTTTTTTCCATCAATGTTTGATAGTTTTCAGGGTATAGATCTTTCACCTTCTTGGTTAAATTTATTCCTAAGATGTCATTCTTTTGATGCCCATGTAAAAGGGAGTGTTTTCTTAATTTCTGTTTTTCTATGTTGTTGTTGGTGTATAGAAGCACAGTTGACTTCTCTGTGTTAATTTGGTATCCTGAAGCTGTACTGAACTCATGTATCTGTTCCGACAGGTTTTTATTTTTATTTATTTATTTATTTTGGTGTCGTCTTAAGGGTTTTCTATATGTAAGATTATGTCAAATGGAAACAGAGAATTTTACTTCTTCCCTTTCAATTGGGGTGCCTTTTGTTCCTATTTTTTTGTGTCTGGCTGCTCTGGCTAAGACTTCCAGTAACATATTAAACAGAAGTAGTGAGAGTAGGCACTTTCTTCTTGTTCTGATCTTAGAGAAAAAGCATTAGCCTTTCACCACTGAGTAGGATGTTCGCTGTGGGCTTTTATTATGTTGAGGTACATTCCATCTCTGAGAGTCTTTATCACGAATGGATACTGAATTTTGTCAAATGTATTTTCTGCATCTATTGAGATGACCACATGAGTTTTACCCTTCATCTCCTTAATGTGGTGCATCATGTTTATTGATCAAGAGAGCAAATCGGGAGGCACAATACTTCCTGACACAAACTATACACAAAGCTATAGAATCAGAACAAGATGGTTGTGGCATAAAAACAGAGGTGGAGATCGATGTAATACAATGGAAACACAGAGCCCAGCCAGTGTGGCTCAGTGGTTGAGCACCGACCCATGCACCAAGAGGTCCTTGGTTCGATTCCTGGTCAGGGCACATGCCCAGGTTGTGGGCCAATCCCAAGTGCAGGGCGTGTAGGGGGCAGCCGATCGATGTTCTCTCTCACTGATGTTTCTAGCTCTCTCTCTCTCTCCCTTTCTCTCTCTCTAAAATCAATAAAGAAAAATATTTTTTAAAAAATAGAAACCCAGAAATAAACACATGCATATTTGGTCAACTATTTTTCAACCACGTTGCCAAAAATACACAATGGAGAAAGAATAGTCTCTCCAGTAAACTGTTCTGGGAAAACTGAGCAGCCTCATGCAAAAGGATGAAAGTGGACCCGTATCTTATAGTACATTCGACATGGGTTAAATACTTCAACCTAAGGTCTGAAACCACAGAACTCCAAGAAGTAAACATACAGAAAAGCTCTTGACCTTGGTCTTCACAATGTTTTTTTGGATTTGGCACCAAAAGCACAGGCAACACAGCAACAGGTAAACAAGCAGGATGACATCACGCTCAAAGCGTCTGTACATAGCAACGGGGCAAAGCAACAGAGTAGAAGGCAACCTATGGAAAAAAAATATTTTCAAACCATATATTCGATAAGGGATTAATATCTAAAATATATAAGGAATTCAAAAAATCAACTGCAAAAAACAAAAACAAATAACCAGATTAAAAATGGGCAAAGACCCTAAACAGACATTTTCCAAAGAAGATATACTAATAACCAATAGGTGTACGAAGAGGTGTCCAACCTCACTAATCATCAGGAAATGCAAATAAAAACCACAATGAGATATCACCTGACACGTGTTAGCATGTCTATTATCACGGGAGAGATAATAAATATTGGAGAGGATGAAGAGAAAAGAAAAACCTTGTATATTATTGGTATATACAGTGATGCAGCCATTCTGAAAAATGGTATGGAGGTTCCTCCAAGAATTAAAAATAGAACTACCAGCAATCCTGCTTCTGAGTATATACCCAAATGAAATGAATTCACTACCGTGAAGAGGTATCTACCACTCCATGTTTTTTTGCAGCATTATTTATAATAACCAATATATGGAAACAACCTAAATGTCTGTCAACAGATGAGTGGAAAATATGAGAGAGACAGACAGATAGACAGAGAGAGGAAGAGAGAGACAAAGAGAGGGAATGAAATATCATTCAGCCTTAAAAAAAAAATCCTGCAATTGGCAGCATGGATGAAACTGGAGGACATTATACTAACTGAAATAAGACAGAGAAAAACAGTTACTGTATGGTATCACTTATATGTGAATCTAAAAAAGAGATGAAACAGTTGGACTAGAAAGTAGAACGGTGGTTGCCAAGGGCTGGGGGTGGGTGAAATACAGACAGGTTGGTCAAAGTGTACCAACTCTCAGTTGCAAGATAAAAAAGTTCTGAGGATCTAATGTATAGCATGGTGACTATACAATACTGTAATAATAATACTACATTGTAAACTTGAAATATGTTGAGAGTAAATGTCACCAAATAATAAGAAGAACTGTGAGGTGATGGATGTATTAACTTGACTGTGTGAACCATTTCACTACATATATCACATCATCACACTGTATACTTTAAATACTTTATGATTTTATTTGTCAATTACACCTCAATAACACTAGAAAGAATAAACAAAATAAAATTCTCTTCTCTGATTATTATGGTACATTTTTCTGAGACTTAGAGTAGTCCCTGTTAAATCCAAATCTCCTTTCTTCATGGAGATAATGTTGAATCAGGTCAGGTGGGGTAAGAGGATTAGAGATGTATTTCTGGTATCTTTATGGATTTATCAATCTGGCCTCAATCATTTTGAATTGCATATGTCAAGATAAGAATGATTGGGTGAAGGTGTACCTATGACATTAGAACCAAGAAAACTGTTTGATAGCTATTCTAGGGTAAAAATATATATATATTTAGTAGAGATTTCAGTTTGCTAAAAGTTACCAATGCTTCACTTAGTGTGTAAAAGGCAATGTAACTAGGTACTATTACTTTATAACACATTATGCAGATAATAAGAGCTATGTAGAGAAGGAAACAAATGAACCATTTCTTTAACAGGAAAACCCCACCGACGTGAGGCCTGGGGTCACTGCTGCTGTTGGATGACGGGTGTGAATCACTGGCTCCCCCATAAATGACAGGCAATAGCCAGGAGTGTTTGTAATAGTCCCCTTGTGATTACAGCACATCTTTTAATGGAAAGAAGTTCCCTGAATTTGAAATGTAGACAGTGACGATGCACTGCCCCCAGGTGGTTGTACTAGGATTTACTGGATTAAGAAAAACTATTTTTACTTGCTAGAGTCAAGTAGTCCCTCAAGAAAAAGACATTTGTGGGTTTTTTCCCCAAGTCACATGTTGCATTTTAATTGGAGCATTTGCGTTCTTTCTTTAGTTGAACCACAAAAGATATAATTGCAAATACTGAAATAGTATGATCCTCTTAAAGAAAATTGAAGAAATTGAAGAAAAAATTGTAGGTTCATGTATATTTCAATGGACATGGCTTATCTGAATCTCTTTATCACGAGTACCAATCAACATTGCAATATTCTAGAATTCTAGTTAAAGGTGATGAATTGTGTTGAGAACACCAACTACCATCAATCAGAAGCCATAGAAATGAAGAAAAAAAAAAAAAAAGCTGCCCTGGCTGGTTTGGCTCAGCGGTTAGAGCGTCGGCCTGCGGTCCGGAGAGACCCGGGTTCGGTTCCCGCTAAGGGCACGTACTTCGGTTGCAGTTTGTCCCTGGCCCTGGTTGGTCGTGCGGGTGGCAGCCACTCGATGTGTCACATCGATGTTTCTCTCTCTCTCTCCCTCCTGCTCTATCTGAACAAAGAATGAAAAAGTGTCCTCGGGTGAGGATTAAAAAAAAAAAAAAAAGCAAAAAATATTTTTATTTAAAAATCTAACCCTTCCAAGACTTTTATCTACACCCCAAATTTTATATAAGAAGCTATATGTAAACCCAAATATTCAAAAATTAGACCAACAATAATGTATACAGCCTTTTAAGAACATGCATATGTTTCTAAGTGCTTTCATGCACATTATAGCACCTGATTTAATCTTGCAGTTTGGAATTAGTAACACAGCAAAATTAGTCAAAATAGGTTCCAAAGAGGGAATAGAAGTGCATAACATCCAAAGCACATATTCAAATGCTAATATCCAAAACCACGATTCCATAAAGCAGACCCACGGAGAATGGAAAATTCCACCTACAGCTTAGTCTGGAGAAAAAGCAAGGGCCGCACTCACTTTTCAAAGGACAAGCAGTTATGAGAATAACTGCGAGATTTTGCCAACCCACTTGGTTTTCCTTGAAGGATGGTTCACATTACCCGTAACACATTGGAAGAATTAAAATGAATGAAAGCTAACTTTTTAAAATTGCAAATGTGCCCAAAAGTTGTTAGTCCGGCACCATGGTCGGGTCCAGTGAGGAAGGCCGTCCAGCCCTCGCTCTGCAGGGCTCGCTTGCCAACTGGAGTTTGGAATGGAGCACACCCGAACTTCTACCCCAGCTGATTCCAATGCAACATGGTCAAGGTAGCTCAGAGGCTGTTCCCAATGAGTCTACCAGTTAGTTTCAAGGCAGAATTCTACTTCTCTCTCTCAGCTTTGAATTTTCTCAGGACTTGCCAAGAAAGAATCTAAAATCTCTTGGTCAAGAAAATAAGACAAAAAGTTAGCTCATGGTCGCAGTATACATCTATGTATTGAGTGCCCCAAATGTACTGGAATCTCTAGTTGCTTCTTTGTATTATGTTAACAAGGTGATCCTCAGTTTCCTCAAATATAAAATACAAATGATAATATCCTGATTTATTTCATCAAGTTGCTTGTTAAGATGAGCTAGTTAAAAACTGGTAAAAATGAGAAGTCCGACAAGCACCAGAAGTAATTCCTTGAATTTGAATTGTAGAGAGATTGGTTCTGTCCAAGTAAAAATGATAGTAATTAGAGGAATTAAACCCGCCCCTTTCTGTGGAAGTCTTCAAATATCATTCAGAAAGCCTACAAGGATAATGGTTGTGGAATTGGCTACTTATAATTTAACTCTGTACATAAAATAACATAAAACATCTTAACCCCATAGAAAAATACACTATGATTATGATACATGTAACACAAAACTAGACAAATTGCAAGATTTGCCAAAACAAAAAACAAACACACACACACACAAAAAAAATGGTGTTGAAGAAAACAGGGATGCAAATTGGATCAAGACGGACCACCTACGTGTTGTTTCTGTTCCCACACACATGCGCATATATGATAATGGTGTGTGAGGGTCGGTGCTGACAAGGGGTGGGGCTTGGCAGCTGAGAAAAAATTTCCTCTTTTTTGGAGAGCAATGAAATAGCATCTAATAAAGCTTGAATATGCATAATCTGTGCTAGAATATTTCCGCTCTCAGTAGCACACCCAAAAGTACACACAAGGACGCACAGGGCAACACTGTTTGTTGAAGTGGAAATGTGTAAACAATCTAAAATACCTACCAGTCATTCTGTCTAGTCCGTGCACTGGAGGCCGACCACGTAGAGAACACAAGAAGAATGTTTCTGTGAGATGGAACTATCTACAAGGAGTATTGTTAATGAAAAGTGAAAAATCATGGGGAAACATGAAAACACCCAAAGGTACACACGTACATACATACTGTTACGCTAGCACAATGCACATGCTAGATTTTAGAAAGAGAGAGAAAGACAAACCAAATGAAACTGGATAATAACAAAAGGGGAAATTCTCAAGTTTTACTTACACACTCATACAGTGTTTAAATGTTGTGCAATAAAAATGCATGCATGTGCCCTGGCCGGTTTGGCTCAGTGGTTGGAGCATCGGTCCGCTGACCATAGAGACCCAGGTTCACTTCCCGCTAAGGGCACGTACCTCAGTTGTAGTTTGTCCCCAGCTTCATTTGGGTCTGTGTTGGTGGCAGCCAGTCAATGTGTCCCTCTCATATAGATGTTTCTCTCCCTCTCTTCCTCCCGCTCTATTTGAAGATAAATGCAAAAAAAAAAAAAAGTCCTCAAGTGAGGATAAAAATAAATAAATAGTGCACACATGCATCATTTGAGAAAAAGTAAATCAAAGTGATAAAACTGAAAGAGAAAACTGACACTGGACTGTATTGATTTCTTCAATCAATGGGGTTGTCATTAAGATCTCTTAAATTGCACTTCTTGAGAATAAAAAAAAAGTTTTTTAACTTTTAATTTATAGGTTCAAGGTATCCCTGTTTGCATCAAAAATAAGGGTAAATGTCATGATAACATCTGTCTTAAATGATTAAAAGAGAGGGAAAATACAATCAAGATTCAGTATCACACCTGTTCTGAACGCTTTTCTTCCCAGAAAACATGAGAACTTGTGTTTATCTATATTTTCTGTTTATACATTTATGGAACACACTGACTTCGTTCTAAGCACCTGGCTCCGGGCCTGCCCTAGCTCACGGCTGGATGGGATAACAGCTGGTCTCTCAGGCCCACTGCTTAGTGACAGAAAAGCTATGACACTTCATATTGCAAGATCAGAAGAAATTTGTTTGAGCTGAAGGACGATTTTGAGTTCTTCGGGAGGACCCCAATGAGGAAGAAAGCCCAAGTATCCAAGGAAGGGGACGTGAATCAGCATGACCTCCGTTAGCACCATCCTTCCTGGGCATCTACAGGGGAACAGAACCCAGGGAAGAGATAAGCAGTAGTGGAGATACGGGACATCCGAGTAGGAAGGAGAGAGCCAGGGACCCGATCATATCCAGATGTATTAATAAATGGTCTATGAAACAGTCAGACATCGCGTTAGAGGAGGAGGCATGATGCCAAGATTTCTATACTAGGACCCCTGTTTTTGAGCTTTGAGACCATGAATTAAATGGGAAGATCAGGTAGAGAAAAATTAAGGGTTTTGTTCTCGACGTGGTAAAGCAAAGAGGTAGCTTCGTCTGAGTGAATCGTAGTAAACAGCTGGACCAAAGGAAATACAATGAAAGACAAGGCAGGACTGAGGGTTCCCCGCAGGCAAGGGACAGTGGATCCCAGAGTGTAAAATAACAAGCCAAGGTACATTCAACTAGGTCGAGAAGAGTAAAGAATGGAATTCTGAGCAACGGCAACCGCCCTAAGACACATTAGGAGACAGTCACAGGAAAGTCAGGCTGTGTGTCCTCGACAGCAACTGCCAATCAGCCATGGAGGGAACTGTGAGACCAGGAGGGGGTGAGGAAGTAGACGGTGCTGGCTGTGCAGGGGGACTGACTGACCCTCACCTAATCGACTCTGATTTCCAGGAAAGAAAGCAGATGGAAAACCCAAATTAAAGAAAATTGGTATGCTTTCACTAAGAACTCCCAAGGACCAGAAACCCTACAAAAAACAAAAACCCTTTGACTCGTACATATGTTAGATATATGGTTTTCACAAAATCAAAGAGAAGAAAATGTAGGAGTAAAAACCCTTTGACGTTTCTTAAATTATTCCAACCGAGATGCATTCTTGTGATTTGTGATTGGATTCCCCCATTTCTCGGCTTGCTGCTACATGGAAGGTAGGCATGGTCATTCATGAAATTGATAGATGAAGAGAGAAGAAAATAAGTCACTATTGGATTTACATAAACTTGTTTAAATTAAATGGGTCATTTTTCATCTATATCAGTTGTGGCTGTGATAAATACGTAGTCTCTTCCATTTGCAATCCTCTGTGTGGGGTTTGCTTCATACAAGATTCATAGTCCTGATTCATGGCAGGGTCCTTCTACGCTTTACTAGCGAAGACTGAAGAACAATCCGAAAACATTGTCATTCGGCAAATTTGAACTACCCTCAACGTTTGTCAAATGATTTGGCCAGTATTTCATAATAATAATTCATCAGCTAGAGTTAAGCGAATGACCAGCCTGAAAAACAAATCTATGATGCTGAGTTGTACTATTTTTTTTTTTATAAAATGTGCTGTAGCATAGTATAATGGTTAAAAGCACATATTCTCATTTTAATCTGCCTAATTCTGGCACTAGTATTACAAGTAATATGTGGTGAACAGGTCACTGAACTTCTCTAAGATCTGATTCATTTCAAAGAAAAATAGAGGTCATGATAATATGTATTCCATCATAATCACGTTGGGAAGAATAAATGAGCTAGAAGGGAGGAAGAAAGCCCAGTCTCTGGCCATAGGAAGCCCTCCATCATGTTGTCTCTGATAACAATTACATGATGTTGATGACAATGGTGATGATGATTGATGATGATGCAATAGCTGTTCTCAGTTTTATGTCTAAACTGCATTGTTTTCAGGGACTAGTCCTTAGCACATGCCCATGTAACTACTCCCAGCAGCACAACCATAATTAAATAATTTGGCAAATAGAGAAGGTACACATTGCTCAGTATTCCCAGCCCTTCTAGGTAATGAGGTCAACTGGACATTACTGTCTGAATCATCCCCATCCAGAAGCGTACGCACTCTCTATGTGAGCTCTTCACACATAGGATGAAAACACATACCCTCCGCAAACCTGTAATGCATATTTATGGTAACTTTCTCTCATAGTTGTCAAATGGCAAAAGACCCTACATGTCCGTAAGTAGGAAAATGGATAAACTACAGGTACAGCTAGACAACATAATATTACTCAGTGCTAAAAAAATATAAAAAAGGAGCTAGCGAGTCATGGAAAGGAATAGAAGAAATTTAAGTGTATAGATTTAAGTGAAAAAAGTCAATCTGGAAAGCCTACACGCTTCATTATTCCAACTCTATGACATTCTGGAAAGGGAAACACCATGACAATGGTAAAAAGATCAGTGATTGTCAGGGGTTACGTAGGAAGAGAAAGGAGAAAAAGCAGAACAAAATGGATTTTTTAGGGCAGTGAAACCACTCTGTATGATGCTACAACGATGAAAATGGTGAATACATGATGGTACACATTCATTAAAACCCACAGACTACATACATCAAGAGTGAACAGCAGTATAAACTACCGAGTTAGTGTGATGATGACATGTCAGTGTAGGTTGAACAACTGTGAGAAGTGCACCACGCTGGTGGGGAGTGGTGATGAGTGTGATGATGACATGTCAGTGTAGGTTGAACAACTGTGAGAAGTGCACCACGCTGGTGGGGAACGGTGATGAGTGTGATGATGACATGCCAGTGTAGGTTGAACAACTGTGAGAAGTGCACCACGCTGGTGGGGAACGGTGATGAGTGTGATGATGACATGCCAGTGTAGGTTGAACAACTGTGAGAAGTGCACCACGCTGGTGGGGAACAGTGATGAGTGTGATGATGACATGTCAGTGTAGGTTGAACAACTGTGAGAAGTGCACCACGCTGGTGGGGAACGGTGATGAGTGTGATGATGACATGTCAGTGTAGGTTGAACAACTGTGAGAAGTGCACCACGCTGGTGGGAACGGTGATGAGTGTGATGATGACATGTCAGTGTAGGTTGAAACAACTGTGAGAAGTGCACCACGCTGGTGGGAAACGGTGATGAGTGTGATGATGACATGTCAGTGTAGGTTGAACAACTGTGAGAAGTGCACCACGCTGGTGGGGAACGGTGATGAGTGTGATGATGACATGTCAGTGTAGGTTGAACAACTGTGAGAAGTGCACCACGCTGGTGGGGAACGGTGATGAGTGTGATGATGACATGTCAGTGTAGGTTGAAACAACTGTGAGAAGTGCACCACGCTGGTGGGGAACGGTGATGAGTGTGATGATGACATGTCAGTGTAGGTTGAACAACTGTGAGAAGTGCACCACGCTGGTGGGGAGTGGTGATGAATGTGATGATGACATGTCAGTGTAGTTGAACGACTGTGAGAAGTGCACCACGCTGGTGGGGAACAGTGATGAGTGTGGGAGGCGGTGCCCGTGTAGTGAAGGGGTGTATGTGGGAACTCTATTTTCTGCTCAGTTTTTCTGTGAACCTAAATCTGCTCTAAAAAATAAAGTTTAACTTTAAAAAAATAGATAATAAAAATATTCTACAAATAAGTCTGTCCTAAAACTTGATAACTGTGATAAAATGGTCAACTTTCTTGAAAGACTCAAGATACTAAACATATTTTACTCAAAAGGTGAAATATATAATCTAAGTGAGCCTATATCTATTAAAGACATTGAATCAATATTAATCACCTCCCAACAAAGAAAGCACCAGGCCCAGCTGCTTTTACTACTGAATTCTACCAAACATTTAAGGAAGAAATGACTAATTCCCTCATGATCTCTTCCGGAAAATACAAGCAAAGGGAACATGTCCCAACTCATTTTATGAAAAGAATTTACCCTACTATCAAAACTAAATAAGCACATTACAAGAAAATAAAACTGCAAATCGATATCCTTCATGACCATGGATTAATGTTAAAATATTAGAATATCGAATACAACAGTATATACAAAGAATCATGTACTACGACCACCTGAGATTTCTCCCAGCTGTGCAAGGCTGGTTCAACATCCAAAAATCAGTCTAAACAACCAACCACATCCACAAGCTAAACAACAAAAATCGTTTGCTTATGTAAATTAATACAGAAAAATAATTACATACATTGCAGCACTACATCTTAAAAAGAAACCTCAGTACAGAGCACAGTGTGGGGGTCACCAGAGAGGAGGAGGATGGGAGAGGTGGAAAAGGGTAACAGGGTCAAACATACAGTGAGAGAGGGAGACTTGACTTGGGTGGTGAACACGCAATGCAATGTACACATGGTGTCCTGTGGGATTGCCCACTTGAAACCTATAGAATTTTATTAACCAATGCCACCCTGATACCTTTAAAAAAATTGTAAAAAGCAACTCTCAGTAAACTAGTAAGACAGGGAAATTGCCACAATTTTGATAAAGAACATCTACAAAAATACGTACAGTTAACATCATACTTCAGGGTAAAATACTTGATACCGCTAAGATTAGCAACGAGGCAAAGATACTCCCAGTTACTCCTATTTAACATTGTACTGGGAGTCCCAGTTAATGCTATAAGACAAAAAAAAAAAAAGAAGAAAAATTAAAAGGCGTATATATATATATTAAAAGGTAGAAAATAAAACTGTCTTTATTTCATATGACATAGTTGTCTATATAAAAATCTGAAACAATCTAGAAAAACAAACTCCTGAAATTAATAAGTATGTATAACAAGGTCTCAGGATACAAAAGTCAATTGTTTTCACATGAAAAATTGGAATTATAAGTAAAAATTGATTTACAGTAGCATCCAAAAATGAAATGCTTAAATGTAAGTCTAATAAAATAATACAAAATCCATATGCAGACTAGTGTAATATACTGAAGAAAGAAATGAAAGAAAATCTAAAGAAATAGAGAGAGAGACTGTGTTCACGGATCGGGAGATTCAACATTGTTAAGATGTCAATTCTTTCCAACTTGGTCTACACCTTTAACATATTGTTAACATGTTAATTCTTCTCAACTCTATATTTTCAGTGCAAGTCCAGTAAAAATCCCAGCAAGCTACTTTGTAGATATCTATAAGCTGATTCTAAAATGTATACCAAAAAACAAAGGTCTTAGAACAGCCCACCCAATACTGACAAAGATCAAAGTTTGAGGGCTCACAGTACCTGATTTCAAGCTACAGTAATCAAGATAGAATATAAACCTCAAATAAAGCAAATGTTTATATCGGCTTTATGCATGGTCTTTAGTTAATGATAATGCATCAGTATCGGTTCATTAATTGTACGACAAATGTACCATACTAGCAGATACATGATGTGAGGTATATAGGATCTTTCTCTACTAACTTTAAATCTTTTCTGTAAATCTTCGGCTCATTAATTGTACGACAAATGTACCATACTAATGGAAGAAAGTAATAGCAGATAACGTAACGTGAGGTGTACAGGATCTTTCTCTGCTAACGTTGAATCTTTTCTGTAAATCTAAAGCAATTCTAAATTTAAAAGTTTATTTCAAAAATTAACTTTGGTATGCAATAAAGCCTCTTTTTTTTATTATTATTTTAGAAAACACTGAAATCCTAATGATAGTTATTAATGAATATTTTCTTTGAGTCCTAATCCTGGATAGCATTGGTCTTTCTTTACACATTGAATCTCCACAACCCAACTTGCTGAAATTTTTGAGTGGCTCCCATTCAGGTGTCATCCAGGCTTAAACTCCATGCTCTTACAGTTCTGCCACACTATTCTGACACCTTTATGGATACAAGTACCCTGTAAAGAAATCACTTGACTATGGGGGAAGGAGAGACATTCAATCATCCATCCAGCATTTTATTTAAATATTTTATGCCTCACCTTGTGTGAAGCATATGGATACAAAGATGTATTTCCCACTGAAATATGAACATAATGCACACAGTACGGACTTGCTCCCAGATTTCCCCTTTGTGCTTAGAATGAGATCTGAGCAGAGGAGGAAAGTACAGAATCTCTGGAACAAATAAAACATGAGCACAATGTAATCTTTGGCTTCGAGGGACACAGAGTGCATTCGGCGAGATGACAAGCCAAGATAATTGCACTACTTTACATATTTTAATTGAGGTGAATTAAAAGGGTTTATAAAATCACAGATCAATTCTAAAAGACCTTATTGTAAGGACGACACATGAAGGAAAATATCTGTTTCCTATTCCAAAATTTTCCCTGAAACCTCTTGAAATATCATATGGTTGACCCAACTTCTTCCTTCAGTCTGCAGGTTAAATTTTTTTTTCTTTAAATCCTCATCCGAGAAGATTTTTCTATTTATCTTCAGATGGAGTGGGAGGGAGGGAGAGAGAGAGAGGGAGAGATCGATGGGTTGCCTCCACAGGACCAGGGAAACCGAAGTATGTGCCCTTGACGGGAATCGAACCCTCAACTCATTGGTCCGCGGGTCCACCCTCTAACCACTGAGCCAAAGCAGCCAGGGCCCACCCCTTCCTTAATCCCAGTGCTTGAAGGTGTCCTCAGCATCTAAAACTTCACAGGTTCCAAACAGGACCTCTGCTCCCCCACCCCCAATCCAATCTTCTCCCCTGTAATCCATCTTGATAAATAGATGCTTCTCCCCAGCCTTCCTTGAACTCCAAACCTGGACTGTGCCAAGCAGTGCCAAGCAGATGGCAGTGTGTAACCCTACGCCAGTCGGTGATTGTGTAGCCTCAGGGCCACCTCCTGCCCTGGGCAGCGACCCCTGGGCGGTGGGTGGACTGTGTCTGTTCCTCCTCCTGTGTTTCCCTTACCAAGGAGCAGGTGGGGGGCCTGTTAAAAAGATGAGATTGGAAAATCGTCAAAGATTTAGAAAAATGAGGAGAATACTGCAATGAGCACCTGTACTTATCGGCCAGCGTTAACAAATCTCAGCGTTTTGCAAGAACTGTTTCACACTTTTTCAAAGAATAAAAACATTAGTAGTCAAACTAAAAATCATGTGATCAATAATGTTCTTCCCGGTTCCTCAAACAAATGACAACAACAAACAGAAATCATCACTGTTTCTTCTGCGTTGTTCATTGATTCACCTGTACTCCTTCTACCCCATGTCTCATACCCAACCTAGCAGTAATCCCCGATTAGGGCCACCTCTAAATGATATCCTAAATGTACAATGTCTCTGTGGTCCATCGCTCCCCAGCCAGCATCGTGTCCCTCCGATCTAACGCACCTCCCCAGTTCCATTCACGTCTTCCCTACAGATGGTGTAGGAAGTTGCCAGCGTAGTCTGTTCAAACACAGAGCCGATCATTTGCTCTCCTGTTTCCTGTGGAAATTGGATAAAACCCATCCGCTCACCATCACTCCCTGTGCCCCGGCCGTCCTCTGCCTGCTCGCCTCTTGCCTGATTCTCCCACGTCTCCCTCAGCATCAAGGCCTCTTTAGAGGGGCCACCCTTCCAAAAAGAGCACCTATATTATTTTCTTCAGAAGATGCACTTTGAATGCATGCTTATGTGTTTATATTTATGTTTACTTGTTTATCACTGACTCCCCCTTAGGAGTGGGAACTCCACAAAGGCAGTGACATCACGTGGCCTGTTCTGAACTAATGAGCAGGCACGTTACATAAATCAGTGGCCGAGTGAAGGGTGGGCATAGAACCAGGCAGAGACGGGAGCAGAACGTGATAAAGCCTGAGATAACCCTGAATCATTTGATGAGACTGAATCGCAGAGGTTGAATGGCGACATAGTAGAACAGGATACAAAACAAAGGTTTTGGTTAAAATGTGTACTTATTTCTTTGCCTAACAGAAATGTTTCAACTTCATCCTGTTGGTAATGAAGCAGAGCCATCGACAGAATGACCAGATTTGGTTTTTTAATTGTTTTTGGTTTTTGTTTTGTTTTGTTTTGCTTTGCTTTGCTTTCTATTTTGGGGAATTTGTGTGCATTTATTGGGGCCAGGGGCAGAAATCTAACACATGAAAATCTGATAGCCTGGCTAGAATTCAAAAAATTGAATAAAGATTTGTGATTACTTCAGCAAGAGGGTAAGACGTTTGAATGCATTTCTTAGCGTTTCTCTGGGGCAGAAGTCACAACATTTAGTGACCTGTTGGGAATGAGGCAGAGGGAGAGGACTAATTTCTTCAGTAGCTATATGTCTGCTAGCATATTAAAGAAGATTAGGCAATCAATTTGGAAAGGGAAGAAGCTTTCAGGAATAGAAAATAATTTCACTCCGGATAAGGTACATGCGAGATGGCTTCCCAGACGGCCAGGGATAAATTATGGACCTACATAGATCCATATGTCTAGTGAACAATGGAAAACAAATGTCTGCAACAGCATTGATTTTATATTGCTGTGTAACAAATAACTGCACATTTAGCAGCTTAAGGCAACATGTATTTGTCAGCTCAGCATTTCCACTGGTTAAAAGTCCAAGCATTGCTTAGCTGGAGCATAAAAATTAGAGTGATCAGAAAACCAGTGTTTCGGTGTGTACGAGACAGGCCTGAGGATGTCCCGAAACACCTGGGAGGGAGGAGGAACTAGGGCCCACGCTTCATAAAGGTAGGGGCTGGGAACACTGAGCATCACTAGAAATTTCCGGTTCTGTGACCTCCCTCGGCGCGAACGAAATGAGGCCTAGGAGGGTTTGGACACACTAAATAATTACTGGAAAAAAATAATGAGTCCTAGAAAATAAGAAGAAGGGAAGGAGCCCAGGAGCCGTTCCACATGCTGTCTGAAAGACAGAGTGAGGGGATGTGGACCAGGAAAACAATCGTTAAGGCAGACAAAGGGGGAACATCACAGAAACAAGAGACCTGCCCCAGGAGTTTCCAAAGTGGTTCAGCTGAGTGCTGGGCCTGTGGGCTCCCTGCAGACACCTTCCTGGGTCTTACCAATAGTGGGGCCGCGGGAGAGGGACCTGGTTACACGGACGACGGAAAGCTGACGAGTCAAACAAGAGAAGGTGAGACCACCCAAAGGTCTGCAACTTCAGCAAAGCCGTTCCCGTCTCTGGAGCCCAGAGGACAAGGGAAGGGGTCGTGTTCTTGAGCCCAGCAGTCTGGTTGACTTGGAAATGGGCACTGGAGGGGGGGGGACCTCTCCAGGTGGCCCGGGAGCTGGAGGGACTCAGGGCAGCCAGAGATGCTGCTCCAGGCAGACGCAGAGGCAGGAAACCCCCGGGTAGTGAGCTCTCCACCTTCCCAGGGCTGCCCACTGGCCAGGCCCACCTGGAATGCTCTGGGCAGTCCTGGGCCCCTGCTCTCTGTTGTGGGGAACGGGGGTCAGAGAAGGGAGATCGGGAAAGGGAAGAGATGAGCAAACAGCTTCCTGAAGCACAGATATGAACTGAAAAGAGACAAAGCCAACTGAACCCATGACCCCTTTCAGACTACAATCTCTTCCTTTAACAAGGAACATTTTGAAATTTTAGATAGAGATGTTGCTACAATAATAGACGTCACTGGCTCTTTAATAATGAGATTGTTGTTCATGTGTGACTTAACAGATCAGTCTAGAAATCACTTTCTGTCTTTTTTAAACTAGCTGCCCTGAGATTTTAATAGTACGGGTAAAATTATTTTCTAATAAGTAATTAAAACTATACAGCTGGTGAAATAAAAGTAGATTAGCCGGTAAGCACATTTTGAGTGCACTGAGCCTTTGAATTTGCTGCAAAAATGCATGCATTAGGGAAACAGCTTTGCTAGGAATTAATCCTCAATGGGCCTTTAAACTAATTTCCAAGCAAATTC